>NC_140413.1:35650833-37097500 GCF_965140295.1 Lepidochelys olivacea | reverse complement strand
GCAAATAGTCAACTGGCACATTGTGGGGACAATGACCCTGTAAGTCCTGTTCTGCTAAAAATATTTTATTTTTTACAAAACCCATCTTTTTCATAACAAAATTTTAAAGTACTTTTGTACTTTCTGCATAACATCAAGACATGGAAGGAAAAGATATGCTATCAATTTTAAATAAGTTCAACATCTGTAAAACACAACACATCAAAATTACGACTTAAAAAGGAAAAAATGTTGTAATAAAAAAGTGGTCGTATGCATACATATAGTGCAGTCATTTTGAAGAAAACAATCAAATCTTGAAGGTACAAATAAGTTTTATCTTAAAATGATCCAGTTTAAAGCAAAAAAAGTGCTGAAGTATATTTAGTTACATTAAAATTTGATTGCATTCATTTTTGCAATAGATAATAGTGGAACAAATATAAAGCATACATGAATGCTGCAGTAATGATTGTTCTCCAACAAAATGCAGAACATAAATATTAAAATATGAAAAATGGGATCAAATGCTTGGCAAAGCAAAAAGAAAAAAATCTTTACTGAGCTGCATTCCTACTAAAGCTAGCAATGAATCCAGTTCAGTAACTACAGTAGACACAAATCATTTGTCTTTATCCCAAAATTAAAGATGTAAAAAGGCAATATTAGTTTTAAAATATTGTCTTTCTCCTTAAATTGAAAATACAGAATTTCTGAAAGATGAACTACATTGCTATAAGACATAGTTCAGAGGGGCACTAAGTAGTCCAGGAGAGATAAGAGAATGTTGGCTCCAAAGTTTATTTGAAAATAAAAGCTGAAATCTTCAGGTTGTCCACCTCTGATATAGTTCCTTTCATAATGGAAGTTCCCATATTCATACCATGTAATGCTTAGAAGTTAATTAAAAAGTGCTGTTTAAGCTGCTTTGAATCTTCTGTCAAGTTTCCATGGCTTGATGTTGTCTTACAATAAATTACCCATTTTGTATCTTACATCTAATCCATGCCATTTTCTTGGATTTCAAAAAACCTCATTTTATTGCCCCCACCACACACCATCCTCTGAAAACAAAAGTCACATAATATTTTCAAGCATTGTTCAAAAATAAAGCATTTTTGCAACCAATTCTTGCTATGAAACAATATGCACACAAAATGTATTTCTTAAATCCCATAAAATCCTCCAACATGAGGCAAAATGATAGTGTTTAAAAAGTGGCTGCAGACCGCAACATTGTCATTCAAAGCTGTTTTTTTTTTTGTCCATTTCAGTTCAAAATACTAAAACATTTAATCACTAAAGCATTAAAAAGAATTTACACTCTATTTATTTTGATCAGCTTACCTCTTCAGAAATATATATACCCCAAAAATGTGCATACATTAGCAGCTATAAACATTACATGGCATATCACACTATGTCAGCTTATATGAAAACGTACAAAATGTGAATGTATTCAAAAAACTATTCTGCATTACTATCTTTAAAGCAAGACATAAAATCATTATGAAGTCTTGTAAGCATAACACTGTTTCAAACAGAAATAAATATATAACACTTTCTGGTAAATTACAGCAGCAAAAAACAAGAGGCATCCTTTTTTTAAGCAAGACTTTCACCACTATAGCAGCTGTTCAGACCTGAATTCCTCTCACAGCCTGCTTTATATTTTCCAGTAGGGCTTTATTTTCTGGACTCTGATAACGATCTTGATTTGTATACATGTCCGTCAAAGTGGTCACGTAAGCATCAAAATTTTGTTCATTGATTGGTTCCTACGAGATATTAAATAGTAGTTCATATACAACTTTTATTTTCTTGATTGTATATTCATTTAAGCATAACATACTATCATATCATATTGCCACCATTTTTTATAATATTTAAAATGCCTATTTAGATCTTAATTTTACAGGATACATTGGAACAGGCCCACTGTGCCTTTGTTAGCAGTTAAATTTATCTTTATGGTTTCAGTGTTGTTACCACAAATATCCAACTGGTTGAGGAACCATAAACATAAAAACGACATCTACTGTATGAGGTGAACTGAAGATCGCCAAATTCCTTAACTTGTGCTCTCAATCACTTACCATATGTGGCAGCTGGATATTAGCTAGACTATGAATTAAAGACTGGCTTAAATTGGCCAGTTCATGAAGAAGAGACTCATTTTGCTGTTCAATTACTTTGTTCTCCTCTTCTATCGTCTTCAAGTTGCTCTCCATTGTAGTAATCTAAAATGGACAAATTTGTGTACAATGTAATATAAGGCAAGCCGTTATAAAGCATGCGTTCTTGAAGTGAGTGATAACAGTAATATCAGAACAAAAAAGGCCCTTTTTGTTTAAATAAAAAGGTTTCATTTATTTATAATCTTTTATAATTTTAAGAGGTTTTTCTACTATGTACAACTGCAAATTATATGACTTTATTTTAACGGCTTGTCTTTTTTTTATGGTGGAAGTACTGATTTACCTTACATTTGATTGTACTGGCTTTGTACCGATGTAATATTTTTTAAAAAAATATCCTTTTGTATGTAAAGGCACTTATAAGGGCCTCAATCTTGCAAGGTGATTCATGTGGGCAGACTCTTCTGTGTATCTGGACCCCAGCTGAAATCAGTGGAGGCACCATATGGGTATGAGAATCCACCTGTATCCATGAGGTTGCAGGATCAGGGCCAATGTGAGTAGATGATACATTTATCACATTTTTGTAGCATATGCCATATTAACTAAGTGTGCACAATTCTTTGCTGTCACCATTTAGCTCTTTGGAACTATATTTGCATTCAATTTATACTGCCCAATGAATATTCTCACAGAACTGCCAGTGAAAGCTAAAAAATTACACATTGTTGCACAATAGTTACAGCAAAATAATCTGGTAAGAGTGTCTTAGTACTATTCTTTTCTATATTTTTATGTTTTGCATTATGTTACTAACAGCTGTCAATGTTTGTGTTTAATGACAAACAAAATTAAGTTTGCTGTATTTTATTAGCAATATATTTGTTGTCATATGGCTTTTATAAATATTCTCTAAGATGAAAAGGACTTAAAGACAGAACTTACGACATTTGATTACTGTCTCAAATAGGCTAAAATTTAGGAAAAGAAACTGTGTGCTGCATAAATATGAAGTTGTCTATATAAGTAATCTGAGACTGATATTACACTTACTGTCAAAATATATTCCATTTGGAGAGATATTAGCATTTCCAACAGTGTTCCCCATTTTAAGTATACTGTTCAAACCTGTAGAATCTTTCTAAAATGAAGAAACTTTTAAAGTGTGACCAGTGTACATGGCTATTTAATTTCCATGACATAGGGCAACTCATCTATTACCAAGTATAAAATGTGTGTGTGTAGGGTGAGATGTACATTGGCAAGAGGGTAGAAAATGAAGCCAAAGAAGCAGAAAAGAGCATATAGGGCCAAACTCTCAAAGTGACAGTCGCTTGTTTTAATTTGACATCCACAATGAACTGCCGGTATAATAAATTATGGGAAAAAACGATAGAATTTTGATGTGAACTCTCTCATTTGTCAGCACAAACAGTATAGAGGTCACAAGGGGAGAAGAACATCAGATGAGCCTAGGCCAGTATGTTTTAGCAGGTTTGATGGCACAATCAGATAGTTAGATGTCTCAAGTCTATCATTGTGGATTGTGGATTTTTGATAATTTGGTCTGTGACATTAGTTGATAAAAGTAAATATTTTCTTAAGAGCTTGGTGCACACATAAGACTAACTGTCAAGTAGGTTTAACTTTGACTACTGATATTTATGCAGCAGATAATCCAAGCTGAGACACGCATTGTCAATATTACAGGGGAACATTTCTTTGGGATGAATGATTCTCGAACTATTTCTCCAGCATGCTGCAGTAGGCACAGACAGATTTTACTTTAACATAGAGAATGGAAAGATATTCCTGCTTTTTTGCTATGTTTTCAATTTGTGTATGCCAGAGAGCAGGTCAGGCACATGCTCTAAACTCATGTTCTTTTTGGAATCCAGTGCGAAAGAGCCAGTCCTACTACATATGTGTAACTTTTTTTTTTCTTAATTCTTCTTAGCTCAGGTCAGTCATAGTCCAAGTCATTATGTTTAATATTCATCCTTACATTTTTTTATATCAAAAGTAATAACTGGAGTCAGAGTATTGACCTCTGACATCAAATATAATTAGGGCCTAATCCTGGGAGGTGCCAAGTATCATCAACTCCTATTGACTTCAATGGGAGTTGAGACTGCACAGTCTCTCATAGGATTGGTCCTTTAGGTGGTTGAGGACTGTTATCTGATAGATTTTTCCTCTTGGGCCAAACACTGAGAGATGCCAAGCACCTGAAACTGCATTGATTTTCGTGAAGTTCCAGGTAATCAGCACCTCTTAGGATTTGGCACACTGTTACCGTCATAAGATATCTGAAATGTAATTGGCACCATTAGTTATGGCTCATATCAAGTGACTTTTCATTTTCAGTGTATAAATTAAGTAAAATTACAGAACAGAAACTGCTCTCAATATTATAAATTTTCTTTCACATATTTCCCAATTTATATAATGAATTTTGTTTGAAATCTACATAACACAATGTATTTTTATAATAGCATATATTTTGTTAAGGTTAATGTTAACATTTTACTGTCCAATACAGTACATATTGACTGTGATAGTCTTAATGACTTTAATATGTTGATAAAGACCTTAAGGTATCTGATGACTTGCCCCACCAGTTCTGTACTTTTGAAATGGAAACTCATTTTCCTTTGGAGAACACAACAGGTTGAGAGCGTGCCCCCTGAATAATTGTGAAGTCTGATTTTGTTGGGATTCTCCATTCGATGTCAATAGTTTTAGTGACAGTAAATATTTGTAATCAACACTTTTCCCCTCTTTCCAAGTCTGTGTCACAACAAAATGTGCAATAGATCCCTTGAACATTTCCTAAGAATATGCAGTGGTCTAAATGCAGTGGAACCAGTTTGAGAAGTGAAAGCTAAAATTAGTGTAGGGATCATGTGTTCATTGAGTTGATACAAGTTTCCACCTAAAAGCCCTGATCCTACACATTCTTTCATACAAGAAAAACTTTATGCATGTGAGTAGCATTATGAGTATTTGAATACTGAGGGTTTTTCAATTTTTTATTTAATTTTTCTATATGGCCATAATGTATTAGGTATTCATCCAGAAATCCAAACACTTGTGGCAGGTTACAGGATGAGATCTGGCCTAACGAATACTGGACTGCCCAGATGGAAGGCGTTTAAAAAAAACCCACTTGCAAAAAACCCTGTAAGTCTTAATGTAGACTGTACTTACTACACCTTACTGATATCAAACTGTGGGGAGACAAAGCCTCATGAACTGCACTAGATATGACAGCCAGCTGGAAAATGTAATTTCAGTGGAAAGCAAATGAACCCCTACCCCATTTTCTATTCAGCTACAGAAGTGGTCAAAAACCTCAACAAAAGAGATTTTCATGAAAAAAGAGAAATGAAAATGTTCACAGTATAGTTCTCCATTTTCTGACCAATTCTTGTGGACCCCAAATAGGATGAAGCTGGGCTATGGACTGTGTCCTTTCCAACCAATCAGTGGTCTGATGCTGTTGCCGTGGGGAGTGATCGCTGTACAATATTACAGGTGTAGCAGTTGCTGCTTCTGTGTGTACTCCCTCTGCAAGCAGAATGCCCTGGCCACTGCTGTGTTCTCCATCTACTAATGCCATGATTTAGCTGTCTGAGAGTTTAACAGATATGAGGGTGTTATAAAATCTTATAAGAAGGAAATGCAAAGGTGGCTATTTAGCGATGACTTTCAGTTTTTAAAAGTGGTGGCCACTGTGGTGGGAAATAACTACTTAATAGCACCACAGATACTGTTTTCTAAGCTTATAAATGTAAATTAAGAACATATGAAATGTGAGCAAAAATGTGAAAGAAAACAATTTTTCCAAAGACAAGTTTTCTCCTATATTTCTTTTGAACAATCATGTGTAAAAAGTAGCTAAATTTAAGGCTTCATAAAACTGTTACCTGAGTTCTGAGTTTAATCATATCAGCTTCCATCTGGGAATTGGATTCATTTAGTTCCTTGATTTCTTCATCTAGCTGTTTAATTTCTTCATCATTTTCTATACCTATGCAAAATAAAAATAAAGGAGATATTAAAATAATTAAGCTATAAATCTGTGTTCTGCAACTGAGTCATTTCATATTTGAAATTAAACTTATTAAAGTAAAAAGTTCAGAAACACTAAGTCTCATCAAACTTCCCATTCGAAGTTAAACCCATATATTTCTAATCATGTCTCTTTTAAGAACTGCAGTGATTTCCAATGAGAATGGTAGAAACAGCTTAGGGAGAGATAAAAACATAACACCACCCTTTAAATATACTGATTATATCTTTACATTATTAGAAATGCACCTCTACTTAATGAATTCTGCTGCATTGTCACACTTAACCTTTTAAAAAAATACTGGCAACTTCTCTTGTCCTTTTAAGGAAAGAAAAAATATCCTAACAAGGCAATAGTTTCAAGTCACAATTATGCCAAAACCACTTGCTCCTATAATCAGGGGAAACATTTCACAACACAGAAAAACTGTAAAATACCACTGTCAATCTGGACCCCCTGCAGCCTCTGCTACCTCCATAGTTCATTACCGAATGACCTAGGGTAACATTTTCAGAAGTGTTCAGGTGACTCAAGAGTCTAAGTCAAAAGTTACTTAAGCATTTAGGAGTCAGATTTATAAGGTATTTAAGACACACAGATCGGTGCCTGCTGGGATATTCAAAAGCACCTAGATGTCTAAATCACAATAATTTCAATGGGAGATAGCCACTTTAGAATACCCAATAGGTGCCTATATGTCTCATTATGCACCAGAGTGCCTAACTGCCTAAGTCCAATATTTAGGCACCACTGGCATTCCAAAACCTCTTCTCAGCTGCTGCCTAACATTGGAGGTACCTAAATTCCCTCGGTGGCTATGTTTCCACCATAAAAGTCGCCAAGGCACCTAAATTTCAGCAACTGGACATGCACTCTGTTGCCTAAATCCTGCCATACCTAACTCACACCTAACCCCAGTGGGATTAACAAAATAGGCATTCTCCTGCCTATCTTGCCTTGGGGCCTGATCCAGTAGGCATGTTCAGTAAGGAAGTAAAGTCCATTTTTTCATGTCTAAATGCTGGTCACATCATAGCAGAATTTTTGGAAGTCTTCTTGATCCATCGCCAACTTCACACACCCATCAACTGATCTCTCAGTGATCTGCCACACACCATCTATCCATTTCCTTTCTGATCATCCCCTTGTATGATGACCCACCACCATTCCTTCCATGATAACTTTCTCAAGGATATTCCCATATCTGTGCCTAATGTGACCAAAGTACATAAGTTCACGTTTGTTGATTTCTGAGAGCAGAGTCTGCTTCTCTCCAATAATATTTCTAACATAAGTTTCAGAGTAGCAGCTGTGTTAGTCTGTATTCACAAAAAGAAAAGGAGTACTAGTGGCACCTTAGAGACTAACCAATTTATTTGAGCATAAGTTTTCATGAGCTGTAGCTCATGAAATCTTATGCTCAAATAAATTGGTTAGTCTCTAAGGTGCCACTAGTACTCCTTTTCTTCTAACATAAGTGTTCATCTTTTCCGTCCAGGGATGGGGCCCCACTGGCGAGATAGGTGTTTCCTCGCTTAGTTTACAACTCGGCTTTGGGTTGAACTAGGGCTCTGAGCAGCTTATTAGTTGCTTTTGAAAATGTTACCTCTACAGCCCATTCCTTGCCTATTGAAATTAATAGCAAAACTCTCACTGATTTCACCAGGAGTAGGACTGGACACATCACTGATGGATGTTGGTCTAGCTTCCTTCCTATTCACAACACTGAAATGCTTTATTAAAGTCTGTAATAAACTACATCCATCAGTAGATGTGGGTTATAGGTCTTTGTAATTCATGCTGTTTCTGTCTGTGACAGTAGATACTAGAAAGCCCAAGACTGAATTATTGCGCTGGTTTGTATGTTTAAGTCTTGGTATTAATTATTATTGGTCTTGTATCTTCTTTGGTGACTCAAATTTCCCAAAGGAGATCCCTTTTGAGTCCTATTTAATTCTATATTTATGTGTTTGCTATGTGATCATGGGCTTTAAAGCCAGATCGTCAGCTGGTATAAAGTCATGTAGCTCCATTGGCTTCATTGGTGCTTTGCTAATGTACACTGAGGATCTGGTCCTAAGTGTCACAACTGTATGGATGTCAATCCCTGTTGACCAAGGAATTTCTGTATTGCATGACCATCAGCGGAATTATAGTTTGCATAGTCTGTAGCTTTCTTGAAGAGAAGTGCATTTAGACTAAATGGCTACATGTTATACATATAACATTGATCATCACATTTCTCTGTTTTTCCAGTTGCTGGGGTGGAGATCTTTTTAATTCAGGAATCTTCCTTTTACAAATGTCTTTACTGGACACACTGTAAAGTTATATTTCTCTAACCTCTCCAAGCTGTATCCCCACACAGGGACAAAAAGGGCCAGACTTTTAAATATTGTTGCTACCGTATATACATTGTTCTGTACAACCTTCTCCAACTGTCCTCTAACCGAACCACTCACGCCTGACACACTAGTTTACTCATCAACCTTCCCTTCTGCACATCCCCTTCACAAAACTCCCCCATCACGACACTACTGGTTGCAGATGCTAGGTGAAGTAGTTTGGTGTATGGGAAAGGGTCGTTTGGTAAAGATGGTGCAGGAGAACTGAGAACTGAGTGGTAGTTGTGATAGTGATAAGGCGCATGCCTGTGAATGGAGGAGTAGAGAGTATGCATTATTAGATAGCTTAACTTTTTATTTCCTTGTTTTAGGAGTTTTTGTCAGGTATGTGATATATGCAGGCAACACAGGCTTTTGTGTGTTGATTTCTTAGGGGTTTGTATGTTAAAGATGTCGCACTCACACATAAATTCCCACTATTCCCACGTCTCTTTTTTACTCAAGAGCTCCCTGGTTGCAGATGCTAGGTGAAGTAGTTTGGTGTATGGGAAAGAGTCATTTGGTAAAGATGGTGCAGGAGAACTGAGTCTGTGGTAGTTGTGATAGTGATAAGGCGCATGCCTGTGAATGGAGGAGTAGAGAGTATGCATTATTAGATAGCTTAACTTTTTATTTCCTTGTTTTGGGAGTTTTTGTCAGGTATGTGATATATGCAGGCAACACAGGCTTTTGTGTGTTGATTTCTTAGGGCTTTGTATGTTAAAGATGTCGCACTCACACATAAATTCCCACTATTCCCACGACTCTTTTTTACTCAAGAGCTCCCCCGGGCTAATGACCTTCCTATGGCTTGTCACCTCGAAGATCCCACCTGTGGTGAAGCATGGGAAGTTTGTCAGGCCCAGGGGCTGGCTCAGTAACAGTGCTCCAGCTATTTAGGGAAGCTGCCCACTAGCATCCCCATGCTCCTGTAGTTAGGGGTAGGGATATGTATGAGATAGGGTCAGGGAAATTAAGAAACTGTCAGGCAAACTCGTCTGACAAGCTCCATTACTGAGCCAGCCCTTGGATCTGACAAAGTGCACTCAGTTTGCTATAGGGGGAACTACTCTGTGACAAAGCATGGCTTGACTATTCTGAGGCAGGTTGTTGTGAAGGAAGTTTAAGTTGCCCTCAGCAAAGATGGCTGTCCATAATCAATGAGAGTGACCCTTATGAAAGATGTCCTTGCAGTCAGGATGCAGAGTGGAGTCTCCCTCCAGGCAGCCAGTGGGGAGGGGCACATTTTTTTGCTCGTGTGTTAAAGGTTGATTTTTGAACCTCATATACAAACTGCAGGTAGACAGCTCTCCCTAGAGGCTCAAAACCCAGAAGACATTAAAAAGAAAGTAAGTGATTTTTTAAATCTCATGATTTTTAAATCAATCTCATGCCCTCGTACACACTTAATTACAGTCTTCCTGATGGATGGGTTTTCTCTTGGTATGTTTGATTAATGATATTTGGCACCAATAGATTACACATATCTTTAATGTGTCTTGCAGACACCAATACAATTGACTATTAATGTGATAACTCTATATTCATTACATTTGTAACAACAAATTAATTCTGGAATTTTTTAAAAGCTCCTTCCCCCTTCTCCCAAGTTCTAGAAGAACTCTGATGAATCTCCCATTTTTTCCTGACTATAGACCTCCCCTTCAGACTTTTGAAGTGTCATAGCCTTTATTCTTCCAGCTAATGAGGAGTGCATGGGATTCCTTTTGGAGACAATCAAAGCTGCTTCTTAATTTCATAGTTCCAATTTGGGGTATTTTAACTGCTTTGTAATTGAAGAGGTCCTGTGTAGGGATTATTATTTATTATAAAAAGAAAAGGAGTACTTGTGGTACCTTAGAGACTAACAAATTTATCTGAGCATAAGCTTTCGTGAGCTACAGCTCACTTCATCGGATGCATTTTTTTTTCCACTGAATGCATCCGATGAAGTAAGCTGTAGCTCACGAAAGCTTATGCTCAAATAAATTGGTTAGTCTCTAAGGTGCCACAAGTACTCATTTTCTTTTTTGCGAATACAGACTAACACGGCTGCTACTCTGAAACCTGTTATTTAATATAGGCTCCTTTATACTATGGTAGTGCTTAGAGGCCAACCAAGTCAGGGCCCCATTGTGCTGGAGCCTAGCTCCTTAAAGGTATTAAA
Organism: Lepidochelys olivacea; assembly: GCF_965140295.1. NCBI lineage: Eukaryota > Metazoa > Chordata > Testudines > Cheloniidae > Lepidochelys > Lepidochelys olivacea. The sequence continues at coordinate 37,086,757 of NC_140413.1, read as the reverse complement.
GCACCTAACTCCCACTAAAACCAATAAGAGTTAGGTGCCTAAATACCATTGAGAATCTGGGCCTGGGAGCTGTATAAACATATAACAAATGACAGTCCCTGACCTAATGAGATCACAGTCTAAATGGCAAAACACACTAGAGACAAACAATTGGACTGGGATTAGGGGAAACAGGGTAACAAAATCATAGGCTGTGTGCAATTCTTACCCAATCTGGAGCAGTAAACACAAATTGTCACCTGGCTAGCTGTTAACAGATGGCAACATTCCATAAGTATTAAGGAAGTGGTAAATTTTGAGAAGGGACTTGAAGGTGGATAAGGTGGCAGCTTTATGGATTGTGGATGGCAGTTTATCCCATGTGTAAGGGATGAGATTAATGGTTCAAGAAAATAAGCACCTCTCATTAAATACAATTCCAAACTTTAAGAAGTGTTGGAACTGTATTGGTCCCAGGATATTAGAGAGACAAGGCTGGATATTAGAGAGACTTCTGTTGGTGAGAGATACAAGCTTTCAAACTCTCTCACCAATAAAAGTTGGTCCAATAAAAGATATTACTGTATCCACCTTGTCACTCTAAAGTTTAAAAAGTGCTTTTCATGCAACTCCAACATGGCTGGGATGTTGGATGTAATGCAGCTTTATGATATTGCTTTGCCAGTATTTGTCCTGGAGCACAACTGCAGGAAGGTAGAAAGTAGTTTTGTATAGTTTTCCATTGGTCAAGAGGTTCCCAGCCAGGAACTGGACCTCCAGATTGGCCAGAGGATTTCCTGAAGATGATTAACACAAGGCCCTCTTGATCTGACTTTCAGAAGTGCTGAGTACCTACAACTCCAGTTGAAACCAGTGGGGGCTGTGAGTGCTCTGCACCTCTGAAAATCAGGTCCCCTCATCTTCTGAGCAGTTGTGCAATGTGAGACCCACTGGCCACCTTGGGGCATCAGACTTGAGTCAGAAAAAACATAGCATTTTATTATATTAGAAAATATTTACACAGCTACCCCTGTGTAAATCCAGAATCTCCTCAATAAAGTCAATAGAGTTTTTCAGATTTTCTCTGGTGTAACTCAGGCCAGAATCTGACCTCCTGTATTTCTGGCTCAGGCTTCAATAGCATGGAAGTCAGTTGCATTGCTTTCTAAAATGATCTCCTTCATGGTATACACTAAGAAAGACTTATAAAAAGGCCCACATAGCAATGTGTCTTTTATCTTGGAAAGAGGTAATATTTAAAAGAGAATGATTAGAATTTTACCATTACTGGCCCGTTGCTTTATTGTTAGCATCTGTTCTCCAGACAGCTTTGCCTTCTTCATGGCGGAAGTGGCTCTGGGGCATCCTGATAGACTGTGAACGATAAGAAAATAAAGAGCCTATTAAATTGTAATTGGTCACTGACAATAAATTTGTCAACTAAAACTGTCATGACATAACATCTGAGAGGAACTTTATCTCCACTCTGCACAAAAATGATAGGGTATGTGGTTCTGAAAGAGAGGGAGGAGCTTCATAAATTATTTTTTGGTTTTATTTTTCTGCCCCCACCTCTTTTTGAATGTGCAGATTATATATAAATCCAAGAAAAAGCATTTTATGTACAAAATCTAAACTAGGAAAAGAACAATGCAGCCTTTTAGAGATGTGGTATCCAAAAAACTTACCTTATAAAAAGGGTTACTGCTTAAATGCTCCATTTAAACAAAACACTATCTGCCCTACACGTTTAATCTCAAAAACCCAAACACAGGAACTCTGCATTTCAAGGACTGAGGGAACTGGCTAGCTCTAATTGTGTCTTTAATAATGAGCTCTTCTGAATTACTAGTATGCTCGTTTTTAGATATAACCTATTCCTATATTTGAATTGTTCTTTTTCTAAATCACTTTTTAAAACATGTGAATTACTTTGGATCAGATTTTTGTTTGGACTTTAGAAAAGTGCATTCCCTACCCACGATGAGACCTGCATGTAAAATGCGATTTAACACTATTTCAGGGTTCACTCCTCCACTATCTCATTCTATGTACAGAGTCCTAGACACTATTTTGGGGACACATGTTCTATATACTAATAGATGAAATACATACAAATAATTATTTAAATATTTTCTTGAAATGAGGAAAATTTTGATTAAGACAATTACGTGCAGCAATCCATTTAAAACCGAGAGAATTAAAAGTATGAGGCAATTTTTCTATATACAACTACAATCCCAACAGAATTTCAATTCAGCATCTTTGAAATGTAGGACAAACCATTTATCCAGTTAAGCTTATATAGTCTTTAATTAATACCCATAGTAATGCAGAGGTACTGTATTATTATATTGGGCACCCCAGAAATTCATTCAGCCAAGATACAATATCCCTTACTGATCAACTTTCAGCAGTTTCCACCATTTGCAGATGTGATCAAAGAAATATGGAAACTCAGATTTAATTGTTGGCCAAAAAACCCCAACAATCCACTAGTATTTAGACATCTGATTATCTCAGACTTTAAAAAATTTTCGGTGAAATCATGGCCCAACTCAAGTCAATAGCAGTTTTGCCACTAAATTTAGAGGGACCAAGATTTCACCATGTATTTTTGAAAAAGTGTCCCTAAGTGTGGGACATTTAAAAGTGTGCTTACATTCCCCAAATGTTGAACTGTCTCTCATATTATGGTCATCCTCTAATCACACCATGCAAAAGAATATGTCTAATTGTTCTATCCTGGCAAATGAAAAGGCTGTTGGGCCAGATTGTGCTCACACTCAGCAATTAACTGTGGGCACAAAACTGTTCCCATTCTTAAAAATCCTGTCCTTAACATGGCACTGTGTAGTAGAATCAGCAGGAGGAAAAATATGTCTAACGTCATTACAAGCTGGAGTACTGTGTTCCCATTTCTATCAGTCTTTAAAAGCAGAGGACATTCTGAAATGTTTCCAAAATCAATTCTACATTCTTTCAGCACCAATATATTCAAAATTTAATAACACATTTGAACTCTAGATTCCACATGCTACATATATGCTTCTGCAAACTGTGAAATTTACATTTTGTTCCCAAGGCTAGAGTGAACTATTTCTACTGTTTTTTAATTGTTCACATGTCAAGCTTAAATGCAGAGCCAGAACCACTACAGCAGTTAATTTTTCTCCTAAATAACCTAAGTATGTGCAATATGGAACCAATTTCCATGAACTATGGTAGCTCCTCCAACACTTGGAGTTTTTAAGTAAAGACTCAATTTCTTCCTACAAGATATGCTCCAATTCAACCACAAGTTATCAAGCTTGATCCAGGAATCATTAGGTGAAGTTGTATAGCCTGTGTCCCGCAGAAGGTCAAACTAAATGATTGTATTTGTTCCTACTGACCTTAAAACCTGTGACTTTCCAACACTGATGTTCACTCATTAAAATATATTACTCTGAATGGTCTGAATGATCACATCTACAAGGTTTTGAATTATTATTATTAATTATTATTATTATTATTAAACAGAACTGATAAAAAGATGGACAAATTTTTTAAAAAACATTTAAAATTTTCAACCCCATTTTCCATCAATATTTTCCAAATTGATTTTTCCAGTTCTATTATTGAAATAATATATAATAATAAACTATGGCTATTATTATCAGTGTGATCTAGTGGATAGGGCTCTAGGCTGGGAGGCAGGAAACCTAGGTTCTGTTCCCAACTCTGCCACTGACTTGCTGCGTGACCTTGCACAAATCACTTTATTTCCCTTGCTCTCTCCTTGTATTTATTTTGTTTATTTAGAAGAAAAATTTTCAGGACAGAGACTGTCTCTTATTACGTATGTCACAGTTCCAGGTTAACAGTACCCGTCTCCCTTGTGGTCTCCTCCAGGGCACACCTTTAGATGTCAGGACTCCAGCAATCACTGCTCTCCCTCACCCTCTAAATAGGGGATTTAGGCTTGCAGTCCCCCCTACAATTCACTGTCATCACAGTAGGTCTGACTTTAGTCCAGAACCTGCAGTCTGTTTGTTCCCAGGGACGATGATAGGGTGATCAGTCAGCCTTCATGGAGCACAGTATGTTTGTTTTAGGATAAAAGAATTATAAAGGACACAAATTATAAAACAAGATACAATCTACAGGCATACTAGGTGTCACCCATATTTCACATGGAAAGCCTGGTAGGTTCTAGTCCTTCAAACCCTTCCAGCAGAATTTTGCCCTCCTGGATACAATCTCATGTCAGTTTTTGGATCAAAATGAAGGCCCCTGAATCAATTTATGCTGATTCTTTACGACAAAGCCCTTTCTTTGTCTTCTGAGCCTCTTGAACCCAGTCTGAACGAGTTTATACAGTTCCTCCCAGGGCATGGTACTTCTCTGGAGTTATTTACCTGTCTCAGGATTTTCAATAATCACCTCCCACTGATTTTAGTTCCTGGAGTGAATTTGGTAACCTTCCCCCATGCACATGGGCACCTCCTTTGCATAATTTTTGGTGGTATCCAGAACGAGTCCAAGCAGAGCCATCCCATCCATAGGACAGACCAGGGCAACCACCCTGGGCCCCGTGCTTTGGGGGGCCCTGTGCTTCAGGGGAACTTGGGATCCAGGGCAGCCTGGAGGGGATAGCAGGGGGCCTGGCGCTGGCAGCAGCGAGCAACCCGGTCCCAGCCCTCTCTGCCCTGCCGTCTCCCGGCGTCACTTGTGGGGAGTGGGTAGAAGCCAGAAAGAGACAGGGCGGGGAGAGGCAGGGTGGGGGTTTGGGGAAGGGGTGGAGTGGGGGCAGAGTGGGGGCAGACCAGGGCAGGAAGAGATGGGGCAGGGTGGAGCGGAGCAGGCTGGGGCTGGGTTGTTCACTGCTGCCCGTGCCAGGCCCCCCGCTAACCCTCCAGGCTGCCCTGGAACCCTGCGTCCCCTGAAGCGCGGAGCCCTGCAAAGCGTGGGGCCTGGGGCAGTTGCCCTCGTCTGTCCCATGGACAGGACGGCTCTGAAAATATAAGCCAAACGTTGGTGGAACTGGGTCCATGTCCCTGAATATTGGTGGAGCACAGGCACCACGGGCCCATATAACTCACTGCCTATGCCCGTGCAGCTAGAATGCAATCCCTGGCTCACAGATAACATTTATAAAATTGATACAATAATCTGAAATGTGTCTGTTATATCTGGCACAATGCGTTTGTACAGTGTCTAGCACAGTAGGGCCTGACCTTGTGGAAAAACTGAAATAACAGATTAATGCCTCTTTGGATCAAAGCTATGACACGAATAAAGAGTGGCATAGAGAATTTTGCACAGACAAGTTTGTGAGAAATGCATCACTGGCACAACAGAGGGAATGGAGGATGGCAGCATGAAACTTTAGGGTTCTGTACCATTTTAATTATCTTGAACCACTCTCTCTCTTTTAGCCCTCAGTTTAAGCTTTTATCCCACGTCGATGGCAGGTTGAAGGGTCCAATTTTCAGTGAGGGTGAGGAATCTGAAAGGGAGCTAAAGCAGCTCTGGTTCCTCATAACATGGAAAGACTAGGAAGAAGTAGGAACTGTTTTTTCCTGTATGGCTGGACTTAAGATAGAGGGCAGGGAAGTTTGTAGGACATTGACAAAGACCTGCTGTCGAGAAACTGTGACCTCAGAAATTAGTTGAGGGGAAAAATTTTGTTTTCTTTGGACTTTTGTCATGTATTTGACTGGTGAACCTGTGCCCTGAGGAGAAGTAGTTTAGCTTGCCTAGGGAGCAAGTCATGGACAGATCCCAAGAGAACAGAATGTAAGGGACTGAGTTAAACTTTTTAGTTTGCCACATGTTATCCCAGGAAGTGGTGAAGGAAGTGGCTTTGGAGAAACAAATGCAGATAGCCTGAGGCTCAGTGGTAACAACTGATTCCTGTCCTGGGGCCTGAGGCCACAACTCCCAGGTGGGAGGGAACTTGTGTCATGATGACTTGTACACTGGCTCATAAACTTGAAGACTCTAAGGTCAAAAGAGACCATCATGATCATCTAGTTTGACCTCCTGTACATTGCAGGCCACAGAACCTCACCCATCCATTCCTGGAATAGCCCCCTAACCTCTGGCTGAGTCACTGAAGTCCTCAAATCAGGGTTTAAAGATTTCAAGATACAGAGAATCCACTATTTACACTAGTTTAAACCTACAAGTGACCCATGCCTCATGCTGCAGAGGAAGGCGAAACCCCCACAACCCAAATATGGCGATTAGTTAGACCCTGAGTATGTGGGCAAGACCCACCAGCCAGACACCTAGGAAAGAATCCTCTGTAGTAACTCAGAGCCATTCCCATCTAGTGTCCCATTACCAGCTGTTGGAGATATTTGCTGCTAGAAGTCGTAGGCTGGCTACATGCCATTATAGGCAGTCTCATCACACCACCCCCTCCATAAACTTATCAAGCTCAGTCTAGAAGCAAGTCAGGTTTTCTGCCCCCACTGCTCCACTAGGAAGACTGTTTCAGAACTTCACTTCTCTGGTGGGTGGAAACCTTCACCTAATTTCAAGCCTAAACTAGTTATGGCCAATTTATATCCGTTTGTTCTTGGGTACACAGTGGTGCTCAACTTAAATAACTCCTCTCCCTCCCTGGTATGTATCCCTCAGATGCATTTATACAGTGCAATCACACCTCCCCTCAGACGTCTTTTGATTAGGCTCAACAAGACAAGCTCTTTTCGTCTCCTCTCATAAGGTATGTTTCCATTCCTCAGATCATCCTACCAGTCCTTCTCTGCACCTCTTCCAGTTTGAATCCATCTTTCTTAAACATGGGAGACCAGAATTTCACACAGTATCCAGATGAGGTCTCACCAGTGCCTTTTCTAATGATACTAACACTTCCCGGTCTCTATGGAAAATACCTTGCCTGTTGCATCCTAGGACTTCATTAGCCTTTTTCACGGCTGCATCACACTGGCAGCTCATAGTCATCCTGTGATCAACCAATATACCCAGGTCTTTCTCCTCCTCTGACATTCCAACTGATATGTCCCTAGCTTATAGGAAAATTCTTGTTGCTAGTCCCTGGGATTGCTAAGATTCAGAGTTCATATAGCATTATAATGAGTGGGGTAGTTCACACTTCTCTTTGCCCTACTATTTCCCTTTATCTCTCTGAGGAGCCGGACAAATGAGACAACAGTGTATTCACCCAAAATCAGATTACCTCTGCTCCCATAAGGTCTAGAAATTTAATTAAAAAAAAAAGGCAAGCCTAAATTCTGTAGGAAATAATGGGGCCAACAGAGAAGTCCTGATCCCTGGCCCAGCTCTAATTTTAACTGCCTTATGTGTGTATTTTGTTGAAATGTTGATGTAAGCAGAGGCAGGATGAGCTCTACCCTGACATCTGGTGACAAGTCATGGTGGGTTGTGAAAAAGAACTTCAGGGGCTGATCTCATTTGCATAGGCACACCCACCCCGCCTAGATGGTCACTTTGGCGACTGTAGGCGCCCCAGTTTCTCTGTTATTGAGGCAGGAATAAACTGTTATTATCCTGATTATGTGAATCAAGGACAGTGGAACTGTACTTGGCCTTTTGTTATGATGGAGGGACTCACCATCAACTAAGCAGCACCCGCTAGACAAGGGTCATGGGTTCCAAAACCCAGTGAATGGAGAGAGAGGCTGGGGATAGGTATTAATACTTGGTGGTATAGGCCCCATGGTGATGCTACATGCTAATTGCCCTTCCTCCTCTCTCTAATGTGGAATATCAGAGCTAATTTTGATTTCATTAGGAATCTAGGCTGCTGAGCTGAATTCACGTTGGGCCAACAGTGCACCAGCACTGAGGCTCCCCTACTACAAGCTGAAATCACAAAAGAGCTAAATTTACTAAGAGCTGAAATCACTGAGCGTTGTGTTAAGTAGTGGGGGAGCCTGAAGATATATTGTGGAACAGTTTGTGGGACGGTTGGTAGAGCAGAGCGGCTCTTAGAGCACAGCAGTTTGCGGGATGGCTGTAGCGGCTCATGGGATGGCTGGCAGAGCGGAGCGATTCGTGGGATGGCTGGTGGAGAGGAGAAGAGCCCCATGGAGAGGTGGGGCAATTGGCTTTGGACCAGGTAAGGTGCCCCTTAACTCCCCCCATCTCCACCCAGGTTGGAAGGTAAAACTCTGCAGATAAACTTTCAAACTCTGGGGCTGCACTGACCAGGGATAGAGACTTTTGTTGTTGGACTTTTGGGACTTTGGGTGATTTTGGGTTGTTGGACTCAAGAACCAAAGGGAAAGGACACGCCGCAATTTGCTTGGGGTGGGTTTTTTGCTCATGGGTTGTGTTATGAATCCTGTTGGTGGTGTTTCCCCAACATAATGCCACATTGTTTCTCTCTGTTATTAAAAGGCTTTGCTACACTCAGACTCTGCGCTTGCAAGAGGGGAAGTATTGCCTCTTGGAGGTGCCCAGCGGCGGTGGTATATATTTGTCCCAGGTCACTAGGTAAGGGGCTCGAGCCGGTTTTGCATTGATTTATTGGAATGGAACCCCTAGATACTGAACCTGGCCCTTGTTGCTGCCAACTCTGACGGGAAAAAGGGTTACATTTAAAATCAAATAATGAAATGAGTTGGGAATCTTGGAAGCAGGCAGACCCCACTCTCTGCTGGTAAACACTCCACTTACTTCTGCCTGCACTATAGATGTGATTCACCTCCCCTAATGGTGATTACTAGCTGCTGCTCCAAGTTGGAAACAATCAGGGGAAGGCAGGTCACACTGGAACATTAGGCCAGGAACAGGGAAGAATTAGCATAATGCCTGTAGTGTGCTAAAGTGGAGAGGCTGGGCCAAGGGTAGAAATAAGATTAAGAGGAAGAATGAAGCTGAGAGACTACTATGGGAATGGGAGGAGTTACTGGTCGCCAGAAAGGGAGAGTGAAGAGGAGGATGGGGTGAGGAAGGACTACTGCCAGGCTAAGGAGAGAGTATAGGAATTTACTTGCCTCCATTCCTTCAGGAGAAAGAACAAAATATGAATAAAATCTGCTTCAGTGATCAAACAATTAAAGCAGAATTTACCCTCAATGCGTCAAAAATCACTGACTTTTCTAAAAACAACCTCAGCCAATGGAAATATTTCACCAGATTGTTTAGTGGTTTCAACAGAATAATACATATCAACTCACATCAGTTATATGGCCTTTATAATTCACTTCTGAGTCATAGGTCTTCCGCTACAAGTGAGATTAATGTGTAATCTTGTTTTAGCTCATTTTTAATGCTCTAGTGCCTTATAAACCTTATGTTGGCTTTTTTTTTTCCCACTGGAGGAACAAAGGGAAACAGAGAGATACATAGATATCTCATCTCCTGTCCGACAGCTCCCGGGCTGTTAAGGAGGAGGAAAGTCTCAAGAGAGGAAAGCATCAAGATGGAGCAGAGGGAAACGATCCCATAGTTGGGACCCACCTTCCAGATGATGTCATGGTATCCACTTGCACTGAGGATATCCTTCTGAGGGTAATTATTAAGAAGAGACAGGCAATAATAGTAGGAGATTTGATTATTAGAAATATGGATAGTATGTGTATGGATAGTATGTGTTTGTGATGCCTGGGAGAGCTGCATAGTGAATTGCCTGCCGGGTAGGAAATCAGCGGATCTCTTGAGACATGTAGATAGCCTTATATGTAGTGCTGGGGAGGAGCCAGTGGTGAGGGAACATGCAGGTACCAGTGACACAGGGAAAGGGAGGAGAGAGGTCCTGGAGGCCAAATTTAGGTTTCTAGGTAAGAGATTGAAGCCCAGGACCTCTATGGTAGCATTCCTACATCTACTATAAAGTGGGTCCATAACTGGTTGAAAAAACATTCCCAGAGAGTAGTTATCAGTAGTACACAGTCAATCTTGATGGGCATATCAAATGGCATCCTTCAGGGATCAGTTCTGGGTCCAGTTCTGTTCAATATCTTTATCAATGATATAGATAATGGCATAAAGAATACACTTATAAAGTTTGTGGATGATACCAAGATGAGAAGGATTGCAAGTGCTTTGGAAGATAGGATTAAAATTCAAAATGATCTGGACAAACTGGAGAAATGGTCCAAAGTAAATAGGATGAAATTCAATAAGGACAAATGCAAAGTGTTAAGAAGGAACAATCAGTTGCACACATACAAAATGGGAGATGACTGCCTAGTACTGTGGAAAGGGACCTGGGGGTTATTGTGGATCACAAACTAGATATGAATCAACAGGGGGAAACTGTTGCAAAAAAAAGCAAACAACATTCTGGGATGTATTAACAAGAGTGATGTAAGCAAGACACAAGAAGTAATTCCTCCAGTCTTCATGTACTGATTAGTCCTCAACTGGAGTATTGTGTCCAGTTCTGGGCACCACATTTCAGGAAAGATGTGGACAAATGAGAGAAAGTCCAGAGAAGAGCAACAAAAATGATTAAAGGTCTAGAAAACATGACCTATGAGGGAAGATTGAAAAAATTGGGTTTGTTTAGTCTGGAGAAGAGAAGACTGAGCGGGGACATGATAATAGTTTTCAAGTACATAAAAGGTTGTTACAAGGAACAGGGAGGTAAATTGTTCTCATTAACTTCTGAGGATGGGCCAAGAAGCAATGGGCTTAAATTGCAACAAAGGTGGTTTAGGTTGGACATTAGGAAAGCTTCCTGTCCGGGTAGTTAAGCACTGGAATAAACTGCCTAGTTGTGGAATCTCTATCTTTGGATATTTTTAAGAGCAGGTTAGACAACTCCTGTCAGGGATGGTCTAGATCATGGGTTCTCAAATTGGTCATGACCCCTCACGGGGTCGCGAGGTTATTATGTGAGGGCTTGGGAGCAGTCAGACTCCACCCAGAGGTGAATGTAAGCCAGTACGCCTCTTTAAATAACCGCCGGAGCCCTGCCGTTGCTACTCCAGGGCTCCGGGGGCTATTTAAAGGATTGGGGCGGTAGAAGCAGGGGAGCCACAGGCCCTTTAAATAGCCCCCAGGGCCCTGGAGTAGCAGGGGCTCCAGGAGCTATTTAAAGGACTGGGTCTCCAGCTGCCTCTGCCGCCCCAGGCTAATTAAAGGACTGGGGTGGTGGAAGCAGGGGAGTCGCAGGCCCTTTAAATAGCCCCCAGAGCCCCGGGCTGCTGCTGCTACCCCAGTGGGGGGCGGGGGAGGGAGGAGGAGGTGAAGGGGGGCACTTACCTTACAGGGTGGGCTGGGGTTGGCTCTGACCCCCCTCGGCCACACCCCTTTCGCCCTAGGCCCCGCCCCTTCTGGGGGCCAGAGCTGGCCCCAGCGTATCAGTAAGTCACTCGACTTACTTTCACCCCTGACTCCACCCCAAACCCCGCTTCACCTCCAGCATTTATAATAGTGCTAAATATTTTTTAAAGTGTTTAATTTATAAGGGGGGTTGCACTCAGAGGCTTACTGTGTGAAAGGGGTCACCAATACAAAAGTTTGAGAATCAATGGTCTAGATAATACTTAGTCCTGCCATGAGTTCAGAGGACTGGACTAGATGACCTCTCGAGGTATCTTCCAGTCCTATGATTCTGTGATACCCTTGAAATGCTTCCAGTTCCATACTCAAGGTCAGAAAGACAGGCGTAACTGCAAGGTCTCAAAGCGTGGATGAGATGGTGGTGTAGGAAGGAGGGATTAGGTTTATTAGGAACCGGAGAACCTTTGGGGGAAGGAGTGGTCTAAACAGAAGGGATGAGTTCTACATGAAACAAAATGAAACCAGATTGCTGCCACATAAAATTAAAAAGGTTGTAGAGGATTTTTTAAACTAAAAGCTGGGGAAAAGCCAACAAGTGTGGAGAAGTACACTGTTCAGGTAGAGATGACCTTTAGGGATGAATTTTTTAAAGGGAGAACTCAATATCCTAGTAAAAAGGATAGGAAAGAAGTTAATAAAGTATAGGTAGGTGCTCGTGAGGAACAATAAAATGAAATAGAGTCCCACTTGAAGGCAAGCAACTGAATATTGACAAAATATACAAGTGCTTCTGTACAAATGCTAGAAGTGTAAATGCTAAAATAGGTGAACTAGAGTGCTTGGTATTAAATGAGAATATTGATATAATAGGCATCACGGAAACATGGTGGAATGAGAATAAACAATGGGATATGGTAATACCAGGGTATACAATATATAGGAATGATAGAGTAGGTTGCGCTGGTGGGGAAGTAGCACTATATGTGAAAGAAAGCATGGAGTCAAATAACGTAAAAATCTTACATGAAACAAATTGTACCACAGAAGCTCTATGAATAGAAATTCCATGCTTGAATAAAAAGAGTATTGCAGTAAGAATATATTCCTGACCACCTGACCAGGATGGTGACAGTGACTGTTAAATTCCAAAGATATTAAGAGAGGTTACAAAAGCAGAAAGCACAATAACAGTGGGTGATGTCAGCAATCCCCCTATTGACTGGGTACATGTCACCTCAGAATGGGATGCAGAGATAAAATATTCAGATACTAAAAATGACTGCTTCTTGGAGCATCTAGTTCTGGAACCCGCAGACACAATTCTTGATTTAGTCCTAAGTGAAGCACAGGCTCTGGTTCATGATGTAACAATAGCTGAACTGCTTGGTAATAGTGATCATAATGTAATTCAATGTAATATCCTTGTAGGAGGTCAAATAGCAGAAAAACCTGCCACAGTAACATTTAACTTTAAAATGGGGTCCTATACAAGAATGAGAATGCTTGTTAGATGGAAATTAAAAGGAGCTGTCTCAAGGATTAAATGCCTGTAAACAGCATGGGAACTATTTAAAAATACCACAATAGACACTCAGACTAAATGCATATCCCAAATCAGAAGACAATAAGATGATCAAAAGAATAACCATGGCTAAACTGCGCGATAGAGCCCGTTGGAGGCAAAAAGGCATACTTTAAAATTTGGATGTCAAATCCTACTGAGGATAATAGGAAGGTGCACAGACACTGGGAGCATAAGAGTAAAAGTATAATAAGGCAGGCCAAGAAAGAATCTGAGAAGAAACTTGCTAAAGATACAAAAACTAACAGTAACATATTTTTAAAGTAAATTAGAAGTTGAAACTCTGCCAAATAGGAAGTGGGCTCAGTAGGTGACCAAGGTGTTAAAAGAGCACTCAAGGAAGATAAAACAACCACAGAGAAGCTAAATTAATTCTTTGCATCTGACTTCACTGCAGAGGATGAGAGATCCTCATCAGAGCTGTCCTTTTAAGGTGACAAATCTGAAGTATGGTCCCACATTGATGTATCAATGGAGGAAGTTTCAGAACAAACTGATAAATTAAATAGTAAGAAGTCACCAGGATCAGATGATATTCACCCAGGAGTACTGATGGAACTCAAATATGAAATTGCAGAATTACTAATGGTAGTATGTATCCTATTGCTGAAACAAGCCTCTATACCAGATGATACAGTGGTCAGACAGCTTTTTTCAAACCAAAGTAATGTTTAATCTGAATAGGAGGAGCAAAGCCTGAGACAAGCTATATGCATATCTGTTTCACCCAAGGCTCACCATCTCCTAGAAGTTTTGGAAGACCCAGTTGCTTCAGACCCATCCATGCCACAGGACCTGTCTGTTTGTCTGTGTCAGTCTGCTCCTCATGAGCTGCTCTGAACAACTGCCTTGCCCTCCTTTTGAGAGTCATTAAACCATTTCATTTCTTTCGATCTGTCTGTTCCCAGCCTTAGCAAAACAGCTGTGTAACTTTGCCAGGGCCTGCAAATAACATCTTCACAGCTAATAACTCAGGTATTTGTTCCTTAACCTCCTGACTTATTTACAAAGAGGTGTCTTATTTGGATTCATTGTGTTAACTTCTTGCTTGTTTCCTGTCAGCTCTGCTATTAACTAACCCTACCCATATTTATGGTCCATATTCTAAAATAGTCAGAAATAAACGTTTCCCAGGACCCCGTCACATTCAGGTTTAATAAATTAATACAGACCAGCCCCTTGTCCTCCACAGAGAGAAAACAGTGGATGATGACCACTACTCCTCCCCAGTGAAGCCACACAGTTCACAGATCAACTAGTCATTCCCCTGCTGTTCCGCCAGTCTGCGCACAAATTCCTCACCCAGCACTACTGTGATGAATCCCCCATTGCACTTCTACATCATGTGGAGCCTTCTGTGACAGGACTGGAAGATGCTGGATTTCATTCCATGAGCCAAGCTCTGCCTGACTTATACCCCATGGAACTCCACTGTTCTCAATGACATTACAGGGTATATTATTCAAGGCTAATTATTTTCCCTCTGTGTTTAGCAATAACTTATAATGGGCATGAACATTAGCTCACAAGACTAATGTAAGGTAAGCACATATTTTTTAAATATCTTGCTTTCCAAAAGGGAAAATATATTTAATTTGCTCAACTCAGATAGACTGTAAACAGCTTAGGCAACCTCATCCCTCTTAAAGGGATTTTTACACATACATGATCACGTTTCAAATGGGTGAATTCTGATTTTATGTATTTCGAAAAGACAGTCACAATGAAATTGAGGTGCTGAATACACACAAGGGAAAGGAAGCAAGGGCCCTTAAAATAGCATCTTTGCATGCACCTCTCTTATAATGTATTAGAGTAGCTACACTGCTCCTGAGTCCACGTCTCTCTCAAGCTAGTGCACGCCAATCCATAGTGCTGACATTGTCGGAGTGGAATGCTGTTTCAAATTAAGCTCGGTAGTAAAATCCTTTCACACCAGATTTGTGGGCTCTAGGGTCTCTGACAACTTGTTCAAGAATCAAATTGTCAAAACACACCACAGTGACCTATTTACATTTTGCAAAAGAAAAGTTTACTTCATGTGCCCTCACTGGTCTGGATTGCAGCCCAGAATGTGATAACAGCACCTCCATGAGGTAAGTAAACATACCAGTTCACAGAAGGGTAAACTGAGACACAGAGAGGGTAAAGCCAACCTTTTTTTAGGCATCTCAGTCCATACACAGACACCTATATAAGTACCCTGATATTACAGAGGTGCTGAGTATTTGTCTCTCCCTGAAGTTAATGGGAGATGCAGGTGCTCATAGAATCATAGAATCATAGAATATCAGGGTTGGAAGGGACCCCAGAAGGTCATCTAGTCCAACCCCCTGCTCAAAGCAGGACCAATTCCCAGTTAAATCATCCCAGCCAGGGCTTTGTCAAGCCTGATCTTAAAAACCTCTAAGGAAGGAGATTCTACCACCTCCCTAGGTAACGCATTCCAGTGTTTCACCACCCTCTTAGTGAAAAAGTTTTTCCTAATATCCAATCTAAACCTCCCCCACTGCAACTTGAGACCATTACTCCTCGTTCTGTCATCTGCTACCATTGAGAACAGTCTAGAGCCATCCTCTTTGGAACCCCCTTTCAGGTAGTTGAAAGCTGCTATCAAATCCCCCCTCATTCTTCTCTTCTGCAGGCTAAACAATCCCAGCTCCCTCAGCCTCTCCTCATAACTCATGTGTTCCAGTCCCCTAATCATTTTTGTTGCCCTTCGCTGGACTCTCTCCAATTTATCCACATCCTTCTTGAAGTGTGGGGCCCAAAACTGGACACAGTACTCCAGATGAGGCCTCACCAATGTCGAATAGAGGGGAACGATCACGTCACTCGATCTGCTCGCTATGCCCCTACTTATACATCCCAAAATGCCATTGGCCTTCTTGGCAACAAGGGCACACTGCTGACTCATATCCAGCTTCTCGTCCACTGTCACCCCTAGGTCCTTTTCCGCAGAACTGCTGCCTAGCCATTCGGTCCCTAGTCTGTAGCTGTGCATTGGGTTCTTCCGTCCTAAGTGCAGGACCCTGCACTTATCCTTATTGAACCTCATCAGATTCCTTTTGGCCCAATCTTCCAATTGGTCTAGGTCCTTCTGTATCCTATCCCTCCCCTCCAGCGTATCTACCACTCCTCCCAGTTTAGTATCATCCGCAAATTTGCTGAGAGTGCAATCCACACCATCCTCCAGATCATTTATGAAGATATTGAATAAAACCGGCCCCAGGACCGACCCTTGGGGCACTCCACTTGATACCGGCTGCCAACTAGACATGGAGCCATTGATCACTACCCGTTGAGCCCGACAATTTAGCCAGCTTTCTACCCACCTTATAGTGCATTCATCCAGCCCATACTTCCTTAACTTGCTCAACCCCTCTGCAAATCAGGCTGCTTATACAGATGAATTTAGGTGCCTAACTTTAGGCACCCAAGTTTGCAAAGGTAGGCCTAAGTACCTAGGTAACAAGTCACACAGCAAGTCAGTGGCAGATTTGGAGTTTTTATAATTGAACATTTATTTTTGGAAGTTCCTTCGATATACGAAAGGAATCATGATCTCCTCCTGAAAGACCTTATAGCTAAAAACAGAACTCAGGAATCTTGAGTCCCTGCTTAAACCACTAGAAAGGTGGCTTCCCACAGAGTAAAAAAAGACAAAATTAAATTAAAACAGAAACATGCCATGGCAAGAGGTTGTACTGCATATCAGGGTTATCTAACTTAAGGAGTACTTTTGAGGGGAAAATATAGACTGTAGTTACTCACCTACGATGGGTAAGAAAACTACCACTGACATGTCCCGAGCCATCACATCCTGGAGTTGGACATGACATACCTTCCGTCTTCACTGATTTCCAAGAGAACTGTGAGCCATTTAAGTACCCATCCTTTTGCCTTTTGGCAGCTAGAGGGCACCCTGATGCACTGCGATGGGATGCATACTTTCCAGTTATATGACCCTGACCATCACAACCAGGAACTGGACATCTGGATAGCAGATAGATGAGATAAACTTTATTGTCTTGCCATCATATACCTGGTAGCCTCTACAACAAAGTCAAAATAAACCTGACATGAAAAGAAAAGAACAATCATGCTCTATGGACTTAAAAAAAAAATCACCAAAGATACCCCAATGGAATAGTCAAACATGTGAAGCTAGAAGAACTTTGTTAACCAAAAAAAGATTTTCAGCTCTCTGGCTGATAAAAAATAACCATGCTAATCAATGGCAAAGTCCTAGGCTTTCCACTTACACTGCATATTGGAGAGAAAGTAGCAGGGTACATGTTTTAAATGAAGGTGTCTATTATGGTAAATTGCACACTGGGTTTAAAGTGACAGTTACTGAGCTTCAGTGACTGAATAGTGAAATTTAAAAACTCAAAATTTTTAAAATCCCACTTAGCATAGTTCTATGTGCATTTGAAGAATGTGTATGAAATTTAAAGGTGATTTACTTTAAAATTATGGTAATGTTATAAAGACTTAGATCTCAATCAAACCTTTGCCATAGTTAGTACTTCAAAGGGCCATTGTCAGATTAAAAATCACGGGCCAAAGCTTCCGAGATTTTAAGCACCGAAAGTGCCTATTGGGGCAAACTGTGAAATGTGGTAGTGCTCATTGGCTGACTGGCTATTAGAAGCTATTAAATCTCACAGGATTGGGCCCAGAGAGATCAATGAAAGGAGTTTTGTGTGCTCATCAGGTGCTCACTGTTGCTCGAGATTTCCCCCCATAATATTTAGCCCCATTTATTTTTAAGAAACAAATGTTGTTACCTGTGTTAGTAGGAGCAGTTTAGAGTATTAAACACTGAATGTACTTTTCAGCATGTTGCTGCTTGATTAAATTTTACAATTTGTGCAGCTTGGACAGTCAGAGTAGTCCGTTTCATTGTCTGGTTATCTTACACTAAAACAATGCTGCAATGTTTGGGGTCTGATCCTGAAAGGTGCTGAGCAGCCTCCACACTGACTGACATCAACGGGAGCAGAGGTCATTCCACATCTCACAAGGAGAAACACGGGACAAAATTTTCAAACTTGGGTGCCTAAAGTTAGGCAATTGCTTCAATTTGCAGGCACCCAAATCACTGGCCTGATTTTCAGAGGTGATCATTCCCAACTCCTGTTGACTTCTGAATCCCTTTAAATACTTTGTGTGTCAGATGTAGCTTGTCTATAGTGTTTATTTACTGTGTTAACAGAACAAGGCTGTGGAGAGCTTGAAGTTTTTTTATTTTTTATTTTCACTTTAAAAAATACAGTTTTTCAAACTTTCCAAATACAAGGGATCAGATCCTCAGCTGGTGTAAATAAGCATGGCTCTTCACCTGAAGTCAAGTCACTGAAGTCAATGGATTTATATCAGTGGAGGATTCAGCCTTTAATAGTCAGAGAACAATTGAATTTGTTTTAAGCAAACCAGATATGACCTTTCCATTGATTTAAAAACAACTAACTGTGATCTTTAGTTAAGCGTATCTTTGTTCTTGAATTACTATGACAAATATGATAAAGTTCATATTTTAGAAAATCAGGCTGCCAATATACCTGCTCTCATAATACACACAAAGGTTATTTGACTAGATTTGTACTTACCTAATTGGCTCTTGGTCTTCTTTGTCTTCCTTGCTTTGTGCTATCCTGATTCCACTTTTCTTTGCTCGTGGACAACCTGAGAGACTGAGTGAAAGAACAAGTTTTTAAAAGTAATTCCTCATTCCTGACTATAATTCATAAGGGCTCTACAAAAGGACATTCTTTTCACATGAAATACTACAGGCTAGATAATACTGTCTTGTTTTCAACAGTTATAGCTCTGATGATTTAAAGAAGAAAGACAGCTGGCAATAAAAAACCACAAGGGGGAGCCAAGTATCTCAGATTCCGACTGAAGGCTGGGACTGGGAGTACTTTGCACACCACACACACAGCCCCTAAGGAGAGAGAAAGCAGCTTTTCAAATCTCTGTCTAATGATCCGTCCAGCTGACTCAGCAGAAGCAGTGATAGGCTTCAGAAGGAGTGGGATCCAGTGTTTTATGACCGAAAGATAGCATGTCCTGTGTGTGCTTGAGATGTAAATAAGAATAAGGAATAAAAGCAAAAAAGATCTCTGTATCTTTTTTTTTTTTGGGGGGGGGGGGGGAGATAGAAGATCTTTTAGGGGATATATGAAGACAGTTAAATTTTCTAAAATTTTCCTGTGGAACATGCATTCAGGAATTTGTTAAAGAATCATCGATAATAATATTGCACAGATTACAAGCTGTGCAATGACTTCCTGGAAAAAAATAATGTAAGCCAAGGGAAAATCTAATAAAGCTAGCTAGCAAGCTAGGTAAAAGTACTATGTATTAGGCACTGAAAATGTATTCAGCACTATACAAGATACAAAGAACTATACCTTTGTATCCAAAGAACTTCCAGTCTGAGTTCTTCTTTACTATATAAGGTATAGTTATATAAACTCTTTAGCAAGCTTTTCAGCAACTGAGTAAGTTTGTAAAAATTGGGCACATTGGGCTAACCAGTCAGAGCTGAAGGAAAGTTACTTTTACCAGTTGCTATGAGTGTCAGTGACACAAATGTGTACATCTGAAAAAAACGATGCTTAATCTTTAACTCAAACGTTATTTTCACCTTCTCATATGGATGTGGAAGCTGGAAATCCATCAAAGGAACAGATAGATGTCTAATTGCCTTTAAAAGCAAGTGCTTCGGGAAAACACTAGGTATTAAATGAAATGAACTTACAACAAGTGCCAGGATTTGTCAGAAAGTTCAATAACTCTTCAGGGCTGGCCTACCATGAAGCGAACTGAGGCAGCCGCCTCAGGTGCCAGACTGTTGAGGGGCGCCACTAGGACCCAGAGTGTAGACAATTGTGTCTGCTACTGGTGCATATGTATTCTCTCCGCTCTAGATGCACAGAGATGGTGGAGTGCTGTGCTGGAGGAAGGAGGTCACAAGAGACATAACAGGCAGGCAGGAGAAAAGGTGAGATGGAATAACAGAAAGCAGGAGCTGCAGGGGGAGAGAGGAGGAGGAGCCTCTTAAGTACCTCTCTAGCACCCCCAGGAGCCTGGACTGATTAACACCAGCTTCTCAGGGAGCTTCCTGTTTCCTGCTGCTTCCCTGAACCCACTTGAGGAGAACAGGCAGTCAACTGAAGTAGTAGGAGCCAGTTAGGCCCTTAAAAGCTGATATCTCCCCTCACTCAGGCCCTGCTACCAGCTTATTGTCCCCTTATAAGCTACCTGCTTATTTGTCCCCTTCAACTGAGTGTTGAGAGCCACTATAGCTGGCACAGAACAGCAGTCATGAGTGAAAGAAGAAAACACCCTTCTGGGGTAACATTCAGAAGAAGAAAGAAAGCAAAGGAAGCTTTTCTATCTAAGCAGGAAGGAGCTCTCCTGAGATACATAGACACAAATATTTACGGTAAGCCTTCCGGCCCTAGTGAGGATGTGAGTGGTGAGGAGATGCCTATCTTCCAGTTCGTCAGAGCGCAGGTGACCTGGCAGCTACTGTAGCATCCATATCTCCATCTCAAATGGATGTAACCATGCACATTCTTGAAAAAAAGTCTAGATCAGAGGTAAGAGTGTGGTGGAGGCACAAGAAACAGCTGCTGCTGAGTTTAGTTCCTTAAGTCTAGATGATCCAGGATGTGGACCCACTTGAACAGTAGCCTGAGGGACTTCCTTGTACTGCATGGACCACAGCAGGTGAAAAACTTCATGTTCCCCAAAGACAATGAAAATAGAAGTTTCCATCCAACATATTACTGGCGTGAAATCCCCAATGGTGACAAAGTGGAGAGGCCATGGCTTATGTACTCAAAAACCCAGAATGCTGCATACTGTTTTTGTTGCAAACTCTTCCAGTCTAATGTTCGACCCACATTGGGTTCTACAGGAACAAAGGACTGGAACAATCTGGCTAGAAATCTGGTATGCCATGAGAAGGCAGCAAATCACCAGAGAGCATTCCATAGGTGGAATGAGAGCTTGAGATGCGACTAAGGTTAAAGGCCACCATAGATGATCAGCATCAAGAGAAAATTGCATCAGAGTCTCTTTACTGGCAAAATGTTCTGAAAAGGCTCATTGCCGTTGTGAGAATGCTTGCTACCCAAAACCTAGCACTGCATGGCACTTCAGATCAGTTACACGCAAACCATGGAAACTTCCTTAAAATTGTGGAGCTGATGACTGAGTTTGATGCTGTACTCCAGGAGCATCTCAGAAGAATCACCACCCAAGAAATGTACACACACCACTACCTTGGAAAAACAATTCAAAATGAGATCATACAGTTATTGACGACAAAAGTCAAACAGAAGATTGTGGCAGATCTGAAGTCAGCAGGATATTACTCTGTTATTCTGGACTGCACACCTGACACCAGCCACACGGAACAAATGACTTTAATGGTGCGTTTTGTAACAACAACAGAGCACAGCGAAAATGTCCCTGCAATGGTGACTGTCAGAGAGCACTTTCTAGAATTTATTGACATTGATGATACTACAGGAGCTGGTATGACAAATGTGCTTCTTAAAAAGCTGGAAGATACGGGAACTGCGAAAGCTGACATGAGAGGTCAGGGCTACGATAATGGTGCCAACATAAGAGGAAAGAACAGAGGAGTGTAGACATGGATCCAAGAGTTAAACCCCCGAGCTTTTTTTGTCCCATGCAGTTCTCATTCATTGAACTGGGTGGTCAGTGATGCAGCATCAGCTTTTAGTGAGGCTGCTGAATTTTTTAATGTATTTCAAAGCATATATGTATTTTTCTCTCCATCAACTCATCGATGGCAAATTTTGAAGCAACATCTGAGAACATCCTCTCTGACACTGAAACCACTGAGTGCCACACGATGGGAAAGTCGAGTGGAGGCGATAAAGCCTATCAAACACCAAATTGGGAAGAGAGATGATGCCATAGTTGCCATTATGGAGGATAATGCTACGACAGGAACTTTTCGTGGGAGAACAGTGGCAGAGGGAAATGGAATCACCAGAATGATATATAACTTCAAATTTCTGTGTGGCTTAGTGTTGTGGCATGACATACTGTTTGAAATAAATGTTGTAAGCAAGAGACTCCAAGGTGTTGACCTTGATATATCTGGAGCAATGGAACAACTGGACAAAGCAAAGTCATACCTACAGTCTTACCGGTCAGATGAGGGATTTCAAAATGTTCTGAAGAGTGCACAAGAGTTGGCAGAGGAACTTCACACTGAAGCTATTTTCCTACGCATTCAAGAATACAAGAGTCACTGAAGAAGAAGACATTTTGATTATGAGGCACGGGATAATCCCATAAGACCTCAAACAACAATTCAAAGTTGAGTTCTTTAACCAGGTGCTAGATTGTGCAATACAGTCAGTTGAAAAACGTTTCATGCAGCTCAAAAACCCAGCAGTATATTTGGGATGTTGTAGGATATTCCAAAACTCCTCACTATACCTGAAGAAGACCTACACCAGCAATGCGGGGCACTAGAGACAGTGTTGACACATGATGACATGCGCAATATTGATGCGAGTGATTTAGGTGATGAACTGAAAGCCCTTTCAAGATACATTTCAGCAAGATCAACTCCAAAGGCTGTTCTGGAATATATGCGCACAAATAAGATGACCACACTCTTTCCAAATGCTTTTGTTGCTCTGCGCATACTTCTAACACCTCCTGTAACAGTTGTCAGTGGAGAATGCAGCTTCTCCAAGCTGAAGTTAATAAAAACACATCTACCCTCCACAATGACATAGGAGAGGCTGGTCCGCCTTTCAACCATCTCAGTAAAGCATGAGCTGGTCCTGACTGTGGACCTTCAGGAAGCAGTTCAAATCTTTGCAACCAAGAAGGCATGGAAAGCACCACTTCGATTATGCAAACAGATAAAACTGCCAGTGTTTACTATGCAGACAAGAAAAGTTACATTTGCTGTTCAGGCATTTGAAAGTTAAGTGTTACTTAAAAATTTTGAACAAGGCATTTTAAGTTGTTAGTTCTCCTTTATTGCGGTAGGTAGCAGAGCAGTACCATGAGAGGAGTAGAACAGGAAGAAGGCAGAATTGAGACCGTTATAAGTTTTGGCCCAAGTGAGGGGCCATGGGGGCATCATTTGAGCTCCCCGCCTTAGGCGCCAAAATGTTATGGGCTAGGTCTGACTCTTTATCTCCAGAAAAGAAGATGGAAATATCTGGGACATATGTTAAGAATGAAGCCAGAGCATCTGCCATGGTAGGCATGCCATTGGGCAGGTGGAGGAACATGTAAAAGGGGCTGACCTAAAGAATCCCTCCGTCAAACAGTATTTAGGGGGGCAAATTTTATGGGAATAAACAACATATAGGATATGTGAAGACTGGCCCAGGATAGACAGGGACAACAGAACCTTGTTTGTGCCCTAAGTGACATCTGATGGCACAGGAAGGATTCAGATGGCTTTGTTTACTGCTGACCTCACATATTCTGCATCCACTTTTACCAACTACCAAAAATTTCTTGGATACCTGGTTTTCCAGGGGATTTTCACTTGTCAGGCATCCATTTCTTGCATACAACTGACATAATTACGACAAGCATCACAACACGCATACACCCAGATACCTGACTTTGGTAATTAGGACCAGAACATTGGCCCTTCAGCTGCAAGGACAGAGGCCTCTAGCATGAGTTGAAGGAAATCTCCCTTGTCTAACACTAGTAGTGTTATTCCCGTTATTCACACTGTGGGCCAGCCACTAGAGTCCAACACAATCGTACATAAAATCAGTACATTACCTATATTTAGTCACTCATCCTATTAGCTGTTAGCTGCTTGTTCTTTATTTGACAAGCATAAACCTCTCTCTAAACTTCTGTTACAGGTGATTCTTTTAAATCCTTTTCTGTACATGAAATCGCTTCTGGATGTCCTGCTGCCCCCTGGAATTCCTCACCTTTTGTCCCCTCTGACCCAGTTCTCCATCACCGTCAACAATCTCACTGTTTTCTCTGTCCCACAGATATGACGGAGCAACTACTGACAATACAACACTAACATGTATGAATTCTTTAGACAGATATTTAGGAGATAATTTTAACAAGTTTAGGACATGTTTAAACATTCATCGGGCTTGTTGTTCTTTAAATTACTCCTATATAATACTAATTTGAGCTCCAATCAGATATCCTTAAAAGGTAAAATCCTGGCTCCACTGAAGTCAATGGGAGTTTTGTTACTGACTTCAATGGAGCAAGGATTTTCAAAAAAATAAAGAAAGAAAAATTACTGAAAAAAATTGATTTTTTTGTAAAAGTTTGCATTTAGTTAAAAAGCTATTTTCCAGTCCCTTCCCCGCCCTCCCCCCATATATTTCAACAAGAATTTTTCTACTAGCTCGAACAGCAGGTATCAAGAATGTCGTCATAATTCTCATCAATTCCAGATGCCGATGAAGGGCCAAATTCTGCTCTTTGGTGTAAAGCTAGAGTTACTTCACTGACCTGAGTGGAGTAATTCTGCCTTTACTACAATTATAGCTCAGAGAAGAATTTTGCCAGAAGTTCAGGTTCAATTTGTTTTTTCAGAATTATCTAGGTTGCCGGTTATATGGTGTTGTTATTTATTATGTACACTGCAATAGCACCCATGCTGATGGTGACCCCATTGTGCTGAGCACTATACAAACATATGTCACGTTCTTCCTACATCTTGGCTTCTGTTTGCTGAAGAGAGACTACTACTTTCCTTTTCAAGAAAAGTTCTGAATGTTCCAACTTGTGTGGAAGAAGTAACCCATCAATGATACTGATGCTGATCATGTGTGTGACAAATCCTGTCTCTTGTTGTATCTGAAAGCTGGACTGTTAGAGGAATTGCCTAGGAAAGCAAAATACTTTATACTAGATATACAGCTATGTGCGCTTGTGAAATTTGTGTGCGGCTTTCATCACAAAATCAGAATGAACCGTTTATGCCTTGATTCATGATTCAATACCTTTTTTTGGCACTATAATATGTTAGTAAATTCGAAGACCTTTCAGGTTCTTTAGTACCTTTTTAAATACATAGTTCTGGGTGTATGATTTATTTATTTTTCCTTTGAGAGCAGATTCATTAAGAAAACACATGACAAATATGAGCCTTTGTTTTAATTTTTTATCCTATTACAACCAAAAGCTATTACAGAGTATACATATTTATTTCATTTTTTCATGTCAAACTAACTCCTCATAAAATAAACACAGGATGACAGGCCAAATTCAGCCCTGATGTATGCAAGTTTAACTTCAACATCTTCAAGGGCCCTGAATGGCTTCATTGACTAAAATGGAGTTGCACAGGGTTAAACCAGGGCTACATTTGTCTTCAAATTCAGGAGTTTGTTATACAGCAGCTATCTGCAACACAAATGATACCCAGACCTGAAGAAGAGCCCTATGGAACCTCAAGAGCTTGTCCAATTGTTGGTCCAATAAAAGATTCTACTTCTCCCACCTTGTCACCCAGACATTTTGGCAGTCAGTTAAGATAGCACTATGTCATTGAAATGTTCTTGTACAAAAAGGGTTTCACATCATTGTATCAGGTATAGTCTAAAAAGAAGTGTTACTTAATGAGATCTAAACAGGAGGAAAGTAGTGCTAATTTTCCAGGAGAGAATCAGAAATACTGGTTATAGACATACTAAAAGTCCATGATATATAACCATTCTTACAGGTTACCAGTTCATTAATTCTTTTATCAATATACTTTCACTAGTCAGTAGTAAGGGTCTTGGGCAGCTCATAGGCTGTGATCTCAAAAATGAAGAATGATGTGCTAGATGAGAAACCTCCAATGAAAAACAAGGTGGTTGTGGGAAATGGAGACTCAGAGTAGATAGGATGTCTCCCTCTGAGTGCAATGCCAGCACTCCAGCCTGGTGCTCAGGATATGGTGCTGGTAGTGCTTTCTTCCACAAGATGCAAAACCAAGGTCCTGGAGCCTGGTGGTCACTGAAGACCCCATGGTACTTTTCAAAGGAGTAGGTGTGTTAATCCTAATGACTGTGAGACTTTGTACTCCCCCTCCCCACGTGTCCTTTCCCTTCCCTACCTTATTTCTTCTTTTTCCTCTCTCTCTCCTTTCTCCTTCTGTCTAATAAAGTCTGGCTTAGCTGGCCAAGACTACATATATTGCTCTTGGCCTGTGACCAGAGACGACAACTAAATGCAGTGCCCACACAGCCCAATGCTGGTACAAGTTTGCCAGGTCTCGGAGTGGCTGATAAGGCCATGTGCTGCGCCTGTGTTTTTCCAGCAGTGAGGTTGCAAGTGAGAGTCAAGACCAGAGAGAGATGCTGCATTTTCTATCTTTGCTGTTCTTTTCTTTCTCCTGTTGTGTGTGTTTGTCTTAAAGGAAACAGGATCGGACTTTAACAACAATAACAACAGCTCTAGCCCATTGGAACTAACTTCTATTTTCTTCAAAAGGACAGTTGCCTCCATCTCTGATATCTCCTAAAAGACTGTTAAACAAGGGAGGTTTTCCTTCTAACAACTCTTTCCAGCTAAAGAGAAAGGGAACAAGGATGTTGTTAAAATGAAAGCCTTATTTAATATTGTACTTTACATTTCAGATGCTTTAACTGTTTTTCATTCTCTTTTGTATCTTTATTTAAAGGTTAAAAGGATTTTTAATTATGTGTTTGTGTAACCCACACACCTTCTGGGTGGGGTGTTCTGTCCCATTTAGTGGCACCGAGATTACTTAAAGAGAGAGATAAAATGAGTCTGCTCTACAGGCTGAGCTAACAGCCAGTCAGGTTTTAGCTCATGCGGTAGAGGCTCATGCACTAAGCTCCAGAGATCCCCGGTTCAATCCCGCTCGCCGACAAACCCTGAGGCATAACATTTGCACTAATCAGGCTGAGGTCTCTCTACCAGTGGCTCTCAGCCAGGGGTACACGTACCCCTGTGGGTACGCAGAGGTCTTCTAGGGGGTACATCAACTTATCTAGATATTTGCCTAGTTTTACAACAGCCTATATAAAAAGCACTAGCAACGTCAGTACAAACTAAAATTTTTATACAGATAAAATGAGAAAGTAAGCATTTTTTGAGTAATAGCATGCTGTGACACTTTTGTATTTTTATGTCTGATTTTGTAAGCAAGTGGTTTTTAAGTCAAGTGAAACTTGGGGTATGCAAAACAAATCAGATTCCTCAAAGGGGCACAGAAGTCTGGAAAGGTTGAGAACCACTGCTCTATACCAAATCCTGAATCTTGTTTGAGACTGTTTAATGTTGGACACTGACTGGGTTATATTAACACCTTTAACTCTTTGGGCCCTTTTATTCCCTCGACATTAATACAACAATGCACACACACAGAATGAGCTACAGCTCACAATAGCCCATTGTGGATAGGGGCTTGGTGGTGGGGTAGGGCTACTGGATTCAAATTTAAGCAGACCAAAGGCCACAAACACTTGAACAGAATTAACACAGGGATCATAGTCCTTATTTTCAGGGCTGGATTAAGTCACAGAAGCGAGGCAGAGTTGCCTTGTGCCTTTTCTGTGGGTTGAGGTATATTCTCTTCCCCCACAACCTTTTCATAGTCCCCTGAATTTCATTCAGTGTTATTAATTCCTTTCTTTTTTCTCAAACTGACTAGATGACTTCTGAGACTGGCCACAAGACACTTGCTCTCACTTGTACCATGATGCAAAAGAACCTCAAAATTGCATTAGCAGATTCAGGAAGTTTGGGGGCAAGTGATTTGGCAGAGCGCCTTAATACCAATCTTCATACTAATCTGAATTTAAGAGCTCTTTGGTATTTACTGTTGTGTGTACATTACAACAGTGTCAACTGCTATGTGCCCTTCCCGTTATTTAGTTCTATATGATTTGAGCTCCTTTGCTCTCTGTATTGTTCTGATCTTCATTCCCCTGCCTCCGATTTAGGTTATCTGTGCTAATAAAACATTAAAAAACCATCTGATGCAACTCCCTTACCCAGCAGAGTTAGAGTTTTCCAACCTGCTGTTCAAGATCTTTAAAAAATGCTACTGTACATTTAGATTGTTTTGCTTTTTCCGTTAAAATCAAAAGGTCAGTAATAGAGCACCTCAGTGACACAGGTGCCTAAGACCCATTTTCAAAAGTGACTTAGACACATAGGAGCCTAAGGGCTTGTGCATACTTAAAATGCTACAGTGGCAAAGCGGTACCATTACTGCTGTAGTGCTTCAGTGTAGTCACTACTGCCCCGGTATAGGTAATCCAGAGCCCTGAGAGGTGGTAGCTAGGTCGACAGAATAATTCTGTTTACACCACGGGTTAGGGCAGTTTAACTACGTCTCTCGGGGATGGGTGGATTTTTCACACCCCTGAGAGATGTAGCTATAACAATGTAAATTCCTAGTGAAGGTCTGGCCTTTCTTATTGACTTTCAATGAGATTTAGACCCTAAATCCCTAAAAGCCAGATTTTTAAATGTACTTAGGTGCCAAAAGATGCAGCTAGGTCCCTAGTGGAATTTTTAAAAAGCAGCTAGACTTTTAAATCCTATAAGGCGCTTATCTGCATCATTAGGTGCCCACATACCTTTAAAATCTGGCCCTCGGTCACTTTTGAAAATGTGACTTAGGCTCCTAACTCACTTAGGTGATTTTAAACATTTTACACCTTGTCTTTTTTAAGGCAATCTTTATTTTTGAAATTAAATTATTTTTAAAGGGAATTTAATCATTATTGTGATTTAGTTGTCATTTGTCCTGAACCGAATGTGGTGGCAGATTCCTTCATGTCTATGTTTCAATGATGTTTTGGTTTTAAACTATTTTTCCCACTTACACCAGTTTTACACTGCTGTACCTCTACTGGCTTCAACAGAGTTCCTGCTGGTTTGCACCTATGTGAGCAGATAATCAGGCCCAATAGCATTAACTTTAATAGGAGCAGGAATTGGCTATCCTACTAACCCTGGGCCAGACATCATTGGGTACATTCCTGTTACTAAATATAAAGCAGCTTTTCTCACCTTACTGAGTTTCATACACATAATAGAGGTGGCACTAACTACTCAGCATCTACCACTCCCTAGTTACTATACTACCATAGTATCTCCTCTTCTGGGAATGGGAAGATACTATTGTTACATCGATCTATAAATGCAGCATTTCCCTCAGCACCTCATGCAAATGATAATAAAAGTTTAATCAGGCACAGGTGACAGATTCGCGCTCCCCGCACCCCAGGTCCCTTTCCCATTTTGTTATCCAATTGAAACATACATGACTTAAAGACCAAAAACTCTCTTTACATACCTTCGATGTGAAGCATAATTCCCAGTAATGTGCCCAGAGCCATCGCAACCAGGGGTGGGACACCTAAAATAAATTTTAAAAAATATTAAATGGAGTAATTTCCTTGGAAGAAAGAAAACCCATACATTAATTGCCCATCAAAAACTCCCTGCTTGGGATGTCGTTTCCACAGGTGCCAGCCAGGGAGACCCCTGCGGGCTTCTTTGGCTCTGCCTCCTCAGAGCTTAATCCCAAAGCAGAGGGTGGAAAAGCTCTCTTTACTCGCAAGCAGAAAGCTGTTTGCTTCCAGGTCACCTCCCCACTCAGACAGCATCTGGCCAACGCTGGCATTAGAAGATGAGCAAGGCATTTCCGCAGCTAATTAGCAGCAGCCAGCTGTCACCTCACCACAGCCACTGAATATTGAAACAGGTCAGGCCTGTGCTGTATTTCCATTTACTAAAACAAGGATAACTTTACATGTTGGGCATCCTGCTACCAAGTATGGTTATTGCTGTAGCCCACTGCACGCAGTCTCATACAACCTGATCTCTTTTTACTAGAGGAAAAGCCTCTGAGAAAGGCCAGGAATGCAGGCAAGAGGGGAAAAAAGAATACTGCCCTCTTGTGGTCAAATTGCAATCTAACTAACAAACAAACTGGACAAAAGAGCCATTCGTGTAATCATGTCCTGGAGAATTTCTAATGACTGTACAGTATTTTAATGAATATAGAAAAAGGTTCTACACAGAGAAGACAGGCATGTACGCTACAGAATACATTAAATTAGAAAGTTTAATTAAAATAAACCGTGTGTATTTGAACTTCTGGACTTGATCTCATAAGACATATTAACTACTACAGCAAGTGTAATGAATTAAAAGAAGAGAAGCGAAACTACTTTATGTAATACAACCAGACAAATACTATACATTTCCAAGACACACTAAGCTTGTGCATTTCTGGACTTCTAACTGTTCTTTAAGAATTCAATTCGGGAAAGCATCACTAATCAGGCAAGTGTTGAAGCATTGTTTAAGTCTCAGTGTGCTTAAGTCTGATCTCCCCAGTTAAGCACATGCTTAAGTGCTTTCCTGAATGGAGGCCTAAACTCATACACATAAGCCCTTTCTCACAAAGGTTTCTAGGGAAATCTAAAACCTTCATAAACTCAAATATTCAAATAACCAGGAACTTCAGTGTTCTGGAACTCCTATGCCCCGTAAGGCTGAAATTAAATTTCTGTGGAGCTCAAAATCACCTCCGTCTGTTGTGGAGCGTCATAGGACTGAAGGTTCAAGGGTATTTGGCACAATCCACAGGGACACAAATTAAACTAGAGCTTCTATTAACTGGAGTTGAAATACACTCTGCACCTGGCAGTGAATTAACTGACTGTGATAGTGATGAACAGGCAAGCAACGAGAGATGATACAACCAGAAATAAAACAAGTGGCCAGCAGAAGGATTTTGTTTTTGATGGACTTTCAGGACACATTTACACAGGAACTGAAACAGAAATCACTAAAGCAGTTGTAAATCACACCTTTAGTTATTCTGATTCCAGTTTATGTGTAGAAAATAGAGTTTTAGATTAAGAGTGTCCAATTTCAGTGTACTGTAATTGTAATTTAAATTAGTAAAAAATCAGCATACATAGAACAGGGAGTTCTTTTTCTGAAACAAGTGTCCATACACAGACTTGCAACAAAATAACAGGGTGAATTGCAACCACTTCAGTTGCTTTGGTTTCAGTTACTATTCAGATAAATTCTTCTATATTTTCTGAGTCTTTAATAAATAGAAGCATTCCTCATAATAAACAAATGTATATTTTAGCTATATTATTAATTCACATAATATTCCTGAAAACTATAACTAATTAAAGCATCCTTAATTTATCCATGAAGCAATTTCATGTAACGAGAACCAGTATTTGGCATACAACTGGATTTTTAAAAAACTACTGCATTAATGGCAAAAAGTGAATACATAGCAAACATATTATACATTAAATGAAGCTCTTTTCCCCCTTCATAAATAAAGGGAAGAGAATGAAACTTTTCAAACTGATTCATCCTGCTACAGATGTTCTTTACAGAATGCTATTTTTCAGAAACTATTAATGTTTAAGTTTCAAAGTAGTTGAAAATTGAGGCTCTGGCCTGGTCTACACTACACAATTAGGTTGATGTAAGGCAGCTTATGTCAATCTAATTATGTCAGGGCTTGTCTACACTGGCAATTAACAGCGCTGCAACTTTCTCACTCAGGGGTGTGAAAAAACACTCCCCCTGAGCACAGCAAGTTGCAGCGCTGTAAAGTGCCAAGGTAGACAGTTCCCCAGTGCTGGAAGCTATGCCCCTCATTGAGGTGGGTTTTTTAGAGTACTGGGAGAACTGAGAGTGCCCTACTACCCCAACATAATAACTCCACTTCCACGAGAGGCGTAGGTTTGATGTCGGTGTAATTAGGGCGACACAATGTCTGTATAGATACAGCATCCTTTACATTGGCTGTTGTCTAGAGCCCTGAAATTGACAAGAAAGCTGGCCCACCTGGCTCCCTGCTCAGGGAAGCAAAAAGCCCGGGCGGCTGCCCCCTGCTCTTGAAGGGGAACAGGAAGGCAAGAAGCCGGGCGGCTGCCCCCCTACTCCCAGCTGGGGTCAGGGAGTCAAGAGCCTGGGGGCAACTGGGATCCCGGTGAGGAGCCATGTGGAGCTGAGAGCTCTGGCTCTCAGCCCCTCCCCCACACTGCCCCTCTTCAGTTGGTGGAAGCGCTCAAGGGGAGGACATGCACCAGCAACAGAAAGAGGGTAGTGTGGCTATCAGCCACCACAGTAATTACTGACATAGGTCGACTTAAGTCTGTAGTGTAGACATGCCCTATGAAAATTCATTTGTGTAAAACTTCACTTCTTTCTATTCACTTCATAGGAAAGAGCTTATGAATAAAGATGTCAGCAATCTATATGTGCTAAGAACCTGTGGAATATCATAGGTTTATTGCACTCAAGTAATTTTCTTAGAACCAGAACAACTCTGGGTGAGCAGGACGGCAATATATTACTCAGATAGTGGTGGTTGGAGACGCTGCCTGCAAAAACCAGGAGAAAAAGTATGATGGATTTTCAGTGCCGGCCTAACTCTGCTTCTACTGAAGTCAACGGGAACTGAATTAGACCAGCACTGTACACATTTTCAAATCCCATCCTATATCTTTAGAGAGAGGAGGTTCACATATAATGCTCACAAGCAATCTTCCTACACTTTCAGAAAAAGTGTTACCTGTGTATACCTTGTGTTAAAAGTGTAAAAGTGTTACCTTGTAATACAGGCTATCCAGCTCTTCCCAGGACTCATGCATACATGGGAAAGGGAAGGAAGGAAGGCAGGCAGGAGATGCCTTCTCCCATGCCCAGACATGCTTTACTTGGTGTATTCAAGGCTGGAAATGCTAACAGATCCCCCTTGGACTTGGGCAAGTACTGGGTGTAGCATAAAAACTGGGTCCTGCACAAGAATTCTGCATGGGAAGGGGCTATCTATTTTGTAAACTATTGTATTAAGCACTATTGGTTCTTATGTGTTTGTGCAGCACCAGGCACATAGTGATCCTGATCTTGGCTAAGACCTATAAACAATGCTGTGATACAAATAATAAATCAAATGATGATATCTCGGTATGATATGCAAACCTATCTCACCTTATTCTTGCTATTTTGTAAGCAATTAAAGGCCAAATTCTGCTCGAGGCTGCATTTGTGTATCCCCACTAAAGTTACTGGGGATTCTCGGATGGAGGTGAGAGTTTGGCCCTACGTTAGGCTGCAAGTTCCTTACTCAACAGTAACACAATTTGGGGGCTCTCCCCATGCCTCATACCAGACACAGATAACTAGCACACACATTCTGGAGTGTGTAATTGTTTTAGATAGTGGACATTTTAAGTTTAAAACATTAAATGATTAATGAACAGGATTAAAAATAATCCCATTTAAATACCTTATTTCTAAATATTTAATTTTTTTAATTTAGAGAACTGGGCTCAGGAGATCTGGGTTCTACTCTTGGCTCAGACACTGGCCTGAATTACCTTGGGAAAGTCAATTCATCAATCTGTGCCTCAGTTTCCCCATCTATAAAATTCATGTATGGAGACATACTTCTTCTGTAAAGTGCTTTGAGACTGGCAAATAAAAAGCACCAAATAAGGGCTAGGCACTACTATTATTCTTTCAGGGTGTCCTCTTTTTTCACAGGTATCACAGCCACTGTACTTTGGTTAGTTTCTCTTCCTGTCAGAGTCAATTACTTCAATGGAATCTAGATCAGCCCCCTAACAATACCATCCCATGGGAGTGGGCCCATCATTATCCCATTAGTTAAATGTTTGGGCTGAAGGTGTCTTCAGACTTAGGCTGTGAATGTCCCCTCCACTTAGGTGAGATAGGAGAGCGCAGATCCATCCAGCTTCCCCACTAGAGCTGCCCGTGGAACCTAGCGTTCCCTTCCTCATTTATCCAAGAGATCAGCAGGGTTGGGAGGCCAAAGCCTTCTCCATAGACCCTCTATCCCCTCTCCCTGAGGGTGCAATATGATAGAAATGGCACACGGTGAGTTTCCAGGGCCTTTTCTTACTCTCCCACAGGGTATCCCAAAGGCAGGTATGATTTGCCCCTAACTAACAGAATTTGTAAGCAACACTAATCTTTTTCTTGAAGTTAAACCCTTGCATACCCCCATTTGGACACTTATTTCAATGGAAGAGTGGCTTATATGAGTTTAACTTAAACTGACTCCTAATCAACATAAGCTAAACCAAAATAAGTCTTCAACTGAACTGAACTAAGAGTGTTCACACAGCAGTTTGTACCAATCTAACTAAATCAGTTTGAAATCACACCTTTAGTTAAACCAGTTCAGCTTTCTCATGTAGACAAGGCTGTATGCTTTTAGAAAGGTCTTTCATATACTGATTTCAGCACTATAATGTTTGTGTAGCTTATGCACAGAGATTTAATGAATCAGAAACAGAAAAACAGACTTTGACTCCCTCAGGGAACTGATGGGCAGGATCCCCTGGGAGGCTAATATGAGGGGAAAAGGAGTCCAAGAGAATTGGCTGTATTTTAAAGAAGCCTTATTGAAGGTGCAGGAACAAACCATCCTGATGTGCAGAAAGAATAGCAAATATGGCAGGCGACCAGCTTGGCTTAACAGAGAAATTGTCAGTAAGTTTAAACACAAAAAGGAAGCTTATAAGAAGTGGAAACTTGGACAGATGACTAGGAAGGAATATAAAAATATTGCTCAAGCATGGAAGGGTGTAACTGGGAAGGTCAAAGCACAACTGGAGTTGCAGCTAGCAAGGGATGCGAAGGTTAACAAGAAGGGTTTCTACAGGTGTCTACAGCAACAAGAAGTAGGTCAGGGAAAGTGTGGGACCCTTACTGAATGGGGGAGGCAACCTAGTGACAGATGATATGGAAAAAACTGAAGTACTGAATGCTTTTTTTGCCTCAGTCTTCACAGACAAGGTCAGCTCCCAGACTGCTGCGCTGGGCAGCACAGTATGGGGTGGAGGTGAGCAGCCCTCAGTGGCGAAAAAACAGGTTAAGAACTATTTAGAAAAGCTGGACATACACAAGTCCATGGGGCTGGTTGCAATGCATCCGAGGTTGCTGAGGGAGTTGGCTGATGTGATTGCAGAGCCATTGGCCATTGTTTTTGAAAACTCATGGTGATCTGGGGAGGTCCTGGATGATTTGAAAAAGGCGAACATAGTGCCCATCTTTTAAAAAGGGAAGAAGGAGAATCCAGGGAACTACAGACCAGTCAGCCTCAGCTTAGTTCCCAGAAAAGTCATGGAGCAGGTCCTCAAGGAATCTACTTTGAAGCATTTGGAGGAGAGGAAGGTGATCAGGAACGGTCAACATGGATTCACCCAGGGCAATTCTGATTGCCTTCTATGATGAGATAACTGGCTCTGTGGATATGGGGAAAGGGATGTACATGATATACCTTGACTTTAGCAAAGCTTTTGATTCAGTCTCCCACAATATTCTTGCAAGCAAGTTAAAAAAGTATGGATTGGATGAATGGACTATAAGGTGGACAGAAAGCTGGCTAGATCGTCGGGCTCAACAGGTAGTGATCAACGGCTCGATGTCTAGTTGGCAGCCGGTATCAAGTGGGGTGCCCAGGGGTTGGTCCTGGGGCCGGTTTCTTCAACATCTTCAATAATGATCTGGATGATGGGATGGATTGCACCCTCAGCAAGTTTGCAGATTACACGAAGCTGAGGGGAGAGGTAGATACACTGGAGAGTAGGGATAATGTCCAGAGTTACCTAGACAAATTGGAGGACTGGACCAAAAGAAATCTGATGAGGTTCAACAGGAAAAAGTGCAGAGTCCTGCACTTAGGACAGAAGAATCCCATTCACTGCTACAGGCTGGGGACCGACTGGCTAAGTGGCAGTTCTGCAGAAAAGGACCTGGGGATTACAGTGGACGAGAAGCTGGATATGAGTCAACAGTGTGCCCTTATTGCCAAGAAAGCGAACAGCATATTGGGCTGCATTAATAGGAGCATTGCCAGCAGATCGAGGGACGTGATCGTTCCCCTCTATTCGACATTGGTGAGGCCTCATCTGGAGTACTGTGTCCAGTTTTTGGGTGCATCCCCCACTACCGAAAGGATGTGGACAAATTGGAGACAGTCCAGCAGAGGGCAACAAAAATTATTAGGGGGCTGGGGCACATGACTTTTGAGGAGAAGCTGAGGAAACTGGGCTTATTTAGTCTGCAGAAAAGAAGCCTGAGGGGGGATTTAATAGCATCCTTCAACTACCTGAAGTGGAGTTCCAAAGAGGATGGAGCTAGGCTGTTCTCAGTGGTGGCAGATGACAGAACAAGGAACAATGGTCTCAAGCTGCAGTGGGGGAGGTCTAGGTTGGATATTTGGAAAAACTATTTCACAAGGTAGTGGAATGGGTTACCTACGGAGGTGGTGGAATCTGCATCCTTAGTTTTTAAGGCCCGGCTTGACAAAGCCCTGGTTGGAATGATTTAGTTGGGGTTGGTCCTGCTTTGAGCAGAGGGTTAGACTAGATGACCTCCTGAGGTCTCTTCCAACCCTAATCTTCTATGACTCTATGATAAGCTTATTCTGGTCTAAATGTACTAAATTTTAATTTGTATTTCAAGTAGATTATATAAGCAGATATTTACAAATCCCTTGGACCATTAAAATTATGGATCCTAATTTTCAGAAACCAGGGGCATGCAAACATCTGCACATTCATTTTACAAGCACTAATACTAGAATATGTAGAAGTTTGACTCTATCAACTGCATGTGCAAGCATTAATGCTTAAAAACACTGTGCATAGGGCTTATATGTTCACATACAAAAGGAGGTTGGGGTAAAGCCCCTCTGAAAATCAAACTCCAAACAAGTGGAAAAAGGATCATATAGCTTGCCTGCAGTACTTAAAAAGGAATGTAATCAGAAGGTGCAACAGAAGTTTATTTTAGTCTCCAAAACCACAGAATTACTTCATTACAGAAAATTTAAACTATTCTCAGCAGGGAAAAGATTAAGGATATTTGAAACCTAATTATGACCACATAATGCCAGCAATGTTAGACACTTCACTGCTGAAAAATAATATACCAGGTACGTCCAGCAAATAAGCTTGTCCAGTGGACTGAATGTACCTAGTACATCTTAATATCCCATTCATTAGAGGTGCTATAGGAAACTGCTGCCAGCATCAGTGAAGGCAGCTAAATAAACTGGGACAGCTGGAGCCAATACTGGTTTTGGACTTAAAAGACCCATAATAATTAAAAAAATACAAAAGATGAGTACTGCCAGCTCAGTTGACTACAAATAATAATGAAATAATTTGACCCTGAATGTACAAGCTAAGCTTAATGGATGTTTTTCTTAAACTAATGTGCAGTTTAGCAAGTGTTTATCCAACTAGTTTCTTACACAAGGGTGCAAAGAGTTTTTTCCTAAACAAAACAGAAAGAGACCCCAGTAGTTTTCTCCCTCATTCTTTTGTGCAGATTTGGATGAGTCCTTCTTTTAAAGCTGATTGTCCAAACTAGTAACACCACCTCTAGCCAATGGACCTAAATCATGGATTATACTGCTAATCTGCAGTACACTATGCACATTCTAAAATTTTTTTCTTTCAGAGATTTCATGACACACGGTAAGGGCTGGATTGACATAACTGAAAACTGAAACGTTTAATTTATCCAGAGAAGAGGCACAGCTTATGCAGGCTTCCTCAATGCCTCAAACTTGAAGGCTCTTTTGGAGCGAGATTCAGTTGAGATTCAGTAATTCAGTGGGTTCTATCTCTATACCAGCCAAATCACTTAGTTTCCTGCTCTCAGTGCCAACAGTGTCTCCTAAAAGCAGAGATACCACTAGATGCTCTGTCTCTTTAAAAATAAAAATCCAATTAAAAATCAGGGAATTACTAAAACAGGCCCAGATTCACCACATTACTTGAGCTCATTAGTAGTCTCACAGAATTCACATGCCTAAAGTTAAGAACATGCTTAAGTTCTTTGCTGAGTAAGGGTGATAATGCTTAGCTTTATCACTAAGGCCATGTCTTCACTAGGGAAAAATGTATTCTTAACTTATGTTACCTTGTAGTTCTCACACAAGTTAGCAGGTCACGGTAAACCCAAAGCTCCCCCATAGTCTTTAACCTGATCTGCTAACTCGTGTGAAAATTACAAACTGCCTTGTGATTTTACCTCACATTAATTGACTCAAGTTAGCTAACTTGAGTTCTGAACACACCTTTTTTTCTCATGAAGCTGCACCCAAAACACACTGCTTTTCTAATCTCATTGTGATGGGTTTGTACACTGTTTATTTTCTCTAACTAGACTGTAAGCCCTTTGAGGCATAGTAGCAATCAGAAACAAAGCCCTAATGACACTTCCTCTTCAGTTCATTGAATGAAATCTACAAGTGAGAGAGAAAGGAAAAAGAGCTGTCAAGTGAGGAAGTGGAATTTACTGTAAGGTTTGAATTGTGTGTGTGTGTCTGAACTATAGTGCTTCTTAAAGATGGTGGATTTACAGCCCTTTACACAGAAGTCTACCTGCATTAGAGAAGGAAACACTATGTCACTCTGGAATCAGTGTGGTACTTATTCTTCTTGACCATCAAGAGTTACAAATACGGTTTTCAAAAGTGCACAGTACTGAATTATTCTCTCACTTAAGTCAAAGGGAGTTTTCCCATCAACTTCAATGGGAGCAGAATTAGGCCAGGGATGGGCATTTTTTGAAAATCCCTTGAACTGGATTCAAGATGCAACATCAGCTCTGTGGGACAGGCATTCAGGAAAGGGATATTTCAGTGGATCCTGAGCTCTTAGTTATATGCTCTAGGGTTCAAAATATACCCGCAAAAGTACTTTTTAATGAGAGCTCTATTAAAATCATAGGATCATTAAGGTTGACTGCAAGATTAAAATTGAGTGAATTTTACATTTAGATGATGAATTTCTAGAAACTGGGAGGAGCATTCAGTTCAGAAATTAGTTTTAAAATGTTAAATATTGAGTTTTCTCCTATGTGAAATCTACGTGGCAGCTCCTCTTTGCTGAACACTATAGAGATCACAAGTCTCATTGCACGCAATGGTATAAGTGATATCATAAATGCATGAGACATTCTGGGATATCTGCATTTGTATAAATTGAGAGTATCACTTTCAGGGGGAAACATGAGAGTCAGGACACTTAAAAGAATGTGCTTTAGGGGGTCAATAAAGAGAGGCAGCCAAATTATCTTGTGGTGGAATACGAATGAATGAATAACAGGGAAAATCTTCTCTCTGTCTCTGCAATTCTGAGGACCCCCTGGCACTGGAACCACTGCAGTTCCTCTGTGTGGAATGGAAAGGACGTAGGGGTTACAGCGGATGAGAAGCTGGATATGAGTCAACAGTGTGCCCTTGTTGCCAAGAAGGCTAACGGCATTTCGAGGGACATGACCGTTCCCCTCTATTCGACATTGGTGAGGCCTCATCTGGAGTACTGTGTCCAGTTTTGGGCCCCACACTACAAGAAGGATGTGGAAAAATTGGAAAGAGTCCAGCGGAGGGCAACAAAAATTATTAGGGGACTAGAACACATGACTTATGAGGAGAGGCTGAGGGAACTGGGATTATTTAGTCTGCAGAAGAGAAGAATGAGGGGGGATTTGATAGCTGCTTTCAATGCTTTTTTTATCTTTGAAAACTCATGGCGATCGGCGGAGGTCCCAGATGACTGGAAAAAGGCTAATGTAGTGCCCATCTTTAAAGAAGGGAAGAAGGAGGATCCTGGGAACTACAGGCCAGTCAGCCTCACCTCAGTCCCTGGAAAAATCATGGAGCAGGTCCTCAAGGAATCAATTCTGAAGCACTTAGAGGAGAGGAAAGTGATCAGGAACAGTCAGCATGGATTCACCAAGGCCAAGTCATGCCTGACTAATCTAATTGCCTTCTATGATGAGATAACTGGCTCTGTGGATGAAGGGAAAGCAGTGGATGTGTTGTTCCTTGACTTTAGCAAAGCTTTTGACACGGTCTCCCACAGTATTCTTGCCAGCAAGTTAAAGAAGTATGGGCTGGATGAATGGACAATAAGGTGGATAGAAAGCTGGCTAGATTGTTGAGCTCAACAGGTCATGATCAATGATCCATGTCTAGTTGGCAGCCGGTATCAAGTGGAGTGCCCCAAGGGTTGGTCCTCAGGCCGGTTTTGTTCAATATCTTCATTAATGATCTGGAGAATGGTGTGGATTGCACGCTCAGCAAGTTTGCAGATGACACTAAACTGGGAGGAGAGGTAGATATGCTGGAGGGTAGGGATAGGATACAGAGGGATCTAGACAAATTGGAGGATTGGGCCAAAAGAAATCTGATGAGGTTCAACAAGGGCAAGTGCAGAGTCCTGCACTTAGGACGGAAGAATCCAATGCACCGCTACAGACAAGGGACCGAATGGCTCGGCAGCAGTTCTGCAGAAAAGGACCTAGGGGTTACAGTGGATGAGAAGTGGGATATGAGTCAACAGTGTGCCCTTGTTGCCAAGAAGGCCAATGGCATTTTGGGATGTATAAGTAGGGGCATTGCCAGCAGATCGAGGGACGTGATCGTTCCCCTCTATTCGACATTGGTGAGGCCTCATCTGGAGTACTGTGTCCAGTTTTGGGCCCCACACTGCAAGAAGGATGTGGAAAAATTGGAAAGAGTCCAACGGAGGGCAACAAAAATGATTAGGGGACTGGAACACATGACTTATGAGGAGAGGCTGAGAGAACTGGGGCTGTTTAGTCTTCAGAAGAGAAGAATGAGAGGGGATTTGATAGCTGCTTTTAACAACCTGAAAGGGGGTTCCAAAAAGGATGGCTCTAGACTGTTCTCTGTGGTAGCAGATGACAGAACAAGGAGTAATGGTCTCAAGTTGCAGTGGGGGAGGTCTAGGTTGGATATTAGGAAAAACTTTTTTTCACTAGGGGGGTGGTGAAGCACTGGAATGCGTTACCTAGGGAGGTGGTGGAATCTCCCTTCCTTAGAGGTTTTTAAGGTCAGGCTTGACAAAGCCCTGGCTGGGATGATTTAGTTGGGGATTGGTCCTGCTTTGAGCAGGGGATTGGACTAGATGACCTCCTGAGGTTCCTTCCAACCCTGATAGTCTATGATTCTATGAATGGAACCAATGTGGAATGGAGACAAGCTCTGCAGGAGAAGATTGCAACAGAGGAAGGTCAAGGAGTAGAAGGAAGTGTGGAGTGGGATGATTTGCCACCACCCAATTACTCCAGTCTTTCCACCCATAGTGGGGCCATGTCAGGGCTGTGGAGCTAGTCCAGCCTTTAAACTGAAGTAATCTTGGCAGAGAGGCTCCACTGAGCTGCTTTCTGGCTCTTCTATCTCTGAAGAGAGACTTCTCTCTCTCCCCCCTGGCTTTGCATCCAGAGATCTCCAGCAACTGAATGGTTCTAAGTTGAGGATGACTGTCTGCATTTCCTCCTCTTTGAGTAAAATGTAACTTATGACATGATTTTTTTTTGCACCTATGCTCTATGTCCTTAGTTCCTGGTGCTACCAGTATGACACTCTTGTTGAGCTCCCTACACTGCATGTGTGGGTGAGCCAGAACATGATACATTTTTTAATTAAACTGAAATCATTTTTCCTACAAGCAAGATAAAACGTGGCAAACTGGCTTTTATTATAACTCTGCACTTGAACACACAGGCACACATGCTGCTTTTAAAATTAATTATATATCTGTTTAGAAAAATATTACTGCGCCTTCAGTCACCATACCTGCATGCTGCCCATTGTCCAGTGGCCGAGACTTGATAGCATGCCAGCAGCTAGGGCGATTCTGCTAGCCTCTAGCACCAGGGTGTGCAGCCCAGCATGCCAGCAGCCAAAGGCATGGTATGTGTCCAATGTGAAACAGCCTCTGTGTGTCCCACTTATGGAGGCTGCCAGACAGAAGTTGCAAATCAGCCCATTTCCTGGGCACCCTGCCCATGCTTCCTCCCAAGCTAGCACTGCCCAGCTTTGGGGCAGCAATGCCCAGCTGTAGAGCTCCCTGCAGAGTGGACTTCCTGCCATCAGGCAGTGAATCAGCCCCAATCCATGTAAATCCAAATGTTCATTTTTAAAAGTCTTCCTGTTTTGTCAAAGTCTAGTATTTATAAAGTGAGGGAATTATATAAACTGGACAGAGCACTCAAGAATAGACTGTAGTCCACAACCCTAGAGGACTACAGAATAACCAGGAGCTAAGTTCTTTGATCTCTAATAGTACTGTGTTGTGAACCACAAAGCTCAGGTTTTTGCCAATCACATGCAAAAAGTAACCCTAAAGTGTTGCTTTGCTTCTAAATTTTTGCCATTTAATAAGAAATCAGAGAGGTTGGCAGCACTGTGCAGCAACTGTTGCTTGCACATGGGCCGCTTATGGATTTATCCCCTGTCTCCATCTTCGCACTGGCTGCCTCCCTGCCAGACTGGATACATACTGAAGCCATGCTTTGCTGAGGCCGATGGGGCTCTGTTCCCATGCAGGGGGGCTGGAACAATTTTTATAGTGGGGGTGCTAAGAGCCATTGAACCAAACTATAAATCCTGCATCTGATGGAAATCACTTCAAGACAGGGGGCTCGGCAGCACCTCCCCAGCACCCTTAGTTCCAGCTCCTATATTCCCGCGTGGTTTCTGCTGACTGAAGGAGGCAGATTTGGTCCAGATGCGTATGTGCCTCGGTGGCTGCTCATTTGACAGACCACCAGGTGGTAGCAAAGAGACAGGGACTGGGCAAGAGCAGGGCTTTAAGTAAAATTGCCCAAATTTCACCCAAGAAAGTCATTTTTAGCCTCCAAAGTTGCCTGTTGCCAATTCATGATTTTTTGGCACCAAGGCCTCTCAAAAGTAGCCAAACTAGCAAAAAAATGCTGAGGTTGGCAATAACTACTTGACCCAAAGTAGCGTGAACAAATTTTGCAAGTGTTGCAAGGGAGGGCATGATCCTTTTAGCACGTGGAGGATTGGGCCCAGAACTTTGAAAATCCCATACACCTCAAACATCCCTAGTATTTCAGTCTAAATCTCTGGTGGTTCTGTGATTCAAATTCTAATAAGGTAAGACTGCAGATGTTTTTACTTGTAACCTGAAAAGGATTTGAATCTAGTTCCCAAAAGGTGAATGGCACAGTACATATGTAGCATGAGAACATAAACATAAAGAGGCATGCCTTAAGCAGTAACTAGAAAACTCTCTGACTGGGAAGTTCCTCTGTTATTAAGCTCTCCCTGGTCCTGTCTGGTAAATGTGGAAGACCAGGAACTCTATAACTCTATTAACTTTATTTATAATAAAATATTAAAACTTAAATTATAAACCAATATGTGTACTCACAGCAATCCACCTATTACATATATTATGTGCTGGTGTCTTGACATATCTTTCCCTCCCATTTAGAGTGGTTGCTCTCCCAATCCTTAGTTGTGCATTGTTCTTAAATTTGGTCTGACTGCCCTGTTCACAGTTACTGTGTCAATATTGTCTGATGCAGTCCTCCTTATGCTGCCAGCATATAAATCACATTGCTTTTGTTTATGGTTTCTTGCATTCTCACTTTTGCTATAGCTTTTGCTATTA
Organism: Lepidochelys olivacea; assembly: GCF_965140295.1. NCBI lineage: Eukaryota > Metazoa > Chordata > Testudines > Cheloniidae > Lepidochelys > Lepidochelys olivacea. The sequence continues at coordinate 37,043,455 of NC_140413.1, read as the reverse complement.
TGAGACCTGGATCTAACGGAAGCTGTGCTGATAAACTTGTGTTTCTTACACCACCAACGATCTCTTATTAGTTCTCTAAATGTTTCATATTTGCAATATTCATCCAGACTATGAACTGCAGTAACAAAATCCTCAGCTGTTTCTCCTTGTTCCTGGCACCTTTTATTAAATTTGGCCCAATATTTTCTCTGCCTATGAAATGGGCATCAAAAGTCTCTTTCACATTGGTGTATTCTTTCTTCAGTGATGGATAGTGCACATAGGATATCATCATCAGCATCACGCATAGCAAACATCAGGGCATTTACCTAGTATTTCTCTGTGCTTTCAATATTAAACAGAAGCTATCCAGAAATGCTCAAATCTCCACTCCCAACTAGGCCAGGTGCCTGAGTTGCCAAAATCAAACTTCTCTAGCAGAGCTTCCTGTTGCAGCTTTCACAGGTCTCCCTGATTTTCCACTTTCCCCACTTACCACAGTGGCAGCCTGGGGTATGTATCTCTTTTCTTTCCTTTATTCCTTCTTTAGAGAAAGGGAGTCATTCACTTCTAACACCACTTACGACAAAGCAGTAAGTACAGAACTTCGGGATTGGGAAGTTCCTTTATTTAGTAAGCTCCCCATGCAATATATCCTTGTTGTCTCTGGTGATTGTGGAAGTGCAGGACCTCTCTGAACACTCCAAACTTATTATCAAATGGTTGGTGGTGTTACAGAAAGTACTCAAAACATTTCAAATGCTAATCTATGAAACACTAACAAAGCTAGCACTAAGTATCCTAAAAAGGCACCTGCTAAGCCCTTCATGGACTTTTGCAGCCAATGAACCAATCCCATGTGAATGCTGGTCCAAACAGGTTTGCAGAAGAACTCCGGGGGAGTGACTTTGCTTCAGTATTCTGACCAAAAATAACATGACTGGATGACTAGCAAACTTACCACAGACAATAAAGGGGAAGAGATCTTCTGACCAATTTGAACGAATTCAAATCAGCAGGGCTGGTTGCCATCCACCCAAGGATACTGAAGGAGTTAGCTGAAGAAATCTTTGGAGCCACTTGCAATAATATTTATAAACTCATGGATAACAGGAGAGGTCCTGGAAGATTGGAGAAGGGCTAACGTAGTGCCCATCTTGAAAAGGGGGAAAAAGGAGGAGTCAAGAAACTATAGACCAGTCAGCCTGACCTCGATACCTGGGAAGCTACTAGAGCAATACATGAAACATTCAATTTGTGAATGTTTCATTTGGAGGATGAATGGACAATCACTAGCAGCCAGCATGGATTTACCAAGAATAAATCATGCCACACCAGCTTGATTTCCTTCTTTGACAGGGTAACTGCTTTGACAGAAAGGGGGAATGCAGTGGACATAATATACCTGGACTTCAGCAAGGTTTTTAACACAGTCACACATGGCATTCTGATAGGTGAGCTAGAGAAATGTGGGCTTGGCAGAACCACCATTAAATGGACACATTATTGGTTGAACAACCACAAACAAAGAGTAACTATTAATGAAATTATGTCAGATTGGAGGGAGGTCTCAAGTGGGGTTCCACATGGATCTGTTCTGGGTCCGGAGTTGTTTAACATCTTTATTAATGACCTGGATGTTGGTATAGAGAGCATACTGATCAAATCTGCAGATGACACAAAGCTAGGGTGGACTGCCAACACTTTGGAGGATAGAGTTAAGATTCACAGGGATCTTGACAAATTAGAGAACTGGGCTTTAGTCAACAAAATGAAATTCAATGAAGACAAATGTAAGGTGCTGCACTTCGGGAACAAAAACCAAATGCATAAATACAGAATGGGGGAAACTGGCTTGGCAGCTGCACTGCTGAGAAGGATTTAGGAGTTGTGGTGGATCACAACTTCAACATGAGTCAGCAATGTGATGCTGTTGCAAAGAAAGCAAATGCAATTTTAGGTTGCATTAACAGAGGCAGAGCATGCAAGTCATGGGAGGGGATAGTACCGCTCTACTTGGTGCTGGTTAGGCCTCAGCTGGAGTACTGTGTCCAATTTTGGTCACCAATGTACAGAAAGGATGTAGAGAAATTGGAAAGGATCCAGAGCTGTGCAACAAAAATGATCAAAGGGATGGGATGCAAGCCATACACACAAAGGCTGAAGGAACATGGGTATATATAGTTGCAAAAAAGGAGATTAAGAGTGGACATGATAATCTTCAAATGCTTGAAGGTCTGCAATAAAAAAAGATGGAGAAAAATGGTTCTGTCTCGCCACTAAGGGCGGGACAAGAGGCAATGGGTTCATACTACAGCATAGCAGATTTCAGGAAAAAATTCCTAACGCTAAGAACAGTAGGACAATGGAACAGATGCCTAGGGAGGTTGTGGAAGTGCCTTCTCAGGAGGTTTTCAAAAGGAAGCTGGATAACCATCTGTCTTGGATGGTATAGACACAACAAATGCTGCATTTTGGCAGGGGGTTAGACTAGATGACCCTTGCAGTACCTTCTAACCCTATGGTTCTATGACTGTATATTAAAAGCTCCTCCATGACAGAAGCAAAGAGGCACAATAGGATGTGTTGGTGGTTTCATTATTACATGCTACAGTGCTGGATTTTCAAAAGCATTTATTTTTGCGTTAAGTGCTTCCATTGATGTCAATCAGAGTTCCACCATTGATTTAAAAGGGAGAAAAGTTAGGCAAATGCCGCATGCTTTTGAAAATCCTGCCCTAATGTAGGTTTGGGTATAATTTCCTAATAATAGACTGACACAGTTGTTACAGACTGGGGAGGGGATTCTGTAGTCTGCTCCTTGCCTTACACACCTGTGAAACTTATCAACAAGCAGTAGCATATCTCTTGATGTGCTATTTCTAAGTGTGCTGCTGACACTGCCATTGTCAGTTTCCCAATTGTTTTGCTCCTTTGTTCTTTATAGCTGAAACAAATACAAATGGCTCTGAAGCTCACAGAAGTAAGGGCCTTGCTAAAAGCTTTCTGGGCTGTGCTGTGTACCTTTCACTCTCACTGAATCCATGGGTCAGCACCTCCCAGGAAGTGCTCAGCAGCTTGTACAATTGGGGCCCCTGACATCCGCAACACCAAGGCAGAAGTAATACATTTTTTTTAACAACTTATATTTCATCTTTGGTGTGATCAGTGCTGTCAATCCATTAACATTTTCTTTTTCTGCAATAGAGAACTGGGGAACAGAAAGAGCATATGGAGGCTTGGCATGCCTGAGCTATTCTGTGTTTCTCTTTTTCGTTTGAAAAGAAAGAGTCATTCCACTAGCAGATCCAAGAATGCCTTTAAAATCATATGGAGCACTATGTGAGTAAAAGGACTGTGGCCACTAGGTCAAATGGGGGCAGGGCATAAAGAGAAAAGACCTACTTTAACAAAGTGTCCCTTCAAGAGTGTCCCTAGCTGTCCCTTCAAGAGTACTTCATCTAATGTTAATTTGCAAGATTGGGTCTGAGAGTCAAGCGGGGATATTTCTGACTCTTTTTAAATGAAGTGCAAACTATAAGTACCCTGGCTCCAAGAAAAGGCTTACCAATCTAGCAGCTAAGCCATAAAGGAATGGTATTGTGAATATCATTGAGTCACAATGGAAGTTTCATCACTGACTTTGGGAGAACCTAAAAGTCTGCCAAGAAAATGTGACCCACATGACAAAAATGTAGCTGGCCTGTAGTCTTCCTTCCGTTAACAGGAACTTGTATCTTAGCCCCTATTTCAGCAGAGTTACTAAAAGGTGGACTACTTTGACTTTCAATCTACATTCAATATGGTAAAGTTGGGTATTTAACACTGGTCTGGTATTAAAAATACTCCTCAGCCTGACAACATCTTAAAACTACTCCTTGGGGAAGTAAAATAAAATAATGACATTATCTCCTACATACAGAATCACCATACTGCCTGATAGCAACCTTGAGAGGTGCCACTGTGCCCCAGAGTTATAATATTGAACAGATTCTAAATCTTCCACTGGATATATATACATATATCCCTTCATTGAAAGGATTTGTCATCTGGTGACAGGGGCAGGTTGGCATGTGGAGGATGTAGGCTAAGAAGAGCCTTGAGAGTCTGGTTTCCCCAGACAGCAAAAGCAGAGGTGGTGCTCTCTATTTCAGGGGTGAAGAGTCAGTAGGAGAAGGGTGAAAAATGGCACGTTCTCACTTTACAAAAACAAATAACTTTCCCCTAGACCTGCATGTATTACTGGAGATCCAAGTGAGGGAGGCTTTGTATGCCTTGTCCTGATGACGTTTTCATTCACCTTTTTTCAAGTGTGAATTATACCACATTGTGAGGCAATGTGTTCTAGTGAAAAGTAGGGATGCAGGCAAAGGAGATCTCAGCTCTAAATTCTGCTCTGTTTCTGATTCATTGTGCGGCATTGTACTAGTTCTTGGCCAAATTTTCAAGAACACTCAATAACTTTTGGTGTGGGTGACTTAAGACACCTAGGGTCTGATTTTCAGGGAGATTAAGCCCCATAGCTCTTATTTACTTCAAGAGGACCTACTTGGCTCTACTCGGACATCGAAAAAAATGTATAGTAATGGATATTTTTGAAAATGTTTAATCTAATTTTCAGAGGTACCGAGCGCCCACACAACTCCCAATGAAGTAAAAGGAGTTGGATCCATTTACACAAAGGCTGGATTAGGCTAGTGTCTTAGTAATAATAGCATTGTGAGGTGTCATTGACTGTGAACAGCACTATGACACTGTGTTGTATAATGCTCTCCAATGTCTCTTCTTCACTTTGATCTCCTTGCTTTTTCAGTACCAACTGCTTTTTTCTTTGAAGTAAATAGAGACAAAAACCCTCCTGGTAAAAGAGTCAGAACTTTTGCTTTTTTGCAAATATGATGAAAAGATAAAGCTTTCCTTTTTGTGCAGAACATTTCACAGGGCTCAAGTAAGAATGCACCACTTTGATTCCACATTTTAATAGCAGCAGGAATTGGTTGCAGAAACAGCTATGCAGAGCAGTAGGAAGGCCAAAGGTTATAAACAGGGATAAACGGTTATGTAGAACAATGGAACTGTGAAACTAGCTCTTTGTGTTATAAACACTTTGCTCATACTCTTCTGGGAAAGTAGACAGAACGAGAAAGATCCCACACTCTAATACACCTTAGGGCCCAGAGCAAAAATAGAAAAGCAGCCATGAGAAAGAGCCACTGCAAGAAAAATATTTCAGATACAAATTAAGAATCTGTTTTCAAAGACACCTGTCACCATGGCATCTAAGCATTGCATTGGTTCCCTCTTGTCAATACCAATATGATTAGAAGTGGGCTAACAATTGATAATACTTTACTTGATCAGTTCAGCCTTATTGATTGTTTGCAAAATACCAATGTGTTTTTTGATTTTCCAAAATTTCTTTTTCAAAATCATTTATTGATTTTCTGTGATTGTAACAAAATGTTTATGAACAACTATTCTAAATTTAAGCTGAGTGGATTAGTTTTGATCAGACACAAACATTGCACAGTATTTTTCTCTTTCCTGATTGGATTGGAGTAACCTTAGAATCCTGTTTCTGGGGTGAATATTTGCAATTCAAAATTTATATTCTGAAAATATTTTCTCAAAATTCACCATCTCAGCAAACATTCCTGCCAGTTAACTTAATCATTAGAATATGGGACGATGTAAAAGACATGAGTCCCGCTGAAAGAGATTGGTTTAAATACAAATGCATATCCACATAAAATATGTTGCCGTTTCACCCTGCTGAAAGTATGAGAGTCTCACACAGGATGCACATTGTGTGGTGAGGAAAGGAGCTTTATTAGCTTCCTGATTCCCTTGTGCAGCCTGAATGACGGCCAGGCAGAATTCCAGTCTTGCACTCATCCCTTAACCCCAAGGAGATCACAACATCTCAAAGTGGTGTTTGAGAGGGTGTAGTCTGGCTGCTCAGGGAGTTGTAAACTGCATCCAACAATAATGCTCCTGCAGGTGTTATAGTTTCACACCTCCCATTACTGTGGGTTATGCCACCATGGCACAATCGAACCCATAAGAAGGGGCAAATCTTAGAAAGTGGTGACACAGAAAGTGATTGTAAGGGTCAATTTATGAATACAAGTTGCTGCCAGAAAGAGAGAACTTTGGGCTTAATAAGTTATTCACAATATCCACTTTACTCCACTATTAAAAATATAGTCATTGATGTACATAAACGAAAAAAAAAGGTTCTTAAAAACGGTAATGACATTATCACTGTCACTGTCATAAAACAAAAGCTTTCAAGCTTGAAGTTAATATAAGATGGCTTTAAAGATCATTCTAAATTATACATTTAGATGGAGATTTAAGACTAATTTGCTAAGTTTGTGGTACATTAACATTCATGGGAATTTTAACAGACATTTGAGATAATGGGCCAAATGCTCTTCTTGTGTAAATCAGAAGTAATTCCACTGAAGTCAATGGAGTTACTCTGTTGTAAAATTGGTGCAAATGGGATCAGACTCAGGCCCAGCGAAGTTAAACTAGCAATTCATTTTATAGATATAATCTAGATGTACTATTGTTTTATATGTATTAACTGTTATTCAGATCTCAGACTCAAAGGTCCACAGTATTAAATGGAAGTTAGACAAAAGGTATTTCTCTAACTACATGTATTTCACCAGCTAATAACTTATAAAAATTATACACTATTTCTAAAAAAACTAATTGTTCAGCTGGCTCTGATCTATGACAGCATTCCTTCATGAAACAAAAGACACCATCTGAAACTGCTTTTGGCAAGAATACAGTCTGCAAATTCTGCTTTTGGACTTGTACACTCAACTGGCATGAGCTGAGAGAACAGACTTTGGCCCTATGATATTGCTTTCTTTCCATAAAAATATTAGGAGTACTTGTGACACCTTAGAGACTAACAAATTTATTTGAGCATAAGCTTTCATGGGCTACAGCCCGCTTCATCGGATGCATAGAATGGAACATATAGTAAGATTTGTGTATATATATATATATATATATATATATATACACAACACATACATACATACATACAGAGAACATGAAAAGGTAGAAGTAGCCATACCAACTGTAAGAGGCTAATTGATTAAGATGAGCTATTATCAGCAGGAGAAAAAAACTTTTGTAGTGATAATCAAGATGGCCCATTTAGACAGTTGACAAGAAGGTGTGAGGATACTTAACGTGGGGGAAATAGATTCAATATGTGTAATGACCCAGCCATCCTGGGCCATTATGGATGTAGAAGCCCTCTACACCAACATTCCACACAAAGATCAACTACAAGCTATCAGGAACAGTATCCCCGATAATGACATGGGAAACCTGGTGGCTGACTTCTGTGACTTTGTCCTCACCCACAACTATTTCACATTTGGGGACAATATATACCTTCAAGTCAGCGGCACTGCTATGGATACATGCATGGCCCCACAGTATGCCAACATTTTTATGGCTGACTTAGAACAACGCTTCTTTAGCTCTCGTCCCCTAATGCCCCTACTCTACTTGTGCTACACTGATGACATCTTCATCATCTGGACCCATGGAAAAGAAGCCCTTGAGGAATTCCACCGTGATTTCAACAATTTCCATCCCACCATCAACCTCAGCCGAGACCAATCCACACAAGGGATCCATTTCCTGGACACTACTGTGCTAATAAGCGATGGTCACATAAACACCACCCTATACCAGAAACCTACTGACCACTATACTTATACATGCCTCCAGCTTCTATCCAGGACACACCACACGATCCAATGTCGACAGCCAAGCTCTAAGATACAACCGCATTTGCTCCAATCCCTCAGACAGAGACAAACACCTACAAGATCTCTATCAAGCATTCTTAAAACTACAATACCCTCCTGCTGAAGTGAAAAAACAGACTGACAGAGCCAGAAGAGTACCCAGAAGTTACCTACTACAGGACGGGCCCAACAAAGAAAATAACAGAATGCCACTAGCCATCACCTTCAGCCCCCAACTAAAACCTCTCCAGCGCATCAAAGATCTATAACCTATCCTGAAGGACGAACCAGCACTCTCACAGATCTTGGGAGACCAGCCAGTCCTTGCTTACAGACAGCCCCCCAACCTGAAGCAAATACTCTCCAGCAACCACACACTACACAGCAAAAACACTAACCCAAGATCCTATCCTTGCAACAAAGCCTGATGCCAACTCTGTCCACATATCTATCCAAGTGACACCATCATAGGACCTAATCACATTAGCCACGCCATCAGGGGCTCATTCACCTGCACATCTACCAATGTGATATATGCCATCATGTGCCGGCAATGCCCCTCTGCCATGTACATTGGCCAAACTGGACAGTCTCTACACAAAAGAAAAAGTGGACACAAATCTGACATCAGGAATCATAACATTCAAAAACTGGTAGGAGAACACTTCAACCTCTCTGGTCACTCAGTAACAGACTTAAAGGTGGCAATTTTGCAAGAGAAAAGCTTCAAAAACAGACTCCAAGGAGAAACTGCTGAGCTTGAATTAATATGCAAACTAGATACCATTAACTTGGGTTTTAATAGAGACTGGAAGTGGCTGGGTCATTACACATATTGAATCTGTTTCCCCATGTTAAGTATCCTCACACCTTCTTGTCAGCTGTCTAAATGGGCCATCTTGATTATCACTACAAAAGTTTTTTTCTCCTGCTGATAATAGCTCATCATAATTAATTAGCCTCTTACAGTTGGTATAGCTACTTCCACCTTTTCATGTTCTCTGTATGTATGTATATATATCTTCTTACTATATGTTCCATTCTATGCATCCGATGAAGTGAGCTGTGGCCCACGAAAGCTTATGCTCAAATAAATTGGTTAGTCTCTAAGGTGCCACAAGTATTCCTGTTCTTTTTGTGGATACAGACTAACACGGCTGCTACTCTGAAACCTGTCATTAAAATATTGTTGCTCAGGGAGATCTAAGCACTCACAGGAATAGAACCTGATCCTCCAAACCCTTACTCATATGGGGCCAGATCCAGTCTATTGATGTCAATGGGAGCTTTTTCACTGATTTGTAATGGGCTTTGGATCAGGTCCCTGATTAGGTCTTCACATCATTGAAGACCTTCTTTTGTGAATGAGAGTTAGCAGGACTGAACCTGTAAAGATTTAAAAAAAAAAAAAAAAGGTATCAGATTGACTGGCCTTGCGAATCAAGTTCACTATTTATCTATAAGGAAGGTATGACCAAGAAAGCCACAGAATGTGATGTGGAATCCATCCCTTTCCCATTCCCTGTTTCAGAAAAATGCTTCGGAATCTATTTTATTTTTGAAAAAAAAAAAGTTTCTAGCCCCAATGGTGGTAAAGATAACCTTGAAATCATGCACTAATTGTAAATGGATATAGTGATGTGTTCCTGAGTCTGCAGACAGCTTGAAATAATAGCTCTATGGAGTATGAACTCCTCTCAGTCATCAAAATATGGTATTAACTCTGAAACCCAAAGATGACATTTAAATGTCCATAATATTTACTATTTCACTGCTAATCATTTTAACAGAAACATGTAGCTAATATACGTATATATAATATACTTAAATATAAATTACTTAGATTATAAGATCTTTGGGGAAGGGACTGTCTTTTTACTCTCTGTTTGTACAGCACCTAGCACAATGGGGTCCTGGCCCATAACTGGGGCTTCAAGGTACTTCTGCAATACAAAGAACAAATAAATAATAATAATAATAGTAATAATAACAATAATATGCCCCAAATCCCACATTGCCTCTGTTTCCTCTCCAGGTTCACAAATCTCCAAATCTCTGCTACACAGCAGCCAAACCACAGCTTCCACTGATATTTTCTATGATGGAATTACATGTCATCAGTTGAAAACTCTATGGGACTTGAGATGTGATAATGGGAGACACCATAAAATAAACGGAATAGCAAAAAAGAAAATGGCCACTGTCCTGACATTTATTTTCCTAGTGGCTTAACTAAAAATAAACCTTCACTATTTAAATTTAAATGATTTCATTGCAGAACTTCCAGTGCACTGCATTGGAGTGCCACAGAATCCACACACTTTGTCATTGAATTTATATCTAGCTTACTGCAGAATTCATGGGACCTTGGTCATGGCATAGTCAGTTGTAACCATTTTACAAAAGTGTGTTGCTCGCAGCACAAGTTGCAAAGAAATAATAAAACAAAATGCATTCATGAACAAACAGCTGGATGAAAAAGCTACAATGATGATGATGATGATGATGAATCAACACTCTTTATTGAATCTCAATAATTTACAAAGCATGTTTATGCAACACATTGGTTTGACACGTTGAAAATAAATGAATAAAATTAATGTGAAAATCAGTACTGGAGCAAAGTGCAAAGTACGCAGAGTCAGTGTACACAAAAAGATTAATGACGGCCAATGTTCAAATAAAACAACAAACCTTGTCCCAGAGAGTGGGCAAAAAATGAGCCCATGTGGTGAAGCCACACTGGCATGTCTGTAGAAGAAGTAAAATCATTCAGCAGATTTGGAAAAAGTGTAAAAAGTATGTGTTTTAGGACTAGAGAGTAGTGTGCAAATGTCTGTGTAAGTTCCACTGAACAAGATACTAAAAATACTTTTAAAGAATATGATAAGATGTTTAAAGGACTGGAATATATATTAAGGCTATAAAACAACACACTGATATAGATATAATTGTACCACAAAAATATATGCACCATATAAAGTCTCATTAGTAATGAGATATGAAATAAAAAAGGTGAACTTGACCAGATGACAAAATTAGATGTTATTGTACAAATATAGAAACCAACTGAATTAATAGTATGGTCTCCATTTTAAAATCAAACAGGTTAAGGATTTATGCTTTAAGTAAAAGAAAAGGAGTACTTGTGGCACCTAAGAGACTAACCAATTTATTTGAGCATAAGCAATAAATTGGTTAGTCTCCAAGGTGCCACAAGTACTCCTTTTCTTTTTGAGAATACAGACTAACACGGCTGTTACTCTGAAACCTGGTTTAAGTAAGGCAACCAAACATTAACGCTAACCCACAAGAACAGCTGAAGACATATGGCTAAATCCTCAGCAGGTGTGTATCAGTGACAGTCCCTTGAAGTCAATGGAGCAATGCTAACTTACACCGCCTGTGGATTTGAATGAGCGTGTCTAGACTTTAAAATGCAAGAGTAGTTTTAGGGGTGCAACCTAAGGGTTTTGGCAGGTCTGACACAAAACAGAAAGTACAAAACTCTGCAACTCCTTTTTTGGTAAATACATGCTTAAGTAACTTCCCTTTGGGATTGCCTCAGCACTTTGCATCATGCCCCAGATCTTTGAGGATCTGAATGGGATGGAAGCAATTGTTTATGATCTGCTGATCTAAGGCAAAAATGATCAACAAAACAATGAGAGATTGCACTGTGCCAAAGAAAAGACCCTTGAATTGAACATGAACAAATTATGTAGGGCACATACTCAGCGACAAACCCAAAGAAGGTGGAAGCAATTGTACAAATGGAAAGACTCCAAGACAAGGAGGCCTTAGAGAGATTCATGGGCATGTTAACATATATAAGCAAATTCATCACTAATTCGTCACAATTGCTCCCCTCAGAATGCTGCTTGGGGACAGTTCAGAATAGCACTGGGATGACTGATAGGAGGAAAGCTTTTGGAGATTGAAATAAATTATTACAGAAGCATCAGTGCTGAAATATTTTGAGATTAATAAAGAGCCTAAGAACTAAAAGGAAAATTTTCAGAAGTACCTAAATGGTTTAAGAGCCTAAGGGCTTGTCGACACGGTGCATGAGTCCGCAACAGAGGGGTGTAAATTCTAGTGTGTATTGTGCACTAACTAGCCAATGTGGCACCTGGTGGCACACAGTGAAAGTTCCCTAGTGCACATTAATGTAATTCCCTTTCACACATTAACTTGCCCTAGGGAACTTTTAGTGCATGCCAGCAGGGTCCACACAGACCAATTAATGCACAATACGCTAGTGTGCACTAGAATTTACACCCCTCTGGTGCAGACCAATGAACCATGTAGACAAGCCCTAAGTCCCATTTTCAAAAGTGACTTATGCACTTAGGAGCCTAACTACCACTGAAGGTCAATGAGACTTATGTCTACACTACGAAATAAGGTCGAATTTATAGAAGTCGGTTTTGTAGAAAGCGTTTTTATACAGTCGATTGTGTGTGTCCCCACACAAATGCTCTAAGTGCCTGTAGTCGGCGGAGTGTGTCCACAGTACCGAGGCAACTGTCGACTTCCAGAGCGTTGCACTGTGGGTAGCTATCCCACAGTTCCTGCAGTCTCTGCCACCCATTTGAATTCTGGGTAGAAATCCCAGTGCCTGATGGGGCTAAAACATTGTCACGGGTGGTTCTGGGTACATATCGTCAGGCCCCCCTTCCCTCCCTCCTTCTGTGAAAGCAAGGGCAGAGAATCGTTTTGCGCCTTTTTTCTTGAGTTACTTGTGCAGACGCCATACCACGGCAAGCATGGAGCCCGCTCAGCTCACTGTCACCGTATGTCTCCTGGGTGCTGGCAGATGCGGTACTGCATTGCTACACAGCAGCAGTTTATTGCCTTTTGGCAGCAGACAGTGCAGTATGACTGGTAGCCGTCGTTGACGTAGTCCAGGGTGCTCTTTTAACTGACCTCGATGAGGTCCGGGGCGCCTGAGCAAACATGGGAGTGACTCAGCCAGGTCATTTCCCTTTTAAGTTTCGTCTCATGGCGATTGAGTCCTACCAGCAGTGCACTGTCTTGTAATCAGCAGCCAGCAGAAGATGATGGCCAGCAGTCACACTGCACCGTCTTCTGCTGAGCACCCAGGAGATGATGATGGCTAGTGGTCGTACTGCACAGTCTGCTGCCAGCAAGATGTATAAAGATAGATGAAGTGGCTCAAAAAAAGAAATAGACCAGATTTGTTTTGTATTAATTTTCTCCTCCCTCCCTCCATGAAATCAACAGCCTGCTAAACCCAGTTTTGAGTTCTATCCTTGAGGTTTTGAGTTCTATCCTTATGGGGGCCATTCAGTTTCTCGCAAAGCCACCCCCTTTGTTGATTTTAATTCCCTATAAGCCAACCCTGTAAGCCATGTCGTCAGTTGCCCCTCCCTCCAACAGGGCAACGGCAGACAATCATTCCGCGCCTTTTTTCTGTGCAGACGCCATACCATGGCAAGCGTGGAGCCCGCTCAGCTCACTTTGGCAATTAGGAGCACATTAAACACCACACGCATTATCCAGCAATATATGCAGCACCAGAACCTGGCAAAGCGAAAACAGGTGAGTAGGCGACGTCAGCACGGCAAGAGTGATGAGGACATGGACACAGACTTCTCTCAAAGCACGGGCCCTGGCAATGTGGGCATCATGGTGCTAATGGGGCAGGTTTATGCGGTGGAACGCCGATTCTGGGCTCGGGAAAAAAGCACAGACTGGTGCGACCGCATAGTGTTGCAGGTCTGGGATGATTCCCAGTGGCTGCGAAACTTTCGCATGCGTAAGGGCACTTTCATGGAACTTTGTGACTTGCTTTCCCCTGCCCTGAGGCGCATGAATACCAAGATGAGAGAAGCCCTCACAGTTGAGAAGCAAGTGGCGATAGCCCTGTGGAAGCTTGCAATGCCGGACAGCTACCGGTCAGTCGGGAATCAATTTGGAGTGAGCAAATCTACTGTGGGGGCTGCTGTGATGGAAGTAGCCAACGCAATCAAAGATCTGCTAATATCAAGCGTAACGACCCTGGGAAATGTGCAGGTCATAGTGGATGGCTTTGCTGCAATGGGATTCCCTAACTGTGGTGGGGCCATAGACGAAACCCATATCCCTATCTTGGCACCGGAGCACCAAGCCGGCGAGTACATAGACCGCAAGGGGTACTTTTCAATAGTGCTGCAAGCTCTGGTGGCTCACAAGGGACGTTTCACCAACATCAGTGTGGGATGGCTGGGAAAGGTACATGACACTTGCATCTTCAGGAACTCCGGTCTGTTTCAAAAGCTGCAGGAAGGGACTTTATTCCCAGACCAGAAAATAACTGTTGGGGATGTTGAAATGCCTATATGTATCCTTGGGGACCCAGCCTACCCCTTAGTGCCATGGCTCATGAAGCCGTACACAGGCAGCCTGGACAGTAGTCAGGAGCTGTTCAACTACAGGCTGAGCAAGTGCAGAATGGTGGTAGAATGTGCATTTGGACGTTTAAAGGCGCGCTGGCGCAGTTCACTGACTCGCTTAGACCTCAGCGAAACCAATATTCCCACTGTTATTACTGCTTGCTGTGTGCTCCACAATATCTGTGAGAGTAAGGGGGAGACGTTTATGGCGAGGTGGAAGGTTGAGGCAAATCGCCTGGCTGCTGGTTACGCCCAGCCAGACACCAGGGCGGTTAGAAGAGCACAGGAGGGCGCAATGCGCATCAGAGAAGCTTTGAAAACCAGTTTCATGACTGGCCAGGCTACGGTGTGAAAGTTCTGTTTGTTTCTCCTTGATGAAACCCCCCGCTCCTTGGTTCACTCTACTTCCCTGTAAGCTAAGCACCCTCCCCTCTTCCCTTTGATCACCGCTTGCAGAGGCAATAAAGTCATTGTTGCTTCACATTCATGCATTCTTTATTAATTCACCACACAAATAGGGGAATAACTACCAAGGTAGCCCAGGAGGGGTGGTGGAGGAGAGAAGCACCTGGAGGGGTGGTGGAGGAGGGAAGGACAAGGCCACACAGCATTTTAAAAGTTTAAAACTTTAAAACTTATTGAATGCCAGCCTTCTGTTGCTTGGGCAATCCTCTGGGGTGGAGTGGCTGGGTGGCCGGAGGCCCCCCCACTGCATTCTTGGGCGTCTGGGTGAGGAGGCTATGGAACTTGCGGAGGAGGGCTGTTGGTTACACAGGGGCTGTAGCAGCCGTCTGTGCTCCTGCTGCCTTTCCTGCAGCTCAACCATATGCTGGAGCATATTAGTTTGATCCTCCAGCAGCCTCAGCATTGAATCCTGCCTCCTCTCATCACGCTGCCGCCAGCTTTCAGCTTCAGCCCTCTCTTCAGCCCGCCACTTACTCTCTTCAGCTCGCCACCTCTCCTCCCGGTCATTTTGTGCTTTCCTGCACTCTGACACTGTCTGCCTCCACACATTCGTCTGTGCTCTGTCAGTGTGGGAGGACAGCATGAGCTCAGAGAACATTTCATCGCGAGTGCATTTTTTTCGCCTTCTAATCTTCGATAGCCTCTGGGAAGGAGAAGATCCTGTGATCCTTGAAACACATGCAGCTGGTGGAGAAAAAAAAGGGACAGTGGTATTTAAAAAGACACATTTTATAGAACAATGGGTACACTCTTTCACGGTAAACCTTGCTGTTAACATTACATACATAGCACATGTGCTTTCGTTCCAAGGTTGCATTTTGCCTCCCCCCAACGTGTGGCTAGCCCCTCCCGCCTCCCCGTGGCTAACAGCGGGGAACATTTCTATTCAGCCAGAGGCAAACAGCCCAGCAGGAATGGGCACCTCTGAATGTCCCCTTAAGAAAAAGAAAAGGAGTACTTGTGGCACCTTAGAGACTAACCAATTTATTTGAGCATAAGCTTTCGTGAGCTCAGCTCACTTCATTGGGTGCATCCGATGAAGTGAGCTGTAGCTCACGAAAGCTTATGCTCAAATAAATTGGTTAGTCTCTAAGGTGCCACAAGTACTCCTTTTCTTTTTGAGAATACAGACTAACACGGCTGTTACTCTGAAACCCTTAAGAAAAGCACCCTATTTCAACCAGGTGACCATGAATGATATCACTCTCCTGAGGATAACACAGAGAGATAAAGAATGGATGTTGTTTGAACACCAGCAAACATACACTGCAAGGCTTTGTTCTACAATGATTCCTGAGTACGTGCTACTGGCCTGGAGTGGTAAAGTGTCCTACCATGGTGGATGGAATAAGGCTGCCCTCCCCAGAAACCTTTTCCAAAGGCTTTGGGAGTACATCCAGGAGAGCTGCGAATGCCAGGGCAAATTAATCATTAAACATACTTGCTTTTAAACCATGTATAGTATTTTAAAAGGTACACTCACCAGAGGTCCCTTCTCCGCCTGGCGGGTCTGGGAGGCAGCCTTGGGTGGGTTCGGGGGGTACTGACTCCAGGTCCAGGGTGAGAACCAGTTCCTGGCTGTTGGAAAAACCGGTTTCTCCGCTTGCTTGCTGTGAGCTACCTTCAACCTCATCATCATCATCTTCCTTGTCCCCAAAACCTGCTTCCATGTTGCCTCCATCTCCATTGAAGGAGTCAAACAACACGGCTGCGGTAGTGGTGGCTGAACCCCCTCAAATGGCATGCAGCTCATCATAGAAGCGGCATGTTTGGGGCTCTGACCCGGAGTGGCCGTTCGCCTCTCTGTTTTTCTGGTAGGCTTGCCACAGCTCCTTAAGTTTCACACGGTACTGCTTCGGGTCCCTGTTATGGCCTCTGCCCTTCATGCCCTGGGAGATTTTGACAAAGGTTTTGGCATTTCGAAAACTGGAACGTAGTTCTGATAGCATGGATTCCACTCCCCATACAGCGATCAGATCCCGTACCTCCCGTTCGGTCCATCCTGGAGCTCTTTTGCAATTCTGGGACTCCATCATGGTCACCTCTGCTGATGAGCTCTGCATGGTCACCTGCAGCTTGCCACGCTGGCCAAACAGGAAATTGAATTTCAAAAGTTCGTGGGCCTTTTCCTGTCTACTTGGCCAGTGCATCTGAGTTGAGAGTGCTGTCCAGAGTGGTCACAATGGAGCACTCTGGGACAGCTCACGGAGGCCAATACCATCTAATTGTGTCCACAGTACCCCCAAATTCGACCCAGCAAGGCTGATTTCAGCACTAATCCCTTTGTCGGGGGTGGAGTAAGGAAATCGATTTTAAGAGCCCTTTAAGTCGAAACAAAGGGCTTCGTCATGTGGACGGGTGCAGGGTTAAATCGATTTAACGCTACTAAATTCGACCTCAACTCCTAGTGTAGACCAGGGCTTAGATTCCGAAATGCCTACATTACTTTTGAAAATGGGACATAGGTTCTTAAGTCAGCCAGGGACTTTTCAAAATATTGCCCTAAATCAATGCAAGCCCACAGGGATTGAGGCTGTGCTTCTGCCAGATGATGTCTAAATGACATATGCTTCTAAAGCACTGATTAAAATACAACAGAACTATGTCCAGCGAGAAAAAGAAATGCTGGCAATAGGTTTTGGTTGTGAATGATTTCATGAATATTGTTATCGGCAAAAATTAGTCAATGTAGAAACAGACCATAAACTGTTGGGATATTACAGGGGACCATTGTGCAAAGCACAGTCCAGACTTCAGAAAATTATAGAGAAATTGCAAAGCTACTTCATGCTGACAGATCCTGTGCCTATGAGGAGTACCTTGCAGCATTAGAAATGCAAGTGGAATGCAAATGCCTGGTAAAGAGCTTCTCATAGAAGGCATGCTCTTAAAGCTGCTTTTAAACAGTGAAAACAAGGAAGAGGGGTTTTATGCAAATATGACTCAAGTACCCATTTCTGATACAAAATTAGACAAATTCAAGCAAGAAACATGAAATGATCCAACCTTTCAAGAGCTTGAGCAAGTTATTCTAGACGATGGCTAACAGGAAAAGCCCAGGCACCTCCAAGTAAAAAAAACATATTGTGACTATAGAGATGAAATTGCTGCATATGATGGGATTCTGTACAAAGGACATTGTCATAGCACCACACAACATGAGGTTGGAAATGCTAGGTATAACCTACAGTGCCCATTTGAGTATTGAGAAGTGCAGGAACAGAGCCCAAGATGTTCTGTTCTGGCCAGGCATGCATGCTGCCATCAAAGATAAGGTATCCAAGCGGAAATCTGCAATAAATACAGGAAACAGAATGCAAAAAACCCACTGAAACCACATGAGATTCCTGATTGCACTTGGCCCAAGGTTGGCACAGATGTGTTTGAATGAAATGGAAATGATTACCTCTTACTGGTGGAATATTACTCAGTTGTTTTTTAAATTAACCTTTTACACGACATATTGAGCAGCAATGTAATAATACAATGTAAACTGTAATTTTTTCACCATATGATTCCAGATGAGTAAACAACACATAATGGCCAACAATCTATAAATGCCTCATTTTGGTAATTTTCTTTGAACATCAGTTCAAGTAGATCACATCAAGTCCTTACAATCAAATTTATGAACATAAAAGTCAAGTTCAAACATCAAAGAACTTCATTAAAAAAAAAGCTCTGGCAGATTCATGGGGTCCATAGTCAGCATTGTTAAAGTATTGCAATACACCCCACATTTATTTACTAGGCTCACCACTTCAGATACTCAGTAGGCAGAAGGACAACAACTTCAGTGCCAACTTCTAGCAAGCTTATTGAGTCAAAAACAATTAAACCTCAAGAGATACGAAGAATCTAAGAAAGTAGAGAAGAAGAAATGCTATAACAAGAATGCCAAACAGTTAGCCACGCAGGTGAGAGAAAATGTTAGAATCCTTACAGAAAAGTGTCTGGCAACCTGCCAGTGTAAACTTTATCTCATCTGCAGCAAGGTCCTCCCTACAGGAGGAACAGAAGAACACTAAAAAAAATGAATGAAAACTTTGGTGATCTATTTCTTGTGGGTATCCAAAATGCTAGTGATGGTGCTTCTGTGCTGACAGAAGTAACATATGATTCAGTCAGTGACAATGAAAAATACCAGGAATGGCAAATACAAGTTCTAGGTGGTGGATCCACCTCAGTCTCCAGACCTGCCATTGCAGAAGGAACTGTTCTGAGAACAAGAAGTGGCCATGTAATCAGAAAGCTCTCAAAGTTTAGAGATTTTGAGAATGAGAGAAAGAATAATCTACTTATCTGGCGGTGGTTCAAAGTCATCAACCTCACGCCCTCCTAGAGTTCTCCATCGGCGCATTTTACTAATTGATGATACTAGTTTATAGCTCTTTGGAATACTGGCTGTCTCTAGGGCCACAATGAAAGAGAAGTCCCTGAGCTCTCTTAAACAACTGGGACAGGCCCTTGCATGAGCTAACCAAGCTGGGGAGGTTCGTCTGTTCCCCTTCAATCCCAGCAAAACCCCATCACAATCTGGCCCTAAATATATTGCTTAAAGAAACATATTTCTAATGTTTGCACCTTTGTTTTATTGATTAATTGGGACCATGAACTATTTTTGACGTCTTCGAACTTCACCATCAAGGGCCTAAGACCCAGTGCCTAGGATCCAGGTTTTAACTATTGTCGAATTACGTGTTCTGTGCCAAATCCTGCTGCCTTTACTCAATCCTTACTCATTCAGCTCCCACTAAAGCAAGCTGGTCTGGGTAACTGAAGTCACTGGGAGTTTTGAGTGAGGATTTGGCTGAAGATTTCCAAATGTCCTCTGGTTAGTATGAATAATTAAAAACAATAACAAGCACCATATTTACCACTGGCTTGCCAGCTGCCCCATTTTGGCTGGGAGTGTCCTGAGTATTTGCAGTCCTGGCCATAGCCCCTGGATATCTTTTTCCCTAAGCTGTTAAAAACATATACATAATTTTTGCCTGCTGCCAATAGGGGCCACTGTGGGAATCAACCAGAGGCCTGTGTCAATCAGCTCCTTTTACATTCCCTTGCTCCCTTTCTCAGCAACTATGGTCTCTGCTGGAGGCTAGAAATCAGCACATGGGCTAAGAGAACAACTGGGGAAGCTGAATATTCACCAGCCAAGGGGCAGTTTCTAACCCCGCACTCTAAGGCTGCAGTAATTGGCTGGGGTGGGTGAGATACAGAGAGGTGCAGAATGGCCCATTTCTCCCTCCTGTTCAGGAGTTAAGGGGAGACACTCACAAGGGAGACACAGATGGGAAGGGAGAAAAAGGGATAAGGGGAATGGGATTCCCAGGGAGATGGAAAGACCTAGTTGGAGGAGTGTAGAGGTTGGGTATCCAACAATGTGGAAGTTAGGGCAAAAAGTCACATAAGAATGAGGGAAAGGAAACCACAAGATCCTCCACCTTCAGAGTGGAGAAAACAGTAGTAGCCCTGAGCCCACCTTCCTACCATGGAGAGAGACAAGGAAAGTAGAAGCCCTGAGGCTTCAGCACAGAGAGGATGATGAGAATGCCTTCCTCCCCTAAAGATGCCAGAGGGGCAGGACACTAGATATCCCCCCCAAGAAGACAATTCCACATAGTGAAAATCTGCTTAGGGACAGGCGTGTTTAGGGATTGGAGGACTATTGGAAGTTCAGATAAGCATCCAATTTTCTGGGGACATATTTGATCCCCAAACATCTTAGAGATCAGGCTAATTTAATATAATCATATGAAACTAACATTTCCTCTAACAGAAGAAGGCACACATGAGTTTTTGACAGAGAAATGACCTTAGAGAAACAATGTTAAATTTGGTAATATGTCTTATTATAGGTGACTTATTTAGCATGGCCAACCTACACAGAGCCATATAAAAGGTGTGGTTATTTTTTAAATGACAAATCCACCTGAAAGTACTATCTGAAACAGGTATGTTATTTCCTTGAACTCACTGCTGCACAGATGCCCTGGCTGACTGGGCACAGAAAGAAAGAGGACTGGTTTGGCTTGGACTGGTTTATTAACCATTCAAATGATTGCTTTTTTAAATCAACTAATCAATTTTGAAGTAAAGTTTTTCTTTTAAGTTACTTCTAAAACTTTGGGGAATGTTGTTTCACTTTTTAAGAATGTTTACAATTCTACAAGACTGCAGTTTTTAAGTCACTGTAAGTGGTAGGAAACAAACTATGTTAAGGTTAAAAATTGTATTTAACAACTGAACTTTTTACCTTTCACCTTAAACTTTATATCTGTAACTGTTTGTGGCTGCTAATTGCTCTCCCATCATAGGGAGGTTTAATATTCAATCCAGCATCTCTTTGTCTTTTAAGAAAGAAGTTGTGTTTCACCAACACTATAGCCTGTAACCTAATACTGGAAAGTCTTGGATTCAGGCCAGATGTTAATTTCTTCAGAGACACTTAAAAGCACTGAAGTCTTCTCTGCTGGTGCCAGTAACTGGGAACTAAGAGCCAAAGAAATTCCATTAGTAGTGAAGATTATTGATCAAACCCTGTAACTGCCTTCACCTGTATCTGATCTATGCATGTGTGGCTCACATTTATGTACTGTGACAAAGTTCCTCCTCTACCTTGGTGGGTCTTGCGCTCATTGGCGGATTTGCTCGTCTTGGAGCTTCACGGCAGCCCTCAGCTTGGTCATTTTTCTGAATTCACAGTCCAGGTCAACTCCTCCTGTGTCTGACCAGGAGTTGGGAGGTTTGGGGGGAACCCGGGCCTGCCCTCTACTCCAGGTTCCAGCCCAGGGCCCCGTGGAATGCAGCTGTCTAGAGCGCCTCCTGGAACAGCTGTGCGACAGCTACAACTCCCTGGGCTACTTCCCCATGGCCTCCTCCCAACATCTTCTTTATTCTCACTACAGGACCTTCCTCCTGGTGTCTGATAATGCTTGTACTCCTCAGTCCTCCAACAGTACACATTCTCACTCTCAGCTCGTAGTACCTCTTGCTCCCACCTCCTCACACGCACACCACAAGCTGAAGTGAGCTCCTTTTTAAACCCAGGTGCCCTGATTAGCCTGCCTTAATTGATTCTAGCAGCTTCTTGATTGGCTGTTCTAATCAGCCTGTCTGTCTTAATTGTTTCCAGAAGGTTTCTGATTGTTCTGGAACCTTCCCTGTTACCTTACCCAGGGAAAAGGGACCTACTTAACCTAGGGCTAATATATCTGCCTTCGATTACTCTCCTGTAGCCATCTGGCCCGACCCTGTCACAGTACGCAGTGTTGTTGTAGCCCTGTCGGTCCAGGATATTAGAGAGACAAGGTGGGTGAGGTAATATCCTTTATTGGACCAAGTTCTATTCCTGAGAGAGACATGTTTATGCTCAGACTTTATGTGGATGGAGAGTCATATAAACTGCATGGCATCCATCAGCATGAAATTCTCCAGTCTGCCACTGCAAACTGAAATGGGTGGATGTCAAGAAAGAGTTTGGCCAACTCTATTATTCTCCATGGAGTGAAAATATGGCTTCATGCCTCAGAAAGCTGCCATAACACAGTTGTTCCGGACCCTGTCTATCAATCTGTTCTATGGTATTTATAGGACCCCAATTACTTTAGACTATAGCACTGAGAGACAAAATGCATTAAGATCAACATAATAATTAATCAAAATAGACTGTGCTCTAGCCATCAACAGATTTGGATGCTTATACTGTTTTGTCCATTTTAAGATCTTAAAATTCCTTGAAGTCTCCAATAACCACCTCTTTTGATGTTACTTATGTCTTAAAAACAATTGTCTTATATATTTATATATAACTCAGCACTACTTTGAATATTTCAGTTATTTAATAATCAGTGACCTGTCTATAAGCCAGTTGGGCATATACATAAGTAAATAGGATACTAGGAGAGGGGCTGAAACCAGGAAGGAACAGGTGGACAAGCTCAGGGAGTCCACTCCTAGGCAGATGAGAGACGAAAAAGTTGTGTTCGTTCTTCATTTATTCCCCATGCAGGAGAGGGAAAGAGGAGGAGCAAGACTACAGGAGAGGAGTGAGTTCAGCATATACAAATATGTCAACCAGTTCTGCAAAAACTGCAATACAAGTTAGGTAACCAATGATTTGTCTCCCTTTTGAACATACATACTGGATCTATACTACCCAACTCTCTTGTTCTCCTCCAAACTCTTATACTGAGAGCTAGTGCAGATTTCAGCACAGAAGTGTGCCAGGTTATAGAAATGCTTGTAGAATTTCACCCTTTATGAATAGTTTGGTCTGTTTAGGGGATGTGGGAAAAGAAAAACTGAAACACAGGTGGAGAACAGCAAATAAACATGCTTAACTGTTCGTGACACACAGTTTGTGTGACAAAAAGTGTGGGTAGTGTCTATGGTGGTGAACTTGGAAGATTGCCTTCCAGAGCAAATATACAGCCAATAATGCTCATTAAATATCTCATAGCACCTTTTGCACAGGTGTGCGAGGTATGGAGTCCTGACAGAATTCCAGTTTGAAAATTACTTTACACATATTTGTGTGAGTGAAAAAGAGAAACAGAGAATACATAATTGTAGAATGCCACATAAAGGTTTTATCTGCATGAGTTTAAGATTTGTCACATTACCCATGAATGGCAAAGCCATGAGTGAGTTATGCAGGTCATCCCAAACGGTACAATCCAGCAATAAAATCTTTATATCACACTACAGTATCATATATTCTCTATCATGTGTTAGAGAAAAATAATTTACAAATGATTTAGAGATTTAAAACATTTTATTGGACTTTATTTCTGCATTTAGTAGACTTAGTAACTTTGTTAAGATCTGTTCATTTTTTCAGGCTTAGAGGGAGAGAAATTCTGAAAATTTGATAGCTAAACTAAGTATGATATAAAACATTATTTTAATCTCTCTCTCTTTATATCTACATATATAGCTACAGATATATATAGAGAGAAAAACTTTCAAAAATATCTAAAACAGATCTTTTTATACATAAAAATGTCCTATAGTTAAATTCTGCTATTCTGGGCTTTTCCAGGGCAGGAAGCAAGTGCTAAAAGCGACCTGGGAATCTCTCCTTTCCAATGGGATAGTATGCAAGCTATTAGTCCTACAGGGACAAGAGATACCAACCCTTTGACCCATCATTGGCACACAACTGAATATTACCTATTCTGGGGCTCAGGCAGGTGTAATTTTTTTGAGGGAAATTCTACAGTTGGGGAAAGAAGGAAACATTTCTCTGGCAGTTTGACTTTTTAAAAATGGTAGCTGTTTGATGCTGTTCAGGTGTAAGGAATGTTAGAACTAGCCCAAAGAAGATGCATTAGTGGTAATAGGGTAGATCAAAAGTGAATGATAAATTAATTGGTTAAATGAATATCACCTTTACATATGTGAATTACAGGTGGGGCATGTGCAACTGCCTTTTATTAAGGTTGTCCAACATCACATTATCAGACTCTTACACCTTTGCCACAATTTAAGCCATTGGGCTGAAATTTTCTATGCTAGGTGTCTGCCTAGGCTGTTTATGTTGTTATGTATGAATATTTATGTTGTTATGTATGAATATATGTTATGTATGAATGTTTCAGCCAAGGCAGTTTAGTTGTTTCCAGGTATGATGCTAAGGAAAAATAAGTTGTTTTGTCCATGCTAAAAAAAGTTCTGATGACTTTCCTTTGAAAAGTTCTAGCGCACCCATGTTTAGGAGCAGAGACTTGATGTTTGGCAAGGGAGTGACCTTTGTGTCAGGAATGTGCCTTGTGCATCCCTATGAACACCTGTCCAAATCTGGCCTTTCAAAATTGCAGTTCACACATGCTCAGTAGGGACTTCATAGATCTTAGCAACTAAATTCCCTGATGGTTCCATCTATACTGGACATGCTGTAGCTCAGGGCTGAGTAGAATTTTCCCTCCAGTTGCACCTCTGTGCTGCTGCAGGACATCCCAGGTTCAGGCACCTAAACTGTCTCTGTATGTTGCATCTTTTCTAAAGCAGCAGCAAGAACCTATAGTAAACACACTGTCCCTGCTCCCCCAACAGTCATCCTGTCTGTGCTTGCCTTATGCAGGCATGATGCCTCCAACCACTATGGCTGCAGATAGCCTCCTGCACACCCACCATGTGGTTCTGAGTCCAAGAATCACTCTGCCCTCACTTTACTCTATTTCTCACTCTCTGCTTTCACTTGACTTTTTCCATGCATGCTCCCTCCCTGCCCCCACACATCCCACAGTCTTTAAGTGGAATGGGATCCCAATAACATTTGAGTTGAGCATTCAAACCTGTAAATTTGGAGTGGATTTTAAATTAGGCAAAGTGATTTTCTTACCCCACATGAGAACTCACTGGCTATGTTAGACAAATCTAGGGAGCAATCTGCCTTAGCAGCTGACTTTCTGAAACATTTCCTAGGCTTTAGGGTCTGTTCTCCCAACAATGCATGTATGAATCTCAAGAAAATGCTAGTCATGGCAGCAAAGGTAGGCCCCCGCTCAATAATGTTTGGAATACTCCTCAGCATGGTCAGGAATCATCACCAAGTATTTGTTCATGCTGTCCCTTCCCATTCTTGCCGCCTTACTTTTAAATATCTGTCCCTCTGTACAACGTGTTTGGGGTCTGTTGAGGAATACCACATAACCATCCAATCCTGCAGCCTTTCCATGTGCACAGTTTTAGCCAAAGCTCTGGCTGCAGGAGAAGAGTCAGTTTGGACCTGTAGTATTGCTTGACCAGAACAGAACATGCACATTTTTGAAGGAGGTTACAGAATTCTTGGTAGGACTTCTCACTATAACCACAAAGACTATTTGTATAACCTAGATTATGAATTTTTTAAAAATCAGAACAGAGTAACTAATCATATATAAATATATTTAATTGTTGCCAATATTAAAAGATCCTATTTCAGCATAGACAAAACTACAGGATTTTCTTTATATTTTAATTGAATAATTCAACATAATACTTTAAAAAAACTAATGTCTATTGCTTACAATTTTCACTCTGAAGTATTGAAATTGTTACTTTGTAGAGAGAAAAAGATGCAGAGGGATAGCAAAGAAAACTCTAGAAAAAGGTAGGTAAATGAGGCAATGCATTAGGCTGATAATAGTGATACAAACCTGGGGAGAACAATACATGAATTAGGGATAGGAGAACTGGTTCAGATTCCATAAAAAAAAAAGCCTACCTCCTCCTTACACCCTAAGCATGGACCTTTAATTATTTTATTTATTTATTTATTTATTTATTATTTGTTTATTTTGGAAATAAACCTTCCTTGGAGGTTCTGAAATAGTCAGATAATTGCTTTGCCAATTTTGGAATCAGACTAGTCTATTGGAATCTGTTCTCTTGATAGTTCCAGCTCAGACTGATAACTTCAAGAGACTTAGATAGTTTAGATAAATTTGAGAAGGGATTCCAAAATTTGGATGCTTGTCCTGACTGGGACGGCAAAATTTCTGAAGTTGCCCATCCTTAATGTGTACTCTATGCACAAAAGAAATAACAAAGAAATAGACTTATTTACAGGCCCAATCACTGCATGGATCTCCTATTGATTTCAGTGGAAATTCCAAGCATGGTCAGTTCCTGTACATTAGCTAGTACTTTTCCAAATAGCATATCTAGCGTCTGTCATAATTATATGCACTTGCTGAGCAAATAAATGTGTAAACAGAATGATTTTGTTTATATCTTACTTGAGTTCTTGTGAGCTTGTGGCCAGCATACTTCGAATGCTTTTGTCAGCCAAGGGGCAGCCAGACAGACTGTAAGACATGGCAGGATATCCAAGTAAGTCAACCTCCTTAAAAGCTAAACTCTCCCAAACAATCACAACATAAAAAGTAAAAATTAAAAATTGTAATGCAGAAAAGCGATGGGGCAAGTGCTGTAATATTGAATTTTGTAATATAGTTAACCCTCTGAATATATTTAGATATACATTTTACTTCCAATACTACATAATGTAAATGAACTTTTTTTGTTTTTACAATGTAGTAAAATGTAACAAAAATATTTGTGATCCCTGGGTTAACTACTCAAAAAGCTTAAGAAAACTTTGGAAATTTTAGTAATCTATTTAAAAATAAAAGACGTTTATACAACACACAAATTAGCATGCTTTTAATATCAACATATATTACTCAAAGGGTTAACACATAGTTCAACATCTTTACTTTGACAGCATTGTTGAGGTAAGCTGAAAACAATAAATTGAAAAGACAGAATCCACCATGAAAAAAATGAAGTCACACCTTCTATGTGAGGCGTAATTACCAGTCACATGACCACTCCCATCACACCCTGGTGTTGGACATCTGCCACCAAACAAAAACAAAAACAGCCAAAATAGTAAGTATGTTTAAAAAAAAAAAACTTTTAAAAGTTTCATTGTTTCCAGTTTAGCTGCAATGACTGCAAGGGGATTTAAGCATCCTATCAAAAAGCTGCAAAATGAACAGCATTAAATGAAAATGGCATCTCAGTACAATATAGCATAATTAAAAACAAGCAAATACGTGTTAGCTTATTACTTTACTTAACTAGCAGTTGGAAACATTTATATGCTGCAAATGTTGCATGCTCATACTGCAAGGCGTATATGTACTTGTTTGTTTAAAAAAGACAAAGAGGAAAGGTTAAAAGGAGAAAAAATAATTTCACCTCACATTATGCTTACGTTATTAAATCCTTTTTGCTCTCTTTGCATTGAGGGAATTTGGGTTTAGGGCTTGGGATTGTAACTTCACCAGGATACCTTCGTTCTTCAAGTGCCTCTTGGAAAGGATCCAAGTCTTCTGGCTGCAGGCAAACATATGGGTATTAGTCCCACTTAGGTGAGGCTGCAATATACACAAAAAACAATGCTGCGTACAGTTATAAGACATATCGCCTCCATTACTCCCACTCAATCAGAAAAATGTTGACATTATTTTACCTTTTTGCTCACCTGCTAGACCTTTATATAGTACCTTTACATTTCAATACACACTTTAGAACACGTGAAAAAGAATTATACCATTTAATTTGAGGAGAAAGAGGCAAAAGTCAGATATTCTCTTTTGTTTGGTGTCTATTCCCAACTGTATCAGCAGCTGCCTCTGACAGTTTCTATTCTCTTTCACAAGAATCAATACTTTTTCCAAAGTCACGAGTTTTTACAAACCACAGCCACAGAAAAACAAAGCCTAAATATAGTATCTTATCCATCAAGACACTAACTTCAATAACATTTTTAAATGGTTAAGCATTCTCCCAAAAAATGAATCAGGAATGATGTTAGCAGCCAACTGCTAAACACACATATAGTGTCACAATCTGGGCAAACCTCAATGGATCTGCCTCGCAAAATATAATTTTGTAATTAAATTTACTGATGGATTTAGCTTTTTTATATTTGAAACTTAAGCATTAATTTCAGAAGTGAAGAAAATGTGGCAGAAAGCACTGATGCAGAAACTCCTGCAGATGGTGCTGTGAGCAACAGAATTAAGGAAGGTTTCAGAGTAACAGCCGTGTTAGTCTGTATTCTCAAAAAGAAAAGGAGGACTTGTGGCACCTTAGAGACTAACCAATTTATTAGAGCATAAGCTTTCGTGAGCTACAGCTCACTTCCTCAGATGCATATCGTGGAAACTGCAGCAGGCCTGCTGCAGTTTCCACGATATGCATCTGAGGAAGTGAGCTGTAGCTCACGAAAGCTTATGCTCTAATAAATTGGTTAGTCTCTAAGGTGCCACAAGTCCTCCTTTTCTTTTTGAGAATTAAGGAACAATTCCTCCTGTTTCAGTCAAGTTCTATATTGTATTTAATATCTCCCATTTCTTAGATAATGAGAGAAATCCTGGCCCCAGCCAAGTCAATGGCAACGCCCCCATTGATTTCAGCGGAGCTAGGATTGCATCCAATGTATACAAAGCAAATATCACTTTATTGCATGTTTCTAAGTTTATTTTTTAAATCATGCCATCCTATATTTTGATTAAAATAAATTGGAGAGAGATATTGCTACACAGAGTTGATAAGAATTCTAATCTTATAACATAGATCTAGCAGGAGAAAAAATATTGCTATACAAAGTCTGGGATTGTAAAATCATGTCTAGATTACAATGGGTTCAAAATGGCAAACGGGCTAGTGAGCAAGAGTTGAAACCTGACAAGCACAAACAGTAGCCTCCCCGCAACTCCCCACCAAAAAAAGCAGCTGTCTGACAACTGTCAGGACCACCCTTTCAGAGTGGTGACTGAAAACACTTGCTACGTGTTACAAGCTTTGAAACTTAAAATAAATTCACTATGGAGCAAGTTTTCTTTATTTACGTCTTTCTGTTTACAGGTTTTTAGAGTGTATCACACCTCATATTCCTTCATAATACTCTTGAAATAAAATATTTTATTACTATGGTATAAAGGCCCTATTGTGTATCCCTTGTACACCCAAAGCTTTGTGCTCCTACTTTCCTGAATGCACAAGAAATGTATTTTCCTGAATATAGGAGCAGGCCTTTTGACAACAAAATCCTGGTTAGCTAAATTAATGGAAAACTTATACTGTATTCTGTTTGTGCTTCTTGAGCAGAGCTGTGTGTATAAACACACTTTTAAATATTCAGTCCTTCACTTTTGAATCTTAATCTGAGAAGAGTATCTTGTTCGGAAAGCTGGTAAAAACTTGATACCAACACTGAAAAAAGTTATGTCAACTTCCTCAGATGGAATAAGGTAGATTTGGAAAATTAGAACATCTTCACAGAAGAAAATATTTGTTAACAAGACAGTGGTGTTAGAAAACATGATTCACATTCACGGTTCAAGTGTTGTCGGATTGAAGTTAGTCACCGATCACACGTGTGCCAACATGATATATTTTGAAAGATTAACCACCAGAAAGTCCTCTTGTCAGGAAACCATCTATTTTTTTTTATTACCTACACATGGTGTTTCCTCTTCCCTTTCAGATTTTAGAAATCTAATGAATTAAAACAGTCAGATTGCAATCAGAACCCTTAGATGAAAAACACATACATTAATCTCTTTGGAATCATCTTCATCTATCCTTCTGGGCTTCATTTTAGTGTAGTCCACTGGCAAGTCCCAGCAGTCACCCTCATTCAGCTGGTAACACCGGTTATTCATCACAGCTTGTCGTTGTGGTGACATTGGCTCCAGTGGTGTCAAAATGGTACAGCAACCATCCCGCTGTCTCTGTTTGTTCATGCTTAGATCCAAGGTTCCATTTTCATCGACTTCCATATCAGGATTCTGTCAAAAGAAGAACAAATATTGTTAATTCAGCTTTGGACTATCAAAATGTCACCTCTCTGTGGTTTTCAATCTGATTGCTTAGTAGAATGATAAAAGGCTTTATCATGCCTATATAGATTGTAAGCACTAAGCCCCCTCCCACACATAGCATGATTCTGTTACACAACATTAATGCTGTTAAAGTAGATTCACTCATGTCTTCATAAAAGGCTAATCTAATATTTGGAAGAAAAGGGGAGACTTCTCACTAACCACAACCATCCTCCCAAAACTCAGGTGTAAAATTTGACAGTGAAATGAGAAATCCCCAAAGGTATTTTCTTGTTGCTGTGTTTATGTCCCTGATTTACTCTTTGACAGGTTAGTCTAACAGAGTTAACATCTATATGATTCTGCCTACTTCCAGTCCTTTCAACACCTGCTTATATGATTAGAGTAATAAAAACTAGGTAGCAAGTTGCATCAGTTGCATTAAAAAAAAGCACAATACTTTGCTCTTCTAACACTAATAGGTAAAGAATTAGAAAAAAAGAGCTTTGGTTACTAAAGCCAGTCAGTTTACACTGTGTTTGCTACCTTCATATTATGAGAAAATGCGTCCAAATCTCACAGTTCCTCCACCACAGATGTTAAGGTTTAATATATCTTAACTTTCCAAAGACTATCTATATAATCAGCTGGCTTGGGTAACAAAGCTGGTACTGACATTCCCTGCAGCGACAGAGGAACTGTGCAGTATAGGGTGAGTAGGTTTGGGATTTTTGTTTTTGGCTTGAAAATAGATCAAGAATTATTCACTTCAAATCATCTTCCTCCTCTTCTTCTTCTTTCTTTCCCCCAGGGAGTGGGAGGGCATTTAGACGGGGGAGGGGAGGAAGCAAAATACTCAACCAAACCTTAATTTTTCAAGAGTAAAACACTTCACCAGAAATTAGATTTCAAAACTGCTGTGAATTCTACCGTCTACTCAGATGTCTAGGAGCTCTCTTTCCTCTTGAGGTAATAACAGAACAGCAGCAAGACACTTAATGAAAATCCCTTGCTTTGGTTATTGCCTTG
This sequence comes from Lepidochelys olivacea, assembly GCF_965140295.1. Lineage (NCBI taxonomy): Eukaryota > Metazoa > Chordata > Testudines > Cheloniidae > Lepidochelys > Lepidochelys olivacea. The sequence continues at coordinate 37,012,471 of NC_140413.1, read as the reverse complement.
ACAGATTATACAGTATTATTCTACACAAACACTTTTTGCCACAGTTTATTCCTGATTATTGCCCTGATATTAATTTAGGCTTGATAATGTATTTATCTTCCCAGATTTGTTATTACATTTTTTTTTGCCACATAATATTTTTAAGGTTATTGCTCAAACTTTTTCAATTCCTATTGGTACTGAGCACAATCACATTTATTTGCATGCCACAAAGAGATTTCCCTCATCTATAGGATTAAATCAATTAATATAAAAGGAAGCATTCGAAAACAAAATTACTAACCTTACTGAATTCATATAAATTAAGATCATTACTAATAACTACTGGTAAGATTTTTAGCTCATTATGTATGATCAAGAAGCTTTACATAACAGGAAAAAAAACCCTTTGTTTATCTGGAGAAGAGCAGAACATGTCTGCCAGCTCAAAAGCTCTTCTATAAGCACAATAAAACTGTTCCCCCTGCACTGCATCTGTCTATTTAGCCATCTAGTGGCCTCCTATAGGTAGCACTTTATTGGTTGCTGGTGTATTTTAAATAGTCATTTGTCCTCAGATGTCAGAGTTAAGATTTATTCTGGTTATAACAAAATAAAACGGTTCTTATAAAAGTTTTACAATTTGGATGAATTTTAATAATGCTACTGTTTTTCTTAATACAGAAAGGGTAATATAAAAATCTTTTTACTTTATTTGTTTTAGTGTTGCCATTTAATAATATATTGAGAATTTACTAACACTTTATAGAGCACTGGTGATACTGCATTATTACTGTTATGCAACTTAAAAGTTATCTGCACTGGAGGATTTTTTGTTTGTTTCAAACGTATTATGAATCGATTTGAGAGCAATTATATTCTGGATCGGTAAGACAACATTGTGTACAATACCACAAATTTCCTTTGTACTAGATCGTAAGACCTTAGGGCCCATGTATGATTTATACATGAAGTTACATTATTAAACCATCCTCTTTCTTACAATTATAAATCAGATAGTGTTAGTAAAAATTCTTTAGTGCAATTAATACCACCTAAGCAACCTAAATAGCTTCCATAGTTACTATAGACCCCATCAGTAAGAGGAGAATTAAAACAGAGAACAACACATTTTATCAGCACCATTTTAACTCTAAGCACTGATCTGGATTTCAAGAATTACTGATGAGTAATTTGCATCCTTGTCTTTTATTTTGCTGCCTTAGCAGAGCTGCCACATTTTTGTTCTTTCTGAGAAAAAGATTAAGCAAGAGGCATTAAAGCGACTCTTGGACCTATCAGGGGCACAAAGCTAGAGGTTTGTATCATCATCAACAAACGTAATTGCTCAGTTTTACCCGGGCACAGAGATCCTGCGGTTTAGTGGAGAGGTTCTGAGGCATCTCCCTGCAGCGAGTGGAGAGATTCAGAATAGCAGTGGCAGCCATGTGTGCTGCCTCCATGTCATGAGTATAGTCAAAGCTGCTCTTGCTGCAGGTGCTGCTGGCACTGCTGCCTCCACCACAACTCATATTGCTGCTGCTGCTAGGGGCATAGCTGCTCGTTGTGCTGCTGGTGGGGCTTGAGTTCTTGCAATAACGTTTAGCTGTGGGAAGAAATAGGACAAGGATGACTCAAAAGTACGAGCACGTTACATAAATGACAAGAAAAACAGTCTACGGTGGGTGAATTCTATAATGAGCAACAGTGACTGATTAAAAAAATAAAGGCAACAAAAAGGATGCAGGTATTCTATGATTTTGTGCGTGAGTCCTTTACCCAAGCAATCGGGTATGTGTTAAACATCCCATTAGAAATAAATCCGGAGGGTGTGACTGTACACCGTAGTGACAAACAGGCCAGAAGTAGCAAACAAACACGGTGCATGAAATTTCAGCAACGGCACAGGGAAACACTGCTTTCATTCCATAGTAAGAGCCGATTATATATTTGTACGGGGACTGTTTGGGTCACTCGCTTTTATTAAGAGGTGGGCATATAACGATAGGACACTTGAGTGGTATTGCACCAGCAAATTGGGCTAACTCCGGATTCACAACCGACCTTAGGAATCCCACTCCCTGGAGCTAGTGGGGATCAAGCTCATTGGGAGGATAATGTGCTTGATCTCCAGGCCAGAGTGCTAGCCATACATCCTTGGTAATCTCAAATTGACCAAAATGTTCCTCCATTCTGCAATGAGGGCAAGTACTGTGCTGGTCATGAGAAGGGAAAGGAGGAGGACTAAATGGAAAAAAGAAGGTGGCCGTAGAATGAAGGGGCAGGCATTGTTCAAATATGGATGTGGGGCCCTCACAGGCTAAAGCAAATGTAATATAAACAGAAAAAATAAATGAGCTCAACGGTGTGATTTTTAGAGGTGCTGAGCACCAAAAGCTTCCTGTTGAAAACAACAGGAGTCGTGTACACTCAGCACCTCTGATAATCAGGCTACAAGGGTGTATTTAACTATATAATGATTGACACACATTGTAAGGCTCAACGGATGCTCAAGAAAGCACTACAGCGCCACATCAGGCTTAAGCCTGCACAATTAATTCCCCTCTTCTTTAAACAGAACATGACAATATTGTTGGCTTTTTTAAAAAACATGAATATTCACATTTTATAGCCAAAGGAATTAAAAAAAACCCAATCACACTCCTGGCCCATAATAAATGGCTCAATTATTTTTTTAATAAATGACTGAGAAAAAATGTCAGTTGGTCTATTGAACCCAGAGTTTTTCAGATAGCCCACCCACTAGAAGTCAATGTCAGCAGTTACACATACATGCATTCATGGTATAGTGATTTCTCCCCTTTAAGGTGGAGTTCTGTATTCTGCAAAGATCATACTGAACAATATAATAAATGTGTTACAATGCCATGTCATTGTGCTATAGAATATATGCGTAATTGCTGGACAGAGGGTCCTATATAAAGGCCCTATATAAAGGGTCAACACACTAGTTAGATCTCTTTCTCCACAGTTTCAATTTATGCCAACCTCTTCAGGTGTGCTGCGGCAGACATACATGCAGTAATCTGCTCCCTTGAGCACAGCCTCTTTATGGACTACATTCTGCCTGGAAAAGCAGAACAGGAGAGTCTGATGCAGAATTTATCTTATACTCCTTACTTCATCCCTTTCGTCTGTACATTTTTGGAAAAGTTAATGAAGTCATTGTTTACTGTAAGTGAAATAAAATGCTTAATTCATAGCAGATACAGAAGTTTTCTCAGGAAACCCACATAGTACACAGGTGTGATTTTTTTTTTAAAGAAATGGATGGTTAAGATTCAAGAAGTTTCTTTTTGTTTTGCATTCTTTAGATCATTGTTGTTTTCTGCATATTCACAGATAATAATCCTGTGAGTTATTTCCCATGACATATTTTACACCAAATTTCATTATGAAACTAGTAGTCAATATTGGTCACTAAAAACTGAGCATTTATCCATGGTTGCTACATTCTGGTAGCCAAGATACTCAACTAATTCTCTAAACTTACAACAGGAAATAAGTACAGTATCTCAGTTACCACTGTGTTGATATAGTAAGTGTTGACTTTTTAACAGCAACCACTTTGCACATGTAATTCGCAAAATTAGGACTATATTTCAAACGAATAAATAACATGCCTTTTCTATCACTTGCAAAAGGAAAATGCAGCCATATTAGACATTTGAGAGTTGATTAAAATTAAATTAAATATGAGATAATATAAGACATTTTATATACCTATATCAATACAGAGAGAGAGGAAGGGAGGGAGGGAGAGAGGAAAGCAGGGAGGAGTAATAAAGAGTTTTCAACATAGGATTAGCCACAAGAAACTCTTCCAGGCTCTGACACAGACTCCCTCTGTGACCTTGATAAAATCACATGATCTTTCTGCTTCATTTTCCCCATTAGTAGAAAGGCAATCACAATATTTAATCTTAGGCGTGTTGTGAGGATTAATAAATGATTGTTTGTGAAACGCTTTGAGGGTGAAAAGCATTATATATGTATTAAGCATATGTGAATGGCTGTGGTCATTTTAGCTTGAGCTTTACTGTACAGTTTCTAATCACTTCTTGCAGCCTGGATTATCTACCTCACATTACTTTTGAAAAAGAAACTCAGGACTCTTGTTTATAGTGAATTCAGATAGAGTGAAATCCATCTGCAGAGAAGGGGAATGGCAGTGACATTGTCCGAATAAAAAATAAAACACATTTTGCAGTTCTGTTTTCGAGCCAAATAGTGATTTAGTGCATTGCTATGGTGCAGGGTCGCTGGGACTTCTGTAATCCACCTATGCTTTGTGGCCGAGTGGCGAACCAGAAAGCAGAAAGCAATCTCTTCCATCAACGACAGCCACATTGCTCTCAGGCAGCCGCTCCAGCCAGCTCCATTTCCAAGATTCTGACTTTCCCCTGATGAACGACATACGGGATGATGACAGTGGGGTCAGTGCTTCTCTAATATCCCAAAGGCTCCTCCATAGCTAAGTAAGCTGGGGAGTGGCAGCTGCCCCATCAAAATTAAGGTATGCAGTCCTTTCCAAACAAACGGGGTTGATGAGAGAATGAGACCCAGTTCCAGCATCCTCTATCCCCAGCACCAGCAGCCTTGGTACCAGTTCTATTGTTCAAGTTAACCACAGCTCCATCAATTTTTCTGAACCCCATAGGAGCTCTTCAGGGACTGTAGAGCCCCAGTGCAAGGGAGTGAGATGGAAAGAATTCAGGGAGGACTGCTTGACAACTTCTGGGTTTGCACAAGTTTTCCACTATCCCTGAATAGCTCCCACCTGCAGAGCTCTGTGAACTCCTCTGGACACTGGGTCCAGCTGTTCTCATCATTACTGCCATATAAAATAAGCCTATAATGTATCCCATTATGATGTTGTCCCTAAAGGGAAAATAAAGCCAAACAAACAAATCCTCTTCCTTATAAGATGATCTCTCTGTAGCATCATCAAGGCATCATAGCATACAACATACAGAGTCCTCTCCTTGTGTAATTCTTATTAAATCTTACACACACACAAAAAAGAACACAGTCCATGCCACTCACATCAATTTATTTGCTGAATATATCAGCCCCATGACATTTTCCTCATGGTCTGTGAAACAAAGCCTGTTGCTGCCTCAAAATTAAAAGATTCAAACATCAAGTGACTCATTTTTCAGACGCTTAATACTATACATATTTCTGTTTTCCTCTTACAGTGTTTGACAGAATGAACTTTTGATTAATTACCAGTCTCCACTAAGTTTATGTATAACACCTCTTCAAAACAAAAATTTATTCCCTAATGTATACAGTGGGTTCATACTATATACCTCCCAAGCTAGCCTCAATGCTATTTGAATGGGGGGGGGAAGGGCGAGGGGGAGGCGTATTCCCCCTTCAAACATACAGGTAACTTCTATTTAGATTAATGGGAGATGAGTGTGTATATAGACAATGGAATAGTTGGCCATCATCTTTCATTTTAATGTTTAATTTTGGGTTTTGGGGTTTCTCACCTTTTTTTTTTTTTAAGCTAAATTTCTAACATTTATAGATTCAAAGGCCGGAAGGAACCATTATGATAATCTAATCTGACCTCTGATATAACACAGGCCATAGGACTTTTCCAAAACAATTCCTAGAGCAGATCTTTTAGAAAAACATCCACTCTTGATTTTAAAATTGCCAGTGATGTAGAATCTGCAACAATTCTTGGCAAATTGTTCCAATTGTTAATTAACCTCACTATTAAAAACGTATGATTTATCTCCAGTCTGAATTTGTTATGCTTCGACTTCCAGCCATTGGATCATGTCATACCTTGCTCTGCTAGACTGAAGAGTCCATTGCTGAATATTTATTCCAAAATGCCATTTTGAAATGAAAAGTCAAAACACAATGTTTGAAAATGGTCAAAACAAAATGTTTTCAAAACAAAGACAAAACATTTCACTTCAAAATGGCCAAAATAAACTGCTTTGACAGTTTTGATGTTCTTTTTTCCTAATTTTTTTCAGTAGAAACTATTTACAATATTCAACCCAAATTTGTGAATAGTTGTTGTGACCTGAAAAATGCATTTTTAGGTGAATTTACTACTCACTGAAAAATAAATTTCCCAGTTCTGCTCTAGAGACTGCAAAGTTCCTTAAGGAAAAACATTTCTTAAGGAAAAGGTCTTTTCCTGAGACTGGCAAGTTATCGCTGCTTCCCTTTCATGCCCGTAAAACTAAAGCCATAGAACTTTAGTTTTAACACCGTGGGGGAAATCCTGACCCCATTGAAGTCAATGACAAATCATCCACTGATTTCAGTGGGGCCAAAAATTCACCCCATATTTCACCCCATGTTTTTATACTTACAGCTACATGCACCACACAGTACCAGCTTTTCACCCAGCAAGTTTGTAAGCCCATTAGGAATGACAACATCCTATTCCACTTTGGGGTGGGGAGAAGAAATTTACCGAGCCACATGTATCTAAAAGTGTTACCATCACTCCTTACTCATTCTTTGACTGAGATGTTGACATCCAAAGCAAGCTCCCCTCAATACTATTTCAAGGTCAAAGGGGTTTTATCCCCATACATATAGGTATCTCTCATTTACATCAATGGGAGATGAGTGTATATGTCAATGGTTCTCAACCTGAGGCCCATGTGACATCCTCAGGGCCACATAAGTAGTATATATAGTGTGGATGCCGCCCACATAACACATAGAGAGCTGCATATGTGGCCCAAAATGGTCAATAGGTTGAGAACCCGTAGTATATGTAGATAGTAGAGTAATTCCCTATCATCCTTCATCATTTAGGGCCTAATTCAGCAAAAGCATTAAGTATGTGCTTAGCTTTAAGCATGCTCTTAGGTCCAACTCACTTCAATAAGAGTTAGGCAAATGCTTGAATGCTTTGCTAAATGGGGCCTCAAACAGGATAAATTCTTGCTGTTTACACGAGAACACGTACACATATTCATTCACAGTTTCTAGCGAGTAAACAGAGCATGTACATAATAGGTAGAATTTTTAGTGCAAACCTGTTGACTTAAATGGTGTAACTTATCAGAATTTAGCCCTCTATCTCTATTAAGTTGTTCCTTTGAGGGTGGGTACTGGAGAGTTTAAGGCACTTTTACTCAGAAATGTCTGCCTTTTTCCACCCTCTCTACTAGTGTGAAACAACCTGCTTACTGATCTCATAGGAAAACTTAACTATCAAAAAACATAGGAAAGATGGGGACAGCAGCTGTTACAATTTCCTCCTTCTCCACTCACCTACTTTTCTAAATCAGAGTCTGTTTTGAGGCAACAGCAGAGACTGTTCCACTAACCCACACTTATTCCTAATTTACTAAACAAAATCTGGGATTTCATAGGCTAGTCAGTGAGGAACCCCAAGCACTTTATCTTGTAAGATGAATTTATCTAGAAAATAAATTGTTCCATGTTGCATAAGAAAGAGAGGAAGGGAATGTTGTGATGTTATACTGATAGGTCTGGAATATCCCAAAATGGGACAACTCCAGCCCTTCATTCTTTGGCCCTAGGGGGTATTGTTCCTTGGTCCAACTCCTCTCCCCTGCCAGCCAGCCACCACCATCACACTTTCTCTTGCCCAGAAGGAAGAAATAGCCTCAGAGACAGGTGTTGATGCCACTTTCATCCAAATCCCGATCATTTTACCCACATGAGTTCTCACAGTGAATTCAACAGGAATCCTCATGTGGATAAGGTGAGCAGGGGCTTTTAATTAATTGACGACTAGGGGGCTGAATTGCAATGAGGTCCATGTTTTCTCCCCAGAGAGCAAGCACATTACATTTATGAGTTTCCTAAACTACTATACAAGAGCAAGATTCCTAATGCAACCCATGCGCCCAGGTCCTCCCAAATGGCAGCATAATACACTGCTACTGTGCCACAAGGACTGGCTCTCCTCTGTAGATTTTTTTGCAGACTCAGTACATCCCAAGAACTGAATAGCTAAGGATGTTCTCTTCTCAGTGCAACAATCCTGCAGGAAGCACCATATAAAATAATGCTTTTTAGAAAAAGTCTTTAAAAATAACTTAAACATAACAATGTCATGCTGTGAATAGCATTCCTCTTAATACTGTATGAACATGAAGGTATGTCTTATTTTTATGAAGTTTACATATACAACAACATTATTAACTGTAAACTTGTCTCTCATGTATAAGAGTGTGCACCTCCTACCATCATATCCTTTGGGGGATATATCCCTGGATTGCACCTTGGGAGCTATGGCTCTCTTGCCATAGGCATGGTTGTCATAACTGTTATATTCAAACGAAGTCTTAGAGTATTTCTCTAGTTCCTTGGCCAAGTTGGAGCGGGGTGTGGTGGTGGGGACATTGTTTCTGTAGCCATACTGAGGGATCTCCAATTGCTTAACAAAGCACATGGGCCTAGAAATTAAAGATATGTACAGTTTGTTAGATGCAGTTCAGTTTATTGTGTCTGTGCACAATTTATAGTTCAGATTAGAAAATCTGAGTTATTTATTGCACTCAAGAGACAGCAATATATTATTGTATTTGTTTGGTTTGGTTGTTTCCAGCAGACAAACAATATATATTTTCTGGAGCAAAGCTTAGGATAAATTAATTATAATAGTGCTAAATGTATTCTGTGACTAAAAACAATATAACTGGTGAAAAGTTCTATTTTAAAAAAATACTTAAGGGTTTCTCCTTCCCTGTGAAATTACACTATATAACAATGTACTTTCTTTGGGAAGGTGGATTAGAGAAAGACAAAAAGACCGGTAGAAATTTTAGACAAATTCTTCTAGTTACTGGAAGTAAAAAACGGCACTAAGAGCTCTACTCAACTCAGGGAGCATCCTTTGAATTCTGCTGACAGTATTTAGTCTTCAGAAGAGAAGAGTGAGGGGGGATTCGATAGCAGCCTTCAACTACCTGAAGGGGGGTTCCAAAGAGGATGGAGCTAGGCTGTTCTCAGTGGTGGCAGATGACAGAACAAGGAACAATGGTCTCAAGTTGCAGTGGGGGAGGTCTAGGTTGGATGTTAGGAAACACTATTTCACTAGGAGGGTGATAAAGCACTGGAATGTGTTACCTAGGGAGGTGGTGGAATCCCTATTCTTAGAAGTTTTTAAGGCCCAGCTTGACAAAGCCCTGGCTGGGATGATTTAGTTGGGGGTGGTCCTGCTTTGAGCAGGAGGTTGGACTAGATGACCTCCTGAGGTCTCTTCCAACCCTAATCTTCTGTGATTCTATGATTCTATTTGCATGTGGTTTGCCCTGTCACAAAAGAAGCTGGGGTCCGCCTCTTCAGGGGGAGATCCGTACACAGCACCCACACAGTCCCTCTTGCCTCTGAACTGTCATCCAGTCTCTCTGGCTCCTGTTGACTCCTGCACGCAAGGCTTTAGAGGGAACTGTGACTCCTGGGGCTGCTCCACACACCACATTCAATAGGCGAGTCCCACAACACAATAAGAGATGGAGTGCAAGCTAATACAGACTTAGGCTGTACCGTCTAAAATTCTCATGTGAGAAAGTGTTGTGTGACTGGGCCTTAGAGAGCAAATCCTACAAGGCGCTCAGCATCCTAAAAGCCCACTGATTTTTAACAGGGGTTTAGGGTGATTAACTGCAGACTTCGGGTGCTTGGTACCTCAGAGGATCAAGCCCTTTTTCTTTCCCCCACAATTTAACGTGGAAATGGAAGGGGCATTCAGGGGAACACTAATTTAGTCACATGCAGAAGAGCCATCATGCCTTGCTGGCTGATGAAGCGGAAAACAATAAACAGCTAGAAATACTAATATATTTTTAGTAGTTTGCATTTCTGGATGAATTCATTTTCATAGAACTTAGACAAGAGATTGAGGTGTAAATTACCCAAGAAATTATATAATTCATACCGTACCCTTTGATTTTCTTTTGTATGTTGGGCTCCTTTGGAAAATTTCTCTTCACTTTTCACAAAATACAATGGGCCAGATCCTCAGTCGGCGTAGCCCAATATAGTTTACGTTCATTTAAGAAAATAAATACAATTCACATAGTGCACATTCAAAACAAAACTAAAATTTTTGGCAGAGCAAAAATCCTATGAATTTGACTTTTTTTATTAGTGAAGACATTTTGAATGCAGGTGGGATGGAGACAAGCGTAAGATCAGTTCACAGGATTTAGACTTGGAACACATAAAGTCCCCAATCAATCACTGTGGGTGGAATTTATAAGACAACCCTTAGGACGTTCATCTTAAATAGATCCAAGAGTTAAAGGTAAAAGGGAAGTAGTGTCTGAGATGACAGTCATACTCGGGCTGCCTAACAAGATCTGAAACACATGAAAGACCCAGAGGCAAAAGCAAAACTGCCAAAACAGCTGTCTAAGGAGTCTGCCAGAGAACCAGATGCTGCTTTTGAAAAGCAGCCTCCTCTGCATGGCATCGGACTCCTGTGACTTCTCTCTAAAGAGCAGTGAAAGCCACTGTATTTTTGGTCTGTGTGTGATCCTGCTAATGAAGATTTGATGATTTTGTTCAATGGATATTTATTATTATTATTAAAAGCATTATTGTTGAGTAAAGTATCATGGACAGTGTCTGAAAAAAGTGAAACCAGAACTGGGTCCGGTACAGATAAAGCTACTGAAAACACTTGGGAAAAGAAAAACAAAAATCCAAATTCACTACATAACCGTTAGCTTTCCTGATGCAGGACATCGTTCTGTTTTCTCAACCCCAAGAACACAAGGGTTTGGAAAATGCCATCAAGATTTTGATGAAGTACTGAGAGAATATTCAAAGAAAGATGACTCCTTTAACAGTAAGAAATATTCATTATAAGTCACCCTATTAAAATTTAGGTCAAAATGATAACCTGACAGAGAGAAACTTATGGGAGGCCTAGGAAATTCTGTGTGCTGGAAGTTGTGGAGAGTCCTTCAAATTCTCCCATGGGGAGAAGGGAAGGATGTGGCCATCCTAACCCACAGATATCATAATATCCATGGTGAAATTCTGCAGCTCTTGGGGCATCAATATAGGGCTGGTACACTCATGCAGAAGTCCAATGCCTTTGCACTGCTCCCTAAACTCTCAGCTCCCCCAATAGCCACATTTTTCTCCACCCACATCTGGCCCAGCGCTAGGTGCATTTAATAGTGCCGAGCTGGATTGTGCATAGGATAAATGCTGAGTCCCAAATGCATGGAGAGAGGGGGTGATTATGACAGATTAGTTCAATCTCCTCCCTCCATCAAAATTTAAACCAATGGAATGGTATTTCCATTCCTTTAATCCCTTCTGTGGGGGAGGGAGCAAAACAGAGACAATGAACTAACCCTTAAGTGTTTTTGGAAGCTAAACTTGATCAGGTATTTTTTCCATAAAAAGGTATGCTGCCAATTTAGTACTGCAAGTAGGGCTTCTGGTCTTCATTTAAACTGATATTTACTAGTAAAAGCCTGCTGAAGAAAACAAGACTTACCGGTAAATATTAGTTTATTCCCAAAAGATACCAACTTTTTTTCACACTGTTCTTAGACTTTGCACTCCAGCAGTCAGCTTTACACCAAACAATGCCTAAGACAAAAATGAGCTTTTCAGGCTTTACATGTATTTGCCAAAATAATTACCAGCCCACCCCCATGCAAATTTGTTGGGAAATAATGCTGAGAAAATTGGATCCAGAAGCCCTAATTCTAAACTCTTCTTTAAGGGAGATATATATGTATATACAACGTATATAAATATAAATGCTCAGATTAATTTAACGTGTGATGAATTTTGCATAGTATTAAGTATTATAGTGATTTCTAATACCTTAAAACCCGATCTGATGCCTGGTTTGATTTTGACACATCACAGCTCTGATGCTTCTCTTGAGCTTTAGCCAGTTTCTCTGCTGCAGCAATAGGACATCCAGAGAGGCTGCAATTACAGAAAGGAAATTTAATTGTCTTGTCCTGAGAAATTTCACATTATAGCACTGATCCAATTACTCCTTCTCCTCCTTAGTCAGCACGAGGAAGAATCTGGAGGAAAAAAGTTTCCAGAACCTTTTCTGTATACATTTCCTCTAGGATAGACTTCCTGTCTTTGAGCAACATTCTGCTTTCAAAGTTGCATGGATGATCTCATATCCAATATTCTTCTCCTCCTACTGTACACAGGCAGAACTCTCATGGATGTCAGTTAACAGGCATTCAGGTAGGAAGAGGAGAATATAAGCCAAAATTTACTTTGCAGCTTTGTTAGCAGAACGTGGCCCTTTTGTTCATATACATTTTGTCACTGAAATGGTTGATGCAGATTATTCAATGTCAACACAATACAGATGAAATTTTGTGCTGCTTCACACCTCATTCAGCCTCATTAACTTCAATTAGGTTGTGAGGGGTATAAATCAGTGGAGAATTTGACTGAGTGTCTATAAACCTATATCAAAAATATATTTTCTTGCTGTTTATTCATGAAGTTAAACCACTAAAGCTCGTTCTAGTCACGTAACGTGAAAAGAACTAAGACGTCTGGACTTGAACTCTAATTTACAAATGCTGAACTATTTTTGAAGTGATAGTTAATAGGTCTGCTTCTGCTGGAAAAGATTTAGAACAGTGGAAAATAAATATCCTGGTACCAGCAGATGGTGCTCTTAGTGAATTTGTAAAATCCTGTGACCTGACAATGGAGGGGTCTTTTTCTTGTTATTGTCTGTTGCTTGGTTATGTGACCGCAGCTCCTTGTGTTCTCCACAGGAAAAGAAATTAAAGTGAAAGGCAAATCAGTGCACTCGGTGGCATAGGGTTTTAAACTAGAGACAGAGGTGCCTCTCGAAAGGGCTCAGCTTGAAATCTTACTCAGGCCCAGATGCTTCCCTCGCAACAGAAGAAAAATAGAAGAAGGGGGGGGGAGGGGAAAAGCAGAGCAAAATGCCCCAAAAGCTGCAGAAAGAGGTAAGCAGAATGCTCCCTCCACTCCTCCCTGGGTGCCAATGGCAACCCCTCTGTCTCAGTTCCACAGGGGGAAAGGTTGGGGGGCTCTACACAGGTTCAGATTAGTGCCCGCGGCAGCTGCTCTCCAGTGACATGCTCCTCTTCAGACACCAGGGATATCCTAGCAGATATCCAGACAGAAGTCAGTAGTGCTGCTGCAGCATTAGTTGCCATGGAGTCCCCTTCGAAGCTTTTGCTGCTGTGCTGCATGACATTAGTGGGAGGCAGCCAGTGGCTGCATAGCTCCAGAGAAGAAGGAGGTGCCACAGAGCATTCCAAAGAGACTGGTCCTCTGCAAGGGAATCCATGGAGCTGAGATAAGAACTCTCGGTGAAGCCAGAGCTCTGTAAGCGTGGAGGACCATACCGCCAATACCCTCTGTGGTCTCCCAAGCCATCTTGCTGCAGTTCATGTTAAAAGGAGCTCAGTAATGGGAACCTTGGGTAGTTTTCTGTGCTCTCTGCCCACCTTCCCTGGGTTTTGCCATTGGAAGCTACAATGTAGAGCTCAATTTCCTTATGGAAAAGTCATAAAATATAATAGAAATGATAACTTTTCTGTAAGTTTTTAAAAATAATCCCTAGGATGTAACAGAAAATGAGGTCCATTCTAGAGGATGATTAAAAAACTCTATAGAAAAGTATCATTTTGTGTGGAATTCTATTGGTTTCTAGAATAATTTCTATGAATTCTATTGCTTTCCTCATCTTGAAAATCAAAAGTACTTTTCCATATTGTTTCTTATTCAGGCAAAATTCTCATTAATTTTTGCCTAAATATGGACTTCAGGTTGAGCCCTTGGATGGTAGAAAACTTTAAATTGTATAATATATATGTAATTGAAATGGTTTTTATTATTTATTCATACAAAATTGTTCTTATGATTAGAGTGGAATTTTTCACGCAGTATGGAGTCATCACTCATAAAGATGAACATTATATGAACCATAACTCTGTCCTGGTCTTGATAGTTTTTGCGGTCTTTTTCTTTCTTCTATTACTTTCTCCTTAAGGGTCATATGCTTCTTTTAATACAACTCTAGCTAAGTTAAAAAAATAAATAAAAACAAGCAAGTGATGCTTAAAACGTTTCTTACATGAATCAAATTAATTTTGCACAGAAGTCTCTTCACATTGTAAAATAAGTTTAAGGATTTTATGATGCAAAATGAATAAATAAAGCACACTAAGCACCATCTGCCATCTTTCAAACAAAAGAACAAAATCACATACACATATACACACACTCTCAGAACAGACTGCCAGAAGTGCTGCAGCTCTGAAGCAGTGTTCTCTCTAGACTATTAGACCAGTGATGGCTTCCTTACCTTCTGTGAGAATTCCTGTTGCTATTTACGTGGCCCCGACCTGTGCAGCCTGGTGTAGGACACTTAAGAACATTTTCATGCATGGCAAGAACTTGACAAGGAGAGTAAGAGAAAACAGCAGCGTATGAAAGCAAGAAAAAAAAATCAAGTCCCAGTATATATGAAACCATTTAAAAACCAAAAACCAGGATTCATTAACGACCAGCATTCCTCAAAATACATGTAACCAATAAAGTCTGATGAGGGAAGGAGGTGTCGTGACCTTATGCGCATTAACACGGGTAACACTGTACAGTGAGAATTATGGAAATTACAGAATCTAATAATTAATGTGTCTCTGGTGTGATGGTGAAGGAGGAAACTCCCAACATCCTCTCCATACATAAATGCTGAACACTGATCAGCTCAATAGTAACAGGTGGATCGGGATCAGCCCAGTAATAAAGTGTGGATTGTGATTGTGTAATACAGTTTTATGCACTTATAATAAAGCCTGTGAGCTAAAATCTGCTCTCAGTGATACCAATAAAAAATTGAGTTTCTCCAGATTTATATCAGTACAACTGAGAGCAGAATGTGACCGTATTATGCAAGTCAATTCAATTTTACTAGGGTCCAGTTCTGCCCACAGTCAAATGGGTGTAGTCAATGGAAGTTACTACACATGTAAGCATGAGGGCAGAATTGGTCCCTTTCTCTTTATTTTAATTCTCTATAAATCTTAAATTATAAGAATGCAAATTGAAAAAAAATATGGAAAAGAAACTCCTAAGCAGTAAGCACTTTGTAAAGTTGAGGGCTGGTGGAGTGATTAATCATGAGAGTAAGGAATAGGTAGCATTGGCTTTAGCAAGTTGGGTGCAAAATTTGCCCCCAAATTCTTTCAAGGCAATTCTCTTCTGAATTTCAACACTCTTGCTATAATGGGCCAAATTATCAAGAGGTTTTGTAAAACGGAGGTACATTAACAAGGAACTAGACTGGGACCTTTCCTTTTGTATGACAAGAGACATATCTGAATCCATGTCTCTAAAGCTGGATGGCTAGTGCATTAATGTACAGAACTAGGCCATTCAGCCTCTCCAAATAGCTCCCATTTTATTCACATGGGATGTACTCATGAAGTCATTGTTTAGTTCTCACTCAGACAAACTCTGCTGAAATCAGCGAGTGCTTTGGCTGAGTAAGAATTGAATAAAAACCAAGCAGACACTTGAGGATTTAATCCATAGAGACTGATTCAAAGATCATCATCACCACCATTACCACCACAGTGGCAGTGTATTAAAATGTGTGCAGATGCAAAAGCTTTACTCTGAAATTCCTGCTATTCAAAGCTGTTCTTGACACATGCTTCACAAGGCCAGCATAACAGGAAAATTAGTTCAATAAATAAATAAAAAGATGAGCTCACCTTTTTCATTTTAGTAACTACAGAACATGCAAACAGTTTAAAGCTATATTCTTCTTTGATTTACAACATCTTCTAAAGAGCTTTATTTTCACCATTTACAAAAAACGAGAGAGAACTTTAAGCACCTGAGAAAATATCTGTACTTCAGAAAATTACAGGTCAAATTACAAAAATGGAAAAATGAATTAATTTAATCTGCTGTAGTCACAGATCAACCAAGATGCCGTGAGGTTCCCTCATTATCTTAATTCTAGAAAGAACAACCCTGCTATGAAAGAGAAGACTTTGTGTTAGACTCTCTCTCTCTCTGTGCTAATACAGTTCTGACTTCCCTTTCTGAGACGACAACTTTCTTGGTGATTTGGGGCCTAATTCAGACCTGCCTTATTCCAGTTTTATGTCAGTAAATGCACTGTCATTAACAGAGTTATGCCACTGTAAAACTGGAGTTGTGCAGTGGTGAATCAGGCTCATGGTCTTCTATAGTGTAAGTCTTAAGGGCCTGATTCTCCTTTCACTTGCACTGGTTTTATACCAGTGAAATTCCATTGGGTCTGATTTTTCTCTGCATGGAGACTTCTGGACATCTGTACAAAATGGGTGTTAAATGTTGCCCTTCCGATTTGGATGGGTTTTGCACCCATTTTAATTTACACAGGTGTAAATGACTCTTCAATTTGCAAGACAATGGAGAAACAGGCCCACAGAATTCAATGATGTACATGGTGTCCCATTTCACACCAGTGAAAGTAAGAAAGAGAATCAGACCCTAGCCAGATCCTCAGCTGGTATAAAATCAGCACAGCTCAGTTAGCTTCAGTGGAACTATTCCAATTTATACCAGCTGAGGATCTGCCTTAAACTGTCAAGACCAAATCCTTCTCTCTTCTACACAAGTGCAACTTCCTTTGACTTCAGTCCTCACAGAACTCATTCACTTTAAGGGAAGATGCACCCAAGTAAATGACAAGAGAGTATGGCTCAAAATCCTGGATACTACTACTACAGGACCAAATTCTCTTTCTCTCTCTTTTTTATAATGTACATTTCTTCATTATGTCTCCAAATAAATAAACACATAAATAAAATGGGTGGTGAGTTTTTCAAACTTGAAAGCACAATTGTTCCTGCACTAAACAACAGGGACATCAGCACTCAGAACTAAAAGCAGTGCAGTGTTTCTGGAAAATCTTTCCCTGCAGACTGAATGCATCTGTTTAAAAATAACCTAACATTCTCAGAATCAAAGAATACAGCTTTAAAAGTTGTTCTTTTTAGTTTAAAAATTATTAGAGATATGAATATGATGGAATAAAGAAAAAAACTATAGCACAGAACAGGATGCTTAACTGAGACATACCATACCATAAAATGGAAATAAAAAAGGTTGAAAAAGCATGCTAGAAAAATCTTTGGAGTTTTATCCCCAGTTTCCATGAAACAATGTGGACTTACTTTCTGGAGGGACCCTATCTTTGTGTGGGCATCCTGACAAACTGCGGTGATGGGGGTAAAGCCCCGTTACATGGCCAGTTCCATCACACCCAGGGGTAGGACATTTGCTCTCTTTCTTTTCTGTTCTTGAGGGATCTATAATTTACAACAAATGTGTCAAGTGAATTATGCTTTCCAAATTTCTGTAAGAAGGTTCATTTACTGTTGCAAGTTATTCTTTGGTAAATGTTCTTAAAAATACTAGAAGAAAAAACTGCTGCTTCTTAAAACAATTTTGTCACTTTTGTTCCCGTTATCTTCTTTTCATACCACAGGCTCCTATGATCCCAGCAATACTTATCATAGTGATTGGGGAGTGACCTTCTTACAGCAAAGCCACACCACTGTCAATCAATGTTCTCCTGGCAAGCATCAACTTAAGAGTGTAAAGACACTCTGAAACTGTTAGCTGGTTCCCCCTTTCTTTTCAGTACTATTTGCCTGATGTACTGAAGCCTGCAAATGTACTGTCATAGAAGTTCAGTCTCTTGAGGTTAGCAGACCCAGCTCCTTAGCATACTGGATTCAACGATTCAGCACAAATATATCCTTATTCAAAGTCACTCTAAGCAGATGACACTGATTTTCCTAAATTCCTTATGAAGTAGTAGAATACAAAAGCATATAAAAGCATTTTTTTCCTCCAGTAAGCCATGATAGGGTAAAAGATCTAATCAGATGTAACAATCCCTTATTTTGAATTTGGGCCATTATAATCATGCATCTATAAAGTTTGTGTATTCGTAAGCTTAAAAGGTGAATAATCTTCTATAATGCGGTTTGTTTCTTTGTGTACAAGTCAACGAAAGGGCCTCAGGAGACTTCTGTTCAATAAACTATTGTTTTCTGCCAAGAAAGTAATGGAACTGCTGATGAAATTATTCCTGAACTAGAACTTGATCACATATTTCGTCAGTTTGTTTCCTGTAATAGAACATTTGTAAAGTAACATCTCAGGGCTTCCAACTCAGCACGTAATACAAGCTACACCACATCATCTTTAACACTGTTGCCTGATTTATACACCAGTATTTAAGAAAAAAGTTTCATGCTACTCTGGCTACAAAGATTCCGTCTTATTCTAAGTTAATAGCTAAAAGCAAACATCATCACCCATTCTAGTTCTTCCATCAGTCCTGAATTCAGAACCCAAACTGATCTATCATCTTTTATGTATTTTATGCTGCTCCTGTTATTTCTTTGCTGCAGGATATATGCTTTTTTGCCTTTGGAAATAAGGTTTTGCTATTAGGTTTCTATTAAGTCTTATGGTAAAAATCAGCCCTGGGTTAGCAGGTACAATCCCAGTGACATCAAGGGACCCTTTCAGTACTTTTAGAGATTTGGGTGCAATCTCCTTTTAGTAGATAAAGTGTACAGACTACCCACAGTTCACATTCAGTTGCAGGTTTTTATTTTTATAGTCTCATGTGGTTGTTGCATTTTCTAAATTCCAAACCCTTGCTCAACCATCTTGGCTTATGAGAAACTCTTTATCATATGGTGATTGCTCTCCTGGCCTAATGTCCAATACTAACTTTTAATATCACACTTTAAACTTAGCTGTCACAAATGCATTTCTAATTGCTAATGTTTTATATTAGTTTGCATGTATGTCAGGTGTAACATGCAGTACTATGTTTTCTGCTGTTCAATGGTAAATGTATTTATTTACAAAATTTCATCTTCAAAGCTCTGTCCAGTCACATAAACATCACAAAACCCCTGTGAAGTAGGTAAATACCATTATCCCCAGTTTACACTTTGGGAAATTGAGTTTTAGCAGTTAAACGCAAGGGCACAGAAGGAGTCAGTATCAGAGCTAGGATTAGAACTCAGGAGTTCCTTCCACATATACCTGTGCTGAGACCACTAGACCACCAGTCCCATTTTCATTCTCACACACAACTCTGTTCAACTCTTTGTATAAAGCACACTGAAATGTGGGGAAAGTGTTAGATAAGTGAATAAATCATAAAAATAAATAAAATAAGTATAATGTAAATATACCAGTATTCAAGGACTATTAAAATGCAGATGATTAACACAATAGACCATAAAGGCTTCTCTAGAGCCCACGGACTAGAACCTCAGCTGATGTAAACTATGTAGCTCTATAGTAGTCAGTGGAGGAATGCCAATTTAGACCAGCTGAAGAGCTTGTCTTACAGTGCCATGCAAATCCTCCTGAGTATTCAGATCCTTAGAATAATAGGGTTTATGAGCTCCAAAAGAGCCTTTATGGTCTAGCAAGTCAGAAAAGATGCTGCACACTAATCTTACATTTCCAAAACTTGCATGAAATTTTATTTGCACAATTTCCCATTGACTTAATAGAAGACATCCAGCTAAAACTCTATGCAACTATGCAGAAAACTTAGGGCTCAGGATTATATTCACCTCTCAATATAAACGCGTATATATTTGGACTAGCTGATCTGCTCTTATTGAATCCCTTCCTCCAATAGAGAATATTACTTTTTTGTTTTTAATTTTTTTTAAGAGCTTAATCCTGAAATCCTCACTGAATCCTTGCCACAGTGGCAGTTTTGCCTGAGCAAAGCTTGCCCAAGCTGGGTCACAAGGTTTTAAAAGTCATCAGTCTTGGAGGAAAGAGTCTCTGGAAGATTTTAAATGGAAGAAAAAAAGGTGGCTTGCCGTGCCTTTGTTGTTTCAGTGATCTCTGAGAGCAGAGCTCCTGAAGAGAGAAGACAGGAGTTACGATTCTTCCTAGAAACCTCCACCCTGAGAATATTTCCCTTTAATTGTATCATTCATCTCTTTGGAGAACTTTTGCAAGCATGTTTGGGAGATTATATGTGATATGAGAGTGAATGACATAAATAACTCCCTTTCTTTCATCCCCCCTCTAATTCACTGCAATATTCTGTTTTTCTCAATCTTGTCTAGAGTGAGGAAGGAATCATTCTCCTCCCCCTCTCCTCCAGCCTTTCATCTATGAAGAACAGAGAAGGGTCACAGCTGTAAAGTTTCCTGATCCAAACTACCATAAATTTCAGGGCTTTCCTTTGTATCCAAGGGTTGTGTTTGGGCCTATCTCTAATTCATCGGGCAGTCCTTAGAAGTAGGTTGGCATCAGGGAAGCTCTAGAAATCACTGAAATAAGAAGCCCATATTTCTACTACTACTATATTAATCCTTTGGCGACTGCAGAGATATATGTTTATGTGTTTTCCTAAGCATTCGTGGGTTGGCAGATCTGGAAAACACTGTTTTAAGGATTTTAATGTCAGCACTGGTTTGACATGTTCTGTTTGGTTTTGTTACATACACACATTACGAAGGGAACATACACCTATTATGTGTCACATGCAAACAATAGAAAAATCCACATGGCTATGGAATAACTGTTTAACTAAACTTAAACAATGTCTTTCCCAAACACCCAACATTACTAGTTCATACAGTGGACTACAATCTTTGTGTCTGAAAGCAAACAAAATTTCTAAGCTACATTGCAGACGAGTTTCTGAAACCAATAACTTCCATGTTCCTGTTTGTATAACTTATAAGAGACTGGCTATTTCCCCCTCTTAAAACTTGTTTATAAAATAAAAAATCTCCTGATCTGAGATGTGGTGTGCCAACTTTAATCTCACAGCCAGATTTTATGGCCATGTTATCACCCTTTGAAACCAGAGGTTTATAATGGAAAAAAACAAAATAACCCACCGCCCCAAACCCACAGTCTAAATTATAGAGATGAAACCAGGTGTTTCTCTATAAGAAATACAATATATAACCAATCCAGCAGCATGCTTATCACCTCCTTAGAAATGCAGAGCCCTCACTTCCATTAAAGTCAATAGGAATTCAGGGTGTTCAACAACTTTCAGAAGGTATTGAATGCTGTATAGGACAGAGCCCTAATGCATATATATGTGGACACACACAGAGGGGTGTGTTAATATAAACACACCATTACTGGGATAATTCTTTAAATTAATACATATTTTAAAATTAACTTTATATCCATATATAAATATATATAGATATAATTATGGTTAAGGCAGCACCTTAACTGTTTCCACAATGGAATGAAACCAGTGAAGTGGAATGCATATAAGAAAGAAATTGCTATTGATCTCAGCCCAGGCCACACTATGCCTTGCATAGCAAACGGTTTCCATTACCTTAGTATCTTAAGATAATTAATGTGCAGTCACTGCCCCTATCTTATGTTATCGGTCATTCTGATACTGTTCAATTTCTATCAGGCAACTCTACGTTTTAGATGGGAGCGGCTTCATCAATAACTGTCATTTGATGATAATTTTATAAATCATGATGCCACCTACCCAATCCAATCTGTAAAATATGCACTTCATAGCTGATTGACTAACTGCTACATAAATCCCCATCATTCAATAAAGTATGCAATGCAATTCTCCTCATATTTTTAGTCATAATACCTGTTAGAATCATCTTTGCCTCTTTCAACATGATCTCTTATTTGTTTTGTTTCCCTGAAAAGTTATGTTTTTCTATTTAGCCAAATGATATTGCACTGAAATACTGTACATGTTTCTAACACTGTAGAATGAGTTGTTCTATTAGGTAGTCACAGCATGATGCTATTTTAGAATCACGCCATAGTCATACAAATTAAATAAACAATGACTTCACATTAGAGTTCTAAGCATCACTTATTAGCACGTTAGCTCACACTTTTTCATGACACAACATACAGTATATAGAAATATTACCTTTACCATAATATGGCTTTTTGACATGGCCGTCACTGGATTTAGGCTTCCTGTCATCCCCAGAAAGTTGTCGTGGAGGCTGTTCCTCAAATGATCTCATATTATCCCTCCTTCCAGCTTCCATTGCCATTTTTTCCCTCATGGCTTTTGCTCTTTCAGTTTCCAAAGCAATAGCTTTCTCAAGCAGGGTTAAGTTACCTTTTGTCATATCAAAAACTTCTTCAGACCTGTCTGAAGTAATAGAGGTGGTATCATCATCTCTTTCATGACACCCATCCTCCTTTGCACAGCTAGAAAAAGTTCTAGATCTGGGGCTCAACTGTTCTTCAAGCCTCATTAAGTTCATCATGTCAGAGTAATTCCGATCTGGCGTTCTTCCTTGGAAGTCATCTTCTTGCCTGACATGTTGACGAGCATTCATATTTTGCTGCTGGTTTCTTTCCTGTGGGTTTGTCTCACTAAGTTTCCTAGCCAGATCAAAACACTGGTTCCTTAAGCATTCCAAACTGCTGAGACACACCTCTTCATCACTCTCTTCCACCATTTTTTCCATAAGTCCATTGTTCATAGGCTTTCCTAGCATTACAAAGTTCATATTTCTGTTATCTTGCTGTGAAATATTGTCTGCATAATTTCTGTCATTAATGTTTTCTGAAAGCACTACACCATGTCCTTGTGCTAATAATTTAAGGGAGTCCACTGTTTCCCTAACAACATCACTGTCTAAATCTAAACTCAGCTCACTTTTCCGACCAATATTTTCATTTTTGTCACTATCATCTTCCAGACTATTAGATGTATTGCTGTTCATTTCTGATTCTGTCCTGGCTCTGTATGCTGCATCCTCTGCAATTTTGCCAAGATTTAACAATGACTTGGCCACCAGTTCATCATAATTATCATACTCATCATTATTGTTATCGTCTTTTTCTGTGTCTTGCATTATTCGAGTATTGTGACAATTCATTTGATGGTCTTCTGCATAAAAAAAGAAAGAAACATAGAAAGAAACAAAGAAAGAAAGAAAAAGGAAAAGAAAAGAAAAAAAGTGGCTAGAATTGGAACTGTTGTTGCAATAGCATGGACAGAAAACAAACTGCACGTCAAATACTGTTTATCATACAGAAGCTCTAGAACACTAAGACCCATGTTCACATAAGTAGAAACCACTTGTATTAAGAAAATGAATATCTGTAAAGCCCAGAAGGGCATTTCTATATATTTGCTATGCACCATTAATTTATTTCATTTATCATATAATAAACTATTAATTATGCAGGAAAAAAGACAATTTTTACAAAATTTTATTAATCAGCATTATTTGTAAAATATTAAGGCATAAATTCTTCTATTCCCCCTTTCACTTCTTTATGTATAGTTTTATTGGGGTTATTATAATTATATTATTCAAACTATTATATTTCCTTAGGTTGGTTTAACTTTCCTCACTCCCATCTTTTTAAAAGAGTGAGCATTATAGGGTCTGTTTTCTTAATTAATTAATGTACACCAAAAGAGAATTGGCTCTTATATAAGCACCATATACATCATTAGTGCTATATGAAAAACAACTGCAAGACAAGTACACAAAGAGGTACAAATACATTTCAATAAGTGCACCCGTAGCTAGAATTCAAAATCTATTGCTCAGCTATTGCAAACTATGAATAAGTAAAAAACTGTGATAATCATTACATAAAAGGAAAGTAGAAATAACAGTATGTACAATATAAGTGTAAGTAGCTACACTATCCCCAGTTTAGATTCGCTTACATACATGACATTGGCTTCTATCCAAAGTGTCTTGTCTATACAAAAGCCACATTAGATAACTCCTGTATTGGCTTGTTATCCTGTACATCACAATATCACAAGATGAGACATCATAACTCTGTTTTACGAGTTCTGCTCCAATAACTAATGAGTAACAGAGGGGCAACTCTGTGAATAGAATGAGTCACTCCGAGACACCAGGGATACCCTTGGATATATCTCATGGTAATTCAAAAGTTAATGTGCATCACCATCATACAAGTTCTTAAATAAACATAGGTCAATTGTTATTGACTAAAAACACAATATAAAATATATTTTGACACTCAGCTACTCAAACATTTTGAATATTTGCTGCAAGCACTTATATGTAACAGTAACTCACATTTTTTAAAAAAGGACTTCCCCAATTTAGTAATTAGCATGATGCACTGGGCCAGCTCAATCAATGGAGTTATGCTGATTTGCACCAGCTCAAGAGCTGGCCCATCAGCATAAGCTAACATCATAGGGACTCAGATGTATTTTGGTACAATTGTAGATATAACAATTTCTTAGCTATGACCTTTGTGCTTTGGGTTAAACAAAATGTAGTGGGAAATTTCAGGTAGCAGGAGAATTTAATTTACTAATATTTGCTGACAGGCATGCTTTTGGCATAAAAGAATATTTTCTGCAGGTTGGCGGACAAAAGAATAAGTCAGTATTTAAAATACAAAGCTTAACAGTGAGAAATATAATACTTTAGCCACATGCTAGTGTTCATGCTACATAGTGGTTGGGGATCCCGGGATGAGAGGAAGCTGTAGTTAAGCAGCAGAACTGATATACATAGCGGATTAGGTTGTGTCTAGGAAAGGAAGAGCAGAGATCCGAGGGTAGTATATTGTACAAACTACATTAGCTAGTTAAGTATAGTATAGAGGATTATAAACAAGTAAAGATGTGTGTTATATTCAGCTGATAAGAAAACCTAATTCATTGTCATCAAACCCATTTTTATTGTCAATCTTGGTATTATTTTAGTTTACAAGTCTATTATTTTTGTGATATTCAAAATTTGGATGGCCTCAGTTCACTAAAATTGAGGTGTGTCAGAACCTGGTTTTCTCAGTGCAAGACTTGAGATAGAGTTCAGCTATTTAAAAATTTTCCGTTTGATATGTTTGCATAGAAGTAGGTACTTAAGTTAGACAATTAGTCTGTGGTATAAGAAAATCAAATGCATTTAATACTCTAATGATCATATTCTAAAATGAAATTTATAAACAAATCTCACATTACTGTAAATATTACAGCCCAGGACCATCTGTATGAAGAATATTCAGTGGAAACTGCTGCTTTCACATAGTACTTCTTGCAGTTGTGTCTGATAGGCAGCCAGAGGTGGAAGAAGTAACAGGGAGAACAATTAATGAGGCAGTAAACTACACCTCCGAAAAATGCTGATGTGTTCAAGCCTAAGACTTTAACTTCCAAAAGCTGTTGTAAAGCCAACGTGAGTTTAACAGCATATTGAAACACAGGACATGAAAATGTATATATTCTCAGTTCAGTCATACTAGGACTGGTCATGTGTGCGTTGAGTGTTCCACACAACACCTTTTGAACCTTTGAATTCTGAGTTGGTGTTTTGACTTGAATGACGGGCATGTGGATGATTACCAGTGGATGAAGGTGCAGCACTTTGCCTATATTACAGTGCAAAGCCAAAATACGAATCCCTTATTTCCTGAGTAAAGACATAAATTCCTTTGGAGTGCTTGTGAAGCTGGATAAAAGCTGTAACTTTAATATTGTTTATTCTGTGAGTTTGGTTTTATCCATTTAAGCTCTCCTGCCCATTCAACTGAAAAAAAGGAGGAGATGGGCAAGTGGTGGAGAAGAAGAAAGTGTAATGTTTGAATCTTTGATGAGGGAAACAGGGGAATAAATTATTTTAATCCTCCAGTTATTATTTGCCTTCCACTTTATATTTATTTAAAAACAATTATGTTTCTAGGGAAACATTTATTAATTAACTGCATGAAGTAACTTTTTTCTTTTTTTTCTCTTCTTTTTTTGAGGAAAACTACAGACGCATGTACAGTTCTCCAGGGCCATCAGCACTCTGGCCAGATCCAGTAGCGCTCTTATGCATGTGCTTAGTTTTGAAGCTACGTACTTAAGTGCTTTGCTGGGTCAGGCAAGAATGGTCATCACCCCGAAGGTTCAAGTCCCAACATGGTTGGTTAACATGATTTTCGAAATATTTTAGTTTAACAATGAGGCAAAATTACTCTATACAAAACAATGTTACTTCCCTTTGAGTCAACTATATAAAATCTTACCATGCTATTATTATTTTTATGCTACCAAAGTTTAACTTTTAACTGGTTCCTCACAATTTGTCTGTTTAATGATAATATGAATTTTATTAGGACTCCACACATTATAGGTGAGATCTTGATTGACTGTTATATGGCTACGTGGGGAGGGAGTATGGCACCTTATCCAACCGCTTACACAACCTGGCTTAAATTGTAACAGTTACACCTGGGAACGCAGATAGGCTGCTACCAAAATGTTTCCCCAAGGTACAAATGGCCAAGAGTGGGGTGGGCGGGGGTGGATGCAGCTATCACTCTGATCCTTCCTATATGCTGCCTGGCTGCATGGACAGGGAATAATCATAAGGGGAGTTGCAGATTGTGCTCCCCACATCCTGGCCCAAACAGGAGGTCTCCTGGTTCTCTCCTGGGAGGGTACCTCCTCTCTTACTATGCCT
Organism: Lepidochelys olivacea; assembly: GCF_965140295.1. Lineage (NCBI taxonomy): Eukaryota > Metazoa > Chordata > Testudines > Cheloniidae > Lepidochelys > Lepidochelys olivacea. The sequence goes on along the minus strand of NC_140413.1, from coordinate 36,985,982 downwards.
TGCTGTGCCTTTAAGACATGATCTAGCCTTATGTAAGTGGTGTCAGTCTACAGATGGTTTGGCAATAGAGAAGACTTAATTGTTGGCCGGAATCTGTGTGTCTGTTTCTCTAAGTGTCTTGAACATTTCTTCACTTGTGAGGTAAACTGGGTACCTTGTAGTTTGTAGGGAGTAGTTCTGTGATGAGCCAAAGTATAATTTCCTCCATGGGTTTGACCATGGGAGTTGCTCTTTACATATCCTATAGGAAACAACAAACATCAAGATGTGCTGTTATACTAGGTAGCTGGACACTTTTCAGCAGTGTTTTAAAGCATCAGGTTCCTTCAGCCACCTGAACATATGTGTGTTCCTGTATTACTGCCCTTACAAAAGTGAAGCATATTGGCTTTTCCATAGCACCTTTCATCCAAGGATCTCAAAGCACTTTACAAAAATTAATTAATAAAGCCTCACAACACCCCTGTGAGGTAGGTATTTTTAGCTCCATTTTACAGATGGGAGAAATGAGACACAGAGAGATTGAGTGAGCCATTCCAGATCGCTCAGTGAGTCACTGGAGAGCCAGGAATAAGACTTAGACCTCCCGACAGTGCTTCCTCCCTTTGCTTCTACCAAATACATTTTTATACATCTCTTTGGTAGAATAAACCTTGCTATATTTTTACTATAAGAACTCATGCAAAGTAGCACCTTCTTTTTAAAAGGAAAATATACAGCATTTAGTTTCAGAGATTCTGCAGAGAGAGGCAATGATACTTCAGTAGTAGCTACGTTCCTATCAAAAGCCACAGATTTCACAAACCAAAGGTTTCTCAAAGCTGTGGCGTGCCTGTCATTTTATCTGCCTTTTTATGGGCATGAGGGAAAACAACATGGCTACCAATTCCCAACCTATGCAGTTATACTAGCTTCCTGAACAGATGGAATTTTTCATCATCCAATCAGAATCCTCTGTTTTTTATGACACCTGACTCATCTCACTTAGTCATACACCAGTTCCTAACTGTTCAGTATGCAATGTAATTGGGTTGCCCCTTTCCTCCTTCTGGTCCAACAAAGTGAAAAATATATATGTTCATACATAGGTCTACACACCACACAAACATGTCTGGAATATTTTAAAGTCAGTCTAAAAAAGTTGAAAGGGACACTTTCAGATCATATAAGGTCGAAATTTCTAGATGTTTGCAAAACGAACTTCTTCGCTTTTCATTTTTACAAAAATGATTTACAAACAGAAATTGGCTTCTTTTCTGGAAAAATCGTATAAGGGAGGAAACTGAGGTGAGGAAAACTCAGTGAGCTTCTGCCAAATTCTTCCATTCTGGGTAGGGTTTCTTTCCACCCCTCCACTGAGGAAACAGAGGCCTCACACTGTGGAAGAGTCTAATCCAAAATTCACTGAAGTCAACTGGAAAAACTCCCATTGACTTCAATGGAATTTGGATCACACCCCAAATCTTTCAAAATCTATGTGGACTCCAAGGATCCAGTAGGTACTCAAGACTGACCATGTGTAACTCTTTGCCTCTGCCCCAGTTCCTGTTATTCTCCTTTGCTGTGAGTGTGTTACATTAAAAAACAAAGCAATTTATTTGTATAATATTTGACAGCTTTTTTTACTTCTATTTGCAAATACATAAAATACAATATCCAGGATAAAAAAAAAATTGGCTAATTTCTTACATGCATTTTAATTACTATATAACATCTATGTCATTTTTTCCTACTTCTCCCTAAAAAACACTTACTATAGTGGTAATGTTGGGTTCCACTGCTTAGAATCTCCCACAATAATTACAGCATTCAAGTAATAGCCAATGCTCAATGAGAAATGAATGAAGTGCAGAAGTCATTAAACACTGTAAGGAAAGTCTGAGCTGAAGAACACAGCACATCACAGTGGGGTTCAGTATTGTAAAACAGGAGTGAATGCTGCAGAGCAGGTCTGTACAGACCTTCAGATATTGTACATAATTAACTATTCTTTCTTACTGTGTCTTTTCTTCCTTAAAAAAATTATTTTCTTTCAGTTACCACGTTAGTCTTTTCATTTTCTCTCTGTTCCACTTCTTATCTGGTCTTACTAACTGATGTATGGTGCAGGGTTGTTGGGATTTTCCCTTCAAACAGGAAAAAGTGCTGGTATTTGAAAAGGAATAGTAGGCACCCTTGCAGAATCAGAATTTGTACCTAACTATAGAACTCTCAATGGCAAAGAAAGATGTTCTTTAATTGTTCATATTAAGATAAAATTGAAAATAACCAACATACGTTTTAATTAATAATTTTGGAACCATGAAATTGATAAATGTGCTCTCGTAAAAAATAATGGGTGTCTTCTCATCTCAATGGGCAGGGATTCAGCTACAGTTTCACCCTTTTCTGATAATCCTAATCTCGCTCTTCTGTCTCCCTTTGTATCCCTCTTGTGACCACTGGTTTTTGTTCCATATGAGCCAAGGGTATTTTCTAGCCCTCTGTGGCTCAAACAGCTTTTACCATCACCTCCTGTGCTCTCAGTATTCCTTTTCAGATCCCCACCCACCCAATTATTGATTATTGTTATTTATGCAGTACCAGAGTCGTGTTCATGATGCTTTACAGTAAACATGTTTCTTTCCAAAACAGGGTATGATCTAAGGGTCGATTCCTGCCAACTCAATTCTACCACCCTTACTCATGTTGAATAATAACCTGCCTCACAAATATTCCCATTAGGTGGTGGCAGAATATGAGAAGTTTGTCCTCAGGAACATTCCCATTGACATTATAGAATCAGCCATGCAATTAGACAAAGAGAGAGCTCCAGACAAGCAAGGAAGAGATTAGAGGGTAAGATTTTCTTAAAATAAGGCCATGCATTTGTTCAACAGTTAAAATTTTTGCCATTCTTATGCACAATGTAGGGTTGCCAACCCTCCGGGATTGCCCTGGAGTCACCAGGAATTAAAGATTAATCTTTAATTAAAAAGTATGTCATGCGATAAAACCTCCAGGAATACGTCCAACCAAAATTGGCAACCCTAACAGTGAGTAGTATGTTACTCTACAAGTAACTTCATTTATTGAAATGGAACTCCTTGCAGAGTACGATAACTATTCAGTGTGAATAAAAATGACAAGCTCTAGCCCACAGTATTTAATTCCCCCTCTTTGTTGTTGTTGTTTTTGTTTTGTGTGACATTCTTCTGAATATCTCCAGGGAGCACAGGGATATCTGAAGGGGCAGTTTTAACAGCAACCATTCTCCAAGGGGTATGCCAGTTTTTTCCTCACTCTTAGGCTATGTCTACATTGCAACCAGGAATGTGATTTGCAGCTCATGTAGACGTATCCACCTTAGCATTAATCTAGCTAGATGGCTATAAATAGCACTGAGAATATGGTGGTGCAGGCTTCAGTGCAGGACACAAATTTCAGTGTGTACCCAGGTGATTCAGGCAGGTTTGTATAACTCATGCTGAAGCCTGCTTTGAGGCATCTTCACTGCTATTGTTAAGCAGGCTAGCTAGATGAAAGCAAGCGTGGGTTCTTCTACACAAGCTGCAATTCTCACCCATGGTCTGGCCTCTCTTTCCAAAACTGCATTCACCTCTGACTTGACCTGAGGGGAAGTACTTACTTTCTATTTCCTTCTTATGAAAAAAATATATACATTCCACTTGCCTTTCTTTAATAACAGTGTCCTACTCAGTATCAACTTATGCACCTAGATGGCATTTCCACAGGGCTGGGACTTTTGTCTCACAAGCATTATATCTCACCATGGCAGTGGTATACAACCTTTCAGTCAAACGGCAAAACATTATTGCAGAAAAGGTTAAGAGGCCGTAATCAATACTTTGGGACAGACCCTCTGGCCTGCTCCACTCCCTTTGCACAGAGACTGTGCAGGGGTATGGGTAGATAATCAGGGAGCTGTGACTGAGGCTGCTTCTCATCTTCTACTGCTTTCACTTCTCCTAGGCTTTCTAGAGGGAGCAATGGGCTGGGTAAAGTAGGGGAGCCATTCTGTGTCAGGCATTCCCCTGGGCTCAGACATAGCCAGTTGAGTGTGTACTGGTTTCCTGCTCTAACTCAGGCTCCCATTGTCCACCAGGGAAGCTGGTGATGAAGCAGCAAAATCTGCTCTTCAAGCCCTGCAATACAGCAGGGGAGCTGCAGCACAGAATGAAGAGCAGCTACTCACAGATCTAGTTCACAGCAGAGCTGCTCTTGGGGCTGTGGTGTAGACCACTCAGGAACCAGAGACCTCCCTACCTTCTCCCTACAGCAGCAGGCCCAATCTGAACACCAGTTTAAAAATCACAGAAAGCAGCTCAGGGAACATGTTTCCAATCCATAATAACATGCACATTTTCTTCTTAGCACAGTTGTCTTCTAGGGCCATAGATTGGATGCTACTGGGGCATGAAATCTCCTTTTACCTACAACACACTGAGCAATCCTGACTCACATTCTTTTACTCAAAGCATTGTGTTTCTCTTTGCTGCATAGCTTGTTGAGGATCAGCAATAGTCTGTTACACAGAAGGAATTGCCGGGGGAGGTGAGGAGCTAGTTTAAGGTATTTTTGGGTTGTGGACAGGGACAAAGTTACGTGGGAACAGACTGATGATGGTTAAGTGGAATGACTTGTTTATGCTGGTTTGGGTGATGTGGAAATGATTATATCCAGTTAGATGAATCTGCTCTCCATTATGAGCTTGAGGATGTTCTTGTTAGGTTAGATTTTATTTTGGGAAGGGATCTTCTGGGTGTTTTCTTAATAATGCTGTCTGATCAACCCTCAGGCTGAGGTGAGAGATTTGCTAGGTTTTTCCATCCTCTCGTTGAGTTCAGTGGTTGGGGAACTGGGAAGATAAATATTCTATGTGTAAGAGTAACAGACTTTGTCTAATTTAGAAGCTTTTTCTTAGGATATGGATCTTGTTTCACTTTCCCCCACCACATCATTTTTTCAGGAGCCGGCTTCAGCATCTACACCCCCTTTAATTCCCTCAGTTTGGTGGTGGTGAAGGCTGAGCAATGCTATTGTGAGCTGAAGATAGGGAGGGACCATCTCTGGGTGATTGGGTTCATTGGTGCTTGTGATAGAGGGTATGGGGAAACAAAGCAGGAGATTCTGTAGATTGAGATCTGTGGTTAGATTATTGTTATATGTGGCATCATCATGGAAGGGTAGGACACCAATTAGCAGAGACCCTACTCTTCAATTCATATCGTTTAGTCCATGGCCAGTGACTCACTCTATCAATGTGCCTGCTACCATAGAACACTGGATCCTCTTCTGTTTACAGCCATCGACAAAGAAGCCCCTAAGCATTCTCTGCCTAATTTCCATCCTCACAGTTGTATAGTATTACCTTTCACACCCTGAATAGGGCAGTGGCAGACATGCCCAGAGACCAGTTCAGCCTCAGGATGTATAAACATTTATGGTATGGTATTGGTAGTGGTGAAGAAAACTTTGTTCTTTCTACTACTGTACACACACAAAGTTATTTCCAGCAGGATTGTTCCAAGTGGCTGACCTCCTGGTACATCCTCTGTGGCTCCGCTTGGAAACGAACAGATCTTTCATATTGTGAGGAATTTCCCACCTGCTGTGCAGCTCTGCATTGGACTGGCTGTCCTGGTCAGAAAGGATTTGTGTCTAGGGAGGACAATTGCAATGACTTCCCTGGGAAAATTTGGGTCAGGTTCTTCATGCTGTAATCTTGTCAACTGACCTGCCTCTAATCTGCCATCGTTGGGAAGATTATACTGAAGGTTGTGGAAAGGCAATTTTGGTGTCACATGGATTCCTTCATCCCTGTTAGTCTGGTTTTAGTATGTCATGGAAGCTGTGCTGGTCTTACTGGCTGAGGATTTCCTCCTGTCAGTGGGGAATAATCAGGAGTCTATGCTGATCCTTTTAGATACGAGAGTATTTGACACTGTTGAGTGTGAAGTTTGGCTACTTTGTCTGCAGTTACTAGACGGGGAAGACAATAGAGTCTTTGTGACTTCTAGGGGTTGTTACATTACATTACTTGGGATACCCTTGAAAACTTGAAGCTGAAGCTTAGTTACCTGAAACCATGCCTGTCCTGCAATAACTGTGGCAGTGGTTTAGGTCAAGCACCACAGCTAATTTCATGGACCCCACATTTAAATCTGGTTGCTAGTAGCAGAACAATCTCAACCAAGGGCGTTTCTTTCTGGAACTCATTTTCCTAGGATATCCAACAGAACGAGAATCTATGGAACTTTAGAGTACAGTACAAACACTTCTCTTTTCTGATGCATGTCTTTGAGGGGATGATGGAATAGTGGAAGGGTTTGTTTGTTTTAAGGTAATTTCCTTTTCTTTTTGCAGATTGGAAAAGGGTATTGCAATGGTATTTATTAAATTTTGATTATGTGCCCTGAGACATCAGAAAGTAGATCATCAATCAAGTAAATCAAGTAAAATAAATAATTAAATAAGTACAATAGCTAAATTTCCATTATATATATGCAGTCTTAGCTTATAAGGTGCAAATTACATTTTTCTGATTTATTCTGTGAGTCTGTTCCTACTCTCACAATGGTGCAAACCAGGGTAGCTATAATGAAGTTCAGAGGAGTTACACCAACATAAAACTAGTGATGAGATGAGAACTGCTTGTTCTAAATCCACCTGAGATCATGTTTGCTCTTTTCCTGCAAGTATGCTGCAGATGAGTCATATTAAAATCACTCTACAATTTTTTTCACTCTCAGTTATTTGTCCATTTTTGGGCTCTAGTCTCATTACTTTAAATTTCTCTACACTGAAGTGCTTAGACTACTTAGCAGCTAATAGAACTAATCTACCCATTATTAATTTGTTTACTCTAACACTTTGTATTTGCCGCTGTACTATGCTTTACGACTTTCTAAATAAATTTATTAAGTGGAAGAGTATCAAATTCTTCCCTAAAACTCAGATAAATCAGGTACATTGTTTCAACACAATCTCTACATTGATGTACATTACTTCAAACAAGTGACCTCAAGCAAGGCACATAATTGCCAGGACAGTTATCTTTTTATAAATACATGATGATCGTTCCTAATTATGTATCTCTAAATGACAAGTAAATTTGGCTCACCACTGTTTTTAATATTTTTCCCACAAATGAAGCCATGTTTACTGAGTCCATGGTGTACTGATCAGAGGTAGATAAACCTAACAAAGGGTCATGAAATCTTGCGTGGGTTTTTCAAAAGTACTCAGTGAGTCTAATTTTGCTTCCAGTTGAGTCACTGGGGATAAAACTTCCCTTAGTTTCAATGAGAGCAGAATTACAGCAACACTAAGTGTCTTGAAAATCGCACCCTTCATGCTTCCAAACCCATCCACCCAAACTACATTTTCAAGACATTTCAAGAAAATGTATGATCGTTCAATTGATATGATGTCATTATTTCAGCTCAAAATTAAGAAAACCAATAAAATAGAACCCAAATTATCTGGAGATCTCAAGAGACAAAAGAAATCTTTAGACAGACGGTTGAGAAAAACAGGGACCATGAGTGCAGCCTTCAAACCCTGCTGGCTAACTTACCTAGTTATAGACAACTAGCCAGCTAACTCAAGACCAGCTGGCGGGGCAGTAGGAGGTGGCAGAAGCAATAGCCCAGTGCTTGCACAAAGCCTTTATGCACAAGTCAGACTTTAATACATCAGACCATAGTTTGAATTCTTTGGGCCTGATTCTCTACTGCTCTACACTTTGTGTAGTCAGGTACACGGGTGAAAAATGAGTGTGAAATGCTCCCAAATCAGATGGTGCTGCAAAGTAGTGGAGAAAAAGACATAAATAGTTCAGCAGGTGTTTAGGCACTGAAGTCAAATCTTGGGGGGACATTATCTGGTGAAAACTGATAGTAGACTTAACTAGAGTGCCAATAATTTAGGTCTGACTGTACTAAATCATGGATGCGTTAATCCCCCCAAATAATACCTACATCAAACAATGCCACCAGCACAGGAAAAGAGTGGTGACATGATAAACAGATGTTAGTCATTTAATGCACTACTTGAAGGCGCACACATACTGCGACGATGAGGGTCATGTAAAAACCTATAAAATAGAATAGAATAGAATAGAATAGAATAGAATATCCACAGAGATGCATGTGGGTATGGACGTGTTACCTACCCCTGCTTCTGATCAACCTTTCTCCTGCCACTAAACTCATCTTCCTTTCCTTCCACTCTGACCATGTCACTTTCCTCTTATTCCTTTGCTATCCTCCTGTTGCCTTTCACACCAAGTTCAAGCTTTTCATCATTACTTTTAGGGCCCTGCATAATGCTACTCCTGTCTACATCTCTGCTTTCTTATCTTCCTAATACTCTGCTGTAACCGGCAAATGACCCAGAACCCTGATTCCCTTACCCTCTGTCTGCAATCCTCCCAGCCTGACGTCCTAATCATTCCTTTGGTATCAGTATTTTTCTTCATACTCATTTCCATTTTCCCCTTTACACTTGGAAGTTGCTCACTCTCCTTGTATAACAGAAGTTCTCCCTCCCTTTTCTTCAAATAAATCCCCCCTTAAAACATTCACTTCCATGCAGACTTTCAACAATAGTCCCCTAAAGAGAAAACAGATGATTAAAAATACTAGCAACAACACTATGTCACTTCCAGATTGGATCTCATCTGGCATTTTGTGTTTGAAATGTAACATCTGTAAGTTCCTTGGGGCATGGACAGTGATATGCAAATGGACTGTACTCATCAGATATTAAAAATCAATAATGTTTTAAATCTATTGATTGCTTTATCTATTAAATCCTGTGGTTCCACCTCTCTTCTGAATGTTCTAGTAATAATTATTGGTCATTTTGTATTCCACTTGCTACTTTGTTAAATTCTTCTGGTGCTTAATTATCTGAGGGTAGGTCTTTATTCATTATACTGTAGTGGGAGGAGAAATGATAATCAACTTTCAATCTGAAGCCTGACTTTAAAACTGAATGACTGGTTTAATTATTGCAGACAATGCCAAGATAGGTAGGGGGCTTCTCTATAAAGGTTTTAGTCCAGTGCTTTGCTGAATGTCCAAGAAGCTGTTTAGCAAATGTTTCTCAGCTACACATCACTTTTTTGTAACATTAGGGATATGGTAGAACTGCAAATTTGATACATGAGACCATGATATAAATCAGAAGGAATAATCAGTGCAGTGTGTACAATGCTTAAAAGTGTATGCAATAAACAAAGAGCTCCCATCTCATCCACTATATGGAAAAATAATGAAAATCTTGATTTCACAATCAGTGCTTTTTTGTATATGGGGCAGGCCAGGCCAAATACAGCTCTTTGAAGTCGCTGACATCAGTGGAGTTACTTCAGCTTTACAACAGCAAAACTGAAAACAGACATGATGTCCCATGCTTCAGTGTTTACCTAGCCATTTTCCAGCACAGTTTTTGAGATTAGGATTGTCAAACCTATGGATTCTAGTTTAATTTGATCAGCTCACATGATCAGTTCATGTCAAATAAGGCTTAATGCTGTCATAAATTAGCTAGCATGAGGTTTCTCACACATAAATGTTTCAAAACACTACCAATATATAATCTCTAGAACAGATTCTTTAAAAAATTCATCAAACAAACAAATATTAACCACTTTTGGCACCAGGTATTATTTATATATGTAATATGGGGAGAGGATAAAAAAATAACAAAAATTAATATCCATATTTTCTGTAGCAGCCTAGATATACCCATTGATTCAGGGAATTTTAATAACCAAAGTTACCAAAACCAGCTTGATTTCCCCGATCCTTTGAATAGTCCTCTCTAATTACCACTTTTATATTCTTAACCCGACTTCTTGTTTCTTTGCTAACATTAGAGTTCTCTGTCTTTTGCTGACTGCACTGGCAAGCTGGCTGACTGGCTAATTCTAGCTCCTGCAGATTCAAAGACTGTCTGTAACCTAAATTAATTAATTCAAGTGAATGTACCTCTTAAGGTATAAAAGTATTGTCTCATGTGCAGTACAGGTAACAGAAGAACGCAACTTAATTGTTCTGGAACCCATTACGCAAAGAAGACAATGCTCCTATAATAACAGTTACTCATGATTATATAAATATATTTATTATAGATTGTTGCTTTTGTGTCACAGGATAATTTTCTCAGGTTTTTATTCCGTTTAGTATTCACCGCTGGTGGAACTGTTATAGTGGAAAATTTCAGGAAGAAACATAAGATCCTCACTGGCCAAACAGAAACTTTCACTTTTCTGGATGAAATCCTTCTGGACTTGTTCATTCAAAATTCCAGTAGGATACATGCTGTAACTCCAAAGGGAGTATTTCCTGAGTAGAATGAGCACCATTTGGCCCTCTTAGAGCTGCACGAACCAAGAGTCTTAGCAAAAGAGATCAAATTAGAATCTTTAATATTGACTTGCTGGTGAGCAGAATTTCCATGCATGCTTTTGGAACCACCAAATGCAAAAGTCAAGAGACACTCATGTAGGCTATATACTCTCTATCTATACTACTACAAATCCTTGACAGCTTAATTTTGTTTTCTCCGTCTTGGAACTTCTGGCTCTAGAAAACAATGGAATTCACAGGGATAATGGATATTAAAAGTTCATTCTTATATACCATGTGAAAACCTTCCCTTGTGTGCTATCTTTCAGATGTGAGACTTTCAAGGACAACATCAGGTCACATTTGTTTGGGGTTTACCCATGCAGAGGACAGGTATTTCATTTTATTCACTAAGTTCTAGACTGAGCTTTTAGGCACATCCCTGTATAAGCAGCGGTGTGACAAAGTGGGGATCACTGCTAAGGAACTGTGTTTCAAAGAGTCACAATAGATATCAGAGTACATTCCTAATACTACAATATTTTCCCTTTGAATTCCTCCCCAAATCCCACTTTGCTCCAGGAGGGAGCAATTTAATACATTGCTCTGCCACCCACCATGGGGAGGAGGTGGAGTCAAGGATACACTCTGCATTTGTTCACAGGTAAAGGAAAGTGAGAGAAATATTAGATGCACAACCCCTCGGATTGCCCCTGCTTCTGGAACCACAATCTATGTGTGTCCTATATGACTGTGTCCCAGCTCCCCTGGCACAGCTGCAAAGAAACAGATTGCAGTGAAGCCCAAAGGTAATTCGTCATTACTCAGTGAGGCCAATGCCTTGTTTTCAATTAAGATTCTGGGCAACAGTCAGCAAGTTACAAAACAAGTGCTAATACAACCAAAACAACTATATTCACTGATAAAACAGATTCAAAACAAAACAAAATTAAATCAACTGTCAAGTAGTTCTGGTGTGAACACTTACAGTAATACTCTCCTCTCAGGTCTCTTATCCAGACTTCAAATTTAATTATTAATATTGCATAGTCTGTCCTAACTCCATTTGCAGAACTACAGCTGATGTCAATGGAAGTTCTCTGTGTATATATTTACAGCAGGGATCCAGTATTTGCATTATCAAAGGTGAATGCTTCCCTTATATTGTACAAAGCTGTAACTAGACTGTTTAGTTTTGAAGGACCAGAAGATCTTGTGCCTGCATCTGTTTTTTTGAGACACTAAGTATGTAATGTCTGAACTCAGCAAGATACTTAGCCACATTCCCAATTTTAAGCAAGTGAGTTAAAGCCAATAGACCTGATCACATGCTTAAAGTTGGGCATATGTTTAAGCACCTTGCTAAATCAGGGTCTGAAAAAATTGCTACCGAACTGTGTTATGAATTTACAGACAGAACAGTCTCTATTTAACATTTTTTAAAGAGGAGGAGGTGAAGGAGGATGTGACAGACACAAAATCACTTTACATAAATGTAATTCCACTGATTTAAGTGGAGTTATTCCTAATTTATACTGATGTAAGTGAGCTCAGAATCAGGTCCAGTCTCACAGGAGCACCGGAAGAAAAAGTACAACATTTGAAGAATACAGTTAACAAATGATACTGTCTAAGAGTACCAAATGGTAACCACCTTAACCATATAGTATTGGAGCAAGTGAAAGCCTATCTAGCAGCAAATTTGTTTTTAAACAAAAGTAAGCAGAGTAAGCATGATAAATATATCTGGCCCAATTCCACAAGAACTAGAGGTATCCAGAGGGAATCTACTAGCTATTTTTTCTCTAAACCCTATTTTTAAGGCTTGTGCATTCCTGCTCTGAGCTACTTGTTTTTTTAAAAATCACATTATTTCCAGTTGAATTTGGCTGGGGAAAGAGTAATTCTGACCAGAGTAATACTAACTCAAATGGCACAAACTACTAAAAATGAAAACATTGAGCAATCTCTACATTTACACAGGCCTAGTTTGGTAGGAATGATACATCTGGTACAAAAAGAAAGACATCAGTAGCATACAGTAGCGTGACCTGATCACTTGCATACCTTTGCATCTCTGAAAACTAGAGATGAAAGGCAATATTAACATTTTGTATCAACAACCATCCATCAAGGGACTGAAGTAAGGTCTTCTGGTCATTGCTGTTAGGTCCCCCCCCCCTTATACTGTTGGTGGCAACATACCCCCATCACAGTATTCTCCACCTTCTTTTATAAAGGAGGTGAAAATATAGTGCAATACACATGAATAGAAGAGTACACCAGCATATTCTGAAGGATTGCTTCCCCTTCTGTGTATTAAATCCTCTCTGATCCTGGAAAATGTACTCCTTTCCATTTATTGTTCTAAGCAGTGAACAGCTGTTTCCTGGCCTCTTCATTTAAGGCGGTCATTTCTTTGGTTAGATGTTTTGCATATATGGTACACCACAACAGGTGCCTAGCTTTTTTGCTCCGATTAATATTGAATGCTTTACTGTGTTCACCAAATGTGTGACTGCTTTTTTGCTAATAGTTTGAATAAATGATTAAATAAGTGATTGATGCTAGGCAGATTGGACAGGCCACCTCTCTGGTAAAGACCAGTTTATTTCATTGTTTCAGAGACTTTGAGATTCTTCAGTTGCAAGGACAGTGGGGATCTGTGTTCTACCACAATTTCCTCAGTACCGATCCTTTCATCTTTAGATTGGTGTTTGTGTCTCCTTTTGCTTAGAGGGACATGCATAATCAGTCACAGAAGCAAGCTGATGAAGGGATCAGGAAGATAAAGGAGGGCACTATCAAAGTTAAACTATAAACTAATAGGTGGATTTCAAGACAACAGGTATCTATGTACCAATAGCCTAGTGTGTGCTAGTGGGGAAAGGGCCAAATTTCACCAGAGTATTAAAAAACAGTAGTCCAATTCGTAGAAGTGAGAAAAAGGTGAAGCATTTTCTCTCTGTATTTCCAAGTAATAGTCTGTAATGCAAAGCTCTATATTCAGTTTCCTTGAATATGCTGCAACTGTGCCTTGCAGTTATGCAAACATTATGTGGTACCTTGTACTGGTATACTGTATATGCTACTGTGAATTTGAAGGAATTAATGTGATATAAAAGGGAGTATTTATCAAATCTATACATCCTGACCATTTACCTTTTACTAAACTGCAATAAATCTTTTGTAGCATGATCATGTGAAATGGATTAGACTTGATCGATGTATTAAATTTACTTAGATCTAGAATTAGCCTGACTCCTCCTGACCCTGAGGGATTATGAAATACCTGGAGTACAAGCCATCTTGAATGTCTTCATGTGATATAGGCTAAATGGTGCCTTGGAACATCCGTTCCTGGAGCTCCTCCAACGGAGATTTCTTTCTATAATAGAAAAGCTTTGTGAAACAGTCTTTGGGAACCAGCTATCTGAAGTGATCTCTTCTCAGAAGGAGAAATACCTTAGTTTGCCTTGCAAAGCAAATATGCCCTAAGTATTTGACTCCAGAGATTTTCAGCAATAACCACCAAAGTGAAGGAGCACTCCCTAAAAGTGGGCTTTATCTTACTATCTTACTGACAGCCTTCCCATGTGAATTGGAATTTACAGGTTAGGTTATCTTAACAAGGGTCACCTGTCTGCTTTGTCTTTTGGGAATGTGAAAGAAATTGGAAATTTTTATCTTTCCTTTCATAGTGGTAGTACTGTACATAAGGGCTTTTCAGGCCTGTGCTACTCTTTGATTGGATATATCCCTGTCCTTCAAAGAGATTCATTACATTTAACATAAGGTTAAAATGAATGTTGTGGCCATTGAAAGGGCATTTTAAGCATTAAATATTAGTACAAGTGATTATATACTGAGATATGAGCAAAGGATTTGGGATCTAACGCCAAAAAGTCTTTGGTTCTCTTAAATTGGTATTTTGAGATTTGTAAGAGTGTTGCTTTAGGATGCTTCTGTGTCTTCCAAGTCCTTTATTATATCAAAGGTTTGGGCCTAAGGATGGGATTTTCTAAAGGGCTTAAGTGATTTCAGAGCCCAAGCATGAGCGTCATTCGTCAATCAGTAAGAATTATGTTCCTAAATCACTTAGGCCCCTTTGAAAATTTCAACCTAAATTCAGTTTCCTATTACATGGGGGTAACTCCAGAGTTATTACAATTAGTTCTTTGGGGTGTCTCTGGATTTAACCCCATATAACAGGAAACTTAATTTGGACGTAGGAAATTATATAATACATTGCTTTATGTTTCTCATAGTTGTTGACTCAGAGATCATATTCCCAACTGATAGAATTTTCCTAGCAAAACTGTCTGAGATTTTAATTGTTCTGTCCATTAAGATTAGGTTTGGTTATGAAACTTTGCAAAATTTCTATAATATCGTAAAACTACAGCACCACTGACAAAAACTTTTATGAGAACTGCAGAGATACCTTTATCTCCATTAGAAGTTCTACTCTTAGTTTCTAATTGTAATTATGCTGGCTGTGCACATACTGTGATTTTCCCAGAACAGGCTCTTAATGATTCACTTTAAGGGAGTTCTAAAAATATAAGCAAGGAATTCCAGTAAATGATGAAAGATTCCTGTATTATGAGCAATGGAAGGAGAAGACATTTTAGGTTCTTGGTCAAAAACTATATAAAATAAATTATCCCAAAAAATCTGTTTAATTAAATATCTTCTGGACCTCTCAAAACAACAAACTATGGCTATCATCTCAAATCTAGGTCTGCCTACTCTTGACTTGGAGAAAAAGAACTTATTATTATCTTCATCATTAGGCTAGTAACTCTATCTCATCACTCAACTGTGCTGTAACTAGCATCACCTCTATAATGATATGCTGATTTCAAGAAGGCCATAAAATTAATTTGTCCTGAATTAATTTGCCCTGAATAATTCCACTATCAAGCCCCCTATTTTATTAGACTTTCTTTTCTGCATTCCCAGTATTGTACAGAGAAATACTTTTTCTTTTATCTAGGAAACTACATATTACCCCTAAAGTAACACGAGATCCCTTGGGTAGCTGACCTGTTTGACTTTTCATCTCCTCTAATATGATGTTTAGCTAATAAAGGTACTACTGCAAAATTCCTAACTTGCAGTTCTTAATTCGAGCCTACTCACAGAAAGAAAACAGCTAAGAAACAATAGCAGCCACTAAAGTTGTTGATTAGGATCACTAACTGTACGTGCAGCAGTGCTGGACATAAGTAAAGCACCATGTTCCATAATATCTGTACCAGTAAACCTAATACAAAGCTTGGCAAAAGGAAGTTTCTTTAGCTCCTGAGTCTTTTTTCCCCCTTAAATCATTTTTGATAGTGTAGATTCATTATTTTCCACCTGGGCCCAAAACCATTGCAACAGCTCCACTATGATCCAGTTGCCAAGATGTTCAGTTGCCATTACCTCTTAAGAAAGAACTGCTAGAGTTCCTATGCAATCCAACAGGATAGCAATTGCAGTCACACATCTGCCTTAGCTCAGATAGACTATCCTTACAGGTTCTGAAACAACAGAGTCCTTTGCATAAGGAACCAGTCTTCCCCGGCATCAAACTCCTTCGGAACTTTCAAGCTTGGCTACCTTGTTTTTAATAGTTTTGGTACGCAAATTAAAAGTGAATGAGGAAATGCTGTGGGTTGAGGCATCTGCAAAAAAAATGCTTATAGCCATCTGTAAGCCACACAGTTGTCTGAATGAAAAGAGTACTTGCTAAATCTTTTTTCTAAACCTGATCTAACAGAATGCTGAAACAAAAGTCAGACAACTTTCATATCTGGCTCCTAAGAGGAATCCAACTGAGGAGCGCTGAAAGTTTTTCTTATATTTTTATTGGTTTGAAAGGTGAATCTACCCAACCAAAAACGTGTTCCCTGGAAATGGGAACAAAATACTTTTTAGATAGCTCATTAATCTTTGCACGATTCTTCATTTTCATCCCAGTACATTATAATGTAATTAATGGACGGATTCTGAGGTAAGCAGAGAGTTATCATATATTTTGAAAAATATGCTTACACAGAGTCCACAATCCCAGTAAAAAGAAAAGTCAATGGATTAATCACAGTGCTACTAAATTAGCTGGGCTACTAATTAATATCTATATAGGTAAAAGGCATCAAATGTACGGTACTGTATTCAGAAAATATAATTTTAGAAGGACTTTCTTTGTTTAAACCTGTCACTCTCCATAGTTTTAATAAAATCAACTAAAGTACACAACATCCAAGTCTCAAAGAACCAAAGTATCTGATAACATTTCATTCTGATATTGTTTGTCTGCAAGAAAGTTCAGGGCCAAATTTTCAAAGGGAAGAGATCCACTTGTGCTCACCAAAAAACCACCTGCAAACACATGACCGCTTATCTGAGCAATCACCGCTATTAGGTAGGCAGATTCAGTAAATGTACATGCAAATGATGAGAACAGGAACTTGCAGTTAACCATTTGCTTGTACCTTTACCCAGTTTTTGCATGCATACCTGGCAATTGCATGTATTAATCCAGTTACACATTTCTGCAGGCATTTTTTGGCACACACACTTCTGTATTTGAAAATTTGACATCTAGTGGCATCAAAATTATTTGGAAGACAGTCATTAAAATAGATGTTAAAAGAACACTGTGGGGTACATTTTCAGCAAGGCACAGGGAGATTTAGCTGCATGACTTCCATTAGCTTTAATGAGAGCTGCACAGCTAAATACCTGGACACCACACTGAAAGATTAACACATAATACACACAATGTTTATTTTTTACTAATACTCTTATTATTACCACGTTCTTCCTCCTCCTCCTCCTCTTCCTCCTCTTCTTCTTCCTCCTCCTCTTCCTCCACATCTTCTGCTTCCTCTTCATCCTCCTCTTCTTCCTCTTCAATCTCCTCTTCCTCTTCTCGATCTATTTCTTCATCCTCCTCCTCCTCCTCATCACCTTGCTCTTCATTGTCATCAGAATACTCCTCCTCCTCTTCCTCTTCCTCTTCCTCCTCCTCCTTTTCATCCATCTCCTCTGTTCCATCAGTTTCATAACACTCATCTACTGAAGAGTTGTCTGTTTTAACCACAAAGGGTTTTCTTTTGGGAGCAGGTTCTTGGGGTTGCTTATCTTGTGTTTTTCTTTTTTTTGCCAAAGGACAGCCATAAACACTATTCGGAAAAATAAAAGACTTATGTTATTACACTGTCTGGCAGTTCTCCTCTGCAGGTCAGATTGTGCAAAGCATTATGTCATTTAATCAGGTTTTATAATTATTTACTACATTAATTGCTTTCCTTAAAATGTACATTTTTGAAAAAAAATACACTTTGCTTAGGCAATAATGACCAAAGGGGAAGGCCCTTCCAAACCCTCATGGCGTCTAGTCAGTCATTAACTGTCTGGAAATGCTATACCCAGGGGTCATCACTGCAATTATAAAGCTAATAAGAATTTTTTTCCCGCTCCCCTCTTCGCTCCCCCTGCACTGTGTTATCTCTGCTTCATGTTGAACTTTGTTCCATGGTAGATGCATTTTTTTTTAATTTATAGCAAATAATTTTTTCCTAGCAATTATTGATCAGTCCTGTAAGGAGTGGGAAAGCAGTCCTTCATATCTTTAAACTATTCAGTGAGATTTTGATCAGTTACAACTGGGATCTGCTCCTGAAACATTTGAAGCTAAGAGTAGGACTGGACCCTTACATATAGATAACAATAATAACAATAAATTGGTCTTCAATTATTCACTTTACCTCTCCATTATGTGCCATGAAGGTGCATAAAAACCAAAACAAACATAAACATTGGCAGAACTACTTTTAGAAGGTCTCAAACATTCAAGTTAAAATGTATCCATACAAATCCTATGATATTTTCTGAAAACATCAGTGCTGAAAGTCAGACTTATCTGAAATTGGGTATCATTTGTTCTCTGATCACCTTAGCTACAGGCATAACAACATTATAGGACAGAAGAGGATCATGCTACTTTTCTGTTGGGTTGTCCACCTATCTGTCCAACTTAATGTTTTCCCCATAATTTCTGGTCTAATATGATCTCCTTTGAGAGAGCTCTGTTGCACACATTGAATTACCCTCTGCGTAAAGAAGTTTCACTTGAACTTCCTTATTGTCTGAACTTAACTGCAGCACAAGCCACATTGTTTTTGAGCCTGTTTCCTGTCATTAATAGTTTTGTGACATTCAAACTCTTCTCTATAGACCTTTAATTTCCTCTTTCACAATCAATTTTCCTACCTTTCCACACAGTTACAAACCACTGAGACACTCTACCATTTTCGTAGCCACCTGACACCTTTTGGAGTTCTATCAAAAGCCTTTTAAAACATGGGGCCCCTCCTGGTGCTCAATACTCCAGATGTCGTCTGGATGGTGCCATAATGGTCACCTCTGATTTGAACTATATTCTGTTATCACAGTTTGTCATTTGCTTCCCTGATGATTTTAAGTTTCTGTCCATACTCATCCTCCATATCATTCATACTGTTAGTACTATCTTTCTTCAGTGCGAGTTCCATTAATACCATATTCTTCAAGATTCTGATTCTTATTTTTAAAGCTGTCAGTGGGCTACACCCTGACTAGCTCCAGGACTGAGTCTCTCTCTCTCTCTCTCGCTCTTTTCATAACCCTCTTAGAATATTCTAATCAACAGGCAGATCTCAGGTAAAACACTCAGGGGTGAAGGGCTGAAGCAGCTCCTCATTTGTGAAAATCACTGGAGATAAAGTGAGCTTGAGTTTTGTCACATTTAGAATGCAATGCAGAAATTACCTCTTTTTTCCACACTGTACACAATAAAAAAGGCTGCTAAATACTTGCAAAGCCATCTCACCCAAACCTAGTTCTCCTAGAAGTCACTCTGGGAAGGAGCAGAGAATATGGTCCTAGTCAGACTATACCAATGTTCCTTTTAATTTTTGGATTTGGCAACTAAAGGCCATTGTGATTGACACATTAGCAATCAATTACGGGTAAAGGTAGGGCAACCTAATCGCCAATCATAATCCTATTTACCAATTTCAACTTTGTCTATATTTTTCTACACTATATTTCATAAGGCACCTAAGAACCCATGACATTTCTTCTAGACCCAGTCCCACTAACCTGCAATTGAAATCAGTGGGAGTTAGATGCCTTACTTAATTAGGTGCTTTTTGTAAATACCACTAGGTTCCTATCTGCATGTTTAGACATGTACATTGCTTTGTAAATCTAGCTGCATGTCTTTTCTCTCTCTCTCTGTGCTCAGTATGCTCGACCCTGAAAGGTACTGGCTCCTCTAGCTCCAATCCAGGCGAGCTCATAAGCAATTAATTGAATTTAATGGAACTTCTCACAGGATTCAAGTTAAGTGTGTATTAAGTACTTTGATGGATTGGGACCAGAGTACCCAGTACCATGTAGGATTTACAATACAGTCAGTCTCCCAAGAAAATTAACCATGTATGTTAATCATGACCACCTTTTGGTCAACTTCAACCAGTTTACATCAATCCAAACTATTTGGTCCTTGATCAACATCTAGAATCTGTTCTTGGCTTTGTTTGGATATTAAGCCCTAAAAGTCTGAAATTGCCTTGATTCTTCTTACGAACCCTTTAAAAATATGGTCTTTCATTGACTCCTCTATAGTTTTCAAGTATATCTTAAGTTCAGTGGGAATTTAAAAAAAATAATATCTCTCTTTCAGAATCTTGGGAGACAGGCCATCAGACCTGGAACGTTCTTTCTATTTAGCTGCTCTAATTTCTTCTCTTTCTTTGTTTTATCTATTCTTGTATTACACTTAGTTTCATTAATTGTTCATATTCTGCCTCCAAGACATTCCTATCTCTTTCTGGCATTTTCCCCTCATTACCTCTGGTAAATGCACTGAGGAAAAGAAAGCATTTTGCTTCCCAGCAATCTCTGCCTCATATGTCACTAAGTTCCTCTCACAGTCGGACAAAGAGACTTCAGTCTCTTTCATTGACCTCCTGTTCCTGATATATCTGTAACACCTGTTATTTTTTGTCCCCATACCTTCTGCAATGATCGTTCCATTTTCAATTTTGGCTTCTGTGATCATTGTCTTAGCTGCTTATTTTTTAGACTTGTGTATACCCTCTCATAGCCATGATCCTATTGATTTATGTCTTGTTTGCTTTTCTATTTTATTGCTCCCTGTATTCCCCATGTCATCTGTATTTGTTTCTCCCCAACCACCCGCCTACCCCCACCACCCCACACATGCACACTTCAGCTGTATTTGTTTTCAATAGTATACCTACATGTTGGGCTTCCTGCAGTTTCCCTCTGAATACTCCCCATTTCCTTTTTGAGTCCCTCCCACCCATTTTAGTTTCTCAGACTCTTTTAGTAACAACCCCTATGGAAAAGTCCTGTAGAACTTACTCGGGATGAAACCAGTAGGGATATAGAAAAATGTATTAGTGTTCAAAGGAAAGTATGTAAAAAATCTATATTTAATAGAGGATGGTAGCTTTTCTATGGTTTTTGAACAATCTTATGTAACTACCTGATGGTTCAAAACCATACAGTATTATTGTTCTCTATTAAATGCTATAGGACTTGTCATTGTGGAATATGCATTTTGATCCCCAAATTCACATCTTATTTCTAAGTCATCCCACTACTTTTACCTTTTCAACCATGCCTTATGTGTCATTAAAGATACTACTGATTGATGTTCCCTATGCCCCAACTTGTTGCATCATATATCACATGTCCACCAGCATGCTATCTGAATAGATTCTTTCTTTAGTATAGAGTGTCCTATTTTATGCGCTCCATGCTGCAGTTCTAACTCAAGCAAAGAACTCATTGACTTCAGAAGAAAGAAGTCAAGATGCAGTTTCAGGCTCTGTAGTTGAATAATATTCCAAATTGCTTTTTCTTCTTTGTATTAGCACTTTAAAAATATTGGATCTGAGTTTAACAAACTTAAAAATTATCCCCAACAACACTGCCCTCCTCTTTTCACATGACATTTTAATTTCAGTTAAAGTATAGTCTTTGGTGGATATTTAGGCACCTTAGCAGGTTAGGTACCTAACTCTTATCATTGCGATGGGAATTATGCATCTAACTTGCTTTTGAAAATCCTACTAGGTACCCATCTACATTTTTAGGTATGTGACCTAAAGTCACCACTTTCTCAACTATGTCAACTTCAGTACTTGAATACCAAAATATAGTAAACTCATCCATCAAATTATTAATCTCTACAGCTCTGGCTGCATCCCATGTATTTCACAATTCTTTACAATCTATTTTTCTGGTGCAGTGAATCAAATTCTTTTAAACAGGAAGCACAGTTCAAGTGCATATTATCAAATAATGTCATCTTTACTTCATTTTGCTTTCTTTCCATTGAAAATAAAGTATTAAGTAGAGAGCTGCTGACTTTCTCAAATAACATACAAGTACATTACTATTTCAATTTGATGAAAACAGTTAATTTGCTAAAAAGATACCAGCTTCACAAATATAAATGACCTTGCTGAACTCCCTAGCGTCTAAATGTCTTCCATGGGAGTTTAGTACCATTCATTATGGAGTAATAATAATAAAAGTCACACTGCCAAATGTGTGTTAGCTACCTCATAGTACATGTTGTAAGATGAGATACCTGCCTCAAACAGCTTGCATACTAACTATGACTCAATTCTATACTTTTCCATTTAGAACCTTTATGTATATGAGTAGTCCCAAGGATATATATATGAGAACTGCAACAAGATCATCGTCGTCGTCAGCAACGGGAGACTACTACTACTCTACTACTACCAACTCCAAGGTGTCTAGGCATATATATAAGGACATAAGTGTTTGCAGGATTGGGGTGTCATTTAAAATAGGATGTAACAAAAGGGGGCCAGGGATAACAAAACAGTTGGGAAAATGGGAGAATGAACAGGGGTGACAATAAGATTATATGGTTACTCAGCAAACATCAGTGTACGTCATGGTACAATATAAAAATTGTAGTGTTTTTGTTTGTTTGTTTTTTAAGTAAAACTAAACAAATTTTAGACAGTGACCCACAATCAGACTAAAAATGTTGCAATACATTTTTTCTGTATTTAAAACGTATATAATAGGCCACATCATCAGCTGCTGTACAACAGCTACTGAAGCCAATAAAGCTATCCTGATATACACCAGCTGAGCATTTGGGCCAATATCTTTTGACTTCAATAGACCTAATTTTGAGCATGTGCTTAAGGGCTTTGCTGGATTGGGGCCTAATAGTTTTACACCCAAGGCTGGAATATCTCCTAAAGGTGAAACTAAGGGCATAATATGACCCTGTGAATGTAAATGGTCAGACTGAGTAGCCAACTTGTTCTCTTACTGAGAACAGTTATTAAAAACTCCACTCTTGGAACATTACCTTTGAAAGGATTCTTTCAAGTTTACAATAATTAATTAGTTTTGAAAACAAATTGTCTTGTGTTACTAATAACAACCTAGCTTATTAATACAAAAGGATTTGCAAACATCTGAATTATTTTTGCCTGGTTTACACTTTGTTTCATTTTTCTCCACGTGAACAATAAGAACAGAATTGTCACTTTCACTTCAGCTTCTCTTGCAGCGGCACAATGTGTCAATGTTTGGGTCACAAGCAGAGGAATAGTTTATTGTTTGGGGGGGGGTTGTTTTTTTTTTAAACACATTTTCCATTGGATTTTTTTCTTTTATTTGGAAATTGGAATGGGAAGTGCAACAGGCCACTATGCTGGTGGAAATAGTCTTACATCTCAGATAGCCATTTCCAGGAAGGAACTTCAGAAGCTGAATCCAGCATAGACGTCTATGGATCTCTGTACATATCTTACCTCTGCATAGGAAATCCATTTTTTCCACCAAATTATTTACTAACCTGAACCAAAGAATTCTAATCACTAAAACCTCTACAAGCTTTTTAAATCAAGGCCCCATTCTGCTAGATGCTCTAGAAATACACAGGAAGACATTCTCTCAGCCCCAGTCTAATTTAAGACAAGATACAGTAGGTGAATATAAGATGTTAGAGGACAGACAGGAGAATGAGGGCAATGCAACAGTATGGCCTAGCAATGTGCACCTCTAGATCAAAAAGTATTTAAATAAATAAATATAAGCCACCAGTGACTGCCCCATCATCCAGACACAATTCATCTCTCTCCACCGTCCTTTATATTTATGTGCCTATCCCCATGACAGCTAGCCACACAGCATACATTAAAAATAACTCACTAGACAAATGTAAAGAGACAAACAACTCTCTTTCTCTCTACCACCTCTCTCTAACAAAGAAACCCCCTCCTCGCTCCTGGTGATGTTTTGGCTAGCTCTTAGAATCTGCTTAGATATTCCATTGTCACATTCATGCTATGGAGTGTTCTAATCTTAGAGTGGTGGTTGACTGAATCTAGTGAGTTCAACAGCTGGGACCTCCCCCTATTGGGCTATGCCTCACTTCCCATCCTCAGGAACACACTGCTAATCCAGGGATCATTGGCAAAAGCATCTCAGCAGATCTAAATGATCACAATGGTGAACAGGGTGAGAGGCAGCCTCTAAAGGATAGCCAGGACCCCAATCTATGTACAGCAGTATAGCTTTAACCCAAACCACAGCTTGAATTCCACCTGGAAGCAGAGAGGCAGCCAATGCTATCCACACAGCAGAGATTTAATGTACTCCTGCTAATCCACTACAGGTAGCACATGTGATTAAATTTACTAAGTGGTTACTGATACTGGATGTCTCAATTTTAATCGAGACTCAGCCTGGACACCTAAAAATTGAGGGATCCAAAACATGGGAGGGATAGCTCAGTGGTTTGAGCATTGGCCTGGTAAACCCAGGGTTGTGAGTTCAATACTTTAAGGGGCCACTTAGGGATCTGGGGCAAAAAAAATTGGGGATTGGTCCTGCTTTGAGCAGGAGGTTGGACAAGATGACCTCCTGAGGTCCCTTCCACCCCTGATATTCTATGATTCTAAAACTGGTGTAAAGCAAAGATTAGGGATGCTGTTACACTGCCAATCATTTAACAACATGTCTCTCTGTATATTAGTTCAATCAACACCCTTGGACACTAACTTAGTAGATCATAATTAACATCAACACAGCAGGTCAAACTATCATTCTAGCATGTACTTAAGTTTTAAGCAATAGCATACTTTGCCATTTTATTGCATTTCTAATGTAGGGTTACTATAATGTGGTTATCAATTACTGATAGCCATCACAAATGCGCTGTCATCTCCCCATAAATACACAATAGTATTGGATCCCAACTGATTTTTAATTAAGAGAGATATATGATACGCTATCAGGACATATGATATGCTAAAGTTCATACAACCATAACAATAAGGATTTTGCTTTGTCCAAATGGCAAATGAGTGAGGATCATAATCAATAGAAAGAAATACTATAATGCACCATCCTTACTAATAAAATGGTTTGACTGCCACCAGTAAACAGTTGAAATTATGGAAGAAACTGACAAAAATAGAATGATAAAGGCTGCAGTTATTTCAGTGCTTATGTACCACATTCTCACCTCCAGCATAAGCTACAGGACATTGTTCTTTGTCTTACACGGTTGGTTAGGAGTCATTCAAGTGTGAAATATTCTAAATTCTGGTAGTTTGAGGATTGAGATGTTAAACCCTTCCTGTTTTGAACAAAAATAAGATCGTACCCTTTTGTAACACAGAGAAAATATGATTACTCTCCAACAGAATGGAATTGATAGCATTCCACTATTCTATGGCATCTAAAATTGGGCTATTTTTAAAGATGTTAAGCTTTATTAGTATTCATTTAGCAAACATACTATTATTGAATGACTGTAGGTTTACCCACCACAATATTTTTTCCTTCTCAATAGGCTCTGGGCCACAAAAGTTAACATAAAAACCTGTTTAACAAAAAGAGGATTTCTGAAATGCCTTTGTCATTACACCTCCTTGATCTTGATTTCCATGACAAAATTTAGTTACAAGCTGTTGTGCCTTTCAGTTTACTGCTGAAGCATAACCTTATAACCAAACTCCATCTGCCTTTATGGCCTTTCTTCCAGTATTTTGTAAATCTCTTGGCTGGACACTGAATTTTAACATTATGTATTTATTTTTCAAATAATCATTAGAGTTTTGTGCAGTGTTTCTTCTAGGACTGGATGAAAGCAATCCAGGTCCCTAGGCACACCAAGACAAAGGGCTTCCCCCATGGATCTACCCCATGGTCCTGACCCGCCCTTGCTGTAGAGGAGCCCCTCACACTCTCCCAGAGAGGCAGATGCACTGGCATGAGGCCCTTTCCCATTGGAAACAGAAGTGGTGGCAGCAGGGATCCTCTTTCCCCAGTAGAGAGGGTGCAAAAGGGGACATGAGTACTTACCCCCCAAGTGTACCTGCTTGCATGGGTGGGCCAAGCTGGCTGCCCTCGTCTTCTCCTGCCATGCTCTGCGATTGTGTTGGCAGGGTGCACCAAAAGAGTGGGTCTTAAAGTTAACAGCTCCATTGAGCTGCACAAGGCAGTTCACCCTCTCAGAGCTATTGTTTCAGGCTCTTTGCAGACTCAGGCTGACATCACTGATTCACTCATGCTCAATTCATGTTCTCAAGGTTTTCTTCACAACCATGAGGGATAGCAATTACTTTTCTTTTTAAAATGAAAGCTTGACTTTTGATATAATAACATGACTCCAGGAGCTGGAGCCCTCAGCACAGGTGTATAATGCTCATACCTTCATCTGGCCCTGCTTTCCACATATCTTGTGAAAAGGAAGGACATAAGTGCAGCAAAAGAGTCGAATTAGATCCATCCAGAATAGTGAGGATGCCACCTGACTCATATTACAATTAAAAAAATATATACTACTGTATATAATGTTACTTATTATAGCTGTCAGCAAGCTCTATTAGACTGTAGAACAGTCTTCAACAGGAAAGGAAAATAGTCTCCCAAGGGAGTGGAAGCCCCACACAGCATGATTTAAAAGTGGCAGCTGGGCTGTGGGAGGGAAGTGGCATTTTCCCATTGAAACTCTACTGCCAGCACACCTTCTGTGGCTAGACTGCAGAGGGAAATGCTGCAACTACCAGTTCTACTGTTCAATTTTAAGGAGACAAGAGAGAAGGGCTGGAAGGGGACAGAGGCAGGCATGGACGAGGGCAAGAAGTGGGTAAGGGACCACAGGGTGAAGAAGGGAAAATGTCTGGAAAGGAGAAGGGCACAATAGGAAGGTTGAAAGGGAGTGAGAAACAGGGGTAGGAGAAAGGGGACTAGAGGTAACATTTTTATAAGGGCCCAAGTGACTTAGTAGCCTGAATACCATTTTCAAAAGTAATTCAGGCACTGAGGAGGCTAACTCTCTTTGAAAGGCAACAGGACTTAGTCTTCTAAATCACTTTTAAAAATGGGACCTGTGTCACATGGGAACTTTTGAAAATATTACCCAGGGAGATTTTATGCGGAAAAATTATTTGTATCTTTTTACCCCAATAATCCCAATTATTAACATCAACAAACTGCAAACGAAATAAATGGGAATTGTGCCTATATATCTGAGGCCAGTTTGAAGTCCACAGTATGTTGGGAGTTTTGAAGGGGGGATGAGGTCCCAGCTATGCATCACTGGGAACTGGTGCACCTCACTGTGATATTACCCAAAGCCATACTGCAATACAACAGGTAGGTCTTTTTCAGTTTTGGATTCTGTAATGGTTTATTTCTGTTTTCATATGCTACAGAACACTGGAGAGTTTGGTCAGATTCTTTAGAGGGCATTCCTAATATTTCTGTGATGTATGCTGTATTCACCAGTTTTCTGCAGGCATGCCATAAGACAATGGCCCAATTTACTCAGTGTGAGCAGACACAAATCTAACTCCAGCTTACAGCAGGTTTCAGTCTGGCCCACAGTATTTCATGAAGACTAAACAGATTCATGACTAGTTACTGTAAACTAACCACGACAAATTTTGAATGGTCTCCCCTGGATTTTGGTTTCTAAATCCAACAAACTGCTATTTTCCACTGAACAGTCAGAATTACAGTGGATAGATAATACTCAACGTTATGTCTGTTTTATGGTTTTACTTAAATGCTGGCACTTTAAATAAGTGGTTCCACTTTTAGTCAATGCCATTTTAACAGCTCAGTCCTGCTTCCTCCTACTTCCTTTTAATATCATAATTGGAAACAAAATGCATGAATTCTGAGATATTAAGTTAACTCTGTAGTTGGAATTTATTTGGCATTCTTTCTAAAAATGACGCTTGTTTTAAAACTCTAATTCAGATTCTGATCCACCTTTATTGTAATCTCATTAAATCTCACCAATTAAGCAAGGCCAGGCCATTTCTGACCTGATATGTCAGTACCTTCAAGGAACACCAAGGTGATGCAGAAAGCAGCTCTGTGATTCACAAAGTGGCATTCTCTCCTCTAATTAGGGCTTGACTAACTTACATTTTATAGCGCTCTAACTTGCTGGCTCAGGGGGGTGAAAAATCACCCCCCTGAGCGCAGCAAGTCAGAGTGTTTTAAAGCGCTAGTGTAAACAGGTTCCGAGCGTTCACGTGCGACCACACTCGCACTTCAAAGCGCTGAAGTTTCCAGTGTAGCCATGCCCTCAGTTACTATTAAGCCAATTCTCTAGACAGGTATCATAGGAAGAACATTATAGCTGGTGATGCTTTATTTCAGGTGTGAGGTAAAATAGAAGTCCTGACTATTTCTGGTCGTTAAAGGTCCCATTTAAGAGTAGAAATGTTATTTCTAGGGCCCTGACAAAATTTAAACACATGTAATTATATTCTGCCTACTTCTGCATTTCAATGAGGTAGATTAGGTCCCAACGCAGAAGTGAAAAGAAAAGGAGTACTTGTGGCACCTTAGAGACTAACCAATTTATTAGAGCATGAGCTTTCGTGAGCTACAGCTCACTTCATCTGATGAAGTGAGCTGTAGCTCACGAAAGCTCATGCTCAAATAAATTGGTTAGTCTCTAAGGTGCCACAAGTACTCCTTTTCTTTTTGCGAATACAGACTAACACAGCTGTTATTCTGAAACCCAGAAGTGATTACATTACAATGTGGTGAATGTTATGACCTTACTATACCCTGTATCTACCTTACCTAACATTGCAAAACTGCTGTGAGGCTTAAATTACTTACTTGTGAAGTGTTTGAGATCCACGGATGAAAAGGCTACAGAACTGTGAAACGCTACTATTGTAACATGTTTTCTCAAAAGCAACCACCAAAAAGTTTAACATATCGCTACTTGTACTCTGTATTTTTTTATTTACTCTTAGGCAATGGCTACACTAGCGAACTTACAGCAGTGTAGTTGCACTGATGTAGCCGCGCAGCTGTAAGTTCTCTAGGGTAGCTGCTCTAACTGATGGGAGAAGGGCTCCCATTGACTTAATTAATCCAGAGGGACTCTAGCATGGCTACTCACTAGGACATGTCACTGCTCAGCCACCGCCACCTGTCTCATGCACTGAGGGAGCCACTGCTTCAAAGCCCCATGACAGCACAAGGGGTTACCATGTTGTCTGATGGCAGATTTGAAATAATGGGAGAAAGTGGTTATTTTGAAAGAGGGAACCACCATCTTCCTAAAGGCAGCATGTTGCCTCATTTCCATTGAGAATAAAAGGAGGTGGCAGCCATTTTAAAAGAGGGCAATTCTTTGTGGGATTTTCTGAAGAAGGACATTCTTCTTCAACCCTTGGTGAAGAAAAAAAACCTTTCAGTTGTGAAGTCTTCCAGCGTAGCCTATGCATTTCAGTGAGTTTCTCTCTACAGGAAGTTTAAATAGTCTGTGTTATTAAGATCATTAGGGACAAAAAATGATCTGACACCTGGTGCTAAATTTCTTCAAAGATCCATTTTTAAATTAATTTTAACTCAAGCTAATTTACAGATTTACTCATAAATGCCCACAAAAATATTGTGTGCCCAAGGAGTAAGTGCTGTCATTTTGAGGAAAATACATTGTATTTGTTATACATAACACAGTCATTGAATCTCTGATTTAAGTGCAAAACTCATCTCAGACTTAACTATTAATGACAGGTCCTCCTAGCAGGAATCACAACCAGCACTTCCATAATGAATGTTGGTCAGTGAGGACCAGTTGCTATGTTAAAATACCATATAATCACAGCACATACACCATAACAAGAAGTCATTTGCTAGTCTATCTTTGCTAGAACACATTTTGAATACAGGAGTAGGAAGGATGGCTTAGTGCATAAGGCACTAAAGTGGGATTCAGGAAACAAAGATTCAATTCTTTGCTCAGATGCAGATTTCCTATGTGGTGGTGGGCAAGTCATATCTGTACCTCAGTTCCCCATATGTAAAATGAGGATAATATTCTCGTACTTGACAGAAGTGTTGTGAAGATAAAATTAGTTATTGATTTTACGGGCACACCAGACCTGCACTGGTCCATCTGGGGTTAACACCATGCTATGGGCAGAGGAGGCTAGGCTTTCACGCCCCTGCTGGACATGCTCCGGCTGGGACCCAGGTATAAAAGAGAGAACCTCTGCTCACTAGGGGATGACTGTTAAAGAGGGAGGATGCCAAATCTCCAGCCTGGGAGCCACCAAATCTCCAGACCGTGGAAGCCAAACACGCTGAGACCCTGGCAAACAAC
Organism: Lepidochelys olivacea; assembly: GCF_965140295.1. Classification (NCBI taxonomy): domain Eukaryota; kingdom Metazoa; phylum Chordata; order Testudines; family Cheloniidae; genus Lepidochelys; species Lepidochelys olivacea. Next base: position 36,955,907 of record NC_140413.1, on the reverse strand, counting down.
AGGACAATGGAAGGCACCCAAGAGTGGTCAAGGCTGCTCGGAGCAGCCCAAGCCGAGGAACCCTGAGATGCCAAGGATGCCCAGACTGCCACATGAGGAGACAGGATAGAAAGTGGCCCAGGGGGACAGCCCATAGGGCCAGACACTGTCAGCATGTTGCAGTGGGATCCCCGCTAACACAATGGTGGAACTCTCCACCACTCTTAGGGCCCTGGACTGGGACCCGGTGGAGTAGGGTAGGCCTGGGTCCCCTTGCATCAGTGGTGGGCAACCTGCAGCCCGCGGGCCGCATGCAGCCCATCAGGGTAATCCACTGGCGGGCCGTGAGACAGTTTGTTTACATTGACTGTCCGCAGGCATGGCTGCCCGCAGCTCCCAGTGGCCTCAATTTGCCATTCCTGGCCAATGAGAGTTGCCCACTACTGCCCTATGTCCTGCTGCCAACCCCACATAGGGGTGTCAGCTCCCTGACCTTAGGCTGTGTGCCAGAGCGAGAATGTCAGATTCTAGACTATTTGGTGTTCCACCCTGCCTGAAGGCCTGAGCCCCTAGACTGATTGGTGTTCCATCCTACCTGAAAACCCAGGGCCGCCAGACTGGCTCTGGCCATTAGGCTACACTCCTCCGAGGCTAAGATGGTTCAAGTAAACCTAGTCACGGGACTACAACAGCCCTTGCCCTGCCCCCAAAGTGGGATGGGACATACCAACCCCATGACACCTAGATAGATAGATAATTGTGGATTTCCTTCACATGATGTTGCAATTGGCCAGATGGAGAAATTGCATTAGTTTCCTGCTTGCTGAACTGATCCTGCACCCCAGCCCATGAGTATTTTAAGTACATTTACTAATAGTATTAAAAACTGTGTCAAAACCTGAAGACCTTCAACTAGCAACGGCTCTAGGAACATTATTTATTATTTGTATTACTGTAGCACCTAGCATCCTAGTCATAGACAAGGACCCTGTGGTGCTAGGTAGTGTACAAACACAGAACAAAAAGTCCCTGTCCCAAAGAGCTTAACATCTAAACAATGACTGGTGTTAACATTTGAGGATAATCATATCCTGTACTGGCAAAATATGCTTTACAATATTACAAACTGTATTGCACAGTACTGATTTAGGACTTGGTCCTTCAAACACACATGACTAACTTCAGTCACAATAGTACTGCCACTAACTACTGTAACATATCATTCACAATACTGTACAACACAGTTGGCCAGTACGGTATGAGATGGAAAACGGTGCAGATCAGGTAGTCAGACAGGAAACTAGCTAACCCAATGTGACTCTTCATCTGGCTAAAGTTATTCAGTTGCTTACAGGATTGTGCCCTTAAGTTGTACAATGCCAAATCCTCACAAGCTGCATATCCACTTGGCATTTGGTTTTGTACTGTGGATTTTTTTATTATTGTCATTGAAGATGACTCTAAAGCAACCAACCGCCCACTGTCCTCAGCTGACACCGCTAGAAGCAGTACTTCATATCAGCTGCTAATAAGAAATGATGTCTGTGGAAGAACTTCAATAAAAGGTTTTTAAAGAAACATCATACTGGGTTTTTTGTTTGTTTTTAAAGAAAACCTATTCTTTATCCAATTATTCCTCACAACCTTGTTTTTGCTCTTCTAATTCTTTCCCTTTTCCTCTCTTTCTTTTCTCCCTGAACCCACCCATGGGCTTTTGTCTAGTAATGTGGTCTAGTAGTTAGATCGGGGGGACTGGGAGTCAGGTGTCCTGGGTTCTGTTCTCAGCTCAGATACCATAGTGATCAGCATGGGATAAAGATATAACAACAACGTTCTTAATTTCCTGTTTTCCCTGCTACTTTCATCACTCACACTTTTGCCAGTACAGCCTTCACTAAGAAGGGAACTGGGATTACAACTAGCTGTGGGAATGAATTAAGGGAACGTAGAGCACCATTGATTCATGAGAATACTGTATCATCCATGGAAAAAAGCTTTTTTCAAGACATTCACCTTCTTTGTAGCCCAGAATGCTCTTTGGAAAGAGTATATATGCAAAATTTGGTTAAACTATAGTGCATATGCCTGTTTATTATGACCCATACTAACTTTACACAACACCAATATCCATAACAAAGGGTTGTTACTAAAATGCACAGTATTGAACAGAAAGGTGTCAAATATTCCTAGCTTATTAAACTTCGGTAATTATAATAAGGCTTTTAGCATAAAGAATTGACTTAGGGCTTGTCTACACTTACCAGGAGATCAACGAGTCACAATCGATGCATCGATGGTCAATTTAGCAGGTCTAGTGAAGACCTGCTAAATCGACTGCAGATAGCTCTCCTGTCGACTCCTGTACTCCACCCAATTTAGCAGAGTAGGAGGAGTCGATGGGAGTGGACGCCACGGTAAGTAGATCTAAACTACGTCGATTTGAGTTACGCTATTCACGTAACTCAAATTAAGTAGCTTAGATCGAATTTCCCCTGTAGTGTAGACAAGGCCTGAGTAGTAGTTCTATATATCCAAAGTGGGAAAAATACAGTTGGTTCTAAATATAAGTTCAACCCTCCTTATAAATAATTTGAATTCTGCCTAATCTGCCAGATAGAGGGCTTGATACACAGCCCAGTGGAGTTAATGAACAGACTCCCATTGACTTCAGTAAGTATTTGATCAGGCCCTTCGTTATTTATGTACAAGTAGGTAAATACTAGAGACAAAGTTGCAAGTATAGTACATAATAATAATTTCTTGTGCAGTGTTTGTTATCCATACATCTCAGGACACTTTCTAAAGGAGAATAAATAACATTATTTCCCTTTTACAGATAGGGAAACTGAGGCACAGAGAGATGAAATGTCTTGCCCAATCTGTATGGATCACTTCTGCAGCACTTTTTCTCTGCCAGTTGAGAAGTAGAACCCATAAATTTACCCTCAAACCATCTATTTCTATCATAAGAGCACATTATGAGTTTACTCAAGCTACCAAACCAGCCATCCTAATTTCCTGTAGGTAGAAGACTTGCAGTGGCCTCTTGGGGGAATTATCTCCCCAGTATTACCAAATGTTCTTTCTTTTATTCCCTGTCCTTACTGTCCTCTCAGTCTTGATTTATTTAATGGCTGACAGCAACACCTCCACACAGACCTTTCCACAGCAGACACTGTGGCTGCAAGTGAAGTGCTGAATGAGAAATATGCCCAGCACCTGCCATTTGAAAGAAAATGAGCATATCATCTCGGCAACACACACTGTACCAGCCCAGGGACTTGCTGCAGGTCCCACTCCCAAATCTGCTGTTTGTTGTCACTGCACAGATGGGTCAGCACCTTCTGATAGCCTGCCTTTGAATTTTCTCTCCTTTATTAGGCTACTACTTCTGGCACATCAAGATTCTGAAACTTGCTGCCACTGAAATTGCTATTCCCAACCCAGATGGTGGTAGGAGGAATTGAACTGTGGTTCCTTTGTGCAGAAAGCCCTAGACAATAGCTACCAGCATGCAGAACCACACACCAATTTCTGGTGTATATTTTGTTGCTGTTTCAGACCCAAGTCTGGACCTTTTTAATCATTAATCAACAATTCAGAGAAAGAGTATATTGCTGAATCCAGACAGCAGCCAATACAGACCTCTAATACACTATGGATTCCCTGTCAGTACATTTATTTATTGTTTGCAGTGTTCCTTCTGAAAATCCCTATGATCTTTTGCTTACAACTAAAAATTAGTTGAAGAAAATATTTAACTGGATTTAACAAAGTAGTGCATCTCTTCTTATTAAAATATGTTAAAAATACCTGAGTAATGAATTATATTCTATATAAAATGTCTTTAAAGTATAATTCTTGTCATTTACCACAATTATAACAAAATATTTAGAAATATATCAGTAAATAAAATAGAAAGGCACTGTTTATTTAGTGCTGATGTACAGTTTTTCCTTAGGAAAACACCCAGTTGTTCATTTTATCATTATTGTGATAGTATAATAAAAGTTGGCTATTAGCTTAGAGTGAAATGAAGATACATTTGTCTTTATTTCCAGCTTTCACCAGGATTTTTCACTGTGGCATAAAAATAAGAAAGACCTCACTGTTCTGTGCTTAGGCTTTTATACTTTACACAGATGTATCAATGGACCTCGATTTTTGCACACTGTGCAACCATGCTCTGCTATCAAATTAATGTTAAAATATGTATGTCCTGACTTCTGATTTATGATATCATTGACAAATAGTAAAAAGGACAGGCATACCATAAAGTTTATGGATGGAGTGATGGCATGCACAATGATGTCTCATAAAGAATAAAGGGGGGGTATTTATTCTTGTAGATTCAAGAACTAAAATACAGATAGATGGCTGCGTGCACAGAATTTTTCATAAATATCCCATAGTGCACCCTGTTGTACAGCAGCCATACATTAATTAGAGCATTCAGCAGACACTGCAATGTGTTACATTCACCCAAGTGAATCTTCATTTTTCACATGCAGGGCCTTACTAATTAAAATCAGCTTTGCAATTAAATGTGGAAAATTGTGTTAAACTTTCATGCGTGGTTTAGAAAAAAATGTATTTATTTTTAGGGTATTTTATTTTGATGCAAATGAATTTTCCACCAAAGTGAAACCAGTAAAAGGGAGGTATGAGGATTTCTCTTTTTTTGTATTATAGATGCTCCTCTCAGTTGCAAGTTGCAATGCTCTGCTATCTCTCTGCCAGTACCTGGCCCTGTTCCAATGCTTTTAGTGAGTGCTATCTGTCAAGGCATGAATAATACAGCCCCTAGGCTGTCGGCAGAATCCAAATGAGGCATACATCAGGAAGCAAGCACTCGACTTTAGCTCCAGAACATGCTCCTGTGAAGACAGGCAATTATTCACCCACGGCTGCAGCCATGGCAATCAAACTAGTGGGTGAAAAGGTATATGAAATGAAAAAATTTGAATAAGAAATATGGCACAACAAGCCAGAGAAAATTCAATAATTTTCTAATAGAGAGATATTTGAGTCTTTTAATTTTCAAGTTTGGAGTTTGAATTATTTTTCTCAGTCTGTTCTAAAATGGGCAGGACTAAAACAGAATATATAATACCAAAACAATAATAGCGTGATTTTTTTTTAATCAAGAGAGCATGGCTTATTGTAAAGAATGTGCATTTTTTAACAACAAATCTTCTGTTTTAAGGAACAGATCTCATCCTTCAAAAATTAAAATGATCACAACATGTCTATTTGTACAATTTCATAGATGAAAGGACCAGCGACAGTACAGAAAGACAATAAACATAAGTTAATATCAAGTAATACTTTGGTGGGTAGTCACAAAGCAAAATACTTTTATAGAGTTGGTGATTAGTCATATATTATAGATCCAAACATTATTTGTGTCTCCTCTCCTCACTTTTGTGATACTTGTTTGCTTCTGAAAAAGGCTTCCTTAATGTTACATGGAGAAAAATGGGGCAGAGGGAAGCCCTATACTTCCAACATGAACTTAACAAAGAGCACAAAGGATTCCTGTCTGGATGAAACGTTTGGGTTTGTTCTGTTTATTTCAGCCACATTCTAATTTTTCAGCAATCACACTGCAACACACCGTTAGGGATCCATCAATATTTCCATTTTAAATCTGAAGGATTTATGATTCAGCCTTAAAAATTCATTCTGCACTGAAACTTAATTTGCATGGTCTTAGACTAGGAATGTTTTTTTCCCCTTCCCAATTTCCCATACAACAGTTTCAGCTGTTTGCAGTTATACATATAAAAAAAATTACTGCTCTACCAGTTTAAAATTGTTTTCTTCTCATATTTGTTAAAAATGGTTTTCATTTTGAAGCATGTGGTATTTGGCAAGTGATTAGTCCATAATAGAACCTAATTGCTTCTGTTATTCAAGGGGGGGAGGGAATTAAGCAACCATGTTATGGAGGTTTTAAAAATAGGCCGTTGCTCGGACTCACTATATTTTTAATGGAATCTAGTTAAGAGTTTTATGATGTGTCTAAATACATATTTATATGATAGACCATATCCATCTTTTGCATAAATCATGTGCATTTTAATACAAAATTCAAAATCCATAGAAACACAGTAGGCTTTAATATTTCCAAAACTGCCATTTACATCTACTGGAGAAGTAACAGTGGCCACAGTTTGCTCTCAGTTACACAGGTGATGTGCCTGCATAATGAAGAGAAGAATTTGAACTCATGCCGTTTCATTTATTGTTGTATATATAACGGCTGGATCCTGTTTGCATTAAAATCAATGGTAAAATTCCCATTTATTTTAATGGAAGCAGGATCAAACCCAGGGATGTCTTCAGGTATTTAGCTAACAATCACACGTGAGATACTTTACCGGTGTGAGTAGTTTACGTTTACCAGTGTGAGTGGTTCCATTATATTCAGTTTGACTACTCACAAGCAAAAGCATTTGCAGAATCAGGACCCATAGCCACTCCCTGAAGTCACTATTATATCGACAAATAATTCATAATTTTTCAGAGTATCTAATTACCATGTGTGGTTAAACAACAGTCCACAGTGGATCTGAGGCGTATCAAGTAAATACTTGCCAAGAAAGAAATCCAGGCAGCATGAACCAGTGGATAGTTTTTGGACTGGAACTCAAAAACCTTGAGTTTTATTCCTAGCTCTGCCACTGACTTGCTGTGTGACCTTGAGCAAGTCACTTCGACTCTCTATGCCAGGGTGGCCAAACCTACTGCCCTTCTGAGCCGCATATGACAATCTTCAGAAGTTCAAGAATTGGGGCACACCAGCCGGGGCTCAGGGCTTCTGCCCTGTGGGAGGCACCTGCAGGTTCTTGGGGCTTCATCCCCGTTCCTGCTGAAGCCCTGAGTCCCCGCAGGTGCGGCTCATGGGGCTGAAGCCCCGAGACCTGCTGTCCCTGCTGGGCAGAAGCCCCTACCCTGGGGTCAGGGGTGGCTCCATGAGCTGCACTTTAACAGTAAAAGAGCCACATGTGGCTTGTATGCCAGTTTGGCCACCCCTGCTCTATGCCTTTGTTTCCGCTCCCACTCACTGTCTGTCTTGTCATTTTGTAGTGCCTGATACTGCAAAGGTTTATTCACATGTTCAACTTCATGCACTGTGAGTAATCTCAGTGGCTTCAATGATATGTAGCGTTAAACACATGCATAAGTCTTTGCAGTACCAGAACCTCAGACTGTAAACTCTTCAAGATAGGAACTGCCTCTTATTACATTTCAGAGTAACAGCCGTGTTAGTCTGTATTCGCAAAAAGAAAAGGAGGACTTGTGGCACCTTAGAGACTAACCAATTTATTTGAGCATAAGCTTTCGTGAGCTACAGCTCACTTCATCGGATGCATACCGTGGAAACTGCAGCAGACTTTATATACACACAGAGAATATGAAACAATACCTCCTCCCACCCCACTGTCCTGCTGGTAATAGCTTATCTAAAGTGATCATCAGGTTGGGCCGTTTCCAGCACAAATCCAGGTTTTCTCACCCTCCACCCCCCCACACAAATTCACTCTCCTGCTGGTGATAGCCCATCCAAAGTGACAACTCTTTACACAATGTGCATGATAATCAAGTTGGGCCATTTCCTGCACAAATCCAGGTTCTCTCACCCCCTCACCCCCCTCCCAAAAACCACACACACAAACTCACTATCCTGCTGGTAATAGCTCATCCAAAGTGACCACTCTCCCTACAATGTGCATGATAATCAAGGTGGGCCATTTCCAGCACAAATCCAGGTTTTCTCACACCCCCCCCCACCCCCATACACACACAAACTCACTCTCCTGCTGGTAATAGCTCATCCAAACTGAACACTCTCCAAGTTTCAATCCAAGTTAAACCAGAACATCTGGGGGGGGGGGGGTAGGAAAAAACAAGGGGAAATAGGCTACCTTGCATAATGACTTAGCCACTCCCAGTCTCTATTTAAGCCTAAATTAATAGTATCCAATTTGCAAATGAATTCCAAATCAGCAGGTTTCAGAGTAACAGCCGTGTTAGTCTGTATTCGCAAAAAGAAAAGGAGGACTTGTGGCACCTTAGAGACTAACCAATTTATTAGAGCATAAGCTTTCGTGAGCTACAGCTAAGCTATAGCTGTATAGCTCACGAAAGCTTATGCTCTAATAAATTGGTTAGTCTCTAAGGTGCCACAAGTCCTCCTTTTCTTTTTCCAATTCAGCAGTTTCTCGCTGGAGTCTGGATTTGAAGTTTTTTTGTTTTAAGATAGCGACCTTCATGTCTGTGATTGCGTGACCAGAGAGATTGAAGTGTTCTCCGACTGGTTTATGAATGTTATAATTCTTGACATCTGATTTGTGTCCATTTATTCTTTTACGTAGAGACTGTCCAGTTTGACCAATGTAAATGGCAGAGGGGCATTGCAGGGACATGATGGCATATATCACATTGGTGGATGTGCAGGTGAACGAGCCTCTGATAGTGTGGCTGATGTTATTAGGCCCTGTGATGGTGTCCCCTGAATAGATATGTTGGCACAATTGGCAACGGGCTTTGTTGCAAGGATAAGTTCCTGGGTTAGTGGGTCTGTTGTGTGGTATGTGGTTGTTGGTGAGTATTTGCTTCAGGTTGGGGGGCTGTCTGTAGGCAAGGACTGGCCTGTCTCCCAAGATTTGTGAGAGTGTTGGGTCATCCTTTAGGATAGGTTGTAGATCCTTAATAATGCGTTGGAGGGGTTTTAGTTGGGGGCTGAAGGTGACGGCTAGTGTCACAAATCTTGTTCCCACCAAAATAATGACGTGTCAGCCCAAAGATTTGTCTTACATTTGTATGTATTTACTTTGTGAGTTTAAATTAAATATATCAGAGTGATAGACACCATGTGAAGCTGGATAAAATTATGTCATAGTGTGTTTGTTAAGAAAAAAGGTCACAAATCCCAAAGAACTCAAGAGATCCCAGGAAGAAAAAAAAAAATTACAAAATTCTGGAGAACTGCTAAACAATTTCCGAGCGGAAGCAAACACCTTTCATTCATAATAAAGAGCTGGTCTGTTATTGTGAATAAAAAGGTCATAACCTTATTAAACTCTGTTCTGTGAGGCTAAATGAAATTGAGTTATGTTTCACTGGAGATATATAAACGTCTTGAACACACATCTGGAATTTTTAGACTTTTAATTTTCTTTTACATAAAATGTTTATTTTATCCCCCTGTCCCTGATAACAACCAAGATTAGGTGTGTGTGTGGAGGGGGGGTGGGGGAGTTTGAAACAAGAAAAATATTTTCAAAATTATTTTAAATTATTTATTAATAAGATTTGATACAATAATTGAAAACCAATCTTTTCTGAACCAGAAATCATGTAGTGAACCCCAACAAAAAATGGTTCCTAATCAAATTAATAGGAGATCTGCTAGTTGCATATAATCTGAGTAGTGGATTGACAGTCACGGTGTTAAAAAAGAAGAGACATTCTTTAGCAAGCAGAAAAAAGAGGTTTCGATATGTTTCCAATTTTTCTGCTTTGTGAGTCCTCCACAAAAAATTCATTTAATTAGCAACTCTGAGATTCAGTCTGTTCTTATATTGACACACCAGAATCATGTCAAGGAAGCAAAATCCAGAATTAATATTTCTAAACTGCACCTAATCTTGTCCAACTTTACAGCTATTCCCTGTGCTTCCCATCTGAAAAAGGATCATAGTGTACGTACACACACCACACACAAACACACACACGCGCACACAGAGGTACAGCAATTCAGAAGAGACTGCTGTGACTGTTCTGTTCAAACAAAATGTCATTTGGAAATTGTTTCCTTAGTTTGATTTCAGGAAACATGTTTTTGGAAAACTGAATCCAAATCGCATGAAATGCAAAGAAGTGCACTCAATTAATTTTTGTATCGTTTATTTCCTGTGGAGGACATTATAACTTTATCATTTAACTGTTGACTATTCATGGAATTTCTGAAGAAGAAAAAAAAGGGGGTTGGTGCCATTCATTAATTGCTGATGAGACTTGTATTTATATGAAGAAAATGAACAAAAGAATGATACGTTTTGAAACTGGAAGTCCTAAATAGTCTTAAGGAATGTGATTTTTAATATTTCTGCTAAATTATTCATATCTCTGATAGAAATACAAAAATGAAGCCACCTTTACTTTTATGGACAACAACATGATTAGAGCAAGAAATTTGAATATGCTAATAAAGAAACCAAAATGGTTAACTTTTCCTTTAAAACAGCATTCAAAAGAATTTTTACATGTTTATCACTTTTATAATTTAATTTTTAAAAAAATATTTGTGTGGACTTAACTGTGGACTTATATGTCTTTGAAAAGAAACTCAGATAGTAGAGTAGATTTATACATCTACCTTATACCTGTGGTTCAAAAAGTGAATTAGTTATTTTAGTTTAATCCCTAGTGAATATATGTGATTTATTACAAAATGGCCACTGAATTTCGCATGAAATGTTTATTCTTTAAATAGCAATAGTTTCGTTATAATCTGACAACAATACTATTTACAAAAATCAATAATGAAAAAATACAAAAGTTTAGAACAATTTCATGCTAGATTAAATAACTTGTTCCAGTTCAATCGAAAGAGGGCCAAAATGTCAGCCATTTTGTCTTCTACATTGGTTGTCATATGAAACAAGTTAAATAAAATGTACTCCATATATAAGAAAAATTCAAAAGCTTATGTACTAACGGGTAAATTTTCACAATATTGTACAAGAAATGCTTGAACAAACTGCAGAAGCAACCAAAGTTGTTTATCTGCATGCTCCACATGCTATTTTGAACATTTACACTGCAAACATAGAAATGTAAAGGTTATATTCTAGACGACTTTCAGACATAAGTATACATAATGCAATCCTGCCTTGATGTATTATTAGCAATTAATAGCTAAACACATCCTCCTTCTGGAGATCTCTCTACTCACAGTTTAGGAGCTGAAGTAACAGTATTTACGACTAGAGTATAATCATCTGAATTTCAAAGTCTCATTATCATGGATCTGTCCTAGACTTTGCCCTTTGAATCTAACCTCATCATTGAACTCTCTGTACTCAAAAGCTTATGCTTTCGTTCCAGTTATGAACTACATTAAATGATAGAAGTCACGCTGGCACCAAAATGTCAATAAGGTCAAATTTTAATTTGCCACACATGAACTACAGAACTGCATACAAACACTGAGAGAAGATGGGAAGCAGAAACAAGTGTTCTCAGCAAAACAATGTGATAGATTTTGCAAGACATTCAAGATTACCACCTATGTGATTAGGATGCATATAGAATTGTGGTAAGTTGGCTAAGAGAGTTTGGGACATGTCCTCATTTGGATAGTTTTAGTTTTTAATTTACATTGTGCTTAAATGTGATCACATTTTTAAATATTTTGAGCATCCTAATAAATGATATATCTAAACGATAGAAAGTAGTTGGAAAAAAAGAAAGAGAAAAGAAAAAATGTATGAAACTGAATGGCTTCTAGAATATCCAATCCCTATTTTTTATCATTGATTGGGTCGTTAGCAAGGTCAAGTCAGATAACTTGCTTATCAAATCTCTTCACTATATACAAAAAATTACAGATATTACCTTCTGTGTCTTGCATATTTGCCACTAACATGACCACTGCCATCACAACCAGGAGTAGGACAGCTGCAAAAAGGAAAGAATTAATTATATAGGTGCCGGTATGCTGCAGGAAGATGATACTAAAAGCAGGCAGTAGATATTACAGAGATGGAGGGCAACAAAGACAGAAAGAGAGAAATCAAATAACTGAAGGGAAAAAAAGAGGGGATGCTTTTTATTAGCAAGTCTCAGGGGAATTAATTTCATCAGTGCAGCAGGGCATGAGCAAACCACCAATGAACTTGAAAGTGCATTATACCCATTAAAAGGCATGAATTTTCTAAATTGCTAATGGGGATACATTTTACACTCAGAGCACTAACCTGAACAGCTCTTGTATGGCTGGTTCCACGGGAACTGCAGAGAGATGGAAAATATATAAAAATTTATCATCTATTACAAGTACCCTCCTTCTACAGAAAATTACCAAAAAGATTGTATAAAAGCAAGGGTCAGAATGAATCGTGCAAAGAGATTCTGGAGGATGAAGGTCACCCTGAATGGGGGCCTTGAGTGATTTACTGAAGCAAGAGACGTACCTCGAACACCTTTGGAGCGTGTGCGATGGCGCTTCTCGTCTGCATCCACCTCCATCTGGGAATAGATTAGCAGGCAGTCAATGTTCTTATCCTGCATGCACAGACTATCAATGCACAGACTGATACAGTCTCTCACACAATTTATTGGCAATATTTTAATTCCATTTTATCCTGTAAAGGAAATTGTACCTCAGAAAGGATTTTTAGGATCCCTATATTTGTTTAAAAACAGAAATTGCATGTTGATTTTTGCTTTAATCAGTCTGCTTGCATGCCCTCTTTCATAATAGATTTTGTAAAACTGTAAAAGCCATAAATGTCCTCTATTTTTGAAAGGATTTTCTTGACCGGAAACCCAGGTTACTTGGATATATTTTTTGCAACAAGGGTATAATACATTTCTATATAGTTTGAAACTAAGGTCAAGTAGCCCCATTTCATAGGTTGCCTTATTACAGGTGGCTTTAGAGTGGATAAATAGTCAGGGAATAAGAGAAAGGAAAAGAGAATGAGATGGGAACAAAGAGACATGATTGGGGTACATAGGTCTGCATGGTACTATTTAATATGAGAGGGACAATGTAAGTAAGGTAATACCTTTCATTGGACCAATTTATGTTGGTGGAAGATACAAGCTTTTGAACTACACAGAGTTCTTCAGGTCTGTGAAGCTCAAAAGATTGTATCTTCCACCAACAGAAGCTGGTTCAATGAAAGATAATACCTCACCACCATGTCTCTCTTATAACCTGGGACCAACACATCTACAACATCGCAAACAACTATTTAATATGGATTTTGGTCTTTTCTTGATGTATCCCATTGATTAGGTAAATACTATCAAGTCTAGATAAAGTGCTTAATTACTGAATGTGGCTATATCTGCCTCTTCATTTTATAAACAGGACTCCCATCTGGGGTGACGAATTATGCGATAGTAAATATTCTGGCACTCTTATGTCTTTACTGGTCAGATAAAGGGTTTCCCATCAGATCTTAGCTGGAAGCATAAACAGTGACCTATACAAGTTTCAATATGCTTGTGTGGCTTCTCCTAATCCCTCCATGCTCCAAATAGCATCTGATCCAATACATCTGCATTGGTCCCAACGGGTCTTCAAAAGGGCACTCAGTCCAGTCTAAGAGTCGATTTAATCCTCTTGGTCACAAATACAGATCTTACTGGAATTTGTTGAAACAAAGGCCATAACAGGAAAAATATATTCCATCCCTTAGGTGCAAAGTCTGGTGCAGCAGCCACCTGAGATGTAGAGACACTGGGTACTGAGACCCAGGTAGGTCCACACATATAGGAGTGCTATTGTAAAGGTCACAAAGCAAAGCTTAGAAATCAGGAGCACCAAAGTGGATGCAGACAACCCCTAGGGGGTTTGTTTTCCAAAGACCACATACAAAATTGGTTGTCAGTTGATGGTAATATTTGGATTGACAGCTGAGATTGCTGGTCTCAACTGTCTTACACAAAAGCACAGGGATTTGTACCCACAATCTTTTCACAATGGCTTAGATATGAGTAAAGAATACCTTTAAATGCGAAAACTTCAGAAACACAGACTCATACAACTTGCAATTAATCCTTTACACCCAACTCCACTAATTGTTGTAGCAGATTATTGTTATTTATTTGTATTCCCACACCACCTAGGAGTCCATTGTGCTAGGCACTGTACAAACAGAGAACAAAAAGTCAGTCGCCACTGTGAAGAGCTTACAAACTAAATACAAAAGCAGAGTGAACAATGTGATGGTAGTTCCACAATTTTTTCGGGGGGACGAATTAGTTAGGAAAGGATAATCTTAATGGAAAGGGAGAGAGGACACTGAATGTAAAGGATGTGGGGGAGGGGACAGGACAGGGGAGAGGAAGAAGAGACTGTGAGGGATCGGGAAGGGAGAGGGTTAGATCAAAAAACCAACCAGCACAGGGCAAAGGAAGTCCTGTCAAAACTGTAGAAAGTTCTCCAAAGGACCTAAAGACCCCTACTTTGGCTGCTTCTGTCCCTACCAGATGAAATCTCTGGCTGGCTCCTTTTTGCAGCTGTCTCCCAAGCCCACATGGCAGGGGCAGGGGAGACATCACCTGGGTCCCAATGTCCCTAGAGTTGGGGGAGTCACCACTGCACAGTTGTGAGTCCAGAAGGGCCGCATGGGAGAGTAGGTCCAGTTGGACCCCATTTCCCTCCTCCTGCCTGCCAGTGCGGCAGTCCCTGCTTTGGCTGTTTCTGCCTCTATAGGCTTGAGCCTCTGGCTGAGATGAGGCCAATCAGCACATGACAGTTGGCTAGGTCTCCCCCTCCTGTGGTAAAACCCACAGGAAGTAACTCAGGGGCAGAAAAACTCAGTGAGGATCCTTTCATCCATTTTACCTGCAGGGAGGGGGCTGCTCCTGCACTGACTAGGATCTGGAGCCCCCCCAGAAACTGGGATCTGTGGAAGGGAAGTGACATCCTCACAGAGGCTCTGTACCTCACCTGGTTGGCTCCTCTGGTCCCAGGCAATGTGGTTCAATACCTTCTCCTAGGAAAGACTCTTTAAATTTAGGTACTTATTCTGCAGCAAAGTGTCAGAATTAGGAATTCAGCCCTAAACTTTGGAATCTCTGTAGGGCTAGAGAGAAGACAATGTGCATTTACAGAATGCTCTGTGAGGTCCTGGGAAAGGCAAAATAGTGCTACAAAGGCAGCTGAACTCCATTTCATATGGGAGACGTCAGAACTGTGTGTGTGTCATTCATGCATTGATTTGGTGACACAATCCCTCCCCAGCTTCTGGCCCTGCATGATGAGTTAAAGAGGTCATCAGCTATGTTGCTAAAACCTTTGGGAGAAAACTCACTTAAATTCTAAGTCCAGCCTTGACAGGATGGTTTCTGGCCACATTTTTGATAAACGTGGCATGCCTATCACTGAAGTGAAAACAGCCGTGTTTGTGACTGTTCCGTGTAACCTAGCTACCACCTTTTCCATGCCTAGCATGGAACAGCCTGTTTGGCATATCACAAAAATCCATCACATGTGCCACATTCTTTTCACTTTACTGACAAGAAAGCAACATACTGCAAAGACCTAGACGTGGAGTTACCTGACTAGCAGCCTGTGTGTGGTAATGTTTGGAAAACATTATCTGGCATAATCAACCATGGAATAGTCTGCTTAATTAGCTGTTACGATCTTAGCCTGATAATACAGACATAAATGTGCTTCATATAGTGGTAATCCCAGTTAAGATGATATTCTGTGTAAATTCAGGTGCAGGACAAGGAAGAGGTTGGTTTGCCCATGTTTGCCAACCAAATTAGCTATCTTCATTCAAGAAATCCATGTGTATCTCTAACCCCAGATACAGCTTCATGTATATCTAACCACACTGATAGCTGAAGAGGAGGACCACAAATTTGTCCATAGGTGAGATCCACAATACTCAGGTCCAAAGAGGACTTGAAATGAGAGCCAATGTACTTATGCATGCATCCACAGTTCTCCAGAAAGGAAGATTTTGCTTGAAGGACCAAATTGTGATCCCACCCCACTGCAGGAACCTGATGACATGGGAACTGGTGGAGGGGGAGGAGGCAGACTGAGTGATAGAGTGCCCACACAACCATGTTCAACTGTCCTATGTAGGGGTATATAACAGCTGTAGATGCTGTTACAGCAAGTGAGCAGTCACAGAAGTAATGTACCTGCCTTCCTAGCCATCTATGACTTTGGGGGCAGAATTCAATGCTTCTTGGAGAATCCCTAAGCAATGTCCATTTCCTCAGGTTTTGTTAGAGATAGAAGGAAAGAATTTTGGCCTTAATGAATAGGAAGGAGTTCATCTCAGGAGCCCTACTTTCTACACAACAGTTATATTCCATGACATGTACTTACATTTTCATGGAACATTGGGCCACCTTCTCTGGAGAAAGGAGGATGCATGGCTTGGATGACAGATTAACTAGAACAGTCAGGAGTAAAGCTGGGTGGGAAATGGTTTTCCAGTCCTATGAAAAGTTTTGAGATTTCAAAATTTTTCCCATTTTGAACTGGGATGAACCCCATAGTCTTTCAAAGTTTTTATCAGCATAGCCAAATAGCCTAGTGATTAGGTTGCTCCTCACTGGCAGAAAAGGGGATAAAAGCAGCCCTAAGGAGGCTACACTGGAAGCAGCCAATCAGAGAAGGGCTGAAGGGAGCAGCCAATCAGAGCGAAGCAGGCCCATAAAAAAAAAAGGAGTTGCAGGGCAGAGGAAGGCAGTTCTCTGCTGGGAGCCCAGGGAGGAAGGACTGTGCCTCTGGAGGGCTAAGAGAACTGCCAGCACCCTGGACAGAACAGTACTGCTAGCCAGAACCGGGTGAGCGGGAGACAGCTCCTGGCTTGCTGCTGGGATTTGCAGGCTGAGGCCCTGAGGCAAGGATAAAAAAGATGGTGGGGCCAAAAGGTAAGTGGCCAGACAATTTGCTGCAGTAGCCACCGACTAAGGGAAGTGGCTGAAGAGCGGACTGCAGGTCCCCCGAAAGTGGAGCACTGCCCCTGGCATAGCCAGAGGGCTGTGTCGCTGAAGAGGACACCACGGTCCTTGGAGAGATGTGTGTCCTAGAGCAGGAGTGATGGTGGTGAGGCACTACCCAAGGAGGGTGCACTACCATGCAGAGCTAAATCCCAAGACAACCCACAGGAGGTGCCAGAGTGGTGAGTCTCACCCCATTACAGAGACCTATATTCAAGCCCCTGGTTCAAATCAGGCAGAATAGGGACTTGGACGTGGGACTCCTTCATCCAGTTCAGAGCTGTACTCATAAGGCAATTGGGTATTCTGGAGTCTCCTTGTCATTATCAACGTTGTATTTTCTGACAAAAAATAGTTTAATAGTTTACAAAATAGTTTAAAAATTCCTGACCAGCTTTAATCGGGAGGACTTTAAACTAGCATCTAGGGAGGAAGATAATAAGAGGTCAAGTACAATACATATGCTCATACATAGAATCAAGGTAGCTTGAATGTAAATAACCAAGCCATCAAGGATGTAAGAAGAAATTCTTCTACTCCCTATTTACCAATGTTAGAAGCATGAGAAATAAACACGAGAAATTAGAAATAGAATCATAGAATATCAGGGTTGGAAGGGACCTCAGGAGGTCATCTAGTCCAACCCCCTGCTCAAAGCAGAACCAATCCCCAACTAAATCATCAAGCCTGACCTTAAGAATATCTAAGGAAGGAGATTCCACCACTCCCTAGGTAACGCATTCCAGTGTTTCACCACCCTCCTAGTGAAAAAGTTTTTCCTAGTATCCAACCTAAACCTCCCCCACTGCAACTTGAGACCATTACTCCTTGTTCTGTGATCAGCTACCACTGAGAACAGTCTAGATCCATCATCTTTGGAACCCCCTTTCAGGTAGTTGAAAGCAGCTATCAAATCCCCCCTCATTCTTCTCTTCCGCAGACTAAACAATCCCAGTTCCCTCAGCCTCTCCTCATAACTCATGTGTTCCAGTCCCCTAATCATTTTTGTTGCCCTCCGCTGGACTCTTTCCAATTTTTCCACATCCTTCTTGTAGTGTGGGGCCCAAAACTGGACACAGTACTCCAGATGAGGCCTCACAATGTCAAATAGAGGGGAACGATCACGTCCCTCGATCTGCTGGCAATGCCCTACTTATACATCCCAAAATGCCATTGGCCTTCTTGGCAACAAGAGCACACTGTTGACTCATATCCAGCTTCTCGTCCACTGTAACCCCTAGATCCTTTTCTGCAGAACTGCTGCCGAGCCATTCGGTCCCTAGTCTGTAGCGGTGCATTGGATTCTTCCGTCCTAAGTGCAGGACTCTGCATTTGTCCTTGTTGAACCTCATCAGATTTCTTTTGGCCCAATCCTCTAATTTGTCTAGGACCCTCTGTATCCTATCCCTACCCTCCAGCGTATCTACCACTCCTCCCAGTTTAGTGTCATTAACAAGAAATGCTCATTAACAAAAAGAAATGGACTATAACTGGTATTGCTGAAACCTGGTTAGCTGCATGGAATGTTAAAATCACTGGATACACCGTATTCAGGGAATAGGCAGAAGTGGATGCAGGTAGCACACTACGTCAAAGACACCACTACCTGCTTTCAGAAGACACGATCTAGAATGCTTATGGATCAATGTTCTTTCTGAGAAATCACAAGACAAGGTACTGGTGGGTATCTGTTATAGACAACCAAATCAACAAGGATACAGGATGAACAGCTCCTTAAACATGTATCTCTAATGTGCAGAAAGGAAAATTGCATTACCACCAGGGATTTCTATCAATAAAATAACCTTGGTGTTTCTAAAAATTATAGGTGACGACTTTCCAAACAAAACGAACTGGAACCAACTTAGAGAAATTGAATTGAAAATTGTTGGTCACCTAGATGCAAGTCATTATTACCTAATTTCATTTATGTGCAAACAGAATGTAGTCCCAACCAACTATATATATATATATATATATATATATATATATATATATATATATATATATATATATGGTGCTTTAAAAGGGCCAATTTCCGAAAGCTGAAAAAAATCATGAGCAAAACTGAGTGGGAGGAAACATTTAAATACAAAACTGTGAATGAAGGTTGGGAGTTGTTTAAGAATAATTTATTAGATGACCCCCTCAAAACAAACAAGCACTCCCCCCCATCCCATCCACACACAATTCCACAATCACGTGAGAGGGCTTCTTTGGTTTAAAAAATATCTTGGTTAAGAGGGGAAGTGAAAGTAGAAAGTAATAATTAAATATATAAATCATAGAAAAACATGGAAGTTTATAAAGAGTACAGATCAGGGATTGGAAATTACGACTATTGATAAGGGAACTTACACATACCAATGGAAACTCTGCAGCTAGTAGGATTAAGGCTAATAAGATGGAACTCTTTAACTATATCAGGAACAAATGAAATCCATCTGATATTCAAAAAGGATGGTAAAATTATCAATCATGATGCAGAAAAGACAGAAATATTCAATAATTATTTCTGTTCTGTATTTGTCAAGAAGCAGGATGATGTAGTCATATTTTAAAGTGACAGAATAGAAAGTATTTTCTTATCAGGAACTAGGGAGATTATAAAACACAACTTTTAAAATTAAACATTTTAAAATCAGTACTAGTGGATAACTTACACCCAATAATATTAGGAGAATTGGCCAAGGAGCTCTTTGAATGATTAATGTTGATTTATAACAAATCCTAGAACACTGGGTGTTTCCAGAGCACTGGGGAAAAGTAAATTTTGTAACAATTTTTAAAAGGTAAATGTGTGACTTGCATAACTAAAGGCCAGTTAGGCTGACATCGATCCTGGGCAAAATCGTGAACAGGTTGATATGATGCAATTAGTAAAAACTTAAAGGATGGTAGCATAACTATGCCAATTGCCAACACAATTTTATGGAAAATAGGTTTTGTCAAACAAATTTAATATAGTTTTTGATGAGATTACAAGTTTGGTTGATAAAGGTGGCTATGTGGACATTCTGTAAAGAATATGTCTTGTACCACATTCTGATAATAAAATGAGCACTGTACACAATCAGTACATCCCATACTGGTTAATGGATAGATCTTTAAAAATAATGTAATGCAAGAAACTGTAAATGGAAAATCATGATCCTATGGGGTTGTTTCTATTGGGATCACACAGGAATCTGTTCTTGGCCCAATGCTATTCACAGAAAAAATAAAGTAATTGCTGGTGAAATCTGCAGATGACAAAAATTGGTGGAAAGATAAATAATGCTATGGATAGCTCAGTTATACAGACTGATATGGATCATTTTGCTAAAATTGGCTCGTTTGAACATGTCAGTTTCAAGGACCAACATCTAGGAGCAAAGAATGTAGGTCATACTTAGAAGATGGTATCCTGGGCTGAAGTCACAAGGAAAAGTGAAAAGGACTTAGATAACCAACTGAACATGAACACCCAATGGAGGAGGTATAATACCTCTGTATATGACATTAGTGAGACACTTATTTGAATTCCATGACCAGTTTTGGTGTCCACACTTCAAACAGGATGTTGCAAAATTGGGAAAGGTTCAGAATAGAGCTATGATTGATGATTAAGGGTCTGGAAAACAGTAAGAAACTCAGTCTATTTAGCTTATCCAAAAGAAGTAAAAAAAAAAAAAAAAAAAAGTGGCCTGATCATGGTCTGCGTGGGGAAGTGATTTCTGATAGTAGAGGACTCCTAAATATAGTAGAGAAAGGCTTAATGACAGCATGCCTGGATGCTGAACCTAGACAAATTAAAACTGGAAACTAGGTGCATATTTTTAACAATGAGGGTAATTAACCCTTGGAACAATTTATCAAGGGATGTGGTGGATTCTCCATCACTTGACATCCTTAAATCACCACAGGATTTGAAAAAAATGCTATCGCTCAAGCAGAAATCATAGGTTTGATGCGGAAATTACTGGGTGAGCATCTATGACCTGTGTTATGCAGCAGGTCAGACTTAATGATCATTAATGGTCACTTCTGATCTTGACATTTACGTATCTATGATAACTACTGGTAAATGCAAGATTGCCATAAGATTTACTATTGCCAAGAGGAAATGTTACTAAAATATTGTGATATTTTGTTTTTCTTTGTTTGAAAAAGAAAAGTACTGGTAACATTCATGAAAAGATTGGAGACAGAATGTTCAAGAGCAGATGGATCAGATAGGCTGGGAATTAGATGATTCCATGACATGGTTTGCAATTTAAAATTTGTTTTCTTGTCACTCTTCAGCTATCAAGTAAAGGCTGGTTTACAGCAAGTCAAACTGCAGGATTCCTGAACAGAGTTTTATTACAAAGACATATTTGCACTATTGTTATATCCTAGATTTGGTCAGCATTTCTTTTTATAACCTAGCCTCAAAAATTTGCTCCTGGCTGGAACTTACATAAGATCGGTCATACTGGGTCAGACCAAAGGTCCATCTAGCCCAGTATCCTGACTTCTGACAGGGGCCAGTGCCAGGTGCCCCAAAGGGAATACACAGAACAGGTAATCATCAAGTAATCCACTTCCTGTCACTCATTCCCAGCTTCTGGCAAAGAGAGGCTAGGGACACCATCCCTGCCCATCCTGGCTAATAGCCATTGATGGACCTATCCTCCATGAATTTATCTAGTTCTTTTTGAACCCTGTTATAGTCTGGGCCTTCACAACATCCTCTGGAAAAGAGTTCCACAGGTTGACTGTGCATTGCGTGAAGAAATACTTCCTTTTGTTTGTTTTAAACCTGCTGCCTATTCATTTCATTTGGTGACCCCTAGTTCTTGTATTCTGAGAAGGGGTAAATAACATTTCCTTATTTATTTTCTCCACACCAGTCATGATTGTATAGACCTCTATCATATCCCTTCTTCATCATCTCTTTTCTAAGGTGAAAGGTACCAGTCATATTAATCTCTCCTCATATAGAAGCTGTTCTATGCCCCTAATCATTTTTGTTGCCCTTTTCTGAACCCTTTCCAGTTCCAATATATCTTTTTTGAGATGGGACAACCACATCTGCATGCAGTATTCAAAATGTGGGTGTACCATGGATTTACAGAGAGACAACATGATATTTTCTGTCTTATTCTCTATCCCTTTCTTAATGATGTCCAACATTCTGTTTATTTTTTTGACTGCCGCTGCACATTGAGTGGATGTTTTCAGAGAACTAGCCACAATGACTCCAAGATCTCTTTCTTGAGTGGTACCAGCCAATTTAGACCCCATCATTTTATATGTATAGTTAGAATTATGTTTTCCAATGTGCATTACTTTGTATTTATCAACACTGAATTTCATCTGCCATTTTGTTGTGCTGTCACCTAGTTTTGAGAGATCCTTTTGTAGCTCTTCGTAGTCTGCCTGG
Source organism: Lepidochelys olivacea (assembly GCF_965140295.1). NCBI lineage: Eukaryota > Metazoa > Chordata > Testudines > Cheloniidae > Lepidochelys > Lepidochelys olivacea. The sequence continues at coordinate 36,933,802 of NC_140413.1, read as the reverse complement.
GACTTAACTATCTTGAGTAGTTTTGTATCATCTGCAGATTTTGCCACCTCACTATTCACCCCTATTTCCAGATCATTTATAATACTATTTGTCCCAGTACAGACCCCTGGAGGACACCATTATTTACCTCTCTCCATTTTGAAAACTGTCCATTTATTCCTACCCTTTGTTTTCTATGTTTTAACTAGTTACTAATCCATGATAGGACCTTCCCTCTTATCCCATGACAGCTTACTTTTCTTAAGAGCCTTTGAGGGACTTTGTCAAAGGCTTTCTGAAAATCTAAGTACACTATATCTACTGGTTCCCCCTTATCCTCATGCTTGTTGACCCCCTCAAATAATTCTAGTAGATTGGTGAGGCATGATTTCCCTTTACACAAACCATGTTGATTATTCCCCAACAAATTATGTTAATCTATGTGTCTGACAATTTTGTTCTTTACTATAGTTTCAACCAGTTTGCCCGGTACTGAAGTCAGGTTTACCAGCCTGTAATTGCTGGGGTCACCTATGGAGCCCTTTTAAAAAATTGGCATCACATTAGCTATCCTCCAGTCATTTGGTACAGAAGCTGATTTAAATGATGGGTTACAGACTGCGGTTAGTAGTTCTGCAGTTTCATATTTGAGTTCCTTCAGAATTCTTGGGTGAATACCATCTGGTCCTGGTGACTTATTACTGTGTAGTTTATCAATTTGTTCCAAAACCTCCTCTAATGATACCTCAGTCTGGGACAGTTCCTCAGATCTGTCACCTAAAAAGAATGACTCAGGTTTGGGAATCTCCCTCACATCCTTAGCCATGAAGACCAATGCAAAGAATTCATTTAGTTTCTCCCCAATGGCCGTTATCGTCCTTGAGTGCTCCCTTTGCATCTCAATTGTCCAGTGGCCCCACTGGCTGTTTAGCAAGCTTCCTGCTTCTGATGTACTTACTTTTTTTTTGCTAATACTTTTTGAGATTTTGGCTAGCTGTTCTTCAAATTCTTTTTTGGCCTTCCTAATTATATTTTTACACTTCATTTGACAGAGTTTATGCTCCTTTCTATTTTCCTCACTAGGATTTAACTTCCACTTTTTAAAGGATGCCTTTTTGCCTCTCACTGCTTCTTTTACTTTGTTCTTTTACTTTGTTGTTTGGCCACTGTAGCACCTTTTTGGTTCTCTTACTATGTTTTTCAATTGGGGGTATACATTTAAGTTGAGCCTCTATTACGGTGTCTTTAAAAAGTTTCCATGCAGCTTGAAGGGATTTCACTTTTTACACTGTACCTTTTAATTTCTGTTCCACTACCTTCCTCATTTTTGTGTAGTTCCCCTTTCTGAAATTAAATGCTACCAAGTTGAGCTGCTCTGGTGGTTTCTCCATGACAGGGATGTTAAATTTAATAATATTATGATCACTATTACCAAGCGGTCCAGCTATATTCACCTCTTGGACAAGATCCTGTGCTCCACTTGGACTAAATCAAGAATTGCCTCTCCTCTTGTGGGTTCCAGTACTAGATGCTCCAAGAAGCAGTCATTTAAGGTCTCAAGAAACTTTATCTCTCTGCATCCCGTCCTGAGGTGACATGTACCCAGTCAGTACCCATATCCCCAGACATGGGGATAGTTAAAATCCCCCATTATTATTGAGGTTTTTTTATTTTAATAGCCTCTCTAATCTCCCTGAGCATTTCACAGTCATGATCACCATGCTGGGCAGGTGGTCAGTAATATATCCCTATTGCTATATTTTTATTATTAGAGCTTGGAATTACTATCTAAAAACAAAAACCCTACCATGTGTCAATTAATAAAATGTGTTTTTTCAGATTAAATAAACTCCTGAATTCACACAAACAGAGAAACTAGGCCTAGAAAACACCTATTAAGTCATGTAAATGTATGCCCCCACTTTATTTCCTACATGTATTATCTAGTGCTTTGTCCAGTCCAATTTTCAAAGCCTCAACGAATGGAGCTTCCACTGCTTCTCTCTGATGATTAATCCAGAGCAGAAAGTAATATGTAAGATCACATTCTAATACATCTCACTCAAAAATGTATACATATTCCCAAAAGGCTTTTTAAAAAACATATTTGGCGAATGATTAATTCATGAGCGGTTAGTGTCATGATATTTTGAATACGTTTTTAAAAGTTGGATACTTTTGGTGAATTCCTGGCCCTAATGTGTCAACTTGAGTTTTACCATTGACGTCAATGGGGCCAGAGCTTCTATCTTTAATATCTCTTTTTAGCAAAATACAGTTCAATAAGGATTATCATTTACCATACTGACCTCTACTGTCAAGTAATAAACAAACTATTATTTTCAGACAGCACTATGTAATTGTCAAGAGACTCACATCCTGAATTTGTGCTTGAAACTATGTGAAATAGGTATTCTACCTATTTAACTCATACACAGCTGAACTACTGTGTGTTCATTAGGTACATGGAACTCCCAAGTCAGTAGGCGTTATATTCTGTTTTGAAATCGCATGACATGGCCCAGAATAAAGAAAGGGGAATCCTAAAAAGGAGATGAAAGGCACTTCAATAAAAGAAGCAGATGGGAAAAAATAGTGAGATTTAACTAAAATTAATCTCAGAATTTAGCATAAACAGGGCAAGAGTTTGATCTCAACTATAGCATTATAAATCTGTAGAAACTCTATGGAGTTATTCAGATGTACAGAAATGTAATACAGTATAGTTTGGCTGTAAAGTACCATAGTGGTCTAAGTTCTACAGCAGCCCAGTATTTTAAAGAGAAGGACTCTTAAATAATAGTTTGGCCAGATTCTGCAGGTAGATTTATACCTACATTTGAGGCCCTTCACAGAAATGATCCCAGTGGGCAGAAGGGAAAAAACGGAGTGAGGTTCCTGAGAAATAGGAAAAAGGATCAAGTTGCACCCAATTCTGCCCTCCGATACACATGAACACTCCCACTTGCTTCAGTGGGAGTTGCACCTGACTGCACAATCCAGCTACATGGGCCTCATCTAAAGTCAATGTAAAGATTCCCATTGATTTCACTGGGCTTGGAAATAGTCCCTAATTGCATACATTTTCTGCTAAAATTGCCAGCATAGCTTAAATCTCCCACAATCATTGTAGTGGGGGTTGAAGCTTGGGCTGATAGCAACATATGTCCCTTAATTTATGCCTTAATAATCATGGTTTTGCATCTTTGGCTTGCATCCTTCATAAGAACTTTAAAATGGCAAGAGGGAACGGGGCATAACTATATATCGGTTGTCAGCCCATAAAGTTAGCTTCTAACATCTCAACTCCCTTAATTAAATAACATAAGAAAGGTCATGCCACAGCAGAATAAAGTTCTGTATTGATCAGTATCTTGTTTCTGACAGTGGTCAAAGTTTCAAAAATATATAATGAACACTTTGGTAATCATGTTACACTGTACAGTGAGCAGATGTTTCTTCATCTTCCAAACTGCTTATCAAACTATGCCCTGACGCATGAGAATTGATAGACAAACACTGCTTTTTTTTTTACTCCAGCTATTGTAACTGTATATGATAGTCATCTGAAATATCTATTTTCAATGTACTAAACTATTTACTTCAATAATTAATATCCCACAGCAGCTAGTTCCACAGACCAATTCTATATATTTAATGAAATGTACTACACTTAAAATTGTTAGAAGAGTTACAGTGACTATATGATATTTTCCAATTCCCGAACCCAAAGTAATCCCTCAGCTGAAATGAGGGGAAGACCCAGAGGTGCTGAATCTCCAAGACACCAAAAAAAGGGAGATTCTGAGAAACTGCTGCACAGCAGGTGATGGGACAGTGAGTGAGAACAAGAAAGAGAATCGTTATCTGATAGGTCCTGAACAAATGGAACCTGACCTCTGGGGAAAGGTTAAAAAAATTGGGCATGTTTAGTCTTGAAAAAAGAAGACTGAGAGGGGACTTGATAACAGTCTTCAGATATGTTAACAAGAGTTATAAAAAGGACAGTGATCAGTTGTTCTCCATGTCCACTGAAGGTAGGACAAGAAGTGATTGGCTTAATCTGGAGCAAGGAAAATTTAGGTTAGATATTTGGAAAAAACAATTAAATATAAGGATAGTTGAGTACTGGAATAGGATTACCAAGGGAGGTTGTGGAATCCTCGCCCATGGAGGTTCTTAATAACAGATTAGACAGATACCTGTCACGGATGCTCTAGATCAGTGATTCTCAAACTTATTTAATCAGGCCCCCCTTCTTTGTGTCTGTAGTCATTTTTTCCCCTGCCCCTTCATGCAGGTACATCTGCCACCATCCAGCTCTGAAGGCAGAGCAGAGAGCAGTTGTCGCATAGTTTGAGAAGACTGGTCTAGATAATATTTAGTCCTGCCTCAGTGAAGGGGACTGGACTAGATGACCTATCGAGGTCCCTTCCAGTCCTAGATTTCTATGATTCAATGGTTCAATGATGCACACTACATACTGGACATTTTCTGTTTAAACAGAAATAAACTATACAATCCTGGAAAAGACATTTAATGTAATTTAATCTACTATAGACTCAACAATGGGAGCTACAAGGTAGGAAACTGGATTTAAAAACTGGCCAACGGGTACTACTACTCAAGTGGCTATGTCATGACTGAGTGGAGTCCTAGAGGTGGCCTGAGGAAGAGGAAAGGAAGGGGGTGCAGCACCGAATAGGGGGAGTAGAAATTATGTCCACGAAGGATGTAATGCCTCCAAAGGGCTTGGAGGAGTGTGCTTAGTATCTCCCAAGGAGTCTTTGAGTTATGCAGCACTTTCAGTGGCACTAGCAAACTTTCCCTCCCCTTTCCCACCTTGTGATCAGGTTGTGTAAACAGCTGGGCAATGGATATCTCTGGTGCAGAGCAACTCCCCAAACACAGGTGTACCCTTTGTACGGGCAGCTGAGGTTTAACTCAAAGACTTCATAGTCCCTTTATCAAGTAAAACAAGACAATTTTATAAAATAATGAACAGGGCAGTTTTTCCCCAGGAAAATTCCAGCGTATAATCAAGGCATCTTTGTAACAGAGATCCAGAGGGAGTTTTGCAAAGATAAACAATTTGAAATAGTGCATATTTTACAAAGGCGTAGAACAAGCACAGGAGTAAAATTTCTGTAGAATATAAATTACTCCTCTGCCCTATTCTCCCTGTGATGCACACACAGAATTTTTATTAATATCAGGGAGAGCCCTGCCTGATGAGGAGACTATGATGTTAGGACTTGCTCTCTAACTTTGGGTAAAACCCACTCCCTCCTGCATCTGAAGGTGAAGAGGGCAGGTGAAAGGAACATAGACTTCAGCCAAATCTGGCTAGTCCTAGAAGGACAGGATGAGCACAGTTTAGGAGATATCCTCCATCTTCTGCTGATCTTACAGGTATCCCCTCCCTGTGGAAAAAGTGAGGTTCAGTGGCTTTTCAGAGGAGTGGCTCCATGAGGTATTGCTCACCAATGGCTCCATGGACTTCAGAGCAGAAATTGTTGTGAAAGTTCATGATGCTCATTTTAGCATTTACTATATATATCTTCTACATCTGCCCATGTGACGGAGGGAAATGCAGTGTGCAGGATCAGGCAAGGAGCCAATAGTAACATGGTTTTTCAGGGATCCATACCACGAGATGTGGTAAGTATAAATAAGAGCATAAGTCAGAACACACCTTGCTACTTCAAAGGGGGTGTATATTGGCCAACTTAAAACATGTGTGGACCTCAGCAGCAATTACATACGAAAGTCAAAGGCACTCAGTATCAAAAGATCAACTCCAAAAGATCAACACAGATCTGCGCCTGACCTTTGGCATAAGGATGAGAAAAAGCATGCAATTAAAACAGGAAGTGTCAAGCCCTTCTGGAAATTTGCTAACATGTCCCAAAATGAAATACATACAATAATGGATTTTTCTCAGATGATAAAAGTTTAATTTTCTAATTCTGAATTTGAACCCTGATAACTTTTTTTAATTCTACCAGTGAACAGGCAAACAAATCATTCAATTTATTGCAAGCCTTAATTCATCCACAGGGATTATAGGAGAGAGTTAGCCCAAAAAGTACCTTAAAAATCACAAATAGGCAGCAGAAAATTTGAACTTCTGAAAACAAAGTCAATGGAGCTGACTGGTGTCCAAAGAGGAAAGCCATGAGGAAATCAGAATGGATTTTGGGCCTTTCTTATTGTTATGGTTTATTTTAACCTGAAATGCTAACCTGGTTTGTTTAACATTAACCAAATCTGAGTAGAAGGGATATCATACTATGGGTGACCAGGCTTGGAAGAACTAGGTTATACCTTGGTCCAAATTAGGACAACATTCAAAACGTGCCAGTAATCATCTTGATCACTGACTTTTATGTTGTATTCTTCAGTTCTTGTTTCTATTAGACTATAAAACAGCAAGTTGTTGGGCACCTCCTAAGGCCTTATCTATAGTATAAGAGTGCACAACTTTAACTAAATTGATTTAAAAATAGATCTAATCAAACCAGTGCAAGCCCCAAATGTTGGCACACTGAAACTGATTTAACCTTTGCTTTTATCAACTTAGCTTGTGTCAGTAACTTACCAACATCAGTAAGAACAAAAGAACACTGGTCCAGCATTTTTTCTCATCCTAGATGGTGACATATGGGAATTAAAAGTGTAGTATAGTTAGAGCTCAATCATGGGAGATGTTTTGAGTCTCCTTAGGGGCTGAAAGCCCATAACTCCTATCAATTTGCTCAGAACAAACAAATATTGGACCCATATTGCACAAAACATTTAATTCCATATTTCAAAAAAATGCTGAATCAGTACAAATACTTTCCATGTTAGTGAACTTTTCTAAGCCCTGGTCATAAGTGTAAAGAAACATGTTCCATCACTTTCAAAATTACCATAGATTTTTCTGAGGCTCACAAGCCTAATTAACTTTTCCCAGACATGATACACACATTGCCATTCAGGTTTAACAGAGCTCCAGCAACTCTAATATAAGTTGTCAATATACTGTACTATTTGTCAGATTGCAGTGCGATACCTTGGCATAAGTTTGACATAGGAGGCTCATGTTTCTCCAAAAGCAGGAGTACAGTGTACTAAAGCTTTGCAGATGGTGGTCCATACTTAAATTAAATACTGCTGCTACATGGGAAATGCTGAAGCAAGTATGTGGATCAGTGGGTGAAAATTTTACAAATGTACAAATGAATACTGTATATCCACCCCTCAGTATGCACATGTAACTCTTACTGACATCAAACTGAGTTATGTGCACATAGTAAGGGGAAAATATGCCCCAAAGCACAGATTTACATCCAAACCATTATAAACAATCTTAAATGTAAAATACAGATTTTCAAAACTAGTACACATACCTAAATATAAATTTACTTAATATAAAAATAATGTGTTCTAAGTAGGCATTATGGTCTTTTGGGTCTTGTACACTTAACTGAAATGTCTCTATTTCTATTACCTGGTCCTGTGTGTTTGTTTGTTTACATGCTGAAAAGTAACTATTTCTGAAAGACTGACATACATTCTCCCTACAACTCTCAACACATTAACACTACACATGTTTATGTTAAAAAGTCCCAAGCGAATGGACGACCAACCAAGTGTGGATTGTTTAAATAACCGTAGGTGTTGTGGAACATGCAGTCCAGCCCCATACTCCATACACAGAATTCAGATCATGAAATAAAAAGCCAAGGTAAAGCAACGGTAAATTCAGGTCTAAGTGGTCACAACTTAAAAGATTCAAGTTAAAGCTAAAACTCTTAAACTACTGAATCACAATCATGCTGCGTTTCAGCCTCTTTTTTTATTTGGAATTACCCATCTCAGTAGAGGTCTACTAACTATGACTGGGAGTGGACAAACAAAAAATATTGCCCAAAAGCCCAATTAAAACTAGACCAGCTCTGAGCAAACAATGAATATGTATTTAGGATCCTGATTTTCACTGCAAAAAATAAGCATATACATGAACATGTCAGGTAAATGCATATGTCAGGAATCGGTGCCTACAGCAGAGCCAACCTAACAAGTGCATCTGGTCTGTAGAGAGCTGCCTGGTTGGCTATGCTGCCTGATTAGTTGGACGAGTCCAGAGACTGTCTCTTAAGACCAGCAGCAGCAGCAATTCAGCGGTTCCTCAAAGCATTCACCCACTGCTGTGTTAGCTCCCATCTTGGCCACAGCCTTGCCTCACTGCAGTTAACCTGGCTCTGACCCTCGGCTCCCATTACTGACTTCAGTTCTGACCCTTAGCTCTGACATCTAGCCTCTGACTCCAGCCAGTGGTGGATTAATGATTTTGCCGCCCCTAGGCCCAGAAATAATTACCGCCCCCCTCTCCCCTCAGCTCACCTCCGCTCCGCCTCCTCCCCGAGTGCGCCGTCGGGTCCTGCTTCTCCCCACTCCCTGCCAGTGCTTGTGCACGAAACAGCTTCACGAAGGAGAGGGGAAAGGGGGGAATGTGGCACGCTCAGGAGAGGAGGTGGGACTAGGGCAGGGATTTGGGGAAGGGGACCAATAGGGGAAGGGAGGGGGCGGGGAAGGGGTGGAGTTGGGGCGGAGGGCGCGAACCGGCACCAGGGGAAGCAGCCTCTGGCTGCTATTATAAATTTGCCACCCTAGGCCTAGGCCTTGTCGGCCTAGGTGTTAATATACCACTGACTCCAGCTCTGACCCTGGGCTTTTATTTCTGGCTACTGACTCCTATTCCAACCACTAGGCACAGCAGCCCATGTCCCAGTCCTGACAGCATGTTTAAAAGTGCGTTTGTGAGAATATTTATGTGAGCTCACATGCACGTGCAGTTTTTGCATGCGTACAACTTTGGATCTCAGTTTTGAAAACGCCGTACCTAATGTCTGAAAAATAATCACAGAAATCTGGCCAAAATAAACCACACTTGAGAGGTATATGGCCTGATCTGATGCCTGCTGAAGTCAATGAAATGACTCACGTTATCTTCAGTGACCCTGCATTAGGCCTAGTCACCAAAGAGAATGATAGACACAGCAGCATATGAAAGATCAATACACCATATGAGATACAATGCATTATGAGGAAAAATGGAAAGCCTTTTCTGGATTTCATTAAACAGGAAGAGAAGTATGTTAGTTCTTTTCAATATGTACTCTCAGAAAACAAACATTACAAATAAAAAATATGGGAAAGCTTTATTATCAACCTACTTTGTCTAATTTTGAAAAACATGCATGCCTCAAACTTTAAAAAAGAGGATGGAAAAACAGCGAGTTGGTTTATTTAAAACATGTTGATTACTGCTGTCATTAAGTAAACTGAATACTATCTCCTCTGCCTGGTTCACTATTTCACAATATTTGAAAAATAGTTTTGTTTCCAGTTCTTATCTAGCGCAGGAGATGGCATAGGTGTTTTTTCAGAACTTCATGATATCGGAAGTGTTTGTTGCTATTATTCTACTAAATATTACATTTGTCTTATCAAGAGGCTTATGTTATAAATAACTTATAGTGTTTAGAAGTGCAACAATTAAATGATAAATTAATAAGGGAGACAAGCAAAATATGAATCATGATACCACTAACATAATTAACATAAATTAAATAGCATCACAGATTTTCTGTTTAGTGCAGCTGTTGTATAAAACAAGAGAACCTACTTTATTCATTTGCTTGGTTGTATTTTGATTAAAAAAAAAACTATATTAGACAATGCCCAAAAGAGAATAAATGAAAACTCAGAAGTAATCATAAAATATTCATTGCAAAGTCTCTGCACAAGACCTGTACGTAAACATCCCCAGTAAAAATCAGAAAAACAGATGCATATGAATTGGTAGCTTCATACATACACCAAAAAGCCAAACATCTTCCAAGGGCACAGACGAGAGCAAGCATTGCATTATAACGATTGCTACGTCAGAGACCTGGAGACCTGTGCAAGGCATTTACAAATGTGCTATATTAAAGCAGCCACCATAGTCTGGCCACCACAGTTAAGAATCTCCCAATGTTTCCATTGCAAACCCTTACTTCCACAGATCTGAAATAAAATTCAGTTTAATAAAAAGTCTGGAATGCAAGGTCAGCTTGGGTGTGATTTTATTTCTATATTTGAAAACATATTTATTTGTTTTGTTATATTTGTTTATTCTATTTGGTTAATGTACCACATCCATTGGTGTGATAACTGAGCATTTGCCATTTTTAACATTACATATAACAAGGGCGGCCTAACCGTGGCTGTGAGCCTCATGCGGCTCTTTTATATTTAAAATGTGGCTCTCAGAGCCCTCCACACCCCCCCACTCTTCACCCACCAGACTAGGTGGTGGACCTTGGGACATCTGTCTTGCAGCAGGGTGGTGGGTTAGGGGCTTCTGCCCAGTTGGGAGGGGAGTCTCAGGGCTTCAGCCCTGCAGGGGGCGCCTGCTGGGGCCTGGGGCTTCAGCAGGAGCAGGACTGATAACCCAAGCCCCAGGAGGTGCCTCCTGTGGGGCTGAAGCCCTGAGCCCCAGGAGATGTGACCCGGTTCTTGAACTTCTGAAGATTGTCATATGTAAGTTGGAGGGTCAGAAAGTTTGGCCACGCCTTATATATAAGCTACTAAAAATCAATACAAATATGCAGTTATCCTAAGCTGGCCATAAAAGTTCCAGTCCTGTTTCTGAGGTAAATATTGTGTGAAACACATTATTTTTACATTCTAGGAAGACAGATTTTTCTTTTGAATAAGTTAAGACAATGAAACAAGAACAAAAAAGTAAAACGTACCATGTTCTGCCCTCAATTAAACCCGTACCACCCCATTAGGGTGTTTGCATTAGGCTTGCCAACCCTCCAGGATTGTCCTGGAGCCACCAGGAATTAAAAATTAATCTTTTCGTGTTTTAACCTTTCCTCATAGGTCAGGTTTTCTAAACCTTTTCTCATTTTTGTTGCTCTCCTCTGGGCTGTCTCCAATTTGTCCACAACTTACTGAAAACTTACCCAAAACTGGACCCACCAATGCTACATAGAGCGGGACAATTACTTACCATGTCTTACAAATGGCAGTCCTGTTAATACATCCCAAAATGGTATTAGTCTTTTTCACAACTGCATCACACTGTTGACTCATAATCAATTTATGATTCATGATTATTCCCAGGTCCTTTTCAGCAGTACTATTGCCTAGTTAGCTATTCCCCATTTTGTAATTGAGCATTTGATTTTTTTCTTTCGTACGTGTAGTACTTTTCACTTGTCTTTACTGAATTTCACCTTGTTGATTTCAGCCCAATTCTCCAATTTGACAACGTCATTTTGACTTCTAATCCCATCCTCCAAAGTGCTTGCAGCCCCTCCCAGTTTAACATCAACTGCAAATTTAGTAAGCAAACTCTGCACTCCATTATCTAATTCATTAATGAAAATATTGAATAGTAGTGGACCCAAGACAGACCCCTGGGGGACCTCATCTGATACATCCTCCCATTTTGATAGTGCACCATTGATAACTACTCTTTGAATATGGTCTGTAACCAGTTATGCACCCACATTATGGTAATTTCATCATGGTAATTTCATATTTTCCGAGCTGCTTATGTGAATATCATGTGGGGAAGTGTCAAAAGCCTTACTAAAATCAAGATAAATCATGTCTATGGCTTCCCCGCATCCAGGAAACCAGTAACCCTATCAATGAAGAAAATTAGGCTGGTCAGGCAAGATTTGTTCTTGACAAACCAATACTGGTTATTACTTATTACCCTGTTATACTCTGTGCTTACAAATTGATTGTTTAATAATTTGTTCCTATATCTTTCCAGGTATTCAAGTTAGGTTGACTGGTCTATAATTTCCTCGGTTTCCTTTGTTCCCCTTTTTAAAGATAGGTACTATGTTTGCCCTTCTCCATTCCTTTGGGATGTCACCCATCCTCCATGAGTTCTCAAAGATAATAGCTATTGTTATGTTTATATTGGTACTATATTAGAGTCAGGATTAAGGTAAATAAAACCAAGACCGTGAAAATTACAGCTGACCATTCTTAACACCACAGTTTTGTACCTTCTTCACTTTTTGCCCCACCACACAACTGTGAGTGAGGGAGTAGTGATATTATCCCCTTAATTTATGTAGTGGGGATAGGAAACTGCATAGAAAGGGATTTTCATGACAGTTATTAAGTTTTTGTTTCTGACAACTTGGCAAAAGAAGTAAAGTGATCTCAGTGTAAAAAGATCTCCCCTTTTATTCTTTAGTGACTAATACAGACACAACAGTGAGATGAAACAACTAAACATCTTATATACATAAACACACTTATAAAGGGTTCACTGGTGCAAGATAAGGGCAGAGGAGGAGACAAAAGATCCTTTCCATTGCCCTGGGTTACTTCTCTCTCCACACTCCATGTACAGCTAATTCCTCTTCTGAGAGAAGGACACTGTCCCTTCTTCTAGGCAAGAAGTATCAACATGGGAGGAAGTGGACCACATATTCAATGAGCACTACTAATTTACTTCTTTAGTACAGTAAAGAGGTCTGTAGTAGCAAGAATTAGAATGATACAGAGTGGACCTCTTATTAATAAATGACAGTTATACACAGAGTGCAATTCAACCCAGTGAAGAGGGACTAAAGCATATTCTAGCTGTGACTTAAGCCATTTAAGACCTTTAGTAATGTAGAGAGTCTGAGGCAGGATTGTCTAAGGATATAATATATTGTAATATACTTGGGTGGGCTGGGTGAGCGAATGTTCCTTAGCACACACTGTGACATCCTCAAATGGAAGAACTTTCCCTCCTGAAGTCATTCTGAGAAGAAGCACAGGGTTGGGTCTCTTCTTTCTGCCTTTGGGGAGAAGGGAACTGTGTGAATACGAGCAATGACAACAGCGGTGGGAAGATGGCCTTTGTAAACCCTCCAGCAATAGTCCAGTGTTGCCAACTTTTGGAATGTTATCATGAGTCTCATGACATTTGGTTTTCTTGTTAAAGCCCCAGTGCCTGGAGTCATGCAGTTACATAAGAATCTCCGATTCATTTTTTTTAAAGTAAGCTTCTAGCTCTCCCAGTTGTAGAGAAAAAACTCAGAAATGTGACCCAAAGGCAGCCTAAAGGCTCTAAACCAGAAGGCAAATAAAACCCCCCCCTGAAACATATTGGTTTTTGACTCTTCATGACTTTTAAGTCAATCTCGTGATTTTTTGACAGCCTAACTCATGACTTTTAAATCTTTGGGTTGGCAATATTGCACACCTGTTTCTTGTATTTAGTAAACGTGTGCCTAATGTCAGTATTCTAGTCACTGGTTCTACCTGTGCTGGCTAATGATAAGCAGATTGAGAGGTAACAAAATTCTGGTGGGAACAAGTGCTATCAGCACTTAATAAGCAACTGAAAGAAAATAGCAGATGACAATAATGAAGTGATTAGCATGTAGAAAGTAACTTCAAGAATGGTTAACACAGATCAAGAAGTCCATTTTACATGGGCTGAGGACGACTGCCAAGTCTAGATAGGAAATTCAGAAAAAAAAAAGCCAATTTTCATTAAAAAAAGTTTCAATGGAAAAATTTCAATCAGCACTATCTTGCAATATCAAAGGTATTTCATTGTGTTGCATATCTCTAACAGCTGGTGCAAAACTTTTATGAAACACTTCAGATAGACAGACATATTCACAGAGAGCCAGAAGGCTCTTCCATTTTACAAAGAAGAAACCCTGCGCCTCCGCCCTGCTCCCCCCAGATTTCACAGCCATCTGCTGTTCAGGAAGCCACATTTCAGCTCTAACTCAGACAAGACCAAACAGTAAGTGTTACTTATCTTCCCTGCACCTCTCCACCTCCTTCCCAAAGCAGGTAAAAGCAACAGGAGCGTTGTGACACCAAGGACAGCTTATTTCAAGGAAATGGATGTCTGATGCCACAGACACTTCCTCTTGTTGGCTCAGCCCTACCTATTATTACAGTCATTGTGACACAGTCAGGCTGGAAAGCTGTGAGAGAGTGATGGAAGGCCAAGTATATTAGTCCTAGAATGATAAAGGCCCTTTTCCCAATATGCTGAAAAGGGGTTACCTCAGGTCAACTAGGGACTCCTGAGTCCAATTAAGGAAGAGCTCTCCCATTGGCACAATTACTCCATCTCCACAAGAGGAGGAAACTATGCTGGTGGAAGAGTGTGGACAGTGCTTAGGTCAGTGTAACTTGCATTGCTCAGGGAGTGGCTTTTTCACACACCCGAGCAACGTATGTTATATCTACATAAGCAGCAGTTTAGACCTGCCCAAAGTCAACATACATTTTATGCTCATTTACAGACCACCAGAGACTAAAGGATTATAAAGGAGCCCATGGATACCTTGTCAGTGATGGTGGGGAAATACTCGGGCTTGTCATCCTGAGAGATTTCAACATGCAAAACTCATCTCATCACTTGCCTCCCTAGGACTTTCATAGGTCCTCTCTGGTCCAACTCACACAGCTGGTCACACCTGGGACCTGATTTTCAGTTTAGATATCAAAACAGAGGACACACAGCCCAGCCACTGTCACCTCATTAGGGCAGTCTTCAGAGACCATCCAGCATGCTGACAACAAGAAAGACCAACGATCCTGTTTCAACCATGAAGACTCAAGGACTCCAACAAATTCCAGAGTCTGATAACGGACAACAGCATCTCACCAACAGGATGAGGACTCATAGTTTTGGTAAATCATTACCATTTTACACTGGTGTTGGCCACTGACACACTGTCTCCCAAGCAGCCCCTTTCTCCCCATTGCCCACACAGATCTCCTTGGTTTTCTGACACCCAGTAATGGGTGAAAAGAAGAGGACAGAAACTTGAATGCCAGTGTATCACTCAAAGAATAAATATCTTCCTTCAAACACACAATAGTCTGATCAACACCAAAGAAACCCATTCTGGACACATCGGCCTTAGTCAGCAATCACACAGTGTCAAACCTGTCATTCCTGAGAAATCTCATAGAGAAGCTAGCAAAAGACTAGCTACAAGCTCATCTAACTGAAGCTAACATTCTAGATCCAGCACAATCTGGATTCAGGCAGAACACAGAACTGAAACTGCTTTGATGGCACTGATGGATGATCTCTGATCAATGGACAGTTATCCATTTGACACTGTTGATAATGAAATTATGCTGTTTCATCTGAGAGAAGTGGCAAGGGTCCAGGGTAATGAGCTACTATGATTTGAGTTCTTCCTGGAGGGATGCAGACAATGAGTATTGATGGAAAAACTGCACCTCCACCACTATAGCCCTCAGTTGTGGAGTATCACAAAGATCAATTCTCCCTCTGGTCCTTTTCAACATTTACATGCAACTATTAGGTGAAGTGGTCAGATGAAATGAACCAGCAATATACAGATGACACACAGCTCTCCTCATCCTTCACCACATGTAACCACACCACTAATACTAAGATGGCCCAGTGCTTGGATGAGATCAGCTCTTGGATGAAGAGTAGCTAGTGGAAACTGAACCTGAGCAGGGTGGATTGATTTAAATCAAGGCAATTTAAATCACCAAGTGGAAACCCTCCATTTAAATGATTGATTTTAACTTTTCCACTTGTACTTCAATTATTTTCTAAAGAAAGGTGCATGCTCATTAGTTGATAAAATCATTAAACCATGTTGATTTACAACTAAATAGAGCCTGTATACTAGATTGGTACATCTTTTTGCTAGGAGGGTACACTATACCTATGTACATTTATTTAAGAAATTATATAGCTTAATATTTTTCAGATTCTTATTAATTGCACATTGTTAGTATGTTAGAAAATGGTGCATGATATATTGCTTATTTACTAGATAATTAACTTTTTGCTCATGACTTGTGTCAAGCTGCATTAGTATGCTAATGGTAATTAAACATGTTTATTTTTAAAAAGAAAAACATTATATTTTAAAAAGACTAAATAAAATATCCATTTTTTATTTTAGAAAAATCATTTTGTTTTGTTTTTATTCTACCCTGAACTCGAGGAATACAGAGAAGAGCTTACAGCCATGGTGCAGGCTCCATTGGTTGAAAATACCCAACCACAACTGGTCAATTTGCTATTATGAAAATGTAGGAAAATTTATGCCCTCAAAATATTTTTGGCAAAAAAAAAATATTACTGAATAGATCTGAACATAGATTCAAAATCCATCACTTACTTACTTGCTTACAGTTTTTATATTAATATAAAAATCATTTACTTGAGCTACCATCTTCTGAGGCTAATTGTGTGATTTTTATATTGAGGCATAAAGGACATAGGACTTTAAGGGACCTCCTGGGTGACTGAAACATCTGATAGTCCCCTGCTATCAGAGGCAAAAAAGACCTAAATATATCATAGACCACAATGCCCTCTTCAGAATAATTTGAAGCTCTTAAGGCCTATTGTGTGAAGCTGCCTCCCATATGCACATCAACCCTTATATTTTGAAAGTGGTATGAAGACATTTAGTTAAGTGACTCCCCAACATCATCTTGAAAATGTAGGAAAAATTATGCCCTAGAAATATTTTGGATAAAAAATGTTACTGAAAAATGCACTGTAGCTATTAAGTAGAGAAAAATTAATAGATCTGAACATGCAGGTATAGCTTGGATTAATGATGGTGACAAAAGAGACACGTGATTCCTTCCTGAAGGTGTTTGAGGACTGAAACATCATGGATGAAGAATAATTGTATAAAGCCTAATTCTGCAAAATCTATTGCTAACATAAGGAATCCCACTGACTACTCCAAGGAGGAAAGACTAGGACTAATGAAACTCAGGAAAATTCAAGCTAAATATATAAAAAATAATTTCCGAACTGTAAGAGCTGCAGAACAATCTCTCAAGGTAAGTGGTGGAAGCTCCATTGATTGAGTCATTCAAAACTAGACTGGACAAAGCATTCCAGAATATATTGTAGGGGACAATCTCACACTGGTTAGAGGACAGATAAGGTGACTTAATAGGTCTTTCACATCTCTAAGTTCCTATGATTTTATGGTTCTATGAAATGCATAGCTTTCTGCAACTTTTCCAAATCAATTAAAAATACACACTGGAACAAAATGGTTGGGACCTTCCTACCTGAAATACTGCCTTTCTTCCTAGCCCACGCTCTGGGCTGGATTAACTCTCCTGTGGGCCTGGGGCTATTAGATTTTGTGGGGCCCGTGTGTACAAGTCTTTTCCTAATTTAAAACAAAATGATCACAATTATGGCATCGAAGCTATTAACGCTATACTAAACTTGCCTTTTAATTAACATAAAGCCGTTCTGTGGTTACATTTCAGTCTTAAAACATGTAGAATATAGTTAAGTTAATTCAAAATAGCCTACTTCTTACCTTAGAACAGCTGTTATATTAGTTTCTTTCTGGAAGGGAGTTTGGGTGCAGGAGGGGGCTCCAGGGTGGGGCAGAGTGATGGGGTGCAGGAGAGGGTGGGGGGGTGCAGACTCTGGGAGGGAGTTTGATGCAGGAGGGGCTTCTGGCTTGGGGCAGGGGGTTGGGGTGCAGGAGGGGCTGCAGGGTCCGGGAGGGAGTTTGGGTGCAGGAGGGGCTTCTGACCTGGAGTGGGGGGTTGGGGTGTAGGAGGGAGTGCAAGGTGCAGGCTCTTGCTGGGAGGCGCTTACCACAGGCGGCTCCTGGCCAGCGGCGCAGCAGGGCTCAGGCAATTGATTCCTGGCCAATGGGAGCTGCAGGGATAGTGCTGGGGGCAGGGGCAGCGCACAGAGACACCTCTTCCCCCCACCCAGGGGCCGCAGAAACGTGCCAGCAGCCAGCCCCTTCCAGGAGCGGTGTGGGGCCATGGCATGCAGGCAGTTTGCCTGAGCCCTGCTGTGCCACTGGACTTTTATCAGAGGGGTAGCTGTGTTAGTCTGTATCCACAAAAACAACTAACAGATTTATTTGGGCATAAGGTGACACCGGAGTCCTCGCTGTTTTACTGGATTCTTAGCAGCCTGGAGATCGCAATCAACTGGCAGAGGCTCTGCGATCGACCAGTCAATCGTGATCGACTGGTTGGTGACCACTGAATTGTATGTAATTATGGATTTATTTTTTGCAGGGCCCCCCTTCGCCCAAGGCCCTGAGCTGAAGCCCCTAAAGCTGCTGCGATAATCCAGCCCTGCTCACACTGAAGCAATTGAGCACTGCAGAGGCCCTTGAACTGAAGATCCCTGTGTAGAACAAACTCTGTAAGGGCACCTAACCTTTGGAATGGTTTCAGAGTAACAGCCGTGTTAGTCTGTATTCGCAAAAAGAAAAGGAGTACTTGTGGCACCTTAGAGACTAACCAATTTATTTGAGCATGAGCTTTCGTGAGCTACAGCTCACTTCATCGGACATCCGATGAAGTGAGCTGTAGCTCACGAAAGCTCATGCTCAAATAAATTGGTTAGTCTCTAAGGTGCCACAAGTACTCCTAACCGTTGGAATGTGCTCCTTCCCACCCTTGGTTTGAAACAACCTGAATTCTTTGCCTTGTCCTTTATCCTTGTCTGTTTGAGATGGTGTTTGGGAGGGCTGAGACAGCACAATGCAGGTGGCATGTGTGTATCGGATGAGAACGGGTGGGGTGGAAGCTCTGATTTGAAATGGGTTAATGATTGTTAATGATTGCTATATTGTTAGAAGGAGAGAGCAGGACTTTGCTGCTGTTTTAGTTAGGTAATTATTTTTGTAGCATGTGTTTAGTTAACGGCAAGGCCACTGTCAGCTGCAGGTAGACACACTGTTTTGTTGTTTTTTAAATCTAATTAAATCAATAAACCAAAAAATCTGAGCTTATAAAATAAAAATAAATAGGGTCTTAAAAATGAAATATATCTGACCATTTTCTTCTTAGTTTACCCCAGAAAACTGGTGACATCCGAGTTACCATAAATTTGGGAACAGAGTATGGAAAGATACAGAAAAGATGAACTACTGGAAAAAATTATTGTTTTTAAACTCCATGAGTGGAAGAAGTAGGAGGTGTATGTCCATAGCAAATCACGGAATTGCACAGCCCCCTGAACCCTTGCAAATTCTCATCAAAAAACATACTGGAGGAAAAAAAGTTTTGAAAAGTTTTTTGTGGTCACCAGGTTTAATTGTATAAGCCTGAGGCCCTGTCAATGAAAGCGGAGCACAACAGTCCCAAATTTGCTAAAAATGTACTACGTGTAATACCTAAAAAATATGTTTTCAAATATTTACTCTGTAAGTTTGAGGTTTAGAGTAGAAAATTGGAGCAGCAGGATTAGGGAGGCAAAGGCACTCACTGGTGGGGACAGCCAAACCAACACTAGCTACAGGATAGCCAAAGAAACACTGCTTTTATTTTTGCTTTTGCTTCCTTGTTCTCGCACATCCTCTGGGCTGGTTTAGCTGAATATACCGAGAGCAGCTGTCAGGAGGTTTTATTTGGACATTTTTTTGTGAGAGATCTTTGTCGGGAGGGGGGAAATGTTGGATAACTGCATCAGTTAGTTATGGAGAAGCATTTCTGACAGAACCAGCCATAGTTTGTGCATGGATTTCTGCAATGTAACATGCAGAGAAATCTATCCAGCTCCCTCCCCAAAAGGGAACTATCACATCACCTTTCTCCAGGGACACTTGCAACCCTCTGCCTTTGAGACTTCATGGTTTCCCCACTCCCTACCCCCCTCTCTCTGTCATAAGCTAATCTGTCTTCCTTTTTCTCAATCTTTTCTTTCTTCTGCTGTTAAGGGTCTGATTCTGCCAGGTGCTGACTGACCCTCAACTCCCCTGAAAATCAGTGGGAGATAATGGGTGCTCAATACCGTTCAGAAGCTGCTCAGCAACTCACAGGATTGGGCTTTAAAAGGGATATTCTAGCTCCACGAATGTCAATGGAGATAGGATTTCACGTAAGTGTCTAGTCCTTTGTCAGCCTGAATGTTCTTCATGAGTTAGGCCCCCCAAACTAATGAGAGTGGCTTAAAAACTGTAAGATTTTAAAAATAATGAATTTTGCATTTTTGTATGTCCCTTCTGGGGTAGGAGCTCTCCAGAGTCACTCTTTCCAGTTTCTATCTCCAATCATGAGAGCTAGAAAATTACTTAAAAAAAATGAAAGCTGAGATTCTCACGTGATTCCATGATTCCAGGAGTGAGGCTTTCAGAAAAATACCAAATATCATGAGACTCATAAAATTGCAAGAGTTGGAGACACTGAACTAAGCAGTTAATCAGCTACCCTTTTGTGCAGCTCATCTCCTCTTCATGCTGGGGCTGTAGAGGAAGATTTTGCCTATAAAATCACTACCATTCAAATCCCTCCTGAAGATGATAGACTGCTAATGGAATGCTTACAGGATATCACCAGATTACTCTGGTAGGCAGAAGGATCATTGAGGTTTGCAGATATTTATATAAAAATAAACTTCTACATGATTTGAAGGCACCAAGATATGCACATAGCTAGTCTATGCAACCACATAGTCAGGCATCTGTTATCTTTGTCCTTCTTCCCCTCTTCCCTCCTTGTCACACTCATTTGTTGTGCCTTGTCTTGAATCAGATTGTTTCATGATTGCAATCAGCTTAAGGCAGGGAGGATGTGTCTCCCTCTGTGTATGAACAGTGCCTTGCATTATGGAGTCCTGATCCTGACTGGGGCCTTTGGGTGCTATAGCAATACAAAATAAACATCACACCAGGCATCTCTAATTTAAATTTTCACATGGTCTCTGTGTTCTAATGTGCTCTGGCAAAAACAAACAAACAATGGGGAGTGTTACATTGCAAGTCAGTTTAAAATTTACCCAGTTATTCACAATAATGAGTAAGAAGGAGGAATATTTGCTGCAAGTGTATGTTGCAGAGAGGCACAAAATAAGTAGACTGCCACTTGGTTGCGGGTGCATACTGTAACAGCAGGGCTTGAAAGTGTAGGACTTTTCAAAGTGAACAGCTGGGGGCACTCCACATGGTTGCACCTGGATGTCTCTGTGCTCAGCTACAATATCTGTGCTGTCACCAGCTGTTCTAGAGTAAAACTCAATGTCTACAACTCTGGTGGTAGGGTAAGTGAAGGAGAAATACTGTAGGATATTCCATTTGAAATTAAATTTATTCATGTACTTATATATTTTAGTATTGGTTTGAAATCTGAGTAAAGAGTTGTGGTTTTCTGTTTGTTTGATTATAATTAAGAAAAATCTTTGCAGTTTACCATCTAATTTGTGAGCAATGAGTCAGTTATACTCTTTACCAGACTAATTTTTTCCAGGTTTTTTTTTTACAATTTTGCTTTCTGGCAAGATAATATATTTTTTTACCTGCATGCATGTGTTCCACTCCTATCAATGTTAATGAAGTTTGGTAATATAAGAAGGAAAATATACATGCCTTCACAATAAATTTAAAGTAGGCCTGGAACCAAGATTTACATTCTGATTATAAATCCCTTAGAATATGGGTTTTAAGATGGAAAAACAGACAAATTTTTCACTACAGTGATGTTCACAGGCACGGCGGTAATGTCTGCTTTTTTCAAACAGTACAGTATTCAAATACAGTAGTAGCTTCAGTGCTTTGTTCCTCTGGGGTTTCAGGTTTCCATGGAGATGAGTGGGAATCCCAGTGCAAGGAAAAAACTAACAGGCTATCCATCTCACACCATGGTGCTGGCTCTCTTAACAGCTGATACATGAGGCAGTTGTCACAAGAATAAAAAATACACATGTACAAGACTATAAATAAATAAAGATAACACTGGGACCAAAAAGAACAAATAGCAACCCTGCCTTAACATACATGAACACATTATTACGTATACAAAACCTTGCAAGAATCAGCCATTACACAATTCTTAAGCAATCAGATTTACTGTTACAGTTGCTGTATGGAGTGTTCTGACACTAAATCAACCAGGTTATGTCTAATGAAAACAGAACCTAATTTTCCTAGTATTTCACTACACAGATAGAGAATTAAAAAGCATCCACCTGCTTAAATTGCAATTTAAACAATGTGCAATATTAAAATCTTACTAATAATTATATCCAAAGGCCTATCAACAGCTGTTCAAACTTCTCTTTAGAAACAGTGTGTTACATTTACAGAGATGCATGCTGCGATGCTATAATGACAGGATTTGTGTGGGTTTTTTATTCTTTTCTTCATAAAAAGTTACAAAGTTAAGACATGTTGTCTGTGCTATTCAGATATTCATATTGGAGTGTAATAATAATATATGTGTGGGCCTATGCATAAATTGGTTGTTAAAAATCAGAACTGATCCAATCCTTAGCTCTTGCCCAAATCTGAAACAAATCCAGACTTTTTTAAAGTTTGGATCTGTTTTGATAAATTCTCCACCCTCTGCCTTACAACCTCCAAGCACTCTTCCTTTGTTGTTATTTACTCTAGCATTGCTCCAGGCTCTTTGCTGAAACTATGATACTGTCTGTTCAAATTTTATGTACATGGTGTTTCTGAGATGCACTCAATGTATTTGGACCACTTTTTAACAGGAAGCCTTGGCATGTACTGAACTATATGCTAAGCCCAATAGCGAGACTGCCAAACCTTGCGATATCTTCTGCTACTTATTAGATTTGTCAGTCACATGGTGGGAAAGAGAAATCAGGAGGATTACAGGATCTTTTGGGGGCTTAAAAAAAGAAAACAAGTTGGGGAGAATGAGATCCGTGGAAGGTTTTGGAAAACAAAAAGTGAAATGAGGGTACTTGGAGAGTCTATTAAATGTTATACAGAGGAAGGAAGGTCATGAAACTTTGGAGAAAGGAACTTGAGGGCTAGAGAAAGGAGAGGTGTATTTGTGAAGAAGAACATAAGAGAAGAGTGTGAAGGATGGAGACATCAATGGACAAGTATAAGCTTTAGTTAATTATCCAGACTTTAGGCCCAAAACTTGACTACATTGAAATCAATGGCAAAGCTCCCATTGACTTCAGTGGAAACAGGTTCAAGACTGTCTAAACCACTAAATGGTTCACATATCACATGTGTACACACCTGTAATAACTGCGCTCTTGGATTGTCAATCTTTATCAAAGTGCATGAAACAGGTTCATGTGAGTGATGATACTGCTGCCCTGAATAGGGATGCTTAACTGCTGTCCTGAATAGGGATGAATTTAAGCAAGCAACTTCCTGTATTGGGGCCATTATTCATAACAAATAATTTGGTCAACTCTATTAGTATTACACTCCTGTATTGTCAAACATAGTCCAACTGACTGAACACCATGTGCCCTCTAAACAAGGGCTATAGTGCAGAAGTTATTGATTAGTACTGTATAATGCAAAAACCATACACAGGCTAACCATTACTGAGACAAGACCATGTGAACTATCAGGCATAGAAGAGAAACTGCTGCATGGGGCAGCTTTGATGCATAATTTAGGAGATAAGGCCCTTTGACAACGACATTTATTCCAAACTCTGGCCATATGCCATGATGTCCTCCTGCGAATGCTGAGTAAAGGGATGAAAGAGAGAAGCCTTAGCAGAGATTAGGAAACCTGTAGCTCAACCAGGGCATTACAGGGTAGAATGAAATTAGTGTTATTCCTCATTGTCATTTACTCTTTCACCATACAGGAACAGGTTTCTTAAAAAAATAAATAAATAAACCTTGAGCCTGATGCTCTTACTGTGGTAAAAGGTGAATACCTTTGCACCAACAGTGGTACCTGCACAGGAGGAGGATTCACCACTGGGAAGAGCAAGAGGTGTTTGCAACAGGGGTTTGGCTGAAAAAAGTATCTGTAACTTGCAGCGGGAGCTCCAGAGGAGCCAAATCAATATCTCCCCCACCACAGCACACCCCCTGTCTGCGCTGGCTAGCTGCAGAAGTCCTTTCCATTTCTAGCAGACTTTCCAGCACCTATCCCTGCATAATCTGGATTGAGTATAAAATTGGTCTGAATCTAGTACACAGCACAAAATTTCAACCATGTTTACAATAACAACACTAGATATTTATAGAACTATGGATTAACATAAATATATTATTTACATATGTAGAGATGATTTTTCTACGCTGTTTCACTATGGGGGCATAAACTTTTCACTCTGAAGCTGGAGAAATCAGAAGAAGTGTTAATTCTTTTCTTTTTTCTTTAAATAAAATAAATTAAAATAAGGAAATTAAACACAGAAACTCATATTAGCCTGTAGAACAAGTTACCTGTCTTTAGAATTCTAAAATGAAAGATGAGTGCTTTTACCTTCTCACCTGCTCCTTCTCTATCTACAGCTCTGCTCTCTTTATTTTGCATTTTATCTTTGAATTCCAGGATATCTATTGACCTATAGAGCTTTTATCACAGTCAGATAGAACAAATTGCTTGGTTCTTTACACAACACATAATCAGCCTGCAGAACTCATTGCCAGGGGATGTTATGAAGGCCAAAAGTATAACTGGGTTCAAAAAAGAATTAGATAGATTCATGGAAGATAGGTCCATTAGTGGCTATTAGCCAAGATGGTTAGGGATACAACTCCATGCTGTGGGCATCCCTAAACTTCAAACTGCCAGAAACTGGGACAGGATGACAGAGGATTGATCACTCACCAATTGTTCTGTCCTGTTCATTCCCGCTGAAGTATTGAGCCCTGGCCATTGTCAGAAGACAAGATACTAGGCTGGATGGACCATTGATCTGATCCAGTGTGGCCATTTTTATCTTCTTATGAAATCCCTTAACAGCTACACATTCATCCTCACTTTATTACTTTTCCAAAATAGATCATTTTTGTACTTTTATAAAATATTTTTAAATGTATTGAAGCACAAAAGCTTATTTTTCCTCCAACAATTGCCTAAGTTTTAGTAACACATGGATAAACATCAAATGAGAGTTAAAACAGCCAACACATCAATAAGAAATGTACAAAATATAAACGGAGCCCCTAGAAATGAAAACATTTCACTTTCTGCCTCAACAAACAAACAGCATGAAATCTGTCCACTGCAGATCAGAGCTGGGTGAATCTGGAGACAGAGGGGGCAGAGGTGTGATGCCTTTTTTACTTTCCTCTGGTGGCAGCATGTGACATCAGTGCTGTCACTGCTTTGGTCCTATGTGTCCCTGCCATTTGTTTTTAGTTCACTAACACACATAATTTATTCATTGCAAGATGCACCTGTGCAGTTACAGGCCAATGGCTATGTGGAATATCCCTGGGAGAAAAAGCAGCGAACCATGCAGAAGGCATAGACAATTTATGTGGCATCTCAAGCTCTCTCTAAAATACATTTTCAGAAATTCCTTTCACTAGTCAAACAATCTTGAACTTTTAGCACAGTTTTAGTGTAAAAGTCTAGCCTTTTTGAATTGTTTAGTTTTGGTTTTGAAATATAAACTATTTCATGAAATGGACTTTCAATGAACTTCCTCCCCATTTGGGTTAGAAAACAATCTGCACTTGATAACCATTTGCCCATCCCAGAGTTAAACGTTATGTAAAGGGGCAGATGGCAACAGAATTTATGAAGTTCCTATAAGTCGGGGCGGGGGGAGGGAGGGTTGGGAGGAAGAGGGAAAGAATGGCAGGACCATTCAGGGTACACAGCACTGTGGTCTGAAGCTGGAGCAGGCTAAGTAAAAAACAGGAACGGTGTCTGTGACTGCAAATCTGTGGAGCTGGTTGCCTATGGTGCTTCAATGGCAGGTGCAGAACATTACAACTCGTGGGGATCTAGCCATGTTGTAATTTCACATCCCCATTCCTTAAGCCAGTTAATTCAATCAATCCAAGACATTTTATAAATATACATGTATATAGATAACAGGTAACTGAGATACCCTTCTTCAAGGTCCTTTACAGCTCTGTCCTTTGCTACTTATCTGCTCTTACCTCTATTGCATCACCCTTCTCATTCAGTTCAGCTCCACCAATGATGGCAGCCTAACCTGCCCTTTTGTCCTCTTCTCCCCCAAACTTTTTATAATTTCTCCACACCACTTTTATCCTCAGAACATTCTTCCTGAACTGTCATGTGAAGCTATTACCTCCTTCATGTCCCTTCTCAAGACCCACGTCTGCAGCAATGCCTACAGGTAGTAACAATATACATGATAGCTAGACTGAGGGGAAACTAGAGAAAGTTGATGTTGATTTATACAATTGTGTAGTACAACCCCAAACAGTGCTTGTATAAAATGTCTATATAACTTGTATATATTTGATTGTCTGTCTCTCCTCTCCCACTTTCATATTTTGCTTGTTTTCTAATATTGTAATTTCTTTGCGGGGGTGGGGGGGAATTGTCTACATCTGTGTTTGTAAAGCAGAGGACCCTGGTGAAGACTGGAGGCTCTAGATGCTACCATAAAATAAGTATTGAATATAATAATAATAATTATTAATAATAATAGTCTAAGATTATAGAGACTTCTAATATACATTATTCAACATGTTTTGCTTATTATTTTCCTAGTGGAACATCCATGAACAAATCATGACTTTTTCAAATGTATTTTTTATTCAACATTTATTCAATGAATTTTTTCACAGTGTTTTCAGTCAAAGACTTGCAATTTGAAAGTCAAAATGTGGTTGGTCAAATAAGTCACATGATATTCCTTCTGTTCACTAATTCCACAAGTACTGCTTGTACAATCATTTTGCTAGTGTGAATTGACCTTTCTGAATGTGTGAACATGTAAGCATAAAATTAACTTACCACAAGCATTCATGCCAATAAAACATCTGAGGAAGAGGGACTGGAATGGATGAACCAGGTGAAAAGAGAAGGGAATGACATGGATACAGGGGAGGATGGGAGTGGATAGACTAGGACAGGGGGGCCAGCCTGTGGCTCCAGAGCCGCATACGGCTCTTCAGAGGTTAATATGCGGCTCCTTACCTAGGCACAGATTCCTTACCTCAGCTCCAGCCCCGGAACTATAGATGTTAACTTTCCAGTGTGCGGGGGGGTGCTCAATGCTTAACCACCAGCTCTGCCCTCAGCCCTGCCCCCACTCCACCCTTTCCCCTGAGCCTGCCATGCCCTCACTCCTCCCCCCACACCCCATAGCCTCCTGAGCACATGAAACCGCTGATTGCAGTGGGCGGGGGCAGTAGGCGCTTATTGGTGGGGGCTGCCGGCAGGCGCTGGGGAGTGGATGGGGGGCTGCTGATGTATTACTGTGGCTCTTTGGCAATGTACTTTGGTAAATTCTGGCTCCTTCTCAGGCTCAGAGACATGATTAATAAAATAATAATACCCAGCTTTCATCAGCAGATCTTAATGTGATTTTGCTAGTTACAAAGCCATGAATAGAGCTCAGGTCTTCTGAGTCCTAGTCCAATGTTCAATCCACCAGGCTACACTCCGCTGAAACAAATATTTTAGCTCCCTCATACCACACACATACACACGCACACATATTGCAGACACATAAACGTACTGAAGAGGTCAATATATTGAATGAAATCACATTGTGAAATCATAAATTAATTTTGTATTAAAGTGGAGGGTGTATGTGCTTCTATAAGAATTCCATTGTAACTCACTATAAGCGGATTTATTAATTCCAAATTACAATGGAACTCCCAAATTACAATGGAATTACATACTATTTCCACATCAGGAAGAAAATAGTTCATATTAATATTACAGTGAATACCAAAAAAGTTCATAATAATTTCCCTCTTGTTTTAAATCAAATACTTTTAGTTAAAATAACATTTTATGGAAAGAAGGAATCTGATTGGGTTGAGACACAAGATTGCCTCTCTTTGGTTGGTTGACTGGACCTGAGTTGAAAACAGTCAAAAAGAAATTTAACATTGGCTGACAAGTGATTTCACGTGTAAATGAAAAAGTGAGAGGTGAAACAATGATACATCAAAAGTAGGACACCCTGACCTGGGAGGGAGGGGTTTGACCCACCCCATTATTTTGCCATACTGGAACAGATCAATGGTCCATTTAATACAGAATCCTTCCTCCCATTGTGGCTAATGCCAAATGCTTTAGAGTAAGGGAGCACCTCTATAATTATGCAATATTATATATTAGGAAGATATTTCTACTACCTCATCTAGTGATTAGATTATGTTCAAAAGATGAGGACTGACATCTCTTGTAATTTTAGCTTAGATAGTGCACCCACTGATATGCTTGTTCAAATCTGACTCTTACTAAACTATTTAACTCACTATTATACCTACGAAAACTAATAGACTAATTTGGCCTTTCTCCATGTCTACTTCTTTCCCTATCACTACAAATATTTTATCTTAAGTAACAAGATATATAGTTTATAGTTAAATCACATCAATAAATTTCAAGGGAGGAATAAATATGTCTGACACTAATATAGTATCAAACTGTAAACCTCCATCAGTTCCTGTATAGTATATTGAAGTGTAGCATATAGTTCTGTTGATGCATTACGTTCAGTAGATTTTGGCTATTTTTAAAAATGCAGCAGAGTTAGGGTTCTAAAAAACTTCTTTTATTGTTTTAGAAAAAGTGGAAAGGTGCTGATCCAGACACAGACTTTCTTTCAAAGGACTGGTCAGCAGATGGTTGAAAAAGCAATTCAGATCACAACAAGGACCTGATGTTCTTGCTTTCTTTCTATTTTAGCATGCAAGTCCTGTTATCACTGAACAGAATGACACTTGCAGCAGGTACAACTGACACATGGAAATTTGTTGGATCAGCCTCCGTAATATGATCTATGCATTTGCTAGAAAACTGGAACAAATATGGACCATGTTTACAGGCAGATTCAGAACCCTACTCTCAGTCAATTTCTGTGTGAACATGGGCAAGGAAAAATACCAGAGGGGTTATGCATGTAATACATTGACTTGTACATTCGTATAGATAGGTATAGGTTGTATAGAAGGAGTCATGACTACATAGACGAGGGAAGTATATTACACAGGTACAGAACAAAATGACACAAGAGAGGAATCCTGAAAGACTGGAAGAAGAAAGGATGCATACACTTTAAAAAATAGACTTCGGATTCTATCTTCCTCCCTTTCTCCGCCCAAACTGGGTGGAGGATTTATGTGAAAAGTTCACATTAACACCATGAAAAGTATGTGTTAAAATCCCCTATGCACGGATGGGAAAATTGGCCCCATCGATCACAGGTGCAGATATTAAAATTTCTGGTGGGAGTTTCATAACTGATGGCCAGACAAAGCAAAAGTGCTCGAGCAGCAGTCAATCAGCAGGCGGGTGGTGGTAGTCTCAGAATTGAGAAACGAGCAGCACCTACGCATGAATGTATTGAGGAGAAGAGGGGGGAGGGGGAAGCACCCACTGAAAAAAAGAAATGTAAAAAGTCATCCTAAAACATGTATTTAAACTAACAGACAGATGAAATATCTCCTCCCACTCCAGTCATAAGGTCTTTGTATCTATTAATGTTTCCATGGGAGACCTAAAATGAAAAATGATCAGAAATTATTTATTAATGGTGACATTTAAAAATAACATTTTAATGGGATAGTTTAATGTGTATCTAAAACCAGAATATTATAGAGTAATACAGGCATGTTTGTGATTGAAAATGTTTTTATCAATTCCAATTAATTTTATATTTTGACTGTTGTTTCTTTTATAGTTTAGCTTAATTTCATCACATGCTTTTCTGCTGCCTCTGTCTCAGCAACTCATCTGGTCGTCTCTTGAACTCATTGATGTGCCTGGTTTCAATCTGACTGTTTTAGTCATTTATTCCCCAACCTTTGTACAGAAGGTCTACTAATTTTTGAATCATACCCTATTAGTTTGATTTGCTTATTAAGTGGAAAGTCTGTTAATTTCAGGTTTTATATACCCATATTATGATGTCAAAGACTTCAAAGAGGTGTCTGTGAAATCTATTCTTTCCTAATGATGTTGAGTCAAAGCCATCCCTGGTATAGCTCGGTTAGAGTGAATAGGGCTACATCAGGAATATATTTGACTCACTAAGCCCAACTTTCTAAATCTATTTTCCTAATTCAGGGCCAAGTTTTTCTTCTTCATTTCAGCAGATAGATGCCACCACTCAGGGGCGAAAGTAACTTAAAAGACTTACTGGTACGCAGGGTGGCCGGGCTCCTGGGCAAGGTTGGGGGGGGGCAGCTCTGGGCCCCAGAAAGGGCAGGGCCTCGGGTGGAAGGGGCAGGGCTGGGGCCAGACTCCCCCAACCAGCCCTTCAGCACTGCCCGGCCTATGCCACCCAGGGCTCTGGTGGCAATTTAAAGGGCCCAGGGCTCCGGCCACTGCTGCGGTAGCAGCGGTGGTGGCTGGAAGCCCCGGGCCCTTTTAAATTGCTGTACCCCAGGGCAGCTTCCCCTTTTGCCCCCCTGTCAGAGGCCCTGCCATAGCTCAAGGAGAATTATACTACAGAGCTATAGATAGAAACAGTGCTTAATTTGTAATGAAAGAGGTGCCGGGGCCCAAGCAATTAGATGCCGGGGCTCACGCAAGTTTTTACATTCATAACTGATGCAGCAAGCCCAGAGGTGCCAGGGCTATGAACTGCAAAACCTAGAGGTGCCAGGGCTCAGCCCCAGCCAACCCTGACACAAATTAAGCTCTGGACAGAAACTATGAATAATCAGCAATACTGTTGGTCTGATTTAGATTTTTTCACAAACAGACTTTAATTTTTGCAAATGTATTTGTTATTTGAAATTATTTGATGAATATTTAATGTGAACAAATTTCACCATGTGGACTACTCACAAGCTAAGCTCACTATATTTATTATTTCTGCTATATAGTTGGTCACCGTAATTCCCTGACTGGATGATGTATAACTCCGTCATAATAAGTTATATAAAAATATTTCACTAACCATTATAGGTTTTATCCAACAACCTGAATATCCCCTTGGTTTTATCCAACCAAAGGCTCCCATTGATTTCAATGGGCTTTGTATCAGCTCCCAAATGGGAAATAGGATGATGAAATGTAGGATAACCAGGGAAATGATCAAGAACAGAGACTCTCGTTTCTCATGAAAACAGTGTAGCCTAATGAATCAAGCACTGGACTGACATTCAGGAGATCTGGTTTCTATTCCTGGCTCTATCATTGGCCTGCTGGGTGACCAAGTCACTTCACCTATCTGTGCCTCAGTTTCGCTATCTGTAAAATGGGATAAGGATACTGACCTCCTTTTTAAAGGGCTTAATTCTAGTGAGGAAAAGCACTATGTAAGAGTTAGGAATTATTATATCAAAGAAAAACAGGCTCCATTAAAATGTTTTTGGTCCCCACAGCAGAATGGATGACATAAGCAGTAAGTAACCATCATTATTAGCAGAGTATAGTGTCTAGGGTCCTCTACTATTTTCTGACAGGTTCTGCTCCCTATCCTATTGAAGTCAATGTGAGTTTTGCCATTTACTTTAATGGGTTCAAGATCAGCTCCTTGAAGCAGATCAGTATGGGCCAAGACACATTAAGAATTACTTTTAAGCAAAGAACAAAATGCTCCAAAAATAAATAGAAGTCCCAATACACAACTTAACTACTTAGTAAAAAATACTCTGATGCCTTCTTTAGTGAGGAATATTACAGGACATACTTTCACCCTCAACCAAGCTATTCTGCAGGAAGCCTGTCTCTGGAACCATCACACAAGCACGGTGGGGGGAGGTCTTTTAGATGACATCAAAAAGTGGAAAGCTAACACTTCACAAAAACAAGGTACTGCATCCATCCCATTTTTCTTTTAAACTTGATTCAGGAAGGCCCCAAACTAGCCTGCCACCCATTCAAAATCTACTTTATTTTGTAAAAAGATAATCCTGCTGGAAGCTTACCTAACACAGTATTAGGGTTTCCTTTTCATTCCAGATGAGAAGTACCATTTTTTAGAAAATCTGAAACCTGACTCTTCAGAGTCTTTTTCAGCAGATTCTAAAATGCTTACCAGAGTTCAAATGACAAAGTTTTCAGGTGTCTTACACTGTATTTCTCTGCAATAGTAAACCATATTAAAGCACACTTTGTTTTTCTTGTAGCTAGGAGACTTTAATATAGTGCATGATCCTCCTAATAGGGCTCCATTCAGCAGGAATTCAGGTTGCCCTACTGTTCCACCAGCAGGATCTCCTGTGATGTTCATATTTTAGCACCTATGGAATTTTATTATAATCCCTGAGACAAACCTCCTCTAACCCTAGCTGCTGAGCTTAGTATTTAGGCTCCTGCTGCCTGCCCTCCATGGAACCTCTATATCTCCTTCCCTAATGATACCATAGATAGAAGATCATGACCTTTAATGACAGCGGCTATACTTGATTGAGCATGCTCAAGATGAAAACCTCCTTCTGACAAAATACTGTGGAAAGTGTTAGGCAGTAAAAAAGAAAGAATGTTAAAATTTAAAGGTGAAAATGTTAGTTAAGGAGATGGTGCTCTCAACTGGGTCAGGGAAATTCTACTGGCAAGAGAGAGTGATGCAAATATTTTCAGACATGGATGTCTACACTGATGCACCTAGATCTAATATTTCAGCTCAATAAACAGCCCGATTTCAGAGGTGCTGAGTATCCACCAGCTCCCACTGAAGTTAACAGGATTTGTATCTCAGCACATATCACTTATTTAGGTGTTTAATGTCAGTAAGCAATATAAAAATCAATGCAATTTTGGGCAGTCAAATACAGACAATCAGTTGGTAACCAGTAGCTGCGCTGTAAAAATAAATTCAGATTTTAACATGATCAGTGAATCCAGGACTGCCATCATTGCAGGAGAGGACTGTCCAGTACTGATTGACCCAAGACATCAAGAAATTAGTTTCAGTGAGCCTTCAGGTCATGTATAAAAAGCCACATTTAAATAGATTAGACAAGGAGATGGTCTTTTCCATCTACAAGATACGAAATATCCAAAAATAGAACTGTTCACTTAAAAAATAAGGAAAAATGGGGGGCCAAGAGGAAAAAACGAACTAAGTGCTTCTGTGAGCTGAGAAGGGCACCTGAAAGAATTTTGAAGAGAGTTAAGTTGCTTCTTTGCTGCTATATAGTAACCTAAAAAAAAAGAAATTAATGATCAAAACCTGCTAATCTGAAAATGTCACAGCATTTGTTGCAAATTTAGAGAA
The DNA here is from genome assembly GCF_965140295.1 of Lepidochelys olivacea. Taxonomy (NCBI): domain Eukaryota; kingdom Metazoa; phylum Chordata; order Testudines; family Cheloniidae; genus Lepidochelys; species Lepidochelys olivacea. The sequence continues at coordinate 36,900,715 of NC_140413.1, read as the reverse complement.
AAAAATGACCATAACGTCATATTAAAACAATTTGACTTAATGACTTTATTTCAGTATGTTATCCAGTGTTTTGGTAATATTTCTTGCATATGAATCATAGGAATTTTAATACCAGATCAGACCAATGGTCTTCTATCTGCTCTGTGAGTGACCACTTCCAGATGGTTCAGAGGTGCAATATCACCATAATGGAAGCAACATGCTCAACAGTGAGCTAAAATGATGGGGGTAATGCAGAAACTTGATAGATGTCAGGAAGATTTCCTTTAAGCTTAAGGCAGTCCGTTACTGGCTTATGTGCTGAAGCATGGGAGTTGCTTTCCCTCATATGTTATCATTTTAGTTAGGATAGCTCATAATATTTTTATTATTTTAATCCATTTCTGGAATATTAGAGTGCTCTCTGCTGAATTAATATCTGGTTGTAGAGAGTTCCACAGGTTAATTATGTATTTATAGAGCATACATTTCCTTTTATCAGTTTTGAATTTGGTGCTTTTAATTTAATAGGATAGTCCTAAAATATTTTGCCAATTTTGTTAAACTTTTTGCAGCTGAACAATTTGTGCTATCATTTAACCCTACTCTTGAAAATGCTTGATGTATGTGCTGAACTTAAAGCCTGTGAGCAGACACAAGTTGTCCTAGTGAAGCCAATGAGACTATTTGCTATTCAATAGCACTCCTTGATTCTTCAGTTAATCACATCCATAAGTGTTTAATATTGTGGACTCCTCATGTGTATTTGCACTGTGATGTGAACAGGCTGGTCAGTACCTCATGGCCTAGGGTCACTTTGCAACAGCCCTGCCTCAGTTTCCCCAATAACAAGGACTGTCTCAATCAAGCTACCAAACAACTCTTCTCTGGTTCAGCAACACCTCTCTTTGGGGATGGATTTATTAAAGTAACAAAATCATTCCAAAAATAAAGTTCAGGAATCTTCCTCAAGTCTGCAGCCATTCCCTGCTGTGACTGCCCTCTACTGAAGTCTGTTACTCCAGCTTCAATCTGGTTGTCTCTCTCTTCCGGAACATTCCCCTCTCTGCAGCTTCCTGCTTCTCTTTACAAAGGAACCCCCTCATCCTTACGCACCTGGTTCTACTAATTAAACCCTACACCCTGTCCCGGGTGTGGGAGGCAAGGCTAATTTGACTGGATTGGTCGGCTCCAGGCCCCCAGCCCTTAAAGGGGCAGGTCACCCCATCACACATGACATATGTACATATATCTGCACTAGTACAATGAGGTCCCAATCCTGATTTTGGCTTTTGGATGCTACTGCAGTATAAATAACATGCCAGAAAAATCATCCGCATCGTATAATGGATTTATGTTGAGAAATTCATCACACTTTCACAAAATAAAAAGCAGTTCTCCTGTAACTTAAGGCAAATATAGACTATCTACAAAAACATTTCTGTGGAAATAAGGTTCTTCTCTCTTCCCACTCCTTTTTGACTCCCGTTTTCCTAAACCTAGAAGTCTGCATATATCAGTTACTTACATTTTCTTTCACAGCTACTACCCTTTTTTTGGGACAGCTTTTCTACACATCTCATGCACATTTTCTTAGGAATATGAGTTGCTTAGCACTGTCATATGGTTCACTTACCTTAAGAACATGCACAATACAGACTTAAGTGATCTCCATTAAGAACACTTTTCAACACAGAACAAAAATATCTTCATATTTTATTAACTTCATAACACTTGATCTAATAATCTGAGTTTGCATACCAAACTGTAAGACACCAGTGGCACTCCCTCTGGCAGAAATCTTGGCCCTGAATTTTAACTGGGCCTCAACCTGGCTTCCCAAACTGTGGGCGCAATTTGACTCCTGCAATGATCTATGGCTTCAAAATTACACATACAGTTATTTACACCTTAAACTGCACACACATGCCTAACTACCCCATTTATAGTTCTAGCCCTCCTACTTTCAGAAAAGTGCTTAAGCATGTGCTTAAGTCCCATTTAAGCATGTGGTTAACTTTACGTATGTTCTTAAGTCCCATTTAAGCACATGCTTTCCTGATTCACAGCCTTAGTTAGGCTTCCAAATGTCTTCCACTTGCAAGCACACATAATTCAACCTGAAATAATGGAGGCTGGTTTTGAAATTTTGGTTTATTTGTATATATTTTCAGTGCAACATGCATAAAGCTCTCATTAATGCAATAGTTGAACAAGGAGCTCCTTGGGCACTGTGCTAAGAAATTAACTAAGTGATGAAAATTGCATTCAGCAATGATCACTAAGCTCAATAATAAAATATATTTACAGCTGTATGGCCCAAACCCCATCCATTCTTATGTGGGTATATTTACTCCTGCTTATGGAGACCCTATGACTTAATTGATCCTGTGGGAAGTTAGGCTAGCACAGAAAGAGTTGCGGAGTGACAGCTGAGTTCCACAAAGCTGTTTAAGAGACCCTTTCCCCCCAGAATAAAAGTTTCCATGGATACTGCCCCTCTCTCCAATTCCAAATTATGTTTTTCTTCCATGAGCTTTTTCTAAATTACTTTATTTATTCACTTTTCTTAAGTTAGCTTTTGTGAAAGCTGCCACATTGATAGCCCTGCAGAATGAAGCTCTCAGCTAATCAGAGATTAGATACAAGCACAAATAGTGTCATTTAATGGGCCTTAAGCAGAGGAGTAATCTGTAAAGGTGAGAAAGTAGCTCAGTTGCCATTCAGTTCTACATCCCTATACTGAAGGTTCCAGTTGAGGCCATTTGTCCTCTCAGCACTGAGACTGAAATCACCACCTCATTTAAGATGAGCCACTGGACAGCTAGTAGGTGGTAACAATTTCCACACCCAGAAAGCTGATTGGATTCAAACCAAGTTCCAGGAGATGAAAAGCTCTATCTCATAACCAATCACCTGAACCATCTCCAGTTCTTCTATTAAATTAATTTATAAATGCTTAATTTATAAATCCCCACTCTTCCAGAATAGCCTAAATAAAGTGTCTTGGACTAAGCTGGAAAATAAATGTGGATCTACTGTTTCTCTAGCTATGTCTTCACTAGCCCTATCACACTGTTATCTAGAAATCTATTTGGAAACACTTAAGATTATTTATTCCTATCTGAAAAGATTAAAATACTTTCTGAACAAAACATTTGATGAAGCAATAGCCTTTCACAATCTAGAGTAACTAGTGTGGAAAGAGGCTGCTTGCCAGTGTGAATTTGAGCCATTGTACAAACAATACAGCTCCTTTCCAATTATAATGTTAAAATGATCATTATAGCCACTATTATATACCCTTTGATGATAATTTCTTTTCCCAACTTTTAAGGTTTCAGAATTTGTTTTTGTTGCATACTAGAGTGAAACCAAGACCTGTCAAACATTTTTGAATACTGGAATTATGCAAATTTTCCAGTCAGGTCTCTCTCTTTTCAGAAATGACCAGAGAGCCCTAAATCTCAAAAACCTTAGTGTCAAAAACTTCACTGAAATCAATACTTCTCTTCAAAATGTTTCACCTTTGACAAAATAGCATATTTAATTAAAAATACATTTAATCAAAAATGTTCCAACCTGCTCTAGTTCGAGTGAACACACTGCACATAACTGAATTTAAAAAGTCTCAGAAAGCCTGCAGCCTTGTCTTTTGTTTTAGTTAGAGATTCTATATTTGTCTATACCTATCGACATACATATACATATGGACTAGATTATGGAGTTATATGGCATAAAGAGTTTATCAGCACAAGTCGGAGATGGCCTGAGCAAATATTTCCTAATTAATGTTATCCTTGTATTTTTGGCCATCATGGCTGGATTGTTGGCTCCCTTGAACTACACCCTGGATGGACATCAGACCATACTGGGATGGATCAGGGTAAAAGTTGAATCAATTTCATCCACTTCACTTAATCATGATAAAAAGGCCAGCATTAGTTCTTGCTGCCAAGTGCATTTATTTTGCCAAGGTGTATAATTACAGCCTGTAGTTTCCAATCATGCACCAATGATGGGAGTTGTTCCCTTCACGTGCTTTGCACCTTCCTAGGACAGCTACCAAGTATCCAAGCCGAAGCCCAGGTAGGGTTATGCTTTCGCCAACTTGTCCCACCAAGGAAGGGTTCTCATTATTGCCAGGACTAAAATAAAGATAACCTCACATAATTCGTATAAGCAATGATTACTAGGTATTCTGGATAAAGACAGCACAGAATAGGAGGTTCTCTCTGCTATGTGCTAGAGCTATTACCTGTCCAGCTTCACTACATCTCAACTGTTACTGAATTCCATCAAGCCAGGTGGGCATCTCAGAGCTATCCAAGCTTTCCATCATCTTGCAAGCAATCACATCTTTGCAATGGTCCAAGTGGGAAAATGTACTCTTCACGAGCAGACCACATAAAAGTAAGCCAACAGATTCTCCAATGAGCCAGAATTTAGCAACAGGCCTGAAAGATCCTTTGTGTACCCAATGCAAAACATCTGGGACAATCCTAGACTGAGGGTAACCAGTGACATAAGGGTGTGCCTGTCCCCCACAAAGCCATCTAGTACTTGCCACTTGCTGCCTCTAATCCAAATACCATCAAACTCTCAATTGCCCACTTCATTTTAGGTGGTCTCCCACAACATGTGTTTACCCCTTGTGCTTAACAATCTGTCCCAACTTCTATTTAGCTCAGACATTATGGTTTCCTTCTCCATACATGAAGAACTGCTCAGTGAAGCTGGAAAGCTTGTACCTTCCACCAACAGAAATTGGACCAATAAAAGATATTATCTCACCAATCTTGTGTCTCTCATAGACCTGCTCTAGGTTGACTTGACAATTTATGCTGCCTAATGGATCATGAGAGATTACATTTAAACCACTGTACTTGCCCCCAAATACAATCATTCTCTTTATTATCTGACTGACAATTACACATACTCCCCTATAAAGTAATCTCACTGTGATAAAATACATTTCTTAACAGTCTTCCCCAAATCTCAGATTAACAGCTGTGTCTTCCCTGCTGAGTTAGACATTCAACATAGACTCAACCCTACTGTATTCCATGAAGCTTTTTATTTTATATGTTTGTATTTAAAAATACCACTGCCTCCTTTTGATGAAGGATATTCATATGTTGAAGGAAGATAGCTTGAGAGGATATCCAAGACAGAATTATACACATCAATACCTTGGATCGCTCCCACATGTAAGAAGTGGTGATTCCACTTTCATTGTTTGTATTTATTTAGGAATATTTTATTTGTACATATACACACATCTGTAGTTATATATTTCATTCACATATATTTACACAGCTTTTATTAATTCTGCATAGATTATATATAGCATAATTTATGATTTCTGCATAAATTTTAAATATATTCTATATAATTAATAAATTATTTAGATATAGCTATAGCACATACATTTGTATATTTACAAAAACAGCCCACTCATCAATTTTAGGAACAATTTATACACAACTGTAGCATCAAAATGGGAACATAGCAATTGCCATTCTGATCAGACTAAATCCATTTAGTCCAGCATCCACTATCCAGCACTGACCGTTATTAGGGCTCCATGTCTATCACAGCGGTCAGAGGAAGTGACAGATTTTGTGACTTCCTGTGACTGCCGTGATTTCTGCCCAGGATTCCCCCTCCCTGAGTCGACCAGAGTGGGGGCAGGCCCTGCGGGACACCCCCTCCCTGCCTCAGCCAGAGTGGCAAGCCCCCTGGGGTTCCTCCCCCACAGCAAGCTCCCCCAAGATTCAATCATGAGTATTTTTTGTGAAAGTCATGGATAGATCATGGGCCGTGATTTTTTGGGTTTTTTGCCTGTGACCTGTCCAAGACTTTTAGTTTGTTATCCATGTAAATGTCTGATATCTCTGAATTTTGCTAATTGATTTGTCTATATGAAATCCAGTGACAATGAGTTTCACAAATTATGAGTTGTGTGCAGAAATATTTAGTTTTGTCAGTTTTAAATTTTCCCCCTTTCTAATTCATTCACAGAATTCAAGACCAGATGGGACAATTGTGATCGTCTACTTTGACGTCTTGCAGAGCACAGGCCATAAAATTTCCTCAAAATAATTCCTAGAGCATATCTTTTAGAAAAACAAACTGATCTTTATTTAAAAATGATCAGTGATGGAGAGAATCCACTATCACCCTTGGTAAAGTATTCCAATGTTTTTTATTCTGATTGTTAAAAATGTATGCCTTATTTCCTGTCTGAATTTGTCTAGCTTCAAATTCCAGCGATTGCATCATGTTATAACTCTCTCTGCTAGACTGAAGGGCTCATTATTAAATATTTGCTCCCCTTGTAGACCATAATCAAGCTCCTTGACTTTATAGTTGTAAGCAATGTTTTCTAATAATTTAATCAGGGCTCTTCTCTGAATGCTCCTTAATTTATCAACGTCCATTTTGAACTGTCAACACCAGAACTGGACACAGTATTCTAGCAGCGGTCACATCGGTGCCACAATACATAGTTAACCTGGAACTTATTAACAAGGGATGTTGTGAAGGCCAAAGGTATAATGGAGTTCAACATAGAATCAGATAAGTTCATAGAGGGTAGGTCCATCAGTAGATGTTAGTCAAGATGGTCAGGGGTGCAATCCCTAAACCTATGACTATGGGTGTCCCTCAACCTATGACTGCCAGAAGCTGGGACTGGACAACAGGGGATAGATCACTCAATAATTGTCTTTTTTTGTTCACTCCCTCTGAAGCATTTGGCACCAGCCAATGTTAGATGTTGGGCTAGATGGACCATTGATCTAACCGAAAATACTGAGCTAAAATAAACTTTCTGCTCTGACTTAAGATTCCACTGTTTATGCATCTAAGGATTGCATTAGCCCTTTTGGCAATAGCATCACACTGGGAGCTTATGTTCAGCTGATTATCCACCATGATCCCCAGATCTTGTTGACAGTCGCTGCTTCCCAGGATAGAGTCCCCCATCCTGGAAGTGTGGCCTATATTCTTTGTTCCTAGATGCATACATTTAGCCACATTAAAATGCACATTGTTTGCTTGCACCCACTTAACCAAACAATCCAGATTGTTCTGAATCAGTGATCTGTCCTCTTCACTATTTACTACTCCCCCATTTTTTGCATCATCTGTAAACTTGATCAGTAATAATTTTATGGGTTTTTTTCAGCTTTTTGATAAAAATGTTAAATAGTCAAGAACCAATCCATGTGCGACCCACTGGAAACGCAACCTCTTGATGATGATTTTCTGTTTACAGTTGCATTGTGAGACCTATATCATTCTAGTTTTTTAATTAAAATGTCATGTGGTACCAAGTCAAATGCCTTGCAGAAGTCTGAGTATATAACTTCAATACTATTACCTTTATCAATCAAATTCATAATCTCATAAAAAATATCAGTTTGACAGGATCTGTTTGCTATCAGCCTATGTTGGATGGCATTATTTATATTACCCTCCTTTAATTCTTTATTAATCGAGTCTTGTATCAGCTGGTCCATTATCTTGCCAGGATCGATGTCAGACTGACAGGCCTGAAATTACCCATGTCTTTCCATTTACTCTTTTTAAATATCAGCACAACTTTAGCTTTCTTTCAGGCTTTTGGAACTTTCCCAGTGTTTCAAGAATTATTAAAAATTAATATTAGTGGTCCATCAACCTCCTTGGCCAGCTCTTGAAAAACTCTGGGATGCAAGTTATCTGGATGCTAATTTAAATTGTCTAGGTTTAGTAGTTGTTGTTTAACATCCTCTTGAGATACTAGTAGAATGGACGGAGTGTTATCATCGTATGATCTGATTACATCATCTGTTTTTTTTACAGAAACAGAAGAGAAATATTTATTAAATACTTCTGCCTTTTCAGCATTATTATCGATAATTCTACATTTCCATCCTGTAATGGACCAATACCATTGTTAGAATTCCTTTTGTTCCTAACATATTGAAAAAACTCCTGCTTTCTGCCCTTAATTCTGCTATCCACAGATTTCTAGATGACCTCCTGAGGTCCCTTCCAACCCTGATATTCTATGATTTTATGATTCTATGATTCTTCTGTGCCCCTTTTTTCCATTATCAATTTTCTACAATTCCTAGCTTCTGTTTATATTCATTACTATCAACTTTCCATTTCTTCTATGTGTTATATATTATTTTTATAGCTGCCTTCACTTCCCCTCTAAACCAAAAAAACCCCTACCCTTTTTAACCAGTAGAGCCTTTTCCCTCTGTTGTGGGATTGTGATTTTGGGGGCATTTAGTAGTGTTCTTAAAAAATTTCCAGTTACCTTTTACATTAATTGAATATCCCCTTCCTCTTGTGTTATGAGACAGGGAAAACAGATGTACCTTCTCTACATCATTCATTATTTTGTGTAGTCTTATGTCCTCTCTTATTCGTCTCTTTTCTAAAACAAACAATCCTAATTTTCTCAAGTATCAGAGAGGTAGCTGTGTTAGTCTGTATCCACAAAAACAACGAGGAGTCCAACAGCACCGTAAAGACTAACAGATTTATTTGGGCATAAGCTCTCATGGGTAAAACCCCCACTTCTTCAGATGCATGGAGTAAAAATTACAGATATAGGCATAAATATATATTGGCACGTGAAGAGAAGGGAGTTACCTTACCAGTGGAGAACCAATGTTGAAGGCCAATTCAGTCAGGGTGGATATGGTCCACTCCAAATAATTGATGAGGAGGGAAAATTGCTTTTGTAGTGAGCCAGCCACTCCCAGTCCCTATTCAAGCCCAAATTGATGGTGTTAAGTTTGCAAATGAATTGTTGCTCTGCAATTTCTCTTTGAAGTCTGTTTTTGAAGGTTTTTGTTTATTTTCTTTTTTAAAGAATCTCTCTTTTATACAGGAAAGTGTTTCCATGCCCTTAATCATTCTCACTGATGTTTTCTGAACCCCCCCTCTTATTCCACAAAATCATTATTGAGGTGGGGTGACTAGTACTGCACATAGCATTCCACATCGTGACTGTATATTCTGAATGTATTGGTATTATACAATTTACCATATGATTCTCCACCCCTTTTCTTACGCATCCTAACATCTTGGGTTTTTGACCAGTTGCACATTGTGCAGAGGTCTTCATTGAGCTTTTCCTCAGGGATGCCCAGATCCCTATTCTGAGTTGATACAGTTGTTTTAGAAACCTGTAATGTGTAGGAGCAGTACACTTTTTTTAACTTAACTTTGCATTTAATTTAATTTGCCATCATGTGACCCATTCACCTAGATTGGTTAAGTTCCTCATAGTCTTCTTCGGACTTGATTAACCTAAATAACCTTTTGTCATCTGCAAATGTCACTATGTCGTTGTTCATCCTCCCCACTTTCCAGATAATTTATAAATATATTAAACACTGTTTATTGGCTTCACTAGGATTAGATTTCCAAATTGTGAAGCAACTCTCATTTGCTCAAATAACCTCTTAAACTTTGCTTATTGGGCATATTGGTTTACTTCTTGCCTTTCTAAATCCTGTTTTGTTCAGTAGCACACATTCCTTCTCAAACTCTATTATTGTTTCCTCTAACTAACATTCATGCTACATCTAAAACTTTTACTTCTTTTAATTTTGATTTTAGGTCCTTTCTGACTAATCATCTCACTTTATTGATATCTTCCTTTCTCAAGTTTAGTGTCATTATGTCAGTTTTTGATACCCTACTGCTCATTGGATGTTGAACCTAATTATACTGTTGTCACTATTACTGAGAGGCTCAGCTACTTTCAATTTCTGAATTAACTGCTGTTTGTTTCTTAAGGACGAAGAGCAGAATAGCCTTTCCTCTTGTGTGTTCTAAAACTAGTGGTTCCAAAAAGCAATCACTTAAAATGTCAAGAAATTGTTTCTTTAAACTTTGTCCAAATGTGTCATTAGACAAGTATATATGTGGGTAGTTGAAGTCCCCCGTTGTTGCAATTTTGTTAGACTTTGCTGTCTCTTTGATCTCTTTCAACATTGTGCATTCAATTTCCTTTTCTTAATCCAGAAGCCTATAGTATAGCCCACTAATATATTTACATTCTTACAGCTTTAGATATGTATTCATACAGATTTGATTGTGTAGTCCTCACCACTGAGCATTTTTATCTTGCCAGATTTTGTGGAATCCTTTAGATACAGTGCTGCTTTCCCACCTCTTCAGCCTAGTGTATCTCTCCTATATAGCTTATAGAAAGGTATTATAGTATCCCACTGATTTTTTTCATTCCACCATATTTCGGTAATGACTATTATATCAAGGTCCTTGGCCTCTGCAAGGCAGTCTAGTTTGGCTAGTTTGTTTTTTAAAATACACATTTATAGTTTTTTATTTTGACTTGCTGACTTTTTTTATTCACCTTTTCAGTATGACACCTTCCTGATTTCACACAAATTTCCTCTGTGATCTTTTCCTGTCCTTGCTCTAATTCAGCTGTATTTTTTATCCAACCCTTTCTGGATACGCAGATGCCTTTTCATTATCAACATCCTTGATAAATGTCTGTCTGACTTATGTGCTTCTCAGCTCCAGTCAGTTTGCCCCCAATGCCCAGTTAAACACTCAGCCAAAATCTTGTTAATTTGACATGCCAGCAATCTGGTTTCACTTTGATTAAGGAGTCCATCCTTTTTGTAGGGACTCTCTCTTCTCCAAAATTTTCCCCAGTGTCTAATAATTTTAAATCCCTCTTCTTTACACCCTTTTAATCTAAACCACACATTGAGACCCTGAAGTTCTCCCTGCCAAGCTGGACCTGGGTATAGAAAGAAAGCTTTGCAGAGATAACTACCACAGAGGCCTTCGACCAAATCCTTCTTCCTAGTAGTCTAAATTTAATTTTCAGGATCTCTCTCCCACATCTCCCCATGTCATGCTACAAATATGCACCAGAACCATAGGCTCTTCCTCAACTCCCACTAGATGTTTGTCTAGGTGTTTCATGATATTCACCACCTCTGCTCTGAGCGTGCAAGTCCACAAATCATTCTCAAAATCCCCTACCCAAACGTATCCTCCTAATCGTCTAATTCCCTACCACTACAGCCTGTCTTTTTCTCCCAACTATAACCCCTTCCTCTGAAGTGATATCCTTGGTGTGTGAGGACTTATCAGCCTCCTCTATCTCAGACAGAAGATGGAGAATGTTCCACCATTCCAACTATGTGCTCTTCCATCATAAGACTGGCTTCTTCAACTAGAAGATAATGAAAGTCATCATTTTCCAATTGATACCATAGTTATCTCTTACTTTAAGTAAAGAAAAATGCTGTGGTACCTCCAAAACCAGTTAATGATGTATGTGTGTGTGTGTGTGTGTGTGTGTATCTGAATGCACAGTATTCAGTTTTATACATGTTTCAAGTACATAGGAAGGCAGCTATAATCTACTGTTAAATGTAATGTATATCCTGAGCTCCTAAAAGAAAGACGGGCACTTAACTAGTAAATGTTGGGGGACAAGAGGTGTATGAGTGAGAAAGGAACCGCAGGTCCAATACCACATATGGAATGGAGATGGAAATGCACTGAGCCCCCAGAGTTAACCAGGCTCTGTAATCTCCCCAATGTTGAGCAGAGCGCTGGGTTCCTTGCTAAATTCCAGAGACAGTATCCATAGACTAAATGGCAAAAAAAATAAAATCCCCATGAGATCAAAACCTAAAACCAGTTGCCGCATCCAAAACCACAGAATACGCACCAATAGCACTGGCCAGAAATTTTCTGTTCAATTTTTCAATTAAAAATATTTAATAAAATTGTGGTTTCTTCAAAAAAAATTTTTTTCATGGAAAAATCGGGTTTCTGGGTATTGCTGAATTTTTCGGATTTATTTATTTATTATTGGGAAATATTTTGGTGGACCCAAATTAAAACCTTGTACTTTGTCAAATGAAATAAAAACGTTTTATTTCAGGCCAGCTTGACATTGAAGTCTGTCCATGTGAGCTGCTATAGTGCGTCATAGGAGGTGTATCTGTAGTCCTCTGGCTGATCTTCCATGGTGTATCTTGGGAGTCCTAGGACTTCAAGGCATCACGGAAGACGAAGTCTGATCAGGGACCCTAACCCATGCAGGAAATCGGATGTATGAGGCACCTCAATTACAACTTGAATGAGGCACCACAGGAGCTCAGGCAGAGGCAGTTCGGTGTTGAATTGAGCCAGACCAAACCGGTTCCACATTGGAAGGTCAAAACATTCTGTTTATATTGAAAATAAAGAAGCAAAAATTTCTGACCTTTTCAAATCAGAAATTTTTGGAATTTTCCATTTGACAAAACATTTTGCTGTTTAAACTTTTTGTCCCTATTTGGGGCAAAAAATAGTTGTTTAAATATTGGAATTTCCAACAGGGCAGAAAATCTGACTTTTAATCACCTTTACTCACCAGCCAGTGCCCACCAGGGCCAGAATCTATCTGATCACTACCATCACCAATGAAAAATGCACAGGGTGTTACATGAAGTTAATGAAGTTGGACAGGCCTCCGACCTGGCTTCCTCCGTTGTACGGTCTTTGGTTTAATCAGATATACCTCTATATAAATGCATAACTTTGCTTGGCACTAAAAATCAGGGACTCAATAAAGACACTGGATTTATGCATTACACAACCCTCCTTTCTTCTATGTCTGCGCAGATGTTACCTTCCCACTTCACCTTGACTGGTCTCTATCAAGATCCGTTAACTCCTTATGCTTAACAATCTGTTCCATTTTGTATTTAACTGTGACACTCTGAGTATATTTTCCTGAAGAGGAAATATGTGGAAACCAAAAGCTTGTCTCAGAAGTTTGTCCAGTAAAAGATATTACCTTTCCCACTTTGTCTCTCTAAGATATATCAAGAATTTGTGGCTCTACACTATCCAACCCCATTTTATCCAGACAAGACATCAGAAATGAAGAAGATGTCTGAGTGAAATCCTGAGTACAGATCTAGGTTGCAACCCAATGCAACCTTCTAGAAAGCAGAAGCAGTGGGGTGGGCAAACCCCCATAATATACTTATGTAGTAGTAGGAGGAGGACGAAGGTGACACAACCAGAGATGGAAGAAACTTGTGGGTAATTACCCTTCCCCAGACCCAGGGTGTATTTGGGTTGTAGAAATTAGTCCATATGGGCATGAACAGGGCCCTATGAATAACCCAACTTTGAGGATACAAATAGCTGTGTAATTACCTATTTTCAAGATGCCACATAATCTCCTAAAATGAAAGGGAAGGGAGTTCTGCTTTCCCTAAAACCTTAGCTTTCCACGTCAGCAACCTACCCCTCCTGTGCAGCTTTTGAGCTGTGCAGCAGAGGAAAGTGGGTGCCTTGCAGAGCTACTGATTTACATAGTTTTGGAGCTCCCATCTAGCAGCAGTTCCCATACCAGCTACTTCCTCCTCCAAGCTTCCACTCTGGTTCCTGCAATTTCCCTACTGAATTGTGCTCTCTCTCTCTTTTGTCCCAAGGCTCAGCTGCTATCAATTAACAATGCCACGTAAGTCCCAGTTTGTTTAATAATTTCATGCAGCTCTGCTACATAAATTTGGGGGCTGTGCTGCATAATTTAGGTCTAATCTATTGCATTATGCACCGGGTTTGACAGAGACTTCAGTTCTCGCAGAAATGTGAGGTAGAAAAGATGAGCAGGGTGTTAGAATATAGATATTCAGGCCTGTCTGTAAAGGCCTATACTCTAAGAATTTAGGTGTATTCTTATCACTTAGCTAGTTATAAAGGTATAAAAGGAAGAATCAAAATCACTGTCTGCCGGTGTAAGGGCCTTCTCTTACTGTGACAGTCTGAGGTCCTGTTCTTAGGCTAAAAGAAAAGGAGTACTTGTGGCACCTTAGAGACTAACCAATTTATTTGAGCATAAGCTTTCGTGAGCTACAGCCGATGAAGTGAGCTGTAGCTCACAAAAGCTTATGCTCAAATAAATTGGTTAGTCTCTAAGGTGCCACAAGTACTCCTTTTCTTTTTGCGAATACAGACTAACACGGCTGTTATTCTGAAACCTGTTCTTAGGCTAAGATCTTTGGCTAAGCAGCAGAGGCAGCCATAAACTGGGAAGCGACCAGTCACATCCTCACTTTCCAAACTAGTCACATTGAAATCAGGTGCTACTGGGCTGTTAGGAATACAATCCTGTCCTGATAATGCCTATCACCTCCAGAGAAAGGGAAGTGCCTAGAAGATGTAAAAGGAAACTTAGTTTGATAGCATCCTGTCTGGCAAGAACTCACTTATCAATAGCTGGGATGTGAAATCCTCATTTTTTTGTTGTTCTATCACTGTAGTCCCCATTTTCCTATTGTTTGTCTGTATCATCTCAGTCTTGTTCTCTGATTGTTTCTGTTTGCTGTATAATTAATTTTTCTGGGTGTAAACTAATTAAGGTGGTGGGATATAATTGGTTGGCTAATCATGTTACAATATGTTAGGATTGGTTAGTTAAATTTAAGTAAAATGATTGGTTAAGGTACAGCTAAGCAGAACTCAAGTTTTACTATATAGTCTGCAATTGATCAGAAAGTGTGTATGTTTGGGGGGGGATGGGAACAGGGAATGGGGGTGGGGAAATTGGAATCATGTTTTGCTAAGGGGGGGAATGGGAACAGGGACACAGGTAAGGCTCTGTGGTGTCAGAGCTGGGAAGGGGGACACTAAGGAAGGAAACTGGAATCATGCTTGCTGGAAGTTCACCCCAATAAATATTGAATTGTTTACACCTTTGGACTTCGGGTATTGTTGCTCTCTGTTCATGCGAGAAGGACCAGGGAAGTAAGCGGGTGAAGGAATAAGCCCCCTAACATAGGGCATACAACTTTTGGAGCCCACAGTATCCAATGTGGTCCAGCAGCAAACTAGAGTCAACAATGTCAAAAGAAAAAGGATTTTGCACTAATTGTCTGGTTTAGAAATACTTTAGCAAATGTATCTCTGGTATAACACATTTTAGTTACACGAGGGATAAATCTGGCCCTTTTGTGTCATCAGCAGTTAACATTCTCTGTTCATAGGTACACAGAGATGTCATGTATTATACTTCAAAGAGTTAGTAGAGCTAAGGTGAAGGCTGAAGTTCAGGAAGTTAGCCAGCAGAGTGCTCCCAGTCAATGTTTTCTCTAATTTTTTAACAAGCTCAGCAACTGGCAATTCCAGATGAGCACACTCATTTTGGTACTTAGTATTAAAATAAGTGCTCTAAAAATTTCACACATTTAAAAATATATCAACAATTTTTGTTCAGATATATGACAAGACAGACACCCTCCTTTCAATTCTACCCACCCACCTCTGCAGTCTGCCCCAGATTTCCTCTCCTACCTTCCATGAAGTGATACTGGCATCCCCCCTGCCAGCTCCTATTATTTCAATCAGTTGTTCTAGAAACCATGATTCCTGCCACTGCCTGAGAAGAGCTGCTGCTTCTGGCAGGGAAGGGTTTCTCAATCTCTCTCTCTCTCTCTCTCTCTCTCTCTCCATGTCTTTTCCTCTCATCTTTCTGTCTTGCCTCCTCCTGTCCTCTTCCATTTTACGTTGCCTCTTTACTCTCCTCTTCCTGATATCGGTCTTCTACTTCTTCCTTTGCTCTTAAATTTCCCCTCCTTTTTCACCCATTAAGCTTACCTCTCCCTCTCTTCATTCTTTCTTCCTACCCCTTGCTCTCACCCCCTCTTTCTTTTCCATATTCTTTGTTTTTTTGTTCTTCTTTCCCTTCCTTCTCCTCTATCTATGCTACAGCTGGTCAGCCAGGTATTTATTTCTATTTAATAAGGGTGTTGCTGTAACCCACTGTTCAATATGTGTTGTGTCCCCCTTCAAGACTGAGTTTGCCATAGTTGATAGCTAGAGACTTAGGGCTTGATCCAACTCCCATTGAACTCAGTGGGAATCTTCTAGTTGACTTGGGAGCTGGATCATGTCCTCAGTCCTTTAGCTCAAGTTGTCAAGGGTCAAGTTAGTTTTGAAGGTCCTGATAACCACCAAGATGACACTTGTTACATTGGCATCAAGCCTCTCTTTATAACAGTTGCCATTAAAAAGTCAACATTTGGTAACGGTTACCGCAGTTATTTCCTACTCTATGCTTCGTTATTTCAAATATCATGTGTGGTAACTGCTAGAAAACACTAATCTTTTAATGGTGAACATTTTCTCTTCACACAATATGAAACAATATAGGAACACATGTCAAGCAAAATATCAACCAGATTGAATTGGTATTATTTCCAATAATCATTATAATTTTTGAAAATATTAATATATTTATTGCATTGTGTGGGAAAATGTTATGCCATTTTCTGTTCTTGTAACAATTTTTGTCACAAAAATGAGTTACCACCACAATTTAATGGCTGGCATCTCTCTCTGATAACATATTCTGGCTCCTATGACTTAGAACAAGAGTGAGAAAATGGCAAAGTTAATCCATTATTTGTGAGACTGATTGTAGCAAGAATAGGAAATTGCAAGTATTATGTCACCTTGCAGAACATTATGGTGGTTCCAAGTCTGTGATTGTTTAACACTTTGACAAGAGGAAATACATTCTAAGGCCCAATCCTGAAAACACTTTTGCACATGCTCAATTTTACTACTCTGAGTAGTACCATTAAAATCAAATAAAATGGCAGTAAAGTTAAGCATGCACATAAGTGTTTGCAGGATCAGAGCTTAAGTCACTTGAAAACAATAACTCACTCAACAGACTTGACTTGCAAAAATATTCATTCCAATGTCACATCCCCTTTTTATTATTTTGTCTTTTTAGGTAGTGATCCCAATTTACCAGACAATGGTAATGCCAGGCGTACCAGTTTACAATATATTGAGCCTTATTTAGCAGCTATAAATTCCATTGACTTCAGTTGGAGTTATGCAAGCCGAGCCACTCCAGAATTGGGCCTTCAGAACTTGTTTGTCTGTTACCTGCTATTCAAGTGCATGGGCTTTACCCCCACAACGAAGCTTAATCTGCTCCAGAACCCCTGTCATCTCAAACTCCACAACAGATCAGAACCAGCATCATTTAATAGGAGATGTGCAGCACCAAGATTAATCATCATGAGCCTGATCCTGCACGAAGTTAATCACCCTCAACTGCCCATAGGACTGAGTCCTAAGGGAGTAAGAAGTAATCTAAACTAAAAGTCACAAGAACCTGAAAGACTAATATTGATCCATATACCAACAGTAGAAAGCCATTACTTTAAGCTTGAGTGGGGTATTCCATACTTGTTTTCGGAATTGCTGGTTTTTTGGGAAAAATCTGTACCATTCTCCATTTAGAGGAAGGTTGTTTATACTAAGCCTCTGGGAGTGGGAAGGAAAAAACCTTTAAATTAGCTACCATTAGCTAGCTGCCTGTATTGTTTTGGCCTAAATTAAGTGAGTGTTAACACAGCTTGTTTACATTAGCAAATATATTTATTTGGTCACAGCTGTTCACTGTTTCTTATAAATAAATAATCATTTACAGCAAGCACATATTCAAGTAGAAAAGATAGTAAAATAACGTTGTATTATTCTCACTATACAATGGTTAGTGCCCTAACCAACCTGTTCCTTTAATAATAAATGAACACCTCTCACGAGCAGTATTCAGAGGCTACTATTTTCTAAAGCTAAGCACACAACAACAGCTTTGAAAATGCTTTTTGAACAGAGAACCTCTGAGTATATTTCTCAGCAGAGGTAAAATTGGCTAGAATAATTGCTTTTATCGATCTGGGTAATTAATCTTATATGCTTATCACCATGGTATCTGAACACATATGATAAAACCATCCTATCTAATGAAGCCAGAGAATCTATATCATATAGGTAAATAGGGCACATTTTAAATCATTTATGTGGGTTAGAATCTCAGTGTTTCAACTGGGAGTTAAGCAGTTAACATAAACAGAGAAAGATCTAAAGAGGAGACACAGAACAGCAAAGGTGAAACCTGCTAGGCTGCCTCCTTGAACCCTCTTAAGGTCTCTGCAGTATTGCCCTCGCTCCAGAGTTTAATTTGGGCACATTCTGAAAGTCTAATAGTCTTCTTCAAGGAATCAACCCCTGACCATCATAGATTCTAACACTCTTGCTTTGCCTTGGCTATGTTTGATGTTTTTATTTTCTTTATGGGAGATGTGGGTGGTTTAATTGACTCAAGATAATATGTCTTAGCAATCATACAATGTATTGTTATTACCTGGGTGAAACCTTGTTATAGGTCAGGTTGAAACCCTATTGAGGTTGATAGGTATGACCTCACCCTTCAGTTAACATAATTGTAAACATAAGCGCCACCTAAGACAAAAGGTGTGTGTGATAAACCCACCGAGAAGCTTTGGAGCTGAGTATTGCTTTCCGTAGGTATGTGTAGCAATGTCAGAAAACACACAGATACTGAAGTCATAGACAAGAGAGAGGAAAAGAGGCAAGAAAAGCCAAGCAGGAGCTGTAAGCACAGTGTGACCCTGGAAAAAGGGAGAGAGAGAGCGCTTTAGGGTTGGGTTTTGACCAGAGTCTTGGGGCTGTAAGCTAAGAAACTGCTCCTTTTCTCTTCAGGGCTTCGTACATCCTTGTAAATAAACAAAACTGCATCAATGAAAACCTATCACCAATTTCTACTTCCAACTGGAACATCCCCAGAGTCCCAAACTTTGACTAGATTCACTTTTACTGATGATACTGGCTGAAGGAGGTAAAGAAAGAAGAAGAAAATAAAAATAAAAGTACACCACCAGGTTCAAGACTAATTGTAGGGAAAGACTATCAACTAATGTTTAGAGAAGGGGACTGGGAGTCAGGATACGTGAGTTGTATTCTTAGCAGTCCACTAGTTCAAGCTGTAATGGTGGGAAAGTCACTTACCTTTTTGGCTCTGTTTTCCCCATCTGTAAAATGGAGATACAGCTGACCTGTATCATGGAGATGTGAGTCTTAATTCCATAATCTTTTAAGCACTTGAAGCCAGAAATGAGATGACATAAGATAGAAGGGAGTCAAGGACGAAGCCTTTGGGTACCACTGAACAGACATTCAGAGTTAAGGCTGTTTCCTTGCCCTTAAACTCTGTCTTTGTAGCACAAGCAGCATTTATGTAAATTTTGGTTACATATTTCTATAGGTCTTCATAATACCTATATAAAAAATGGAGCAGTGTGTAGATATTATTGAGGTCCTATAAAAGGTATGCACTATTACAGGTGTAGCTGACTGTAACCGAAAGGGGGTGAGTTAAGAATAAATTGGCAGATAGCAATGGCTAGGGGTACAAATATCTGACCCTCCAAGATGCCTTCTGGTAATCCCCAAAACCTACTACCCAGCATCTCAGAGAATTCCAGGAGGCTTGTAATGAAAACACAAAATTCACAAAAAAGGGACTCAGCTACTGCACTCATGGGGACAATATAGGTGCCTATAGGTAGGTAAATAGCAAGATAGATGTAATTAATATGGTCATAGCAGTTACAGATGAAAAAACCCATTGAGTCCCGTCCAGTCCATCTCCTTGGTAATGCGGGATTGTTCCTAATATTGTCTACTACTTTGCCCAGGGTAGTTTTAAAATTCTACAACTTCCCTTTTTTATCAAGTTTTTCCTGATATTCTGCCTTTCTTTTACCAGCCCAAAGCTTCTAGTTATACATCTATGTACCTAAGTTCTTGTAATTCTTCCCCAACTTTGGTGTTTACACACCTCATATTTGAAAAACTATTGTGTGTCCTCGGACCCATTTAGTTATCTCGTAGCCTAATTATACATATTTAACTCTTTTAATCATTCCCATAAACAAGTTCCTCTAGCCACTGGATCATTTTAGTTATTCTAATTTGTCATATTTTCCTAATACTGCCATGTAGTGACCAGAACTGATGCAACATTCCAGGTGAGGTTATGCAGGGTAACATTTTCAAAGGTGCGCAAGAGTCTTATCTCAATGGTATTCACCGTCAATAGGAGTTAGGCACGTTTGAAAACTTTACTCACAATGGCTGTTTAGAGAAAGGATTATCATCTCCTAGCTCCATGATGTGACGCCTCAGTGTATGCAGCCCCAAAATGTCTTTGTTTTCATTTTTTAAATGAGAGCAAAGTTTGAAACATTTAAACAACAGAAAAAAGTAAAATCTCAAATTCTTGCAGCAATAGGTATAAACAAAAGTATTAACTTTATCACTCCTTCCTTATTTAAATAAGAAAAAATTAAAGGGGCTCTTTTAAGATCTGTCACTCTGGATACAAAAGGGAACTGGATCTGCCAAAGGCAAGACTTGTCTCGTGGTAGAGGGCTACATTCTTTACATTGACCCCTGTTGATTTCATTGGGACTACGTGTGCAGCAGGAAACTACCCAATATGGCTAATGGTGGCAAAATCTGGGACAGAGACTATATTTAGCAAAGTATCAAATCACAAAATGCTATGCATGGGGTTTATTTCACTGCTGTATATGTAATTCACTGCAGCTGAGGAGCACACACGCAACAAATCAGCTGTGTGAAAGGACTGACACCCCACTCTAAAAACTCTGGTTGGCTAGTGAACTGGCAGGCAATCCCACCCCTACACTCTGTTGCCAGCTCTCCTCTGATTGGAGGAGGGCACAGCACTTGAGAACGTTGTGTACCGGCTGTCAGACAGGAAGGACACATGAAGTTGCTGCAGAGACACAGCAAATTGAGAGCCTGAGCGTGGGGCTGGAGGGAATATGAATGTAGTCCCCTACTACCACAAACTATGCAGTCAAGTTTTCCACATTTGGGGAAATCAGAGGAGTCAGCAAATTCATATCTAACTTGCTGTGTTAATACTATTACCTCTCAGTCTCTTTCAAATTCTCAGCTTTCTCCTTTTCATTCAGGGCTGGTCTACACTACAAAGTTAGGTCGGCTCAATGACATCACTCAAAGCTGTGAAAAATTTCATGCTCTGTGCGATGTTGTTAAAATGACCTAAGCCCCAGTGTAGATACCATTAGTTCGACAGAAGAATTCTTCGATTGAGCTAATGCTTACAGCTACAGCCTATTGGAGAGCTGGATTTACTACAGCATTGGAAGAACCCCTTCTGTCGCTGTTATGTCTACACTACAGTGCTACAGTAATGCAGCTGCAGCACTGTAGCTGTCCTGATACAGCATTTCTAGTGTAGATAGTCTCTGAGTTGCATGTAGAGTAAGTCAGGATAGAATTTGTCCCAATATTAGCAGTAATGTAGTCAGCTGCAACAGCTGGTATATTATAAGCTGCAGTGTTTTAATATTACTTCTTGAAATATCAGGCAGTGCTTTCTAGAGGGATGCAATGGTTCACAGATAGGATGGATATCCAAACTATTTCACCTTTTTGAATACCTTCAAAACTTGATAGTCACAGTTTGGAACTCAAGTTCTGTCCAACTTTATTGACAGCTTTAACTCAACATTTCTTCAGTTCCATTGGTTTACGTAAGATTCTTGGGAGCCAGATTCTCACATGATTTAAATTGACATAAGCTCCATTGGAGACATGCTCTTCAATTCAGCTATGCCAATTCATGGCAGCTGAAGATCTGGTTTTCAATATTATGTTAATTTGGGGTATTGCATATTTATTTTGACACTGAAATAAATAAGTCTTTTGATACTGCATGAAAGTCAATGAGAGTTCTCTGTGAACATCTACAGTAAGGAATGGCTCACAATATTTAAAAAACTTCAAATCCAGACTCCAGCGAGAAACTGCTGAATTGGAATTCATTTGCAAATTGGATACTATTAATTTAGGCTTAAATAGAGACTGGGAGTGGCTAAGTCATTATGCAAGGTAGCCTATTTCCTCTTGTTTTTTCCTACCCCCCCCCCCCAGATGTTCTGGTTTAACTTGGATTTAAACTTGGAGAGTGGTCAGTTTGGATGGGCTATTGCCAGCAGGAGGGTGAGTTTGTGTGTGTATGGGGGTGGGGGGGATGTGAGAGGGCCTGGATTTGTGCGGGAAATGGCCCAACTT
This sequence comes from Lepidochelys olivacea, assembly GCF_965140295.1. Lineage (NCBI taxonomy): Eukaryota > Metazoa > Chordata > Testudines > Cheloniidae > Lepidochelys > Lepidochelys olivacea. Next base: position 36,878,722 of record NC_140413.1, on the reverse strand, counting down.
GATTATCATGCACATTGTGTAAAGAGTTGTCACTTTGGATGGGCTATCACCAGCAGGAGAGTGAATTTGTGTGGGGGGGTGGAGGGTGAGAAAACCTGGATTTGTGCTGGAAATGGCCCAGCCTGATGATCACTTTAGATAAGCTATTACCAGCAGGACAGTGGGGTGGGAGGAGGTATTGTTTCATATTCTCTGTGTGTATATAAAGTCTGCTGCAGTTTCCACGGTATGCATCCGATGAAGTGAGCTGTAGCTCACGAAAGCTCATGCTCAAATAAATTGGTTAGTCTCTAAGGTGCCACAAGTACTCCTTTTCTTTTTGCGAATACAGACTAACACGGCTGTTACTCTGAAACCTCACAATATTTTGTAGCTGCTACTCTGTATTTTGTAAATAGGACATTGCATAGAAAGGACATTCACACAGTACTTCTATTAATACTTTTACAATAAGAGATACATCTGACTTTTAAATAGTAAGGAAATGGTAACAAAAACCCAAGGAGAATTGCAAAGGATGTGAGAAGGACAAACAACAACAGATTTTACAAACAGACAAGGATCAGGAGGACTATGAGGCTGTAGTCTCCTTGTGTGATTGTGAGAGGAACTTGGTGACAGATGAGGCAGAGATTGCTGTGAAGCTAAATGATTTCTTTGTCTCAGTAAGTTCACCAGGGAGAGTGAGGAAAATATGCCAGAATCAGAAAGAAGTTTCCTGGAGACAAAAAATAAAAAATTAATGAAACAAAGGGTGACACCAGAATAGTTTAAAAGAAATTAGAGCAACTAAAAAGGGAGATAAAACTCCAGACTGGATGGCCTGCATCCCAGCATTTGGAAAGAGATTAAACTGAAAAAAAAAACTCATCTAGTTGAGTTTTTAACACCTCACTGGAAACAAGAGAGGCAGATTAACAGAGAAGCTAGTGCAATGTGCCATATTTTACAAGTTCATGGGGGACCAGATGATTCCTGGTCTACTAATCTGACCAGCATATTGGGTATGATTTTAGAAGCATTGATCGGAGAGGCAATTAGGAATGCTGCAGATTGGTGCACTGAGAGCAGTCAGGAGCAAAACACAAGATTTGGCTATTGGATCAGGTGCTTATGCTGAATTGGTCAACGTTTTTGAATGTAAAAAGAAAAGGAGTACTTGTGGCACCTTAGAGACTAACCAATTTATTTGAGCATAAGCTTTCATGAGCTACAGCTCACTTCATCGGATGCATAGAAAGCTTATGCTCAAATAAATTGGTTAGTCTCTAAGGTGCCACAAGTCCTCCTTTTCTTTTTGCGAATACAGACTAACACGGCTGCTACTCTGAAACCTGGTTTTGAATGTGAGTGCCTAATTTACATATCTAGACACTTGAATAAAGTAGCCTGATTTTCAGAGGTGCTGAGCATCTCCAGCTTCCAATGACTTCAGAGAGAATGTGGGTGCTTAGCACCTTTGAAAACCAGGCAACTTATTCAGGTATCGAAATATGTGCCGATGTGTCGACATTTAGGCATGTAAGTTTGAAAATGTTGGTGTAGCGAATCAGGGTCTGCAGCAGAGTTAGTCTCCAGGCAACCAAATGAACACAGCTGGCCTGGAGTAGGCTGCCTGATTGGCTACACTGCCTGATTGGTTAGAAAGGTCAGCAGACTGGCTCTTAAACCCCGCAGCAGCAGCAACAGTGGCTGCTCACAGCATTTGCCCATAGCCGCAACAGTTCCTGAGCTTGCTTGTTCCCAGCCTGGCTCCATTCCAGGTAACAGTTCTGACCCTCATCTCTGCTTTCTGGCCTCTGCCTTTGGCTCTAACCCAGACCCTGGCCCGGGCTCTGATTCCTGGCTGCCAATTTCTGCTCCAACCATGTCCTTGGCATTGATAGTTGGCCTTGGATTTTAAGAAGCCTTATGTGGGAGAATATTACATATGAACCAATCTGATGCATTATTTCATTAATAGGATATTGATGGTAAAATACTCAAAGTAGATAAATAACTGGCTCAGTAATAGACCACAGTGTTGCAGGAATCTGTTATTAACCAATTTACATCGCAGTGACTATAGAGAACATGGTATGAAGGTATGGATATTTGAAGACTGTACTAAACTGAGGCTATATAATTATCAAAATGCAGAGCAAGTGCATTCAAGGAAACTGGAAAATTAATATTGTGGACTATGATGTGGGTTATGGAAAATAGCATAGAAAAAAGTAAGGAAATAAGGACTGGGTTGAAAATGGCAAATGGTATTGTGGCTGCACTGGTGCAGGAATAAAAAGATTGGGAGATAATAGGGGACAGAAACTTAAAACCATCAGCTCAATCTCTGCAGGAGTTAGAAAACAAAAAAGATCTATAAATAGAGGAGATCATTATGGCACTGCTCAAAAGGCTAGAGAGACGACACCCAGAGTATTGAACACAATATTTGGCACTATATTAAAGCAAGGATTGAAAGAATTAGGAAATGCACAGAAGAGGGCAACCAGAATGATAAGGGGACTCTAGAGACTACAGTAATGAGGAGAGATTAAGAAAATTAGGATACTATATTCATAAATAAATATGAACACAAGAAGGGTAATAGCCAAGGTGTACAAAAGTCAGAGGTGGTGAATGGAACAAAACTACCAGGCTTAAAATCAAGAGCACATGAAGTGAAGCTAAAAGGAAGGATTGGGTGCTAGTGAAAATAGAGAAGCATCTTTTATGCACAGAGATATTAATTTGTGGATCTGATCATCAAGGGGAGAAGTAAAATTGGCAACCCTGAAAATAATCTGGAAGAGATGAATACCCAAAGGGAACAAGCATCATATGGTCCACTGCTAGACAGATATGTAGAGTGGCCCTTATGGATCCTGTAGCTCTATCAATCCTGAAATATTACACTAATGTAACTATTGTAACAATAGACAGTTCCTGCCAAAAGAGTTTTGTCCAACAGACAGACTTTGTTACCCTTAGATATGTGGAGTAATAGCTTACTTCTCAAATGGTCCCATTGATTTAAATGGATCTACTCCAGGAAGAAGTACTATTCCACATGAGCAGTGGTGGCAGAAACTGCTCCTTTAAATGAAGATGAGATGCAACAAGTGGCTGTAACAAACAAGTGGAGAAAATACAGGAAGGAGGATTGTGGTAATAGGAATATGTTATTTGCACCATTTACTGTGTCACTCAAAGGTTGTTTGAATTTTTTCAATAGCTGTAAAATTTCTAACAAACAAAAGAAATAAGATTGATATCAGTAATCCCTACCAGCCACAATTTGTAATGTTAACAATAAATCATGGAAAGCAGAATCCAAGGAAATCAGTAATATTTTGCATATTGTTTGCACTATGCATATAAAGCATACGGTAATACAATTCACAAACATTAACTAATTCTCACAGTATTCTTAGAGTGACTTTCCCCACAGGAGGGGAGAAAGTGAGTCAAAGAGGTTAAGTGACTTGCTAAGTGTAACTGAGGGAGTTAGTGTCAGAGATAAGATTAGAATGTGTGGCTCTCAGCCCTATGTTCAAATCCACAAGGCAATCCTTCCTACTTAACAGAAACAGCCATAGGAGTAAACTACTACTAGCCGCTAAAACATGCCAGCTGTTTGACTTTTTTGTTTCCTTTTACAGATTACTAAACTGCAGTAACTCAAACAAAAGATAGGCATGTTCACAATTTAATTTTGCTAAAAGTGTTGGAAATGGGTTTTTGCTACATTATAAAAGAAAATATTTGAAATCTGAAAACAATATATTTTGAGCCATTTTCAATTTAAAAAGAGTCAAATCCATTAAATGAAAATGAATTATCCAAAGAGCGTTCCTTTTGTACAATTCCAAACAGATCCTGAACCACCACTATGGTACCACTATGTGTTACAATAACTCCCCTCGTAAGTGAATACTCAATGAAACACACACAGGTTTTTACTCTTTGCTCTCAGTGGGGTTTTTTTGTTTTGTTTGTTTTTTGTTATTGTCAACAGGTTTAAAGAAGATATACTGGGTTATGCAATAGCTAACACTGCAGAGCGTGGACTTCTTCATCACACAGTGGTGATGTATAACCCCGTGAAGTGAACGGATCATGCAACTCTGCTGGTGCTTTAGGCAGACAGTTAAGGTAATTGCCCATCTCAGACTGATTGCACACTAGAAAGAGGATGCAAGTTATTCCCTTGTTCCTTCATTTGCTGACATTAGCTTTATGCTGCTAGCAGTGGATCTATTTTGTACTGCACCACTCTCTACAACTTTGTTTACATGGCACAAAAATATAATTAGTTTACTACCCAGACATTTGAACAAAGTTCTAAATGTTCTGTAGAAAAAATAACTAAACCACATTTGCTCACAAGTTGTTCAAATAGGGAGGCAAATTCAGCAACTGTATGTGCCACTTACAGCCTGTTTAAAAGATGGGTGTTCTTCACCAAGCAGTTTTTGGTGCCCTAAGTGAGACAAATTTATAGGGCTACAGATACATTCAGAAATGGGAGATTTTAGCAGGGATGCTTGTTAACAAAAAGCTTTTGTTTTCTCATTGAAGTAGAGATGCCAGCAAAAGTGAAAACCGCTGTTGCTGTACTGGTAAGCAGAGGCGTTAATGTCTTGTATGTACATACAAGTAACAGAGGACCAAAACTCTACCTTCCTCAGATTAAAGGCACAGGCATGAAGGCAGCAACAGTGTGCAGAGAGGCCCTTAATTAGCTTACCTGTTCATGAAAAGTGCCAAGTGCTCTAACTCAAAATCCTCTCCACAAAATAGATACAACAAAGCCCACGATAAAGGACAGGAGTACTCGTGGCACTTTAGAGACTAACAAATTTATTAGAGCATAAGCTTCCGTGGGCTACCGTCCACTTCATCGGATGCATAGAATGGAACATATAGTAAGAAGATATATATACATACAGAGAAGGTGGAAATTGCCATACAAACTGTAAGAGGCAAATTAATTAAGACGAGCTATTATCAGCAGGAGAAAAAAACTTTTGTAGTGATAATCAAGATGGCCCATTTAGACAGTTGACAAGAAGGTATGAGGATACTGTGACGGGGCAAGGCCAGATGGCTGTAGAAAAGTAGTGGGAGATATATTAGCTCCAGGCTAAACAAATCCCTGGTACCAGGATAAGTGAAATGGCAGCTGCTCCAGGTCAATTAAGACACCTGGGGACAATTAAGAACTTTCCAGAGGGCAGGGAGAAGGCTAGGTTGATTGGGACACCTGAAGCCAATCAGGGGCTGGCTGAAACTAGTTAAAAGCCTCCCAGTCAGTCAGGTGGGTGTGCATGTCAGGAGCTGTGGGAGGAAGTTGTGCTGTTGGAGAGGCTGAGTAGTACACACCATATCAGGCACAAGGAAAGAGGCCCTGAGGTAAGGGTGAAGTGGAGCTTGAGGAAGTGAGGGTTGCTGTGGGGGAAGCAGCCCAGGGAATTGTACATGTCATGTTTCTAAAAGGTCAGCTACCATCGCTGATACTATTCGGGTCCCTGGGCTGGAGCCCGGAGTAGAGGGTGGGCCCAGGTTCCCCCCACCTTTGCCCCGATTTATCACTGAGACTGGGAAACAACAGAGACTGTGCAAGGAAGGGTAACTTCTCCTCAACTCCCTCGCTGGCTTATGATGAAAATGGCTCAGTAGACTGTGACCCTTGTCTCCAGAGAGAGAAGGATTACATGGAGGGTCACAGTGAGCCTCTGAGGCTAGTGATATCCCCCAGGAAACGTGGGACCCACGGAGGCAAGGACAGAGCTTTGTCCCAATACTTAACATAGGGAAATAGATTCAATATGTGTAATGACCCAGCCACTCCCAGTCTCTATTCAAACCCAAGTTAATGGTATCTAGCTTGCATATTAATTCAAACTCAGCAGTTTCTCCTTGGAGTCTGTTTTTGAAACTTTTCTGTTGCAGAATTGCCACCCTTAAGTCTTACTGAGTGGCCAGAGAAGTTGAAGCGTTCTCCTACCCGTTTCTGAATGTTATGATTCCTGATGTCAGATTTGTGTCCATTTATTCTTTTGCATAGAGACTGTCCAGTTTGGCCAATGTACATGGCAGAGGGGTATTGCTGGCACATGATGGCATATATCACATTGGTAGATGTGCAGGTGAACAAGCCCCTGATGGCATGGCTAATATGATTAGGTCCTATGATGGTGTCACTTGAATAAATACATGGACAGAGTTGGCATCGGGCTTTGTTGCAAGGATAGGTTCCTCGGTTAGTGTTTTTGTTTTGTGGTTGCTGGAGAGTATTTGCTTCAGGTTGGGGGGCCGTCTGTAAGTAAGGACTAGTCTGTCTCCCAAGATCAGTGAGAGTGAGGGATCATTTTTCAGGATAGGTTGTAGATCTTTGATGATGCACTGGAGAGGTTTTAGTTGGGGGCTGAAGGCGACAGTTAGTGGTATAGACCACCGGACCAGGGGGATGAGGTGGATGAGGCTTTCTTCCGGCAGCTCACGGAAGCTACTAGATCGCATGCCCTGATTCTCATGGGTGACTTTAATTTTCCTGATATCTGCTGGGAGAGCAATACAGCGGTGCATAGACAATCCAGGAAGTTTTTGGAAAGCGTAGGGGACAATTTCCTGGCGCAAGTGCGAGAGGAGCCAACTAGGGGGGGTGCTTTTCTTGACCTGCTGCTCACAAACCGGGTAGAATTAGTGGGGGAAGCAAAAGTGGATGGGAATCTGGGAGGCAGTGACCATGAGTTGGTTGAGTTCAGGATCCTGACGCAGGGAACAAAGGTAAGCAGCAGGATACGGACCCTGGACTTCAGGAAAGCAGACTTCGACTCCCTCAGGGAACGGATGGCCAGGATCCCCTGGGGGACTAACTTGAAGGGGAAAGGAGTCCAGGAGAGCTGACTGTATTTCAAGGAATCCCTGTTGAGGTTACAGGGACAAACCATCCCGATGAGTCGAAAGAATAGTAAATATGGCAGGCGACCAACTTGGCTTAATGGTGAAATCCTAGCGGATCTTAAACATAAAAAAGAAGCTTACAAGAAGTGGAAGGTTGGACATATGACCAGGGAAGAGTATAAAAATATTGCTCGGGCATGTAGGAATGTTATCAGGAGGGCCAAATCGCACCTGGAGCTGCAGCTAGCCAGAGATGTCAAGAGTAACAAGAAGGGTTTCTTCAGGTATGTTGGCAACAAGAAGAAAGCCAAGGAATGTGTGGGCCCCTTACTGAATGAGGGAGGCAACCTAGTGACAGAGGATGTGGAAAAAGCTAATGTACTCAATGCTTTTTTTGCCTCTGTTTTCACTAACAAGGTCAGCTCCCAGACTGCTGCGCTGGGCATCACAAAATGCGGAAGAGATGGCCAGCCCTCTGTGGAGATAGAGGCGGTTAGGGACTATTTAGAAAAGCTGGACGTGCACAAGTCCATGGGGCCGGACGAGTTGCATCCGAGAGTGCTGAAGGAATTGGCGGCTGTGATTGCAGAGCCACTGGCCATTATCTTTGAAAACTCGTGGCGAACCGGGGAAGTCCCGGATGACTGGAAAAAGGCTAATGTAGTGCCAATCTTTAAAAAAGGGAAGAAGGAAGATCCTGGGAACTACAGGCCAGTCAGCCTCACCTCAGTCCCTGGAAAAATCATGGAGCAGGTCCTCAAAGAATCAATCCTGAAGCACTTGCATGAGAGGAAAGTGATCAGGAACAGCCAGCATGGATTCACCAAGGGAAGGTCATGCCTGACTAATCTAATCGCCTTTTATGATGAGATTACTGGTTCTGTGGATGAAGGGAAAGCAGTGGATGTATTGTTTCTTGACTTTAGCAAAGCTTTTGACACGGTCTCTCATAGTATTCTTGTCAGCAAGTTAAGGAAGTATGGGCTGGATGAATGCACTATAAGGTGGGTAGAAAGCTGGCTAAATTGTCAGGCTCAACGGGTAGTGATCAATGGCTCCATGTCTAGTTGGCAGCCGGTATCAAGTGGAGTGCCCCAGGGGTCGGTCCTGGGGCCGGTTTTATTCAATATCTTCATAAATGATCTGGAGGATGGTGTGGATTGCACTCTCAGCAAATTTGCGGATGATACTAAACTGGGAGGAGTGGTAGATACGCTGGAGGGGAGGGATAGGATACAGAAGGACCTAGACCAATTGGAAGATTGGGCCAAAAGGAATCTGATGAGGTTCAATAAGGATAAGTGCAGGGTCCTGCACTTAGGACGGAAGAACCCAATGCACAGCTACAGACTAGGGACCGAATGGCTAGGCAGCAGTTCTGCAGAAAAGGACCTAGGGGTGACAGTGGACGAGAAGCTGGATATGAGTCAGCAGTGTGCCCTTGTTGCCAAGAAGGCCAATGGCATTTTGGGATGTATAAGTAGGGGCATAGCGAGCAGATCGAGGGACGTGATCGTTCCCCTCTATTCGACATTGGTGAGGCCTCATCTGGAGTACTGTGTCCAGTTTTGGGCCCCACACTTCAAGAAGGATGTGGATAAATTGGAGAGAGTCCAGCGAAGGACAACAAAAATGATTAGGGGACTGGAACACATGAGTTATGAGGAGAGGCTGAGGGAGCTGGGATTGTTTAGCCTGCAGAAGAGAAGAATGAGGGGGGATTTGATAGCTGCTTTCAACTACCTGAAAGGGGGTTCCAAAGAGGATGGCTCTAGACTGTTCTCAATGGTAGCAGATGACAGAACGAGGAGTAATAGTCTCAAGTTGCAGTGGGGGAGGTTTAGATTGGATATTAGGAAAAACTTTTTCACTAAGAGGGTGGTGAAACACTGGAATGCGTTACCTAGGGAGGTGGTAGAATCTCCTTCCTTAGAGGTTTTTAAGGTCAGGCTTGACAAAGCCCTGGCTGGGATGATTTAACTGGGAATTGGTCCTGCTTCGAGCAGGGGGTTGGACTAGATGACCTTCTGGGGTCCCTTCCAACCCTGATATTCTATGATTCTATGATTCTATGGTGTTCTGTTACTTTCTTTGTTGGGCCTGTCCTGTAGTAGGTAATGTCTGGGTACTCTTCTGGCTCTGTCAATCTGTTTCTTCACTTCAGCAGGTGGGTATTGTAGTTTTAAGAATGCTTGATAGAGATCTTGTAGGTGTTTGTCTCTGTCTGAGGGATTGGAGCATATGCAGTTGTATCTTAGAGCTTGGCTGTAGACAATGAATCGTGTGGTGTGTCCTGGATGGAAGCTGGAGGCATGTAGGTAAGTATAGCGGTCAGTAGGTTTCCAGTATAGGGTGGTGTTTATGTGACCATTACTTATTAGCACAGTAGTATCCAGGAAATGGACCGCTTGTATGGATTGGTCTCGGCTGAGGTTGATGGTGGGATGGAAATTGTTGAAATCATGGTGGAATTCCTCAAGGGCTTCTTTTCCATGGGTCCAGATGATGAAGATGTCATCGATGTAGCGCAAAGGAGGCTTCCCCATCCAATCTTAAGTTGAAGGGGCCACCTCTAGCAGTGAAAGGTTAGGTCATTTCCCAACATTTCCCATTCAGTCCTTAGCCTCTGCACTGAAGTTGCCAACAGTAACGTCAATCATGGCGGTTGATTTTTTTGCAATATGGCTCTTTAAAATTTAATCAGACAAAATTTAGCAGTGGCCTTTTAAAGGGTGGGAGACAATTCACAGCATATTTGCATCTATGAGTTACCCTTCTGCATAGCTGATTCATGCAGCTAGTTGTTTAAAGTGCCCTAAGGCCAGTCTAACAATTTATTGGCCGTTACTACACACTTTGTGTCTTTCCTCTCTTGATGGAAGGTTGTGATAGCTAGCTCCTCATGCAATGCTAAGACTTCATGTGTCCTTTCAACAGAAGGTACAGCAGAGACTATGATTTTGAGATTAAATTCCTTGCCTACTACCGTCTTAAACCACAAGGCACTTAAAATTATATCTTTGCCTAATAAAATCATTTGACATAGTTCAGATGAATTACACCATATTAAACACTCTTGAGGTAGGAGTCTTGCTATGTTTAAACAAAGTAGCTACAATTTAAATATACAATATGATGTATCAACACACTTATACACCGATGCTTCTGAAATGCATTTTAAAAGTCTCAAATTTGAGTTGATTCTGTTAGCCAACTGAGTATATAAAACTGAACTATTTATAATACAAGAGTTCAGTCTGACCTGATGGCCTATTATATTGAACCATCATGTCATAAATGTAGATTTTTATCTCATATCTAGTGGAAGCTGAGTACATCACATATGTGATACCAACAGTTTCCTTGGAGATAAGTGGCTAGATCCACCATTGGACAATTCTACCAACAGCGCACAAGTGAAGATGCTGACAAGGACTTTCTCCTAGCAGATGAGAGTGGAGGCTAAAATAGATTTCTGCCTTTCTAGGGAACAAATGCAAGCCCATCAGGGAGCTCTGGCACCATAAGGCAGAAGATTAAAGTGTTAGGGATATGGGGGGATGAAGAAAATTCTCCCAAGTATAGCAGCACCTTGATTTTATTCCAAAGATCTGAAACCTTTTTCCTTGAATCTTTTTACCAGCAAATGATTCCTTTGGCTCAAATTATCACTCACCATGCTTTAAATTATTATTATAGAGCTGACACACAAATCTACTATGTTCATTCTGTTTCTAGTGCTTTGCACTCACGACTTTACAAAATGCTGTTCAGAGCCAGGCTTAGATGTCTGTGAATCATCTCTGCTTGCATCAAAATAAAACCTGACTTTTTGCAATCTGTACTCCAGACTGTTTTTTTTCTGGTCAGTCTGGGGACTGGGTTTTATTGATGAAGTACCAGATTAACAGATCTGGAGACTGAAGGTCTATCTTTATCCACAGAATAAGAACTGCAAGGGCAGCACCCTGCAGACTTCCCAAAATGATGCCAGCAATGTGCTTCAACGGTGTTCTGGAGGGATGACCTATAGTTGTGAGAAGGTAATTCAGTCTCCATATCATTCAATCCTTGTTAAGGCTAATGGTCCAGACATCTGGAGACTTAATGCAAATGACCCAATATTCTTATTTGCATATTTGAGCATGCACTGCTTTATTTACATAAGTAATTGGAAATGTCCTGATTAACAACTCTTAAACCTGACAAAGCTGTAATATGAAATGAGCTTTTGGAACATGGGAATTGCTATGTCCAGGTAGCTTTAGCAGCTATTTGAGGCTGTGGCCCTGGTTGCTTCTTGTTCTGAAATTGGTAGAGGGCTGTGGTTGGGTTGCTAGTCTATAATGCTGTCTACTGCTTGCCCGAGGGTAGGAAGAAGATCTGGCTGTTTCCACCAGCTAATGGATGTTCTGACTGGGCTGCTGGCTCATAACTTAACTCAGGCTTTGCCTTGCTCCTTACTACTTGAGTGAGAAGATTCTGGCTGCTGCTCCCTGGCTGAAGGGGCTTGGCCCCGGCTCTGGCTCCCATTCCATGGTTCCTGCTCACATAGCTAGAGCTACCCAGGTCCACTCTAGCTGTAGTTCCACAGCTACAGCCACAGGTGGGTCGTGGGACTGTACTTTAGGCTGTTTCCCAAATGGTAGGTCCAGACCCACCTGTGGATTGCAGGAAGGGTTTAGGTGGATCACCTATCAGGTCCTGCTATTGTCACTCCCTGCCGTGGTGGTGAGGAGCACTTCCAGGCACATACAGGACTTCCTGGAGGGGTGAAGAGAAGGGGCCTCCTTTCCCCCAGGTAGTGTTGTGATCTGGTGCATAGGGTTGCAGCACCACTCAGATTTGGCCTGGCCACCCCTCTGTCACAATGGAAGGGAAGTTGGGCCAAACCTGAATGGTGCTGCGACCCCATGCACCAGATTCCAACTCCCCAAGTGGGGAGCTGGGTCCAGCCGCATGGGACAGGAGCTGTGGCTGCTGGGTGAATGTGGGCAGGCTTACTCTCCGAACCCCTCCCCTCAGGGCTTCCAAAACCAGCAAGAAGTTTGAGATGGAGAGGGCAGCTGGGGTGGGCATGGGAGCAGAGCCTGCCTTGTATTGTAGTCTGTCTTCCACCCTCATTTAAAGGATCAAAGACCGCAAACTACAGGGGTGTTGCAGGATCCTATTACAGTTCTCTAGCTACCAGAGGGCAGGCCTGGGAGTGTGAGAGCAGGGGGGCTGGGAAGAGGGAAGCTGGGGGTTTGGGGGTTGTATTGGACAGAGGAGAGGGGACTGGGGAGGAGTGCTAGCAGTGTGGAAAACACACTTTTATTTGTTGTTGTTCTTTCTTGTTTGAATTTTTAAAAAAGTATGCACACACTATATCTATAACGGTGGGTCCCCAAAAGAGATGAGATGCCGTTGGTGGGTAACTTTGGCAAAAAGTTTGGGAAGCCCTGCTCTAAGCTATGTCTTTCTGGTTAGATTACTCTAATCAGAGCGATCCCATTTAGAGCACCCTGAACCACAGTGATACAGCAGAGAGCATCTGCTCAGCCCTCCAAATCAGGCTATTTAAGCTCCTAGTCTGAAGAAGTTCAGACAGTAGCTGGAACAGGAGCCTCCCAGCCAAATCAAGAGACTTACCAGGTCTAACACCAGGCCTCTTAGGCTAGACTGCCAGTAAGGAAGCTAGCTAGTGGGTTGAGATATGAGCAGGATCAACTCACTTCACACAGGATGCTAAGCAACATGTAACAACCAACCTGGGATGGCCTTGAAACAACAATTTAGACATCATAGGCTCTAATCACATAGATAGCCACTTTGTGAAGCAGAAGCAGTGGTGTTCTTTTTAGCTCCACTCACAAATCAAGCTCCTACTTCAGAAGCCAAAATAAGATGCCTGTGATGGATTTAGAGCCAAAATCTGATTCTTGTCATAAAAGTTGTCCCCAAAAAATCGGTGCTGCAGAATTCCAGATCAACTAAATTTGCTAATGCCCCCTGTGATGGAGTGTCCACCCCACACAGGAATGGAAAGGGTTAATGGAGGCCAGATGGGCCAATTAATCTAATAGATGGAATACTGAAAGAGAAGAGCCCTAATTAGAGGAACAGGCTCACTGTGCAGGCCCCGCCTGTTCCGGCACAGAAGCCAGGTAGCCAGCTGCAAAGAGGGCAGCTGGGAAAAAGACACTCCGAAGAGAAGGAGAGAACTTGGTGGAGGCTGCAGTCACTCCCAGAGAAGAGGGGGGCGGCTTTGGGAACTGGTAGCCCTAGGAAGAAAAGGGGAACCAGTTGTAGGAAGCAGCCCAGGGAGAGAGCCTGGAGAAGAGGGAGGGCCTGCATTTCCCTACCAACCACTGGGCAGTGGTACTGGGGCAGTGAGCAGGAAGACTGCCTAGGACTATATAGGAGATACACCCACCCACAGGAGGGGGAACGTCAATGACTTAGCCGGAAGGCTGAGTCACAGGGAGGATGGTGCGGATCTTGAGGTGGAGAGAGGGGCTGCAGGCCGGTCAGGGAATTGGAATGACAGCATGGGAACCGTAAAAGAGGGCATTGCCTGAAAGAGCTAATCCCCACAGCGATCAACAGGAGGTCCCTCAAGCGGTGAGGGATGTACCCTCTGACGCTCCCTAAGTAATCTTGTTCAGAACTTAATGCCCAAACACCAATGTAGCCTAGAGAGTCAGTGGGTATGACTACACTGCAGCTGGGAGTGTGCTTCCCAGCATGGATAGACAGATACATGCTAGATCTGATCACGCTACCATGCCGAAAACTAGCAGGGGAGCACAGGCAGCAGTTCAGGCTAGTTACCGGAGTACATATCCAGGCCCTTTGGGCAGGTTTGCATGCAGGCAGCTAACCCGAGCTACCCTGGATAAATTGCTCTTTTTAGCTTGCTATCTTGAGCCCCACTAGCGTGTCTGTCTACCTGTGCTGCGGAAGCACACTCCCATTGTGTTAGTAGCATGATGAGTGGGATGAGACAGAAGGGAGGATTTCTGAGATTGATGCATAGCATGCCAATCAGTCAGAGAGAGAGAGTTAAATACATACAGTGATAATGAATTCCTTAGTGCAATATTCATTAATTTAGATAAATGAAATTTGGTGGCTTAGATCTTTCACTATATACTGATGTAAAGTAATTAAAAAGATAGGTGAAGAGTCCCACTCTTGGGCAATTGATCCCTACAATGTAGGCCAACTGGTGCAAATGGAAGTTATGTGGGATTCAAAAGCAGAATATGCCATATAAATCCAAAACGTGAGCTGGAGAGGAGCATGTTAACCTTATTCTGGAAAAAGGAAACAAAGTCTTGCTAAGCAACCCTTCTGTCTATGTGCCTCAATCTCAGCTAAAGTCCATATAAAGCAGAATTAAAAGTTACATTTCATAAACCGACTTACTGGCTGAGGGCCTTAATAATGAGCGTAAAATACTTTGTGACTGCATACCAACTCTCACCTCAGGAGGATGACTTACCATTTTAGCCTCCCAACACCCTTCTGAAGTAGACATGGAAGATTCAGTGACCACTAACCAAGAGACAGAAAATTTGTATTTATTTTATGCATAATTACAATATTCTGCAAGGGAGAAATCCACTCCTTATCATACAAAGTCAGAGTTGCAGAGAAATAGGTGAGGGTGAGAAGGTGGAATTCACATGCCACCATCTTTGGTCAGGGAACAGTGCAGTCCTTCTTCAGCCACTAAATCTGTCCTATGGGCTGGCAAAGCAGCTGCATGGGGGTATGCATTCACTAGATCTCCATGAGCATGAATCCAGTAGCCCCTGTCCATAGCCAGGTTCTAGAATCAGTTCATGGAGAAACCATAATTGCAGTCCATGTGCCATGACCTTATCCTCCTGCACCAGCCACCAGAGTAGTCTGGGGCATCAATCCATATCAATATCATTGACTGCAGTGAAACTATTTCCATATTTTGAGTTAAATATGTGCTTAAGTACCCTGCTGCATCAGGTCCTGGATACACAGGGGGGAGCGTGCTGTAACTTGCTAAGATGTGTGCAGTATGCACACTCTCCATGGGTGCTGTGAAGTTCCTGGAGTCTAGAGAACAATATCTACTGATTTCCCTCACCCCCAGCAGCATGGGATCCCTACCACCCCCAATATCGGCCAGTGCCTTAAAGACTTAATCTGGCTTTGTCGTAACATTACTGTAAATTATAGTTAGGCTTGGCAGAATTCAATTTTTTAATATAATTTCAACAGTTAACTGATTATTTTAAAGCATTTCCCCCCAATTTTTATCAACTTTAATTTTCACAGTTGCACAAAATTATGGGTTAAACTTTTTAAGTATTCATAGTTGTGGGAAATTGTGGGGGCAATGATTATTTGATGACAGATACGGAGATTAAAAAAGTTAAATTTGTAACTTAAAACATAAATTGTCAACATATCAACCTATACATACCAAATAGCCTTAAATCAAACTGTATTCAGTTCTCAAGCAGCACCTCTCCCCACCCCCCACTTTGCCTATCTGTACATTTCAATCCTCATCAATGGAAACACTTTTCATCAGTTTTTGTATAATGGTGAAATTGATATTTACCGATAAAAATCTAATCCTTCCAAGCCTAATTATAGCACGGGGCTATCAGGATAGAATAATGCAGTGTTTTAGGTAAGATATATTCTGTTTTCACTTAATTTTTTTGTTTTATGATCGGTTAGTTGTTCGTCCCCACGTATTCAAATATTTCAATGTGCTGCTCAGTCCTTTGTCTGACTCCTTAGTCAGACTTATTACCTATTCAAAGAGCATAGCTTTTTCTTTTAAAAGTCACAATTTTGTCCAGCATATTAGCATAATTAAATATACAGCCTAAAAAAATGGAACATGTAAGAAGAAATTGATAGCTCCCACAGCATCTTTCACTGTAGGATCCCTGAACTTTCCCTAAACAGTACAGAATTGGCAAATGGCAATGGCGAGAAGTCAGAAAGCATCTGGAATAAATAAATTTTCTTATCATGAGCTGCTGTTACTGCCATTATGGCATCTGAGGAGTGCCATAAATAATATCTTCAGACTGTCACCAGAACGGATATATTTTGTTCCTTTCCCCTTTGTTATCCACAACTTTGTCAGTAGTATGGATAAACTTTTCACTATTATCTGGTTCCACTACAGATTTTATCATAGGTATGAGTTATCACTGTATCTCAATGCTTGATATGTTCTTATTCTTAGAATCAGATCTTCACCTTGTGACACATTTTTAATAAAAGCAGAAAATACTAAAGAACTAGCATTGGTGGGGGTTGGGCATGTAAATCTCTGAGCACAGAGATGATTATAAAGCCCTCTTTTTCTCTGTGTATTTTCCAAGCCTACTGTGAAAGCAGCTAGTACAGTATGCTCATGAGTATTTTGTATTTTATAAGTCACTTTTCATGCCAGACTTCATATTTGCAAAATGCACTGATACTATGGGGTGATCGTTAAAGTACTCTGCTGGGTCTAAATGTACAATCCCATTAACAAATGACATGGAATGGAAATGGGATTTATAAGTCTGTCTCCCATGTTCTATTTTGAAAATGGAGCCCTATGCATTTTAATATTGGGGTTAAACTGAATAATAGTAATTTACATTTATATTGCACCTTTCATCCTGCTGGACTGTTGAACACTTCTAATTATATGCATATAATGCCACACAAATGCAGCCATATCTGTGGTTGGAGGGTTGCAGGCAAGTGACATAGTGAATACTGCACAACAGTGGAAGAGACAGGATACTAGCATAAACCTCTGCATTCAGAAAAAATACCATGGGATTTTAATGTCCACACAGAACAGACAAAACTTTGTTTTTTCAAGTAACACCCAAAAGTCCTACACACACAATGAGCTCAGTCTCCCTTAGATGGTTGAATGGCAGAGTCAGCTCTGCAGAGAGATGAACTCTTTCAACCCAAGTTTTAGGTCACTAAATCACCTCTCCTGGATGCCTTTAAACATAGTCACATGTATGAATCATTAATATAACTTTTGAGGGTAGGGGAAAGCTGAATTTAATCCAATATCAAATAGGAACCTTTCCAAATTAAAAGCAATCAGTCTGACTTCCACTCAGTCTTGCCTGGCTAACCAGGTCCAATATTACTAGTATGCCTGATATCATGTGATGAGTCTCATTGAGAGAACCACAGTTTACATACTGAAAGCTGATGGTATGAAACTGTAAATAAGAATAATTTGTACATGTGCTTTTTTGGGAAACAATGCAAAGATGTTGCTTTAGGTGTCAGGGAGTGGTAAAGTGAAGCACTGGTTGGAAAAGGAGATGTCCTTTTTGGAGCAGTGTTCCTGTGAAAAGAAACAGTAGAGTAGCACTCTGACTTTATACCCTTTCTTTTGATAATCTGGATTAATTCAGCAGAAATTCACCTTTGTGCAGGGAACTTTCAGGGTTTTCCTGTGTTCTGCTGCTGTCAGTCCTGACTCTTTATGGGAAATCCCCTACATTCAGAGGTCATAGGCAATCCAAGCCCACCACTTCTTTAGACAGCAATTTTAATAATCTTGGGCCTAGAATTTCAAAAAAGCTCAGTTCCAGTCTAGGCAACTAAATGAGATGAGGTAGAGTATTTTGGAAAATCCAGCCATGAATAATGGGAGCTGCTGGGTCGTGAGCATTTTTGGAAAATCTGGCCAATGGCTCATAATAATTAGAAGGGACCCGTTGTAAATGCCCTAACTGGGGTGGGGGTGGGGAGAGTTCTTTTTCAGCTGACTTGATGTCATGGTGAGTTGTGGGGGAATTTAAACCGGATCATGGACTACAGTTTTCTGTTGAGTCCTCCCTCCGTTGACACAGGTGTGTTCCTGCAATCAGCCGAGGGAAGTTTATATTGGAGCCGCTCGCCATCTCTTACCCAACGAGCTTAAAGAAAGGTAGTGGTCAATATCGGTCATAAAAAAAATAAGTTGCTAAATAAAACTAGGAGTTAGCATGTCAAAGGAAGTACCGGCATTGGACCATACAAAGAGGCTGAAGAAGAGATCTAATAAAAGTGACCATTATGCAACGCTTTCAGTCTTCACCCCTAAACTATGTTTTTAAAATTTTTCCATCGTTTTAAAATATAAATGGATATATTGTGCTCTAGGCATCCAAACTCTACTTCCCTCCCCGCCCCCACCACCACCACCACACTGTCATGTGGGACAGACACACCAGCCTACAGCTGGAATATCTCTTGCTTGCAGTACCACAGGCAGATCTATTTTTAAGAAGAATAGAGACTGGTGTGAGCTGCATGAGAAAGGAGAGCTTCTATGCATGAATTCTTCACCACCTGATCAGCTCTACAACTTACGTTCCTGGAGGTGTTTGTTTCTGGCTTTGTTGAGTTCCAGACTTTGGTGACAGATTGACCTTTTGTCTGAATAGGATGGCTTGCTAGGGAGACAGGATCAATGACTTTCTGGGACTTGTATAGTCCGGAAAGTGACAGACATTTCTTTCCAGATTAGATCTTTCAGTACCCTTTATCCAGGGATGTTACAAACTACAGTACGTTAGCCCTTGTGAGATATTTGAACTTGTTTTAACAGTCTGGAAGTACATTGTAAAACATTTAAGAACGCAAATGTATGTACTTTATAGAATATATTTTGAGGGATTTTGCAATGTAACATTTTAATACCCTTTTCACATTTAATTGTGAAGCTGCTATTATTGATTGGATCACTGTCTGCTGCTTTGCTGCATACACACATACCGAAGAGAAATTTAGAATTTTTTTTCATTAATCATGGGGATACTGAAAAAGATTCAGGAGGAGCCACCAAAATTTCAGATGCTTTAGCGAGATGTATTCTAACTATTTTTGGCCAAAGTAGGTTTTTTGGGAGATGAAGAAATCAGCCTGAAGTCAATATTTATTCTGGGAAATAACTAGCATTTTTAGGAAAGGAGAAATCTAAACTAATTCTAGTCATGAAAAAGGCAAACCTACCTCCACATCAGTTATACAGACAATAAAGCAGACAAATCTGTTCAAAAGTGATTGCAACAGAGACAGGTCTCTTTTTGAAGGAGTCTTAAAACTCCGCAGATATTCAGACAAAGCCTAATTGTGAACCATTCAACCATTTTCACGTACTTTATCAGATTTAAAAGAAAAAACCCACCAGGACACACTACTTTGTTAGACAGTTCAATGAACACTATGAGAAATAAACTTATACCTATCAAAAGGACTACTGAACACCAGCAATCACTCCCAATAGTCTTCCATTATCAATTGAGAAGTTCATATACATAGTTTCCATTATTTCTAATCCGGACTCCAAAGATATAAATGTTATTAGACACTAGCTCCCACTATCACGGGAAATTAAAACCAGCTGAAGCCAAAATGGGGCATAGTTTTCAATAAGTTCAAACTTAACAAAAGGACTTAAATAGTCATTCTATTCATTGCTCAGTTCTAATTAGAAAACATCTACAAACATCCCAATTCCTTTCCCCTTCAACCTGCTGCTTTTGGGAGTGAGTTTCTTTTGTTTTGGTTTTATTCATATTTACTGGCTTTGGTCATTAGCAATGTGGGTGGGGAAGGGGGAAGAAAGCAAACCTTATGGTTGCTCATGGTTGTGTACTGAACCAGAAGCACTATTATCTCCTTGGCTCCCTACTCAAACAAATATAGAATAGTCACAAAAACTATACCCACCCGAGTGCTGGCTGGCTTGATAGTCAGTGAACTAGGGGCAGCCCTCCTTTGCCTGGCACAAACGGCACTCAACCTATATATGAGTGAGCAGTACACACTTGTTTGGAACTCTCACACATTCAATCAGAAAACAAACAGTACATCGTTTTGGCACATACAGCCTGCAGACTTGTAGTGAACTGGAAGTGCCAAATATCTTTTACTGTACCTCTTTCTCTGGAGAGAGTCCCAACAAACGCTAACCTAATTCTTCAGTTCATTACACCAGTTTTAAGCAGAGACAACTCCACTGATTTTAGTGGAATTACACCTACAAAAACGCTAGTGTAATGGAGTGGAGAATTGGCTCCAGATTTTTGCTGTTGAAAGATGAAAAAATGAGGGTACTTTGCCTGCATCCACCAAGAAGAAAAATATCTCTCTATGTGTCAGGGAGGGGAAGGAGGTTTATGTGCATTAGTGGTTGCAGGTTTGGGCTTCCTTTTTTTCCTTTCAGGCACTATTGATATATAGCTGCATGCTCTCACTCCCTAGTTTTTAAATTTTTATGGTTTGATTAATGTATTTGGTTTCCTTTCCCTGGCTCCATTTCAGGCTAAGAAACCCTGCTGCTAACATATATGGTGAGTTCACAATTCCCATCAATGGTAATTGATGCCCAAAATAAATGGGGTGGGGCTTACGTCTACCCCCCAAACAGTTACTTCTGATCATCACACACCAAGTCAGCTCAGACTACCTAATTCTGATCAACCAACGAAACAATTTGGGACTTTTCCTCCTCCATCAATACAGGGGGCCCCTTGTATACACTGGGGCTGTGTTCTTGAAAAGGACGATGGATACCGAAACAATGTATACCAGGGAATTTTTCCCCATAGGAATTTATGGAATAAGGGTGGGGGATGCGTTCACAACTTCACGACACTTGCCAATGACAATGCTCTTTTCGCCTAAACAGTGTACCTAAACAGTGTACCTTTTTACACTGACAGGATATACAGTACACATTTTACAATAACACATTAATAAAATAATGTAGAACCCTACTAACGCCATTCAAACACACACAACATTTTAATACAGTACAGTAATATAGTATAAAACAGTGTCAATCACGCTAAATTTAGGTATGGGTAGCAGCTGGGTTTTCTTGGGCTGGCTTTTCCGTGGCTGGCTTTTTGGTTGCAGACATCTTAAAAAAGGATTTTATCGACGCCTGCTCTCTTGCATGACTCTTTGTATGATAGATCTCCCCATAGCAAGCCACTGCATCATTGAGAGCCTTGGAGACTTTGGCAGACTGTTCATGAAAAGGATCACTGCTCTTAAGATTTCCATCACCTCATCCAACAATCCAAAGAAATGGGAGAGATTCTTTGTCATCAGACTCCTGGCTTCTTGCCCTATGTCATCATTATCCTCATTTGTCAGTTGCTCAGCGTGAGACTCCAACAACTCCTGTACATCCTCCTCCATCTCCTCAAAGCCAACATCCTTCGCCAACTTGACAATTTCTTGCTCAAGAGCAGGAATGGCATCAAATCCCACGAAGCTGTGGACAACATCTGGCCATGCACGGCACCAAACACTGTTCATACATTGTGAAGTGATTTCTTCCCATGATGCATCAATATTTTCCATGCCATTCAAGATGTACACAAATATATTCCATAAACCATTTCATGGTCTTAACTGCTTCTGTTCCTACTGGATGGAGTCTCTTTCTGGTTCCTCCCTGCAGTTTTTCCCCAAGTCCAAATGGGGGTAGGGAAGGAAGCACCCCTGATTCAAGTGTCCCCATAGTGTGTAGGGGAAGGTTTACTCTGCATAGTTCTGGGCACAGTAGTAGCACTATGAGGAGGTAGCCCAACTGGGCCCCATTTTGCCCCCTCCTCACAGTGCAGCAGTCCCTGCTCTGGCAGTTGCTCCCACTGCCTGGAGTCTCTAACTGGTTCTTCACAACAGTTTTTGTCCAGAAACTCACTGCCACAAGATATTATGATATTGTGATCTTTAGGGTGAAAGTATTCCTTGTATGTGATCATTAATAATGCCATCTACATTTACAAAAATGAGAATTATTAATTGATGTATTTTTCAAGAACCCAAAATGTGCTCTGCACTTAAATATGCGAGAATAAAAGTTTGAGGGGTACTAATCCTCAGGACATAGGCCAATTTTGAACTTCCTGGAGTTGGGTATAAACTTTACTCATGTGTGTATTATTTCAAAATTGTCCATTATGGAAGTTTTATGCGTCTTACTAAAGAATCTTGGGACAGCTTAGGTACCTCCATACTTAAGCACTTAGTTTAGATGCTATTGTTTGAGACTGGTTGGTGGACCATTGATCCGATCCAGTATAACAAATCCTATGTTTTTGGTTTGGTTTTACAGAGCTAAAACTAAGATGACAAAGCTTTGAAAAACTACACACAGTATACAGCCACCTAGGCCTATCTCTAGATATAAGAAACAAATGGTATCACCACTTTTGTTCTATATTATATCCCTCTTCCAATACAACCTATTACATTTTCTTGGCTGCTGTTTTCCACAGAAGGAACTTTGAATATAGGAAGTCCACATCAGCAACGTCTCTTCGCCACAATAAATTATACTTTGGTTCTCATCCTGACAGCTTCAGAAAGGCCAGCGATGGGAATTAGGAAGAATTATTTAACGTGTACAGAGCCTAAACTACCAAGAAGCAGATCCTGAGCTGACTGGTAATCCTCTAGCTCTGCCTGGTCTAGTTGTATTCAGGGAAGCTGGAAGAGGGATAAAGAAAGCTGGATCTGTTGTGTGGTGTAGGCCCTACTGACAGACAGCAATGGGACACATGAGGATATTCAGATTGGGATTGAGTTTTATTTAGGATCTGAAAAGTCCCCAAATTTGGAACCCTGAATGATCATCAACCTATTCACCCATCACTACATGCCATCTTGTGAAGACCTGCTAGCCTCGACACTAAGTGGTGCAGATCCAGTGTAAAACACAGTTCAGCGTGATGAAGCATCCCAAGGATGCCCATTTACACATTGCAGGCAAGATAATGCTTCATTTAAGCCGCTTATCTTAAATCCATGCTGTGGATCTAATGGAAAGATTTATCACTAAGGGTGGTCTGAGAATACAGAGGCAGCATTTGAAAGAAGGAACAGATTACTAAGTAGTCCCTAACACTTGTAACAACAGGTAAAGAAGGGGTGAGGCTCTGCAGTTCAAAATGTTTGGGAGGGAAATGTGAAATCCAATGATGTAAGTAAGTCGATATTAAGGTATCACTCAGCACAATGGGAAAATCCCTTTCAGTACATAGGAATGCATAAACAAAATATCTAAACCAGTGGTTCTCAAAGCCGGTCCGCCGCTTGTTCAGGGAAAGCCCCTGGCGGGCCGGGCTGGTTTGTTTACCTGCCACTTCCGCAGATTCGGCCAATCGTGGCCACTGGGAGCCACGATCGGCCAAACCTGTGGATGCGGCAGGTAAACAAACCAGCCCGGCCCGCCAAGGGCTTTCCCTGAACAAGCGGCGGACCGGCTTTGAGAACCACTGATCTAAACAGCACTATCAGCTACTGTTATACAAATAGTACTATTTCATGACTGACATCACCACCAAAACTGAAGGGACACCAGTGATTATTTAAAAAAAAAATCACTGATCTCATGATTACTTGTCTATTGCTGTGACACATTACATCTGAATTTACTGCAACTGAAAGGGATTAGAAACATTATTTCTCTTTTCTTCCCCCGGTTTCTGTACTTCATGCATTGGCAACCAAGTCTGATACAATGTCTCATGTGTAGTCAGTTTCCCCTGTTTATGTGGCTCTTTTTGACATCTAAGGGAGAGAAAATCATTTAAAGAAATAGAAAAATGTAATTGCAAAAGCATAAAAAGTGACAAGGGGATTCAGCTGCAGTAAAAACTATTTTAACTCCATTTTGAAATGAACTTGATTTCAAGTTGCTATCTCTTTAATATTTTAAAATACTGATATCACCTCTGTGTGAAAGTCCTGTTTTTTAAAAAATCATAGGACTGAAAGAACCTCGAGAGGTCATCTAGTCCAGTCCCCCGCACTCATGGCAGGACTAAGTAGTATCTAGACCATCCCTGATAGGTGTTTGTCCAACCTGCTCTTAAAATTCTCCAATGATGGAAATTCCACAACTTCAAGGCAATTTATTCTGGTTCTTAACCAGACTGACATTAGGACGTTTTTCCTAATGTCCAACCTAAACTGCCCTTGCTGAAATTTAAGCCCATTGCTTCTTTTCCTACCTTCAGAGTTTAATGAGAACAATTTTTCCCCCTCCTCCTTGTTAGCAATCTTTTATGTAGTGGAAAACTGTTATCATGCCCTCCCTCAGTCTTCTCTTCTCCAGACTAAACAAACCCATTATTTTTCAGTTTTCCTTCAGAGGTCATGTTTTCTCGACCTTTAATCATTTTTGTTCTTCTCCGTACTTTCTCCAGTTTGGTCACATCTCTCTTGAAATGTGGCACCCAGAACTGGACACAGTATTCCAGTTGAGGCCTAATCAGCACGGAGTAGAGCGGAAGAACTACTCCCCGTGTCCTGCTTACAATACTCCTGTTAATACATCCCAGAAAAATGTTTACTTTTTTTTTTTTTTTTTTTTTTGCAACCGTGTTACACTGTTGACTCTCATTTAGTTTGTGATCCACTATGGCCCCTAGATCCCTTTCCTCAGTATTCCTTCCTAAGCAGTCATTTCCCATTTTCTATGTGTGCAACTGATTGTTCCTTCCTAAGTGGAGTACTTTGCCTTTGTCCTTATTGAATTTCATCCTAATTACTTCAGACCATTTCTCCAGTTTGTCCAGATCATTCTGAATTTTAATCCAATCCTCCAAAGCACTTGCAAACCCTCCCAGCTTGGTATCATCCGCAAACTTTATAAGTGTACTCTCTATGCCATTATTATTATCATTATGAAGGAAAAGGTCTGAAAAGCAGACAAAGTTACCAGATGTATCAGCATCCCATATAAACACACAGTCCACTCATGAACAGAACAAAAATCACTTTATAATAGCAGTAACATACTTCACCAGTTTTGTAGTTTTATGAATATGTACACTCCTCAGGTGGTTACAGCCATGCTCATTTATGCTTCACCTGAACATATCCAGCATTTCTGAAGAGCTTGTAGCATGTTATCATTTATACACAGTAAGATGTAAATGCATGTTAATTGAAAACTAAGAGCTTTTCTACAATGGGAGTTATTCCAGAATAGCTATTCCTGATTAAGTCCATGTGTAGATATCCCTATCCTGGAATAATTAGTTTATCAAGAACAGTTAATCCACTTTAAATTCACACCTTTCCTTTTTCCAGATTAACCCTCATGTATAGACAAGTTCTAAATCCAGAAATGTTCCTCTATTTAGTGACTGAGGGATGGCAAGATAGCTGTGTGCGATCTTGAAAAACATCCATAACTCCACGCAGACTGATTGCCAGGCTGGAATTCCCCAAATAGACTTCTTTGGCTGCTATATGCATCAGTTCCTGACATCATCCATGGAGAGAGAGAAATACCAGAGATTTGCCTCTCTCCCCTACTACCCAGGGATGTATGGTATCAGTCAACCAGGGAAGCACTTTAAAGGGACAATATCCAAAAGGTAAGCAAAAAAGGCTTTAGAGATCAAAAAGTCCTGATAGCGGAACCTTCACCTTGCTATAATACCTACAGAAAAGCTGGAGTGGCATATACAATATATTCCAATCACTCAGAGCTAAGCTACTGGTTTGTTTGGGTTTTTTTGTAAATGACCTAAAACATTTAAACTTGAAATAAAGAAGCATGAACCAGCTATTCTTTCAGCCTGATCAGATTTAGCAAGACAGGGAGATCAAAGCTACAGCCAGAGACTTGGGGAGCAGCAGATTTTCACAGCTCTCCTTTAAGTCCTATATTTCCCCTCCTGGTTTGTTTGCTGTATATTAAAAAACAAAAATACAAACTTTAGATAAAATACAGAGCTGACCTAAAAATGGCTCTGGAAATCAGCTGCAGTTCCGAGCATCTACGGGTGGCAGCAACTTTCTCTGTGTGTGGCTGCTGCACTGATCTTTCTGCTTTGATACAGGTCATTAGGCTGGGTCTCCAGTTGGAACTATCACTGGAATGGCAGCCCCTAGGATTACATTAAATTCAGATCAGTGGAGTAAAACACATTTTCAGGTATCTTAAAATGCTGTTTTAAAATGTCATTGTTTCACATAGGTGCGTTCTCGTTGTGGTCCCAGTCCTGCAATTTGATCTGTGGAGGACCTTTGTGCTGATGTAGATCCAGTTGCAAAGGATCAAGGCCTAAATTATTTCTTCTGTTATCATCCAAAGCAGTAGTAAAAATATCACTGAATATTCAGAGTAACACTTTGTTATAGCACATTCCACCTGAGAAGCTCAAAGGACCTCACAAATGTTGAGGGACAGGTCCTGCCTCCTCCTCCACAGCCACAGCGAGTCCCAGACAGGAACTGTGACTGCAAAGATGGGGCAGGGGGCAAGATCCAGGAACCAAGACAACCCTGTAGAGTGCAGCTCTGCTGGATCTCTCTGGATCTTTGGGGCTGCAATAATGGCTGTGGAGTGGCTCTGCTACCAATCTGTGTCTTTAGGGAAGATAGGTTTTTCCACCCACCCACCCCCATTTTGCCAAGTGTGGCTACTTGGCCTTGGCACAGGAGACAAGGTTTACTCCCAAACCCTAGTGCCTTGGGGAAATATTAAGCCCATTCTCTAGATCACAAAACTAAAACACAAAGAAGCTAAATGTCTTACCTGAGGTCACATAATGAGTCAGTGACAGAGCCAGGCAGAGTTCAGCATTCCTGTTCCTATAACTTTTGCTACAAGACTGCCATCTAATACTAATAACAGCCATCATCTTAACATGTAATAATCAGTACATTTCCATCTCCCTTTCATTATAGGTTTATATCTAGCTAGTGTAACACTGACAGACCCTGATTGTCATCAGGCAGGATCAAACCTGGGACCACTGGAGCTTAATGCCTGACCTAAAAGACATGTGTTTTAGCCACAGATGTAACAGGCTCCTCAATCTCTAGCTGGTCTAGCTACTAGGGGGGACAGAGTGCCACACCAAGCAGGCATGGATTACACTTGCTCCCTATACAGACAGACTGATACCTTTGAAGGGTGGCTACCCAGCCCATTCTCCATATCCACTCTCATGCCATGATGCCAACGTGTGAATTTTAAGTGGTAGGATAGGAGTAGGAGGTGGGTTTACAAGGTTCTATAGAACTAGTTGGTGTGTGCTGAGAAATCTCATTTGCATATGCTCTCCACCTCCTGGTTGGCTACTCAAATGTCTGCAGCTTAGCACTGCATAAGAGTTTTATTGTTAATTGGCTTCCACATTTCAGCTGATGCCTTGCTGCATGAGCTAACTGGGTGTGGAGCCAATTTTCACAGCTTCCAAGTCTTATATGACTTTCCATGCCACAAAGCTACAAAATGTTTTTAATTGAATTAAGCCCTCAATTGTGCTCATACATGTGGAAGAAATACATACATAATATATTCCACTTTTCCACATTTATGGAAACCCCCTAAGAAATAAGGAGGGATACTGATTTGTAAACCTGAAACAATGTCTCTGTATTCTGTGTTATTAATGAGAACCATGTTGAAATGCAGGCTGATGATCAATGTTTTCCGATAAGATACTGTTCTTCATTATGAATGTTTTCAACAGAAACTGTTATCTAGCCCTCACAAAGATACAAATAATTAACTGATTCCCCATCATTTATATTTAATTAGGTTTTAAGCAATAATATGCAGTCTCTGAAAGAAGGATTTCACTTGGTTTTGATGGCAGTAACTGTAGCTCAGTTGGAGTGTGGTCAGACCAGATGGCACTGTTCCCCCCTCTCCCCCCCTGTCCTTTGTCAATTGATCTTTGGAGGGATTGTATTATGGGAATAAAATAATTAAGACTCAAGTATGCAAACGGACACGAAGCTGGTATTTAAAAGTTATATCTATGCAGCGTTAACATTTTCTTTCAGTGCTACTATATGGGATTTGTAAAACTTCCCAGCATTCCATCCGTATCAGGGAGATAATGAACCCCCCACGCCAAAAAAGGCCATATGGATGGAAGAGGCATAGTGAAAATAATCTCATCATCCTGTCTATTGCTTCTAAACTTGCCAGTTTTTGGTGTCCTAGTTGTTGGGGGGAGGAGAGGTTAAAAAAATATTGAGAGAAGACCTTACAGGCAACTTAATTTTGGTCCAGAAAAATGTTATCGCAAAGAAGAAAAGAGGTAATAAAAGTCGTAAATGGGAAACCTAAGAGCCACATTTATAAAAATTAAGTTTAGGTTGCACTTTAAATGAGTTCTGAGAGATAAATACAAACTCGTTCGCTGTGCAAATTTTTCTCGTACCCAGTAGGTACTTTACAAGGTCTATACAGTTACAAGCGAGGGACAAAGTTCTGGTTGCTTTCATGCTAGAAACATATTAAAGGAGACAAGCAAAAGAGGACTGCATGACTGTGGGAGATTGGTAATGATCCATAGGGTCTTTCACCTTTGGGTTGCCAGTTCAAATCCAACTCAGATAAAGTAATGACTGAAAGTTGCTGCTGTCTGATAGCTGTTCAGTGGCCTATGTGAAATGAATGTGATCATAGTCCAGTTCCCTCCGGATTGGCTCCACATCACGTCTCCCACTTCTCACTGCATTTAGGATGCTTGTTCAAGCTCTAGCGAAAAAGGGGAAGAAAATAATGGGCATGGAAACTTAACAATCCTTTCAGTCCTAGAAGTGGCTCCTCCAGAGTACAGTAGGTTTGAGGCATCTTGGTGGAGCAGTGTGGCTAAACTTACACTGTCACTGCTTTATTAATTCTTTATACCCACAGTGCTATGAAGGCTGCACTATTGGCACATACAGAGATGGTTCCTACTTCAAAGAAGTTATAGTTTAAGACAAGGGACATACAGATGATGAGGGGCAGAAGGGTACAATCAAATCTATACAGTGAGGTTAGTTTTATGCTACAACCCTTCTCTTCTGCCTTTGGCCCTCCTACCTGCATGTTGTCCCTCTTCCAGGGCTTTCAGTCTACCACTTTTCACAAACACTAAATACAATGGCAACTCTTTTTTAAAAAGGGAAACAAAGCCAATGTCTTTTTGTACCTATAATTTCACCCAGATTTGTCAGCCTAATTTTACATTTGCAGAACACCACAGCAAATAGCACTACCGAGCCTGGAGTTCTGGAATGTATTTTACTCATAGGGAGCTGTGACTTCTGTCTCAGAAAAGAGTATATGGGGCTAGCAGCCTCATAGCTTTGCAGTATCGTGCCAGATAATTCCTGGATCAACACTGCCACATTTGACGCGGAGGAGGAGATAAACCACTTATTCCAAATGAGTCGAGCCCCACATCAGAGGATTGCCTTAAAAATCCCTACAGATTTTTTTAAAGCCACCACTTAAAAAAAAATTACTAAAGCTATAGGAGAAAAATGCTTAAATACAAACATTTATGATGAGCTTTAATTATAGTCAGCGGATTAAAAATAAAACTAAAAATGCCATTTTAAAGGCTCACAAAACTTAAAGAAAAAAAGGAATTCTGTTGTTTGAGGTTCTTGCTTTACTTTGTGGTAGTTTTATCACTCAGCCCACACTGCCCCATCTCTCTGCTCTCAGTTTCTCAGACAGTTTTTGAAAAAAATATGTAAAGCACTTTAAAAAAATGATGTTGGGGGAATTTGATTCATATGCCAGACGCTCAGATGCTTTTTAAAAAAGAAACATCATTTAAAAATAAAAACACAGTTTGGAAACTGAATTCATTGTCCTCTTTACTCTGATCCTCTGTTTTTCTCATAGAGCCAACAGTCTGGCCCAGGGATTGACACATGCATATGCTTAAAAAGAGATCATGATACAATGAAATTTGTTCTGAGTATTTGCTTATGTTTCAGCAGCTTCATTGGCTTCTGCACTTGGAAACATTTGAAATTTCCCACAACATCGCTGGCATAATCTAACTTTGCTAGGCTTGTTCTTCAGCCTGATCCTCAGAAGCATATTCAAGCTTGTGATGAAGAGTGAGCACACCAGGTAAACAGCAGCAAGCATACAAACTTTCAGGGTCTCATTTGCCTAAGCTTCCAGGGAGGATAAACATTTACTGCATCTTTTAATATGACAGCACAAACGCTTCATTACAGGAGATTCATATACACCAAAGCAAAGACATTTAAATTGAAGGGTCCATCCTAAACTAATCTCATTGTGCAACCACATACGGTAACACTTATAGAGCCAAACTCAGAGATATCATAAATGGTAGTTAAGCTACACCATAATAGTAAGTTCATGTGAATGTGAGACTCCACATTTATAGGCTGAGGGGAACAGAAGGGCAAAGATAGAGCTGGAAAAGGAACCTCAGGATGGTGTAAGAAAATTTAAGATAATGCAAGCCTCTTGAGGTTAGTTTATTTGCCAAACCTATTCTTCCCTTTATGGCCAATAAATTACACCATCTTATGCTAACACTGAGTTGTAATTTACATCACCATCTTGATGTGAAAGCTGGACTCTTTGGGCCAGATTTTTCAAAGGTATTTCGGGACCTAAGAATGTTCGGTAGGCACCTAGTGGGATTTTTCAAAAGTGCCTAAGCAGGTTAGGAATTAGATGCCTACCTGCTTATGCTCTTTTTTTTGAAAAATCCTACTAGGCATCTATCTGCTTCTTTAGGTGCCTAAATACCTTTGGTTTCTAGGTGACAGAATTTTAAAGCAAGAGGCTCCTCATAAAAAAATAAGAAAGGGTACACTTAGAACTCTGCCATACCAGGGAAAATTAATGAATGATGTGTAAGCATGTTACAGATGAGGACTCCGTGTAATCTTAAATATGCTTCTAAAGAACAGGCTTGAATGTAAAGATGGCTTGTGGATAACAATTAATGCCTTTGTTCTTAAATGTATGATACAAAGTCATCTTATTTTTACACTGGGGAGCTATTCTTCTAAAGCGCAGCATATCAACAAAGGGAGTCACATGCATGGATCACAATGGGGAAAATACTCCTATTGACATAGACTATTGCACTCAGTTACTAGATACTAACAGTTAGGACATCCAAAATACAGTTGCCCATACAAAGCCGACCATCTAGGTGTAAATTCAGATTTCAAATACAAGGTAAGGGATCCCTTTAAAAACAAAAACATAAAAGGAACCTGGACAAATTTTCAGGTGAGCTAACTATTTTTATTCAGTGTTTACCAACAGACAGTTCCTATAAGCATGCAATACATAGAGATGTGAGTGTGGCTCAAAATCCCAAATTCTGCCAGCATCTTAGAATGTCATGAGAAAGGAAATATGGTACTGGTGCTATGACAGCAATAACAGAACGTGAAATTTCTCAGTGAGCGGCAGAATACAGTTGTTTTCAAGAAGAAAATAGAAGGAAAGACTGGCAGTCCTACTATAGCAGAAAGTCTAATTGTCCCTGATATATTAACTAGCTGGGTATCTTTGTTCTCATAGATGGATTTCATTGGCTTCTCCATTCAACCTGTATGGGATCTTATAATTTCAATGCCATATAAAAACTTATTTTTGCCCATTTTCAAAGACCAAATAAATAAAAATAGGACCCAGTTTCTTAGCTGTGTGCATCAGAGGTGTTGCAAGGGATTGATGGTAGCTCCTTGATTCTGGGGCCAGTTCTGTACCAATCTTGACACAGCTAAGAGCAGAATAGGAGTTGCTCATATCTACACCAGCTGCCTGCTGCCACCAAAGAACTATAGTTATCAGGGGATTACTGGAGTGCAGTTCACACAAGCCTCATCCCCTCCACACTATAACCACTGCGATAAGCAGGGGAAATGGCATTTGGAGCTGGTTTTACACCTTGGGAAGAACCTCGAGCTGGGGCTATCCAGCTGGTTTCTGCTCCCTTTGTGCCATGACACTAGAGTGGGGCTCAGGACAAATTAGGTCGGTATAACTACGTCACTCAGAGGTGTAAAAAATCCACACCCGAGTGACTCAGTTAAATCTACCTAACGCTCGATGGGAGGGCTTTTCCTGTCAACTCAGCTACCGCCTCTCTGCGCTACTGCAGCTTTTAACTATAGATCTGCCCCATAACATATAAATTGAGAATTAAATAAGAATATTTTTCTTTCAAGAAGTTAAAAACAAAACACATTAAATCTCAGACTCTGATCAGATTTGGTAACCGCATTGTTTGGTAACTGCAGATAGAATATCAGCAAGTATTTTACTGACTCAATATTTAAAAGTAAATTTTGTTGTAAAGTAAAGTTGTAAAACAGAGTCTGAACAATTGTAGTATAGCGGAGATTTCTTTTTGATGATCTCCCATTAGCTCATGATCACCTTAAATGAATGGCACACAGATTAGTTATTAAAATGCCACCTTACATATTCTCTAGCATGTTTATTTAGTTTAAAGGGCAGTTTTCTGAAGTTAGCAGCTTCTGCCCTTCACAACACAGTAATCAATGCCTGACTCCTGATCACGCAAGGGAATCATTCTCACTGCATCAGACTAAGAAAGATTAATTGCCTTGCAAAAGTTTAAATACCTACATATACATGAACAGCGAAAGGCATGCATTGTATGGAAAATGTCTCCAATAAAACACAACCACTATAGTCCCTCTGAATGAAGGTAAAACCAAATGTATGTGGGTGTGTGTTTCATTTTATTGTCTCCAACTTAAGTTTAGTTTGTGTGCAACACAAGTACAGATGTATGCATCGCTCAAACAAAACAGATAGTCCATCAAAAATGTTATTTAACCCCAAAGCATCCTATAGCTACACTATGAAGTGGAAATATATTTCTGTCTTCCAAGTCTTCAGGAAATACAAAGAGAGATCTTGCTGAATTTCAGAGGTTCCTTGGCACTGATTAATGGAACAGCCAATGAAAAGCTACTCACATGAGTAACAGTTGCAGCATCAGGTCCATCATTCTTAATCAGAGCAATCATCTTTCTAGACTCAGGTCAAATGGCCAAAATTAAGTGTGAGGCTTTTAAAAAGAAAAAACAAACAAACAAACAAAAAAACAAAAAAACCCAACCCCACCTTCCCCCCAAAAACAAAAAAGAATATTCAAGTACCTTATGGACTAGAAAGAGCCTGTCAGGGCTAGCCCCGACTAAGAGGAGGTGTGACAAAGGAATGTCAACTCTGCCAGACCTTCACATGGGCCATACAAGTGATGGTAAGGAGGATCCTTGTACCTTGCACCTTAAATGTAAGGGGAAAATTCTGATCTCAACTATATAAGTGAAGCTCCTATTGATTTTGGTAGGTGGGCTTCAGCAGTATTTCCAAACCCAAGTTTTCAAAATCATGAGTCAGATCCTAAAAATCATGAGATTAAAAAAAAGAAAGAAAAAAGGAAATGTAATTTACTCTGAGTTTTTGAGCCTTAAGGGTTCATGTTTTCAATTTTTTTCTCCACAACTAGAACAGAAATTTTGTGGCAGAGGCAGAGATGGAACCCAGTTGTCCATTGCCTTTCCCAAGAGACTATCCTTTCTCTTCCTGCAATCCTCTGCCTCCTTCACTACACATCCTTCAGCTTCTGCAACAAATGAAGCAGAGGTCCTACAGACAAGTCTCCTTCACTACACAACCTTGATTCATCCCCAGAGCGGAACCATCCTGTGCACTGAATAAGGCCGGTGGTTCGGTTACAAAAATAGTATGTGATCATGTCTTTAAAGACTGTATCATAATGCACATGCACAAGAGGACAAAATAGGCAACATAGGCACCCTTAATTATGGCATTTCCTGACTTTAGAGTGCTTGGACTTTGCAAGCTTAATTTTTTTTTTAAATGTAGATATTTTGTGTTTAATATTCAGTAGTTTAAGATCCCTGTAAGATTTGATAGAATATTTAATTTCAAGCACCCTGTATTTTATCCATCCAGAATCAATTCGAAAGACAACTTGTTTATACGTTAAATATAGTTTGTATCCAGATTTTCCTGTACTGTCATAGGTTTAGGAACAGATAGACTGGTTAAGCAGAAAGAACATCCATATATATCAAGACATTGTGCTTCCTATTGAATTAATTAAACAACAATGACTTGCAAACTAAGTAAGATTAGCAAGGAATTTATGGTCTGATTTTTCAGAAGTATGGGGCACAACTTACTTCCATTAACTTCAATAAATTGCTCACCACCTCTGAAAGTCAGGCCACACTAATAACTGAATCAAAAAGCAAGTGAAAAATGGACAGCTTCATCAATTACCTCATCAATGTGAAGAGAGAGAACAAGCATTTTCCTCTGATGGGGGTTGGGGGGAGCCTATGAAGCAATTTTACACAATGTCACATTTGTCCTTTAGTCCATTTTCTCCAAACCTAAAAGCCACTCCATGTGGTCATCCTCATGAATATGACCAGTGCTTCTACAGTTTTGTTACTGGCATGCTGATTTATATTTAATAAGATTCCAAGGATTGCATGTGGCTTTGCTACCCAAAATGAGTTTGGATGGGCCTGGATTAGTGAAGCCAGGAAAAATTTTATCCTACAGCCTAGCCAATATGTTTCACATTACTGTTGTTTAGCAAGATAGACTGGGGGATATTGAAAAAAATTGAGATCTTTTCTAGGTACTCCGACTATGCAAGCCTTATGAATAGACAAGGGAAGAGAGCTGAATCTAAATTTTAAAAATTAAATTTTTGAAGGGGCGTGAATGATTAATTTATCTGCAAAAGTCTTCAAGAAGTCTATGGAAAATTTATCTCATCATAGGGGTTGTCCAGCTAAAAAATTACCAATTTTCATAAGTGACTATTAAAGAACCCAAAATTTCCTTGGCTTAAAATAATCAGTTTTAAATATTAGACTAAGGGTCAGATGTACAAAGGCATTTAGGTGCTTAAAGATATAAATAGGTGCAGAGTAGGGTTTACAAGATGCCTAAGCAAGTTAGGCGCTGAACTCCCGCTGATATTTCAATGGGAGTTAGCCACCTTAACTGATTGGCTGCTTTTGTAAATCCCACCCAGGACTTATTTGCATCTTTAGCTGCTTAAATACTTTTGAAATCTGGCCCTTAGTTCAAACATTTATCTCACTGAATGCATTACAGGAGGTGTCATGATTGATCTTCTTACCAAGCAGAGTATTGCCCAGGCTCATAAAACTTTCCAAATTTGGGAGGGGAAGGACTGGGAAGAATTACTTTAGTCTAACATGCTCCAGTCAGAGAAATTGCAGTTTTGCTAATAGAGAGTGATGTCACAAGAGGGAAGTCTGCAAGGTTTGAATCCAAGCAACCAGTCTTAGGCCTTTTTACCATGAGACAGTTGGAGAATGGTGCTGAGACAGACAAATAATCAAGGACACCTTGAGGGATGTTGAGGCAAAACAAACAGGAATCAAACTATACACTAGATTAATCAATATCAAACATTTTCTTTGGGTGCATGTGCGCTTGCTTTTGAACAATTCAGGTTTGGCCCAATATAGATTGCATCATGTTAGATTTAATCTCAGCAAAATTCCACAGTGTATTTTGTCCTGAAAGATTAACTAAAAAAAACCCAAAAGTCTGACAGACAAGCTACCATTGCTCTTTGTATTTGTTACACATTTAAAATAATGAATAAAGTAAGCTTTCTTCACATGACAGTATATTTATATACTGTCATCTTGAATTCTGGAAGTAACTACAAATATGTTTTTATAAGCCTACTGACACAGCTCTTACCTCATCCTATCGTTCTGTGGCCCCTGCCTCAGATTTCTTTTGTGTCACAGTGGCTTACCTTCTTTCCATTGTCAGGTGTGGCTTTAGCCCTTAACCTATACCAGGTAAATTCCATCCCTTTCAGGGTAAACAGCAGTTCAGAAGAAGCTGGTAGGATCATAGAATCATAGAATATCAGGGTTGGAAGGGACCTCAGGAGGTTATCTAGTCGATCCCCCTGCTCAAAGCAGGACCAATCCCCAACTAAATCATCTCAGCCAAGGCTTTGTCAAGTCTGACCTTAAAAACTTCAAAGGAAGGCGATTCCACCACCTCCCTAGGTAACGCATTCCAGTGCTTCACCACTCTCCTAGTGAAAAAGTTTTTCGTAATATCCAACCTAAACCACCCCCACTGCAACTTGAGACCATTACTCCTTGTTCTGTCATCAGCTACCATTGAGAACAGTCTAGATCTATCCTCTTTGGAACCCCCTTTCAGGTAGTTGAAAGCAGCTATCAAATCCCCCCCTCAGTCTTCTCTTCCACAGACTAAACAATCCCAGTTCCCTCAGCCTCTCCTCATAAGTTACGTGTTCCAGTCCCCTAATCATTTTTGTTGCCCTCCACTGGACATTTTCCAATTTTTCCACATCCTTCTTGTAGTGTGGGGCCCAAAACTGGACACAGTACTCCAGATGAGGCCTCACCTAGAGGGGAACGATCACGTCCCTCAATCTGCGGGCAATGCCCCTACTTATACAGCCCAAAATGCCATTGGCCTTCTTGGCAACAAGGCCACACTGTTGACTCATATCCAGCTTCTTGTCCACTGTAACCCCTAGGTCCTTTTTTTGCAGAACTGCTTCCTAGCCACTCAGTCCCTAGTCTGTAGCAGTGCATGGGATTCTTCCATCCTAAGTGCAGGACTCTGCACTTGTCCTTGTTGAACCTCATCAGATTTCTTTTGGCCCAACCCTCTGTATTCTACCCCTACCCTCCAGCGTATCTACCTCTCCTCCCAGTTTAGTGTCATCTGTAAATTTGCTGAGGGTGGAATCCACGCCATCCTCCAGATCATTTATGAAGATATTGAACAAAACTGGCCCCAGGACCGACCCTTGGGGCACTCCACTTGATATCACTCAGGATCAGCAACAGCGGTAGTTAAAGCAGGTATTGCTGCATTGTGGAGGGATGGGGGAAGAGGATAAAATGGGGCCCAGCCAGGGCCTCCAAACCCCTGGACCCAGAACTGTGCAAGGAGAACCCCTGTGGGGGCATTAGGACCAATATAGCATCTCCTCTTTCCCCAGCCATGTGGCCTCGGGGACAGAAAATGTAGGGAGGTGCCAGACAGACATTCACTCAAGCCAGCAGGAGCAGCTGCAGAATCAGCTCATGCAGGGACCCAGGGACACTGGTGATGTCACTGAAGTATTTTCTACAGATTTGACTGGACTTTCTCTGGCCCTGTGCTGACAGGCTGCATGCGCTCCCCCACCATTGTGCCCCCTCCCACACAGACTCTTCATCTCAGCCTGAGCTGCCCTGCCTCTCCATTCCCTTATCTTTTTGTTTAGCTTATCCCCACCTAACCAAGGTGTGGTCTACACTAGAAAATTAGGTTGGTTTAACTACATCAGTCAGGGGTGTGAAAAATCCACTCTCCTGAGCAGCATTGTTAAACCAGTCTAATTCCCCAAGTAGACAGCACTAGGCTGATGGAAGAATTCTTCTGTCAGACTAGCTACCGCCTCTTGGGGAAGTGGATTACCTATGCCAACCGGAGAACCCCTTCCATCAGTGTGAGTAATGTCTCCACTGAAGGGCTTTAAGAGTAGACAAGCCCAAAACCCACCCAAAAAACAGATAAGTAAATCATGGAACTAACATGATCTTTGTAGCCATCACATCGTTCACTCTGCTTGTGTGTTCTACCCCTTTCACCTCATCTGTGTCTGTGCTATTAGATTGTTAATTCTGTGTTATTACATGTTTGTACAGTGCCTAGCACACTGGGGCCCCATTCTCATTTGGTCCCTAGTGGAGCCTCGCAACCTGACCCAAACCCAATGGGATCCGAATACAAGTATTAGGGTCTGAAAACAACCTGATGCTTTCAGGTTTGGGTTGGGTCGTCTCTGCTCACCTGCTCCTGCCCGTGGGTTCGGCACAACTGCATGGCCCACTCCTTTCAGCCAACACCACCTTGCTGCACTGTGTGCTGAGGAGTCGCAGTGCCTCGCACTCCACACCACACAGTGCCAGGAGGCAGCAGTGGC
The DNA here is from genome assembly GCF_965140295.1 of Lepidochelys olivacea. Classification (NCBI taxonomy): domain Eukaryota; kingdom Metazoa; phylum Chordata; order Testudines; family Cheloniidae; genus Lepidochelys; species Lepidochelys olivacea. The sequence goes on along the minus strand of NC_140413.1, from coordinate 36,840,974 downwards.
TGGCAGGAGCAGGGCATGCAGCCACACCGATGCTGAGCCCATGGGCAGGAGGCGGCCAGAGATGTATTGCAAGCCCAGCTCCTGGGAAGCATACTCAGCCCCACCAGGCTGAAACTCAAGGACAAGGCAGCAGTGGCAGTGCTGACACAGGCTATGGAGGAAATGTAGCTTTCAAGTCAGGTTGGGTCTGAAAATGACTTGACGCTCTCGGTCTTGGGTAACCTGTGGGCTAATCAGGTTCTGGTTGGGCTTTAAAATTAGACCTGAATGGACATCTATTCCTTTTCCCTAGGCACTACCCTAATAAACATTGGATAGGTTCTCTGTTACCTGCAAGAGCCTCATATTTTCCATCTATCTTGTGTATCCCAACTCTCTGTTCACAATTCCTCCAGCCTACTTCCAAGCTGGCATACTGTGACCTTTCTGCCCATGTTCCTTGTATGTTCTAAGTTGGATACAAAGTTCTTCCTATTCATCATCATCCATTATAGCCACCTGGAAATCTAAGTGGTGCTTTTCCTCGGCTAGATTGTTCTTTTCTTACAGGCCTTGGTGTTTGGCTCTCTCAGAAGCAGCAAATCCTTATTGGCCAAGTCAATCAGGCCTTTCTGTTTATTAAAGCATTGGTTTCGTGGCTACCTACATGAACATTGCCATAACTGCAGATTCTGTTTTGTATGCAGCCTCTGTTTATGCTGCAGGATACAGATAGTCACATTCACTGAACAATCTCCACAACCTACTGGCTGTTCTTGACCTGCTTTCAAAGATGACCTGCTACCTTCTGGGCCAACTTCTGCTGCTGCTTGATCCCCTCTGCCTGAGTTTACAGCTCTATTTCTACCTTTGTCTTCAGCTGAGACACATCACCACAGGCAGCTAACTTCTCACTGAGGATCCTTTCAGCGTTGGTCATCTGCTGGGCAGGCCCCCTTTTTCTCTGACTCTCTTATTCCTGCAGCAGGGCACACAGCTACATTCCTCCTCATCAAGCTCTGTCAACTGGCTGGCCTCAGGATCCATCTTCTGTTTCATCTGCTCTACCTGCTGTTCCAGGGCAAATCTGGACTTCTCCATCTCATAAATGCTTTCCCCAGTGTTGTCCTTGGGACTCACTAGGTCCACAACCTCTATTGTTGTTTATTGAACTGCTGCAGCTCCATCTTCTGCTCAAGAGCTTCCTCCACCAGAGTTCTGTTTAAGAAGGCGATCTTTGCCTCCTCTTGCATCTTCACTTCAGCACAGTTCTGCTTTTCTGTTCATCTGGTTGAGAGGTTCTTCTCTTCTGCCAGCCACCTATGCAAACTCTTTCTGCTCATTCTCCAAACTGGAAATTTTCTGCATCTGGGGGATCCAAGCGCACAGTCAAGCCATCCATCTCTTTCTGCAGACGGGTCTGTTTCCACCTCCCACTGCTTGGCTTCGGGTTCTTGGGTGTGGCATGGTTCTACAGGTAGGTTACAACAGTTATCCAAAATACTATACTCCCGTGCTGAGAACTGAATTTGGGCATTTCTTTCTGCTGGACAAAAAAAAACGTCATCGAGACCACGTGACCCTCAGTTCACAAACCACATCACAGTCGCACCCTCTGATGAAGCACTCCTATCTTTGGGGCTTGTGTTTTCTTCACCTAAAGCAAACTGTCAGAGCTTCCCTCTTTCTTCTAAGTGCTCTCAGCTAGTTGTGTGGAGGGGTGCATGTGGTGTTAACTCTACTAGAGGCCAAAAATTCAATGGCCCATCCAGAATCCTATAACTCAGGCTGTCCTCTGGAGATCCAAAAAAGGAATTCACTGCCAGGTTAGACCAAGAAGTGGTTCTTCATCGTTTTCCCACAGGTGCTTACTAGTCAAAGGCAGTTTTCAGGTTTATTAGAGTCGCCACAGCCTATAAAGAGACGGTGTTAATTACTGCCTTACTGATGGTACTACTTGCTTTTTCAGGACAGTTCCATCCATGTTGGAGGCTATGCTGTCCCTTTATGGGCCTCTTGAAGAAGAAGAGGTCGTGGTCTAGTGTTCTGCTGCAGAGTGAGCAACATCCAGGTCTAAGTACCTTATTTAGCCTAGCCCAGGTGTAAGCAGCCAAACTGCAAAGCCATACCCAAGTGACGTGTCCTTGCTGCTACTGCGCTCCCCCATCTGTATCACTAGGACTTCTAGGGGCACATCCCATGGTTCTCTGTTCTGCAGCAAGCTGAGTTGCTCTATAATTCTCTCTCATTGAATTGTGGGAGAAGCTGTCTTTCTTTCTGTGCACATGGGTTGGGGGAATAGTGGGAATGCACAGGAAGACTATTAGCACTCAAGTGATTTAGCCTGATTCCTCACTGCAATGTGGGCAGGTTACCAGCCCAAATGAAATTGGAACCTGGGCTCTAATTCATACCTCCAGCCATCCCAGCTAGCCTGGGGGAAAGCACATACCTGGGTGAGAGCCTGGGCTAACTCTGTAGTGAAGACATACCCTAGGACGCTGGCTCAAGTCGAACCCAGGTAACTCCATTACCATCAGAAAACCATTTAATGGCCTATGTAAAATGAAGTTGTGGTTTCACCCCAATTTACAGAAGTCCAACATGACAAAAACAACTGTCCAAGAATATGGTCTGGCATTTGGAAATGCCTTGTGGTGGTCCATTTGAATCAGAGTTCAGGCATCTTACCAGGATGTATTTGTTATGTGGATAAACAGAGCGCCCCGTGGCCCCCCCCCCCCACAACTCAAAGGTGTCAGAGTGACTTCTTTTGCAAGTGTTTACATTCATTTTCAAAAAGAACTGGGCCAGATTCTCAACATAAATAAATCAGTGTAGCTCCTTTGAAGTCAGAGGTACAGTGATATACACAGTCTGAGTACCTGGCCAATGAGATTCCCTAGAATGTTTCTCTAAGAATGGCCATACTGGGTCAGACCAGTGGTCCATCTAGTCTAATATCCTATCATCCAACAGTGACCAATGCCAGGTACTTCAGAGGGAATGAACAGAACAAGCCATCACTGAGTGAGCCATCGCCTGTCGTCAACTCCCAGCTTCTGGCAATCAGAGGCTAGGGACACCCAGAGTACAGGGTTGCATTCCTGGCCATCTTGGCTAATAGCCATTGATGTACCTATCCTCCATGAACTTATGTAGTTCTTTTTTTAACCCTCTTGTAGTTTTAGCCTTGACAACATCCCTGGAAATGAGGGCCTCGGGTTGACTGTGCATTGTGTGAAGAAGTACTTCCTTTTGTTTGTTTTAAACCTGCTGCCTATTAATTTCATTGTGTGACCCCCTGGTTCTTGTATTATGTGAAGGAGTAAATAACACTTCCTTATTCACTTTCACTTTCTTCAGCCCAAGGCCTTGCCCCTTTGGGGGCCCTCTCTGGACCCCCACACCGGTAAGAATTTTATATTACTTTCACCCCTGGGAGATCCCTTTATAACGCTTCAGTCTGCTTTAAGTAATTTACTTCTACCTTGAATAATTTTGTAACATATGCAAATTTTGCCACCCCTTTTTCCAGTTCATTTATGAATATATTGAACAGCACTGGCCCCAGTACAGATCTTTGGGGGAACCTGCTATTTACCTCTCTCTATTCTGAAAACTGACCATTTATTCCTACCTTTTGTTTCCGGTCTTTTAACCAGTTACTGATTCCTGGAAGATCTTTCCTCATATCCCATGACTGCTTAGTTTGCTTAAGAGTCTTTGGTGAGGGACCTAATCAAAGGCTTTCTGAAAGTCCAAGTACACTGGACTATCCTTGCCCATATGTTTGTTGACCCCCTCAAAGAATTCTAATCTATTGGTAAGGCCTGATTTCCCTTTACAAAAAACATGTTGACTCTTCCCCAACAAATCATGTTCATCTATGTGTCTGATAATTCTGGTCTTTACTCTAGTTTCAGCCACTTTGTCTGGTACTGAAGTCAGGCTTACCAGCCTGTAATTGCAGGGATCACCTCTGGAGCTTTTTTTAAAAAATGGTGTCACATTAGTTATCCTCCAGTCATCTGATACAGAAGCTGATTTAAATAATAGGTTACATACCACACTTATTAGTTCTGCAATTTGATATTTGAGTTCCTTCAGAATTCTTGGGTGAGTAACATCAGGTCCTGGTGACTTATTCTGTTTAATTTATCAGTTTGTTCCAAAACCTCCTCTACAGACACCTCCATCAGAGACATTTCCTCAGATTTTGTCATCTTAAGAGAATGGCTCAGGTGTGGGAATATCCCTCACATTCTCTGCAGTGAACACTGATTCAAATAATTAATTTAGCTTCTCCGCAATGACCTTATCTTCCTTGAGTGCTTCTTTAGTACCTCTGTTGTCCAGTGGCCTCACTGATTGTTTGGTAGGCTTCCTGCTTCAGCTGTACTTGAAATTTTTTTTTGCTGTTAGTTTTATTAAGTCTGGCTATTTGCTCTTCCAATTCTTTTTTGGCCTGCCTAATTATACTTTTACACTTGACTTGCCAGAGTTTATGCTCCTTTCTATTTTCCTCAGTAGAATTTAACTTCCAGTTTTTAAATTGTGTTTAACTGCGCTTTTAACTTTGTTGTTTAGTCATGTTTGAGGTAAATATAAATTGTAAAAGATTGTTTTTCAATTTTAGTTTAAATGGACAAATGTGCATAAAAGAGTCAAGGTGGGTGAGGTAATATCTTTGATTGGATCAATGTCTGTTAGTGAGAGAGACAAGCTTTCAAGCTTACACAGAGCTCTTTTTCAGATCTGGAAAAATAACTCAAAGTGTCACATCTCTGTGAAAGCTCAAAACCTCATCTTTCTCATCAACAAAAGTTGGTCCAATAAAATATATTACCTCACCCACCTTGCCTCTCTAATATTTTGGGACCTACATGGCTACAACAACACCGCATATAAAAATGTGCATAAGGGCAGCAAAGTATGTATCTTGCTCATGGAGGGATGGGCAGAGTGACCTAATATTACAAAGCTTTTCCATCTCTTATTCATGTAAAGAACACTGACATTTTCCACAGAGCCAGCTGAGAGGCTGCATGGGAGCACATACTGTATACAGATGTCCACAGACTCCAGAAGGTTAAATTGTTGTCTCATCTGTTTGCATCATGTACTGTATGTTGCCTTTTAAACTGGGGATACATCGGCTTTGTTTTCATATTCACTTTTAAGCAAAAAATACTGGTTGCCATAGCAATATGTTTTCACCCTAATTTTTTTTTCACACTGGCTTTTCTTTGGATTTCTGCATATCTTCTTTGGATTTCATCACTCCTCTGTCATATCTGCAGCCCCTTGCTTCTTAGCAACTTTTAACTATCTCAAACAATAACACACTCAATAGAAGATATGCAAAAGAGCCACTGTGTCAAAGGGATTTCAAATTTAAATAATATACTTAACTCGGAATAAAACTTCATACCTGTTTTCTTATTCCCATTCCTCTGCCTTTACATTTCCGTTTCAGCCACATATTTTATTTCACTAATCGTACTTTACGGACTAAACACAGTAGCAATCGTGCCCCAGGGATCCTGATAATTTTGCAGTGCATTCTGGAAGTTCTAGTTCACTTAGCACACTTCCAGTATCACTATCTTTAAAGCTAAATACAATTGATTTACACAGACATCTGAATCACACTGTATCTATAGCAAATTGCTTTCAGACTAAAGAAACAAACATGCTCCAGCACTGTGAATTTGCCTTTACCCTTAACAGTAGGATAAAATTAGCTACTTTGAACTTAAATAGCACTTTTCATACAATGATTTCAAAGCACTTTAAATAAAAGTGGATATGTATTATACTTATTATTTGCCTGATCAGGAAAGTGAGGCACAGAGAAATTAAGGCCAGCATCTGCAAGCAACTAGGGTGTCTAATGTTAAGTATCTAAATCCTCATTTAAATAAGTGGAATCAATGGGAGTTGTGAGTGGTAGGTACTTGTGGAAATCAGGCCATTTATTCAGATGCCTAAATATGGATCTTGGCCAAAGCAATTTGTCCACATCAACACAACAATTTTGTGGCATAGCAGAGATTAGAACCCAAGTGGCCTGGCTTTAAGTTTCCTGCTCACCTGAGACAATGCTGCCTCCCATATTTACAAATTCTGGTTTTCTGCATTTGTTTAATAAAGTATGTTTGAGATTATTTTTGGCATCTTTACAGTGGGTCATGAAACAGCATGTTTTGGCACTTTCTAGCCTCACTGCCAAGCTGCTTACTCCAGGCTGTCATTCCTGTGCTACCCAGAGTCCCAAGTAGGAAACTGACAAAGGCTGGTTGGTTTGTAGAGTTCTGGGGTTTCGCAAATCTTTTTTTTTCTCCTGTATGTGTAAAAAACTAATTTTATCTTCAAGTATTTTATACAGGCCTTCACTTGTTAGTTTTAGATTTAATTTAGCAAGTAAACAAACCTTCTTCTTCTCCTGGTCACCCATTGTATCAGTTGGTAGATAAGTGAAACAAAGGACCACAGCAAAGAAGCTGAACAGATATCTGGTTTATGAGACCCGTTTGTTCACACTTGGCACAGCACTGTCCTTCTGGTGTCCGAGTAAAACTCCAATGCGAATAATAATGATGAAGACAAACCAATTTTATATTATTGTACTAGTGTAAATTAATTCTCGTTTTCTTTATTTCTGTAGTTACTTGCAGGGATTTGGGACTGAGAGAGGAAACCAGAAAGCTACGTTAGTGAAATTGTTTAGGAGGCACATGCAGACCATGTGAGATATTGTACTTAAAAGCTAGTAATGTGATTAGTTAAAAGTCAGTGGATTCTGGGACTATGGCATGGATGGGGTGGGGCGGGTGGAGAGTGTTAAGCCTCCCAGTATGGTAGATCCAGGAGCTCCTCAGGAGAAGTGTCCCTGAAAAGTAAGAGTTGTCCCACATTCTGGGCTCCTAGAGCCATGCTGCCACTAGCTGCATTCCAATGGGCTGCTCATTAGCAGCCAAAAGAGGGGCCACAGCAGGAGTTAATGCTATTTCAAGCAACATTTAACTCCCGCATGGATATTCACATGGAAATTCATATGGGGTCATCTGGGGACAGTGCTTCTCAGAGATGCTGGGCATAAACTCCAGCCCCTCTTGTTCAGTCCCTGTCCCCAAACCACAGTGGAGCACTTCCTCATGGAATCCCAGGGACAGATGTGGATACTGCAGAGCCCCAGCTCTCTCTTTGCACCCTCTTCCAAAATTCTATTTCATCCCAATCTCCTCTGCTTGTGAAAGTAGAAGGAAGTTTTAGGCCTGAATTGTTTAACAATTCTATGTCTTTGTTGGGTACTGATTGAGGAGACTTTGCCAATTTGGATAACACACTTTCATTTGGACAGAGCAAGGGCCATTGAACTTGCTGCCAGTGCCAGCTAAATGTGAGGATCTGCAAGAAGATTCCATCCCCCACTAGTTTCAGAGTAACAGCCGTGTTAGCCTGTATTCGCAAAAAGAAAAGGAGTACTTGTGGCACCTTAGAGACTATTACCAGCAGGAGAGTGGGGTGGGAGGAGGTATTGTTTCATGGTCTCTGTGTATATAATGTCTTCTGCAGTTTCCACAGTATGCATCCGATGAAGTGAACTGTAGCTCACGAAAGCTTATGCTCAAATAAATTGGTTAGTCTCTAAGGTGTCACAAGTACTCCTTTTCTTTTTGCGAATACAGACTAACACAGCTGTTACTCTGAAACCTATTTCCCCATGTTTATTCCCCCACCCCCACCCCCTTCCCTTCATCAGACATTCTTGTTAACTGCTGGAAATGGCCCACCTTGATTATCAATACAAAGAGAGCCCCCCCACCACTCTCCTGCTGGTGATAGCTCACTTTACCTGATCACTCTCATTATAGTGTGTATGGTAACACCCATTGTTCCATGTTCTCTGTGTATATAGATCTCCCCACTGTATTTTCCATTGCATGCATCCGATGAAGTGAGCTGTAGCTCATGAAAGCTTATGGTCAAATAAATTGGTTAGTCTCTAAGGTGCCTCAAGTACTCCTTTTCTTTTTGCATCGCCCACTAGGTTTTTAATAGATCTGTTGTAAGGTCAATTCCTTATTCTATTTTTGGTTCACTGAAAATATAAATTCCCGGTGTCTTTAGCTCCTTGTAGGGCATCAAGTTGTTTGTTTGTTTGTTTTTTTAAAACAAGCTTATTCCTCCCTCTGGGATTCATCTAAAAGAGCTGCAATGTATTTCAGATTGTATTTTGGCTTGATGCAAGACGCCTTTTCATAGGTACTCTACTAACATGAATTTTATAGTGTGTCAACAATATATTATGGACCTGATCCTGCATTCCTTGAACACCTTGATAAAGCCCATTAAATCATTGGGAGTCTTTCCTTTGACTTTGTTACATTTTAGAACAGGCCTGTTTTATTTGCTGAGACTGCAATAAGTGTATTGGGTGCAGTAGTAATACAGCATGAGGTGGTTCACCTGAAGTGCAATTAAAATGTGCACTTTTTTGTTCACTGAAAAATAAATATGATAGAAATAATATGTTTATAAAAGTAGAAGAGTCCTTTGAGGATAGTGTCATGCATGCTGTCTAATCACGCTGCAAGAGCTAGTTGGACAGAGATTATGACACTGTATGGATCTGGATAACCTAAATCATTTTAATCTCTTCTTTTTTAAAAAAAAAACACTGAAAAGTATGCTACGTATGTTGTGTGTAAATTATCAGCACTATCATCATCAGCGTTCCTAAAAATATATTCTTGAGCTGTGCTCTCAACTGGATATGTGGGAATTTACACATATCTCCAGATGCAGTGAGGCAACATACCCTTTGATATTGGGTTTAATTTAATTTTATATCCTACACAATTTTCAGGATGATTTAAAGATTATATTTTCTAGCAGGCTGAGCTATATATCCTTGAAAACACTAGAAACATTTTCTTTTCTAATTCTTATTGGTATATATGACCCTTCCCTGACATTTTTAGCTTCAACATAACTGCTCTCCTTAGCCTGCTAACAGCAGCAGCAGCCTGTGATCAATCACAGTTGACTGGCTCATGTGATCTAAACAGCTATGCCTGTCCATGGGAGCAGAGATGGTGTCTATGAACTATAATTTAAAGAGCCTGGTGTCTCATTTTTGCAACCAATGAAATTTAGTGAAAGAAAGAAATACAATTTTTATATCATGATTTCCTCTACTAAAATTTACAGTGGTTATATATAAATACTAAATTTAGAAATGTGTGATGTTTTGATTACTAAACTCTCACTTTTTTTAGAAGGTCATATTAAGAAGACTTATCTCATACTGCCAACAGCTAATGTGAACCTGTCATGGCGACAGTATATTTGCAAGAATCTGGCTAACCTAACTCAATGCAATATTTTGATTTCTGCTGCCGTACTTTTCTATCATTATCCATATACATGCATGGTGTGATTGATTCATCCCTGCTGAGGAGGGAAGTGAAGAATGATGATGACTGGCTTATGAATGGAATATCTGAAGTTACTGAAAACTGACTATATTCCCATTGACTTCAAAGTGAGGAGAACGGAATCCACAAAGTGAGAATGTATACATTTATGTATAGTCAAGTACCAATGGCAGTATGTATTTATAATTAGTTGACTGAAAGAGCCTGTATGATATTGATGGTATCTTGACATTTTGATTTTTTATTAATTAATTTATTTATATAGCACTCCATGAATTAGGGGCCTCACAGATAAAAATATGGTCAAAAGCGGTGATCCTTGAGTCTGTCCGAGTTTTGTTTGGTACATTTCCCTAGAGAGGTGGGGCAAAGGCAGCTGGCTAAACTTTTGTGTTCCATCCAATCATCAGGGCAGCTAGGGATCAGTTCAGCCCTCTGCCCCCATAATATCTGAATGCTTCATAACTTAATGCATATATACACATTTACAACACAATAGGGAAACACTTTTGTCCCCATTTTATAAATGGCGAACTGAGAAACAGAAAGGCTAAGTGACTTGCCTATGGTCTCATAAGTAGTATGTGGCATAACAGGGACTTAAACCCAGGTCATTTAAGTAGGAGACTAGTCTCCTGACTCCTGGTACACCTTACTTACTTCCCCTTATTTCCTAGGACACTGGGAACTAGCTGGGAGTGGCACAGAGCTAACTAAACCAGCTAGGGATTCTCCCACTCTAGGAAATCCTCAGCAGCCCATTTAGGGTAGCTTAACAGCCCCTTTGTAGCACTGTGGCAGTACAGAGAGGATGTAGAGATCAGGCTGCAGAGATCAGGTCTTGCTGCAGTGCTACTTACTCAGGCAAAAATATAATAATTGATATTTTTGTGGGGTTCTTTGCAAGGTTGGGCCCTTGTAGAATTATAACAGAGTCAATAAGAGACAAGCTGAACCTGCTCCATTTGTAAAATGCAGAAAGCAAGTTTGGGGCACTCTGAGGAAAAAAAACATGTAAATATTTCAATACAACCTAATTTGAGCCAGAGGCAACTGCTTGTGAGTCATCTAGTCTGTCCCTTAGAGTTATAGAGACAAGGTGGGTGAGGTAATGTCTTTTATGGTACCAACTCCTGCCGGTGAGAGAGAGAGAAGCTTGCAATCCACACAGAGCTTTGCTTCAGGTCTTCTTGGTGTTATGGCAGGATTAAGTCCTTCGTTCCTTAAACCAGTGGTTTTCTAGATCTTTTATTCTATGGATCACTTTGAAACGGAGAGATCCCCTCATGAACCCACCAAACTTTCCAATGCAGAGTCTCCCATTGCTTGGTTCTCAGAATGTTTAATTCAGGAGACCACCACGAAGGACAACACAGACCACTTGCAATCTACAGAGCACTTCTGCCCTCACCCATCCTTACTAAGTGAGTGTTTAGTTATGCCTTGACTAGTTTAGTCACTCTTTGGCAGCCTGTTCCACTGCCTGACTCTTCTTATGGTTACATTCTAAAGGATAAATTTTCCCTTCTGATATGCTGTGTATCCCAGTGCACCAGTATAGATGGCATGAGAATTTACCAGGTACATTTTCCCCAATATTTAATCTAAATTTTTCTTGCTGTAACTTAATCCCATTACCGTTTGTTCTTTCCTCACTGATTAATAGAAATAATGATCTATTTTGATTTCATTTGTCTTTTCTCTAGACTGAAATAATCCAGTTCTCCTAACCTTTCCCTGAAGTTTTTATATTCCAAACTTTATTTATTGGTAGTTGGTTGCTTTCCTCTAAACTCCCTCCATTGCAGCCATGTATCTTTTTAAAATGTGGCGTACAAAGCTGATCATACTTCAACTGAAGCCTAGCTAGAGCACAGTACAGAGGAGCAGCTACTTTGCTTATTTATTCAAAAACATTAATCTAACTAATAGGACCTTCTTGTAAACATAAACCCTGTTTAAGTTTGTTCTAGTGGGTAAGGTACCACAATGTAGATTGGGAAACGTGGATTCTATCCCTAGTTCTGCCATTCACCTACTATATTCACCTTGGGTAAGTCATTCACCTGCCATTCACCTTGGGTAAGTCTCTCAGAGTGGGATTCACAAGAGGGATGTAGGCACTTAACTGCCACTTTAAGTATCTAAGTCCACTCAGCTGCCACCTAACCCTGGAGGTGCCTAAAGTCCCTAGTTTTCTAAATTTCAGCTGCCGGCTACATGCCCAGACACCTCTGTCCTAATTTTGCTTAATAGCGTAACACCTAGTGCATATCTCAGCCCCAGTGGGATTCATGAAGTAGGCGTTTCCAGCGCCTGTCTTCCCTTTGGGGCCCAATCCAGTAGGTGTGCTCAGACCAAGTCTAAACCCTCACAAAAAGAGTGGAGGAGGAGGTGGTTACCCCCCTCATAACTTTCAGCCCAATTGTTAGAGCACTATTTCCCTACGTTCACAAGGGTTGCCCATTGGCATCAGACAAAACCAACTGAATTTATAAGCATAAACTTTACACTTGTTTCCAAGTGAACTGCAAGTCCTCTAACACACACCAGGGGGAGGAGGTCCTTTTACAGCTCTGGGAAAAGCACTATTAACAGAGTATTGTGGTGTTCTCTTGGGAAAACATAACCAACATACAAGAAAATAATTAGAACAATTGTGACCTATTATAAAACTTTGTAAACAGACAGCTCTCAAAAAACTGAAGTGCATGGAACTTGACACTAACCTCTCAAATTTCCATATACTCTAGGGATTTCACTAATAACAAAGACAAATGGGGTAGGTTGTAGACAAAATAATTAGGACTTTCTTTTTCCCAATGAACTCCAAAGGGATTGTCAAATGTTTCTCAATATTCCATATCAGGGGAATGATGATTTATTTGGCATCTTGCACAAGTCCAGAGGTACTGTTTTTAAAAATTGACTCCTCAAGTGCCAATATTGCAATGTACTGTATCATTACCAGGGTTTAACTTCAGTTCAGTTGCGTCCATGTACATTCATAAACTAAGCTAGAAGAGTGGATTGACTTTTTGCTTCCATGGGAAAACTGCATGGACTGTGTGAAGGCTCTAAATGAAATGACATTAAAGAAGGTTGCTTTTGATAAATATAAAAAGAACACAACTAGCAAACACTACAAACCATTCACTGCTGCAAGTTGAATCCTCAGTTCTATTTTTTTTTTAAAATCTGTATCTGATTTAGGATTACTAGCCCCACTTTTTTGATTTGACAGATCAAAGAATTCTATCGCTGTCAGGTCCGCAAGGATTCAGGCACTCCTTCCTGCTCTATATAACTTCAGCAGCAAGAACAATATATGCATCACCTAATTTAACTGCAAATGGCTCTTTTTAGCATGAATTGTCTGTTTAAAGAGAATGCACAACAGAACTCTTAACTGCATCCCTGAAGTCATGAAGCACTAGGCAGATAAGATCACGGTGGTTACCGGGAGTAGCAAATGGGAAAAGCACTATAGGAAATGAACTCTTGTCACTAATCTCAAGAGAGTGGTATATTTAGGTCAATTGTACCTGAAATCGTTTGGTGGGGTAATTGCTCTTTGGTCCAGACTCTGCTCTCTGAGCCCGTCAGGGTGCTTGTAGGTCCACTGGATTGGATTCACCAATTTTCCTCCAGATTCATTTTCTAAAAGAAAAAAAGAAAACTCAGCTAAAAGGCAAAAGCTTTAAAAAAAAAAAAAAAAAAAAAACCAGATACTCTCTTGTGTTTTTTATCTTTTAAACTAACATTTATAATAAATACACATTAGAATACATTTTTAATATAGATTACTGATTTCTGCAGACAATTTACTGGAATAAAAATGGTCTAAATATTTATTCAATTATTCAAGCCTTTTATTGTGCCCCGTAATGACCATCCAGTAAAATTAAGGATATAAAGGTAACTTTCGTAACATTTTACTGCTTTAGCTGATCAGTTAGTAACCAGTACAAAATTTAAATGTTGGATTTAAATCCCATACTACATTTCAGGCTTTAAATCTTGGAAAGTCCTTTATCTGACAAAGTGTTAATTGTTTATTTTACTGTTAATTTCACATGTGTTGTGCTTAGAACAGTGTGATAAATTCCGTTTTATAAATCAAATCTAATAATAATGTTATAAGCCAGATTCTACCTTTTACACAAGTTACTTGGATTCACACTGGTACCAGAAATCAGAATCAAACTCTGTTGTTCTTAAAGTTTTCTTAGTATTATTATAATATTCTGTTTTGACAATATAAAAATCTAGTAATCTTTTTTCACATTAAAGATTTAGTGTGAACAGGACTAATTTTAAGGTAAGAAAATGCCTTCTCTAGCATATGTTCAGTATGTGTTCACCTATAATGCAGATACAGTGTCATGTTTGAAGCTATTACTCATTGTTTGGCATTACTGTCTCCTATAATTAAAGAAAAACTCATGATATAATGAAATATTGCTGAAGATTAAAAACTTACTCATTTTGCTTAAAAAAATAAAAGCTAGAAGAAGGAATTAGAAACAGCATTGAAAGCTACAGTAGGTGATTCAGTTGTTTCAGCTATTGTTTCTTGTGTCGGCTCCAAATTCAAAGATACTCATTAAATTGAGTATATGGCAATAACAGACAAAGTGTTAATGGGGCAGCAGTGGAGTGTGTCAGGAAAATGAAGAGACCCTAAGGGGCTCACCATGCTGTTTATGATCAGCTAAATTCAGCAGCATTACCATAAATCCTCTAAAAGATACTGTACTAGACTTCTTATATATTCCTTCTCAGTCAAGGTAACATTCGAAGCACTTAGAAGCTGGGACTTAAACTAAGATAAAATACTCTTTCATAAACAAAACAGTTTGCATATAAAATATAGTAAAAACAAGCTTTGGTATTTCCCTATTGGTGGGGGGGGAATGCAAAAATAACAACAAACAGAAGACTCATAGTGCTTTAAAAATGATGAATTAATATAAATGGAAAGGTTCTGCCATTTCACTCAGGGGAAAGGCCTATTCACAAAAGTGTCAGCATTTACTTCATAAGTGCAATTACATTTTAAAGGCCTGATCCCACAAACAATCAGTCAGATAAGTAGCTCAATTGAATATTCGGCATTACTCATGAGAGCAAGGACTATTTATGAGCTCCCTAAAGTCTTGACTCGCAGGATATTTTAAAAACATCATTTTGGGGTAAAAAATTAACCCTAGAATTTAGCTCTATTTTTTAAAAAAATACTGTAAATTACAACATTTTTGTTTACTGCATTATGAAAAAAGAGGTTTAAAATCTCTTACACATAACAATGCCTTGATGATGACCTGACTCTGCCTTTACACATTGACCTTAGTGAGAGTCTTCTCTAAGTAAAGGCAGAGCAATATATATATGCAGGATTCAGCCTAATATGGCTATTTTTTTTTTTTTTACTGATGTAGTGCAATGCTGAGAATGACAATACCATGCCATATGACTCCAATTATATACTCAACTCACGGTAAAAATTATATTTATACAATAAATGCAGTATTGAAACTCAGTGAACTGGCTGGTATTGTCTACTTTTCTATTTTTGTTTATATAGGAAATGCATTTTTGTCATTTCCAACTTTTGATCAGGCATTACAGAGTTTATGCTGTGAATTAATTTCCCTTTTTGTCGAGCTTCTACTTCAGCACCAAGGCTAGCGACTGTAACCATAGCAGTGTAAAGGCAACCCCCCTATGCCATCCATTATTCATTACTACTGACAAGTCAAGCAGAAAGCAGACAGCTAAACTTTGACTTCTGCAGCAAAATTTAACATATGAGTATTCACTTTCTCTCTTTCACTCTGTCTCCCTCATAAGCAAAAACTGATCCAAAAAAGGGTTTTTCTTTCCATTATAAATATAAATAATTATTCACCTGATCAATAAAACAGAATTCACTGCTTGCTTTTAAAAACAAAACCTCTTTTTCCCCTTTTTCTTAAAAATTTGGCCTAATTTTCAAAGGCACTAAGCTCTCATGACTGCTGCTGAAGTCACTGGGAGCTTCAGGCACTAACATCTTTGAAAATCAAACCACAGTTAAATTTAGTTCTCATGAAGCTAAGGAGCTCATAACACTGACTTTTGTGTACTTGGCCACACATTTTTAAGCCTTATCTCTAAATGCCTATCTATGTTTGCATGTGCAGTTACTTAACTATGTGTGCAGATGAAGTATTTGCGTGCGGAAATAATTATTAGCGTACCCGCCTAGATACCAGCTTGGTGAATACTCATACAAGTGTAAGTGGACAATTGTGCATGGCAATTTTGAAAACTTGGCACATACATTTTTAATGCTCTCTGATCCTGAACTGAACACTCATTTCAGTGACCTAAACATAATTTAAATTAGTTCTGCAGAGGCAGAAACAGAGGTTGCTCGTGTAAAAGTAAGGGTAGAATGTGTCCTATAGTGCAGTTACCATCTGTACTGCCTAGCTCCTAAGAAAAGGCATGTTTAAGGATAGACTAAGTGACTTGGACTCTGAGATGTGATAACCTAAGAATGGTGAAAACACCTGGACTTTATCTATTGTTACAAGCAAGAGATTTTTTTTTTAATTTTTTTTTTTTAGTAGTTGCACAAGCCCCTGGGCTCAATGTGCCTTGAAAACCTCCCATGAAAGGGCCACATCCTGATTAATGCTGATGAGCTGCAATTCCCACTGAAGTCAATAGGAGCTGCAGGTGCTCATTACTCATCAAGAGAAGGAAGGAAGGAAGGAAGGAAAACAATAAACAGGAATATGTTCAATAGCACACAGATCTCATGTAGATCCCTGCTATACTTGATGGGTTGTGTGCCTCCTTTCAGTGTAGATAAGTAACTCGGCTACAGTGGTCACTTGGATTGTTTATTGTAGTAATTTTCATTTGCTTAATATTTATTGTGAGGAAAGGTGAAATAATTGTAACCATTTCCAATAAGATAGGTAATTAAAAAGAACCAATAGGTTTAATATTAATATGCACAGGGTATTTGTGATTACAAGTAGACTTTAGAAGAGGACAGCTTATGTACATTAACAGATACCAAAATCCAAACTCTTTGATTACTCAGCCACTGCCTGAATCAAAACACAGTGGCCAATCCTACTCTTGCTGGCATCAGTGATTGCCAGCCTCTTCAGCAGACACAGGATCAAGCCCAGAGATTTCACTTCTGGAAACAAACGTAAGGATACTTTACATAAGAAGTGACAAGGAGTCAGCTGCCTTATTGTTCAGTCAGAATGTAATGGTCTGAATCCATTTTCAAAACAGAGTATTTATTTTGAGAGGAAACAGTAACTTTCACTGAATTGCTTGGGTCCTACCCACCCACAAAAGCAATACACTTATAGCTGTTGATGAGAATAAACGCTGGTGAGTCTTTACATTGCAGCTTATCTACATTTTACCATCAATAAAAAGTGCTACTGCCAATCCTATTTTGAGGCAAATCTAGGCCTCAGCCTCACACAGCACAACACAGAAAAAGGACAATTAAAATGGGCAATCTGAAATGGGAGGAATTAACACATGGAATGCCCTTGTATGTTGAGAAATGTGACATCCAGTGCTGACATTTAGTGCTCTCTGAAATTCTGAGACTGTGAACATTAAAGACAGACAGTGCATCAGCATTCTTGCACATTCTGAATGGCGTGTTTTCCTGATGTCACGCTTAGCTTAGGTATGATTAATGGTTCAAAGAATCAGTCACTGCCAAACAAGGATTTAAAATTAATGAGGAAACAATGTAACTGGCACTGAAGGGAGTTTTGGGGAAGGTTGCATGTATTTCTCAAAGTAGGAGCACAATTTTGCCTTTCTGAACCTGAGGCACACTGGCAGCATGGCTCACGGGACTGCTCTGAAGCACTACTTGCTGCTGCTCCAAATGAGCAGCAAACCCTGCCACTAGCATTAGCACTTAATGCCAAAGGTAGCATGCCTGAAGGACAATCAGGGGTCTGGCATTATCCCGAAGTGGGCTGACCACAGTACTTGTAGAGTGTTGCCAGGTAGGCTCCCACCTGGCATTCAAAGAAGCACAAAGTCCATATTCTGCTCTGCTCTCACATGAGTGCACTGGGAGCAGTGGAGAGACAGGTTCACTGCATTCTATCCCACTCACACAAAACAGGACAAAATTTTGCCATGGATCTTGAAATCTAACATCCTGCGACACAGCTCTTTATGCCAGGAGAAATGCTTTTAAAGGTAAAAGCTCTTGGTTTTAGAACAGGTTTCAGAGTAACAGCCGTGTTAGTCTGTATTCGCAAAAAGAAAAGGAGGACTTGTGGCACCTTAGCGACTAACCAATTTATTTGAGCATAAGCTTTCGTGAGCTACAGCTCACTTCATCGGATGCATGCTGTGGAAACAGCAGAAGACATTATATACACAGAGACCATGAAACAATACCTCCTCCCACCCCACTCTCCTGCTGGTAATAGCTTATCTAAAGTGACCACTCTCTTTACAATGTGTATGATAATCAAGGTGGGCCATTTCCAGCACAAATCCAGGTTTTCTCACCCCCGCTCCCCACACACACAAACTCATTCTCCTGCTGGTAATAGCTCATCCAAACTGACCACTCTCCTTACAATGTGTATGATAATCAAGGTGGGCCATTTCCAGCATAAATCCAAGTTTAACCAGAACGTCGGGGTGGGGGGTAGAAAAAAACAAGGGGAAATAGGCTACCTTGCATAATGACTTAGCCACTCCCAGTCTCTATTTAAGCCTAAATTAATAGTATCCAATTTGCAAATTAATTCCAATTCAGCAGTTTCTCGCTGGAGTCTGGATTTGAAGTTTTTTTGTTTTAAGATAGCGACCTTCATGTCTGTAATTGCGTGACCAGAGAGATTGAAGTGTTCTCTGACTGGTTTATGAATGTTATAATTCTTGACATCTGATTTGTGTCCATTTATTCTTTTACGTAGAGACTGTCCAGTTTGACCAATGTACATGGCAGAGGGGCATTGCTGGCACATGATGGCATATATCACATTGGTGGATGTGCAGGTGAACGAGCCTCTGATAGTGTGGCTGATGTTATTAGGCCCTGTGATGGTGTCCCCTGAATAGATATGTGGGCACAGTTGGCAACGGGCTTTGTTGAAAGGATAGATTCCTGGGTTAGTAGTTCTGTTGTGTGATATGTGGTTGTTGGTGAGTATTTGCTTCAGGTTGGGGGGCTGTCTGTAGGCAAGGACTGGCCTGTCTCCCAAGATTTGTGAGTGTGTTGGGTCATCCTTCAGGATAGGTTGTAGATCCTTAATAATGCATTGGAGGGGTTTTAGTTGGGGGCTAAAGGTGACAGCTAGTGGCGTTATGTTATTTTCTTTGTTAGGCCTGTCCTGTAGTAGGTGACTTCTGGGAACTCTTATGGCCCACCTTGATTATCATACACATTGTAAGGAGAGTGGTCAGTTTGGATGAGCTATTACCAGCAGGAGAGTGAGTTTGTGTGTGTGTGTGTGTGTGTGTGTGTTTTGGGGGGGGGTGAGAAAACCTGGATTTGTGCTGGAAATGGCCCACCTTGATTTTCATACACATTGTAAGGAGAGTGGTCACTTTGGATAAGCTATTACCAGCAGGAGAGTGAGTTTGTGTGGGTGGTTTTTGGAAAAAAGGTGAGAAAACCTGGATTTGTGCTGGAAATGGCCCAACTTGATCATCATACACATTGTAAAGAGAGTGGTCACTTTGGATAGGCTATTACCAGCAGGAGAGTGAGTTTGTGTGTGGGGGAGCGGGGGGTGAGAAAACCTGGATTTGTGCTGGAAATGGCCCAACTTGATTATCATACACATTGTAAGGAGAGTGATCACTTTAGATAAGCTATTACCAGCAGGAGAGTCGGGTGGGAGGAGGTATTGTTTCATGGTCTCTGTGTATATAATGTCTTCTGCAGTTTCCACAGTATGCATCCGATGAAGTGAGCTGTAGTTCATGAAAGCTTATGCTCAAATAAATTGGTTAGTCTCTAAGGTGCCACAAGTACTCCTTTTCTTCTTGGTTTTAGAAGTGTTTTAAAAGTTAAAAAAAAAATCATTCTGAGGTTCAGATTCACATCTTCAGTGCAGCATTGCGCAAAGAGCCAAAGCAGAAGAAAACGAGCAAGAGTACTCAAAGGGAGATACCAATGATTCTCCTTTTTGGACAGATACAGCTGTCTTCGGTGTCAGTCTAGATAGTACAATGACGGAATCTTCAGAAAATGCTGATAGATTGAGAGAAATTCACACAAAAACACACCCATAAACAGTTTACCAGAGTGTTAGGACATATATATATATCAAGTTGCAGTGGGGGAGGTTTAGGTTGGATATTAGGAAAATCTTTTTCACTAGGAGGGTGGTGAAACACTGGAATGCGTTACCTAGGGAGGTGGTAGAATCTCCTTCCTTAGAAGTTTTTAAGGTCAGGCTTGACAAAACCCTGGCAGGGATGATTTAATTGGGGATTGGTCCTGCTTTGAGCAGGGGGTTGGACTAGATGACCTCTTGAGGTCCCTTCCAACCCTGATATTCTATGATTCTATGATATCATTTTATAGTTCTACACTGACAATTTTAGCTCAGGTATTTTATTGGGAGTGCATGTGGCCAATGGGCATGGATTGCTGATGCCACTAAAAGGTGCCAGATTTTGGTTATAGCAATTTATATTCTGTGTATACTGTACAAGCTAGGAACTAAATTCTGTCCTTGGATAAAAATGCAGGGCTCCTTCTTACTTCCATGTGCCCTTGTACGTTGATCCAAGGCATGGTGTTACCTTTATAACTACAGATAGATTTTATAGATGGTCTACTGGAACTCCCATAATGAGTTATTTAACAGCCATGTACTTTTTAGAGCTAAATTAACAGCTCAGCTACAGTACCATGAAATGAATGGCATACCACCAAAAACAACAGACTTTCCAAAGTATCAGTGTTATCCTCAGTACAATACTAACATAACAGAAAACATGGTTTCTGCTCCAAGAAACTTACACTCTGCCACAGACAATAGACCAAGTAAGTAGACCAAATATTTATTACCAGGGCCCTACCAAACTCAGGATCCATTCTGGTCAATTTCATGGTCATAGGATTTTAAAAACCATAAATTTTACGGTTTCAGATATTTAAATCTGAAATTTCACAGTATTGTAACTGAAGGGGTCCTGACCCAAAACAGGGTAATGGGAGGCAACACCACACCATGCCACCCTCATTTCTGCACTGCTGCTGGCAGCAGCACTGCATTCAGAGCTGGGCTCCCAACCAGCAGCCGTGGAGCTTCCTGCAGCCAGGAAGGTTCTAACCTGGCCTCGGGAGCAGCCCATGCAGGAGAAGAGGATGTCCCATCCCACTCCAGCCCATCCAGGACTAGCAGCTGGAACCTGGTGCACAGTAGGAGTCCCTGGCTGGGGCACCCTCATCTCAGCCCCTCCCCATTTCCAGACCCAATGCTTGGTACTTAAAGAGGCATTGGGGCTGGCTGGGTGTGGAGGGGGTGACCACAGCAACTCCTGACTAGTCGCCCACCTGTAAGGCCAGCCCACCCTCCCACAAATTGATGACCCCCCATACAATGCCACCCTCACTCCTGTACTGCTGCTGGGAGCGACGTTGTCTTCAGAGCTGGGTAGCTCAGTGGTTTGAGCATTGGCCTGCTAAACCCAGGGTGGTGAGCTCAATCCTTGAGGGGGCCATTTAGGGATCCGGGGCAAAAATTGGGGAATGGTCCTGCTTTGAGCAGGGGGTTGGACTAGATGACCTCCTGAGGTCCCTTCCAACCCTGATATTCTATGATTCTATAACTCTCTGAAATCTGGTCTCCCTTACAACAGCCACATTTCACAGGGGAGATCAGATTTCACAGTCCATGACACATCTTTCAGTCCCATGAATTTGGATGGGGCCAATATAGGACTTATTATTGTCCATATTTTTAAAGCACACACCACCATGCTATCTGTGCACTGTTATGCATCTGATATATTTGATTTACGTTGTTAAGGTCTAAACATCACTGGTGCTTTTCTATATTTATATGTGCACAGAGAAAGTTAATATCAACCATTTTGCAATGTGCAATCCAGTTTCATAGGACAATAGTGTTTTGTTTTGTTTTCAATAGGCTACCCTGTTGAAATCCACTCAGTGTTTTACTGCTGCCAGAACATCAGAGGGAAGAAAAGGGATATTAGTGGTGGAGATCCCTAGATACCTAGCATATTATCCCACCACCTCAATGGCTATCACTCACTGTTTTCTGGTTACAAGTTACTGCAGTCCTTGACCAAGAGAAACTGCCATACCACAGTTAATTCTGGTGGGAGGGAATGCACTTTGAAAATGTAATATAGTACAAGAGTATTTCACATGAGTATACACTATGTTAAAGTTCCCAGTGCTAACAGGCAAACAACATGCAACTAAATTAAATGCAGAAATAGTCTCTGTTAGGGTTTTTTGAAAATGTTCTGGATCTCATCTCCTTTAGCAGAGTTGTTCTACACATGGAAACCCTTGATTTGGTGAGATCTTCATCCCTTTACACTGCTTAAAGAGTTTTAAAAGCTCCAGTTCCAGCTGGGGGAGGATTCCTCTTGCTCAGGACTATGGTAGACAGCAGTAAGGCTGCCTTGCAAGAACCCCCGCTCAAGGCCTGGCACACAGGGCATGCTGGGGGAAGGTCTGCATTACTGCAACCTTCAGGGTAGTGCTACAACTCACACAGCAGCCCAGTGAGGCTGCCATGAGTTCCGCAGGCTCTCAGGGCTTAGTTACACTGAGGCCCTCTCCACCCTTGGATCAGGAGGGCACAAAGATGACAAAGACATTTTGGCCCCACTTCCCGAACTACAAGCTCTAAGAGGCACAGCAAAGAAGCTCACCCTTTATCTCCAGCTCTGGAGAGTTTTACATTGCACTGTCCCAGAAGAGCATAGCTGATTCAGAATCCTTAAAGAATAGGTTGCCTATGATGTAACCAGGCCCCAAAGCATTAAGGGTCTTAACGATGGTGGCCAGAATCTTGAATCAAAGTGAAATGGGATCTTTATGATGAACGACTAATAGCGAGAGATACTTATAATAGCCTCCATAGTGCTCCCATTGAAGTCAATAGCAATTGGCAAAATTCCCATTTGATTGGATTGGGAGCAGGACAGCACCCATAAACTCAGGTAAAATGCTTTTAAAGTCTCTCCTTTTGCTGCCAGATTACCTGCAGACTATAAACTAGTACCATTGTCAGTAGTTTAGATGGATTTTCTTCCGGTTGCTGATTATTGGAAGTGATATACAGATCTAAGACTGAAATGAAGCAAAGCCAGCCCCCCACCCAAGACAAATTTTAACAATGTTAAATAGGATCTCTGATTTCAGTCTGAATTTAAAATACTCAGCACTATCATTGAAGCAAATAATATTTATTCCAGAAGCCCAAAGGATGCTGTTGCTTAAAATTTTCCAGTTGCTAATCAATAACCCCAACGGAAAAATTTAATCATGCAACAGCACAGGATATCTCAATAATACAAAATACAAAGAAAGAAATGCTCTTTATCTTCCATGATTAAGAAGCTTCAGGGAATATTAGCAGCTAAGTGCAGAGACTTTTTGCTTGCCAGACAGCTGTATAAAAATATGTCTGAGTCACAGTGGCTATGGATCTTCAAGTGCAAAGTGGAAGACAGAGTTTAAATAGATTGTGATTGAAAAAGATCAGTAGGATTGTGTAAATGTTGCATTTGCATCGTTCACAACAGTTGGACAAGCAGAAACAACAGTCTACAGGTAGTTCTCCAAGGGCTATTGTGTCCAGTGCGTGATGAGGAGAACCAGGGGCTCAGGTACCAAGGTGAAGAATGTGAGATACACAGAAAGACTAGCAGATGGGAAGGAAGAGGCAGAAGGGGTGGGGAAGATTATACATAAAATGATGTGTATTACATACAATATAAATCCCTAACATGAAATTCATATTTGCCACAACTTTTGACACCGCTTTCAATGGAGAGCTAAGAGCTCAGTACTTCTCGATAAGATATTTAAGTATTTTCTGTTCTGCTTCCTTAAGGAGTTCTGTATTATAATCTCTAAAATATATTTCAATTCTATACTATACAAGTCTTAACGTGGGTTTTTTTTCAAAAAGTTTTACTTTTTTTGTTTTAAATAGAAATAACATGCGGGATACAGTCTACAAAATGAAACATTGCAGGAAGGCTGAGAAAATAAATTAGTTAAAAAAAGCAAAGCCATCACTGCATCACTAGGTTTCATGAAAACAGCAGTAGATCTTTGAACAGTAAATCTGAAAAGACATTATAGGAAATGAGAAGCAAATTTCCTCCTTTATTTTGCTGATACCCAGTTGCAACAGAAAAATCAAGAAAAAACATATGACAAAAATTTAGCCTTAATTAACTTAAATAACTCTTCTTAATCACAAAATTTTGTTCAGAAAAGATTGCTACCATAAGGTAAAACAGGTTGCAGGCTGCAGTCCTTTATGTAAAAGCAAATGTCAAAAGAAAAGCTCTGATATTTGGTTGTAGGCTCCCACTTTTCACATAGGCATTTCCTAAATCCATGTTTGATGAGCTTCCCCAGCTATAAATTCTGTAAATTCCCTCTGGAGCAGTACAGAGTGTGCTTCATGAAAATGTCATCTGCCAGTGCGGCAATTACTCACACTCCAGCAATCATGTGCACAATGCAGAATGGGTCGAATTCAGGTGAGAACGAGAACCAGCAATCAAGCCTCTGGAATTGAGAACAAAGCCATTTTCTTTCATTTGCCATCAACACAACCATCAAGGCCTTAATTACAAGGCAAGTGTCAAGCCTGGCTGCTGAAAGGCTTATTATTATACAGCTCAGCTTCAAATCAGTTTTGTATTGATGAACTGCAAAAATGAGGAAGCCAGTTTAGCCGCACAAGAAAAAAAACAGGGACTAAATGATTAGATGATTGGCAGGGAAAAACAGGGACATTTTATATATATATTAGATAGCAGGGTGGGGAAGGAGGGGACGCGACAAAACACCTGAAATATATCTATAAATACATTTCCCAATATAACAGAAAATCTGTGTAGTCCAAGATTTAAAGTACATTTGCTTTTATTGTAGCACTCACAAAGGCTCCCATTCTATCTTAAGGTGATGGAGTATTTTCCTATGATTATTCTCAGTCTTATATTTAACTGTATGTGTATATTAGACAGAAAGACACACACAGACAAGATTAGGTATATCCACATGCCCTTACACAATTGTCCTACTAGTGCTCGATTAGTCCCCATCTTTATGAGCTAACTGAACACTAAAACAGAAGTTCCAAAAATACCCCTTACATTTTGTAAGCAAAAGGCATAGTCTGTGGTGATTCAACTGAAATATCAACGATCAGCTACAGAGTAGCTTAAAAAAAAATTAAAAAAAGAAGTCTTACTTTTCAGCACTTTCCAGAACAATAATTTTGGACATAATACATAACATACTATTACAGCAAGGTCTGATTTTTGGAACAGCTGTGTATGCAACATGAGCATTAGACTAACCACTGGATTCCGTTCGGATCTTTTGGGTATTTCCACCCATGCCTTGACTCATTCTGTGCATGTCCTATGTGACTGGAGGAATATGTGCTCAGCCTAGTGGTCTGCCCTTTTGATATCTAAGACAAATGGCCACATCAGCAGCAAGTAAGAAAGCGTTTAGGTCAGCGAACATTTTACTATCAATTTTATGTATCAACCTGGTGGAAACACATTTTACCTAATATAGTGACAGTCCAAAGTCCTTATTCTGATCCCTACATTGCATTGATATACATCAGATGAATCTGCTATATATTTTATTTCTTGCAGCCATCTCACCACTTTCTGCAAGTTGAAGATTAAGTGGCCCATGTTTCAGCAGGATATTAAAGTATTTGAAATCAACAAAATGGGAAGACATAGATCAAAACAAAAAGTTATGAGGTGATCATGTTGATAGTCAAATGATTATTTTGTTGCTTTACATATTGTAATGTGATGGTCTGATCTGAATCACGTACTTCACATATGTATTACCTACAGCAAAACTTCATACAAAGTCAAACATTCAAAAGTTGGGAAATTACTGAATTATGTTACCTCTTGACAATGGCCCAAGATATTTCAAGGAAAGACAAAAGAATGAGAATTCAATAGCATTATTATAAAATTGCATTTTAAAAGCAAAGGGGGTGATTTTTTTTCCAAAAAAACAAAATGTAGTTAGGCTCCTAGAACCAGATTTTTAAAGTTTTTAGGTGCCTGCAAAGGTAGATGGCTGCCTAGTGCAGTGGTCCCCAAATTGTGGGGGGTGCCCACCTAGAAGGGCATGAAGGAATGCTTGGCAGGGCCGGGGAGAGGGCACGGGCCAGCCCCACTCCACCCTCAGCTCTGCCGCGACCCCAACTCCTTGATGAGGCTCCACTCCCAACCCCGGCCTTGTCCCTGACAGTGGCCCCGATCCCAGCCCCAACCCCACCCCCAGCCATGGCTCCACTCCTGGCCCTGGCCCTACACTAGTCCAGCCCTCCGCCTCGGCCGCAGCTCCACTTCTGGCTACAGACCTGCCACCAGCTGTGGCCCCAGCTTCATCCCCCTTATCTCTCTCTGTGCCATGCCCTGGAGCCACAGCCCCACTCCTGGCCCTGATTCCAGGGGTGGGGCACGGATAGCATGAAGGAGGGGGTGCTACTGTGAAAAGTTCGGGGACCACTGGCCTAGTGGGATTTTCAGATGCCCCTAAATGCCAAATGTCCATTAATTTCAAGAAGAGTTAGGCACCTGTGTGTTTTCAAAAATCCCACTGGGCATTTATCTGCATCTGTGGGCACCTAAATACTTACAATTCTGGCCCCTACCTCCTACTGAAATTCAATGAGAGTTGGGCATCTACCTCTACTGTCTAGCACCCATCAACCCTTAACCAGGGGGCGGAGCTACTCAGGAAGAACACGGGTTTAAAAAGAGCCCACTCCTAAGTGACCAGAGGAGCTAGTGAGCAGGAGCACCTAACAAGGGAGTTTGTAAGGGAATTTAGAGAGGAATGGGGGAGAGGGGGCTAGATACATTTAATTATCATTCTTCAAATGTAAGGCAATAAACACCCCTTGATAAAAACAAAACAACAATAAAAGAAAGAGCTGCAGGAGTAAAAAGAGAATGCAGGCAGGATTCCAGCAACAGAGTGGGGGCTACCCAGTTTATTGCACTGAATGCAGCATGTACAATTACCTGCCTTATGGGTGGGTGGAATATGTGTGCATTCAGTGCAAGGAGTTCCTGGCCCTCGGAGACCGTGTACTTTGGAGACCAGAGTGGCTGAACTGGAGGAGCTAAGGGAGACAGAGGTATCCAGATGAGACTTTCCGGGACATGGTAGACTAGTCCTATCCCAAGTCTGACAGCCTCCTATGCTGATGAGAAAGATGAAAGTCTCAGGGACAGAGAACATCCAGCTGGAGCTGAGGAAACAATTCCATAGTTGGGACTCTCCTTCCAGGTGATGTCATGGAATCCTCTCACACTGAGGATAGCTCTCTGGGGTAGGGAATTCTCGTTATTAGGAAGAGATAGGTAATAGTTATGGGGTATTTGATCATTAGAAACATAGACAGCTAGGTTTATGGTGACCAAGACAACCACATGGTGACTTGCCTGCTGGGTGCAAAGGCTGCAGATCTTTTGAGACATCAAGACAGATTTATGTGTAGTACTAGGGAGTACTACAGTGTCATGGTACATGTAGGTACCAATGACATAGGGAACGATAGGAGAGAAAGGTCCTGGAGGCCAAATTTAGCCTGCTAGGTAAGAGATTGAAGTCCAGGACCTTTAAGGTACCATTCTCTGAAATGTTTCCAGTTCCACACACAGGGCCAGTTGGACAGGCAGAACTGCAGGGACTTAATGCCTGGGTGAGATGATGGTGTAGGGAAGAGGGGTTTAGATTTATTAGGAAAGGGGAACCTTTTGGGAAAGGAAGGATGGACTCCACCTTAACCAAAATGGAACCAGACTGCTGGCACTGAAAATTAAAAAGATTGTAGAGCAGTTTTTAAAAAAAGGGCTGGGGGAAAGGCGACAGGTGCGGAGCAGCACATGGTTCAGACAGAGACATCCCTGGGGGAAGGATCTATTAACGGAGATTCTCTATGTCCTAGTAAGGAGGAGAGAATGGAAGATAATAAAATATGGGTAGGATCCAATGAGAAATAGTTAAATGAAGAAGAATCCCATTCAATTACATCACATAATGGAAGACCGCTAAAAAGTGACAATTTTTAAGTGATTATACACAAATACTAGAAGTCTCAATACTAAGATGGGTGAGCTTGAGTGCCTTGTATTAAATGAGGATATTGATATAATAGGCATTACAAAAACTTGGTGGAATGAGATAATCAATGGGACATGGTAATACTAGGATACAAAATACATCAGAAGGGCAGAATAGGTCAGAGTGATGAGGAAGTGGCATTATATGTGAGAGAAAGCATAGAGTCAAATGAACTAAAAATCTTAAGTGAACCAAACTGTACCATAGAATCTCTATGGATAGTAATTCCATGTTTGAATATAAGAATATACCAGTAGGGATATACTACTGACCACCTGACCAGGATGATAGTGACTGAAATGCACAGGGAGAATCAAGAGGCTATAATAATAAAAAAACTCACTAATAATGGTGGGGGGGGGAGAAGGGATTTCAACTATCCCCATATTGACATATCTCAGGACAGGATGCAGAGATAAAGTTTTTTGACACCTTAAATGACTGCTTCTTGGAGCACCTAGTCCTGGAACCCGCAAGAAGAGAGGCAATTCTTGATTTAGTCCAAAGTCGAGCACAAGATCTGGTCCAAGAGGGGAATATAGCTGAATCGCTTGGTAATCGTGACCATATATAATTAAATTTAACATCCCTCTGCAGGGAAAACACCACAGCAACCCAACACAATACCATTTAATTTCAGAAAGGGGGGGGCTACACAAAAATGAGGAAGTTAGTTAAACAGAAATTAAAAGGTACGGTGCCAAAAGTGAAATCCCTGCAAGCTGCATGGAAACTTTTTAAAGACACAATAATAGAGACTTAATTTAAATGTATACCCCAAATTAAAAAAAACATAGTAAGAGGACCAAAAAAAAAAGTGCCACAGAGGCTAAATAACAAAGTAAAAGAAGCAGTCAAAGGCAAAAAGGCATCCTTTAAAAGTGGAAGTTAAATCCTATGGAGGAAAATAGAAAGGAGCATCAACTATGGCAAATGACGTATAAAATATAATTAGGAAGGCCAAAAAAGAAACGGAAGAACAGCTAGCCAAAGACTCAAAAAGTAACACACACAAAAAAATTAAGTACAGCAGAACCAGGACGCCTGCTAAACCAGTGAGGCCACTGGACAATCGAGATGCTAAAGGAGCACTCAAGGATGATAAGGTCATTGCGGAGAAACTAAATGAATTCTTTGCATCAGTCTTCAAAGCTGAGTATGTAAGGGAGATTCCCAAACCTGAGCCATTCTTTTTAGGTGACAAGTCTGAGGAACTGTCCCAGACTGAGGTGTCAGTAGAGGAGGTTTTGGAACAAATTGATAGAGCCCTGCATGGATACAAATTTATACCTGTGGATGCAGATATTCACAGAACCTCAGGGCTCTCCCGGGAACTGCAGTGGTGAAAGGAGGAGAACATGGGGCCGCCACTCCCAGGAGCCAGTGCTCCTCTGGGTACAGCTGTACTGCCCCAAGCCCCACCCACTAGGGAGGGCAGCAGGCTCACCGGCAGCGGTCCCTGGTCGTGCTCTTGTGTTCAAGCGGCGCACATGCCCCCAGACAGGAGACACAGACAGCTGCATGGAAGGGACAGGGGCAGCATAGATGAACACAGTTTGTTGGGGAAGAGTCAATATGGTTATTGTAAAGGTCAGTCATGTCTCACCAATCTACTAGAATTCTTTGAGGGGGGTCAACAAGCATGTGGACAAGTGTGATATAGTGGATATAGTGGACTTAGATTTTCAGAAAGTCTTTGACAAGGTCCCTCACCAAAGGCTCTTAAGCAAAGTAAGCAGTCATGGGATAAGAGGGAAGGTCCTGGCATGGATCAGTAACTGGTTAAAAGATAGGAAACAAAAGGTAGGAATAAA
Source organism: Lepidochelys olivacea (assembly GCF_965140295.1). Classification (NCBI taxonomy): domain Eukaryota; kingdom Metazoa; phylum Chordata; order Testudines; family Cheloniidae; genus Lepidochelys; species Lepidochelys olivacea. Next base: position 36,811,317 of record NC_140413.1, on the reverse strand, counting down.
TGGTTAGTTTTCAGAATGGAGAGAGGTAAATAGTGATGTCGCCCGGGGTCTGTACTGGGACCAGTCCCATTCAACATATTCATAAATGATCTGGGAAAAGGGGTTCAACACTGAGGTGGCAAAATTTGCAAACAATACAAAACTACTCAATATAGTCCAAAAGAGACTGCGAAGAGTTACAAAGGTATTTCACAAAACTGTGTGACTGGACAAGAAAATGGCAGATGAAATTTTGTTCTGATAACTACAAAGTAATGCACATTGGAAAACATAATCCCAACTATGCATACAAAACAATGGGATATAAATTAGCTGCTACCATTCAAGAAAGATCTTGGAGTCATTGTGGACAGTTCTCTGAAAACATCCATCCCATGTGCAGCAGTCAAAAAAGCCAACAGAATGTTGGGCATCATTAGGAAAAGGATAGCTAATATGATGGAAAATATATTGCTTCTATATAAATCGATGGTATGCCCACATCTTGAATACTGCATGCAAATCTGGTCACCCCATCTCAAAAAAGATATCTTAGAATTGGAAAAGGTTCAGAGAATGGAAACAAAAATGATTCAGGGTATGGAAAAGCTTCCATATGAGGAGAAATTAAAAAGACTGGGACCTTTCAGCTTGGAAAAGAGATGACTAAGGGGAGATATAATAGAGGTCTATAAAATCTTGACTGGTGTGGAGAAAGTAAATAGGGAATTGTTATTTACTCCTTCTCATAACACAAGGACTAGGGGTCACCAAATGAAATTCATAGGCATCAGGTTTAAAACAAACAAAAGGAAGTATTTATTTCACACAACGCACAGTCAACCTGTGGAACTCTTTGCCAGAGGATGTTGTGAAGGTCAAGACTATAACAGGATTAAAAAAAGAACTAGATAAATTCATGGAGTATAGGTCCATCAGTGGCTATTATCCAGGATGGGCAGGGATGGTGTTCCTAGGCTCTGTTTGCCAGAAGCTGGGATTGAGCGACAGTGATTGGATCACTTGATGATTACCTGTTCTGTTCATTCCGACTGGGGCACCTGGCATTGGCCACTGTCGGAAGACAGGATACTGGGCTAGATGAACCTTTGGTCTGAGCCAGTATGACCATTCTTACGTTAGGATTTCAGAAGTCTGCTGAGGTGATTTTGATCAGTTCCGATTCCTTTCGCTCAAAATGTAGATTCCCTCTTCCAATCTCTTCCCCCTCTACTCCCCTTAGGAGATTAAATTGTGAGATTCAGTAACATATACATTCATATATAAAGCTATGTATTCTTTTCATATTTGAGAATAAATGGGATTTCAAAGCTACAGTTCCTCAACATGAAAATTACAAAAGAAAATTATTTAAAATGGGAATTTAGTTATAGGAGCCTTAACATGGAGAACAGTCAAATATCAATAATTAAACACACAGGAGGACTTGCTGAGTGCAGAGAACTATCTTTTAAAAGTATATGGTAACCTGAGAGATTACTCCTAAACCTGATACCAATATATTATGATGTTATACATGTGTAAAGGTGTTCAATCTCCACCTGGGTATGTTACAGCCCTTTAGAAGAATAAATGCCATTTTACTCCTGAAATTTACAAATGACAAAAATGCCAGCACTATAGTAAACAAAGGCAAAATGGAACTGGCATCAGTGTCTACTGTGATTTTTACTGTCATTGTCACTGTAGAGCAACAATATAGTTAAGAAAAGTCCTTAGTTCTGTAAAGGCAGAAAGAGGGCATGAATACTTAAGCAGAAGACATCATATGACATTGTGCAGGGACATCACCATACTTCCTGGGTACTGTATGCTCAGGTAATGCCACCCAAAAAGCAACATATGTCCTCATGTAGAACCCAGTTCTGCCAATCTTATGAATGCAAAGATTTTACTCCAGTGTGAGTTCTCCTTGCAGATTAACTACAGTTTCAGGTTAACCATTTTCTTAAAAGAATCCCTTGAAGGACACTGGGTAAAATTATCAGTAGTACCTAAGTGATTTAGGAGCTGTGACATTACATTCCATATTCCTTATGAAAATATGCTTATATGTCCATACTCCTTATGAAAATATACTTAGGAATATGACACAGCGGAGATGTACTTTATGCAAAACGGGTCTTGTGAAGTATCATTGCAAAGGTTACGATTTACTGAATATGATTATCCAATTTGTATGTATGTGTCATTTCTGTATCTAAAGTTGTAAATATGGACTATGTAACAATTACAACTGGGTGTGTATTCGTAAGACACCCACCAGACAAGAGGCTATCAGATTTCTGAGCCATCAGGAAGGAACAATAAAACCATGAAGATACTAATCTCTCTCCCTCCTTGGAGGCGTCAGGGGAGGTAACTGTGACAGTATTTTCCACTGAATGCATCCGATGAAGTGAGCTGTAGCTCATGAAAACTTATGCTCAGATAAATTTGTTAGTCTCTAAGGTGCTACAAGTACTCCTTTTCTTTTTACTACTATGTCAGTATCTTGTCACCTGATACTAAACATTACCTGGGACTTCCTGTAACTTTCCACTGAAGGGAAGCGGGGTGGGGGTTCAAGTTTGGGAAACAAAGTATTCCCATCTTATGTAAATCCTATTTAAGGGTGGGGATGAAGGCAAACGGGACTCCTCCTCTCCATGGCCTGTCTGCCCAAGAAGAAAGACTTCAAAAGCCACCTGAAGGGAAGGCAAGGGGGGAGTACAGACTGAGACAGGGGTCCAGTCTGACAAGGAATATAACTGGAACTCTGAACCACAGAAACTTTGCAACCTGCCTGCAACAATCTCTAGGGTGAGAAATACTCTTTGTAACCAAGTTCTTTAGTGAAATTAGCTTAGTTTGCACGTTTGATTTCATTTGCTTAGTAATCTGCTTTGTTCTGTTTGTTACCCGTTTTATCACTTAAAATCTGCCTTTTATAGTTAATAAAATTTGTTTTGTTTATTATTAAACCCAGTTTCTGTAATTTCTCTCCACATTGAGAGAGGGGGCAAATTTCATAAAACCTTTGGGTTTGTACCCCTTAAAAGGAGTGAGTGTTGGAGCAAGTCCCTTAAATTGAGTCTTCCCAGAGCTGATCTGCAGCTGGGTGTAGTCCAGCACGCGTGTGTGTCTGTGTGTGTGTTAGAGGAGGCTTTAATAGCCTGGCTCAGCAAGACAGATTAAAGGGGGCCCATGCTGATCAGAACAGGTAGACTCACTGGTATCTCAGCACATTAGGTGGCTTCTTCAGAGGCTCCTGTGATGGGTTATGCCCAAGTCCCATTTCCAAAAGTGACCTCAGCACTTAGAAGCCTAAATCTCACTGGCTATGTCTTCGCAGTGCCCTCCCCGGCCAAAAAAAAAAAAAAGCTAGCAGAGACAAGCTTAGGTAGTTTTTACCTCAGTGTAGCTCACCAGGTCAACCGCTCCCCCCTGCCTTACGCTGGTATTTCATATCTACATTGAGGTAAAAACTACCCAGGCCATGTCTCCACTAGAATTTTACAGTGAGATCGCTAATGTGCGTTAGTTATGTCACTGTAAAAACACACACCTTTTTTGGCAATAAAGATACAGCCATTGAAAGTCAAGGGGAGTTAGGCTCCTAAGTGCTTAAGTCACTTCAGAAAATGCGTCTTAGGCACTACTGAAAAATTACCCACTCTGCATTTCTTACTCATTCAAAGCTCCTACTTAAACAGCATTATACCAAATAGTTTGAATTTTTTAAAAAAATCCATGTATTTTTATGAGTAGATTTTTTTCTTAATGTTTGCTGGACATCTCTCCTGTTGAGATCCCTCCTTCAGAACTTATAGGGGTTTGGCTCGCAGCAGTCTTACAGCGATTTCTGAACCATTAATGTTCTACTTGTGTAAAATACAACTAAATTCAGAGGTGTTTAATTTCCCCAGTACAGTTGTTCCTATTTCAAGATGAAAATTAAATCTAGCTTCCTATGATCAAAATGCTACAGAAAGACATAGCCAAGCCAATAATTTTCCTTTTAAAATGGCGTGTATATATATATATATACACACACACAACACACTTACTTTTCTTCTTTTCTCTTGTCTTTTCTTTACCTCTGCCCACATCAGTGAGGTCCTGCCTTTCAGTCATGCTTCACCCACATTTGTGTTCTTTCTACTTCGTATTAAACAATCTAAACTGAGGGAATTAAAACACTTCCAATTTTAGGTTTTTTAAGACATGACAAGAACGTGACAGTTAAAAGTGGTGCAGTGTGGGGTGAAGCCCTTTTGAAAGAGAGTTGCTTTGACAGGGCAGTTATACAACAGGAGGGGAACTAAGGAAACAAAGGACCAAAATAAAAACTGAATATAATATATAATGTTACTGAAATACTTGCATACTAACTATCGTGTTACAAAATTTTCCCCTTGGGATTTCTCTCACCATTTATGAAACTCTATTTTCCTTCTTTTAACTCTATTGTCTAAGTATATGGCAGAAGGAGATATGGAATTAGATATAGCTCATTCCGAAGACCATCAGCATTGTTCCATGTGTCTGCCTGAGAGGGTCACCACAAAGCAACATAAGCCTTGTGGAGACAGGTATGTTGACTCCATAGTTGATTTGGAAGCAGGAGGCAAAGGTGCTGATTCAGAAAGGTTCTTAACTATATGCCTAACTTTAAGCACATTAATTCAGTGAGACTGCTTTTGTGCTTGAAGTTAGGCACACACTTAACTACCTTGATGTAGTGGAGGCCAGGCGCAAGACCTCAATTTGTAACTTTCTGCATTGCACTGCCACAACAAAGGATAAAAAATGGTTACCCACCTTTTTCGTAATTGTTGTTCTTTGAGACGTCCATTCCATTCTAGATGTGTGTGCACCTAAGTGCACAGTCGTCAGAGATTTTTGCCTTAGCAGTATCCGTAGGGTCAGCTGCGGCGCCTCATTGAGTGCCACGCTCATGCGCCAGTACATCAGGCATCGCTGGCCCTATGCCCTCTCGGTTCCTTCCTGCCAACAACTCTGACAGAGGGGCAGGAGGGCGGGTAATGGAATGGACATGAGCAACACATCTCGAAGAACAACAGTTATGAAAAAGGTGAGTAACCGTTTTTTCTTCTTCGAGTGCTTGCTCGTGTCAATTCCATTCTAGGTGACTCACAAGCAGTATCCACGGAGGTGGGCTCAGAGTTCACAGTTGTGCGGCTTGCAGCAATGCTCTGCCAAAGCCAATGTTGTTTCGAGCTTGCTGGGTAAGTGCATAATGAGATGTGAATGTACGGACAGATGACCAGGTAGCTGCCCCGTAGATCTCTTGGATTGGCACCTCTGCCAGGATGGCCACTGATGATGCCTGTGCCATAGTTGAGTGTGTCATTATGATCGTGGATGGATGCACCTTCACCAGCTCATAGCAGTAGCGGATGCAGGCCGTAATCCATAACAAAATCCTCTGGGAAGACACGGGGTGACCTTTCATCCTATCTGCTACTGCAACAAACAACTGCGTTGACTTATGGAATGACTTTGTTCTCTCTAAGTAGAGGGCCAGCACCCTCCTGACATCCAGGGTGTGTAGCCTGCACACCTCACCTGATGCATGAGGCTTTGGAAAGAAGACGGGTAAGTATATGTCCTGGCAAGTACGAAACTGGGAAACGACCTTGGGCAGAAACACAGGGTGCAGACGCAGCTGTACCTTATCCTTGTAGAAGACTGTATAGGGCGGCTCTGAAGTAAGTGCCCTGATCTTGGACGTTGGAAAAAAAAATTGCCAGTCCCCCACATCAGATAGCTTGAGAAGCACTGCTGTAAAGGGGCCTGCTCAGCCCAAATATGCTGTTCTGAGGCCCAGCATGTGAATTTTTTCCATTTGGCCAGGTAGGTCGCCCTGGTGGAGGTTTTCCTGCTGCCCAGCAAAACCTGCTGAACAGGGGCCAAGCATGCCCATTCAGCCACGCTTAGCGATGCAGTAGCCAAGCTGTCAGGTGCAGCACCACCAGGTTCAAGTGCAAAAAGCTGCTGTGGTTCTGGGAAAGCAGATCCAACCAAACAGATAGCTGCAGCGGGGCATCTGCTGAGCAATGTGCCGAACGAGTCCTGGTGAGGCCACATGGGGGCTATTAGGATAATCCTCACCCTATCTGGCTTGATCTTAACAAGGACCCTGTGAATCAACAGCACTGGTGGGAAGGCATACACCAGCGCTCCCAACCCTGGAATGAGGAAGGCGTCCAACAGGAAACCCCTGTCTATTCCCTGGATTGAACAGAACATGTGGCATTTTCTGTTCTGCCTGGATGCAAACAGGTCCACCTGGGGAGTCCCCCACCTCTGGAAGATTATGCGGACCACCTCCAGATGGAGCGACCACTCATGGCAAGAGGAGAAGGTCCTGCTGAGGTGATCCACCAAGACGTTCTTGGTTCCAGGAAGATGTGCAGCTATCAGCTGAATGGCATGCTGCATACAAAAGTTCCAAAGTCAGAGAGCTTCTTGACAAAGGGTTGAAGACCTGTCACCACCCTGCCTGTTGATGTAATATATTGCGGTGGTATTGTCTGTCAGGACCTGCACCACCTTGCCCTTCAGGTGGGCCAAGAAACCCTGGCAGACCAGGCGAACCGCTCTGAGCTCCCTAAAGTTGACATGGAGGGCCAGATCGTCCCACAGCCAGTGACCCTAGGTTCTCAGCTTGCCCAGGTGGGCTCCCCAGCCTAGGTCCGAGGCATCAGAGACCAGGGTCAGCGACAGGGATGGGGTTGCGAAGGGGACTCCCTCCAACACTGACCCAGAGTTCAACCACCAATCCAGGGACAACATGATCCGACCATGGCTGACCACGTAAGTGCATGCGGCCATGTGGCCCATCAGCCACAGGCAGGTGTGGGCTGTGGTGAATGGGAGATAAGGTACATGGGAGATAAGGTCCAACATGGCTTGAAAATGTACTTTCAGAAGGAAGGCCCTGGCTCGTGTGGAGTTGAAGACTGCACCAATACACTCTATGTCTGGGACTGGCGTTAAGGTGGGTTTTTTGTTGTTTATTGACAGGCCCAGGTCGTGGCAGGCGGAACACACCAGACTGAGGGTGCTCTGCACTTGCTTCTGAGACCTGCCCTTGATGAGCTAGCCATCGAAATATGGGAAAACCTGGACCCTTCAACATCTCAGGTAAGCCACCACTGGCACCATGCATTTTGTAAACACCCTGAGGCTGATGAGAGGCCAAAGGGCAGTGAGGGAATTGAAAATGGCACCCGCCCACTATGAAATGGAGGAAGTGTTTGGGACCTGGGAATAAGCATGCTTGAAGTCGAGGGCGGTGTAGCAGTTGTCTGGATCTAGGTCAGGGATGATGGAGGCCAGGGAGACCATGCAAAACTTCCACTTCTTGAGGCAACGCAAGTCCAGGATGGGTCTGAGGCCCCCTTTTGCCTTCGGGATTAGGAAGTAGCGGGAGTAGAACCCCTTTCCTTCCTTCCCGAGGAACCTCTTCCACTGCCACCAGGCACAGGAGGTTTTTGACCTCCTGAACAAGGATTTGCCCATGAGAAGGGCCCCTGAAGAGGGATGGGGAAGAGGGCAGGTGGAGGGAGGAGCAGCCAAAAACTGCTGGGAATAGCCCGGAGATACTATGTCCAGTACCCAGAGCTTCGAGGTGACCCGCGACCAGGCCAAACAGTAGGGCGAAGTTGATCGAGGAAAGAATAAGGTGGATCCAGGGAATTGAATGGGGCATTGCTCTTGAGTGTACCTTCGAAATGGGTGCTTCTGGCCCCCGGAATACTATTCCGGGCCGGGCTGCGCAGGTGAGTGATGACTAAAACTCGTGTCTCTATCCCTTCTCCATGCAGGCCCTGATGAGGTTGCCACGGTCTTGGTGGTGGGGGTGGCCGGAACTGCTTACGTGCCAACTGCAGTATATGCATGCCCAGCAAGCAAAGGGTGGTCCTAGTGTCCTTTAGTCCATGCAGCCTCACATCCGTCTGGTCTGAAAAGAGACCGTTCCCATCAAATGGGAGGCCCTGGATAGAGGTCTGCATTTCTTGGGAGAGTCCGGAGGTCTGAAGCCAGGAGCTGCACCTCATAACCACCGCTGAAGTGACCACCCTGGCTGCCAAGTCCACTGCGTCTCACACCATTTGGAGGGAGCACCTAGCAGCCGCAGTGCCCTCCTCTACCAGGGTGTCAAATTTGTGGGCCAAACCTTATGGAGGGAGTCCTATACACTAAAATTGTATCAGCCCAGGAGGCCAGATGATCCACCACCTGGAACTGCAAGCTGGCCGTTGAGTAAATTTTTCTCCCATACAGGTCCAATCTTTTGGCCTCTTTATTTTTTGGAGTCAAGATGGTATGCCCCTGTCTGTCTTTCTCACTGGCCACAGAAACCACCAGCGAGCCTGGAGGAGGGTGGGTGTAAAGGTATTCAAACCTTTTGGCTGGGACAAAGTATTTCTTTTCGGTCCTTTTTGAGATGGGAAGGAAGGAGTTTGCTAGAGGACCTTGGCAATCTTGAGGACACCGTCATGCACTGGTAGTGCAACACGGGACGGGGTACTGGTTAACAGGACATTGTACAAGGTTCCTGCCTGCTCAGCCATTTCCTCCACCTCCAGGCCAAAGTTCTCAGCCACCCAACGAAGCAGGACCTATTGAGCCTTAAAATCATCTGGTGGGCTGGCCCCGCGGCCGCCTTGTCAGGGGATGAAGATGAGGACTGTGCCACCAGGGGAATCCCAAGGTCATCTTTCCCTGTGGAAGAGGGAGACTTAGGAGTGGGTATAGTCTCCTCTGCCTCGGCCTCTGAGCATGCCTCCTGCACTGAGCCCGGTGCTGTCAGTGCCACCAGCTGTTCCTCTGAGGCAGAGGCAGATGAGCAGTGCAAAGGGGGCATCACAATGACCGGCACTCCCCATGTGCTCCAAAAAGACCACTGTGCTGGCCACTGGCCGGGCTGCCACTGCGCCGATGTCAACACAACCTTGGGTGCCCATTTGCGCCAATGGGGTCTAGGCAAGGGGCTGAACTGTCCTTCCGTGCCGGAAGAATCCCCTTCCGGTGACCATGGTGGGGCCGTAGATGCCTGAGTCTGTTTGCTGACCATCGCCGTTGGAGACCGGTGCCTGGAGTGAGGGGACTGGTACCGGTATCAAGGGGACCGGTGAGAATGCCAGGAGACCAGAGGTGGGTCATAGAGTGCCCCCATGGGGTAGGTGACCAGGACAGGTGTCGAGAGGATGACTGGTGTGAGGGCGAGCAGTGCCAGTAGTACAGAGACTGGTGCTTCCCTCTAAGCAATCCATGTTGAGATGGCAGGGACCACAATCACGGTGCTGGTGACCAAGGGCCAGCCCCAGTGGATCTGGGTAGCGATCCCAGAGACCGCAATGTGGAGGTGGAGAGCGCGCTTCATCTCAGGGAATTGGTGGTGCTCCACTGCTCCCTGAGGAATCTTAATGGCTGGCTTGTCCTCGTGGGGAGCTTTTGCCAATTCCTGGGGCACTTTCTGCATCGGTATCGTGGATGGAGGCCTTTGCTCTCTCGGTGCCGGGGGAGCTCGCAAAGGCATTGGTGCCATCAGGGGATTAGATCCTATGCTGCTCCTGAGAATCTGAGGAAGACCTTTAAAGGTGCTAACAGACCTGACTGAAGAAGCACGAATACATGGCTCTGGAGTGGCCATTCGGCCCGAAGCAGGTCCTTTGCCCAATGACCCCTAGCTCTTCTTGGTGTTGGGAAGCCATGTTTTCTCGCCTTCTTCTTGGGTACTGGCAATGGGGAATGGTGCCAGGCAGAGCCCGGTGCCAGGGGCACACTGCTCACCAATGCCGAGGTGCTCAGTGAATCCTGCCAGGACTGCTTGGAAACCAGACGAAGGGCGGACTCCACAAGGAGAGCCCGTAAATGAATATCCCCCTCTTTCTGCATGCTCGGCCGAAAGTTCTTACAAACATGGCACTTGTCTCTCACATGTGACTCCCCCAAACACTTGAGGCAGCTGCTAAGGGGGTAACTTACAGGCATAGGCCTGTTACAGATGGTGCAGGGCTTAAACCCTGGAGACCAGGGAACGCCCCGCCTGGGGTGAAGTCCCCCTGGGACTCTAACTACCAGCTACACTTAACAGCTACTTAATGCTAACTACTGAAGACAAACTATGTACGAGGCCCTAAGGCTCAAAGTCAGTAAAAAAGAAAACTGCTAGCCCTTGCTATGCAAGGAAATGCACTCTGACTAACAACCATGGGTGGTAAGAAGTAACTGAGAGGGTGTAGGGCCTGTGGCGCCTGATATACCGGCGCATAAGCGTGGCACTCAAGGGGGTGCCACAACCAAGCCTACGAATACTCCTAAGGCAAAAATCTCTGACGACTGCGCATATAGGCGCACGCGCACCTAGACTGGAATCGACATGAGCAAGCACTCGAAAGAGAACTGTGATAACCAACACACAACATATTTGAACAACAATAGTACCAGAGAGCATTCAAGTTATAGAATTGCACTGCTATTGTTTAAAATGCTGTAAACAAAAGTAGTTCTCCAATTGTAACACTGTGGAAACACATCAACACAGATCTGAAATTACTTTTAATACTGAATTGTTTGCCCATACCTTCTTAAATGCCTTTTAAAAACCCACTATGTGTTTAAACTTAAAAAAACAAACATGAAAAAAATAGAAAGGACATATTTCACCGTATAATTTCTATAGACAGCACACACAGAAAACAGTGGCAATATTGTTTAGCCAACATTAAAATTGCTGCTATACTTGGGAAAAAATGTAGTTAGAGGGTGGCTGCTGTTCTAAAAATAATTTTCATGGAAATGTGGTTTACATTATAGGAGCCATATATTCCTATAGTTGAGACTGTAGCAAAATCCACTGGAACCTGGGAGGCAGTGTGGTCTCATATTTGAACAGCAAGCCAAGACTGACAAATGAATGACTTCAAGAACGTGGGCAAGTCACTTAACTTCAATGTCCTCATCTGTAAAACATGTACAAAAAAACCTTCCTTTATAGGGATAAAGTGAGGCTTAATTAATGGTTCTAGCATACTTTAAAATCTTCACATGAAAAGCCCTGCGTAAGTGCAAAATATTAAGTGACTGGTACTGCATTCATTGCTACTCAAAATTCCTACCCAAGTCAATGGTGTTTTTTTTTAGTACACAAGGAATGCAGAATCAGTCCATAAGGAGTGATGATACAAAGGGGTAAGAGAGTTTCTGAACATCAAAGGCAGATTTAATTTTAAAAATCAATATTTCCAAAAGTGATTAGTGATTCTCAATGCCTCAATCATGGGTACCCAGTTCAAGATACTTTAAAAGGGAGTTTTAGAACATGCCAAGCGTCACTTCTGAAAATAAAATTCCTTGCAGTGTCTTAGGTTGGGCACCTAAGAACTGAAGCACCCGAAAATCACTAGCCACTTTAGAAAACCTTGGCTATAAAGGTGAGTTAGATTTTGGTCAATTATGTCACCTACAGCAAAAGTTTGCCTAAAATGTGTTGGGTCTATCAGAAACATCCAGTTAAATAAGAATTCCTATGAATTCCTAGCATTGTCGAGATAGGATTGTGTTATAATTACTTTAGGAAATTTTTTAAAAATACAAATTTTGTATAATGACAGAGATATTCAAGTTTCAAAATGATCTATCAGAAGTGTTCAGTCAAGTTTCTTCCATAAATTTGTATATGCTTATTATGGCCCAATTACATCTTTACATGATAGGACTCAAAAGGAGCTCTCATGTTCTAAAGGTCAGAATTTCAGTATGTAATTACCCCCTGGGCCAGAAAGGTGTCTATAAGATATAGAACTAAGATGAAAAGGAGTTTTGTCATTGACTTCAATGGGATCATGATTTGGACCTCTCTTTACATATTTTAAAAAGGAAATTAAATTGAGAGAGAGAGAGAGAAAGAGTATATATGTTCAGACACAAAGGGACAAAAACCTGAAAATGCAAGGGTAAAGCTAACTGTCTCTCTCCCCTTCCCCTTCACCCCTATCATGATTCAAGCTAAGGCCTACCACCCATCACATCTTAGAATCAGATAGCATTTTTTGGCTCATGCTTCAGCTTGACTGTTGCAACCCAGGGTATATTTAATGTAATCACAACAAACTCTGTTATTTAAAAGCTGAGGTTCATAGCAATGGCAACAATGCAGACTAGGGTAGGAGAGAGGCAAAGCTGTTTCTGCTGAACAGATGGCAGTGGATGAAGTTTGATGGGTTCAGTGGGACTGAGTAAAACTAATGCCCCAGAGGACAAAGAACAATGTGACTATAACTAACCAGGCTCTTTTTTCCCCTGTAAGCTTCAGTCTCATCTCATGCCATCCTCGTTTTCATACTTCCACTAGCTAGGAAAATGAGAAACAGTTTGAAATCCTGGTGAATACTGCAGAAGTCTTAAATGATCATCCTTTGATCACTGTAGCAGTGGAGGATAAAGCATACTGAATTGTATGCCCATATCTTCATCCATATATATAAGCACCATTTCCTCTAATGTCGCTTGAGGTCCATACTAATTTCCCAGCCTTTGACATTTATTTTATTATTCTTTATTATTTGTATTATCATAGTGCCTAGGAGTCCTAGTCATGGACCAGGAGCCCACTGTGCTAGGCAATGTACAAAGACAGTTCACGCACTCTAGTAGCGTAGCATATACTTTTCTTCCTAATCACATTCTTCTGTGACTCAGACACCTGCACAGACAAAACCATATAAGAAAGTGTATGGGTACAAACAAATGTAAATCCACAAAGTGGGTTTGTGTTCATCTTACGAGTTAAAGAAGCTGGAGAGGGAAGATTTGGAGTTCTTGTGTCTGAATCTCTTCCTCAGACTGCCATTTAAGGTTTGTTTTGGATAAAAAGTGGAAAATGCATGTATTGTGCTAATGAATGTATTTTCATATTCATTCTTGCTATAAACGTATGTTTGGGGGGTTTTACAGCTAAAAATAATATTCCCTTTGCCCACAGTTCTGGTAATATTGTGTGTGTGTGTGTGTGTGTGTGTGTGTGTGTGTGTGTGTGTGTGTGTGTGTGTGTGTGTGTGTGTGTGTGTGTGTGTGTGTGTGTGTGTGTGTGTGTGTGTGTGTGTGTGTGTGTGGAGGTGACAAATACATGGATCTCTCTGACCAGATCCTCATCTCAGAAGAAATGGCACCCTAGCTAGCAGAAAGTGGAGAGATACTTTTTCACTACTTATGCTACCTAATTAGCTAGGTTTAGTGAAGAGTTCAACATAAGAAAATAAGAATGGCCATACTGGGTCAGGCCAATGGTCCCTCCAGCCCAGTATCCTGTGTTCTGACAGTGGCCAATGCCAGGTGCTTCAGAGGGAGTGAACAAAACAGGTAATTATCCCGTAACCCATTCCTAGCTTCTGGCAAACAGGACACAAGGTTTCAAGCCATTTGGATGGAAAGTAGGAAGTTGTCTTCTGTACAAGAGTAATTCTGTCTGTCTGTGGAAAGAGCTTCTCTTTCCCAAATAGCATTAATCTGGTCTTGCCCCGGTAAATTTGATCCAGTTGTTCTTCACCAGTTCCTGAAGTCTTGCAGGTAGATCGGACTGAAAATTAGAAATTCTCCCATGATGCATTGCATTGTGGTCATGGAACTCACACAATGCGCTATATTAGCTCAAGCCAGAGGAGAGACTGCTGTGCATCATGAGATGTATTCCAGCCTGGGAGCCCATCTCAGAGCAAAGAATGGGGACACCAAAACTAAAATTCCCCTGAGGTACTGAAACACGTTCAGGCAGACACCAATTAATGTCAAACTGATCTGAAACAAAATAGTTCAATTTGACAAAACAAAATGTTTCAAATAGGGTTAATCCAATGGAAAAGAAATATTCTATTTAGATTCTCCCAATGGATTTTTTTTTCAAAATTGACATTATTTCATCAAAAACTTTTCTCCAAAATCAACCATATTTTCCATCAAAAAAGGAATTTGTCAGAAAAGGCCCAACCAATTCTACCGGTAGGCAATATGTCATCTTAGTGAGGTTGGTGGCTGCATCTGTGGAAAATGAGCTATGTGTCTGGGTGTCGCAGATGTCTCCTTGGCAGTGAACCCTCTCCAAGTGGTCTTATGTAGATGCTGAAGAAGAGGAAAAAGAGGATAAATATCTGTGCACCTTACAAGGTGAGAGCCCTTGGAGAAGAGGAGCAGTTGCACCCATCACCACTCTTTAGGTGGAAAGGAGTGACTGGAGTTATTACAGTCCTGTGCGGTCTATTCCTGCTGTAACATGTAGGATGGTCTTCAGGACTTGGCAGTCAACTATGGCAAAAACTGCAGAGAGGTTCAAACAGTATGGGGCATTGAAAGGTAGCCTCCATTTTTTTGCCCAGATAAAATGCACACTGGCTATTTTCCTTCTTAAATTAGTTACTCAGTCTACTGCCTTGTCTCTTAAGCAGAGGATCTTGAGCCACAGGTCTTGAAACCTGGTCCACAAGGTTCCTGTGGGGAGGGGGAGAATTCATTACATGGCAACCCTCCACTCAAATTGGCATCACCTAGACCCACGATTTGTTGTTTCTAAACCATCCAAGACAGATGGTTACCCCGCCTCCTTTTGAAAACCTCAAGTGAAGGAGCTTCCACAACCTCCCGAGGCAGTCTGTTCCATTGTCCTACTGTTTTTACAGTTAGGAAGTTTTTCCCTGAGATTTCATCTGTTGTGTATATATATATAAAATGCTCAGCAGACAAATGGTTATTCAGAGCCAAGGCATATGTACAACTAAACTTCTTTTTAAAAAGAGGGAATTTGAGCTGTTTTAACCTTTGAAATCATGGTGAAGAGTGTAGTATTTCTTTTTTTTTTTTTAAGTTAAGACTTATCAGTGCATTAAACAAGGTCTTCAATCATTACCAATTGTGACCACAGACATATGAGAAATTCCAGGTGAAATGTTGCCATTTCCCCTCTACCCTCCAAATGTTAATAATCTATTCAAGTGGTTGCTTCTTCTAGCTGATTCTGAGGTAATAACTAATGACCTACTAATTAGAGTTGAGTGAATAATTGATTTTTCAGTTCAGTGGTTGACACAAAGTTTTGGGGTTTTGTTTTTGTTTTTTTCCCCCATTTTCTGTTATTTTCTGGGGGGTAATTTTTTTAATGTAGCTAAATTTAAAAATGAAATGTCATTTCAAAACTAAAAGACAAAAATGTTTCCCTTGGAAAAAGTCAAAATAAAATCCGTTCATTTTTTTCCTCAAAATTTTCTCTCAATATTTTTGTTTGTTTGTTGGCTAAATCTATTTGCTGAATTCGACTTGAGTTCATGAATAGTTTTGGTCAACCCTAAACTGCGTTTTTGAGCAAGCAAACTGCCTAAAATAATTCACTGGGCCCTACTTACTGCTAACCCACTGTGATATGACATCATTCTCCAAACTACAAACCCTGGATGGGGTTACCTGCTGGGAATGATGTGTCAGAGCCAGCTAGCCAGCATCTTTGATGTTGTAACATCAGTCCCTATAGCAGGGACTTTCAGAGATGAAACCTCTGGGAAAAAATCTCAAATACACAGTGGCTCTCTTGAGGGCAGGTAAAAGTTCAAGTATCAAATGTTCTCTTTTACCTGAGATGGGTCCCCTTCTTAACATTCAGGGGAATCTCTAATCTCAATGTTTTCTTTAATATTTTTATTTCATTTTACACACACACACACACACACACAGAGTGAGATTAACATATACCAACCATCCCCATGACCATGATTTTACCTCCCTCTCTTAAAACACACTCCTATATTTTTCAATAGCAAGAGAAGTGCTTAGAAAGATTTGGGAGATCCTTCCATGAACATCAGAATTCCACAATTATTTAAACAGATACAATGATAGTGTAACACACATGACTGTCACAGGTAGCCGGGGAGAGGATAACCATCTATGATTTCCCTGCAATGCCATTTGCTACCAGAAAAATCTGTAAGCACTGAAACTGCTGTCTCCAATTCTCTGCCAAGTTCCCTTCCAGAGCGAGGGATTCAGGTGGCTTCATTTACTCCATTTTTGGGAAAGATTTAATTTACTTTTGACATTATTTAGTATCAGTGTGATACACAAGAGTACTGATAAGAGACTGAACTTCATTTCCTGGCTCCAATCATTTCATATGGGGCAGGGTTACAAAAGGTCCCCTGACAGGGGTTAATATTCACTGATTCCACTAGCTACTGTTACAGGGAACCCTCTCAAAGTTGTCTTGACCCATAATTTTATTTATTTGGTGATGGAATGATCTGCCCAGGGAGGTAAAGAAGGGACAGTCTCTATGGGCCTGATCCGATTCCCATTAAAGTCAGTGGAAAGGTTGCCATGGGAGTTGAATCGGGACATATACAAGATCAAATATCTGTAGCACTAACCTACATGAAAAACTAGCTCCAGACAGGGAACTGAACTAGACTTATTTCAGTGGAGCGAGGATTCCACCCAGGATCTCTGTTTCCAGACCTGTTTTCTACTCGTTTGTAAAATTCATGTAATTATTTCATTACATTCCTCCCTCCCCCACAGCCCCCAAACAAATGTTTTAGTTCTCTTCCCTATTTACCTCCCAATCCAACAATCCTTAAATATATAAATCCACAGAACAGTGTGGATTATCCAGAAATTATAGCAAACCTACCAAAGGAAACCAGCATCTGAAAAACCTTTCAGAATGAACACAGCTCTCAATTTCTGATGTGTTCATAAATAAGGAGAAACATTATGAAATATATCTTGCCAGTGCCACTTTAGCCACTGATTTTTTTTCTCCTCCTCTGTAGCTATTTTAGAGTAAAGAGCTGATACTTTACATTTTGAAGGTTGTCCATGTTTAAAGACTTAAAAAAACTGAATTAGAAAAAACTATTGAAGTAGTGTATTAATTCCTTTTGAAATGTGGTAAGTGCTTTTCCAATCACTCAGGAGTCAGCAAAATAAAGTAATCATACCTTATTTTCATAGAAAATAAATCAAATTTATGAAGCCAGCTTCTGGAAACAAATGGGATTAGATGGGCAATTTCTTCAAAGGACCCTCTCCGTCTGAGGAAGCTATTCTGCACACACATGGTAATTTTTGATTATAAGTGACAAATTTTCTTGCTCAAATTACAGGTTTTCTTGTCTAAACAGCATTCACATGTGCAATTTAAAGGCTTATGTGGGACTTAAGTGAGGCATTGGTCTTCTGCTAGCCCTCTGCTCAGAAGGGCATTTCACCTGTTGTTGGTGAGCACATTCTCAACCTGAGTAGTCCTATTGATTTGAAGTGGGCTACTCATGTGAATAAGTGCTCATAAGCCTGAGTAATGGCTGTCCACCATAGTGTTCTGTTACACCTGCAAATGACTGTATGCACAAAGGTTAAGCCCAGTCATCTTTACTCAGGCCCTGGATTACACTAACTTCAAAGGAAATTGGGTCAGAATATGGATTTCAGGATTTCTCCTCAAATTAGAGGCCATGGTTTTTTTAAAAAATGTAGCCCCATAAATTAGTGTCTTTCTGAGCTAAAAATCAAACAACCAACCAAGCAAACAACCTGTCACCATACCGAGTCTAGCCATTATTTTTACTTTGCCTGAGATGATACTCAAAAACCAGATACATTTTTCTTTGTTTTCCCATTACAATGTAGTATTAATTTCAGGCTAACTAGTCAATAGGGCTTAGTAACTCTAGTTCAGCATCTCATGTAAGTAATGATCGATCAGTAGTTTTCTGATTGTTGGAAAACCACTAAGATATTCCCAGTGTATGGAAGATTGAGAAAAACTGTGAAATTAAAAACTGGAATTTGTTTATTTATGTTAGTTAATTTTGTGATTTGAAAGAAACGGGGGGTTAAAGAAGAATTACATCACCTCAATTTCTAGTTATAATAGCATCACAGTATTTCAGTTTATCAACTACCTAAGCATTGCAGGGGTACATTTTAAGTGTGATGCTCAGGGATTTAATGGCCAAGTGAAAGAGCATTTAGGTGTATTTTTTATTAGCACCAGTAACATCAATCATCATGGTAGAAGGCGAGTGAATAAACTTTATGCCTAGACTGCAGCTATGCACGGATGCATACAAAGATATCATCCGTGTAATTTCCTACATGTTGTGCTAACCCCTCACACACACAGAATCTCACTTTGCTCAGAAAATCACCGACTGTGAGAATCCAAAAACAAACACTATTTAAAGGTGTGTTCTTACTGAAGCAAAGCTGCTGGTTTGTTTTTCTTACAATATTTTAGCTGTTTAATATTGGCAGGTAGAACCTGACTTTAAAAATAAATTGGCAAATGAATTTTGATCACTATTAATACAGGAAAATCCTAATTTCCTTTGTGTTCATCTTCCGCAACAGAGTAAGAGCCCTGCTCGGACACATGACACACAAGGCCATCACAGAACCCAGATGCCAAGCGGTGAAAAATATTCTTCCAGCAGCTGCATCTGGCTCCTTGTTGGGCTCCATAGGCAGTGAAGCTGACAGCTCTGAAGTTGCCTGTGGGTCTGTCATAGAGTTAGACTGCAAGCTGAGCTGACTTATTCTACTCAATACCATTTTTCTTTGACTTACCTTTGATCCTGAGATATTTGTATATTGTTATGTGCTTGAGAAAAAGTTCCTGTGTAAATCCCTCTTGAGCGCTCTGTGTGTACGTATTCTTACAGGAAGAAGAGGTGATATCCTGTGAACATACAGTCGTGATCTGCATTACTTGTGGTGTTATCATGCAGTCATCTCATCCACATGCATAACGGAGCCTGCGTTAATGCACGCTGATACGAGATGTCCTGAGAAATCACGCAATCTAACAGCAGCCCTACAAACGACAAGACACGACCGTAGGTACCTTTCAACCTACCCATTCATATTATTCAAGTGCTAGTCCCCCTGTCTCAAAGAGGCTGAGTTTAGGCTCCTTTTTTTAATTTAATATTATTCTCATACGCACTAACAGAGGCCCAGAATATATTCTCGCACTGTAACCATAAGCAAACAGAGAGATGGAACCCTGAGAGAGAAGCAGGCATTGGCAGGGTACTGTGGGAAACAAGAAGGAAGGACCAAATGAGAGTGAATCATTCATGGTCAAAGAGTATCACTGACCGATCCAGCCCTAGAGAATACATCTCATATGCACATGCCAACCATGCCCTTTTAGGAAGACCAGTCTCTTACATTTTTTCTTTTTTTTTTTTAAGCAAAAGGTGCATCATTTTCCCTCAGTGTCTCTTTCCTGAAAATTCTCCCAGTATTTCACTGTAATTAAGGGTGTCCCATTCCCCCCCCCATCTCCCTGACAAAATGATCCTGTTTAGAGCTTCCAAAATTTTTTAGGCTTGTACAGTAGTTGCAAGTAAGAAATCCCTTTTTATTTTTTAAACTCACTTGTTAAATTCGAAAATCACATTTAATTCTTATTACATTTGGAGTAATTTCCCCAAAAAGACAAGGAGATATTTTGTCTTTGTTTTAGAGATCTGTTTTGTCTCATAAAATATTTGGGCCTACATTTAAAATTCCAGGGTACTTTAAAATGTAGAAACTTCTAATGTTCCTCTGTTCAAGTCATGTGGTTTATTGTAAATGGCTTCAACAGGGCTGGCATTCCACTATCCCTGCATGGAGTGGATCCAACCAAACTAGGGTTGTCAATTAATCGCAGTTAACTCAAGTGATTAATGCAAAACAAATTAACTAGATTAAAAAAAAAGTCATGATTAATTGCAGTTTTATTCACACTATTAAACAATAATAGAATTTAAATTTATTATAAATATTTTGGATCTTTTTTCCTACATCTTCTAATACGTTGATTTCAATTACAGCACAAAATACAAAGCGTACAGTGCTCATTTAATATTACAACAGTGCCATATGAGCGCCTGTTCTCACTTTCAGGTGACATTGTAAATAAGTGGGCAGCATCATGTCCCGTATTTGTAAACAAACTTGTTTGTCTTAGTGATTGGCTGAACAAGAAGTAGGACTGAGCGGACTTGTAGGCTCTAAAGTTTTACATTGTTTTGGTTTTGAGTGCAGGTATGTAAAAAAAAATTCTACATTTGTAAGTTGCACTTCATGATAAAGAGATTGCACTACAGTGCTTGTATGAGGTGAATTGAAAAATACTCTTTTGTTTATCTTTCTACAATGCAAATATTTGTAATAAAATAAAATATGTAAAAATAATATGAAGTGAGCACTGTGCATTTTGTATTCCATGTTGTCATTTAAATTGGCATTCTATTATTGTTTAACAGTGCAACTAAAACTGCGATTATGACTTTTTTTAATTTAATATTTTTTTAATTGTGATTTTTTTTTCAAATAATTTGACAGCCCTAAATCAAACCCTTAGGTACAGTAAACTGCCTAACTCTTCTTAAGGCTTACCATCAGCTAGTCTGAAGATGATGGAGTACCTCTACTCTCATTGCCTTAATGCTTGTTGAGTGCAGTGAGAGAACTGGGTGCACTACAAATATATACTATCGGACTCAACATCTTGAGCAAACGATTGCAGGTGAAAGGTTAGAGGCATTGCTGAGGCCATTTTGAAAATTTGGCTTAAGTTATCAGTGTAGTCAAGCAGGTTAAGTGACCTAGGTACAGTCTTCTGGCAATGTGTAAGCAAAATTTTCACTACGTTAATGAATGCTTATCAGGAGCCCAAGCACATGACTATTCATACAATCATAGAATCATTGAAGATTACGGTTGGAAGAGACCTCAGGAGGTCATCTAGTCCAACCCCCTGCTCAAAGCAGGACCAACCCCAACTAAATCATCCCAGCCAGGGCTTTGTCAAGCCAGGCCTTAAAATTATCTATGGTATTTCAATTGCTTGAAAAATAAGGGAGTCTCAATATTTTTGTAGCAAGTAGCAAAGTCTGCTTTGAATTTAGCAACAGCAAAACCTAGAAACAGCAGTGGTGTCACAAGATCTGGCTGTTCTGTTTTCCAAGTTACACACAGGAAAAATTTTAAGTGTTGCTACCTTTAAACAGCACTCAGAAGTTAGCTAGGGTCCTCATAAAACAATTAAGATGACAGTTGTGACGTTCTGTACCTCAGGGGAACAACCAGCACCCCCATGTTCATCCTTATAATATGATTATATCTAATGCAAAGTTTGTCATGTCGGCTGTCTTCGGAAGGCTTATGATGCACTGAGCATTGTTGTTATAGTGATATTATAGTAATCGTTATAGAAATGTTATAGTGTTATAGGTTTCATGTATATAGTTATGAGGCTGAAAATGTGTCCTCATGGCTTAAAGCAAGCCCAGGAAAAAACTCTCCAAGAGCAGAGAGGCAGTTTACACCTCATCAGGGCATTTATGGGATAAACTCAGCCCAGCCTCACAGGAACAAAGGAAACTGGCCTAGGCAACAACAAAGGATCTGTTGGACTCTCAAGTGAGTCACTCCCCTTCCTTTGGTCAGTTTGGGACTGGGATGAGGTAATGCTCACCTGACTCTAAAGCGGGGGGTGGGGAGGGCAAAGCCTGGAGGGAAGAAAGAATGTGATAAAAGGGAGAGACTTTGCCATGCTCTTCCTCTCTCTTCCACCTACCTCTACAGACACCACACCAAGCAACTGAAGCACTGATCAAAGGGGAGAGCCTGGCTGAAGAGCAACCAGCCAGCCTGTGGTGAGAAGCATCTAAGTTTGTAAGGGCACTGAAAGTGTTAAGATCAGCTTGTGACAGGTTCGGTCACAGAGATCTCCTTGGGACTGTCACCTGATGGTGCTGAAATTACCTCTGAGCCCGTTTTCCCTGACAGCTTGGGAATTCCAGAACCCTGTCTTGTTGAGCCAGACACTCTAGCCTGTTGCAACACAGACTGGTCCACACCCCCAAAGTTGCAGACTTAACTGAACAGCTCAGCAGGTTACCTGTCTCCAGCACCCAGACACCCAGTTCCCAGTGGGATGCAAACCCCAAATAAATCCATTTTACTCCTATAAATTCATAAAGCTTATACAGGGTAAATTCATAAATTGTCCACCCTCTATAACAGTGACAGAGAGATATGCACAGCTGTTTGTTCCCCAAGGTATTAATCACTTACTCTGGGTTTATTAATAAACAACAGTGATTTTATTTCAGAGTAGCAGCCATGTTAGTCTGTATCTGCAAAAAGAAAAGGAGGACTTGTGGCACCTTAGAGACTAAGGTGCCACAAGTCCTCCTTTTCTTTTTAGTGATTTTATTAAGTATAAAAAGTAAGATTTAAGTGGTTTCAGAACACCACTGAACAAAGTAAGTCACCAAGCAGTCACACAGCTTAGAATGAATTTTGCTTTTATTTCATTTGACCAAATCTGACTTGTTATGCTTTAGCTTATAATCACTTAAAATCTATCTTTGTAGTTAATAGATTTGTTTGTTTATTCTACCTGAAGCAGTGCATTTGGTTTGAAGCGTGTCAGAAACTACCCTTGGGATAACAAGCCTGATACATATCCATTTCTTTGTTAAACTGATGAACTCATAAAAGCTTGCAGCATCCAGCATAACTGGACAGAGGTTCCTAGGGTTGTGTCTGCAACCGGAGATATTGACTAGTGTAATTTGGTTGCAGAATCCAAGGAGCAGCTTACAGGCCAGAGGCTGTGCGTGAACAGCTCAGGAGCAGGGGTTCTCACAGCAGAGCAGGGTAAGGCTGGCTCCCAGAGTCAGGGATTGGAATGACCTAGCAGATCACCGGTCCAGACAACATCAGATGGGAATGTCACAACAAGATCCTGACCTCTAAGCTCTTACAATCTAATGTAGACATGATGAGCCAAAGGTTCAAAAGAACACAGGCATCAATGATCATTTCATTTAGGGGCTGAAATGAAATGGCCCTGGATGCTAAACTCTTTGGAGCATCTGGTCCTATGTGGTAAAGGGGATAATACCACAACAAAAAGAGGGTGGGAGGAGGAGGAGGACAGAGGTTACAGTAATAATATTGAGCTAGCGTACAGCATGTTGAAAATATAAGCATTCGCACGAATAAAAATAAATACAAGTTACAAAACATTATAGTGGATAAAACCAGACTCTAGAGCTACAAGATCTTACTGAACTTAACCACATCAGGTACTAGGATAGCACAGAGTGTGGGAATCTGTGCTGACAAACATTCAATGGATATTTTAAAAAAAATGGTCCTGAGGTTTTGCAAATACATGAGAGCTCCTAAAATGCTGCTTAAGGAGAACTGTAGAATGTGGGAACTCCCCTCCCCCCAAAAATTAATAAATGAATTTAAATCTGAGGCATCATCAGATAAAATGTCTCTGGCTCTATCATTCCTTTTGGTTCTGATGAACCTTCTGTCTTCTTGCTCAGTAACAAGCACACCTCCCCCTTCCTCTCTGCTGCTGTCCTTCCCACCCCCTTTCTTTCTCCTTCAGGCCCTTGCCCTCTGTGTCTCCCTTTTCAATGAACTGTCTCTCCTCCAGAGCCTCTGTGTATGTCTCTCTCTCCCCCCCTCCGCCTCCCTCCTCTTCAGGCACATTTGTCTGATTCAGGCCCCCTCTTTTTTCTCTAAGGTGTCTGACTCTGCTGCTGCTGCAGGCCTCCCTTTCTCCTGCAAGATCCCCCACCTCCTGAACTTGCCACTTATCTTGTGTCACCTCTGCACCAAAGCTGCCAGTGTAGCTCTGCATCCCAGAGCCAGTGACCCACACCAGTGACTTGCTACTTTGCCTTTCTTCTCTTCCTCTTCGCCTGGCTGATATAGTTTGATTAACTGGGGTGAGTGAATCCTGTCAATCAAAATCACCCCACACACCCTACTGCTACAGTCACCTCTTAAAGGACAACGTTTCTAATGAGCTCCAACCTCAAATAGGAAATTTTGTGCCCACAACCATTCTAGTCACTTTCACATTTTCCATAATGAGTGCTTCCTTTATCAACGATTAAAATCTTCCAGTGCAGCATCCCGAAAGCTAAGCTGTGAATGCTTTTTGCTGCACGCAGACAGGAAGACAAATCAAGTTCTTCAGAGACAGAGTAATCGCTCTATTTGTATGAATATTGAAATTGAATTTGTGATGCAAATAGATACAATATGTCATCACAGCTTCTGAAAATTCCTGAATGAATCAAGGAAGCTCTGGTTACAACACAACTATTATTAGTAACAAGCCAGCTGTCTCACCTTTAGTGCCCTAATTTTCCTAAACCAGAGACCAGTTCCCATATTCTAAACAGGATTTCTTTCTGGAAGGAGACACATTTCCGCCCCTGCTTTTTTTCCAGTTCCATTTACAGCTTTTGAAAATTCACATTTTATTCACAGCTGTTAGGATCTGCATTAGCAAAACACATGGTAAATCATTTCATAGCCTAATCTGTGCTAGTTATATCCAAAATGCTCTCAGAAGATAGAGATCTATCTAAAACAAATTAAAAGGAACATAATTTCTTTTGTGTCTGCTACACAAGACCCTCTTTCCAGCCATAGCTCAACACTTGGGAGACAACAGTATAGTGAGGACTCAAGTGCTTTAACGCTAATATTTCAAACATCATTATCTTCTGCAATACACAGCAATTCTTGCATATGCTTTAAATTACTACAACTAGTTTTTCATTTTAATGAGCATTTCCCTACTGCTTCCTGACAGTAAATCCCAATAGAAGTAGAGCAAAAATCTGGCTTTTATGAACAATTCCCTTCAGAAAACTTGAAACTCTTGTCTGCTTATCTGATTAGTGCAAAAGACTGTCCCAGTGTTATCTGGGGAGGAGATGTGGAAAGGCGGGTGGGGAAGACAGGGTGAAAACAGAGGGCATGGAAATACTTGTGAGGATCTTGATATGAATACAGTTCCTAATTTTAAAATCTTACAGGATCTTTTTCCCTTTTCTGAACTCAGGTTTAGATGATTACTTGCTTAAATATCTCTAGAGCTAATTGCAGGAAAAGAAAGAGAATAAACATGGCCTTGATTGATCAAAAGTGTAGAAGGGGAGTGTAAAAATCTATTCACCTACCATATTTCCTAGGAAAGTGGCATTGTGACATTTGGGTGTTCTTATGAGAATCTGCTGATCTTTGGTTCAGGTTAGTTTCTGCCAAAATCTGGGAGGGGGGGGTCTCCAGAAAATTTGGCAATGCTCTTTAAATGTGAGGTCTGACTTACTAGATGTGTTCACCTAATCAACTCTAACAACATTGAAAGGAAAACAATACCTCACTAATAGATGCATGAGTGAACAATGGGATAAAAATCATTCAATTATATCATACCACCCCTAATTTTGCCTATGCCACTAGGGACATATTTTAAGGCCAGCTGCAGCACAGCCTCTCCATTTCAAGCAAAAATTACCGCTGCACAAAATGGGACTCTATCTGCAAAGGTCAGTAGTTACATGCATATTAGCTACCTGATTTTTATCTACCATCAGTTAGTTATTAAATATTACTCCTGCAATTCATTGTAGGTGAAAAAAAACTCGAACACATTTTCATGGGCATGCCAAAGTGAGCCTGGGATGCTGAAGGGTCAGTGCTTAATGCACATGTGATTTCTTACCTTTGCCTGCATGTTGCTATTCTGAGGTCCCCAGCTACCTTGTAAGACCTGTAGTGCCTCTTATTAAGCAGAGCATCTTTTTATCAGTGTGACAAAAAACATAGCTTGAGTGAAGTAAAGAAACATAAGACAGTGTCTAGCAATCCTGGGCACAACTTTATATTGACAATACAGTTGCCACTTAATCATAACTGTACTTGCTGCAGGGGAATAAAATTAATGGCCCTAATTCAAAAACTCAGGCCTGTCCAGGACAATCTCTGATGGGCTCAATAATAGTAAACCTGCTCCTTTCCAACGCTTAAATGTATAAACTTTTGAGCAGGACAGATGATATGTTGTAGAAATTGGCAACCTGCCCAATGGACAGCATACTACATACTCCTCCCCACCCCATCAAGGGCAATGAAGAACGTCTGGGGTTCACAGGAGCTCAGATCACTCAAGCACCAATGTGACATACAGACACCACAGCTGCCAGCTAAACACACAAGGAACAAAAAGTCCAAATTTACTACTCCAAAAACAGCTCTCTCTTTAAGTATGGCTCACATTCTGTTTTCAGACAAGCCACTAGAGGGTGAGACAGTTACAAAATTGGTAACTTTTGAGCAGGTCTCATTCTATCTAGCAGAGGATATTGGTGTGTGTATTTCTGTGTACATAGAAACCAGTGAAGTAGAAGTATTAAGAAAAGAACTCTTGGCAGCTAGTATAACTTTGTAGATGCTTCATATTACACCTAGGACACTATCATTATATGCCATTATGTAAGTGGAAGTATGCGTTTGATGGCCATGCAACAATGAATTTTCTCAATGTATCACAATTGAAAATTTACTATAATTGCAGAGAACGATCATCCCAGGGGATTAATAATAGGCCTATCTCCTCCAGGTCACTGATTCAAACATAGACCAGGTCGCTAACGATCAAATGTTGTTAGCATCTGATGACTGTTCAATGGCCTACTGAAAGGAAAATGATTTGGTAGTCTCAGTCTGGTTCCCAGCAAAGTGCTGTGCACACATCACTAAAAACATCCATCACAAATGGCACTAATTTGCACTCCTGTTAGCACTGGCTTCCACAGACAGGCCAACTACAGTGTTGCCATTTTATACTGAAACTCTAACTTTTTAAAGCTGACAAAACTTTCAGACACATCCAACCAAATTCTGACCCATCAGAAGGGGCCACAATTCCTATTGACTTCATGGAATGACTTTCGTGTTTACAGGCGGCCCAAATTGTGTCCTCTACATCCAATGTATGTGTTGAAAGTACTCAGATATTCCAGACAGGAAAATAATATTTCTAACCAATTTTAGATCGGTGCAACTCCTGCTTAAGGTAATAAGTGTTCATATCCTAGTGTTTGCTCCCATAAAATCCATGTTATACATTAGACCACATTTTGTGCTTTGTACTATAGCCTGCAAGCAGCGGAGGAATTCCGTGAGAGATTTTGCATCAGCAAGCAAAAATCCCTCGCAAGGTCCTCTAGCATGCAGGGGGAGTGCATGATCAGCACCATCCTTTTGAAAGCTGCCCCCGCTGAGGGTGAGTGACAGAATGGGCATGGCACTGCCTCTTTCCCAGCCTGCCTCCCTTCTTTGGGATGCCTTGTACCCTTGGTAGTGATGACAGAGAAGTCCTGTGCTCTCCTGAGTGTGAGAACTGAAGTTGTTCCCTTGGCACTTGCAAGAGAGATCGTTGCTCCTTTCCCTCCTCTGGTGAACACTCACAAGGTCTGGGATTGATGTAGCCCACTGTAAAGTATCAAATGGTGTGGGAAATATTTTGCTAAGTTATTTTGCCATTGTTATTGTCATTGAATTTACTGACTCATACTGAGTCACTTTTAAAAATCTTTATTTGCAAACAGTCAATGCATTCACTAGCAACCTAGCCCTGTGGACAGACCTCCCATGTCAGGGTGGATTTGTATCCAAAGGGCAGTGTGGAAAATCTTACCTACCTTTCTTCTTGATGTACCCATTCTGCAGATATACGAGAATTTACATGTGTGGTGCTGCCCATCTAGGACCTTTCATAGGCATTAACATTTGGAAACAACATTTTCAAGAAAATTGACAGGATTTATTAATTTCCTAGACATTTCCACTCTTTCCCCTCAGGGGATACTCTCATAGCTGTATAACTATTTCAACCTTGGTGGATTAAAAATGTTTTCCATATTATAGATTAAATTATTTAGAGAGACCACTTCAAGATTTCTTAAATCGCATTTTACACTGCTTGTGAGGGACAGCTGTACTTCCTTATTTCTTAAGGCAATTATTTTTATTTCATTTTTGATTCATATTTTATTCATATATATTTTCTTTGATTTACAAAAAATAATATTTAAAAAGGGGGACATGTTTTATAGATGCTACTGGCAAGTTTATAGGAACAAAAAAGTTCTGTAATCTGTAAAGAGTAGTAGACAGGCTAATTTACAGGGGGCAAGCTTTGAACCTGAAATTCTGAAATAATGGAACCAAGTGAAGTAACAGGCCAGTGGTAGAGTAGACAATTGCACAGGAAAAAGGGGGAAATGTGATTGGTAGGTGTGATGTGCCAACCTATATCTTCAATGTAGCTATTCCAAGATACACTTGCTCTTACTATTAGAGTTAGGGCAGTGGTCCCCAAATGTTCTGGGGGGCATATGGGTGAGGCCCAGGCCAGGGGTCGAGGAGCAATCACCACCCAGGTCAGCTCTGCCCCCAACCCAGCTCTGGCCCCAGCCACAGCTCCACTCCACCCCTTGTTCTCCAGCCCAGCTCTGCCTCATTCCCTCTCCACCCCCAGGCCAGCTCCTCCCTCACCCCTAGTTCAACCCCCAGCACTGCCTTCTGCCTAAGCTCCTCTGCTGAGCCAACAGTGCAGTAATGGGTTGGGGCGGGGGGGGGGGGGACACACAGACGGATTCCATTACTGGCAAGGGGCAGCGTGACAGGAAAAGTTTGGGCACCACTGCTTTAGAGAGAATGGTGCAGTTGAAAGACTAGGGCACTGAAGTGGCATGATGACGGAAATGTGGTATATTTACTGTCACGGAGTATCAGAAGGGATGTACCAGCAGTGACAGATTAAAATCTTTACAGAAATCAAAAAGTTTCTTTTCCTGTCTGTCTCTCTGTTGAAAAAAAAATTCAGTTGTGAAATGGGAAGCTCACTTTGATGCACACAGAAAAAAACACCCCAACACGGACGCAAAAACCATCTGTTTTAGTTAGTCTCTTCTAGCATCTCCCTTTATTGTGCTGAATGGTTAATAAATGCCAAAAACTCAAGATAAGCTACTGAGATTTCATTATAGTTAGATATACATGTATGAGCTCAATAGGTAGCACAACCGGAAGATGGAGATTTACCTTCCAGGGAAAAAAACCTCAGTGATCCATTAGATCATTTTCATGCTTAACTACTATGAATCTACTCTCTCATTAGGTGATAAATACTTGGGGATACATTTGAAACCTGACCTCTACCTTGTACATTTGCAGAAACGCATGTGCTTATATTTGCGTCTGTACTTAGCGTGTGCAAACATGTGCTGAAGATTTTGCCATGTTTGTTTCACCTTAGTAACATAACTCTTGCTTGCACAAAAGCATTAGACCAAGAGTAACTGCCAGAGCTGAACACATAGCCCATGATGTCCGTAAACAACTTTATGTTCTTCACAAAGCACATTTTTTCTTGCTTATGCATATTATATCTAAAATGTCTAAATCCTATTTCTCAGTTAGGAGTTGCCTTTTAACTTGTGCTGCTTCATGTTACTGTCCCTGTCCCCTCCTCTCCTTGAATCAACCCCTCCTTAAATCCCCCTGTCATGCCGGGTACAGACACTCATGCTGGCCTAGCAACCAAGGAGTTAATGCAGGAACCACCAGCCAGTGCTTGACTGGCCACCTCATAGCAGCGGGAGAGGTAAAAGAGCTGAGAAGCAGAGGGCCAAGCAGGCTGGAGAAGGAAAGTTCTGCCTACAAGCCAGTAAGAGGCTGCACAAGGGAAAAAAAACAAGGAAGGATGACTGGATCTACAGGCTGGAGAATCCCACAGCACCAAGAGAGGTAGAAAGGAGCTCAGGTTACAGCAGGCGGAAGTGTGAAGGCTTGATTCTGCCTGCCTGGTTTAAGGGTCCTGAGCTGGAACCCAGTGGAATACGTGGGCTTTGGTTCCTGTACTGCTCCCTCAGATACTTATGAACCAAAGGGGTTTTAGACCCCGTGAGGACCAGGACCAGCTAACTCTGCCAAGTACAAGAGGAGACACGTACCCCCGCAGGACTGAGACCAATACTCTTTATAGCCCAAAACCGGGACTACCACAGGAACTCTGGCCAGAGGAGCTGACTGACAGCCAGACCAGACCAAGTGGACTCCATCTGACAGAGGGGTCACTGTCACATTAGCACACCAGCTCACAGCCTCCTTCAAATGTTCCCTTCTCTTTATCTCATGACACAGAGATAAACCATGTTGTATTGTAATATCCATTCAGAAAATCTGTATGCAAGGCCACTTTAACAATAAAACAAAAGCCTAGCTTTTCAGATTCTAGACCTGCTTTAGTGAGCTTTGCCCTAGCAATGATCATAACCCCCTTTGCTGGCTACAGTTGCCTCTGTAGAACTAGGGAGGGTATTAAATATCTCTAAATATCTGTCTGTTTCAACAGAGTCAGCATTCCAGGTTCCTAGATAATGGTTCAAACCCAGAGTTACACAGTAGGGAATCCTGCTATAATAGCACTGCCCAGCATCACCAACTGATATTGCTGTCAGCAATAGTTCTCTGCAGGGGGAAGGGGAGTGCAATTAAAAAGGAGGCATTGGGACAACAAATATAGATGTATAAATAAATAAATAAATAAATAGACAGCCAGAGTCTGAATGCCAGAATCTATCAAAGATACTGCATGCAGGGTAACATTAGCAAAGGGAGAAAATTATGCACAAGGGTATTATCGGAAGTCTGGATTACTAAGAGAAATTCAGAATACATCAATACTACATCTTTTGTGCATGTACATATATTATATAATATTTATCTAATTCCTAAGAGGTGAGGATTAATTAGTAAATGTTTGCAAAGTCTTTTGAAGATTAAATGCACCAGATAAATGCTAAACGTGAGTCTTTTCTTGGGCCTGATCCTGCAATCTTACTCAGACAAAATGCTCAGTGGTTTCAGTGTGATTTTCGAAGGAGGAAGGATGGCAGGTCTTTGGCCTTTGTTTTGTTTTTTTAATGTTGGTAGCCAGGGTTTTCTCCCAGATTCATGAAACAAAATACAAAAATTAAAGGGCTGATTTAGCTTCAGGCACCTACAGCAAAAGTGGGGCTTTGGGGGGGGCACAGTGGTGACCCCTGGTTCAGGCACACATATAAAAGCCTCCCTTATTGCACTGTGTGGACTCCCATATCCTGGGTGACAGGCAGGGGGGGGGTTAACAGTAGAGCTGTGTGAATAACTGATCTTTCAGTGTGCCAGCCATTCTGAAAACAAAAATGGAAAAAAATAATAATAATAATTTCAGGCCAGCCCAACATGAACATTTTTCAAATTTCTCAGTGAGCCAAAAAGTAAAAAAGAAAGTTTGTTTTGGGTCATCCAAAATGGTTGACTCAACCCCCAAAGGAAATGTTTCCTTTTGTTTGAGAGGGTTTCCTTATTTATTTACTGTTCTAAAAATAAAATTGGAGTAAAAAGTTGGGGTTTTTTGTTTTTTTTAAACTTAGTCTTTTTGTTGTGGTGCTGGTGGTGGTGGTGGTGTTTTTAATTGAAA
This sequence comes from Lepidochelys olivacea, assembly GCF_965140295.1. NCBI lineage: Eukaryota > Metazoa > Chordata > Testudines > Cheloniidae > Lepidochelys > Lepidochelys olivacea. Next base: position 36,779,906 of record NC_140413.1, on the reverse strand, counting down.
CAATTCAGTGAATTTGACATGAATTCGTGAAACATCCTGGTTGACCCAAATCTCCATTTTTCAGCCAAAAAAAGGAGAAAGAAAAAGTGACACATTGCATAATACCTCATCCCAGTAAAGTCAGTGGAACTAGTCACTGAGTAAGGTACTATCAAGGGCCAGATTCTGATACCTTATGCACAGTTAACACCACCTAGTAGTAAGGAGCAACTCAACCAAGTAAAGAGTTTTGGAATCCAGAGTAAAGGAGGTAGAATTTTGCCCTAACTAAATATATATTAGTCAGTATAGACCACCATCTAGAAGCACTTCTTAATTCATTATGCCAACATGAACTAAAGAATGTACTGAACTGTCTCAATGCTAGCAAACATTTTTCTTTGATGTACTGAAAACCATGGGACAGAAATCTGGAATTTTAATTATTTGAAGAGCAGTTTTAACAGACAAACTGAAGTACCAACGTCAGCCTACAAGTCTGCAGAGTGATGAAAATTAAAGAGTTGGCGTGAATATGAAAAAACTTTAAGAGCTACTTTAAGTACTTAAAATTTCTCTTCTCTGCTTTAAACTTCAAGTATCTATGAAGTGTCATAAATATTTATTGTGTTTACAGTACACAGACATTCCTCAAATATATTTCAGTTTAGATGTGTATGTTTGGTTTATTCAACAGCCTTGGGTCTTAGTCCTGCTCTTGAAAATATGGGCACGCATTGCTGTGTACCTTGCCAAATTGGCTACTATCTGTATATGTACTTACACAGTAACTGAGTTTACAATACATATAGCTGTGAATGCCGTATATACATATATGAAAGCAACACCAAAAACCCTCAGACATAAGCAGAAATTAACAGGCATATATAATATACAGACTTAGGGCTTGTCTACACATACAGCTCTGTAATGGCGCAGCTTCATCTCTGTAGTGCAGTGGTTCCCAAACTTGTTCCGCCGCTTGTGCAGGGAAAGCCCCTGGCGGGCCAGGCCGGTTTGTTTACCTGCCGTGTCCACAGGTTCAGCTGATCGCGGCTCCTAGTGGCTGCGGTTCACTACTCTAGGCCAATGGGAGCTTCTGGAAGCGGCACGGGCCGAGGGAGCAGTAGCTATGTTGAAGGGAGAAGCCCTCCTGTCCACATAGCACTGTCAACATGTGGATTTTCCATACCCCTGACTGACAGAGTTATACCGACATATGTTTGTAGCATAGACCAGGGCTTATTAGATGTATGTGTTCTTTATTATATGTAATATGTTAAATCTTCTTATGTTCTCATATTGTAGGCTCCTCTTCTGATTAAGAATGGACCCATTTTACTACCTGCTGCATAAATGGATCTACGTCTTTAGCTGACTGAGCAAAGGCCTGTGTTTTCTGGCACAAATCTAGTAACCCTGTCACAGATACCATGGTTTTTAGCAAACTGCATATCTATTTGCTTCAGGAATTGGGAATCTCTCTCAGATCCTGATTGGGTACATTAGCCATAGTTACTTATAAGAAGACAAACTGCAGCTAAAAACCCGCACCTGGCCTATGCCAGCTGACTTGGGCTCCCGGGACTTGGACTGCATGGCTGTTTAATTGCAATGTAGATGTCCCGGCTCAGCCAGGAGCCCAGATTCTAGGACCCTGCGAGGTGGGAGGAACCCAGAGCTCAGGCTGCAACCCAACCTGGAACATCTACACCACAAGTAAACAGCCCTGTAATCCAAGCCCCGCAAGCCCAAATCAGCTAGCATGGGACAGCTGTGGGTGTTTAATTGCAGTGTAGACATATCCAGAGAGGTTTGCTTCTCAGAATTTCTAACTAACTCTCTCTCTCTCTCTCTAACAGTCACCCTTCTAACAGGAGAATTGTCTCAAAGAGTTACAAGATCCACCTACCTTATTGTTTGAATGCAGTCCTTATATTTTAATCCCCTTACTACTTGAATTGGTGAGCTAAACAAGTAGAGCATCATTCACTTAACCAACAGAGGCAACACATACAAAAATATTCATATCAAAATTTGTTAAGCTGAAGTGAAGGCTGAGAAACCATTTCCAATTTAAAAGGAAGAATAGAAGAACACAGGTTAGAACAAACACACACCAGAAAGTCAGGAAATTATAAGATAATGTGAAAAGGAAAATAAATGTTTGAACATCTCAAAAGTCAAAGTACCATATAGCTATGCCAACAGTAGCCTCACCTAGCTCAAGCACTATTCAGATGACAGGTTTACATGATGGAGAGTAGAGCTGGACAAGCAGTGGTTTTCCTGTCTTGTGAGAATTGTTGAGGTTTCAAACACTTTCCCCATCTTGAACTGCGACAAAAAGTTGAAATCTTGAAAAATTTCACAAACCAATAATAGTTTAAAAAAAATGGATTGGATCAATCAAGATGTTTTGTTTCAATAATTTCAACATATCTCCTTTAAATTTCAACCTTATTTTTTTGCCTTCATTCTTAGTATGAATTAACTAAAATTTCAGGACTAAAAGTAATTTTGAACTAAAAACCCAAAAATTTTCATTTAAAAAATGTTGAAAAAGAGGCAGTTTCAAATATTTTTCAAGTCAAGAGATTCATCAAACCTGACCCTTTCTCACAAATAGTTTCAGTTTCAACTAGTTGGCATTATCTGATAGAAAAAATGTTTCATCAGAAAATTTTCAACCAGCTCTAATTGAGAATAAATGGGAGACAGGAGCAAGACTGCACTTAGAGGCGGACTAGCTATAGGGGAAGACTGGCAGCAGAGAAACACAGAGATTCATTTCAGCAGAGCCCTCTGAGTTCAGTGAAGCAGAGAGCATATTTGTAAGTGTATGCGTGTGGGGGGAAATGGGATTGGGTATCTTCCAATATGAGCCCACCTAACTTGGAGGAAGCTGTCAAGTCACAGGGCTTGATTCCAGACTGAAGTCCCTAGGTGCTACCGCAATAATAGTGGAGCTCTCCATGACATGGGATGGTAAAGGGAGCAATAGACCTGATAAGCCAAGGAAGAAGAGACCAATGGCTCTCAAAAGATAAGCAAGTCTGGCCTATTCCATCCAGTAGAGGGCAATGTTGCATATACAAACAAGGCAGATTATATACTTACTCCCCGAAATTATAGAATAGTTGTGAAATGTGGATGCAGTTTGCAAAGCCAATGATATGTTAAAAACAGAACCAAAAAGAGCCCAACTTCCTATGCATAGTTTCAGATTTGTTTACATCTGCAACTAATCCAACTGAGTATAGAGAAATTTCTATTCAGTATCACCAAAGAACGGGGGCCCAATACTGGACTCATTGAATCAATACTCCCTTTGACCTCAGTGGTGTAGGATTAACCCTTTGGTCTCTTTCCACTTCAGTTATAAGCAGCACAAGATAAATTCATAGATTTTTTTTCCCATAGGTTACAAAGCCAGAAGGGACAACAGTGATCATCTAGTCTAACTTCCTGTATAACTGAGGCTGTAGGAGTTCCCTGAATTAATTCCTGTTTGAACTAGAGCATATCTGTTAGAAAAGCTTGATATAAAATTTGTCAGTGACAGCAAATTCACTACAACCCTTGTTATGTTATTCCAATGGTTAATTACCTTAACTGTTAAAAATGTGGACCTTATTTCCAGTCTGAATTTGTCTAGTGTCAGCTTCCAGCCATTGCATCTTGTTATACCATTTGTCAGCTAATCCCAAGAGGCTAACATCAAATTTTTGTACCCTGTGTAGGTACTTATAGACTGCCCCTTAATCTTCTCTTTTTTAAGATAAAAATATGAAGCTTCTTGAATCCGTCATTATAGGCATGTTTTCAAATCCTTTAGTCATTGTTGTGGATCTTCTCTGAACCCTCTTGAATTGATCAACATTTTTCTTGAATTGTAGACACCAGAACTGTCCACAGAATACCAGTGGCAGTCGCATCAGTGCCAAATAATGAAGTAACATAACTTCCCCACTCCTATTCGATATTCCCCTCTTTAGGTATCCAAAGATCATATTAGCCCTTTTCGCCATGGTGTCACACTAGAAGCTAAAGTTCAGCAGATTAGTCACTATGACCCCAAGTCTTTTTCAGAGTCACCAATTCCCAAGATACAGTCCCCCATCATGTAAGTATGGAGTACTACGATGGGAGGGAGATAGTCATTTATAAGTACTGACAAGTCCTGATCTATAGATTGAGTTCCATGTCTGTCTGGTGAAAAAGAAGACTAGCCTCGCATCCTGCTTTCTGTACAAATGAACTGATAGTAAGCCACCTGGTTTACTGAATTCTTCTTCTGCTTCAGCTATTGCACCTCATTCTGTACTTCTAATAAGAGTGCAAATGATTAATTATGACTTTTTTTTTTCTTTTTTGGTTAAGTCAGATATATTTGGAGAGCCATTTTGTCCCTGAAGCATATTCCTAGTTCAATCTTAATAAAAATTGGGAAGTTCTGTGCTAAGGAACAAATCCATACACATTTCTGGAAACCGAAAGGCAGCACTAAGGGAACATTGTCACCATCATTGGAAAGAGGAAGCAATGGGAGAAATGGTCTGGAGGCTTTCAAACACAAGAGCCTATTTCCTGTAAACAACTCATGCCTGTTCAAAGAAACCCATAATACAAAATGTATATCGACAGGAAAACTGTGAAGATCAGAGAAAAATATGAATTTACAAAAAGTCACTTTGTGTTGTATTTTCCTTCATTCGATCTACCAAGTCTATGAATAAATTATCTCCATGACTGCTGGATCTCCGAAGCTCTGCAGGCATGCTGGGCTTCATAGCCAAAGAAGTATCCCATCTCCAGCTGAATTAGTGCCCTTTACCTCCCACAACACTGCTACCTTCCTCTTCCACCTCTGGTCAGATAGAAAAATAATTCCAGCCAAGGAATTTGACCAACTCCTAACTGCTGGGGTCATCGACAGGTTATGTTTTTAAAGGGGAGCTTGAGTGCATAATATCAATGTTATTAACTAGGTCATACAGAAAATTACCATCTTAAAGAAACATACAACACAGTTTTTAATATGCAGTTTAAAGCTAATTTTAATTAACACTCTCTTGTTGAAGGAGGAAATTCTAGTGATGCAATTTTGTACTAAAATTTTTCAAGAGTTTTCTGTAGACTGGTCCACAAGCACAATTGTTCATAATTTTGAAGGTAACTTGAAACCACGCAACACTCCCTTGGCTTTGGGTTTCATTAGAAAGTTGGAACTCAGACCATGTTCATTGAAATGTCTGCTAATGTTCATGATGCTTCAAGCAAACCTGTGTCCAATTTTGAGCTAACTTGGGCCGGCAAAAAGTTTTTCATTTAAATTGTGAAATTTGCAATTGTACGTTGTTTCGAAATAAAAGCAGGTGAAACTCAGACCTCTCACTTTAAGCTTTTGGATTCATTCAAATCCAAACTTCAAAGTGAAACTCAAGGGATGAAAATTTGGTAATACCTGAAAATCCTTGACAATCACAATTAATGTTGATGGGAATGGGCGGCTGTTGGATCTATACTCTGCCAATCATATGTTGTGACATATGTTAACCCCAAAATATTGTGGATATAGATTTTCATGAAAGTCTTTTCAATTTTTTTCTATATTTTTCACATCTCAGACTTTTCCACCAATACCATCATATAAACTAGAGATGGAAAAAGATTTATTAGACGAACAGCTCCATCCCACTGCCAAAGCAAAGCTCTATCCTATATTTCCCCTTCATTTCACCAGCCCAATTTTAAATGGCCTGTTAGCAATTCCACCTTTTCCTTTAGAAGACTATTACTCAGTTTAAATTCAAATAGGTCTGTTGAGAAATATTTCCTGCTCCTAATTTTTCCTTAACTTTATGCTATTACAAAGGCTATGTTTCCACTGCGTTGCAGTTTGGATCATGGAGGTGGGAACAGCAGCATACACCAAAGTGCTGTGCTATAACTCCCCCGTTTGGATGCTATAGGCACAAACTAAAAAGGTTCCTCGTTCGCATTAGGGCGATCATGTTTAAAGAGGACTGTGTTAACGCAAACTAACCTTTTAGTTCACGCCAACAGCGTGCACACAGAGGAGTTACAGTGCAGAACTTTTGGTTGTGCACTGCTATTCCCACCCATGTGGTCTGAACTGCAGGGCAGTTCACACAAGCCCTTAGTTTTATTCCTTTGGATCACCCTAAACAACTCCTCTCCCTCCTCTGCATTTACAACGTTAATGTTTTACTTTTATTTCATGGTTATGTGTTCAGCTGCTAGAGAAAGTCCTCTTGTTCCTACCAAGTAGGTTACTTCCTCTGATGCTGTCTCACCACTTTCTGTTGTTGGAGACTAATAAATATTAAGGCCAGAAAGAACCACTATGATCATCTAGACTGACCTCCTGCCTAACACAGGCCACAGAACCTGATCCAGTGATTCCTGCACCAAGCCCATAACTTCTGTTTGGGTATAGCATATCTTTACTGAATGTATCTAACAATTAACATTTTCCAAAAGACCCTGAAAGATCCATTTCTATTTTTCCACTAGGCCTTGAGCCCTGCAGCTTTCGTCAGAGCTAAGCTCTTTCCTTGCACCCAAATGGATTGCTTTGGGAGTGGAATTATTAGAAAAACCAACTTCTATAAGCAGAAGGAGGTAGAACTGTGACATAGACCCTACAGGGAGGAGGGGAAGCTTCTGAAATCCAGCCTGGAAAAGAAAAGCCCTGAGTTGGGAGGCTTCTTACATGGTCCTACTTGGATGAGGGTGGAAGAGTAAGAAAGGGCTTAGGGGAGAAGCCTTGACCAAGGGACTGCAGCAGGTGTTGTTTTGGGAATTCCACTCTTCAGGAGGCAGGCAGAGTCATGGGGAAACTCAGTCTAGAGAGACTCATTAAGCTGCATCTGCAGCACAGATAACCCCTTAAGACTTTAGGATCCTGACATAGGAAGAACTCTCATAACCCAAGGGCACAGTGCCTCTAGAGGAGCAGCTGGGCCTGCAAGCTTTAATATAACAGGTGCATTTTAATTGTTATTAAGCTTGCACCAATATTACACTGCAAAGATATATCAATCTTTTTCTAAAAATCATGGGGAAATATGTGCAGATATACACACAGTGGTCACCATTAAAAAGAGTTCCAATTATACTCGTGGTTATGTAGCATTATTGTACTATTTGAAATATTCTTTACACTTTATCTAGGGAACATAGTGAATATGCCACTAATGCTGTTTAGTTACAAAGACAACTGAAAAGATTTTTGAAGGTGACTACAATGAAACACACACACACACCCCATGTACATATCGTATAAATTGAAAAGTCACTTCAGAAACTAATTTTATCACATAGTTCTGCACTGTTGGTGCAATTATCCACAAATACATTATTTTGAGGAACGAAAGGCTACAGACGTGCTTCTTTGACAGACTAGGTCTTATCGCTACTTACATTTTTTAACCTGAATTTCTCATTCTAGTCATGAGCTTTTCAATATTTTAGTCCACCCTGATTATTTCATTAATCTATGAAGGATTTCACTTCATTTGGGATGTGGTGTCTGCTCAGCCACCACAGCTATTCTACCCGAGGAGAAATATTTACATATTGACTATCTGGCGTCTCCATGTTGATGGTTTATTCCTTTCTTATAGATAAGAAATCTTGATATTGACAAATTATAAAAGAGCTAGTCATGGCAGACTGAGGCAGCCATTCTAGAAAAACACTTTTCCTTCCCCCTCCTAACTGTGTGCGCGCGTGCACGTATGTATGTATGTATATATATATATATATGGATGCTTGCATATGCACTCACTCATTCTCTCTCTCTCGCTGGGCTTTTGTGTCATTTGGCAGCCTGAGACTGTTGGTACAATTTAAAAAAATAATTATCACCTCTTTCCTTTTCATCCTTTAGAAGGGTTTTTCAAAAGCAGCCACTTTCATTTCAGTCCTCAAAGGACTTTAATTTTTCCTTTTAATTGTTGTACGTGGGTGGGTGTGTTTGGTTCAGCTAAGAACAAAAAATTCTCTCTAGAGTAACGATTTACACGTTTGCAACTGGCCATCCACATATTCATTCTCAGCTTAGAAAGAGCTTTCACACACTTGACAGCAGCCCAGCCTTGCCTGAAACAGAGACAGACTTTTCTGTTGAATTCTGTGTTTGGGGAGCTTATATGAAGCTCATCCCAGTTTGTATTCAGTAGTGACTTAGGATGTAAGTCATTACTAAATGCTGTTGTAACTGTGACAAGTGTAGTTATATATTGTAGCCGTATGGGTTCACTCTCAATACACCGCACACTCCATTGAAAAAAAAGCCTTTTCTCCCAAAGAAGGGGAATACTTGTCAGAGCAAATATTTCTGAACAGTAAATAAGTACAAGAATATTATTTAGCACTTATACAGCGCTTCTTATCCAAAGTGCTTAACAAAAGCAGATAACCATAATTAACCCCGTGTTTTAGTACTCATGTGAAGTATTATTAGCCCCATCTTACAGTGAGGGATAGTGAACTACAGAACAGTTATGTCCTTTGTCCGAGGTCAGGCAGCCACTAAGAGCTTTAAGACAGCACAAGCTTCCCGAGTTCCAATATGGTGCCATGCTGCCGTTTTCTTTTTGATTCTTCCAAATTTAAGCACGAGCAAATGATTGAGCCCCATTGTGTCATAACTGTATTATGTGAAAGTTGTATAAGATTTTACTCACTAGTCCAGAAATATTCTACAAATGCAGTAGCTTAGAAATAAACCATATAGATGGAGTAATGAGCAAGTACTGCCATAATGAAGCAGCTAAATCTCCATATTTCAGTAAAAAAGTAAATTTCGCAACAGAAAGATGTAGCTATTTGACTGCTTCTAATACACCTCATACACCACAGGTCCTATGTAATAATGATCATGGGGTTTATGCATGTAAATAATGTGTAAAACAGACACCTAGATGATCTTACACTTGTTAGTCTGTTATTGTGTGCAAATATGTATGCCTTTGCATGTGGGAGCTATATGATATATCTCATTCCTTCTGAAATACCAGGATTTAGTGAAATGGCTGAAATAACTCTTAATAGGGGGCAAGTGAAACATATTCTGAAATAGATACACAGGGGGAACATTCCCAACTTGGTATCTGGGGGAGTCAGACCCACATCTGCAATTAATCTGATCAATGCTGCTTGGCTGGAGCGTGGAACTAAGAATTAAGAATTCATCCCTTTGACTTTGTTTGATCCCAGAAGATTTAAATTTTCAAACCTGAAAGCCCTCTACATATGGAATTGAAATAGAGGATAGGAAAGAAATCAGTGATTTGGGGGGAGATTCTATATTCTATTTTCAGCATGAATGGTGTGTCTTGGTGAATCAGCATGAGTGGCATCAGAGAATCAGCATCAGTGTTTTAGTGAATCTGGTCTTTAATGTTGGATCTTTAATGTCACTGAAAGGTCAATAGTTGGAATTGAATTCAGCTAGCTATGAATGGTATAACAAGTCTGGATAAACCTGGTTTTCCTTCATAAGGAATAAAGGAATTATTGGACAACAAAAGCCCTCTAGACCAAACAAGCCTGCCTTCTTTAGGTATATCTCTGCTCTGCCTCCCTGATTTGTTCTACCCTTTATAATTTCCTATATTTCCATTTTTATATATAAAATTTCCAAATGATAATCAAAGTTCTGCTCTCAGTTACCCTAATTCAGTTCTCCCAATATGTTTTGAATCAAGAAAAGGTTTGCCCAGGTTTATAAAACCACAGAAGGGACCAATTCACAGAAGAGAAACAAGAACACTGATTTAGCTTCACTGCTTTCAGTGGAGTTGAATTTGTTCACTAATATTGCAAAAGCAGGGATAGGGTAGTTAAATAGTAAGAGAGACATTCTGCTCTCAGTTGCACTTTGGGCAACCTCATGCAAGTCAGTGGGGTTAAACAGAGTTTTAATCAGGGTAGAATTTGGCCCAAAGAGCATTAGGAATCAAACTGTAATCAACATTTGTTTACAAATAGCTTCAAAACTCACTTATTCCATGGAGCTGATCAGTGTCAATTCAGCACTCAAATATATTTGTTTAAATTTAGAAGCAATGTTGAAGTGAAGAAAAAGAAAACTGTACCACTTGGTGATAAATCCATCTTTTGGTAGCCAGTGCTTTATTTGTGGGGAATGTATAATTTTTTCTTTTTACACTGTAAGCGCTTTGGTTCTGTCTAGCCATGTGCTTTCTGTCACTGCCCAACAAGCAATACTACTTGATATTGGGGCATCAAACATACGGCCCATGGGCTGGATCTGGCCCTCAGAACCCTTTCCTGCAGCTCACGCCTTCCTCTGAAATGCACAAAAGGATGCAGGCTTCAGTTGCCTACCTGCTTCAACTCAAAAGCCCTCAGAATTTCCCCTTAAAGGGCAGGGGGAAGAAGGGAGGAGGCAAAATACCCTCAAATGGGGGTGAGTGGAGAAATGTGTGCATTAGTATGCATAAGGAAAGGAGAGGCTGGTCATTGAAGAATGCACAGAAGAGTACCTTAACAGGCAGTAGAGTGGGCAGGCAGGAAGGTTACGGATGCATTCACTTTTTCAGAAAAAGTCTTTGTCTTTAAAATTCCACATTTCACTTTGCTAGCTGAGGAACTTTTCACTCTCAGCCCATGGATTCTGACTGAATGGGTAATTGAGCTCTCACCACAGAATGAATTTGACAACCGTGCTTAAGATGATGTGTTAATGAACAATTACGGAACCTGTACTCTTCCATTCTAGTTCACTACTTGGGTTGCAGTATGAGCACCCTGTCAGAGTGAGAAGCAAATATGTTCTTTTCAAAATTTAACAACAAATACAAGAAAAAGACAGCAAGAAATAGACAGCAATACAGGCCCCAAATCTTAGGCTAACAGGGAGATCCAGCCAATAGACTAAGAATTCTGCCCTTCCATTCTACAGACTTCAAGGTCCGCTCCCCTGAATACGGACACCATCCCAAGAGTTCCTCAGTAGCAAAGGTGTGTGGGGAGAAACATCAAAGAGAGATTAGAGAGTAGGAATGAAGGTTCCCCTTCCTCTCCCAGTTTCTCCAGGATTTTCTCAGCCACAGAGATCTTGGCAGATAATTTTAAAAATTAATCATAAAATCAACAAATTTTATTTAATATTTATTCAAGTGACACCATCATAGGACCTAATCACATTAGCCACGCCATCAGGGGTCGTTCACCTGCACATCTACCCATGTGATATATGCCATCATGTGCCAGAAATGCCCCTCTGCCATGTACATTGGCCAAACCAGACAGTCTTTATGCAAAAGAATAAATGGACACAAATCTGACATCAGGAATCATAACATTCAAAAACCAGTAGGAGAACACTTCAACCTCTCTCACCACTCAGTAGAAGACTTAAGGGTGGCAATTTTGCAACAGAAAAGCTTCAAAAACAGACTCCAATGAAAAACTGCTGAGCTTGAATTAATATGCAAACTAGATACCATTAACTTGGGTTTGAATAGAGACTGGGAGTTGCTGGGTCATTACACATATTGAATCTATTTCCCCATGTTAAGTATCCTCATACCTTCTTGTCAACTGTCTAAATGGGCCATCTTGATTATCACTACAAAAGTTTTTTTTCTCCTGCTGATAATAGCTCATCTTAATTAATTAGCCTCTTACAGTTGGTATGGCAACTTCCACCTTCTCTGTATGTTTGTGTGTGTATCTATATCGATATATATCTTCTTACTATATGTTCCATTCTATGCATCCGATGAATTGGACTGTAGCCCACAAAAGCTTATGCTCAAATAAATTTGTTACTCTCTAAGGTGCCACAAGTACTCCTGTTCTTTTTAGTAATACCAGGGTACAAACTATATCAGAAGGACAGAACAAGTCGTGCTGGTGGGGGAGTGGCATTATATGTGAAAGAAAGCATAGAATCAAATGAAGTAATAATCGTAAATGAATCAAACTTTACCATAGACTCTCTATGGATAGAAATTCCATGCTCTACTAATAAGAATATAGCAGTAAGGATATATTACCGACTACCTCACTAGGATGGTGATCGTGACTATGAAATGCTCAGGGAGATTAGAGAGGCCTATTGAAATACAAAACTTAATAATAATAATAATAATAATAATGGGGGGTTTCAATTATCACCATATTGATTGGGTACATGTCACTTCAGGATGGGATGCAAGTTTCTTGACACCTTAAGTGGCAGCTTCTTGGAGCAGCTGCTCCTAGAACCCACCAGAGAAGAGGCAATTCTTGATTTAGTCCTAAGTGGAGCACAGGATCTGGTCCAAGAGGGGAATATAGCTGGACTCCTTGGTAACAGTGACCATAATATAATTAAATTTAATATACCTGTGGCAGGAAAAACACCACAGTGGTCCAACACTGTAGCATTTAATTTCAGAAAGGGGAACTACACAAAAATGAGGTTAGTTGGTTACTTGGTGGGATAACTCACATGACTGGAGTACTGTCATGGATGGTTATAAACTGTTCAGGAAGGACAGGCAGGGCAGAATAGGTGGGGGAGTAGCACTGTATGTAAGGGAGCAGTATGACTGCTCAGAGCTCCGGTACGAAACTGCAGAAAAACCTGAGTGTCTCTGGATTAAGTTTAGAAGTGTGTGCAACAAGAGTGATGTAGTGGTGGGAGTCTGCTATAGACCACCGGACCAGGGGGATGAGGTGGATGAGGCTTTCTTCCGGCAGCTCACAGAAGCTACTAGATCGCATGTCCTGATTCTCATGGGTGACTTTAATTTTCCTGATATCTGCTGGGAGAGCAATACAGCGGTGCATAGACAATCCAGGAAGTTTTTGGAAAGCGTAGGGGACAATTTCCTGGCGCAAGTGCTAGAGGAGCCAACTAGGGGGGGCGCTTTTCTTGACCTGCTGCTCACAAACCGGGTAGAATTAGTGGGGGAAGCAAAAGTGGATGAGAATCTGGGAGGCAGTGACCATGAGTTGGTTGAGTTCAGGATCCTGATGCAGGGAAGAAAGGTAAGCAGCAGGATACGGACCCTGGACTTCAGGAAAGCAGACTTCGACTCCCTCAGGGAACGGATGGCCAGAATCCCCTGGGGGACTAACTTGAAGGGGAAAGGAGTCCAGGAGAGCTGGCTGTATTTCAAGGAATCCCTGTTGAGGTTACAGGGACAAACCATCCCGATGAGTCGAAAAAATAGTAAATATGGCAGGCGACCAGCTTGGCTTAATGGTGAAATCCTAGCGGATCTTAAACATAAAAAAGAAGCTTACAAGAAGTGGAAGGTTGGACATATGACCAGGGAAGAGTATAAAAATATTGCTCGGGCATGTAGGAATGTTATCAGGAGGGCCAAATCGCACCTGGAGCTGCAGCTAGCCAGAGATGTCAAGAGTAACAAGAAGGGTTTCTTCAGGTATGTTGGCAACAAGAAGAAAGCCAAGGAATGTGTGGGCCCCTTACTGAATGAGGGAGGCAACCTAGTGACAGAGGATGTGGAAAAAGCTAATGTACTCAATGCTTTTTTTGCCTCTGTTTTCACTAACAAGGTCAGCTCTCAGACTGCTGCGCTGGGCATCACAAAATGCGGAAGAGATGGCCAGCCCTCTGTGGAGATAGAGGCGGTTAGGGACTATTTAGAAAAGCTGGACATGCACAAGTCCATGGGGCCGGACGAGTTGCATCCGAGAGTGCTGAAGGAATTGGCGGCTGTGATTGCAGAGCCACTGGCCATTATCTTTGAAAACTCGTGGCGAACCGGGGAAGTCCCGGATGACTGGAAAAAGGCTAATGTAGTGCCAAACTTTAAAAAAGGGAAGAAGGAAGATCCTGGGAACTACAGGCCAGTCAGCCTCACCTCAGTTCCTGGAAAAATCATGGAGCAGGTCCTCAAAGAATCAATCCTGAAGCACTTGCATGAGAGGAAAGTGATCAGGAACAGCCAGCATGGATTCACCAAGGGAAGGTCATGCCTGACTAATCTAATCGCCTTTTATGATGAGATTACTGGTTCTGTGGATGAAGGGAAAGCAGTGGATGTATTGTTTCTTGACTTTAGCAAAGCTTTTGACACGGTCTCCCATAGTATTCTTGTCACCAAGTTAAGGAAGTATGGGCTGGATGAATGCACTATAAGGTGGGTAGAAAGCTGGCTAGATTGTCGGGCTCAACGGGTAGTGATCAATGGCTCCATGTCTAGTTGGGAGCCGGTATCAAGTGGAGTGCCCCAAGGGTTGGTCCTGGGGCCGGTTTTATTCAATATCTTCATAAATGATCTGGAGGATGGTGTGGATTGCACTCTCAGCAAATTTGCGGATGATACTAAACTGGGAGGAGTGGTAGATACGCTGGAGGGGAGGGATAGGATACAGAAGGACCTAGACCAATTGGAAGATTGGGCCAAAAGGAATCTGATGAGGTTCAATAAGGATAAGTGCAGGGTCCTGCACTTAGGACGGAAGAACCCAATGCACAGCTACAGACTAGGGACCGAATGGCTAGGCAGCAGTTCTGCGGAAAAGGACCTAGGGGTGACAGTGGACGAGAAGCTGGATATGAGTCAGCAGTGTGCCCTTGTTGCCAAGAAGGCCAATGGCATTTTGGGATGTATAAGTAGGGGCATAGCGAGCAGATCGAGGGACGTGATCGTTCCCCTCTATTCGACATTGGTGAGGCCTCATCTGGAGTACTGTGTCCAGTTTTGGGCCCCACACTTCAAGAAGGATGTGGATAAATTGGAGAGAGTCCAGCGAAGGGCAACGAAAATGATTAGGGGACTGGAACACATGAGTTATGAGGAGAGGCTGAGGGAGCTGGGATTGTTTAGCCTGCAGAAGAGAAGGATGAGGGGGGATTTGATAGCTGCTTTCAACTACCTGAAAGGGGGTTCCAAAGAGGATGGATCTAGACTGTTCTCAATGGTAGCAGATGACAGAACGAGGAGTAATGGTCTCAAGTTGCAGTGGGGGAGGTTTAGATTGGATATTAGGAAAAACTTTTTCACTAAGAGGGTGGTGAAACACTGGAATGCGTTACCTAGGGAGGTGGTAGAATCTCCTTCCTTAGAGGTTTTTAAGGTCAGGCTTGACAAAGCCCTGTCTGGGATTATTTAACTGGGAATTGGTCCTGCTTTGAGCAGGGGGTTGGACTAGATGACCTTCTGGGGTCCCTTCCAACCCTGATATTCTATGATTCTATGATTCTAGTTAAACAAAAATTAAAGGGTACAGTGCCAAAAGTGAAATCTCTGCAAGCTGCATGGAAACTTTTTAAAGACACCATAATAGAGGCTCAACTTAAACGTATATCCCAAATTAAAAAAAACATAGTAAGAGAACCAAAAAAAGAGCCACCATGGTTAAACAAGAAAGTAAAAGAAGCAGTGAGAGGCAAAAAGGCATCTTTTAAAAAGTGGAAGTTAAATCCTAGTGAGGAAAATAAAAAGTATAAACACTGGCAAATGAAGTGTAAAAATACAATTAGGAAGGCCAAAAAAGAATGAGAGGAACAGCTAGCCAAAGACTCAAAAAGTAATAGCAAATTTTTTTAAAGTACTTCAGAAGCAGGAAGCCTGCTAAACAATCAGTGGCACCACTGGACGATCAAGGTGCTAAAGGAGCACTAAAGGACGATAAGGCCATTGCAGAGAAAGTAAATGAATTCTTTGCATCAGTCTTCATGGCTGAGGATGTGAGGGAGATTCCCAAACTTGATATTCTTTTTAGGTGACAGATCTGAGGAACTGTCCCAGATTGAGCTATCATTAGAGGAGGTTTTGGAACAAATTGATAAATTAAACAGTAAGTCACCAGGACCAGATGGTATTCTGAAGTGTCCTGAAAGAACTCAAATGTGAAATTGCAGAACTACTAACTGTAGTCTGTAACCTATCATTTAAATCAGCTTCTGTACTAGATGACTGGAGGACAGCTAATGTGGTGCCAATTTTTAAAAAGGGCTCCAGAGGTGATCTCGGCAATTACAGACTTGTAAGCCTGACTTCAGTACCGGGAAAACTGGTTGAAAACTGTAATAAAGAACAATATTGTCAGACATATAGATGAACATAATTTGTTGAGGCAGAGTCAACATGGTTTTAGTAAAGAGAAATCATGCCTCACCAATCTACTAGAATTCTTTGAGGGGGTCAACAAGCATGTGGACCATGGGGATCCAGTGGATATAGCGTACTTAGATTTTCAGAAAGCCTTTGACAAGGTCTCTCACTAAAGTCTCTTACACAAAGTAAGCTGCCACGGGATAAGAGGGAAAGTGCTCTCTTGGATTGGTATTTGTTTAAAAGATAGGAAACAAAGGGTAGGTATCAACGGTCAGTTTTCAAAATGGAGAGGTAAATAGTGGTGTGCCCCAGGGGTCTGTTCTGGGACCAGTCCTATTTAACGTATTCATAAATGATCTGGAGAAAGGGGTAAACAGTGAGGTGGCAAAATTTGAAGATGATAAAAAATTACTAAAGATAGTTAAGACCCAGCCAGATTGCAAAGAGCTGCAAAAGGCTCTCTCAAAACTGGGTGACTGGGCACCAAAATGGCAGATGAAATTCAATGTTGATAAATGCAAAGTAATGCACATTGGAAAGCATCATCCCAACTATACATATAAAATGATGGGGTCTAAATTAGCTGTTACCACTCAAGAAAGAGATCCTGGAGTCATTATGGATAGTTCTCTGAAAACATCCACGCAATGTGCAGCGGCAGTCAAAAAAGTGAACAATCCTGGGAATAATTAAGAAAGGGATAGATAATAGGGCAGAAAATATCATGTTACCTCTCTATAAATCCATGGTACGCCCACATCTTGAATACTGCGTGAAGATGTGGTCGCCCCATCTCAAAAAAGATATATTGGAATTAGAAAAGGCTCAGAAAAGAGCAACAAAAATGATTAGGGGTATGGAATGGCTTCCATATGGGGAGAGATTAATAAGACTGGGACTTTTCAGCTTGGAAAAGAGACGGCTAAGGGGAGATATGATTGAGGTCTATAAAATCATGTCTGGTGTAGAGAAAGTACATAAGGAAGTGTTGTTTACTACTTCTCATAACACAAGAACTAGGGGTCACCAAATGAAATTAATAGGCAGCAGGTTTAAAACAAATAACAGGAAGTATTTAGTCACACAATGCACAGTGAACCTGTGGAACTCCTTGCCAGAGGATGTTGTAATGTCCAAGACGGTTCAAAAAAGAACTAGACAAATTCATGGAGGATAGGTCCATCAATGGCTATTAGCCAGTATGGGCAGGAATGGTGTCCCTAGCTTATGTTTGCCAGAACCTGGGAATGAGCAACAGGGGATGGATCACTTGATGATTACCTGTTCTGTTCATTCCCTATGGGGCACCTGGCAGCGGCCACTGTTGGAAGAAAGGATACTGGGCTAGATGGATCTTTGTTCTGACCCAGCAGGGCCATTCCTATGTTCTTATTATTCTTTTGGCTGTGGCATGCCCCTGTGGACCATCCTGAAAGTATGCAGTGTAGTTGTAGCCATGTCAGTCCCAGGATATCAGACAGAAAAGGTGGAGGAGGTAATATCTTTTACTGGACCAACTTCTGTTTGTGAGAGAGACAAGCTTTCAAGCTCTATGTGGCTCAAAAGCTTGTCACTTTCACCAACAGAAGTTGGTGTAATAAAAGATATTACCTCATCGTAAAAGAAACATATCTTTCTTTTCAACAAGATTGTTGCCACATACTGTAACATGTATTACTCCTCTCTTACATTTTGATATCCATTCAGTTTTGATCTCACAAAATAAAAATAAATGAGGAATAAAAGGAGGAATAATTTTAGTTTATAACAATAATCAGTACTGAATTACACTTGATGATTTAGTGTATGAAGAATATTGTTCATATTACATCTGTCCCATGTGAAAAAGCTATATCTATATATATGGATGCTATATGATCGAGCCAATGGACTCTCAATCATTCAGAGAGTGTCACACATTCATACGAGGTCCCTGGAAGCTAGATTTTATGTTTAGCTCTCTGAATTAGCTGAAAGATGTACATAATCACAAGGAGGCAAAGAGCTCCCTATTGTCCATGCCTCTGAGGAGGCTCCTGTGCATTGTTTATTCCAGCAAATATATGAGACAACTTTCACTCATGAAATGCGGAACAGCTGTATTTGTTTGCAACAGGAGCTTGTGAATAATTGATGTAAAGGGCTGAAATCTCCCAATTTGGGGACATTACACCCTTTTCCTGGCATCTTCTATTACTGGCATATTAGTCTGGTATTGTTGTCTTAATGCACCTTTGAGAGCACAAGAGCATCCCCAGGATGCTACCTTTTTGAGTGCAGACTGCAGCCAGTATCTCAAATGCAGAGGCTTTTGCATTTTCAGGGGGTAGGCATGCATGGATGTCAGTTCAGAATGGAACCCCTTTCACGCAGAATAAATCTTCCTGTTGGTATACTGCAGTATGAGCCCCTGGTTCCACTTAGCTATTAAAAATATATGATATAATTAGGTATAAATTGTAAATCCCAAAGAGCCAGTGTAGTGGAGCGGATTGGCCACTCACAGACCTGGAGGGGGAGGAGCCCCTCATTGAGCCCTGGTGGGTGGAGCCACGCCACGCTCAACCCTCCTGCCGGAAGTCAGTGGGCGGGACCGGCGGTACAAAAGTCAGGACAGAAAACTCCGTGGTGAGGCAGCTGCCAGAGGAGCCAGATGCCTCCTGTGGGCTCCCAAGCTGGGAGGCCGCTGCAGACCCCGAGGGGGGCGAGGACTGGCCAGGGCCATTTATAGACCTGAGCACAGAGGAGCCGCAAGCCCTGACAGAGGCCTTCTTCCGCGATGACCAGGGCGACACTCTACAGAGCCAGGTACGCCATGGGGGGAGTTGGGAAGTGGCCCAGGGGCAGCCGACCCATCTGGCTGCAACGCTGACGGCACGTGAGTCAGCGTGTTGTGGTCAGGATCCCCTGGGCTGGGACGCAGTGGAGTGGGTGGGCCTGCTTCCCCACACCCCCCCGCCTGACCCGTGGGTGGCAGTCTCCCCCTCTCTTAGGCAAGAAGCCTGCACTTGTCGGCCCTCCACCAGAGCCTGGAGGCCCGACGGTTTGCTGCTCAGCCTGAGTGCAGGCCTGAGCCCTCAGACTCTCAACTGCCCCGCCTTGCTCAAGGGCCTGGGCTAACTGACTGCTGCCCAGCTGGAGCACAGGCCTGAGCCAGAGACTCTTTGATGCCCCGCCCCGACCAGGGACCAGGGCTCCGTAACAGTGTTTGTCATTCAGCCCTGATCACAGGCCCGAGCCACATCTCCCTGCAGATTCCCCAAGTCAGGCGACATAATGGGGCCGATTGGCTGCCCGCAGACCCAGAGCAGGAGGAGCTGCTCCCCTCAACGGACTACAGTCACATAGAGGCTTTATCAGTTTAGTCACTACCCACAGAGACTGCACTTTCTTGGTTTATTTACTTTTTATTCTGATGTAATGAGCATACAGCTGTTTTTTCACCTATAAGTGTAGCATAGCCACCCATACTTTATTATACAATAAGTCTGTAAATAGTGAGAATACATATAACTGTAAAGGGTCATCAAGGATTCTCCTTCATGGCAATTTTTAAATCAAGATTGGGTTGTTTTTCTAAAAGATATGTTCTAGGAATTATTTGGGCCTGTGTTACGCAAGAGTTCAGACCAGATGATCACAATGGTCCCTTCTGATCTTGGAATCTATGAATGGTAGCTGTCTTTGGAAACCTTCACTTGTGGCGACCAGGGCCAGCTCCAGGCACCAGCTTTCCAAGCAGGTGCTTGGGGCGGCATTTAGAATGGGGCGGCCGTCCGTGCCCCGCGGTGGCAATTCAGCGGCGGCTCCGCTGCTCTTCCCAACGCAGCGGCTTTCGGCGGCAGTTCCGCTGCTGTTGCGGCGGCGGCAATTTGGCGGCGACTGCTTGGGGCGGCAAAATTGGTTGAGCCGCCCCTGGTGGCGACACGAGAAGGAAGGAAGAAGCAACAAACAGGCACAAGTCTTGCAGACATAGAAGTGGCCAGGTATATATGCATTCTATTTCATATCAAGGATCTGGAGTGGGTCCTGTGGCCAGCAAAGATTCCCCTGTAACATGGTCCAAGACAGAGAGCCAAGTTGAGGCCCTGGCAGGCACAAAGGAGACAGGAGTAGTAGCTACATCATTCTGCAGAGTACAGCAAGCTCTTGTGGTTTGGGAATGCTCTCTTTCCACATGGCACACTACTGTAGCATTGTGAGTGAGCTCTGGATTACCAGAGCTCTGGCTGCCCAGCTGTCCATGTGTTCCTCTCACTACACTGCTGCTAGGGGCACATAGGGCAGAAGCATATTAAGCAGGCCAATTCTTTGCTGGATCACCATTGATCTTCTCCCATTGGTCCTGCTACTGCTATTCTCGCTCTCTCCTGCCTCAGACTCCCACAGGGGGAAATGGTCAAGGATGTGTGTGTGACTTGAAACTGGAATTTAGGGCATCCAAAGCAAGGGATACAAATTTGAGGCTAAGGACATAATAGTTATTATTGCTGCTGTTGTTATGATGTAGCAGCAGATAAGCCAGCCTGTTTCCTACCAGGACCCTACAGTACGCCCACAGCATTATGGCTTGTACACTATGATTACAAAGGGAATAAAATGCAAAGTATGCAAACACAAGCAGTAAGACAGCCAGATTCCATGTGATTGAACTCAGGAAGCAAGCCTTTATAAGCCAGCTTAATCAAAGTACAGATAAATCTAGTGATAGGCAAACCACAAAAGGCTCAGTATTCAGAGGCTCACCTGAACCTATAAGGAACCTAGCTATACCATGCTTCCCTTTGTCCCCCCATACCTGTGTAGTCTTCACATACAAGCACACACCTATATAAGCATTTCTGTCCATAGAGACTGAATGATGAAACAGGCAAACCTCTTAGTTTTTAGACCATATCCTATTATTCAGGTCAGGTAGATATTTTCTTTAAAATGGTCTGGTGCAGAGGTTGTGTTACATTTAATTCAGAGAGGTAGAATGCTGAATACTGCAGAGTCTTAATCTTAATGTGCACCCACAGGCAAAATTCCATGTGGGTGGATGAAAAGCAAACAGTCTTACGCAACTCCCAGACTGCATGACGTTCACAAAGCATCCTTTGTGAGCAAAAGCAGTGATTTCTTTTTTCTCCGTTTCTCCCTCGACCCTAAATTCACTCTTGACTCATCTTTCCAACTCGCATCAAGACCTTGCTTATTGGATTTATGCTATGAACTTCTATCCGCTCAGGGTATTGCTCAGCCTAAGAAATATATTTCACCTGTGCTTTTGGCAAGATTCAGTTCTAAGCTGGTACCTGACAGAGCAGATCAGCATATTAACACATGAACTCTGCCTGCACTAGGCATGATTTGTAGCCTCTGTCAGGCAGCCAGTTTTGTGGTGGGTCTGTTCTAGATAAAAAGGTGCTGCTCTTTGGAGAGGAGGGGGTGAAAACCGGGGGGAAATTACTCTTTGAGAGGAAGTGCAAAGCTCTCCACACTGAGATTTTAGAGATACAGCAGGACAATTTTTAGAACCAATTACAAACACAACCCCTGTTAAAAGACCGACAGTTCACTCGTACCCACAACTGTCAATTGGGCCCTTCAGTGTTTTTGACAACATTTTTATTCTCTCTAGTCAAATGCATAATTCTGCATTTCACCTTATTTGTCTTTAGTAGCTCTTTTGCGTTCCTTTCCTATCTTTTCCCTTACTTTGTATACTGCATACAATATAGTCTCTCCCACACGTACTTCACATTAAATATATTGTAATATGTCTGAAAGGGAATATTTGTTAAAACAGGCCTGATCATTTTTCAAAGATCCGTTGCCCCATTAAATGCCATTTTATTAGAATAAAATGCTATGTGCTTATCCAATATGTATAAATGTCCTGGCAGCTAGATCTCCAATATGGACAAATGAAATTCAGCTTTAAGAAAAATAGCCATTACTTTCAAGATGCAAATCATAATACAACAGAAATGACAGTGAAACATATTATATATGTGGAGTTAAATGTATTTCCAGAAAATATTGTATCCTCACCCATGAATTACTAAAAATCAGCTTAGTACTGCTATAAGCTTCAAGTATTTCAAAACTAGAAGAGACCATGCTACTCATGTCTAAGGTACGTTATTGCTCTTTCTACTCCAAAACTATTTTGGGTCTGATCTTTTATCCCTTGGGCACTCAAAACTTATACTGATTTCATTGGGAGTTTTGGATATGTAAAGAATGCAAAATCCAGAGCCATATAGTATGTTGTTATTTCAATCATAATAAGTAAATAAAAAAGTAATAGTAATACCCATATCATAGAATATCAGGGTTGGAAGGGACCTCAGGAGGTCATCTAGTCCAACCCCCTGCTCAAAGCAGGACCAATCCCCAACTAAAGCATCCCAGCCAGGGCTTTTGTCAAGCCTGACCTTACAAACCTCTAAGGAAGGAGATTCCACCACGTCCCTAGGTAACGCATTCCAGTGCTTCACCACCCTCCTAGTGAAAAAGGTATTTCCGAATATCCAACCCAAATCTCCCCCACTGCAACTAGAGAGCATTACTCCTTGTTCCATCATCTGGTACCACTGAGAACAGTCTAGATCCATCCTCTTTGGAACCCCCTTTCAGGTAGTTGAAAGCAGCTATCAAATCCCCCCTCATTCTTCTCTTCCACAGACTAAACAATCCCAGTTCCCTCAGCCTCTCCTCATAAGTCATGTGTTCCAGCTTCCTAATCATTTTTGTTGCTCTCCGCTGGACTCTTTCCCATTTTTCCACATCCTTCTTGTAGTGTAGGGCCCAAAACTGGACACAATAACTCCAGATGAGGCCTCACCAATGTCAAATAGAGGGGAACAATCATGTCTCTTGATCTGTTGGCAATGCCCCTACTTATACATCCCAAACTGCCATTGGCCTTCTTGGCAAGAAGGGCACACTGTTGACTCATATCCAACTTCTTGTCCACTGGAACCCCTAGGTCCTTTTCTGCAGAACTGCTGCTGAGCAATTCGGTCCCTAGTCTGTAGCGGTGCATGGGATTCTTCTGTCCTAAGTGCAGGACTCTGCACTTGTCCTTGTTGAACCTCATCAGATTTCTTTTGGCCCAATCCTCTAATTTGTCTATGTCCCTCTGTATCCTATCCCTACTCTCCAGCATATCTACCACTCCTCCCAGTTTAGTGACATCTGCAAACTTGCTGAGGATGCAGTCTACTCCATCCTCCAGATCATTAACGAAGCTATTGAACAAATCCAGGACTGACTCTTGGGGCACTCCGCTTGATACCAGCTGCCAACTAGACATGGAGCCATTGATCACTACCCGTTAAGGCTGATGATCTAGCCAGCTTTCTATCCACCTTATAGTCCATTCATCCAGCCCATACTTCTTTAACTTGCTGGCAAGAATACCATGGGAGACTGTACCAAAAGCTTTGCTAAAGTCAAGGAACAACACGTCCACTGCTTTCCCCTCATCCACAGAGCTAGTTATCTCGTCACAGAAGGCAATTAGATTAGTCAGGCATGACTTGCCCTTTTTGTTTATGGGTAGACATGGAGAAGCAATTATATTGTACTTAGCCAATAGAAAAGATCTAGAGACTTTCTTTAATATAAAAGATTTGTAATATGCAAGTGTCTGGCTTATGACTTTATGCTGGATGACTGACTACCTCTTATGTCACCTAAACGCCTCGGCATTCACTTGTCATAGCACCTTCTAGTGATGTCTGTTCTGGCCAACAGAAGTGTCCCCTTCTGTTGAACAGAGGCTGTAAAAAACGTACGGGCTTCAGGGCCAGGCCTCTGCTGGTGTCAACTGACACAATTCAATTGAAGTAAACTAAAGTTGATGGAACTAAGCTGACTTACACCAGCTAAGGATCTGACGAGAGGCTAGAAAATGTTCTCTCTCTATTGAGATATTGGATTATTTTCTTTTTTTAAGATGCAAAAGGCAGGAAGATGGGTGCTATAAAGAAAATGCAGGCCTTGGAAAGAAAAGGTACTAGGCTATTGTCAGATGAAGCAATGGGTATGAAAGTATCATTACCACAACACATAGTGGACACTTCATTATTTGTTCTTCCTGTTTTAATTACTTACTTCTAAATTATTCACTCCTTTGACCTGAATTTATCCCCTTTACTGCTCTCTGCTGTACAGTCATTTAGCAAAGTACCAGTCTACTACACAGAGAAAGAATGTAGCTCTTTAAATCTTTATTTTTCTTTCTCTCATTCCATTCTTTTCCTATGCAGAATTGACTACTGATCCAAGCAACAATCAGCGAAGGGTGACCCATGTCCATTTCATCTGGTAACTTTCAGAGAATTCTATTCTGATTATATTTAAATCTTTCTACAGAGTCTAATTCTGGCACTCTTATTCACATTAGGTGAGATAGTCCAGTACTTTATGGCTTCTTTATGCAATACAGGTCAAAAGCCACTAAAGCTGTCACCTAAGGACTCCTCATGTGTAGTAGAATGCCTTGGTGGAATAGATTTGGCCAGACAGGTGCTTACGCCCCTTCCATGTTAAACTTCTGGCCACCAGAAGAGGACTCAATGCTGAGGCAACCCTATGTCCTGGTGAACCATGGAAACGTGGGAGTATGGAATGGCTCTTTGGAATTATGGACAATAGTACAAACTAGAGCAGCCCTGGGATTGCTCTCAATTACTTCAGGGACCAGATCTCTCTTGGATAGGGGAATACAACCTATCTTAAAGCCACCTTTGCATACAGCCCTCTTGAGCTGCACTGAGCACAGCACAGACACTGTTCAGAATAGTAATTACCTATTCAAGTGGTTCCATTCTTTCAAAGGGACTAATAAGTACTCAGCATAAAGATGACAAATTCTGTCTCTAAGTGAGCATGTATTTATGTATTCACATGCAGAAATGTCATGTATCTATCTATCTCATGTGATGTGAGATATGTACCTATAAGGCCTGATTCTTCTCTCGGTTTCAGAATTGCAAGCCAAATGTGGACTCAGTGGCAGACTAATATTATAATAAATATAAATAAGCACAGCATCTGGGTTCCTCCCTGACTGACTAATGTTTGCAAGACCTGGGCCTGTGAAGCCTTTGAAGTTCAACAAGCCTGGGACTGGGCCTTCAACCCGCCAAAATTTCTATATGGTCCTTGTGCCATTTCCAAGTCCTTTCTCTTGTCTACAAAATGCCACCAACTCCTGTTTTCCCCTGCAGCCAAATTCCCAACCAAAGCAGTTTGCTGATGCCTCACAGCCTTTACCACCTTCTCAGCTCATGCTAATAATGTTACATTATTTTAAAATGGTGGGGTGTGTGTGTAATCTTCTGAGATAGGACTTACGTCAGACCAGTGAACTCCCATGAGACAAAAAGGCAAGTTTCAATCACAATTCACTTAATTCATATTTGTGCTGCCCTGAAAATGTGTTTCAATAAAGGCTGCTGTGGTTGGTGTATGTCCCTTTGGTTGCCTACCTATTAGAATAAGCTCTACCCTAGACAGCTGCAGGGCCTGCAAGATGCTTTGCCGAAACTTTGGACTGTGAGGTCCACAAAGAGGCCTTGTGTTCATGACCTCTGGTAGTTTTTTTTTTTTTCCTGGCTAGGAAGAAAGCTAGTCTTTTTAGGGTGAAAACTGCATTCCCACTTTCTATTTAGTTTCTTTTTCAGATATGATTCCCATTTAAATGAGTCAGTATTCATTTCCCCCCAAAACGTGCTGTGAGTGATATTTGGGATGTATTTGTACTTAGAGCCCTGTTCAATTAAAAAAAAAAAAAGCTTTTATACGGGGTCCCCTTCGTACAAATTTCCAAAGGTAAACCCTTTAAAAGATAAGTGGAATGGAGAGAGATAACATTATTGGCCTCAACAACCCCGTGAAGCTCCAAAAGGGGACATATAGAAATAGAGTAGATGGAAGGAAAGCTGAAATGTAAAGCATTCTGGCACACAATATGTAGAGAGGGAGGACGGAGGGCTGTGGTAATGAGGAAATGAGCAACATTTACAATAGACTGAAGTGATGAATAGAAAAGTTTGAAGTCGAGATCGGAAGAGGAAGTGATTCAGCGGCTGAAAGGGAGGAAGCAAGGAGACAGTTCTGGATAGAGGGGGAATCACAAGTGAGTTGTGGAAAACCACAGGAAGAGGAGAGAGAGAAGAGACTGAGGATGAAGACACTGAGCAAACTGTCAGGAAAGTAGGTGGACAGAAGGTCATAGAATATCAGGGTTGGAAGGGACCTCGGGAGGTCATCTAGTCCAACCCCCTGCTCAAAGCAGGACCAATCCCCAATTAAATCATCCCAGCCAGGGCTTTGTCAAGCCTGACCTTAAAAACTTCTAAGGAAGGAGATTCTACCACCTCCCTAGGTAATGCATTCCAGTGTTTCACCACCCTCCTAGTGAAAAAGTTTTTTCCGAATATCCAACCTAAACCTCCCCCACTGCAACTAGAGAGCATTACTCCTTGTTCCATCATTTGGTACCACTGAGAACAGTCTAGAACCATCCTCTCTGGAACCACCTCTCAGGTAGTTGAAAGCAGCTATCAAATCCCCCCTCATTCTTCTCTTCTGCAGGCTAAACAATCCCAGTTCCCTCAGCCTCTCCTCATAAGTCATGTGTTCCAGCTCCCTAATCATTTTTGCTGCCCTTCGCTGGACTCTCTCCAATTTATCCACATCCTTCTTGTAGTGTGGGGCCCAAAACTGGACACAGTACTCCAGATGAGGCCTCACCAATGTCGAATAGAGGGGAACGATCACGTCCCTCGATCTGCTCGCTATGCCCCTACTTATACATCCCAAAATGCCATTGGCCTTCTGGCAACAAGGGCACACTGCTGACTCATATCCAGCTTCTCGTCCACTGTCACCCCTAGGTCCTTTTCCGCAGAACTGCTGCCTAGCCATTCGGTCCCTAGTCTGTAGCTGTGCATTGGGTTCTTCCGTCCTAAATGCAGGACCCTGCACTTATCCTTATTGAACCTCATCAGATTTCTTTTGGCCCAATCCTCCAATTTGTCTAGGTCCCTCTGTATCCTATCCCTGCCCTCCAGCGTATCTACCACTCCTCCCAGTTTAGGTCAGGGATGTACAGAAGAGCAGGCATAGAGAGCTTGGGAAAAGGAGACAATCTGAACTGGATTTGGAGATAGATTAGCTGGATAAGGCAATGAAGGTGATAGAGGATGAGTGAGATGGTCTAGCTTCCTGGAACAAGAGAATAGTCTGGTCGTAGCAGTCTGGATATCTAGACAATGTTCATATTCAGCTGAATTAATAATGATGGTTTTAAACAGTTAGACTTAGCCAAAATGTATATGCTGCTTCAGAGTGGGCCACAGAAGCTATGCCCTGATCTGGGGTCAGCTTGGAGACCGTGTATATTCCTCTTGGCCACTTTTAGGAATCAATGTAAGTGACCAGCCCTTCTCATTGTGGAGACAGCTTTTAATTGTAAGCTGGTTGCTCATTTGTCACAGCCATAGGAACATTTTACCTGTTATTTGTGGTCTCCGATGCAGCCAACGCAGCACCAGTCTTTACAGCACTTGAATCCTACACTTCCGTAATACCAATTTGTGGCTGTGAGGGAATTGGGGGTCTTCCTGGGTCACCATCTGAGTGCTAGAACCACCTCAAGTGTCCTTCTGCTGACAGCCACCATGCGGGCGAGGTGATCTCTGGCATAACACTTCAAAAATATGGGGTTCTAATGACCTCAGAGACATGCAATTCCCTAATAATTGAAGTGCTCAGACTAATGGCCTCATTGGTTTAAGACATAAGGGAGCTGAAGGCAGGGCGTTGTCAGTGAGAATGGGTTCTTTATCTGAAGTTGCCTTTTGCCTCTTGGTTAGGAAAGCCGAGAGTTGTTGACCATGTGAAGGATGAGTGAATGGGAGAGGCTGAGAGGCCTCTGAATTTCAGGGTGAGAACCGGGCAGAATCTGGATATCATCTGATTTGTAGTGGAGTTTTACTGCTATTGCTCATGCACCCAGAATATTGGATGAATGCATTTTAACTAAACAAAAGAAATAAATCTCTCTGTAGTGTGAATTTGAATAGGCAATAAGTATTCCTACTAGGTAAGTATCCAGTATAAACATATAAGATGGGGCTTGTTAACTGCAGCATCCTTCCT
This sequence comes from Lepidochelys olivacea, assembly GCF_965140295.1. NCBI lineage: Eukaryota > Metazoa > Chordata > Testudines > Cheloniidae > Lepidochelys > Lepidochelys olivacea. Next base: position 36,751,683 of record NC_140413.1, on the reverse strand, counting down.
CCTATTACCTAACTTTATACTCAGGAAAAATTATTGAAAATATTGTATTTATTTTTTTAAGTTAGCACCCCACAGACATTAAGAAGAGTTGTCTGCATCCTAAAATCTACAGTGGTTGATTAAAAAAAAAAAAGTAGCCACTTACACTGAAGTGTTTCTCTCCTCCTACCCCTCAGAATCTGTACAATAATTAGATTTTTTGAAATTAGGATATTTTGGAGCTGTTCTTATTAAAAAAAAAACAAAGGTAATGGGAGCTATGGGTGCTCAGCACCTCTGAAAATCAGGCCCTAGGTATCACTGCTGTGCCACACAAAAAACTGACACACCATAAATTAGTGGACACTTAAAAAATATCTTTTAAAAGCACAGTTACAATGCAGAGGAACACACCAGCTTCTTTGCTGCATGATAGCATAGATGGATTTCAGCTGCATTTTTTTCCACTATCCTTCAGGTTTGTGGCTACCCAGTCGGACATACTTTGTCATCTGCTACTGATTCACTGGACCAAATAGGATCAAACTTTTAATAAAGGGCAGGCCAAAGATCAAAAAACACATGCTTAAATCCCACTGCAACCCTGGGCTGATTCAGGGCCTAGAACATTGCCTGAGCATGCAAACCAGTATTTACACATGCAGCTGCTGTATTTGTATACAAACTTACAGCGTAACAACCTCTTAAAAAAAAATTGGCCCGATAGCTGTGCATATGTGTATTCAGTAGTTTATTCATCCAATTTAATCTTACATTTTTGTATTCCTTTTCTAAATATTGAATTAAGCATTCTTGCATTAGTGTTTTCTGTCCCTTTGTGCCTTCAGGAAGAGCTCAACATATTTTTCTCATGTTAACTATTATTGTAGGTTTTTAACTATCCTTTATCACCTTCTCATTCATTTTGTTTTCATAAAGTGAATCTCATTCTCATGAAAGGTACTGGATTGAGAGCACTGTTAAATCTATAATATTCAGTACGCATACTGTTAAACCTCTGTACTTCATGTGTGTTCATGTCACCTCTATGAAAGGGAAATTCATTCTTCATGCCTATTCAATCCTTGGCCTCTCTACTGAGACTACCAACAAGTGTGCCAATTAATGCTAATTGAGGTGGTGGATTTTGTGATATAACCTCCTATCTAGTAGAAATTGTACAGACACCATCAATTCATTTCACATAAGACACCAAACAATTGGCAGATGATAACTTCCAGTCACTCTGACACAGATAACTAGACTAGATTTGATCTAGGCATGGGAGAACTTAAACTTTTTTTCTTTGTAGATTTGACAAAAACAATGAGGAGTCTGGTGGCACCTTAAAGGCAGATTTATTTGGGCATAAGCTTTTGTGGGTAAAAAAACCACTTCTTCAGATGCATCTTTAAGGTGCCACAGGACTCCTCATTGTTTTTGTGGATACAAACTAACACAGGTACCCCTCTGATATTTGTAGATTTGGTGCAGTTTGCGTAATCACCTGAATGTTTGGATTTGTAGCCAAACTATCTACCCTTATGAAAAAACAGTGTAGAATTTAATAGCTGTCTACAGCATTCCATAGAAGGGGAACACTTCTATTAAATAAATTTCCGCTGTTTTAGAAAAACAGCAGAAACACACAATTCCCTATCGTATCTATAGATTGTTAGAGTATTTTCTAATAGGTTTTTAGAGCAATTTCTGTAAAGTCACATTGGTCTCTTCCTTTATTCAATTTAGTAGGCGTTTTCCATAAGGGTGAAATATCCAAACCTCTTGAGTCCACAAAATTATGCAAGAAATCTGAGACCTTTCCTCACAAGATAATCATTCCTTTCTTCTAGTTGGGTCAGACATATCATACAAGCTGTAGTTGCTCGCTCTCATTGTATTGTGTCATATCATTTCTGATTTCAAATGCAACCAAGGCATGCAAAAGGAAATTAATTTTATATTTTTAAATAAACCTAATCTCAAGAAAGGTTGAGTTTTGGACAAACATTTGTGTTGGTTCTTGTTTTATCACAGCTGCTTCACCAATCCCTAATTTGAACCAGGATCTAAAAGTGAAAAGCTGCTATCCAGTTTCCAATCATCCAAATTCTCCAGCCCTTAACTATTTTTTTTAAAGTAAAAATTTGGAGTGCAATAATTTTAAATGTAATGGCTGTGGGGTGGAAATAGAAGCATGCCTCATTTGCAGTTGTCACTGTTTCTCCCTTGTTATATGTCCTCCCTTTCTTGTTGCTGCCACAAAATTTCAATAGCCAGATTTTTCTCTGTCTTTCTCTCGACCCAACAGCAATGCCAAGGTATAAAGTAATCTATACAGCATACAGAATGCATACTTGAACTTGCTCACTGAAAATCCATATTGTGTTTCCTGTTGGCTGTAATCCATGTTATAAACATCCTATGATGCTAAAATTATTCAATTTATAAAACAAATATTTATTACCTCTACTCAACACATACAGATCATCCACTACTTCAAAATGAAAAAAAAAGTATGCTTTTTAGTAATTTAAGATATTTAAAATAAGTACACATTTTTAATAGTATTGCTAATAATGTTAGCTGTATCTGTTGCAAGCTTAACTGTGAGACTCTTGACATTGACCCCATTATGCATCCTTGCCTTTGGCTTAGGAAGAATGACTCAGGTCACAACCATTTATCTCCCACTAGAATTCAGACCACTTGGGATAATTGCTCCAGACAGCCATGATTCTCTACTACATAACAGAGAGGAACAGTATTCCTTTAAGGACTTGTTCCCCTTTTTTATACCAGAAGACGACCTGGCTTATACTAATGCTGATAGTCTCTATACAGTACTTAATTTTTATGGCACTTTAATATTATCTTCAGAAATATTTTTCTTTACTGTGTCTTTTATATAGTAGCAAAGTTACACCAACCACATCAGCCTCTGCAATGCTCCTACAGTCGCATCTGTTTGCCTGGGTCAGGAAAATTAAATTCATTATATTCTGGTCTCCTTCACAAAATAAACTCTTGGCAGGTAATCCTGGCATGCTAGAAATTGCAAAGGACAATGCTGGTTTAATGGAATTTTTAACATGTAATTTGCATTTCTTTCATAGAGAAATACATGTTTGATGTGACATGAATCTGTACTTTCCTAAGCTGAAAAATAATTTGAATCTTGCTTAATATAGTTTTACTAAAATTAGAAAGAAACTAAGACTACAGTGCTATGCTGATGTGGGCCCTTTATATATAGATTAGGTGGACAACCACCTAAAATTGTTTGAAAGTAAGGATTATTATTTCAGAGACACCATTAAGTTTGGAAGGGAAGAAATTAAAGAAGCTCGTGTCTGGGTTAGGTTTCAGATCATAGGTACAAAATTTGGCAAACCTGAACGCTATCCTCATCTACATTGCCTTGCAACATCAAAAGCAAACACCTTTGCCTTACAATGCCTGCCCAGAGGAGCCTACACTCTGGAAACCAATTCCTAGAGTGGAGGAGAGGGATGGAGCACCAATTCAACCATCTGCCAAAGTGAGTTTACATTGATTAGTTAGTTAAGTTGTTCACTGCAAATACATTTTCTAATGAAGGAAGCCCTTTTCTCTGCTTGCAAATGGACCCTGACTTCTATGAACATATTTGTTATGCCCAAATATTCTCTGAATAATTTGGACCCACAGTTTCTAGTCTGTGGATTGTTCACAAACACTTCAATTATTTGTTATTTGTGGAGTCTGAGTGGTATTGATTTTCCACCCTGAGTGGAGCAGGGAACAGAAACAATACCAGATGACTAAGGTGACCAATCACAATGGTAATAATAAATATATGCCACAAATAGTGTTCACAAGCAACCCATAAGCTAAAATCTTGTCATGATATATTTGTTAAATAATTCTGAATAACTAAAAAATGACAAAATACACCCTAAGTCTTTTTTTCATGTAACTTACAGAGAGAGAGAGGACAAAAGTTGCCAGATAAATTGTTTGATATATATAGCTTTCCTTGCTGTCCTCATTATTTATTCCTGTATAAGCCTTCCTTCCATTCCAACCTCCTTTCCTATTTTGCCCAATGTCATCTGTTCCTTTATCATCTCATGTTTTCTCAAAGGCCTGGACCATCACACAGTAAAATTCTGCTTTCCCATGGATATTTACTTTTGTTCTTTTTTGTTGTTCTCTTTCATCTAAAATAACAGTCGCTTTGAAATAAGAGTACGTGTGCTCTTTGTATAGGGAATTTTCAGAATGATAGTGAGATTGTTAAGCAAACACATAACAACAAGCGATAAAAAGTCTCTGTAAGAGCACAGCATGTGAGATTCACTCAGTAACAAGTGTCAGCAACTCTGGGAAGAAAATGCAAAGCAATGCACATTGGAAAACATAATCCCAACTATACATACAAAATGGTGGGATCTAAATTAGCTGTTACCACTCTAGAGAGAGATCCTGGAGTCATTGTGGATAGTTCTCTGAAAACATCCACTCAATGTGCAGCAGCAGTCAAAAAAGCTAACAGAATGTTAGAAACCATTAAGAAAGGGATAAATAATAAGACAGAAAATATAACTATGCACTACGTAAATCCATGGTACGCCCACACTTTAAACACTGCATGCAGGTCTGGTCACCCCATCTCTAAAAAGATATATTAGAATTGGAAAAGGTACAGAGAAGAGCAACAAAAATGACTGGGGTATGGAACAGCTTGGAACAGCTTACTCAAGAGAGAGTAAGAAGACTGGGACTGTTCAGCTTGGAAAAGAGACAACTGAGGGGGGATATGATAGAAGTCTATAAAATCATGAACACTGTGGAGAAAGTGACCATGGAAGTGTTGTTTACTCCTTCATATAAAAGAAGGACCGGGGAGGTCACCCAATGAAATGAATAGGCAGCAGGTTTAAACCAAATAAAAGGAAGTACTTCTTCACACATAGTCAACCTGTGGAACTCATTGCCAGGTGATGCTGAGAAGGACAAAACTATAATATGGTTCAAATAAGAATTAGATAAGTTCATGGAGAATAGGTCCATCAATGTGTATTAGCCAAGATGCTCAGGGATGTAACCCCATGCTTTGCGTGTCTCTAAATCTTCAACTGCCAGAAGCTGGGAGTGGGCCACAGGGGATGGATCACTCCATGACTGCCTGTTCTATTCATTTCCTCTGAAACACCTGGCATTGGCCACTGTTGGAAGACAGGATACCATTGGTCTGACGAAGCATGGCTGGTTCTTGTGTTTTTAAAAGGGCTGCTCTCTGCAGACAGATGTAGTAATTAGAATTTTAAAGGTGCAGGAAATAATCACAGTGTCTAGATAATATAGAAAGAAAAAGAAAATGTCCAAGAGGATAGAGTGCTAGTCTGACACTGGGGAGATGTGGATTCGGTTCCTTACTCTACCACAGGCTTCCTGTGTGATCTTGGACAAGCCACTTAGGCTATGTCTACACTGTAATTAAAAATCCACAGCTGCCCCGTACCAGTTGACTTGGGCTCATGAGGCTTGGGCTGCAGGGCTGTTTCATTGCAGGGTTGACTTCTGGGCTTTGGGTGGAGCCTGGGCTCTAGGACCCAAAGAGGTGGGAGGGTCCCAGAGCTCAGGCTGCAGCCTGAGCCTGGAAGTCTACCCTGAAAGGAAACAGCCCTGCAGCCTGAACCCTGCAAGCCCAAGTCAACTGGCACAGGGCAGCTGTTGGTGTCTAACTGCAGTGTAGACATACCCACTGTCTCTCTGTGCCTCCATTCCTGTCTGTAAAATGAGGATAATAGCACTTCACTTCCTCATAGGGGTGTTGTGAGAATAAATACACTAACGATGGTGAGGTGCTCAGGTAACGGTAATGGGAATGATATATAACATGTATACAAAGGGGGGGGGTGTCTTTGTCAAAAGAAAATTGTGGCAAGTTAGAGATTTTAGTAAGAGAATTGTAGTCCTCTTGGTAGAAGTGGGATATTATTCCTTGTATGAGCAGTCTGCTATTTGGCATAGGAGTTTATTCCTAATTTGGAGCTGAAATCATCTGCATTGTTTACTATGATTGGCTGTAAGGTTTGTTGATTAATGCAGATTTATTGACACTTTTGTGGTATGGAATAAGGTAGTGATTATTTTTCTTTCTGGTATTGATGTGGCCCTGATACAATTACATTTAGAAAAAGGGAAAGGAGGGAGTGGGATGTGGGTGTCAGACAATGATAAAACAAGGAGAGCAGCAGGGGCCAGAAGTCAGCAGAAACACATCATCCAGATGTGTGTTCATCTGGCTGGGATTGGAATTGCTGAAAACACTAGATCCAGAATGCACAGCTTCACTAATTCTCAATGTATGAATGGTAAATGCTTTCAATTTGAAGCAACATTTACAATTTAGCAGCAGCAGTTCCAATCTTACTTGTGCGTGTGTCTATAAAAGTAAACTAGGTTTATGGCTAAAACGAGGGTTAGGTCAGGAACACATACAGCAAAGTGAAGGTGTTACTTGTAAACCAGCCCTCTGGAACACCTCAGATTGTATCAAACAGCCCTTGGTAAAAGAGAAGCAAATAGCATTGCAGTAGGTTAGTAGCATAAAGCTTGCGGGGGTTGGGGGGGGGGAAGCATCACCTACTAAATCTTAGCTGTTCAGTTTCTTAATAAGAGTATAAACATTTTGCATATTATATGGACACCAGCAGCTTGAAAATTGCATTTCTGTTGGGAAATTTTATGCTCACTATATTACAGGTAGCACATAAAATTACTGTAACTTCCAGAAACTGACAAAAAAAATTGTCTCTCTATTTTCAGTTTATTTTGTGGATTTGACAGGATTTTGTGGATGGTCAGTTTCAGCGTATCAGCGAGGCCTCAATTTACAGGCTTACGTACAGACTTAACTTGAATCATGTTAGTAGCTTCAATGAATTCAAGTTACGCACGTGCTTAGTCTTTCTAAGATCAGGGTTTGCTTCAATTTTACCAGTCCCAGTTAGGAAATGTTATGTTTGAATTATATTATTTTTAATATATGAAATAAAGGTGAATTGAAAAACTTTAATAAATAAATTTTTAAAAATTTAGATTCCAAATCAATAAGGGAATATATGTATCCATTTTAAAATTACAACTGCATTTACCTTTTAATTTTTAAACAATACTTGGAGATTATGTCCTCTTTTTCTTACTTGGCAAGAGCTGAGCTCAGTAGTCTGCAGGAAAATGTTCTGCGTATGGAACACTTCTCTCTGCATGGGACTACCAGGGGAGAGATCTAGCAATATCTGCCCAGACAACCATTAACTGCCTGATTTTTAGTCAGGTCTTCTATTGGCTGCCATCTAAGCTCTAAAGGCCCCTTTTCCTTCCCCTCCATGGCTGGTCAGGTTGAACCAGGGCCCCTTATAAGGGGATATGAAGTGGGGAGGGAAATGTTCTTTCCCCTTTTTGTCTCTTGGAACAGATTCAAATGTCTTTCCCCACCCTAAGTATGTCTTGAAAGATCCATGGTCAGCTTTCTGGGTCAACTGTAGGTCTGCAGGTGCCATCTACTTCCATCCTTCTGTGCACTCTGCAGTCTTTCAAGTAATTTGAGTCTCCCTCCACTCTCCTGAAGCTATACTGTGAGGTGACAACGCAAGTGAACTGCTGCCACCAGTAACTGCCACCACCAGAGTTTATGCTAACATTTTCTCACTGCAGATACTCAATATAAACCAACAATGGATCTTCAGTCAATTTAGGATTAGCCCTTATTTTGCTCATAAACTTGCCTACCTCACCACAGAAATATGCTACTATGAAAAACATCGCATAAATGACAGATTCTTCTGTTGATTACACCCGTGCAACCTTGTCAAAATCAGCAGGGCAGAATTTGGCCCTTTGTGTGTGTCAATTTGTGATCTCATCGTGGCAAGAAAACTAATTAAAGGCCCTTTCCTGCATTTCATGTGAACCAAAAGTATCAGGTGGGCAAGGAATGCAAGATCAGTCCCTAAGTAATGTCCTGCCAATCATACCCATCCAGATCATTAAGAGGAATCTTCCCCTCACACTTAGAATCACAGAATAATAGGACTGGAAGGGACCCTGAGAGGTCATCTAGTCCAGTCCCCTGCACTCATGGCAGGACTAAGTATTATCTAGACTCATATGTTTGTATCATTCCAGCTGGAAAAGCTCTTATGTTTTTATGATAATACACTAAGGATACTACACTGTAAAATTACAAAGACATTCATAAGTGCCAGTATTTTGGGGGGGCGGGTGGGGGAGGAGGAAGGAAAGGATGTTTACAAATATTTTCATTATGTGCAACACAATGTGGGGGGTTTTTTGGGAGGGGGGGTGAGATGGGGGGAGCTGGGGTGGCAGGAATCTCTGAACTGAGAGAATATTCTAATTAACAGCAAAATCATCCTGTCAGATGGAATCCCATTTTGTGGGATTCATAAAACAGCTAAGAACATTGGCTTTGCTTTGAACTTTTTGGGGAAAAAAGGGAAAGCCATACTTTCAGACAGAAAACTCATTTTATTCATAGGTATTCAGAAAGAAAAAATTCATATTTATACTGGTGATCTCATTGGAGAGGTAGTCTGACCTGGTAGCCCAGGAGAACAGGAGCATGAGGTACCCGAACTACAACTCCCATGAGGCACCATGGTGGCATTTACAAATGAAAATTTTAAGTTTCCAGCCAAAAAATTTGAGGGTGTTGATTTTTTGCTGAAAAATCTAAATTGTTTGTGGAAAAAATATCCATTTCCCAACCGGCTCGAATGACAATTATTTCTTCATTATAAATAATTATTTTATTATCAAGATTAATGAACTAAACAATAATCTTTGTAATACTGTTTGTTCTGCAGCTATGAAAAATATTAACTGATTAATTTCCCAATTTTGTACGTACAGTCTATAAGCCAGACATTTTTGTGTATGTAGAATGGAGGTAAAATGTTTATGAAACAATGTGCTATTTCAAACTGAAAACATAACTCCATTAGCAAGAGCCTTGCACATTAAAGACAAGATTTTAAATGAACTAAGTAATGTACTTTCAACCAACCTGATAGTATTGTGTTGACATTAACTAGGTTTGGCAGAACTCAATTTATTTTTTGTTATAATTTTGACAGACAATATCAGTGCATTTTTAAGCATTTTTAGATATTGATTTACACTTTCACAATTGCACAAAATTATGGATTTTAAACTACTGTTTTTATCAATTTAAATTTTCACAGTTACAGATTATTATAGGGGGAGATCATATTACATGACGACAGTGGAGATTCAAGATTCAATGTTGAGATTCAAGAAGTTTAAGCTTTATAACCATTAAAACACAAACTGTCATCACCACATCGTAATATACAAAGTAAATTTCCTCAAATCAAACTCGAATAAGTTCTCAAGCAGCATTTTTCATACTTTGCCTATCAGTAAATTTGTATTATCATTGATAGAACTATTTTTTCATCAATTTGTGTGTATGCGTGGCGAAATCAATATTTACCGACATTTACTAATAAAAATCTAATCCTTTCAAACCTAACATAAACAATGTTGAGTAGAAAGAGACAAAAGAGTGTTCCTTGTAACCCTGTGTTTGAGTTCACAACTTCATCAAATGACCATTTTTCATTCAAAACATTGGAAAGTGGGGAGAAGAGGGAACTTCTACTTTTGAAGCAGACTTGTGTGGGATGTTAAATAATCATATTTCTCACTGAATGTTGATATTTGAACATTCTAGTAGTTAGTGTCTGCTTATATTGACTAAACACATCTTTTACTCATCTCTAGGGAGGCAGACAGCTCCATGGACTCAAATGAGTGGTCTTTAAGAAAAGTACACCATGCCAGATCAGCTCCTGGCTGGAGCTCTCCACCTGACTCAGCTCTGTGCTTGTGGAAATAAAATTCTGAAGAGGAAAGTTGTCTCCGTGGACAGCAACCACAGTACCCGTTCCTTACACTGGTGGAGTCTGATTTCATACCTTCAATGATCGATGCCAGCACAGCTCAGAACTAGAGATTTCTCTCAGTCAATAAGGATGGGAGTCCAATGAGCTGAAAGACTCTCAAAGAGCAACTGGAGCTAGTGCTAGCCCTTATGTTAATCTTCCATCCCCCACTCACCTGCACCTGTAATACAGGGATTACTCTGAATTAATTTACCATCTCTCCCAGCGGGTTACTCTGTGGCCTGTTGCCAGGGCGATGACAGCATTTGCTGTGCTTGTGTGGGACATACACAGGAACCAGGATAGAAAGATGAGCAACTACATTCTGAGGCTCCAGAAGTCAGGACTGCATACCCTACCACACCAGCCTGACAAACCTGAGGAAAGCTCCCCTCATTGGGAGTAGGGTCTGAACAAAATGTAGCCCTTTCAATTGAAACTTTACACACAAGTGGTTCTTGTGGGATTATTCTTCTGTATAAAGTGATTCACTTTGCAGAGTCAGGCCCTTTGTTTTCTACTGAAACTGCCCCTTTCTTTATCAAATTTTAGTAGAGAGCATGTGTGTGCAGAAAACCCTGTATGAGCAGGTTATTTCCTCAAAGCTCTGTTCAGGCATGATGGCATGCACCGCAGTCTTGCTCAGAGTCTAGGTGATTTAATACATTAGTGTTTCATCTCTGGAGACTTGGGCCAGATCCAGTTTAGCAGAAAAGTGTCAATGAGTGTGGAGACCTTGCTCTAAATCCTTGACTTTATCTACATCACAGTCACTGTCAGGGGTGGCCTATAAGTAGCAGAGCAGGAGTCTGGCATGGCAGCAGGGAGGTGTACTAGAGGTGTTTGTGAGGAAGTTCGCACAACTTCCACCTGTAACATGCCTGGGTCTAGCCACTACTAATCATTCCCAAAATTATGACCACTAAAATGTACCTGCCTTCAAAATAAAACTGAGAAGCAGTGAATATCTGAGTACAGCAAGCCATTATGATTTATACATACATTTCACACAGTGGAAGGATTTGATTTTTAATCTCTAAAGAAATTCTGACTTCTAAAATGTCCATTGGTAAATGAAAGATGAATTTATTTAAAAAAAAAAGGAGACAAGCATTTGTTCCTTCTACAACTGTTAACCCCTGTGTTGTGCAAGAGCAAGGCAAGGGTAGTTCCTTTTAAAAGGGGCCCTTACAAAACGCTGCCTGTTTAAAGCTTATGTTAAGAACATGGTTTCTCTTTTGCAGCCCTTTCTCTTACAATTCCAGTGCCCCTTGTCCTCATGCACAGGTCACTGCAATACCTATGCTCCTGACAGGGGAAATGTTGAAGAGCTTTGTCTGAAGCAGAAGCCTAAACTCTCCTTGTGTGGGCTGGAGTGAAGTGATCATCCTTCCCCCACTGTAGTGTGACCTGACCGCTGTCCTGAAATCCCCCCAACCCCAGGAGGTTTAAGCATAACACACTATTCAGAGAGTAAACACCTTATTCTACTGATCAGTCTGGCTCCCACTCCACAGAAAGTGCTGATATGGTAGCAATCATATAAGCACTAAGGACTGAATTCTGCCCTTAGTTACACCCATGCCATCTCAATAAACCCTATGACTTTCTGCAGGGCAGAAACAGGACAGAATAGATTTAACTTACAGTATTCCTTTTGCTTGTATTAAATAACTTACAGGGGGTGGGGGGATGTTAAATGTCACTGCTGTATAAAAGAAACACCATCACACATGGGTAAAAAGTTACTGAAAAAGCGAAAACAGCTTAAATAAAATATGTGGATAATTGATAATGGCGAACACTTCCCCAGGATAGCTAAACAGAGGGTCAGAGCTGAAATTCTTTGAAGTCAGTGGGAGTCTCTCCAAGGACTTCAGTGGGCTTTAGGTCAGTCCCAAAATGTTTTTCCAAGAAGCATAGAGGAGGGAATTCATTTGGCAAATGACTGCCTCTCTTAGCCACCCCATCAGGGAGAAGGGTATACAGTCAAAGAGAGATAGAGGGGAGGAGAGAGAGGAAAACAAGGGAGGAGAATCCACTATTTTTGTTATATCAGAACACAGGAGCTTACACTCAAGGTATTTTATAAATTATCTTATTTATTACTATTAATAGCTGTGACTCTTGTCTATCAAAGATCTCAAAGAACTTAGAAAAATCTTAATTAAGCCAGACAGCACTCTCTGTGCTAAGCATTATCTTTATAACTTTTATAAATTAGGAAACTGAGGTGTAGAGCATCTGGTTCAAAGTCACTGAAGTCAACAGGAGTCCATCCATTGACTTTAATGGACTTTTGAATTAGGCCAAAAGATAGATGAAGCAACCTGTCCAGAGACCCTGAGTGGGACAGTGGCAGATCTAGAAATACAGCCCAGTGGTCTTGACCCCATATTTCTTTATTTTCACCCCAAAACCACATCCCCACCTGAACATGAACATTCACAAAAGTATTTATAACATAACAAGCACATAAGAGTGTTTCCTTTTCAGAATGTAATAACTAAAGTGGTCTGAAAAACTCTGAGAACTATAGACTCAGAAGGTGAAATGCTGGCCCTATTGGAATCAAGGACAAAATTCCCCTGGGACCAGAATTTCTTCCAGAGCTTACTTGTCCTGGTCATGGTTACTACATACTTACACAGGAAGCAACACTAATGCTATTGTTGTGATATGGATTTTTATTAAATATTCAAATAATAAAAGGAAAGGGAAGAAAAAACCCAACGATGTGGCCTGCAAAACCACAGAAAGGTGATTTTAAAACATTTGAAAAGCTTTCAGCTCTTCCTCTTCAGCCTATATAAACTCTGCCTCATCTTCCTGCAGTCTACCCCCTTCCCTCACCAGATATCAGCATGGCTCTTCTCTCAGATGAACACTACAGCACGTGTACATTTTGATAAGTGAAAGAAAAGAAAGAAAGAAATATTCTAAAAGTGAATTGGGAGAGAGCGTTTGGGACCTTCCCAGTGTAAACAAATAGAAGTGAAGTTATATAACCATTATTGTGGCAGCAATAGCCCTCCTGGTTGGTAAGGAGTGACATTGATTCGGGGGGGGGGTTTGAAGGGTTAATTTTCCACCTTTTCAATGGTTTGACAGACATTTTCTTTGGGTTTATTTTTCCTTCTGCGACACATGCATTTTGTGTTTTTCAGCTTCAGTTGGAGGGAATGAGATGCAGAGGTGGGGTTTTCTGGCTGGCACACTGGTTAAGAATTCTGATTAAAGGAGCCAATCACAACAGAGGATGTATAGTAGCCAATAAAATACAGAGATTTGCTGATTCATGGTACAGTAATTTTGAAGTATTTGTAATGTAAATGCAGGTTCCTGTACTCTGGGCTGCCTGCACTATCAGAGTACATATTCCTATCTACAGCACACTTATTGAGCAATAGCTGTACTCTGATCATTCAAATCAGACTCTCAGAACCAATCAATATGCAGAGAATTGCATAACCGGAAAAAACACTACAGTTATGCACTGTTAACACATACAGCATTATTGCACTCTGACTGCCTCAGACAGTTCGATTTCAGCACAATTTTTATACAAGATTCTGTAGTGTGATCACAACAAGCTCCTCCAAGGAAGTCTTTGTCTCTAGTATACTGCTAGAGCACCAATGTAATTGGTGATTACTGCTATGGATTGGCTAAGAACTGGGCATGTGTTAAAATGTCCTATTATTTTTGTTACCCTGTCCTCCTTCCATCCCCCACACACCTCCATCCACTTGTTTATCTGATCATATCTTGTCTTTTATACTGTAAGCTCCTTGGGACACAGACTGTCATTTGCTCTATTTATTTGCACAAGGCCAAGCTCAATGGGACTCTGACTTGACTGATGTCTCTAAGCTCTACCACAATATAAATCTTAAATAATAAATAAGTCCCAATGACTTCAAATGAGCTTTGAGGAAGGAATTTATTTGAAAGTTGACTTCAATGGGACCACTAACGGGGTAAAAGGGCTATGCACGTGCTTTAAGTTTTGCTGGTTCGGACCTTAGCTATTACCTTTAAGTAGACTTGGAAGGTTTCAATTTTTATTGGTAAATGTTGATAAACAGCAATTCACCGAACACACAAACTGCCCAAAAAAATATTTCCATCAATAATAAAATGTACAGATAGGCAAAGAAAAATTCTGCTTGAGAATGTATTGATTTAAGGATATTTACTTTGTATATTTTGACATGTAAAGTTGATAATTTGTGTTTTTAACAGTTATAAAGCTTTAACTTTTTGAATCTCAACTACTGTCATTAAATAGTTATTGCCTTACCCCTCTCAATTTCCCACAAAATTATGAAAATTTGAAATCAATAAAGATAAAAAAGCTTAAAAATAAGTCATGTTATTATCTGTCCAAATTATAAACCAATAAAAATCAAATTTTGCCAAGCTTGTCTTTAACGTTTGAGTGAAGGGATCTCTATTGTATACATTTTGTATTTAGTTTGGCTGGAATTTGGTTTGTAGCCGTGTAACAATATTTTATTTCTCCAAACTTTCCTTGGTTTTTAAGAATGTTCACATTTCTAGAAGGTTGTCCCCTACCATGGCTTAGATTTTTCTTTTCCTGCATGTGTGTCCCCATTTTCCTTTTAAAAATCATCCCATCCCCTCCAGAAATTTTCCTGATTATTAAGATTTTTTTTATTTCAAATTATTTTTTACTTGTCCATATGGGTAACCAAATAACCACATATTCCTCCCAGTGGTGTTTTCTCCTGCCTGTGCTCAAATCTGATGTATGGGATGCAAAAAGCCAACATTTGCACTTCATATCCCAAGAATGATCACACAAAAGTAGTTTTTTGCACTCTGTAAAGGTCCAGTGGCATATTCCTACACTTTTATTTCAATGAATTTATTTTTGTAAACATATACTCTGGCTGATTATAAAATAATTCCAATGCTGCTGTAGAATTCTCAGTTTGCCACAGAATATAGCACTCACGTACAGCAGAAATCAAAAAAGGAGTATTACCACAGAAACCAGGTCCAATGTGCTTCAGAGTACACAAGGCCCAGAATATAAAACATGCTGAACTGGTTTTGGAAGAGCTCATATTCAGTAATTCCAACCACAGATAAACCTGCCCACTTGTGTACAAAGCACATGACAAGTGCTTCCCTCACCTCCAAGCACTTAAAGCTGCTGTAATTGACATTATGGACAATGGGCCTGCTTCTCCTCTCACCGGCTTCAGTACGAATCATGATTAATGCCATTGATTTCAGCAGAGTTACACCAGGGTGTAAAAAAGAGGTGATTGGACCCAGCTAGTCTAAACCAGCTCAAGCTTTGTCTTCACTGACACAAAGGTGGGGGAGTTGGGGTTTTTTTTTCATATTATTTTCAAAACAGCAAGACAACTAATGCATGACAGTTATCTACCTACGTGAAGACAAGGCATGTGTAGCGTTTACCATGAGGTAACTAGGCAAGCTCAACACTTCTTGTGGTTGACCTTGTGGTAAAACTAAGGTTCTGACTACATTGCAATAAAAAAGACACGTGGCCTGGCCATGACTTGCTCAGGTCAGCTGGCTTGGATTGCAGGGCAAAAAACTGTAGTGCAGATGTTCGGGCTCCAGCTGGAGCCCTGGCTCAGAAACCCGATTATGTGGGAAGGATCTCAGAGCCCAGACTCCAACCCAAGCCCTAACGTCTACACTCCAACGTTTAGCCCCACTGCTCGAGCCACATCACCCCAAATCAATTGACCTGGGCTCAGAGACCTGGTGCCGCAGGTTTTTAATTTATCCTCAAGTGCCTTGTTTCCACTCTGTTTTTACAGTAAGATAGCTAACACCACACCCTTTTTTGTCCGTGAAGATGTAGCCTTAGAATACTAGTAGCGGGGAGTGGATTTTTTCCATGGAGCCAACCTCTCTCTCCCCCGCATGTGATCTTATTTCTTCCCAACATTGCCAAGAACAATTTCATTTCGACTCAAAATGCAAGACCAATGCCATGGGGTGTTAGGTGAAAAATAATTTTAAAAACTTTAGGTGTGCAAAAAAAGTTGATAAACTGCTAAATCAAGTTTAATGCAAGAGTATTTTAAAATTGGAAAGTTGTTTGAAGGGCTGCTTTTGGGATTGTGTGAAGGAGGCTTTGTCTTTTTAAGGAGGTTCTGAGTTTCTAGTTTTCAAAACATAAAATCTCTTAAATAAAACCCCAAACCAGTTTTTCCCCCCTTTTATTTGGTCTTGAGATATATCATCTCTCTCTATTTTACTTTAATGCCCAGCCTTCTGCCAGAGTACAATATTATTCCTCAAGAGTTGATAAGCCACACTTAGAATGAAATTTTTCTCTCAGTAACACCAGTGTACATCCAGAGAAACCCCACCGGTATCAGTGGGGACACTCTAGGTTTACACTGGTGTTACAGGGAGACGAATTTGGCCCTTAATCTTCTCTAGCTGTGACTAAGTCAAGTATTGTGTCTCTCTACAGTGCAATGAACCTACCTGTGCACATCACACAGCAAATCAAGCAGCACCATATTGTTTACATTTTCTTTTTGTATTAGGCAGCTTTGTATAGTCCCTACAACTTGATTCTGTGAATTCTCAGCATCAACCAATAACAATACAAAGGAAAGTGGTAAGAAGTATGGCATGGTGTTTTGATAGTGAGGCACTGGAATTAACCTGCTGCCCCTGCTCTACAACAAGGTTGACTTATAACGAACTTGCATTCCCCTTAATACAAACAAACAAGATAGAACTGGCAGTGAGGGAGGGGGGGTTGTTTGGGGTTTTTTGCTCATTTTGTCCCATCCCTCTCTTCAATTCACACTGTTTTTCATACTGCCTCATTATATTTTAACTTCTGTGATTCCATGAAAGGAGTTTAAGATGGAAGAGACAAATGAAGCCAACCAGAATATCTCCCTGCCAGTGCAGGATTGGTTCCTACAATATTATTTTCAGTGCCATAGACGTGAGATACCAAAGAAAAGATTAGTCTTTCCTCCCCAGCTGATTTTTAGGAAAAAGGGAAAGCGGACATGGTAAAAAACAGAACACTTCATTTAGAGGGACCTGAGCTGTGTTTTTTACCTAAGAATTTTTTGCTCCTTTAGGGGTATTTTGAAGACTTAGTAGAAAACTACCCATAGTAGGACAAATTGAAGTCAGTGGAACTAGGTCTGTTTATTCTAGCTGAAGATCTGGTCCTAGGCCTTATATAGAGGTAAGGAACCTGCTTTAAAATCAGTTTTGGTTTTGACATTTTGTCCAACCATCTTATACAAGTCCAACATGCCCATCAGTAGACTCAAGTCAGGTTTTAACTCAGCTCTAACACAGTTTGGCCCCATTGCCAAAGGTGAGCCAACCCATGTTGGAAACCAGTCCAGTTGGATCATTCATATTTAAACATGGTTCCCTAACTTTGTTAAAGAGTCACTGTAGGCGGTGCTTGACACTTTATGGGGAAAGTGCAGGAATTCTGACTTTTTAATTCTAGACCCTGGTACAGTAAAGGTCTACTGAAACATTTGTGCTGGTTGTGTGAAGTGTCATAATCCTTCTGATCACAATTTTTATCTTTCTATATTTCCCTTCTCACTCTTTGTGGAACAAAATACCACCTTCTTGTCAATTAATTCCTCTTTGAATTATTTTATTCCCTGGAGTTCTGCAACCACAAGTGTGTTACACTTTTAAAAAGGCGATATCTGCACCACTATGAGTTTTGAATATCACCTGGCATTCCAGTGGCTGATGTGTCTGCACTGCGTTGTCTATCTAATATAGGTCAGATCCCACAAAGTAATCTGCCCATGCTGACTTTATGCCTGCACAGAGCTTCCATCATTACAGTGGGACTATGTGTGGGTATCAGTGTCAATATGGGTGAGTCCCTTTGCAGGATCCTTCTGTTTGTGCAGAGCTGAGCACATGAAGATGCTCAAATTGATAATAGTAACATTGCAAATATAATTTCAATGCAATGTCACAAGATGCACTGACTGCAAACTCCTCATTGCTGCACAAAAACAAAAGAAGAAATAGTGACTAATTCGTTTCTCTTAATTCCCCTACAATTATACGGCTGGCCATGAGAACTCTCAGGTTATGTCTACACTACAACAGCGGCAGCACTGCAGTTACACCGCTGTAGTGAACACACTTACTACAGTGACAGAAGGGGTTTTCCATCCTTGTAATAAATCCACCCCCTCAAGAGGGGGTAGCTAGGTCAATGGAAGAAGTCTTAAATGGGATTAACTATGTCTCTGCGGTGTGAGTTTTTCACATCCTGAGCACCATAGTTAGATCAACCTAAGCTTTAGGTGTAGACCAGGCATCAGTGACACGATAATGGACTAGTATCTTCTGATAATGGTTTCTTGAATGTATTTTGCCACAAAAATATAGATGTGTTTGTTTGGGGTGCAGGACTGTTTTGAGGAAGCTTAACAACAGAGTAGATGCGTGGGATTTTGAGTCTGTGTCCATTAGGTGAGTTTAATGAAAAAGTGATACTGCCTCTGTACTAGAAAGCCCTAGTGAATCTCTGTGGTCATTGGGCATTGATTTCATTTCACGGCAATCTCCAAAGCTACTCTCATATCAATGCCAAAGTACTATACTGCTATCACATGGTAAATAAGAAATATGCATTTTCCTGTTTATTCTCTTTTTCTGAAATTGATCTTTGGTAGCTGATCATCCAAAATAAATAAATAAATAAATAAATGTGGGGTTGTAGGCTTAGGTCTTTGTGTTGGTTTCATTGGAATAACACCCTAACCAGTACCTAATTCTAGGTACTGTATAAACACATAAAAAACAGTTTCTGCCCCAAAGCATGCATCATTGATTGACGAATTAGCTGAATGAACTACCCTACCCAAAATATTGCATTACGTGTGTTGTCTAGGCAACTATACTATTGATTCCATCAGCATTTGTAATCGTCTCAAATCCTTACACCAGAGTAAATGTTTGGTTGTCATGTTATTAAGGCATATTAGGTAGGAATGTTCCACTTCCTTCTATCAGAATGCGCTTCAATAATCAAATTACCTCAAAGTAAAAAAGCTACCAAGAAAACAGAATAGGGAAAAAGAAAAGGAGTACTAGTGGCACCTTAGAGACTAACCAATTTATCTGAGCATAGGGAAAGGTGAGTTAGGTTCTATGTCAGCTGCGATTGGCTTACTTATCTCGAGCAAGTCCCTTAACCTTGCTGTGCCGTAGTTCACCCACGTGGAAAAGGGTGAAAACGATATAAACTACCCCAAAGGTATACGGTGAGTCTTAGTTAATGAATACATATTCATGCAGCACTTTGAAATCTTCAGATAAAAAAGAAGTACAAAGCATATTACTTATGTTTTTATCTAGTGCTTGTGATCTAGACTTCAGCAAAAGTGTATGCCCCAGACAGCTACTAGTCTGTAACGAAAAGAAAAAGAGGCACTAAGAAGCAGATATTCAGCTGCCCTCCACCTAGTCCAGTTACACGGAGGGCAAAGTGGGTGTAAAGTGCTGCACTTCTGGTTTAGTATAATTCCACACCCACTTTCCACTATGCAGATGCCTACACAATGTACCTTGTAAGGGAGACTCAGGACTTCAGATTCAAAGAAAACTAAAAAGAAAAGGAGTACTCGTGGCACCTTAGAGACTAACCAATTTATTTGAGCATGAGCTTTCGTGAGCTACAGCTCACTTCATCGGATACATACTGTGGAAAATACAGAAGATGCCTTTATACATACAAACCATGAAAAAATGGGTGTTTACCACTACAAAAGGTTTTCTCTCCTCCCACCCCACTCTCCTGCTGGTAATAGCTTATCTAAAGTGATCACTCTCCTTACAATGTGTATGATAATCAAGGTTGGCCATTTCCAGCACAAATCCAGGGTTTAAACAAGAATGGGGGGGGGGGGAAGGAGGGTGATATATGCCATTATGTACCAGCAATGCCCCTCTGCCATGTACATTGGTCAAACTGGACAGTCTCTACGTAAAAGAATAAATGGACACAAATCAGATGTCAAGAATTATAACATTCATAAACCAGTCGGAGAACACTTCGATCTCTCTGGTCACGCGATTACAGACACGAAAGTTGCAATATTACAACAGAAAAACTTCAAAACCAGACTCTGAAATTCCTGAAATTCATTTTTGTGGAACCCAAGAGTGACTTGGAGGTGGTAGGAGGTGTAGCAATGTCTCTGGCTTAAGCACTTACGCTCCAATCCTGCAAACACTTACAGACATGCTTAACTATAAGTCAATAGTCCTATTAAATTCAATGTGTCTACTCACATGCATAAATGTTTTCAGAATCAGGGCCTTAGTTTGTTATAAAGATAGTCTTTTTTACCATCTATAAACGGCCATCTAATTCTCTGAAACAGTAAGAATTCTCTCCACAGATCCAGCAGGTATCTGTGGTTATTAATATTATGTCATATATGCATTCTGTGACATAACTGTGGGATCACCTCTCAAATCTGCCATGAGGTATGCATTGCTACATACATATGTCTGATGATGCACATGCAGAATATACCATATGACTGTTTATTTACTTAGAGCAGTCCAACACTCTTGATTTGCATACTGAAGCTCTAATTATGTCAATGGAGTGTCTGTACACAGTTTAAGAGCACTATGAAGCCCTGGGAGAGAGAAATTGGTAGTACTGATTAATTAGCTAGCAAGATAAGGTCCTAACCATGATCAGGAAATTATCATGAAGCCTTCAACAGCTATCACTTATTAAATGTTTAATAAGGACAAAAAGTTACTTGCTGATATTAAAAGCTGATTTATTGATACAAGTTCACTAACCCTTTCAATAGACCACTGTTTTGATCATTAGTGGTTCAGTCTATTTGTAAACAGGTGCGATACCATGCCTCTGGAGAGGACAGGAGAACAATTCTTGGCTAGCATTATGGGTGTTGAGATCTCATGGGGACAGATTGTTTTTTAACTTACTAAAACCATTATAATGATTTATCAGAAAAACTGTATTCAGTAATGAAACTTCAAATTCAATGTGAGTAGTCATATTTTTGGACAAACTGATTTTTGTCAAAAACCAGCGAAGGCACCTGATTCTTAACAACGCAATTGATAAACCACAGGTAAAGTAATCATGTTTCAGAAACTGAATTCTATTGAACACATTTTTAATGTAATATGTTTAAACAGTGGAGGATTGTGCTTTTGCTTCCAATAAGGTCAATGACAAAACTCGTATTGATTTTGATGGGAGCTGGATTGGGACCTTAATTCTGTTAATATGGCTATGTATATCGAAATGTCTCCTTATTCTAAGGTTCATGTCTGGCAAACTCCTCTTGGATCAGTTACTACTGATCTTTTTGATATTCAAAAAGGCAAGTAACCATTAAATGTATGTTTAAGTACTAATTGAAACACTAGGTCAGTTTTAGTCACTGGCAGGGTTAGACAGAATATAGAGCTACAATTGCATCAAAGTTCCTTTCTCATGGGTTTTAATCTTTAGATTTGATAATTCCAGATTTCAAAGTAAATTGGGTTGGATTTGGCTCTATGGTAATATAATAATCTAAATGCTCTGATATACATGGAAGCTTCTGCATTTGTCTTTTTTATATTTTTTTTACTTTCAAATGGACAGCCCAAACAGACTCTACTGGCCTACTAGACTACATGGTGCCAATGCTTCAGATGTCACACACAGAGGTCATAGATGAGTAGCAGTGAGCCAGGCCTTTCTGTCTGCACACACATAGCCAAGAGATCAGTATATGCTGTATAACCAAGGCACACCAAAAATATTACACTGGATATCATAATATCTAATACCTTCCACAAACATGTCAAAAGTTCTAAAAATACTCATACAACATACCTTGCCTGTGCTCATCAATATGGTTTCTAAAATATTTTAAGGTATTTTACTTAATTACATTCCTTGTGAAATCTACACACGTTCTCCCCAAAGAAGTTTCATATCATGATGGCTCTCCATAGCTGTACTTATTCCCTGGTATCAGTGTTGTGCACAGCCTTGCAGCACGTACAGCTTCACATCCAAACTTGGGCCTCTTACTCCTTGAGACAATGGAGGAATAATTCAGCATCCCTGAAACTATCTTCTGAGACTCCTTATTTAGCAGCTGGACTGGCATAAGCTACTCTTAAATTTAGAAAATTAAGACATTTGATTTAGCTAATCATTCTGGGGAAGGAGATAAGAATTAAAGGGATGAGCCAATGGCAGTCAGCAGCACAAGAGGGCAGGGGAAACCCTTTAAAAGGTATTCCCTGATCCTGAAGCGTGAGTCTCTGCTGCAGCACAAAGGAATCCCAGAGCATTTGCTGTAAGTGAAAGAGAGATCACTCTCCATAGTTTATCCAAACAACAAATCAGAGATGTCTTTTCTTATTTCATTGTGGGGGGTTTGTTTTTGGACTGAGCAAATGTTCATGAAGTGACAAAGATGGACAGGGTTAAATGCTGTAACATAGCACTTATTCATGCCACATTAGGCAGAGGAACACTAACATTAGGCATAAAATTTTATTCCCTTGGTAATATACTTCTGTCCAGATGAGAGAGAATGGGAGAAGAGGGAATTTCCCTTGGAAAAATAAAGCAAGCCATTCACAGATTATATAAAAACTGGCCCTCTTTCAAGTAAATATCCCCATTCTCCCAGTCTTTGTGAAATGTGTGATGATTTGTATAACTATTCCTGTAGCAGAGACCAGTGAAAACATAGGCCTTTCATTGCTCAGTCTGAAGGATCATCTGCATTACTGAATCTATAGTATTTGCCCCTACATTCTTCCCTTAAAAAACCTAATTAGCCACAACACACAGGAGGCTATATTACATTGTCAGGTCTTAAATGTAAAGGGCTAAATTAATCACTGGTGTAATACAACATAGATGTATTTGGCTCAAACTCTTATTGTATATATCAGGGCCGGATCCAAAATTCACTGAAGTCAGTGTGTGTCTTTTGATTTAATTTGAGTGAGAACAAAAGAACAGCCTTCTCAGACCCTACCAAGCAAGTAATTTTTTAAAAATCCACAGCCTTACCCTGATTCTCCCCACCGCTGCAACTGGTGATGAGCAACACGTTCCACAGACACAGACTCCAAAAACAGCTGGAGTGTTGCCAGATGGACATTCATCCATAGTATACCATGCCCTTTTTAATCAACTTCCTAATTAAAAAATGCCATGCTGGCATGAAGTATGAGAAACGTAGGCTTCAAATTATTCACAAAATAATAACCCCCCAACACAAGGTTGGTTGAAAATCTATGATCTTACAGATGTTTATATCTCTGCACCAGGCAAACTCATAATCAATTTCCTTATGCCTCACCCTCAAGATGTATTAAATTTATCCTGAAGGAAACTGGTTTCAGAAACCAATTGCCCAGATGCATTAGGCAGGTGGGAGTTTCAGTGAACCAAAGGGTCTACTGGCAGATGCAACATTGATTTCTGAATATTCAGTCTACCAGACAGCTCCATAGCAGACTTGATTTGATGGTTCTCTATGGGGTGCCCTGCAGCCTTGATTACTTCCACAACCAGGTTGGCTAGGAGTGTTACATGATGACTGTGCTCTGTGTTTTCAGCTTCAGTGTAAACGTATCTCTACAACAAATTGGATCTGAGATCTGATCAGACTTAAAACCCAAACTTATAACTATGCTTACTGCTCTCATGCCCCACTGTTTGAGCCCATTTAAGGCCCCCCCCCCCTTAAGTTCTTTATCATTAAAATTTGCTGCTCTCACTCCGAGTGAGATGGTCATGATGGTTCTCATCAAAGCAAGATATTGTAGAAATTCTATAGGGAAAAATCTCTCAGCATACTAAATATATTTGCTTTTCTCATGACTTATTGATCTAAGGCATGCTTTATTTAGAGAATAGTGCAACACATGGGCTGAATGCTGATTCACTGCATGAAAATCTGGGTGCACTTCTATGGTGTTTAAACCATCTTTATTAGGTATCATTAGGCCTTCTCATCACATGGGGGGGGGGAGAAAGAGGGGGCGAGGAAGAGGCGGAGGAGTCAGCAAGTAATTTATAGCCATGAAGTTTTCTTGCATTATACTATCAAGAACTTCACAATTGCATTCAGAGTTGACCTATGTGATGCAAACATTAACCTAGTTCAGATCAATTTAAATTACATGCAACATTTCCACAATAATGTTCAGTGGTACAAAATTTTTGAAAAGCTATTCTGACACCAGTGAGACAACTACAGTACTCAGAGTTCATCAGGAAATGGTTTCCTATGTCAGAACCTTTCATTTTTAAAGTGTACTTATATTATGTATTTTAAAAAATAACGTACATGCAGATTACTCATGGAAATGCTGATGGAACTATAACAATTCTGTATTTTCACTGCCTTAGTGTATAGCAAGATTGGTATTCAGAAGAATACTTTTCCACCATTCATGTAGCAAAGTTTCAACACCTGAATCAATATTTTAGATATTTTTGCTCATAATATTTGCATTTGATTAAAACAATTCCTTTTTATATACTTAGCTCTTCACCATTAAAATGAAATGAAACCAAAAGTAAAGGGGGGGAAAAAAACCCAAAACTAGTTGCCTATAAATCCAGAGAAATAATAAACTAATAAATATATTTTAAGTCTCTCTCCTTCTTATTTGTCTTTGTATCCATACAGTAGCTTGATTCTACAATTCATAAAAGATGCAGTAATGTAGAGTAGAAGAAGTCCTCCTATGACTGAAAACTATTGTGATACAATTTGGTCCCCTTTAAAAATGCAGAAACATACCTGAGTAGTACAGTCTAAGACAAAGAAACCACTGCAGATGAAAACACTAAACCAAACTATTCTCCTTGTGTTGCCAGTTCATGCTGCTAGATTGAAATGCAAATAATTTAATATTTCATCCTCCAGAAAGTTTAAGGTGTAAATTAAACATAACATGAATTCACACTTTTATATTAGCTTAAAATGTATTGAATTTTGAATCTGCCAGTTATAACTGTTATTTCTTTTCTTTGTTTCAGTCGATAAATGAATATAATGAAAAAAAAAACAGCAATAGAGACAAATGACTTTTTTCCAGTTAGATTCCATTTCATTGTATGTAGTTTTACCTTACTTTGTTTTCCTAATGTTTAGAATTCTATTCTGCAATTCAATGTAAGCTTATTTGTTTAAAATACATACAACTATATATGCACTCTTATATAATCAGACTACATGTCTTCACCCTAACAACCAAGTTTAAGCTAAACATTCAAAACTTGAACAAACACTATGAAATGATCAAAAGCAACTAAAAACTGCTTGTTAAGAGAGAATAGTTTATTCCAACATTTTTTGTTTGGAGCTTTTGGCATGGTGAAGACTTCTTCTGCTTGTTTGGTATTTTATGAAAATAACTACTACACAAGTATGAAATGCCAAAAAGATAAAAAGCTATATTCCCTTTGAAAATATTCACTGTTGTTCTCCAAAGCAAAATAGTTAAAGATGACTCCTAAAAATACAAGCCTCTAAAATGAAAGCCAATCATTCTTTAACTTATCTGCAATAGTCAGAAAGCTATGTAAAGACAATTCAAGGATAGTAATTTCTATCTAACATTAACAGCAGTTAAAAAACTAGGTCAGTTAAAATGAAAATCTCCATTTTTAAGGAGATTAAGAACCATTAAATCAGGATAAAACTATTCCTAAATGACTATACAGAGAGGGAAGCAAATTCAGCCAAATATTAAAATATTCCATGTTGTAGTATATACATTATAATTATGTAAGAAATATATATCAATGGATGATCTATTAGAAAACTAGGATTTTATTCATGTTCAGTATTTTCTGGCAGAATTTTGAGTAATTAAAAGCCTGTTTTTATTTATTTTCTTGGTTTTTTCAGCCTGCTCTTCAATAAAGAGCCTCTCTCAGCAACACAGAAATCACGATTTTTCCCTCCCACTAACAATATGCAGATCTATAACTTAAGTTTGGGTTTTTAGAATAATTAGTGAGTTGGCTGGTAAATAAACTACAATCTTATTCCAAACAGGAAAATACATACCAGTTAAAATTAATTACTTCTAGGCTTTAATTGAAATAGCATTTACTAATGTTAATGAATGAATGGACATTGTTTTCTGAAATTTGCATTTGCAAATTTCCATTATTAAATATATTTAATATTTGCTAGAACAATTACAAAGGGCTAGATCCTGCTCCCATTGAAATGAATGGCAAAACTCCCCACTGACTTCAGAGAGAGCATGTTCTTGCCCTGAACAGTTGAGATAATCTCCAGATCTCTGAGTATGAAAATATGTTCAGCAGTTTAGCAAAAAGGTACAGCAAACTGGCTATTCTATTGTTACTGTCCAGAGAGTTGAACTTTCCTTCACTTTCTGAACAAGAGCAAAGTGATCTGAGAACAATAACAGTGAGAAAAGGGCATATTTACCTTGAGGGAATATCAAAGGGAAAGCTGAAGAATTGCAAAACAAAGTAGTCCAAATGAATTATCTGTGCATTGCCGTCCAATTCTGCACCTTAAACTAGGCCAGAGTCTGTCAGGCAATCATTTCAGCACCAGCCACCCTGCCTTCCATCTTAAGAGATTCACCCAGAAAATTGACAAACCTGCTCCACGACAACAAAACTCTTCTAATGCTTTTGAACGCCCACCATTTGTTCTCCATTCATCCAATCAACTTTTCACTGCACATCTTCTCTTGCTACCGAGGCTCAGAGAGGGGATCACTTCTCATCTGTATGCTAATTATTTTGCCACATGGACAAAAGTAATAATGCTTTTAGACAGGAAACCAACGGGCCTGAAGTAGAAGACAGAAATTAATAAATTGACACCACTAAACGATGCAAAAAAGATGGGCATGCGTGCAGCACTGTGGCTGATGGATCAGCTGTAACCTCCATTTAAAAGCAGCAGACAGACAGGCGATGGGCTACAGCAAGCCTAGGCTGTGTAGTATGCATCAAGCACCAGTTCCCTTAGAGACCATATTACTGCAGCAGAACATCAGTAGCATATTGCTGACTTACCCTCTCTCAGTCTGCATCCTTTAAGCAATACAAAACATATCCATTTCCCCAAATCCTAACGTTGGCGGGTGGGGGAGGAGGACTGCACCGCTAAGCAAGATATTTTTTCAGCTATAGTTTTGGCTTAAAAAAAATCAATATTTTTTTAATTCTCCTGTTTATTAGGCTTGCAATAGTCAGACAAGATTGGGGCTGTCTACTAGAATGCTTCCTGCATCGTACCCACAGGCCCCTAAATCTCTGGAACAGAGTGTGTATCATGTGCAGTGCTGTATTTAATGTAATAGATGGGAACCATAAATACCAGTCAGACTGTTAACAGATACGGAGTAGGTGATACATCTAAAAATACCTCCTCTAGCTCCTATGGTAAAATGAAGCTTGGGTAAAAGAAATCTTCGAAAATTCAGCAAACCTGTACACTTTTAAATGTTTATTGTTTTTAAAATGATTAAAAATAAATATAAGTTATCTGCTTGCCACTAAAACCACCTTCCAGTGTGTATAGAGTTAACTCAAATTTCTGTAGCCTCATTTATTTTACCAGCTAGCACCATATTCTCTCTTTTAAAACAAAGGAAATAAACTATTTCCAGCTGGAAAGATTACCAAGCTTCTACCACTGATGTAAATTTGGGCAAGGAAACTTTCATTGGACAAACAGACCAAATGTAAACAAGATCTCATATACAAAAGACTAAATTTGCATGTGGCTTTCACAAAAAATGTTGTTAGCAAAATCAGGTTGACGTTGTAGCTCTGGCTGCCTCAGACTAGTAAACGAGCTGTATGATCAAGGAGAGGGTCTTTTTCACTCAAAGGGACACTCAAATTAGTACACTCCCCCACCCCCTTTATAACACTCACTGTCCTGACAAAGCCTTTTTCAACCATCTTCCCCTCCCCAAACACCGTAATAAGCTTCACTACAGAGAATCTGATTTAATAATACTTCTTTCTGTCCAACGCTCGAAATATGGGGCAGGGCTCCTGAATGAGGTTATCGGGAGGGTAAAGGCTCGCTTTAAATCTGTCCCCTAAACATGCCATTTTCGTACCAGGCTGAAAATTCGTGACCTAGCTAGAACTGCAGCGCTCTTTACACAAATTCAAGCCGAATGTATTTATTAACAAAACGACGGTAAGGAAGCTGGAACCCACTCGAAGGGGCTTGGAGGCAAGTCTAGCAGCTGGGAGCCTAGGCTTCCCTGCTGCACCCTGCCCTCCATACAATAGAGAGAGAAGTAGAGCACCTCTCAGTAAAATTGTCAGCAGCTACCAGGCAAAAGCCCTCCTTCAAAATCAATTTCTGCCAAGCAGCTATTTTTCGTATGAACAGGCGCACACGGACGCGGGTTGATTTGGTTGCCCTCTTTATTGCCATGGCACTCATTGCCATCCCCCTGATTCCCCCACCCTGTTAGTTTGCCGCCTTCAGTGATGCTCTCTCCTCTGCAAGCAGCACCCCGCTGATAAACCACTGCAGGCTTGCAGAGGGGGACCATGCTGCCCACTGTTTCAGCAGTAGAGACTGAACACCAAAGGGGTAAATGGCAAGAAACACCATTTCCTCCCCCCTCCCCGGAGGTAATCCCTCTAAAGCCTGAATCTGTTGGCTGACGTGTTGAGACCAGACATGTTGGTTGCTACAGAGGTTACAATTCCCTTCCCATCTAGCATTGCCAGAAATCACGCTGCAGTCTGAGCGGGGGTGTCGGGAAGCCTCTCTGTGTGTAGTAGCCCTTAGCGTCTTGAGCCATCGCAGCCACAGCGATGACAAACTTTTCTAAAAACCCCTCTCCCTTGTCAAAAGGGGTGAAAAGCACACCGCAAGCAACGTGCTCGCAAAAGCAACATCCTCGGTTGCATTAATTGGGAGGGTGGGAAATGGAGTGTTTCCCCATGAAGCAGAAAGGATTTGCGTGTGTCTCCTCTCCCCAACACACACACACCTGTACTTTCTGTAATTCTTCTCTGTCATCTCTGATTACATCTACCTACGCTCCCAGGACTCCTCGTGACGCCGGCGTCTAGGACGGGGAACACTCCGGGAGCCCCCATCGGGAAAACATTCGGAAAGCTCGAGCAAGGCAGACGCGACACGCCGGGGCAGACGCCGAGACGGTGGAAGCGGTTCCACGAAGTAAGGAGACAGCAGAGGCAGCGTCTCAAGGAGAAACGCCTCTCCTGACCTCTATGGCGGAAAGCGAGTGCCTAGCTCCCAGGTCTGCCGCCTTATGCAGCAGGAGGGTGGTTGGGGTTGGGTTGGTTTTTTTTTAACCGAACTAAGCCCCTCTTAAACAGAACAATCACCATGTAAAACCAGCTGCCAAAGGGGAGTCGCCAAAAACAGCCTCTATGTGCTTCTATTGTTTGAGGTCACTTTGGGGGTTCAGCATTTTACAGTAACTTCCTCTTCCTGGCGGGGGACGACGACAACAAACCCAACCAAACAAAAAAAACAAACAAACCCCTGTCCTCTTTCATATGCCACAAGTTGACATGCCACCTTACCTTGCCCACCTGTCCGGAGGCATGGTATTAACATAAGGCTGAGGTACATACCTCCTGACAGGTGTTTACAAACTTTGCAATGGCTGGAAAACCGTTTGCACCTGGCAAAAATCTCACATTCTTGTTCAGATTTAGAGCTGGCGCAAAGAAAGGGCCCAGTCCTGCTACCGTGGGCGCCAGTATCAAAACCACCCCACTGGAGCAGGATGGAGCCCAGAGTTAGCTGTATAAATTAGAAGCATTTGCACACCCACCCACACATATATAAAGACTAGTGTGGACGATAACCTGGGAGACTGGTGATTCATTGGGCTAATTATCCTCCTTAAAACGTGAGGGTATGGTGTTAATGGTCTGGGATGCCTCCCCTTCTCCCCTCCCCCCCACACAGCCCGTGCCTCTTCAGTGGCGGGGGGAGGGAAGGATGCTTAAGCAGCGTTAATGAAAGAGCGCTCTGTTCTTTCTGAAGACTACCTGAAGTGAACTAATTTCAGCTGACCTTTACTGGAAAACCTACCATGTCATTTACTTTCTCACCGGTGGTAGTTTCTTGCAAACTACCGGAAGCATAACTCATGCACGAGACAAACTTACTACTGTCAGGCTGGAATTAGAGTCCTGTCTTTATTAGGGGGAAAAAATACCAGCAGCCTTTATTAGACTGTCACCGTAAGAACCTGTTCCTATACAACCCTGCCTATGTCCTTTATTAAAGGTGTAGCCTTCTAAAACAATTGCGGGTAAAAGTACTTCTGGAGGGGGGGCAGGAGAGGAGGCAGGTGACAGGAAAAGATTTATTATTTCTTCAGAAGGGGTTTTCATTGACGTACACTGTTAACAACTGTCGGATTTTCAGTAACCCCACAAAAGGTTACAGTAGGTTCTGTGACGACGTACTTGGAGAATTTTGAAAAGAGGCATTAGTCATCCAATGGACTCTAGTGGTTGCAGCGGAATCGTTGGGATCTATTGTCTCACTAGGTACTTGAATATCTTTACGTGCATTATTTAGTAGATTGCTCTTCAGCCAGGCACTTTTAACGTGAAAGAATTTTTATTTTAATGGTTTGCAATAGTTCCTTTGAAGTCATGACCAATCCTTGCCACAACATAGTTTAATGGATGGCTTCAATTTTGAATATAGGGCCTTGTTCATAAAGAATAGGAAAGAAAGAAAAATGTGACAAAAGAAGTTACTGCACATGCGCAGTAGCCAGTTATTAAATGATAGCAATATAACTTTTACATAATAAAAATCACATACCAAACAGCATAGCAGCAGATCCTGCACTAATACTGTGCAAAATGTCTTGGTTTTTTTTTTTAAATCATGCCTAGTCTGATTTAGAAATCTCAAACCAGAAAACTATTGTATAATTTTTATTGCAACCGAAAACAAGCTAAATCGTTTATATTATGTATTCACCAACGGGAGACTTTTAAACCAAGTTTCAGTCAAACAACGCTTAGCAATGTCAAACTCCTGAAAACTGGGGTTGCAATGCAGGGAACCTTCCATCTATGCTGGTGCCAGTGAGGGCAGTCATAATGTTGAAGAATTAACCTTGATACTATATATGTTTATTCGTGTAAAAAGGAGGAAAACTAGTGATATTAACTCATTGTGGAATACTTTGAAGAGGCATCATTGAATATAATAACACCTGTAATGCCGTTATATCTTGATAGTAAAATTGCATGGATGCAAGGAAGTACTATTTAAACTACAGTATTAGGTTGATTTCACAGACTAAACAAAATGTATACAAGGACAGCTTTTTAAAATTAAAGAAAGAAGCATTAAAGAGCACAGATTTTATATTTTTACCCCAGCCATCTTCATATTGTCTAATTATAAAGCATAAAGGCGTCTCTTGCTTTTATCTCAATGAGCAGAATCATTAAGGTGATGAAAGTAAGTCATTTTCACATTGCCAGTAAACTAGTACGAAATCAGTCAGTGCTGAATGTAATTGCTATCAGCAGCGGACAGCTCCTGGTGCTGAAAGGGAAAGGCAGAGAAACCTCTTTCACAATAGCTCACTCAACCAGCCTTTGAAAAATCCCAGCAAAACTGAATGAGGTGGCAAGTGCTCGGGCTGAATAGCTCTTTCTGCAGAACAATAGCAGCCAACTCCAAATCCTACTATAATCACATTAATGAGATTAATCAGTGAATTAGCAGTAGTCAAATGTCAGGGTGGCAAGAAGGAATCCAACCAAGCTTCATAATTAACTTTTGGGGGTCAGGGAGAGAGAACCAACTGTGCTGTCTCTTAGGCTTTTTCAGCAGTTTACCCATTTCTCTTTGGAAGATCCTAACGATTCAAGAGGAAAAAATAAATAAAAAGACCTCAACCTGTTCATGCTACAAGACAGCCTGCTAATACACAGTATCGGGCTACTTTTCTGTTACTTTCAGTGGAAGTCCACTGAGGGAATTAGTATCATTTCAAACAATCCACCCAAACTGTCAGAGCTACATTGTGTTCAACTTCATGAGTGTGAAATTAGTTTTGTAATCCAACGTCCGCCACCAAATAGAATACGCATGATAAATAAGGCAGATAAAAAATAAATGTCATTCCCTTTAAGAGTCTATGGTACAAGAATACATTTTTGGGGAGGTGAACAGCACCTTTTAAAATATTAGCAGTCACATGTTATCAGGATGATAATCTACTACTGGGTCTATTGGAAACTGGTTCTTATAACCAAAAATAAGAATAATTTTAATTAAGTAATTTAGTGGAACTTCCTTTCTGTGGCCAAGTCAGAGACCTGCCATATTGTAACTGACCTGAATACGAGTGAAACTTCTTTTAATCTGAAATTCAGCACCCAGTGTTACAGGGAGTTACTATGCAGTATTAAATTTAGAAATAAGCTTCTTTGCAAATGGCAAATAACTGAAACGCAATTATGTTTATTAGCAAAAAAGGGGATGCTGCATAATTCACTTTCTGCCTTTTAAAGCAACAGTATTGTCAGCCGTGTGAAGCATTTGTAATAATCCCACCACCCCCTCCAAAACCTAAGCTTACAAACACTTATATTACTTCTGTGGAAATGAACGTTCAAAACAAAAACAAGAAAACTTTGGTTTGTAGTTTGTCTACCTGAGGTTGTGTACAGTGCTCATCATAGAGGAAAAAATGACTTGCTTTTGTTCTCTGAGTTTAATCTTATCCAGTCACCAATACAAGTACAGGAGGAGAATCTGCTTAACGGGTAAGTTTTAATTACTTCTGATTCCTTTCTACAATCTTCAGCTACTTTTCAGTGTTTGTTATATTTATCCTTTTCACCAAGTTTACATAGACTGTAACTCTACATTACACAGTATTTTCTTCAAGCTGTACTTATCAGAACTATCTTTAAACTGAAGTATGGGAGGATGAAGATTTCAGCACGGAATATTAAACAAATCAACATTATCTGCAAAGCTAGTTTTATGTTAGGAATAATATATCATGTCAAACTATTGTAATTTGAAATATTTAAGAAAGTTATCTTTAAAATGCAACTTTTCTGTGAATATTACCTTAACAAGTATAAATCCATTATTTTCCTGTCACCGTGCCTTCAAGTCATATTTTGTGTAAAAAAGCATAGAGGTTTAGCATCTTTTATTTAAATGTGTTTGAATATCTGTAATGCTCAAGTATTTTATGGGTATCAGAAGTTGTCGTCTCAGGACCTTCGTATCAAAAGTACTGTACCACATGCATCAAGTTTATACAAACAACATGCTTAATGCAGCCACACACTTTCGTGCACTGAAATCAGACTTCCGCATCTTACTAACTAAGCTACAGTTCAGTACAATCTCATCTGCACAGCAACACCGCAAGAACTTGAAAAGAACAAACAATGGACAGTACAAACTATCGAACAACTGCAAAAGCCAATACCCACCCTCCTAGAATCAGCTCTCTGAATAAAACACAGCCCTCACCTAACACCATTAAGTATTACAAACTAACCACAATAACGACATTTCAGCATGGTTCAGAAACAGCCCTGGCTCACGACAACTTTGAAAGGATGAGGAGTAAGAAGCATACCACAGAGACCCAGAAAAGGCTGCTTTTTTTCTTCACTGAACACTGAAAAGATACCCCACGTTCCAGGGATTAAAAAAAAAAAAATTAAATACACCCACCAACACTGAGTAAAAATCAGGGGGGCTTCAAGAAGACTGCAGGGGAAAAGCTCTCTCACTCTCCTTAGTGTGCAGAAGCTTAGGGGGGAAAATGTCGCCCTGGCAGGAATGACAAATGCAGCACGATAGGCTAGCAGGCCTGAGGGATCTGTTTTACTTCCACATACATCCTCTAATGCACGCACTCCCACTCATCCTCTCGATATGCTCCCCCCCCCCCACTTTCTTTTTTTCCACCAGCTCCAAATCCCCGGCATATGACCTTCTGTTAAATAGATAAAAAAAATTTGCTTATCAGTCATGCAAATGAGGCTGAATTCATTTTCCACAACAGATGGCCTCATAGATAATGATGATGGAAGAGAGAAAATTGAATGTCTCTCACAAGGTGGTCATGGCAACCGAGAGCAGAATCATATCAATAATAAGCTCACTGCATAATAAGGTTGTCAATCCCACAAATCAAAGTCTCCAGCTAAATCAGGTAGCCCACCCCCAAGTCGTTACCAGGTAAATAGAGAAACGGAGCGCGTTGGTGGCTGATTTAAAACAAAAACAAAACAAAATAAGGGATTGTGAAAAGAAATGGCAGCTCGAGCAAATTCTGAGACACAATTGGAAGGAATAATCAGGAGAGAGTTTTTCCCCCCTGTGTTAATTGTGTTTTATTGGATGATTGGGGGGAGGGGGTTGATGGGGTTTTGCAGGGGATGTGTATATTTGAACAGCGAGGCTGGTATTTCGAACTCGAGCTGCTGCTGGAGTCTTTCTCCCCACCCTGTCTCTGATGTGGAGTGCTGCATTGATGCACTCTAGCAGTTCGCCTCAGGCTTCCACCTTGGCTCCCAGGGGGCCACCCCGCAAAATGAATCAGCAGCCATCCTGAGCAGCCTGATTAAAATGAAAATGGCAAGGCACATGTCTGGGCGGAACTAGAGCTGAGCTGAGCTGCCTTGTCTGGCAAGCATGCTCAATATAGCTTTTGCTAATAATGGCTTACTGCCTTTCATTTTTAAAGGTATTACCATTTCCCCCTTCTCCCAACGCCCTCCTCCAAGCATATAATGGTGCTGGCTTTCCCCTCCCCCCCCCTTAATTGTATATTGCTCACAGTTATAGTCTGCCAGACTGACATGCAGTTATTGTGAAAAGACACACTGTCTTCGCAGGGAATTTCTCCTCAAATATGCTGAAAACCCCAAGACAACCTATTAACATGCAGCTATAAATTATTTCCAGCTATTAGCTAGAAAACAGATCTCGGGGAGGGGGAGCCCTGCCTCATCTAGGCACAGCCTAATATCCTGAAAGGGAGCTTTTAGGAGAAAAAAATCATTTCTGTATCCCTTCCCTTGCAATAGTACCTACATCACAACGCATGTCTACCAGCACATGAAAAAGCATCGGTCTGCAACCCTGTATGAATGTATTTAGGAAAAAATCCCGCCTGGGCAACAATTCTAGGAAAACTCCCCAATGCAGCGAATTGGACGTACTGAGAAAAAGAACAATTGAACTGCAGATTTGAAAAGTCCCCGTTCAGCTGAGTGTAAAAACACTGTTGTGGGGCAATCAGATTTTTTCCAGCCTTAAGAATATGAATACACGCCTCATATTTTAAAGTTGGCCAGCTTTAGCTGTTTTATGAGGCAAGTGAGGGCTTCAGTTTGCTCTTCATGTTCCTTCTCTATTGTGTGGGTGAGACTCCTCCTAGGCAAACGCTGCGGTGGCAAAGCTATAGCTTCAGCTCTGTGCATATTATATTTACACACACACACACACACACAAGACAGAAATGCCTTCAGTTAATTCCTGTTTCTGAGACGCGCTCTTTCCTGCGCTCTACCCCCGATGCTGCAGCGTGAACCAGAAATCAATAGAGCTGCTCTAATGGAGGTTCCACGCAGCCAAGCAGCTGCAGCCGGCTGCGCGCGCGCGCCCGCGCGCCCCCACACAATGACGTCTGGGCAACTTTTTCAGCCGATTGGACACCGCATCGGATGTTCTGTGGAGCAAAGAATAGGCGGAATCTGCTATTACAGTCTGCTAAAAAAAAAAGAAGAAGAAGAAGAAGAAGGTAGCTTGTATTTTCCTGGCTCCACGGGAGCAAGGCTGAGCCTGGCGACAGAGTGTGTGAGCGAGAACAGCTCTCGAGGGGTGGGGTGGTCACCCCGGAACAAAAGATAACACCCTAAGATGATCATAGACCCTGCTGTGACACAGACCTCTGCAAAGCACACGGGATTGTTAGTTTCACAGGGCTACACGTTCATATCACGAGAGAGAGAAGAATAAGGCACGGGAGCTAGACATGAAAATCAGAGTTGTTTCATAGCTAGATGAACAGGATAATTCGCGCCCCTTGGCGCGTTTGCAAGGATTTCTGCCTCCCCCATCCATCGCAGGAGTGTTTTAACAAGAGCTGTATTTTAAATTCATGGTCGTAAATTACGGACTGGGAAAAAAATGAATCACGTCAACTGCAATTGTCCTTCTGCTTCCCTTACCTACAACAGCACAATACTACATTTGCTAAGTTATTCCTTCCCGTGTTTTTAAAGTACATTTTTCCATATCCATGCTGCAAAGCTGCTGATCATCGTTACCTGAAGCTGTATCTCATTGAACCAAGAAGCTACCGTGCTGCTGAATCTCTCTCTTTCTCTCTCTCTGTGTGTATTTTATATATAAATTTACTCCCAAAATAAGGTATTCCTGGGACCTACGGCACGGCAGAACACCTCCCCCATCGTCCTGTCAATGTGTCTGAGCTTCAGGATATTGACAGCAACTGCCCCAGCTCGAGTCTGGCTCCAGCGGAGCATTTATATTCCTTCCACTCAGCCCTGTGTGGTTTTTTTTTGCAGGGCTGAGAACGCCAACCCAAGACCAACTCTGGAGAAATAAAGTCTGGGAAAATGAATGAATCGTAAAGCCAAATTGCACGACAGAGCCACATTCCAGACAGTGTTGTACAGTTAATTCTTATGCAAGCTTTAAAAACTCCAGATCAAAACTAAAAATTATGGGATGTGGCAGACTGCAAAGTAATGGACTGTAGGACATTTTAGAACAAAAAGGGGCCAGTAAGCTCAGGAGTCCACCTTCTCTTCCCAGTTAGCAACTATACTTCCACAATATACCCCCCCCTCCAAATATTTGCCTAGTCTGGGTTTAAATTATTTATACTAGTTGCTCTTTCTGCTGTCCTTGGCAGTTTGTTGCACATATTAACTGCTCTCTGTGTAAAGCTGTTCTGTCTAGATTCCTTTCCTGCCCAGCCCTTACTTTGCCTTAACTCCTTTTGTACTGGACAGAAAGCATTGCACATTTCCAATGTCTGCTCACTTGTACACAGATTTCAGGATGTAGAAGGTACATTCAGCAGCCCAGAAACTGAGTGTTTGCTAGACATAGTAGGTGGTGTGTTAGGCAAACATTAAACAGTTTGTGGTACCTTCCCTTGTGTCTGAAATTAATCCCCCAAAGCTTAACCTACATGGCAAAGTATATTTCCTTTGCATTTAAAAAGGAATAGTTGTCTTTTCTCTTTAAAAACCCCAACAAAACTTAAGATGACTGATACTTATGAAAGTAAATATTGTTACCACTGACCCATTGGAAGGAACATTTTTCATGAATTTCCCTAGTTTAGCTGATGCTATATGTATCAATACCAAATGAAAAGAAAAGCAGCAGCTGCCCAAGGAGAGGGAGCACTTGCAATATACTTCCTGCTTGAGGAGGAGTTTGCCCTAGTCCTTTCTGCTGGTCCATAAATCTTGACATCCCCTAGGTCCTACCATGTATGGATATCAAAGTATAGGTTGTCTCTCATGCTGCCTTTCCTGTCTCATGCTAAGAGTTCTAGATCTTTGGATCCAGTCAAGCATTCATCTATCCTTCACGGTTGGCTCTAGTGAAATCTTCAGGAAAAGGGGGAAGCTGTGCCCTCAGCCTCCTGTGGTATTTAGCCCTTTGA
Organism: Lepidochelys olivacea; assembly: GCF_965140295.1. NCBI lineage: Eukaryota > Metazoa > Chordata > Testudines > Cheloniidae > Lepidochelys > Lepidochelys olivacea. The sequence goes on along the minus strand of NC_140413.1, from coordinate 36,713,938 downwards.
CGCTTTTGTGAGCCTTAGCTGCCGCAAGATGCCACTAGCAAATGAACTGGCACCACCACCTCATATTGCTAGGACCCTTTTTGCATGTCTATGGCAACATCTCAAAGATGAACCCTCACCAGTTCAAAGAGTTCTGGACAATGGTGCCACCAAATTCCTAGTAATCCTTAATTTAACTCTGTTGCTACACCTCCTGACGCAATCAGTAGTTGCAGCGTCAGTGTGCTATGCCATGGCCATTGAGAAAGGAGTTCAGATCAGACCAATAAAGCCCAGTGCTCACAGTGTAAGTAATGGATGAGAGGCATGAGCTGGTACCACACATACACCTGAATCCTTCCCAGTGGATGTGGTCTGCATCATGGTTGTATCCTAGTTGTGAACCTAAGTTTTTTCTTGGACATGTTTTTCCATGCCCGGAACATGATATCATGCCCAATGTTCCACCTATTTAACGGAGCAATCATTTGAAATGAAACTACAGATGGCAGTCAGACAGGTGAGTGAACAGGTATTTGAGAATCTGGCACCTCATGGAGATAAATGTACCCCCAGAGACATTCTGAGTGCAATCTGCACATTGATCATAACTCATGGTCTGGGAACCCCATAATGGCAGCTCCAATGCAGAAAAAGTAAGGACCATACTTGCCATGGGGGAACCCCCCTATGTGCCAGCAACCTGTGAAGGACTGCTAAGAGTAGGAACTGGGTTGGGGAGCCCTATCCATGTGGAGAAATGGTACACCCTCAACACAGTGGAAAGTACACTTAGATACCATCATAAGGTAACAGCTGAGCTCATACACTACAAATCAGGTTTGGAAAAAAATGAAGGTTATAGTCCAGACGGTCTGATGTCAGCATAAATTCCCCAAGCACAGGGCACCGTCCTCACTCTCCAGCTCCCATGACAAGCTTGCTCTTTTGGAAAGTCCCAAACAAGGCAAACATGCAGGTGGCCTGTTAGACCTGTTACTCCACAACTGAGTTGGCAATTAACTAAGCTTGGGACAAAGGTTCAGCAATATCTGTAGAGTGGTGGGGCATTACTTCTTCCCGGTAGGCACTGGTCCTAGTCAGACCTCCATCATTTTCCTGGTGAAACATGATGTGGTCAGGGTACTGGACCATCTGGGGTGGGGTGGGGGGGCGACCCAACAACCTTCCAGCTAGTAGGCAAAGATAGAATGCACCAACCCGTGTCAGCTCAGATTAACTGTAAATTGTTACAAATGAATCTAAAGGGTGGGCCATTCATTGAGAAGCCCCAAAAGTGCCTTAAAACAAGAATCTGTGAAAGCCAGTCTTACATGCCCTTCTTGTGCTCAGGGCAACAGATTACTTCAGAAGCCCCAAATCTATCATGCCACCAAGGAGTTTTGGCTTCACACATAGCTACTGCTCTGCTCCTACAGTCAGTTTCTAAAACCAGTCTTCTGAACATGAGAGACGCACAAGACATATCACAGACGAGCTTGGTGATAGCCACTCACGTGTATTTTGGTGAGACCATGGCTAGAATAGTGCATGTATTAAGGATGAAAGATCCCCAAAAGTTTCATATTGCAACTTCATTTTGGATAAGCATGTTATACTTCAGAGGTTCAGTAAAGGTCTATCTGACTACACAAACTTCTTCAGAATGCATTATTGCTCTGGGACTTTCACAAGGAAAGACTGTCATGAGATTTCCAGAACTACTGCTCCTGGCCAGAAATACCATGATAATAACCTCTTCTCCACTCATCTGGCACTCTGAATTCGAGATTCAGACAGAAGCTTGATGTGAAAACATATTTCAGCATCTCAATGAACGATTTTGCTTATAACAATGAGAAAATGTATAGGAAAGGTTTGTATTTATCTGAACTGGTTCACCAATCTGTATCCAAAACTAGAACGATTATTGCTTGTTATTTACTGAGGGATGTGTGCTTTCAGTTTCGCTATTGACGTCCATGAGAAGAAGGAGCTGCCCCACAGTAGTGTCAAGAAATTGGAGACAATTCAGTGAAAAAGCAATAAAAACAATTAAGGGACTGGAGGGAATAGTTATAGGAAAAGATTAAAAGGGCTAAATACACAGAGCTTGAGTAAATAACTAAAGGCGGATATGATAACCTTCTTCATGTACTTGATGGTTCAAAACACCAAGGAGGGAGACCAATTGTTTAGGGTGTCCTAAAGGATGTTACTAGGAGTAATGAGAATAAATTAAGCAAAGGAATATTAAGGTTCAATATCAGGAAACGATTCCTAATGGTGTGATCTATTAGACTGTGATATAATTTCTTATGAGATTAGCAAAGCCACATTACTCAAGTCATTTATAACTGGACCAAACAAAGCACTGCAGGTTATACTGTAGGGAACACTCCTACAATGGCAGGGGAGTAGTCTACATAGCCTAATAGGTCTTTTCTCTCTCTCTAAATTCAATGCTTCTCAATTCTTATTAGTTTACATCTCTGGTTAAGCAATAGTCCCCATTGTAAGATCTCTTGGCTAAATCAGAAAGCATCATGGGAATTCTGAATCTCATAATGGAACAAAAGGAAACTTTCACTACTAGAAGGTGAAGGGAGTTTTTCCAGTTTAAAATAGGTTTATACAGTACTTAATTTAAAAAAAAAAGTTAGTAGAAACAGATTAATTTTTTTTAGTATTTTTATATCATTATGACCAAATGTAATGCCAGCAATGTGCTAGGCACTTTAGCAACAGGGTAAAGTGTTAATCTAAGATCATGAAAGATTTACAATCTAAGGTCCCAATTCAGTAAGATGCTTAAATAAGTATCTAACTTCTATCAAGTGAGTAGTTTAAACAGCATCAAAGCAAACACATACACGTGAACTTTTAATTGGAACAATGTATAATGCAACAACTTTTTGCTCTTTGTACCTTGCAGCCTTTGTTACCCCCAAGCCACATCGATGTGAATAGGACTACTCATGTTCTTTAAGTTCAGTACATGCCATAGAGTTATGCATATGCTTAAGTCTTTGCAGGATAAGGTCCTACGTAAACTAAGGCTAAGGAAAGGCATGCAACAGAAGTTGGAGACTGAACAGCGGTGACCAGTGGTTCTTGTTACTTCTACTTTATTTTTCATATTTATTATATAGTAAATACTTTGATATCCTTGAAGCAGTGTGCTTTCAAAAGGGCCTTAGGAGAAGAGGATGGGGAAATGACAGATTGAGGCAGGGTGTGTCATGCGTAAGGGGCATCATGGAAGAACATGTGATGATGTGAATGGGAAGAAGTGGGCAATGACTGGGGGGGGGGGGTTGGGTGGAACACAGACTGAAAGGTGTGAGGACCAAAAAGTTTTACCCTTTTTCAAAAGAAAAGTGATACTTTCTTGCTAGAAATGCAGCCTAGTTTGTTCTTGCAATGCCTCTGTTTTACCATTAAAATATTAAACTCCATTTAAATTTTCAAATCTGTGCTATAAAAATTCAGAATGTGGTAGCACCCAGAAGCCTTATTCAGGATTGGAGTCTGCAAGAGTGGACCCACATTGTCACATTAGACTTATGTCATCTCTTTTACATATAATAGGGAACAACATTTTTCACCATGGGTTCCTTAACAGGACATCCAAATAGGACATTTGGATGCTTATACAGACCCTTAGATTCACACACTTACATGCCACCTGAAGCATCCAAACCCAAGATTTGAATGTTCTGTTAAGGAGCTTCTGCTTGAAAGTGATGCCTACAATTCCATCTTTATCCAACAAAAGCTATCTATGGAAGTTTGAATTGCATTAGCACTGCACAAAGCATGTTCTGTGTCCCCCCCACCATGTAATTCTCACTAGAATAGTTACTCTATGAGAGACTCTACCATAGGGAAGTAGGCTGCATTACGTTACCAGATAGGGCAGGATTCACCAAAGCACTCACCGTTAAGCCAACAATGCCTAACCAGATTTTGTAGTTTCAACTAGGGAGAAAGTACTTTCTTCAAAACAAGAAGCAGGCCCTAGCTGTGTAGTTCAGGAGGCCTGTGAAGCTTCTGCTTATCAATGGCCGTGAGGGTCATTTTCCTCTGCACAAAGCCTAGCACATGTACAACATTGGAATAGCCATATCAGATCAGACCTGTGGTCCAACTACAAGATGCTTCAAAGGAAGGTGTACAACAGCCATAGCAAATGATAATACGCTACCATATCTCTGGGCAAGTTTCTTCTGAACTTGTGTTGGTTGGATTATATATTGGAGCACGATGGGTGATGACAGATACAATCATTTGCAGTCCAATATAACTAGATTTTGATGTCAAACCATACTTAATTGCATTTTTCCAAAATTAAGCACATTACTTAGTTCTGATTTTTTTCCCCCAAGCGTTTCCAGTCTCATCTGACCTCTAATTTTCTTCCATCACTTGTTGGGTCTTTTGCCTTATTTCTTCAGTTAGACATTTCAGACAGTTGGCGCCACTTTTTATATAAAGTGCTGAAAAATGGCTACTAGTCCATCATCTATTAGAGTTGCCCCTCTGCCATTTGTAATCCAAAGTAATTGGATTTTGATGTCAAAATGTAATTTATAATCAGTTTTTCAGAATTAAGGAACATGCTTAATTTTTATGTTTTTTCCTAAACATTTCCAATGTTGTCTGACCCAGAGTTGTAGAAGATAGCAATTGTCCTCATCTGCCATCCCTTGTGGCATACCAAAAGAAAATGGAGAACCTCTTCTGAAAGGACACCAGGTGAAAAACACCATCCTCTTCCGGGACTCCTTTTTACATCATTCTGGGATGTATTAGCAAGAGTGTTGTAAGCAAGCTAGAAGTCATTCTTCTGCTATACTCCATGCTGAATAGGATTCAGCATGGAGTATTGTGTCCAGTTCTGGGCATCACGTTTCAGGAAAGATGTGGACAAATTGGAGAAAGTTCAGAGAAGAGCAATAAAAATGATTAAAGGTCTAGAAAACATGACCTCTGGGGGAAGACTGAAAAAACTGGGTTTGTTTAGTCTGTAGAAGAGAAGGCTGAGGGGGGATAAAATAAGAGTTTTCAAGTACATAAAAGGTTTTTACAAGGAGGAGGGAGAAAAATTGTTCTCTCTAACCTTTGAGGATGGAAGCAGCAACAAGGGGCTTAAATTGCAGCAATGGACATTAGGAAAAAACTTCCTAATTGTCAGCATAGTTAAGCACTGGAATAAGCTGGCTAGGGAGGTTGTGGAATCTCCATCATCGAAAATTTTAAAGAGCAGATTAGACAAATTCCTGTCAGGGATAACTACTTTGTCCTGCCTTGAATGCAGGGGACTGGACTAGACCTCTTGAGGTCCCTTCCAGTCCTATGATTCTATCTGCAAACCTATGTACAACACCAGCATCCGAACGACTAAGCTGCTATGTGGGGAGGATGAATCTTATTCTTTTAAGCTCAGACAAACTAAGTTCTGAATATTGAACAAACTTAGTTTTAATGTTAGGGGTTTCCCCATGTGCCCATCAGATCTAAGCCCTGCAAGTGACACCCTTTACATAGGAGGACTCCTTAGACCATTCCTTTCTGAGGAAGAACCCTTGAGAGTTCAGCTGCAGATGCTACCCCCTCACTACTTTTCCTCAGAGGGTGAAGGGTTCTCTCTCTCATGGATGATCCAAGTTAAATTCCCAAGCAGTCTAGGATTCAAATGGTCTAATTAAAAACAAAATTTATTAAGGTGAGAGATCAGGTTAAAACTTAAGGGAGGTATGCATAACATAACTAATCTTCTACTCTACAGAAGTTATTTATAATTTTATCTAAACCTTCCCTTTCTTTGACCCCTTGATCAGCCAGATTGGGACAATCACACCTTGCTGGTCCCTGTTAGGAATCATCATAGCTCAGGTACATTTTGATCTTTGGACTATTATCCTGGCCATTAGAATATCAGACAACCATCTCAAAATGCATTTACACAAATGTCCTCCCTGAGCAGGTTATCCCCATTACCTCTGCAATGTCCATTTTTAATTTGAATCATGCAGCATTATACACACTGTCCTATAAACCAGTCTGGAGTCCCTGTTTCCTTCTCCCCCCATCATAGTAGGTATTTGAGCTCACATTTGCATCTCCCCTCTTTACAGGGGATGCTGGAAGAAGCCAGTTTGGGATGTTAATGTTTTTTGGAATGTTTGTGCTCTCCCCTCCCAACCCAGATGTTAACTATGAAACAAACTCACCATCTGCCTAGTAGAGATATCTATTTTTCCTTTTATTAATCCACATTATTGAGAGATTAAAACTCAGCTGTCACAAGTTCTCACTGTCTCCTGGTAGCAAGATATATCCCACCACGTCGAACACTCTCTTGGTACTACATGCATGCAGCCACTAACAATAAGATGGACCAAAAATAAATTTATTTATTCTGTCTTGCTAAAAAAGGTATTGACAACACTATTACATTCTGAGTCCTTCTCAACCAATCCATGTCCCTGTACAGAAGACACTTTCAGCCCTTATCCCTTCCTTTCCTTATTTTTCTTTCTGCAGCACTTGTTTGTGCAAGTGTATTAAGTAATAAAACACCCCCATCAAAAGCCATTACTTAAGCTTTCATGTCCTGGACTTGTTTTAATACCACTTTCCAGTCTGCTTGCTGTCAGTCCTGCAAATAGCATTCTTTAAGAGGTAATAAAGTAACCTGGAAGGGAAACATTCACAATGAAATTTTCACAGATATGTTCTGGTATAATTCTCAAACTTGGAGAGTTAAAGAACTAAGATTACCTGTCATCACTGACATTGGGGATTTTCACAACATAAAACAGGAAGCTCCTCTGAGAGCAGCTACAGCCATTTACAAATTTGGAAGTTAGAGCTACCAATACCCTGCATGTTTGACAGAATCTTATTGCTGACCCTGGGTTCTGTATTATGTTTGACATTGCTAAAGTACAGTGATGATCAGAAATGTTACCATGTGAAAACAGAACTGGCTTACTCACACTACCTGGCTGCAGTTCCTTTTTAGTTTGGTGTATTCAGAGTACTATCTGCACACTTTAATGACAACCTCGTCTTAGCAGTATAGAGCCAATAAAGCTGTAGAAGAGTGAAGTATATTCTTTCTGTCTCATATAGCATTAATAGAATTATTAATTTAGGCTTCAGTCCTGCAAACACATACATCATTTTAAGCATTTGATTAGTTCCACTGACTCCCCTTTGCCATTAACGTGAATGGAACTACGCACATGCTCAGCGTTAACAGAGTACCTAAGTGGTTGCAGGATCAGGGCCCAAATTCAACCAGTCTTACCCTGTGCTGCTCAGTGGTGATGTATTGTGCCTCAGTCTGGTCACCCACGAGTCCTGCACACAAACAGATACTGAACTCAATCAATCAATCCTGTAGGATTATTGCAGGGATTTTGAAACCAAGACCCACAGTTGCTATACTGCCTTGCGGGGATTGCACCATCATCAGTGAGGGGGGATGCTTTCAGCAAAAAGAGACAGAAACAGGTGCATGAGCTACTGTATGTACACATTCCACCACCCAAGAGATGGAAGTCCAGAAAGAGCTTTGCCTCTGAAAATCACTTTCCCTAAAATACTGCTGTAGAAAACTACAAAGTAACAAAATAGCAGGAAATGCCAATGATCTTGGAGAAACCAGTTCCTTCAGACACTGCCCCCAGACACTGACTGAACAAAAACATTGGTGTACTCTAAATTGAATGAGATCTGGGATGGCAAAGACTGGTGACAAAATGACATAATGGAAGCTGAGGAACAACCCCAAATGTTACTGTGGAGAGCCAAGGCAAACACTTGAACACTGCTTGATGCAATGCTGCCAACAACATGCTGTACTCCCAAGGAGCTGTTTGAGATAAGTGACAACACCAGGTCTTGGCTGCTGCTTTGGGAGCAACAAGCTGGATGATGAAGAGCCCAAGTTCAAATTCCAGAATCTCTATGTTAAGCTTTAAAGAGCTGTATACCGAATTGCACCTATGTCAAGGTTCCTTCCTCACTCTGAACGCTAGGGTACAGATGTCGGGACCTGCATGAAAACCTCCTAAGCTTACTTCTACCAGCTTAGGTTAAAACTTCCCCAAGGTACAACCTATTTTACCTTTTGCCCTTGTACTTTATCACTGCCACCACCAAACATCTAACACTGGTTACTGAGAAAGAGTCCATTTGGAAACGTCTTTCCCCCCAGAATCCTCTCAAACGTCACACTCCCTTCCCTGGGGAAGGTTTGATAAAAATCCTCACCAATTTGCATAGGTGAACACAGACCCAAACCCTTGGATCTTAAGAATAATGAAAAAGCATTCAGTTTCTTAAAAGAATGTTAATAGAAGTAAAAAGAATCACTTCTGTAAAATCAGGATGGTAAATACCTCACAGGGTAATTATATTCAAAACATAGAGAATCCCTCTAGGCAAAACTTTAAGTTACAAAAAGACAGAAAAACAGGAATATCCATTCCATTCAGCACAGCTTATTTTCTCAGCCATTTAAAGAAATCAGAATCTAACGCATATCTAGCTAGGTTTCAGAGTAACAGCCATGTTAGTCTGTATTCGCAAAAAGAAAACAAGTACTTGTGGCACCTTAGAGACTAACCAATTTATTTGAGCATAAGCTTTCGTGAGCTACAGCTCACTTCATCCGATGAAGTGAGCTGTAGCTCACGAAAGCTTATGCTCAAATAAATTGGTTAGTCTCTAAGGTGCCACAAGTACTCCTTTTCTTTATATCTAGCTAGATTACTTACTAAGTTCTCAGACTCCATTCCTGTTCTGTCCCTGGCAAAAGCATCACACAGACCAAGAGAGAGACTTTGTTTCTCCCTCCCCCCAGCTTTTGAAAGTATCTTGTCTCCTCATTGGTCATTTTGGTCAGGTGCCAGCGAGGTTATCCTAGCTTCTTAACCCTTTACAGGTGAAAGGGTTTTTCCTCTGGCCAGGAGGGATTTTAAAGGTGTTTACCCTTCCCTTTATATTTATGACACACACCCCAAATCACAAATAGGGTGAAACGCTGGCTGGGATTTCTTCCTGGAGCTCTAGGAAAAAACAGAGTTAATAAGACACATGCACCTCTAAATATACTACCAAGTATATAAAGACTAACAATATTTTCCACATCTCAAGGATGATTTTAACCAGTTGATTCTGGGAAACTTTCACAGGAGAATGCATCAGCCACTTCGTTAGAAGCTCCTGAGATGTGTTGGATGTCAAAATCAAAATCTTGGAGAGCTAAACTCCACCAAAGAAGTTTTTTGTTATTTCCTGTGGCGGTATGAAGCCACTGTAGCACAGCATGGTTGGTTTGCAGGTGGAAACGCCATCCCCAAACATATAGACATAGCTTTTCCAGAGCGTAGACAATGGCATAACATTCTTTTTCACTGACTGACCATTGCTTTCCCTCTCAGACAGCTTCTTGCTGAGAAACACTATAGGGTGGAATTCTTGTTCCGGTCCTTCCTGTGTTAAAACTGCTCCCACACCACGCTCGGACGCATCTGTGGTTACTAGGACTGGTTTGTCAAAGTCTGGGGCCCTTAGTACAGGGTCAGACATGAGTGTCACTTTAAGCTTGTTAAAGGCCTTCTGACACTCTTTGGTCCACTGAACGGCATTTGGCTGTTTCTTTTTGGTTAGGTCTGTCAGTGGGGCAGTGATTTGGCTGTATTGCAGTACAAATCATCTGTAATAACCAGCCAAGCCTAAGAAGGATTGAACCTGTTTCTTTGACTTTGGGACAGGCCACTTTTGGACAGCATCCACTTTGGCCTGTAGGGGGTTGATAGTTCCTTGACGCACCTGGTGTCCAAGGTAAGTCACTCTGTTTAGGCCACTTCTTAGCCTTAACAGTTAGTCCTGTCTCCCTTATGCGCTCAAAAACTTTTTGTAGATGTTCCAGGTGTTCTGCCCAGGAATCTGAAAATATGGCCACATTGTCAAGTTAGGCGACTTCATATTCTCCTAGTCCTGCTAGGAGACCATCTACAAGTCTTTGGAAGGTGGCGGGTGCATTCCGCAGCCCGAAAGGGAGTACATTAAATTCATACAGCCTGACATGGGTGGTGAAGGCTGACCTTTCCTTGGTGGATTCATCTAGCGGTACCTGCCAGTATCACTTGGTTAAGTCCAAGGTAGAAATGAAGTGGGCCTGTCCCAGTTTCTCTAATAGTTCATCTGTGCATGGCATTGGATAGTTGTCTGGGCGAGTTACAGCATTTAGCTTACGGTAGTCCACGCAAAAACATATCTTCCTATCTGGTTTGGGAACTAGAACCACTGGAGACGCCCATGCACTGCCAGAGGGGCGGATTACCCCCATCTGTAGCATATCCTGGATCTCCCGTTCTATAGCAGTTTTAGCTTGAGGAGACACCCACTAAGGTTGAACTTTAATTGGGTGAGCATTACCTGTGTCAATGGAGTGGTATGCCCGTTCAGTCAGTCCTGGGGTGGCTGAGAATGTTGGCGCGTAGCTAGTGCACAGCTCCTGGATCTGCTGTCACTGCATACGCCCAAGGGTCATGGAGAGGTTCACCTCTTCCACGCCACCAGCACTTTTCCCTTCGTAGTAGACACCTTCAGGCCACTCAGCGTCATTTCCTCCATGGGCTGTAAACTGACAAAGCTTTAATTCTTTGGAATAAAAGGGCTTTAGAGAATTAATATGGTATACCTTAGGCTTTCGGGTGGAGGTGGGGAATGCTATGAGATAATTAACAGCTCCCAGGCACTCCCGGACCGTGAATGGCCCTTCCCATGACGCTTCCATTCTTTTTCCTTCTCCTCCATTTCTTTGGCCCTTGCCTCCATTCCCATCTGCAGTTCTATCTGTCTATCTGTTCCTTTTGTTTTTCCTTAGCCTCAAATCTGGCTAATTCCAGCTTTTGTTGAACCGTGGAGTCTGTCATCCTAAACTCTCTGTTTTTAACTAACTTTACACCTGAGAGTTAGAAAGAAAACAAAACAAAACAAAAAAACTTGGCTTGTAAAATTTTGCTGTGCTGTTCGGATACCTATGTTCTCTGATAGTGATTGTCAGCCTACAGAGAAATCCTTAAAAAAAACAAACCTAACACCTTTGTCTCCAGGCAAATAGGCAGAAAACCCCTCTAGTTGCTCTTAGATTAAAAAAAAACCAAAAACACTTCTTCAGGTCTGTGAAGACGGGTGAATTTCCCTGTAGGAGGTTAACTACCCTGCCTTTAGATAGAGAAAACTCCAGCTCACAAAAGACAATTCCCTTTTGTCTCTGCTTTGGCCCCAAAGCAGAGGAAAAACAAAACAAAAAAAACCTCTAACTGCTTTCAGCCAAAAACCTGCTTTTCAGCAGCCCAAAGGGAAAAAAAAATTCCTTTTTGAAGATCTGTGCTTCTTGTTCAAAAAATCGAAATCCAACACCCTCCCCCCCCCCCCCAAAAAAAAACCCTAACACCTTTGTCTCCAGGCAAATAGACAGAAAAACAGGAATATCCATTCCATTCAGCACAGCTAATTTTCTCAGCCATTTAAAGAAATCAGAATCTAATGCATATCTAGCTAGATTACTTACTAAGTTTTAAGACTCCATTCCTGTTCTGTCCCTGGCAAAAGCATCACACAGACAGAGAGAGAGAGGCTTTGTTTCTCCCTCCCCCCAGCTTTTGAAAGTATCTTGTCTCCTCATTGGTCATTTTGGTCAGGTGCCAGCGAGGTTATCCTAGCTTCTTAACCCTTTACAGGTGAAAGGGTTTTTCCTCTGGCCAGGAGGAATTTTAAAGGTGTTTTCCCTTCCCTTTATATTTATGACAACCTATAACATACTTTATTTGATCAAGGATTATAATGCATGAGTCAGATCAAATGCTGCTTGACTTCCAGGGCCCAGATGGAGTTTGCAGGGCTAGTAGCTGGGGGAGACAAAGCAAATATTATGGAAATCCTTGGAAGTCAAGACCTGTTCCTGTAGAGTTAGACTTGTACATTCTAAAGGCAAACTATAATGTTACTTAGTTATCAGAAAATAATTCACACAGGAAGAGATCCTCAGCTCCACCTTTTAAACTATTGTATTTGTAGTTCTCTTATGAAATACTGTGAAATGAGAAGCAATTTTCTTAGTCAAGATTCATAAAAACAAAAGTATCTGTTTGGCCAGTGGCTCTCAAACTTTCCAGACTACTGTACTTCTTTCAGGAGTCTGATTTGTCTTGTATTGAAACTCTCAAGTTTCACCTCATTTAAAAACAACTTGTTTATAAAATCAGACATAAAAATACAAAAGCATCACAGCCCACTATTACTGAAAAATTGCTTACTTTCTCATTTTTACAATATTATAAAATAGATCAACTGGAATATTAATATTCAGTGTAGAGTATATAGAGCAGCATAAACAAGTCATTGTCTGTATGAAATTTTAGTTTGTTCTGACTTTGCTAGTGATTTTATGTAGCCTGTTGCAAAGCTAGGCAAATATGAGTTGATGTCCCCCCTGAAAGACTTCTGAATACCCCCAGGGGTACGTGTCCCCCTGGTTGAAAACCACTGTGCGAGGCAAGACATACTGTCTGGAACAGAGGGAACACCAACAAACTGAGAATTTAAAAGAAAAAGGAGATCTTTAGGATGCAGAAGGAAAAGGCCAAGAGAATAAAGGACAGGTGTTCAGTAAAGAGGTAGTCCTGGCTCTGCATGAGAGAAACATAATACAAGATTTAAGGCAGGGAAATAAACCTCTGACATGTGCACTCAAGACACAAGAAGTTTTATGCACATGAGTGAAATTTGAATTGAAACTATTTCTGTGGGAGACATTGCAGCATTTAACAGACATAAGAAAGCCTAGAGAAGATGACATCTCTATAAAGTCATTGGTTTTGTTACTTATTTAACTTCCCCTCTCCATGACAGAGCTGTTTATTCTCTGCCGAATCTTTTAGAAGTGAACAGGGCAAAATAAGGATCAGAAAGGGGGGAAAAGCTGTTCTTCCTCCTAATACTAGGAAGAAATGAACACCTCTCTTAAAAAAAAATCATGCAAAAAAGTGGTAAAATTGTGTATGTCTAGGGATGTAATTTAAAGCCAGACACAGGCTGCAATAGTGTCTGCAGTGTTCACAGTTTACCTCTAGGATTAGACAGAACCGGAGTGCACTGAGGTGCAACTCTGACTGCCCAGACAACTATCCACTAGCTCTCCAGCTTCTCTGATTCATCCTATTGGCGGTACAGTGCTTTGGGAGAAGCACCACCAAATCAGTCCTGACTCTTCAAACAGAGAAAACTCAGTGCCTAGAGGAATAAAGCTCCTTTTCCTCATCTAAATCCCACTTTAACCTTTACTCTGTTTCAAACACTGGCAAAGTACAGGGCTTAAAAAAAAATGCAACATGAAATCCAGGCTGCGAGGATAGTGTTTTCAGTGTGATCTAATTGAAAGTCCAGATAAAGGGCCAGAACCCCAGCTGATTTAAATCAGCGTAAGTTCCAATGAAGTCAGTGGAATTGCACCAATTTATGCTAGCTGAGGATCTGGCCTGTAGTTTGTTTCTGTTTTTTTTTACTATTGTGTCTAAACAAAAGACATACTTAAAATATGTTTATCTGCTTTATTTATTTTTTAAAAAATCACCTAGCTTTATGGGATAGTTTTTCTATAAGGATGTTTATTAAAATATTTAAGTTTAACACAAAACATTTTTGTTAAGTGAAAATTAAAATGAAAGTGACAGTACAATATGAAGTGTACTCTGATCATTCTACCTTTTTACCTGGAAGAGTGAATCTGATGTGCTTAACTTTTAGCACATGAGTAATTCCACTTCATGAAGTTATGTATAGAGTAAAAGAATGCATATATGTAACTGTTTGCTGGAAGAAGTTGGAAAGGTAGGGGGAGTTGGGCACCTAATTGCCCTTTGCATGTTTGAAAAATCTTTCCCTAAATCATTGCAAAGATGAGCCGCATTCACCACCAGAATCCCCCTCCCCCCCCATCATGCCATGATGAGGTATTGCAGGCACTTCATCCATACCACCCCCTTTTGTTGGCCAATCTGCTGTTTCAGAGGTATTCTTCTGGGTGACTCAGCCCCCAGCTTAGTTCATTCTCCTTCTGGGTAACAGAAGTCCAATTTAGACAGCCAAACAAGACATTCAATCAACTTGCTTCTGCCCTTCTTAGGCCCGACAGGTGTTCCCCTGCCTCCCCTCCCTAGGGACTCTGGCAGTTTCTCCCAGGGACTCCCTCTTTCTTATAGACCTATATCAGGGCTTTCCATAGGAACCTAAAATGCTCTATGCAGTTCTTAGCCCAGCTGCCTCCTGACTGCATTCTCTTAAGCCCTTTTGATTAGGAGGCCCAAGTGTTTGCCATTCTAACACCTGATTCCCTCACTCCTGCCCCTCAGGTTGGGATGCAGTTGTAGCACAGGTAGGACTGACTGAACAGGGCTGGGCTAGCCCCAAGTCTCCTGGCCTTTAAAAGGGCAGGCTACGCTGTTACAATTAGTTCATTTTACGTAACTTGAATAAAACAACACAGCATTACCAATAAAACAGGAAGCAGCCACCTTTGCAGTCTAGTGACGGATGGCCCAATCCAACGCCTGTTAAAATAAACTAATAATAATCTTTTAATTAACTTCAAGGGGAGTTGGATCAGGACCAGAGTGTTTCAAGAACAGAGACACTGTGAATGGATGGAAAAGCCTGGCTTTTCCATTTGTTGCTAGTTAAGTCTGGGGATATTTTTTTTTTATATGAGTGTTAGTTAAAGTATAGTATCGGGGGTAACCGTGTTAGTCTGTATCCACAGAAACAGAGGAGTCTGGTGACATCTTAAGGATCCTGGAAAACGATCCCTCTCTCTCACAGGGGAGGGAGGCCAGTCCTCGCTTACAGACAGCCCCCCAACCTGAAGCAAATACTCACCAGCAACCACACACCACACCACAGAACCACTAACCCAGGAACCAATTCCTGTAGCAAACCTCATCGCCTACTCTGTCCCCATATCTACTCTAGCGACACCATCAGAGGACCCAACCACATCAGCCACACCATCAGAGGCTCATTCACCTGCACGTCTACTATGTTATATATGCCATCATGTGCCAGCAATGTCCTTTTGCCATGTACATTGGCCAAACCGGACAGTCCCTACATAAAAGAATAAATGCACACAAATCGGACATTAGGAACGGTAACATACAAAAGCCAGTAGGAGAACACTTCAGTCTTCCTGGATATTCTATAACAGATGTAAAAGTAGCTATATTTGAACAAAAAGACTTCAGAAACAGACTTCAAAGAGAAACAGCAGAACTAAAATGCATTTGTAAATTTAACACCATTAATTTGGGCTTGAATAGGGACTTGAGTGGCTGGCTCATTACAGAAGCAGCTTATGCTTAAATAAATTGGTTAGTCTCTAAGGTGCCACAAGTACTCCTTTTCTTTTTGCGGATACAGACTAACATGGCTGCTACTCAGAAGCAGCTTTGACTCTCCTGGAATTGACACCTTCCCATCTATTGTTGGGAGTGGACTACATCCACCCTGATCCAATTGGCCCTGTCAACACTGGTTCTCCACTTGTGAGGTAACTCCCTTCTCTTCATGTGTCAGTATATTTATGTCTGCATCTGTAACTTTCACTCCATGCAGCTGAAGAAGTGAGGTTTTCACCCATGAAAGCTTATGCTCAAATAAATTTGTTAGTCTTTAATGTGCCACCGGACTCCTAGTTAAAGTATATTAACAGATAAACAGAATCAATTTTATAACACATTTAAAGAGTCCCTGTTTCCCCCCACACACACATTTAAATAGTTTCTGCACTCTCTCAATCCTACTCTGGATCATCAGTCCAGAGATTCTTATGGAAGTATCAGTAAACTTTCTGCTTCCAAACAGAGACTGTTCAGACCATTTATTGTTATGGTGCTATAGTGAATAGTGGCAAGTAAAGACTTTTGTGAAATCATTTTTCTGTATCTATATTTTTAGTTAGGAAAAACACCTTCAAGGCCTTGTGAACAAACAAAAAGATGCGCTAATTTAGTTAAATCAGTTTTAGAAACTGATTTAACAAAAGCAGCACTATATAACACTCAAATTAGTTTAGGAGAGCATTCACATACATACCAGTTTCCACAGGGATTTAATTAAATCTGTACAATTTGTGTTTAGACAAGGCCTGAGATTAAGGAACTGGTAGACTAGTTCAAGGTACCTCAAGCAACCACTTCTATTCTTCACACCATGAAAAGGTGTTAGGAGGAAGAAAATAGTCAGTAAAGTGATCTGTAAGAGAAAACAATGGTATTAGCCCGTCTGGGACTATATATTTTTAACTCACTTCATCAGGACAGGCAGCCAACAATATTAGTTATAAATTATTCACTGCAAGCAGCAACAACCTACTATACACAGCACAACATTGTAACCAGCTGAGAAGATATACCACACACTTCATCGCCATGAGCATTTACATAACACTGCATAGGCATTTAGTACTATTGTCACTAATGTGACTCTTTTTGTAGTCCCTTGAGTGCCTCTGGCTTTGCAGGGTACATGTAGCTAAATAGCACTTGTATGGCCCAAGGACATATGCTGTCTGGCCTCCCGCAGCCACTGCTCAATTGAATATAATGGAGTCACGCTAAATGGCACAGCCCTCAGCATGGTAGGTGGAGGGGGGAGGCACATGCACAAAGACTCAATCAAGCAAAGCAGCTCTAAATTCTACAAGTCCTGTCAAGCAAATATCTATAATATGTTTTGTCACTGAGACTGTCAAAAATGGGCTAAATCCTCAGCGCGTGTTTATGAGCAGAGCAGTGCCAAATTCAATAGAGCTATGCCAATTTACACCAGCACAGAATCTGACCTTTGTTTACAGCTTTTTAATTTAGGGGTTTGTTTTCTATTAGTTTAATACCCTTTGAGAAGTCTGAAAACCACATTCCTCCACCACCCGAGTTCCTTCACCATCCCCTCCGCCCACAAAACAGGTTTTATCTTTTGGAAATCTCAATTTTGCTACCCTGGAGAAAAAGTCAACTTAGTTCCGAGTTATTTATTTCTTTTGTTGTCAGAATTAGCTCTGAATTTGTCAACAGCTCTGGGTAGAAAATTTGCTATTTAACTTGAACCCTACAGATGCGTAAATAATTTGAACAAGTAATTGTCAAATTTTATTTATGCCGCTTGTGAAATTCTCAATTTTTTCCATTAGTTGCAGTTGTTTGTCAGTTTCCTTTTGGTATTTTATCTTATATAAGTAGTTCACGAATACCATCTCTGACCAAATCATTTAAGGAGCTGCCTTCACAGAACAGACAATACATTTGAAGATCACAAGCACTGAGATCGGATTTTATTGAGCTATCTTATTCTTCAAAATTGGGAAATTTTTGCTAATAAATCTTGCAAAGTTGTTCCATTTGTAAAATGAGACTAATAATACTTCACACACACGTACGTGACTAGGGACATCTTAAACCATGTATGGTTTTGGATGTTGCTTGTGGTAAAATAAAAAAATAGAATCTCTGACCACATTTTTCAGAAAGGAAAATGGAAGCACAGAACAATTAAGTGGCTTTCCAAGGAGACACTATTGTCTAGATTCAGTAATTAGACATAGGACTAGAAATAGAAGATTGAATATTTCCAAAATTTGAAATTTTTCAGTGAAAAAGAGAGACATTTTTCATGAAAAGGTTTTCCATTTTTTTGACCAGTTCTAACTAGAAATCAACAAAATGGAGTTGTAACCCAGGTTATGACACTGACTTTCTATGTGAACTTTGTTTCACCACCTGTAAAGTAGTGTGTAAATATACTCTCTACTAAGTAGAATTTCTATAATGAAGTGTGCAAAGCGTTAATATCAGTAGCAGAGTCAAGACTAGAATTTCCAGCCCTTTGACTCCTACTGCTGTAACCAGCCCACCTGCTTTTATGGTATGAGCAGTGTGTGTGTGTGGAAGGGGGGCGGGGGATGTTAAGTAAGGGACAACCCTTTCTCCACTCTGGTGTTTCAGAAGCTACAAGAGTGAGTTGTTACATGAACTGGATTGTGTCATGTATTTGAATTCTCACAAGAGAAATATTTCACAAGTTATGCCCAACTTTACTCAACACTTGTCCCTCTCATCCTGTACAGTAGCAAAGGCTTCCTGTTTTGTGGGTTAAAACCCAGACTGCTTCCGGTCATGGTCTGCATTAAACCACAGATATCATATGGGTAGTTGAAGAATCAGCATAACATCACGAGTTCCATTTTGTTTTTCCCTGTGAAAGTACAAGAAAATGGCATCTGCCTTTACAATGGTGAATGGAGGTCAAATCAACTTGCTATCCATGAATATGCTATACACTGATCTATTGTGGTTAAAAATGGGAATTTTCTTTATCACATAAATGTATGGGCTGCTATTAAATGCACTTGTCTCTGTACATGACAAACCTAGGAGGCAAATTCCCTTCATGAGCCAGGTGCACAGCATGTGGCTGTCAGCTGGGTAAAGCAAAAAGCATGCATATGTATGTTGGTGGGTATAGGGGAAAAGGAGAATGGATGAAAGTTGGGCTGACACAAAGGAGAAGCACGAAATGAAGAGACAGATGATATAAGAGAAAAGGGACAGATGCAAGAGTACACTAAATAGGAAAAAACTGCCTGTTTTAGAGTGTGTGAGAGAGAGGAATGATTCAAAAACAAAACAACAGAACAAAACAAGGTGGTAGGGGGGAAGACTAGAAAGGTCCTTTCTTAGGACAGGAAGGAAAATTGTAAATATTTTGCATAAGGTTGCTCTCTTAAAAGAGTTCTCTTTTAGTATATCTTTTTCTCTTTGGTTTGTGGATGAAATTTAGACTAGCTGAAAGCTGACTTTGGAAAAAGTCCAAGCAGAAGATATACTAACAAGTCAGAATATGAATCAAAATGCTTCTGATGTTACTCATCACTACCAGGTTATCCCTCATCTTTAGCAAGGTCACTGTATACAGTGTGTCTCATTTCAACAAAGTTAAATAAATATCGGTACACAGTAATTGGAAATGGACAAAGAAATATCCAACAGTGATCATTCAGCATTTCTCAGTTTGCTTGAAGGAGTGGGGTTAGACTTCCAGCGGAATAGGAGAAGTAGAGAATAAGTCTATTTGGATGAACCTGTTTATCCTTTTCAAAAATATTACACATGGTTATCCACCTTTGGTAAGAACATATGTCCTTATTCACATTTGTAAATAGACAGCATCCTCTATTATGGCACTGAGAGCAATTTCAAGGAAAGCTAAAGAATGTTGTTTTTGACTTGATACTGAGTCAGAAGTCCCTGTCTGTACCCCATCACTGCAGAACTTGAAAATCCATCCCCATTTCTCCATAGATTCTAGTCACTTGATTGCTCTGCCCATCATCATCTTTGACACCAAATTGAATATATGTGTGAGCAACCAATGCAGACATAATTAGCAAAACTGCTAGTGGAGTTTCAAAGTAAAGATCTCATCTCTCCTCCTTATCAGAGCTGGGTACAGCTTCTGAAGAGAAAGATCAGACATTCTTATGTTATTGGCGGGGGTGTGGAGGGGAGTATTAAATACATTAGGTGGAAAACATGCAACAAATACTGCTTGACAAGCTCAGCTAGACCTTGATCCAAGGCATATTTAAACCAGTGGGAATCTTTCCATTAACTACAATGGACTTGGGAGCAAGCCCCTAGTGCAGAATGTAGCAGCCCACTTGTTAAGCTATATTTCTGGCAGGGAGTACATTACATCTGAGCTCCAGAGTCTGCACTGGCTTCTAGCTGTTTTCCATGTGCAATTTAATGTTTATTTTAATCCATAATGATCTAAACTGTTTAGGTCCTGGGTACCTCAGTGACCATCTTGTGAAATATCATGGAAGTAGAGATCAGCAGAAGTTCTGAAATTATTTGCTTTAAAAGTAATATTTTTCTCGAATGTGTTCACTGTTGGAACTGACATGTTTTGAAGTTGTTTCCACTACATTTTTACCCCAAAGTCATTTCTTAACTTTTGCTTTCTGAAAGTGAGTTTTCAGTAAGAAAATGCAATTTTCAGTAAATTTTTAAATAAAAAAAAAGTTCAAAAACGTTGTAATAAATTAAAATGTTTTGATCCTGATGATAATTTTTAGTGAAAACTTTTGTTTGAACAAAGGGCAGGTTGTGTTCTTTTTTGTTTTGTTTTGACAAAAGCTGGGTGTGAAAAATTTTGATTAGCTCTAATTCTAAGTCCAACAGAGCCTGTATTTGCTGATCTTCAATTCATTTTACCTCTTCTCCCTGGCTTCTCTTGGGAGCAGAGTACAAAGGACTATGTAAATTGGATTAGGTAAAGGAGGAATTCAATTTTACATCCACTAGGAAGAAAGGGGTCAGCAACTGTGAGAGCTTCAATCTTGGGGTCTATCTACTTGGAAAGAGCTGCCCAGAATTTTTTACCATACTACTGATGACAGATTAGGATGTAGGATAATCTGGAAGAGTGGAAGAATACCCATTCAACTGCACAACAAGAATCTACAGCCATATAACAGAATTTTATATTGTTTGACACATACCAGACATTTGGAGAACTAAATTTCAACTCCATGTAGCTGAACTATGAGCTCATACAATGAAGTAAGACGATTATCCTGCTCTTCCAAATGAGAAGTTAATCCCTATATGCATATAGAATGGAGAATTTACTGGGAGAATAGTCACTGGTGGGCATAGGAAGAGGCAAGGAGTCTAGGAAGCAGGGAGTGGATACAACAGCTCTGTTCAAAGCTGTGCATTAGACCATTCAGCCAATTGAGCAATCAGAGATTTAAAAGGGCAGGAGCAGAGGGACAATACATAGCTAGATCCAAATTGCAACTATGTTTCTGGGCATTACCATATCCGAGGAGATGTTGTCATGGAAGTGCCACACTGATGTGAAAGTTATATTTTCCATGGGTACTGCTAGTCATTTATTCAGGAATAGAGTCACATCTCCTTGTTTGGTGTACTCTGCCATGCAAGTTATTTATTTTCATTCAGTTCTGAATCCCGTCAATTTTATGCTGGCTCAGACCTATAGGCAAAAAAAAACACCCAAAACCCATAGGCAACTAGAGCTGTATGTTTCTCCTTAGTTTCCTCTTTCCCACATTACCAATCAGCCCTCCCTCATCCCAATGCCCCAAATAAACTGCTGGCTCCTTATACTCCTTCCTTTTCTCCCTCCCCAATGATTAACTCTTCCCCTCCTCACAACAGCAACCAAACTCTACCCCCAAACTGGCAGCACCTCACATTCCCTCCCTTGCGGTATTCCCTCCCTTGCCTCCCAGCTGATGGACAATAGTACTTTCTCCCTTCCCTTACACTTCAAGTGCCAGATCGCCTCAATCCAAAATAATCCCCATCCCCAACACACAAATACCCCAAGTGCCAGGATCTTGCTTCTCTCCTGCTTTGAGACAAGGTCAAATTTTTGTTAGCTAATCCCTTTGGATCCTATGACAACTCTCAGTTTAATCTGAATAAAGCTTTTATGATTGTTATTTAAGTCTTCATTTCCTTTGCTAGGGAAATAAACTGGAAATAAAGGTGTAATCTTTTTACATTCTTTCATTCAAAGAATTTACTGAAGTTATAAAACAATTACTTACAAGGACAAAGACAAAACCACCAAATAGAAAATATCTCCCACCCACACACACACACAAAGCCAAGAGAAATGTTATATGAACTCTGTTTCCTCAATAGATCTCTAAACCTTTTCCTCCATCCCCTTCTTCATCTGTTTGGGCATTCTTCAAGTCAGCAGTTCTTAGAGATATCTGCCAACCTGTAAATACCAGGTAGCTCTTCCTTCTTTCTTCAGAAAGAATACTATGTACTTATTGAAAATAAACAAAAATCGTTAAAGCCTTCCTGGGGGGTGGAGGGGAAGACACACATTGTCCGCTGTTCAATTTCTACCCCCAAAGGCAGGTCAATCTGCATCCACAGGTCTCTACATTTTCTTTAACATTTCTCTTCTGCCTTTCCCTATAAAGGAAACACGCTTGCAGACCTCTAGGACTTCACTGAAGTCTCCTGTACTGTAGATGCAGAGAAGAGGAAGGGCCAGCCTAGAAAGAAAGATGATTTCAGGGGCAAAGCACAGAGAAAGCAACTGAAGTTCTTGCCTCAAATTCATGTTCTACAGCATATGACCCAAAACATGTAATTTACAAATCATTAAGTACAGCACCTGATTTCTCATTTCACTGTCCCAAAGCAAGTATTGTTCATGGCCAAATGGAGACAGTTTTACAGTTGTTTGGATGTTAGCATATCATCTTTACAACATCAGCAAAACCATTCTGGCAAGAGAAGGTTTGCCCACTTCTATCCTTTTGGCTTGTTTGATATAAGTGGTATGTAGCTGTCATGCCTCCTTTCAGAACAACCATGATTTCCCTGTTTAGCCCTCTTTCCAGACTGATGGTCCCTTATAGACACACACTATACGCTGGCTTCTCATACTTCTCCCCCCCACCACACCTACCCACTGCCAGCCCCTCACACCTCACCTGTCTGTCCTCCCACTCCTAGCTTCACTCCCACACAAAAACTTCCAGCCCATCCATGTCTCCTTCCACTGCCACATCAACTGCCTGCCTCACATACACTTCCACTCCGGCTCCCTTATGCACCAGCTGCCCATCCCTTCAAGCTCCTTCCCCCAGCATCTGTCACTGCCTGCTTCTTCTGCTGAATTGTAAAAGTTAACAGAATTTGAACTGTTGTTGTTGAGGAAACTCTGACTGAGCAGCTGTCCATTTTGACAAAATGTAAATGTTTCAACTGGCCGATTTTAAAACTTTGTTTTTTAATAAATTAAAGGAAATTGTGAAACAAAGAGTCATTGTGAACCAACATCAAAACATTTGTTTAAAAAATATTGAAACAAAATGTTTCAATTTTTGACTTTTTTTTTTTGACTGAAACAGTTCGGCAAAAAAATCGACATGAATGCGCAAAACATTTCAGTGTCACCAAACCTGCATTTTTTGCCAGAAAACGTTGTGTGCAATAAATTTTGCCCTGCTGTGTGTGTGAAATGGAATGGAGACATCTAGTTATTTCCAGAGCCAATACAGTCATCATATCATACCACCCCATTGTGCTACATTTTAACACAACATTGTTTTGCAATTTTTTTTTTAAGCTTTTTGACTGGTACTATTTTTGTATCCCTCTGCCTTTAAAGCAAAGTTGCCTGATTCACCATATATGGGTCTTCAAGTGATAGAAAAATCAGCAATATGAATCCTACTCTAAAATAGTTTTTCTGTATATCAGGTTGTGGTAATATTAAGATCTGACACTTTCTGAAACACTATGGCTATGTAATTAGAACATCTGGATTTCCGGCTTTTATGTGGGCCCTGATCCAGTGGAGCATTTAAGCATTCACCACCTTCAAAAGGGACTACTCACATGCTTAACTTTAAGTACATACTCAAGTGGTTGCCAGGGTCAGGGCCAAAGGTAAAATGGGTTTCAGTTATTATAGACTGCACATCACACCATAAAATTGTTACAAGTCCAGGACTGAATACTGTCAATCCTGGGCCTACAAGGAATATAATTCTGAGGGATAAAAAGAAGTTTCCCCGGGTCTGGTCATCCCTTCCACCAGGAGGTTTGTCCACCAAGCAAGCCACCTCAGTCTCTGGGCTACAATCAGGTTTCTCTCACATCTGGAGAAGCCAAGCTCTGCTCTCCTTCCTAGTCAACCCTAGAGTGGGCTGGGCCTGCTCTTTTTAAGTCCTGTCGCCATGCCTGACATCTGCTGCAGCTGTGGTATGGCCACTTGGATCCACAGCAGTGCCCCAGTCAAAAAAAAAAAAAAAAAAAAAAAAGGTATTGGACCATCCCCAGAGGCAGCAGAAGCTTTCTTGGAATGTGGGGCTGAGTTGCATAGTGGGGCAGCAGGAGTCCCTGGGGGAGAACAAAGGTGAGCAGAGGGAAGATAGTGGCAGTGGAGGATCTAGATGAGGCCCAGGAGGGGACTCAGAATGGAGCCTATCCTGCCCCGCCTCTTTACTTGTGCTCAGCAAGGGCACTCTGCAGTCCCAGTAGCCTTAGTATCCAGCCCCCAACATTGCCCAGCTTTGGCTCCAGCCAAGGCTCTCAGTGGTCTGGCCCTATGCTCCCCGGCACAATGCCAGCTGCAGCATCCCCAGCTCCCTCCAGCTGACCCACTGCCAAGTGCTCCCTGCCTGGGCCCAGCGCCTACCAGCTTGGAAGGCACTCTGCAGCCATAGACTGAAAGGGGATGCCTGGTCCAGGACGAGCTCCCCTCACCAGGCACTGGGGCCCCACTTGTCCCACACTCAGAGTCTTGGACGTGGCTAGAGTTAGCAGAAGCATCAGAATACTATTCCATCTCTCAAGAAGAGCACTGGAACCATATTCCAGAGCACTCTGGCATGACTTGAGTGCTGACCCCCACGCTCTCATTAACCCCCTCCTTGTCAGCATGAGGCATGTCTGCCCCAGCAGATACAGATGTAATTACATCATTATAGTTACTGTGTATAGTATAGTGAATTTAAAACTCTAGAGTTATACTGGTATATCTTTCCCTTGTTCTAGAATAAAAGTGGCTTTTTTCAGGATTCCAGAGTTTCATAAACTAAACTGGAAAAAAAAATTACTCTGTCACCAGAACAAGAGTGTTCACATGGCTATATTACTGGTATAACTCTAGCATTTTAAATTCATGTCCAACCTTATACCTGTATAACTTCCACACATATACAAGCCCTGAGTGGATGTAATTTACACAAAGAGGATGCAGTGCTGCCAACTTTTATGAGTCTTGCAAATATTTGTTGTGTACTTTAAGCCTTAGGTCCAGGAGACAAGTGAAGGACAGAATCTCAGCTTTTTAAAAAGAGTTTTCTAGTACAACTGGATGGAAATGTCTCATCAAAACTCTTTCTGGATGGAAACGTGGGCTTTCAACAAAATCAAATATTTTGGGTGATGTAGTCTGACCTGGGAGCTTGGCCTGTAGAAAGTGGGAGCATGAGGCATCTGAACTACTCTTCTTGTGAGGCACCGCAGTGGCATATCCAAATTGAAATATTTCAGTTTGAGACCAATGTTTTCCATGCAACATCCCTGTCAAATATAAAGGGAAGGCTAACCACCTTTAAATCCCTCCTGGCCAGAGGAAAAACCCTTTCACCTGTAAAGGGTTAAGAAGCTAAGACAACCTCGCTGGCACCTGACCAAAATGACCAATGAGGAGACAAGATACTTTCAAAGCTGGAGGGGGAAGAAAGGGTTCTCTCTGTTGGTCTGTGTGTTGCTTTTGCCGGGACCAGAGCAGGAATGCAGGTCAGAACTCCTGTAAAAAGTCAGTAAGCAATCTGGTTAGATATGCATTAGATTCTGTTTTGTTTAAATGGATGATAAAATAAGTTGTGCTGAATGGAATGTATATTCCTGTTTTTGTGTCTTTTTGTAACTTAATGTTTTGCCTAGAGGGATTCTCTATGTTTTGAATCTGATTACCCTGTAAGTTATTTACCATCCTGATTTTACAGAGGTCAATTAAAATTCTTCTTAAGATCCTGATTGCTTTTTCATTGTTCTTAAGATCCAAGGGTTTGGGTCTGTGTTCACCAATGCAAATTGGTGAGGATTTTTATCAAGCCTTCCCCAGGAAAGGGGGTGTAGGGCTTGGGGGAATTTTTTTGGGAAAGAAGTTTCCAAGGGGGCTCTTTTTCTGTTATATTTGTTAGACGCTTGGTGGTGGCAGCAATAAAGTCCAGGGACAAAAGGAAAAATAGTTTGTACCTTGGGGAAGTTTTAACCTAAGCTGGTAAAAATAAGCTTAGGGGTTTTTCATGCAGGTCCCCACATCTGTACCCTAGGGTTCAGAGTGGGGAAGGAACCTTGACAATCCCTCTTCCCTTTTTCTGACCAGTTGTACTTTCTAGTCCTTATGGTTGTGTGGGGAGAGCTTGAAATAAAACTGAATGCACCCAGAAGACTGAAAAACAAAACAAAAAAATCCAGAAGACAAATAAAAAGAACACCAACGTTATTTATTATTTTTTAAGTCTCATGATTTTTGGTGGTCTGGCTTATAATTTTTCAATGCATGTGATAGGGAACACGAGGTTACAGGGACACACCATCCCGATGTGTAGAAAGAATAGTAAATATGGCAGGCGACCAGCTTGGCTTAACAGTGAAATCCTTGCTGACCTTAAATACAAAAAAGAGGCTTACAAGAAGTGGAAGATTGGACAAATGACCAGGGATAAGTATATAAATATTGCTCAGGCATGTAGGAATGGAATCAGGAAGGCTAAATCACACCTGGAGTTGCAGCTAGCGAGGGATGTTAAGAGTAACAAGAAGGGTTTCTTCAGGTATGTTGGCAATAAGAAGAAAGCCAAGGAAAGTGTGTGCCCCTTACTAAATGAGGGAGGCAACCTAGTGACAGAGAATGTGGAAAAAGCTAATGTACTCAATGCTTTCTTTGCCTCTGTCTTCACAAACAAGGTCAGCTCCCAGAATACTGCACTGAGCAGCACAGCGTGGGGAGGAAGTGGCCAGCCCTCTGTGAAGGAAGAAGTGGTTCGGGACTATTTAGAAAAACTGGACGTACACAAGTCCATGGGGTCAGATGCGTTGCATCCGAGAGTGCTAAAGGAATTGGCGGATGTGATTGCAGAGCCATTGGCCATTATCTTTGAAAACTCATGGCGATCGGGGCAAGTCCCAGAAGATTGGAAAAAGGCTAACGTAGTACCCATCTTTAAAAAAGGGAAGAAGGAGGATCCTGGGAACTACAGGCCGGTCAGCCTCACCTCAGTCCCCAGAAAAATCATGGAGCATGTCCTCAAGGAATCAATTCTGAAGCACTTAGAGGAGAGGAAAGTGATCAGGAACAGTCAGCATGGATTCACCAAGGGAAAGTCATGTCTGACTAATCTAATTGCCTTCTATGATGAGATAACTGGTTCTGTGGATGAAGGGAAAGCAGTGGACGTGTTATTCCTCAACTTTAGCAAAGCTTTTGACACGGTCTCCCACAGTATTCTTGTCAGCAAGTTAAAGAAGTATGGGCTGGATGGATGCACTACAAGGTGGGTAGAAAGTTGGCTAGATTGTCGGGCTCAACAGGTAGTGATCAATGGCTCCATGTCTAGTTGGCAGCTGGTATCTAGGGGAGTGCCCTAAGGGTCGGTCCTGGGGCCAGTTTTGTTCAATATCTTCATTAATGTTCTGGAGGATGGTGTGGATTGCACCCTCAGCAAGTTTGCGGATGACACTAAAATTGGAGGATTGGGCCAAAAGAAATCTGATGAGGTTCAACAAGGACAAGTGCAGAATCCTTCACTTAGGATGGAAGAATCCAATGCACCGCTACAGACTAGGGAACCAATGGCTAGGCAGCAGTTTTGCAGAAAAGGACCTAGGGGTGACAGTGGACGAGAAGCTGGATATGAGTCGACAGTGTGCCTTTGTTGCCATTTTGGAAGCTTAAAAGAAGCAGCTCCCACAGACCAGACACACCTGCCAGGAAGAATAATGTGATGAAGTGTTTGCCTAGCAGTACTGAATAGGAATCCTATTCAGGAGGCTGCAGCGAGGCCAAAGACTCTCCAGAACTTCAAAAGGTCTAACTAACCTGGGTGTCTGATACACAGACAGCCTGGGGGCAAGGAGCCAGGCTAGGGAATTACCAGGCCAGATACTCATCTCATATATCAGGGCAGCCAAGTGCAGATCTAGAATAGCTGGTACATGACTGAAATTGTTCAGACACATATACTGAGTTTAGAGACACACAATTCAGTGGAAAAGTTAGCTTCCAGCAGCAGGAGATACAGCCTTTCCAGTTGCTCTCTGAGGGAAGTAAATAAGGAGCACAAAGAACCCTGGGCTCATTGATACTAGAATGGGCCCTAGGGGAATTAGATGAGAGGAAAAAGTAGATTCTATCATTCAAGGACCAGCAGTGCTTTAGGAGGGAGTGAAACACCCTTCAACTTCTTAATAAGATCCATTTTCCCACACAGTGAAGAGAATTGAAAGTTTCCATGCTGTATTCAGACCTAGTGATCTGATTAACCTGATTAACTCTTCAGCCTGAACCACAACACCCCTGGAAAGCTACATCGGTCTTTACATCGCTGGCCTTCAAAAATCATACAAAATAACTCATTGAGATAAGTTACTTTCTAGCAGCAGGATTACACAAAGAATAATCATAATGGTGGGAAAATTGAGGGTTGGTGAGCATTGTTTCACAGAAGGCTTACCTTTCCAGCATTAGGATTCAGAATGCCTCAGTTTGCCCTCTAGGCTGCAGATTCCTGATGGTAGGGTACTCAGTTTCCCATCTGTTATTTTGATGTGGTTTAGCCATGCAGACAAACCATAGAGTCCTCCCCTCTGGAGTAATGATATCCAGACAGTTTAAAAAAAAAAAAGAAGAAGAAGAAGTCCTTCCACTTCCCTGGGCTAAGCAGTCTTTACCAAGGGCACACGTTAGAATCATAGAATCATAGAATATCAGGGTTGGAAGGGACCTCAGGAGGTCATCTAGTCCAACCCCCTGCTCAAAAGCAGGACCCATCCCCAATTAAATCATCCCAGCCAAGGCTTTGTCAAGCCTGACCTTAAAAACTTCTAAGGAAGGAGATTCCACCACCTCCCTAGGCAACGCATTCCAGTGTTTCTCCACCCTCCTAGTGAAAAAGTTTTTCCTAATATCCAACCTAAACCTCCCCCACTGCAATTTGAGACCATTACTCCTTGTCCTGTCCTCTTCCACCACTGAGACCCTGCACTTATCCTTATTGAACCTCATCAGATTTCTTTTGGCCCAATTGTCCAATTTGTCTAGGTCCCTCTGTATCCTATCCCTGCCCTCCAGCGTATCTACCACTGAGAGTGCAGTCCACACCATCCTCCAGATCATTTATGAAGATATTGAACAAAACCGGCCCCAGGACTGACCCCTGGGGCACTCCACTTGACACCGGCTGCCAATTAGACATGGAGCCATTGATCACTACCCTTTGAGCCTGACAATCTAGCCAACTTTCTACCCACCTTATAGTGCATTCATCCAGCCCATACTTCTTTAACTTGCTGACAAGAATACTGTGGGAGACCGTGTCAAAAGCTTTGCTAAAGTCAAGATACAATACATCCACTGCTTTCCCTTCATCCACAGAACCAGTAATCTCATCATAGAAGGCGATTTGGTGCAAGGGAATGAATAAGGCTTCCTAACCCTCTCCAGCAGCCCTGCTTGAGCCCCCAAAATAAGAGCAGGTGTACATGCTAGCCTTCAGGCCCACACCACTTCCCATCCCCGGCCATTTTCTACAGAACTAAGTCTTCAGCCCTCAGTGCAGGGCTCACAAATAGTCTTTCATTCCTCTGAAGAACTTACCCTAAGGTTCTTTCCTCTGCAGGACTCATCCACAGCCTTTCATAGGCCACCTCCTTCTTCTAACCTTTTTCAGCCAGGAGCACCCTACAAGTCTTCCTTTTACTGGGAGAGTTCCAACAGCTGCTGCCATTTCCCTTTGGTACCTTCCCCACAATGAGTCTCTCAGCCAACAGCTACTACTTAGTTATCTCCCTGACTAAGCTGAAGGGAGTTCTTTTATAGTCCTGTCTCCTTTCTCACCAGGTCTTGCTGTTGCCTGCAATCACATGCTCCCTTCCAGGAACAATTCCCAGAATTCTCTTGATTCTGGACTAAGACAAGACAGTTTGTGTAGCCTGTAGCATCCCTTAAAGGGGCTAGGCTACTCTGTTACACACCGGAACACTATCTTTTCAATGGGATTTCCCATCATAATAACTTCAAATATCCATATGTATTTTTTTAATCTAAAAAAACACTTTATAGACATCAGTCAACCCCCATAACACTGTGTGAAGTACATAAGTATTCCAATTTCCATTCAACAAATGGCAAAACTTTTAAGTAACTTGCCCAAGGCCACTGACTGTGTTTGTGTTAGAGCCTCGGTTGTAACTCAAGAGTTCCCAGTGTTGAGCAACAATCACCAGGCCATCACTATTTCAGAAAAAATTGAAGTTATAACATGAGCTTTAGAGAACTACCTGACATAAGTGGGGTAAATGTGTTAACTATAAAAAGAACAGGGGTATTTGTCGCACCTTAGA
The DNA here is from genome assembly GCF_965140295.1 of Lepidochelys olivacea. Lineage (NCBI taxonomy): Eukaryota > Metazoa > Chordata > Testudines > Cheloniidae > Lepidochelys > Lepidochelys olivacea. The sequence goes on along the minus strand of NC_140413.1, from coordinate 36,683,675 downwards.
GACTAACAAATTTATTTGAGCATAAGCTTTTATGGGCTACAGCCCACTTCATTGGATGCATAGAATGGAACATATAATAAGAAGATATATATATCTTATATACATACAGAGAACATGAAAAAGTGGAGTAAGAGGCTAATTAATTAAGATGAGCTATTATCAGCAGGAGATAATGGATCATGTGGTGTGTCCTGGATGGAAGCTGGAGGCATGTAGGTAAGTATAGTGGTCAATAGGTTTCTGGTATAGGGTGGTGTTTATGTGACCATCGCTTATTAGCACATTAGTGTCCAGGAAATGGACCGCTTGTGTGGATTGGTCTAGGCTGAGGTTGATGGTGGGATGGAAATTGTTGAAATCATGGTGGAATTCCTCAAGGGTTCCTTTTCATGGTAGAAGAACACTTCAACCTCTCTGGTCACTCTGTAACAGATTTAAAGGTGGCAATTTTGTAAGAGAAAAGCTTCAAAAACAGACTCCAAGGAGAAACTGCTGAGCTTGAAACTAGATACCATTAACTTGGGTTTGAATAGAGACTGGGAGTGGCTGGGTCATTACACATATTGAATCTATTTCCTTAAGTTAAGTATCCTCACACCTTCTTGTCAACTGCCTAAATGGGCCATCTTGATTATCACTACAAAAGTTTTTTTCTTCTGCTGATAATAGCTCATCTTAATTAATTAGCTTCTTACTCCACTTTTTCATGTTCTCTGTATGTATATATTTATAATCTTCTTACTATATGTTCCATTCTATGCATCCGATGAAGTGAGCTGTAGCCCACAAAAGCTTATGCCAAATAAATTTGTTAGTCTCTAAGGTGCCACAAATAGTCCTGTTCTTTTTGCGGATACAGACTAACACGGCTGCTACTCTGAAACCTGTATTAACTATGGCACCCTCTGCTAAGCCACCAGTCTGGGTATAAATAAGAAGTAATTTTATGTTGTTTTTGCATTCTGGGAAAAAAATCCTTCTTAATTCCCTATAGGTCACAGAATCATCCGACAGATCCATGAGCAGCTTAGGAAATAATTTTTGTTCCTATAGACAGTAGTTTGAATTTCAGTTTTCAGTGTAAAGGCCTGATCCAAAACACAGTGAAGTCCATGAGACTCCTTCCTCCAATGAGCATTGGATTAGGCTCTGATTTAGGATACCTTCCATCTTGATGTAAATATTCATTGTGCCAGACAGATAGTGACAATAACTTTACAGCTTGGAGGTTAGGGCACTCACCTTGGGGAGTACTTGGGTTCTAATTACTGCTCCAGTGACTATTTATACAACAATGAATAACTGCAATAGGAGAGGCTAACAGAAAGCTACCCCAGAATATTTAATAGTCAGGTGGTTAGGTCACTTACTGGAGAGGGGAAAAAGCTGTAGTCAAGTCCCTGTTCCTGAGCTTGGCTATTAAGTATGGGGGGGCACCACCACCTGATGACTACCTAAATGTTGGAGTTACTTTCCTAAGTCCCCTGGTGAGTCTAGCCTGAAAAACTGAGCTATTGTCTGGAAAATGTTGAAATGAATTGTTTTTATATTTCTGAAGATTTTTTTAATGAAACAATTCACCAATATCGACACACATTCGATAAATGTTTTGGACAACCCATATCTATGGCAGGAATCCCCCAGAAACAGTGTGTGCAATTCAGCTGGAAGCTCTGAGGGACTGCATGCAAGAGTAGAAACTCCTGTAACACTTTACAACATGCTAGGAAAGGGGAGTGAGGAGAAGAAACTCAGCTCAGACCTCCTCCATTTCTGGGGGTGGGTGGAGCCTTGGGCAATGCTAAATTAGTATGTTATCTGAACTCCTCACTCTGATTGCAGCCTGACCTTTGTTCAGGAGGTGGAGAGAGTTCTTTTCATTCTTCCCCCCATCCCCATTGCCCATGCACTAAGGCCAGCTACAACCTGACCCTCAGAACATGAAGACATATAGGTTATAATCTGTTCACATTATTAGCTCATTAAGAACCACATACACCTATGATGCTACATAGATAACAATGGTAAAATTTTATACAAGTTGCAGTTTTGTTAATTTTGCTATATTAGGCTAATGGTTATTCTGATGATCAGTATGTTTATTCCTGACATGATGAACCTCCCATGCCTGCAAGATGACTAAATAAAAAATATAAACCAACTGCAGCTAGCCATGACTCCTCTGTGTTTTCTTTGAGTATTTGTAGTGTTGGAAGTTTATCAGGGCTTACCTACTCAGAATGCAAATCAGGTACCAGGTTCAGATAACATATAGCCTAAATTAGTTAAGTATGCAGCTCCACTCACATATAACTCTTTGGCTTAAATATTTAACATGTCGTTAGCTCAGGCTATGTTTTTCAGTACTTAGGAAAAAACACTCCAAAATCTTCATTACAAAAGGGAGAGACAAATTAGAGCTTTTCACAATAAGCTATTATCATATATATTAGCAATTACAAAGGGGAGGGTGGGTGGTGAAAGAAACAGTCCTTCAATTTTGAAATCTTTGGTTGCTTGAAAATTAATAAAATACTTTCATACCTTAACATCTGGGTTTGGCTCTAATAGTTGGATTTTATTGTTTTATTCTGCATTTCCTTTAGTTTCCAACAGCTGAGATTAACGGGTATTAAATAAAGAAAACTTTGCCATTTTGTCTAGACTTTTAAATCCAGTAAATCTTTGTTAGCTATTGTAAGATGGAGCAGAATTATCCAGTATTATATATAGGAAAAAACAAAGCAGATAGGAGAAACTTAATGTTTAAAAGCTAGGATTTTTGTACCTTGGTAGAATGTAAAAGGCCAAAGTCCTCAAAGGATTGTAAGGAAACATTTTTAGTGGTATAATCTTCTAGACAAGAGACAGGCCATTGTTGGTGTGCTCGTAATTTTTACATAAAACTGGATCAGCATTTTCTTCAGTCTGCTAACTCACTGACATTTGACTTATTACTGTAGCTGTTCTGCCCCTCAGTGGTATCATTTTTGCAGGGGGAAACCTCTCCAGGAATTAATAGTGGCCATGCCAGCTAAAGACAGACATATTTTTTTACATTTCTAGATGGAAAGCAGTAATTTATTATTAGGAGGCCTAAATTCCAGCCTTGGTTCTGCCACTGGTCTTTGACTAACCTTGGGCAACTCACTTCACCTCCATGTGCTCAGTTTCTCTATCCACTAAAATAATTATAAAAGTTAGACTATTCCTCGTTAGAGAACTCTTTCCTGCTCATCCCTCCTATAGAGGAGAAATGTTTTCATTCCATTTCAGGCAATTTCCTTTCTCAAGGAACATTGCTTTGCATCACCTCATGTGAAAGAACAAGAAGCAGCTTTGATGTGAAATTTCTTCCTTGTGAAATTCAGAAGTGGGACGGGGGCATGTTCTGAAAATTCTCTTTTGTTGGCAGGAGAGAAGGTGAGGGGCATATCAATCCTGATCCTCTTCTGACATGGGCAAAAGTGATTTCATGGTCAATTGAGATTTTATTTTTCATTCATTTGCATGAACTTTGTCCTTAGCCCATTCACTTATTGGATGTTGATAAAACAAACAGAGAGTACAAGGTATATTTTAATTCCCCATGTAACTTTTAGGACATACAACTTGGTACATGCTGAACTGTGTATACTATTAAAATATTTACTCCCACCTCCAGTCAGCCAGTGATACCAGCCTTCATTGTCCGCTTGTTATACATAGAGCTGGTCAACATTTTTTTGATGAATAGTTTATTTGCTGAAACATGTATTTATGTTTGACCTTAAACTATTCAGGAATTTGACATAAACGCACTGAATATTTGCGGCCAAAAAATAAATGAGGGGGTGGGATGGTAGATTCACAAAGGAATTTAGGTGCCATTCACATGGGGGAGATGGTAGTGCCCTCCCCGCCCCCAAGTGGCCCAAGGCATTCAGCAGGAATGTGAGAGATCCAGATTTGAATCCATGCTCTGGCAAAAGGAGTTAAACCCAGCTAGCTCCCTCCTCCCAACTGAGTGCCCTAACTACCAGCCTGTAAAATATTCTGGGGTAGAGTTCTTTCAATCTCTCTGTGCCACTTTGTATAAAATATTTGAATAGTTCTTGGGCCAAAGTGAAAATGACTTCACAGCCTGGCCCAGGGCAGACCTAGGTTCCAGTTGCTGATTCAGAGCAGGGAACCAAACGTACGTCTCCTAGATCCCAGTTGAGTGCCCTAACCCTGAATCAAATGTCAGACAGGCCGAGGGTACTGGAGCACCACCACTGCCTTCTCCCCAGTGAGGGGTTGTGAATTAGCCCTTTGAAAATGTATGGTACCTAGCACAACGGGGTTCTGGTCCATGACAGGGGCTCTGCCACAATACACATTATAAAAATGGCAAGATCAAGAGGCTATACTTGCAGGACAGAATAATATTAAAAACAGATGGACAGAATTTAGAAAATAATGAAAAATATTCTGCAGATAATTTTACAAATTTGGGGAAAATATTTTGCCCAGCTCTATCTATGGATGAACAGCAGCTGTTTTACATTTATTGTTTAATAAGAGCCTCCAGTTTTTGGAGGGATGTTTAGGAAATTGCTTTGCTCAGCTCTAACTGTGACATGAACTAATATAATTACTCTTGGTTAAACATTTTATGGCAACATGCCTAGTTTTCAGACTAAGTGCTGCTTATGCAAACCATCGACTCTCATAATTTCATACAATGTAGCTAACTAATTTTGTAGCAAATCAACAGGTAAAATGGTATTTCCCCTGGTATAATGATACAGAAAACTAGTGCAAATCAATAGCTTGCCACGGGCAGTTTACCCCCTTCTGCTTTCAGGAACTGAGGGATTGGAGATCAGTGGTAGGAGGTCAGTGACTCAGCTCTCCATCCCAAGAAAGAGAGAACAAAGCCTATTAATAGAACATTAGTAGGACAGCAAAAAAGCACTGTTTCTGCTGGTTCCCCCAACTCTAAAATAATGTAAACTTTGTAATTTAATCCACCTCTAATCAAATGGAAATACACAGTAAGAGTAGCTGATCCAAAAGTGTGTGTCAAGAGGGTGTATATGGTAAGGGATAATGTCAACATTCAGATAATATCTGGATTTGATTTGGTCTCATTCTCACCAACTAAATTCAGTTCCTGCTTTCAGTTCAGACCCATCTTTAAGAAATATTAATAATCAACGAAAAAATCAGATTCAGTAAATAGACTGAAGTGGCACTGCAGTCTGATCATTTGAGTACATGGATGCCACACAGCTATAGGCCCACAACTATACAGATGTTTCTCAGATAGGGAAGTCCCTCCACTGTGCTTGATATGGGAACCTGATTTGCCTAACACTGTGATGCTGGTAAACCAAGAGCCAGCTCTTGTCAAAGCTCTAGGGATTAGCTAAACATTGACAAACTCATAGCTGGAAACCAAACCAGCTCACCTGTGCATTTTTTTTCAAAATTCTTCTTAGTCTTAAAAGAACGTACTTAGTGTTTAGACCAGGGATCAGCAACCTTTGGCACATGGCCCATCAGGTAAATCCTGACGGGCTGGGATGGTTTGTTTACCTGCAGCATCTGCAGGTTTGGCCGATTGCAGCTTCCACTCCCACAGTTGCTGAGGGAAGCGGCAGCCAGCACATCCCTTGGCCTGCGCCGCTTCCCGCAGCCTCCATTGGCCTGGAACAGGGGAACCGCTGCCAGTGGGAGCTGCAATTGGCCAAACCTGCAGACGCTGCAGGTTAACAAACCATCCTGGCCCTTCAGCAGATTTCCCTGACAAGCCACATGCCAAAGGTTGTTGATCCCTGGTTTAGACTCTATGAAATGCTTGTAAGTTGTTGCATTCATTAATCTCACTTGTAATGTCTGTATTCCATGCTGTAAGGAAATATGTAAGTTTTGTTTTATAACTTTGAAAATGTTTGCTTTGAACTTGTGAATGCAGGCAAGGGGATCATCCTCCGATACCCAATCAGGAAGCCTGTGAAGATTAAATGGGCCACTAAGGGCCATTCACTTTGTACTATGACATTCCTATCACACCTTGGAATGGCTACATGCAAGGGAGTTCGTCTCAGGGACTGGGAAGCTAATGGTAAAAGATAAAACAGCATAACAAGAAATTTTTTAATCTCTTTGGTATTTGAACTCTCACAGGGCCAGAGACATTAAACTAAGGCAGAGATCCCAGGGTTACCCCTTGCCCTGAAAGACATTTTGAATTGACAGATTACTACATCTGTCATCTTTAGGAACCACAGATGGCAACTCGTGTATATGTATTTGCTTGCTTTAACCTGTAAATAACTCTCTTGGCTCTTTCCTAATTAATAAACCTTTAGTTTATTACAGGATTGGCTATAAGCATTGTCTTTGGTGTGAGATCTGAGATATAAATTGATCTGGGGTAAGTGACTGGTCTCTTGGAACTGGGAACAACTGGAACATTTTATGATTTCTGGTGTAAGTGACCATGTATCACTAAGTCCAGTTTGCCAGGGTAGCAAGATAGACTGGAGAGCCTAAGGCTATTGTCTGTCTCCATGGTAAGACTGTTATAGTGATCCCAGAGTTCACATTTGTTATTGGGTTGGTGAAATGAAATTGTAGAACATACCACCAGTTTGGGATGTCTGCCCTATTTTTGGCAGTCTGCCTTGAGGTACACTAATGGTTGTGAGCCACTCCAGACAGCATGACAAACACCTTTCCAGTCATTTGTCAATAATTGCATTAAGATTGCAGATACTTCAGGGGAAGGACCTTATCTTTATGCTTGTGATCAGTGAAGTGCCTGCAAGCTGGTGCTATTCAAATATAATAGTAACTGTCTCCGGGTTTTGCTCCCCAGCTCTTATTAGCAATTATTCTCAGATCTGTATGACCTAACAAAATATGGCTGCTTTATTTCCTTATCCCTCTGCTACCGCATGCATCCATACACTCCTCTCAGCCTACCCCACCTGGCATATTCTTACTCCTGAGGAAGTCTCGCCACCACACACAGAGTAATTTCATTTGCATTAAGTTGTATTTTTTTACTTTAAAAGCTCCTCTACCTTTTCTTCCTCCTCCCCCTTCAGAAACAGTAGTGCTGATCGGGAAGCAGAGCCATTTCTGCCAAGTTAGCTTTTAAATAACATTCAGTGGAAAGGGAGGAAAAGCCTACCCAACTTTTATTTGTAAAAAGGGAATATTGTAAAATAAATATAATCCACACAAAAAACTCAACCTGATGCAGTGTTAAAGTTAATTAAATCCCATGGCCTAGGGGAAGTGTGGAGTTAAGCATAAGGTTATTTCTTTTCATTGTGCTTTTTATTAAAATATGGTTGCATCTTTATATGAATTTAAGTTGTTTGTCAAATACAATGCAAACTGGAGTTTTCTTCAAACCTGGTTTGTTCTGTAGACTTCACTGAGATTTAAAAATCAATTCAAATTTGATATGAACGATACTATAACTTAGCCTATGTAAAATTCAATAAGAAAACCCTGTTTGTGGTATTTGACAATCTTATAGTGACAAAAAGAAAAGCCATATTTTCAATTATGAACACAAGGGGGAGTAGACGAATGTAGAACTGTCGTCCTTAAGTAAACATTACCTGACTTTTTGAAGGCTTGGTTTTGCAACCTTAATGTTGCTTTAATGTTAGGTGTTGGTCTTGTTTGTCTGGATTGTCCTTGTGGGGGAGTGTGAAGCTTCCTGAAGGTACCCAGGGCTATCAGGCCTCTCACTACCAGCTGCCCTTTGTGTGAGAAAGCCTGGTTTGTGCCTGCCAGGGGGTCAACTCCCCATTTCCATCTGCCACAAGCAACATAAGCACTCCTCTCTCAGCCTCACAGGCCCCGATGTCTTTCTACAGGTTTGTGATGGGAAAACTCCAACTCTCAAGCTTTCAAAGTGTCTCCCTGGAGCGTCCAGTGACAATCCACAGGACACTCAGTGTTCATACATCCACTGCTTTCAAAGAAACCGTACACCCCAGCTTACCAGTTCCACTTCACTTCATCACTCTTAGAAGTGTTTATAGTGAAATCAGGTATCTGTTTATTTAACAAAACAGATTCAAGTGATAGTAAGTAGAATTATTGGAAACAAATGGTTACACATTCTAGAGGCTTGATTTAATTAACTGACTGTATCATGTCTTGTAGAGTAACTCTCTCCTCCTTCTTCTTTTCCCCCTCCCCACCATCCCACCTCAAAGCCTTGCAGTGCTTTATAGCCACCTTTGGCTGTGACCCTCCTTTTATGACAGACTTGCTTCCTAGGTGAAGGATTCAGTATTTCCTTACACTCCAAGATATACCAGTCCCATCTTTTGTCTTTATTCAATAATGGGACACTCCCTCCTATTAGTTACATCTGGTAGATTTTTCTCTCCTGTAGCAATCCTTATTTCACAATCTCCTATTCAGCTTGTGATTCAGCATGCAAATGTCCATCCATTGTGAGGCACACAATACACAAATGGCCAGACAGGGAAATAGGTGTCAGTTACTTTCTGGTGATCTGCCTGAAGTCCAAGACCTTAGGAACATATTTTTTTTCTGTATAGCTATAACACTCCTTAAATATTATCTATACACACACATTTCACAATGAGTGTCAACCAGAGAGGGCTGCTGGCTTTCAGTAAAGACCTTACATGCCACTCTTCAGTGTACTATTGATACATATGTCTGACTCAGGTGATCCCTGCAAACCCCTGTGAACCCACTGAGCCCTCTGCCTGTTGGCACTAAGGATCCCTTGGTCACAGGAAAGAAAGTTTAAAAAAACAGAGAACAAAAATTGTCGGTGAAGCACATGAACTTTTGCTCATTGCCTCCATAACCCAGCCACCTTTGAGGGTTTTTTGAATATTTGGCTCAGGCCTTGACTAAGGCCTCCCAAATCCAACTGCCCAGTCAAAGCTGAAATCACTTCAGCCTCAGAGGTTATATATTTATCAAAAGCTGAAGTTGCTTCATAACACTTTCAACCAGTCTAACTTTACGTAAGTTGATAGTTAGAAACAACAAGGCATTCATGACTTTAAAACTACCAGGTCCGTTTTCTCCTTATTTGGCTGGCTGCTTAGATCTCAATGAAACATACCCACACACTTCATGCTCTGCTCATTGTAAGATTCTGTTTGGGTCCCTTTGGCACATGTCAGCTGAGACCAACTGTGGAAAATTTCATTTAAAAGGTATGAGTTTAAAAAAGCCACAACTGAAACAGAACCGCAATGCGAGCAGCCCCTAAAACAGCCACATTGCAGGGGCTTAACACCACTAACTTCTCTGTGCAGACACATTAATGCTACTGAAAAGCTAGCCCTTGGCGGTTGGCCATATCCTGGGCTGGCAGACAACTTAACTTTCAGTCTTGGGGTTTTGTGCCCAGAAAAGGATTATCTCATAAACAAAGAATACCCTCAAGTTTTGTTCCTTAATCAATTGAAAATCATAAATTCAAGAACAAAAATTCAGTCACATGATAGGTCCAATCTTGCCACAAAAAGAGGATAGGTAACTCAAAAGACAATGATCTATAAGCCCCTCACCAGACCTGCACCAATTATACAAAGAATTCATAGAATCATAGAATCATAGAATATCAGGGTTGGAAGGGACCCCAGAAGGTCATCTAGTCCAACCCCCTGCTCAAAGCAGGACCAATTCCCAGTTAAATCATCCCAGCCAGGGCTTTGTCAAGCCTGACCTTAAAAACCTCTAAGGAAGGAGATTCAACCACCTCCCTAGGTAACTCATTCCAGTGTTTCACCACCCTCTTAGTGAAAAAGTTTTTCCTAATATCCAATCTAAACCTCCCCCACTGCAACTTGAGACCATTACTCCTCGTTCTGTCATCTGCTACCATTGAGAACAGTCTAGAGCCATCCTCTTTGGAACCCCCTTTCAGGTAGTTGAAAGCAGCTATCAAATCCCCCCTCATTCTTCTCTTCTGCAGGCTAAACAATCCCAGCTCCCTCAGCCTCTCCTCATAACTCATGTGTTCCAGTCCCCTAATCATTTTCGTTGCCCTTCGCTGGACTCTCTCCAATTTATCCACATCCTTCTTGAAGTGTGGGGCCCAAAACTGGACACAGTACTCCAGATGAGGCCTCACCAATGTCGAATAGAGGGGAACGATCACGTCCCTCGATCTGCTCGCTATGCCCCTACTTATACATCCCAAAATGCCATTGGCCTTCTTGGCAACAAGGGCACACTGCTGACTCATATCCAGCTTCTCGTCCACTGTCACCCCTAGGTCCTTTTCCGCAGAACTGCTGCCTAGCCATTCGGTCCCTAGTCTGTAGCTGTGCATTGGGTTCTTCCGTCCTAAGTGCAGGACCCTGCACTTATCCTTATTGAACCTCATCAGATTCCTTTTGGCCCAATCTTCCAATTGGTCTAGGTCCTTCTGTATCCTATCCCTCCCCTCCAGCGTATCTACCACTCCTCCCAGTTTAGTATCATCCGCAAATTTGCTGAGAGTGCAATCCACACCATCCTCCAGATCATTTATGAAGATATTGAATAAAACCGGCCCCAGGACCGACCCTTGGGGCACTCCACTTGATACCGGCTGCCAACTAGACATGGAGCCATTGATCACTACCCGTTGAGCCCAACAATCTAGCCAGCTTTCTACCCACCTTATAGTGCATTCATCCAGCCCATACTTCCTTAACTTGGTGACAAGAATACTATGGGAGACCGTGTCAAAAGCTTTGCTAAAGTCAAGAAACAATACATCCACTGCTTTCCCTTCATCCACAGAACCAGTAATCTCATCATAAAAGGCGATTAGATTAGTCAGGCATGACCTTCCCTTGGTGAATCCATGCTGGCTGTTCCTGATCACTTTCCTCTCATGCAAGTGCTTCAGGATTGATTCTTTGAGGACCTGCTCCATGATTTTTCCAGGGACTGAGGTGAGGCTCACTGGCCTGTAGTTCTGTAATTCTTAAACCTTTTACTTCATTCAAAATTTAATTATATTCAGACAAAAGGGGAGGCTGATATTCTTAATGTTCAACAGCTGGAGAACTAAAAGAGACTAGAAACTTTGTTCAATTAGAAAAGCAGGATTTTTTGAAGTGCCTACATTTCATCTTTCTCTGTCATATTTTTACAGCTCAGTCTGATTTCCTAGGTCTATTTTGTATTGCAATACTTCAATAGGGGAAAAAATATCAGACATGTAAACATTGATCAGAATGGAAACAAATAAGGTGATGGGCACAGTATGAAATCCTAAATAAACAGAGGAAAAATGTGATTGTCTGGACTGACTGGCTGGGACAGCATGGAAACTATAAGAGCTGTATGCTTTCCCAGCATCAGGTAATCTGGTCATGCCTCAGTTTCCCCACAGTGCATCAGTTTCCTTCTGGATGTATTTGTCTGGATAACACAGTACTCTTTCCAAACCAGGAATCCTCCACTCTAAGGCCTGGTCTACCTTTAAAACTTAGGTCAACATAGCTATGGTGCTCAGAGCTCTGAAAATTCCACAACCCTGAGTGCTATAGCTAGGCCAACCTAACCCCCAATGTAGACACAGCTAGGTCAATGGAAGAATGCTTCCATCAGCATAGCTACTGTCTCTCTCAGGGAGATCCTTTTACTGTAGTGATAGCCTACAGTGAGGGAAGGGAGTTTTCTGTCTATGATGAAGTAACACTTTGCCAAAACTTTGCTGGCATTAATGTGGTTTTCCAATTCTTCTTTTTTACATAGAATCACTGAGATACTTAAAATGATGTTATTGCTGACAGAACAAAGGGGTAACATGTTGTGCTTGAAGTTCTGAGGTGGTAACACAGAAGCCTGTAATGACTAGAAGCCTTTTTTACTGGGAAAACTCAGGGACAGGATGACATGAAACAAAATGACACACAAATTGTCTAAAGAGCAACAAAAATTGTGTAAACTGAAGCTTACATATGCATAATGTATAGGTTTCCTATGCTTGATGTGCTAAAAGCTTATTGGAGAAAAGTTAAGTAACAGAATGTGGCAATGTATAAAAATCCAAGTGCACAAGATCTAAATAGGCAAAAACTGGACCAGAAATGGAAGGAATGGGACTGAAGGACCAACCAGAAGAAGTGACAACCATCATGAAGTACAGAACTTCCCAGTGCCCAAGCATGTGGTAACTTGGGCCCTCTACCTATTCCATCTTGTGTCTGGATGCTGGAAGCTGGAGTGGACAGAATTATTTCTCAGGTGGTGGATCCAAAACTAAACCACATCTTCAGGCCGCAGATAGAAAAAGCAATTCATGAGTTCCTGACTGCACAAAAGAAAGAGGAAACTGTGCCAGCTCTCCTATCAAAACCTGAGAATCAGGATCCTCCTGCTCCATCCCAAGATGCCTCTGTGTTCCTGGTACTAAAAACAGCTGCAGTTGCAAAATACAAGTTTGGTTAGATGTCCGACATAAATATGGTCAAATACTGTGAGTGACAATATTGTCTGAAATTGTATAAATAATGGCAAAAATTGTTTAAGCCTGCATTGGGTGGATGTGCGACTCAGCTTCCCACTTTACAACCCAACCCTGCACTCAACAGACTTTAAGCCTACTCCATTTCTCTTCTCTCACACCAAATACACTTTTTCCATAGCTCTAAACCTTACCCTTCATACCTAGGTTTGTGACCTTGTTGATGCAAGATCGAAATCAATAGCTTTCCTGCACTAACAAGTAATTTATGAGCTTGGTGAAACCTTGTTATGGGTTGAGTGAAAACCTCATTGAGGCTGATGGGTGTGAATACATCTGTCAGTTAATATAACTGTAAAATATATTAATCCTAGGTCCCCACCTAAGACAAAAGGGTTGTGTTTGGGCAGAAGGGCTTTTGACTGAGTAGTGATTGATTTAGGAACGGGTGTGTCTGTGAAGGAGAGAGAAAGTGCAAAACAGAACCAGAGAGGGACAGAAACAGGCTTGGAAGAAATCCAAGTGGAAACCTGTAAATGTTTCTAACTTCTTCCAGGGCTACTCCATGGCTTTTGTGTCTGGTGCTGGCTAAAGAGGCTTGGTAAGTGTAAGCCAAGACACTATCCCATATTTGGTTCCTTTTGTAAATAAACAAGATTGCATTAAAAAAAGAGACTCCATCAACATCCCCTAGACCCCAAACTTTAACTAGCTGCTTGAGTCAAAAAAGGCTAACAATACCTTCATCTCCTTCCTCTTCAGATCTCAAACAATTTGCTGCTTCTTGTGGTTCCTCCTTCTTCCTCAACTCTCTTAATAAAAAGCCTCCACTCAGATCATATCTTGCCTTAATCTTGCCAGAGTAAGCAAAAAAACTTGATTTATGAAGTCCTGACTTCCCACCATCCCTTACTGCCAGCCTGTATTTTGAGTTGAAATCAGAAACCGGCAATGCTGGCCCTGTAAGCATCCATTAAGAGTGTTCCCTGCTACAGAGACTCAGACCTGCTCTGAGAGCAGGAAATGTATATGTGGGCCATTGCTAAATTTAAAAAAAAGAGGGCCTGCATTCTCAGGACTGTCCCTATCTGTTAACCAGCTTGTTCATGCATTAATCAACCACTGAATAGGACTTCTCAGGTAGAGGCACAATATCACATTTTCTACAGAGTTTAATGAATAACCAATGCAGAGGTGAAAAACTGAGATAATGCTGTTGAGACTCTAGCAAATTATCCAAAAACCACACTCTGCAGAAATTTTTTTGGAACCCAGTGATCGTTAAGGGAACCCCCAGGATAAAATAAGAAATACTAGAGCCAAAATATGGAGCAACTGTGAATCTTTGCATCTTGCAAGAAGAAGTTTGCTGTTTTGCAGCTTTCCACTACCCAGTGAGAGCAGACAAAAGCAGTTTTTATCAGTTTACTGCAATACGGCAAACAGACCTCCAGATGTCTGTAAAGAGAGCTCCAATGGGAATGAGCGTGACTCTTACTTTTAAAATTGCAAATATTTGTAAAACTAAGTAGCCTTAGAAGCAGAATCAGTAAATGACATGGACAAAAGAAAACTGTCATTTGTTACCAGCATAGAATATAGTAAAACCAATTACAATTAAAAGTAATCTCTTTCTCTGATGCGTTTTAGATGTGATATTGAGAAGGGCACTCCACTGCATATTGTAATGTATTGTCTTGTTTTAATGTGTACCATGGCCTTCTACTGGATATAATCAGAATTGCTTGACTGTTGTAAGATCTATAATGTTATCACGAAATAGTGTTATTCGTTTTGCTCAAGCAGTAGGATCCAGATCTTTTGGGAGAGATGGATATCAGGCCTAGATCCCTGGATATGTTTGAGGTGACATCCTGTGTTCTGGGGAAAATGCTGAAATCAAGTATAGTAAGTATACTTTCTATATTAAAAATGAAATGGAAAGTGGAAAGGTTTATCAGTCAGAATAGGAGATAAACAGTCAGATACCTGGGTCCTAATCTCATCTCCACCACTTAGGACAAATCCCATTCTGTGTGAATGAAATCCTGGTCCAACTGAAGTCAAGGAGAGTTTTTTCCATTGACTTCAACAGAGTCAGGATGTCACCCTATATCTCATATGTTCCACTTTTAATGTGGGGATATTAATTATTTACCTACTTCACCAGAGAATTAATTAAGTTTGTACAATAGTTTGAAGACACAAAGATCTACTAAAATACTATTAATTATTACTATATTACCACACAGAATTTATTATAATATATAATATATACATGATTTTGAGGGCTACCACAGTAGCAGAACTAGCCATCCAAAGTGCGGCTATCTTTAGTGTAAATGTTACATTTTAGAAATAACTTTTTTTTAAATGTTTATCCTTCTAAGATAACAGAATTCTAGTTCATCAATAAAAATCATCTTTGTTGACAAGGGGAACTAGAAGAGTGAAATAAGTCTCTTCCATATTCACCTTCTTTGTCATTGTAACTTTTGTCAGTAACTTTTGTCTTTGCTTACTGAACCTTGCTGGGTGGTTAAACATGTTACTTCCCTTTTATCTGCTGTAAGATGCACCTCTTCCAATAAGGTTACCAAGAATTATTTAGCTATCAGAATGAAGCTGGTAAACTGAACAAAAAATGGTGACATGGGATAATTCCCTTTACAATGTGTACAGACTTTTTGTTTTCAATATACAGTCTCTGGATACCTTTGCTACTCCTTAAAGGATCTGATCTGAAGCCCACTGAATTCAATGGAAAGTTCACCATTGACTTGATGGGCTTTGGTTCCAGTCCTGAAACAGTTTTGCACTCATTTGTAGGGCTGTTTCAAAACTTTCTGTTGAAAATGTTTTTTGATATTTATTCTGAATTCTATGGAAAACTGGAAGTCAAAGATTGAACACCTGAAAATCAAACTGAAATTTTGGCCAAAATCCATAAAATATCAATTTGGAAATGCCACTGTGGTGCCTCATGGGAATTGTGGTTTTGGTTATGCCCTCATTCTGCTCTACAGGCTAGGTTCTCTAGACATACTACATCTTCTATGATGCACCAGGAATGTCCATGACAGATTTTGGCTATATCTTTTCAGTTTTCAATGTTTCACCAAAAGTTAGAAATTTCTGTGGAAAACTTTTGACAAAAATGACTTATTTTAATAAAAAGTTTCCTCCAAAATATAACCCTTATTTTCTAGTCAGCTCAACTCAATAGCCATTATGACAATCAAGAAAATCTCAGTGCCACATTAATTGCTAATAGCATCTCCTCAGGAGGTATGCTGAGGGTTAAAAAGATACTTTCTGAAGCATTGGTTCACTAGGCACAAAGTTTAGTCTTGTATCCCTTTGATCCTTGTCCTGTACCTATATGGAAAGTCTGAAAATTCACAATATAGCTTGCAGGGATCTTGGATCAGAAATGTTGTAGCTGAAATGCACTGCAGAAAAATTTGTAGAATGACATCGATTGTAGTTTCCTGTTGCCTACAGCAAGGCAGAAGTGCTACCTATTTAAGTAGAATCTTTAAAAGGACACTGAAACATTACAATAATGAGTGAAATATAAATATCTAGAGAGAGATTAGAGAATTAAAATAGATTTATAGATGAGTAGATGGTCACTTCTAACCCTGAGATGACCAGGAGGCTACAACAGTGACTGTTAGCACAAACGTAGGATATGGTCTGTGTTATGAATGTTGCTAACAAGTAACATTAGTCACTTCTGTGATAATGTGATAAATACAGGTGAAGGCAACAACCTTTCCACATTTTCAGACACCTAGTGATTATTAGAAATTTGACAAAAAATGAAAGTAAATTAATGCAAAGGCATCCCCCAAGAAGACAAGACAGAGAAGCTGTAGGAAAGCCACTTTTCTGAAGGATAGTTAAAATATATAGGGAAAAGACAGTATGAAAGAAAAGAGCTGAAGAATTAAGAACAGTCAAAAATTAAATATAGGAGTGAAGCCCTGCAGTATCATGATACATGTCTAGGAAAAGATAGAATTATAAACATATCAAAATAGGTTCAAGACACTCAGGATCACCTGGAAAATATAGATATGCACAAATAGATGTATAGGAAATTGTATCTCATTTAAGAGGAAGGAGAAATTAGATTTGTATCCCTATCCAGATACCCACAAAACCACTACTTAGTGACTACTGAATTTGGTACTGTAATTTAGATTACTGGAATATTTGTTAAAACATGGATAAAATAAAAAGGATAAGAAACAAAGAAATTGTTATTGGCAATAACCCGGGTGTCTATGGCTATAATTGAATCCCTCTGCTAATAAAGTTGTGTTCCATGCCAGATCATGTCCATTTTTGACCAACTTTTGTAGAGTGTCTTTCAACTCGTTTCCTTTGGCAGACTGTTCTACAGTTTAAAAGAGGAATACTTTTTGTCTGATCTTCAGCCTAAGTTTTTCAACTCTGAATTTCATTTCATTACTCTTAGTTGTACCTTTATGGACAATACTAAACACTGTCTCCCTCTTCACTGCTTATACTCTTCAAATATTTGTAAGTAGTTATAATGTTATACTGGAGCATGGGAAAACTTCACTGAAGCTGATGGATGTAATAGCTGCCCTGCATTCAAGATAAATATAAGAAGCAGTTAAGCAACTTTTTTGCTATAAGATCTCTAAAACCATAGGAGCCACTGCCCAAACACAGGCCACATGCAAGGCCACGCACAAGTGGACCTATGTTGGTGGAGGGCAGAATGCAAATGCAGAGGGCTGGGTATTGTTTGGTGGAGGGGTGTGTGTGTCTGTAAACCGAAGTACTCAGAGAACAGGCAGACAGAATCATAAAGAAAGCCACAAAGACAGCAAGAGAAGCACCTGGAGGGTGACCAGAGAGAGCCTTGCATAGAGTGCTGTCTGGAAAGAGGTTTGGAACTGTGAGCAAAGAAACTCTCTTGTTTAATTCCTTCTGTGTTCAGGATGTTCTTTGTAAATAAACAGGATTGCATTAAATAAATACTGGACTCCATCCGCAATTTCTCTTCCTAACAAACAACCCACAAGTTCCTGGATACTGGCTTACTACTCAGGTCCAAAGGGACAAATATCACTGAGGCTTTGTCTACACTGAAGGGAAAAGTCGATATAAGCTACGCAATTTGAGTTACATGAATAGCGGAATTCAAATTGACGTAGCTTAGATCTACTTACCACAGGGTCCATGCTATGCGACGTCGATGGGAGGCTCTCCCATCGACTTCCCTTACTCTTCTCCATCATGTGGCATACAGTAGTCAATGGGAGAACAATTGGTGGTCAATTTAGTGGGTCTTCACTAGACTCGCTAAATCAAGTGCTGATGCATCCATCACCACAATGTCAATCCTCCGGTAAGTTTAGACAAGCCCTTAGTCATCACTTAGCCAAGTTATACAGATATAGTTCTTTCAGTATTGTCGCATAATTTAATCTCTCCAGCCTCTTAATCATCATTATTGTCTAATTCTGTCCAATTTAGTATTTGGTGCAGATGTGCCTAGAGGTTAAGACAGTATTCTATCTGTGGTCACACTTCATGTAGTGCATGCATGTAATAACATAAGAGCATTCCAGGCTTGCACAACTAAACTGGCTGTTCAGTAAGAGCTATTTGCAGAGATGCTAGAAATGCAGCTAGCATTCTAGCCAAGCGCACTCAGACTGGCTTCCTGGTGCCCCCTCCAACTGCCTTCCTGAAATGTGTCCTCCTCCCTCCAAATTCTATGCAGGATGCTACCATACCAATGCTGTGCACAGAGGGACTATCAGCTCCCTGGTCTGTGATATAGTGACTCTGCATACGCAATACAAAATCACCTTGGCCTTTCTCACCACAACATGGCACTAATGAACTCATTAGATTTGCTTTGCACAATCAGCCTTACATTTTATTCAGCATTTCTTTCTAGCTACAGTTGATGCACATAAAAATACACTTACTGTGATGCAGTATTTGCACTTTACCACAATTTCCTATTAAAAAATTTACTGTATTGAGATGGAGTATCACACCTTACAACGATAAATCACAAGGAAGAATATTGACTTTTTAAACATAAGTGCAGCAAACATCTCCTTCCCTGTAAATGTTTTTCGAAGTTCAGTGGGGAGTCCTTCCGTGGATCAGGCCCTTTATTATTTCTTTTATTTCCTATCTTACCTTTTTTCCTTTTGGTTGCTTCCTTTGGATAATTTCTCGGATCTCACTCATGATTGAAACACCTCTCCAAGTAACATCTTCAATTTTAGGTCCAGATATTACACATCTTACTCATCCTGAGTACTATTTACACAGACATTTCTTCTGGATAGAACTGTATTAGGGCTTGGCTACACTTGCAGCTGTAGAGTGCTTTGGGTTAAATCAGCCTTCGGAGAGCACACCAGGGAAAGCGTTCCAGTCTGTCCACATTGGCAGCTGCAAGAGCACTGCCGTGGCCACATTTGCGGCACTTGCAGCGGCATTGGGAGCGATTTATGGGCAGCCATCCCACAGAGCACCTCTTCCCATTCTGGCGCTGTGGCTTGTGGGAAGGGAGAGTGGGGTGCAGGGCATTCTGGATCCTGTCCCAACGTCCCGTGATGCATCGCTTCACATCCCAGCAATCCCTGTGTTTCCATCTACATATGGTGCCATCTTTCAACCGTTTCTTTGTGGCGCACTCTGTCTTCCCTTTCGGTCTGCAGGAATGGAGCCCAAACTGCTGAGGAGGATGCTGATGAGTCTCGCCAGCACGTCACGTTTAGCATTCGAGCTACTCCTTGAGATCCAAAGTGACAGTGAGGAGTCCAACGAGGATATTGAGTTGTGTAACGCATACAACACGAAACTGCTTGTCTCATTCACGGACATGCTCTCCACCGTGGAACACAGCTTTTGGGCTCAGGAAACAAGCACTGAGTGGTGGGATCACATCATTCTGCAAGTCTGGGATGACAAGCAGTGGCTGCAGAACTTTCGGATGAGAAAAGCCACTTTCATGGGATTGTGTGCTGAACTCACCCCCACCCTGCGGTGCAAGGACACGAGATTGAGAGCTGCCCTGCTGGTGGAGAAGCAGGTGGCTATAGCAATATGGAAGCTGGCAACTCCAGACAGCTACCAATCGGTCGCTAACCAGTTTGGAGCGGGAAAGTCAACTGTTGGAATTGTGTTGATGCAAGTTTGCAGGGCCATTACTGCTACTCAGAATGAGCTAAGTTTGCAGATTCGGGCCCTTAATAAACATGCATTCACCTTCCAATCACTGACAATGCTGAATACAACTGCACTTCACACAAATCAGTGTGGCTTTGTACTGGACCCACCCCTGCAACTTCACACATTCCCATTTATCATTTAGGATAGTTCTTTCAGGTACTTTCCCCCCTGGATATGAGTGTTCCTATCTAAGAAGATATGAATTCATTTTTCAAGAATTCATAAGACACTATCAAATCTCTTACTAAAATACTTATGTGTTCCATCTACCATGTTCCTTCATCCACTGATTTGGCAACACTGCAGTGTCCTAGAGCCTGATCTCCAGCCTGAGCCCAGCAGTCTACACAGCAATGAAACAGGCTCACAGGGCTTAGGCTGTGGGACTAAATTGGCTGGCACGGGTCAGCCACAGGTTTTTCTCTGCTGTGTAGACATACCCAAAGGGGCCAAATTTGGACTTACTATAAGATGTCGTCTTTGTTCAGAGCTGGATAGGCACAAATATAGAGTTTTTCTGGAATGATTTGTTCTTTAAAAACATTTCCTGGTTCCATTATCCTCCAGATGTTTATATTTCTATTTTCTATATCTTCTATTTTACTGGAAATTAGATTTACCTGACAGTTGCAAGGGTCAATCTTTCTCTTTTTTAAAGACTGATACCAAATTTACTTTTTCAATTCCTTTGGCATTGCACTTTTCTCTGTGCCTTTTAAAAAAATAATTGTCATTGTTGGAGTGAATTCATCAGCCAATTTCCTTTGCACTTGGAGACGCAAATCACTCAGACTCCTGATTTTTATTTTGAATTAATCCAAATAGTTTATTTTACTTTTTTATCCAGTTATACTTGTAAAAGCCTTCCTTGTCTTCTGATTGTTTTTACCTCTTTATTAGTCTTTCAAGGGACATAGTCAATGGAAGTCCCAACATTTGGGATGGACAGAACATTGTAGTTGTTAATCCTGCATTGTCATTAGAAAACATAATCCCAACTACACATACAAAATGGTGGGTCTAAATTAACTGTTACAACTCAAAAAAGAGATCTTGGAGTCAGGGCTGGCCTTACCATGAGGCGAACTGAGGCGGCTGCCTCAGGTGCCAGACTGTGGGGGGCCGCCACTAGGACCCAGAGTGTAGAAAATTGTATCTGCTGCTGGTGCATATGTATTCTCTCTGCTCTAGATGCACAGAGATGGTGGAGTGCTGTGCTGGAGGAAGGAGGGCACAAGAGGCATAACAGGCAGGGAGGAGAAAAGGTGAGAGGGAATAACAGAAAGCAGCAGGAGCTGCAGGGAGAGAGAGGAGGAGGAGCCTCTTATATACCTCTCTAGCACCCCCAGGAGCCTGGATTGATTAAAACCAGCTTCTCAGGGAGCTTCCTGTTTCCTGCTGCTTCCCTGATCCCACTTGAGGAGAAAAGGCAGTCAACTGTAGTATTAGGAGCCAGTTAGGCCCTTAAGATGCTGATATCTCCCCTCACTCAGGCCCTGCTACCAGCTTCCTTATTTGTCCCCTTCAATTGAGTGTTGAGAGCCACTATAGCTGGCACAGAACAGCAGTCATGAGTGAAAGAAGAAAACCCCCCTCTGGGGCAGCATTCAGAAAAAGAAAGCAAAGGAAGCTTTTCTATCTAAGCAGGAAGGAGCTCTCCTGAGATACATAGACAAAAATGTTCACGGTGAGCCTTCCGGCCCCAGTGAGGATATGAGTGGTGAGGAGATGCCTGATCTTCCAGTTAGTCAGAGTGGAGGTGACCTCTCATCTACTGCAGCATCCATATCTCCATCTCAAATGGATGTAACCATGCACATTCCTTAAGAAAAGTGTAGATGAGAGAAGAGTGTGGTGGAGGCGCAAGAAATAGCTGCTGCTGAGTTTAGTTCCTTAAGTCTAGATGATCCAGGATGTGGACCCACTTGAACAGTAGCCTGTGGGACTTCCCTGTACTGCATGGGCCACAGCAAGTGGAAAACTTCATGTTCCCCAAAGACAATGAAAATAGAAGTGTCCATCCAACACATTACTGGCGTGAAATCCCCAATGGTGACAAAGTGGAGAGGCCATGGCTTATGTACTCAAAAACCCAGAATGCTGCATACTGTTTTTGTTGCAAACTCTTCCAGTCTAATGTTCCAGCCATATTGGGTTCTACAGGAACAAAGGACTGGAAGAATCTGGCATGCTGTCAAGGTTGCTCCCCCACTCTGAACTCTAGGGTACAGATGTGGGGACCTGCATGAAAAACCTCCTAAGCTTATCTTTACCAGCTTAGGTCAAAACTTCCCCAAGGTACAAAATATTACACCCGTTGTCCTTGGACTGGCCGCTACCACCACCAAACTAATACTGGTTACTGGGGAAGAGCTGTTTGGACGCGTCCTTCCCCCCAAAATACTTCCCAAAACCTTGCACCCCACTTCCTGGACAAGGTTTGGTAAAAAGCCTCACCAATTTGCCTAGGTGACTACAGACCCAGACCCTTGGATCTTAAGAACAATGAACAATCCTCCCAACACTTGCACCCCCCCTTTCCTGGGAAATGTTGGATAAAAAGCCTCACCAATTTGCATAGGTGACCACAGACCCAAACCCTTGGATCTGAGAACAATGAAAAGCATTCAGTTTTTTACAAGAAGACTTTTAATAAAAAATAGAAGTAAATCGAAATAAAGAAATCCCCCCTGTAAAATCAGGATGGTAGATATCTTACAGGGTAATTAGATTCAAAAACATAGAGAACCCCTCTAGGCAAAACCTTAAGTTACAAAAAAGATACACAGACAGAAATAGTTATTCTATTCAGCACAATTCTTTTCTCAGCCATTGAAAGAAATCATAATCTAACACATACCTAGCTAGATTACTTACTAAAAGTTCTAAGACTCCATTCCTGTTCTGTCCCTGGCAAGAGCAGCCTACAGATAGACACAGACCCTTTGTTTCTCTCCCTCCTCCCAGCTTTTGAAAGTATCTTGTCTCCTCATTGGTCATTTTGGTCAGGTGCCAGCGAGGTTACCTTTAGCTTCTTAACCCTTTACAGGTGAGAGGAGCTTTCCCCTGGCCAGGAGGGATTTCAAAGGGGTTTACCCTTCCCTTTATATTTATGACACATGCCATGAAAAGGCAGCAAATCACCAGAGAGCATTCCATAGGTGGAAAGAGCTTGAGATGAGACTAAGGTTAAAGGCCACCATAGATGATCAGCATCAAGAGAAGATTGTATCAGAGTCTCTTTACTTGCAAAATATTCTGAAAAGGCTCATTGCCATTGTGAGAATGCTTGCTACCCAAAACCTAGCACTCCATGGCACTTCAGATCAGCTGTAAATGCCAAACTATGGAAACTTCCTTAAAATTGTGAAGCTGATGGCTGAGTTTGATGCTGTACTCCAGGAGCATCGAAGAAGAATCACCGCCCAAGAAATGTACACACACTACTACCATGGAAAAACAATTCAAAATGAGATCATATAGTTACTGGCAACAAAAGTTAAACAGAAGATTGTGGCAGATCTGAAGTCAGCAAGATATTACTCTGTTATTCTGGACTGCACACCTGACATCAGCATACGGAAGAAATGACTTTAATGATGCGTTTTGTAACAACAACAGAACCTAGTGAAAATGTCCCTGCAATGGTGACTGTCAGAACGCAATTTGTAGAATTTATTGACATTGGTGATACTACAGGAGCTGGTATGACAAATGTGCAACAGCTGACATGAGAGGTCAGGGCTACGATAATGGCGCCAACATGAGAGGAAAGAACAGAGGAGTGCAGACACGGATCCGAGAGTTAAACCCTTGAGAGTTAAACCCTTGAGATTTTTTTGTGCCATGCAGTTCTCATTCATTGAACTTGGTGGTCAGTGATGCAGCATCAGCTTCTAGTGAGGCTGCTGAATTTTTTAATGTAATTCAAAGCATCTATGTATTTTTCTCTGCATCAACTCATCGATGGCAAATTTTGAAGCAACATCTGGGAACATCCTCTCTGACACTGAAACCACTGAGTGCCACACGATGGGAAAGTTGAGTGGAGGTGATAAAGCCTATCAAACACCATATTGGGAAGAGAGATGATGCCATAGTTGCCACTATGGAGGATAATGCTATGACAGGAACTGTTCGTGGGAGAACAGTGGCAGAGGGAAATGGAATCACCAGAATCATACATAACTTCAAATTTCTGCGTGGCTTAGTGTTGTGGCATGACATACTGTTTGAAATAAATGCTGTAAGCAAGAGACTCCAACGTGTTGACCTTGATAAATCTGGAGCAATGGAACAACTGGACAAAGCAAAGTCATACCTACAGTCTTACTGGTCAGATGAGGGATTTCAACACGTTCTGAAGAGTGCACAGAAGTTGGCAGAGGAACTTCACACTGAAGCTATTTTCCCACACATTCAAGAATACAAGTCACCGAAGAAGAAAAAGACATTTTGATTATGAGGCACGGGATAATCCCATAAGAGACCCCAAACAACAATTCAAAGTTGAGTTCTTTAACCAGGTGCTAGATTGTGCAATACAGTCAGTTGAAGAACATTTCATACAGCTCAAGGAACACAGCAGTATATTTGGTATATTGTAAGATATTCCAAAACTCCTTACTATACCTGAAGAAAACCTATACCAGCAATGCAGGGCACTAGAGACAGTGTTGACACATGATGACATGCGCAATATTGATGTGAGTGATTTAGGTGATGAACTGAAAGCCCTTTTAAGATACATTTCAGCAGGATCGACTCCAAAGGCTGTTCTGGAATATATGTACACAAGTAAGATGACCCCCCTCTTTCCAAATGCTTTTGTTGCTCTGTGCATACTTCTAACACTTCCTGTAACAGTTGCCAGTGGCTGCAAAGGGCACCTGAAAATTTGGGACACCACTGGGTCTTAGTGTCCACCCTTCCAGCTCTTCCTATGCCTGTTCTGACCCTTCTTGCAGGCTCCCAGAGCTGGCTGCTTCAGCCTGGTGACTCTTACTCCAGATCTAGTAACTTAAAAGTGAAAAAGCACAGTATCTCCAAGCTGAAGTTAATAAAAACACATCTACGCTCCACAATGACACAAGAGACGCTGGTCGGCCTTGCAACCATCTCAATAGAACATGAGCTGACCCAGACTGTGGACCTTCAGGAAGCAGTTCAAATCTTTGAACCAAGAAGGCACGGAAAGCACCACTTTGATTATTCAAACAGATAAAAATGCCAGTGTTTACTATACAGACAAGAAAAGTTACATTTGCTGTTCAGGCATTTGAACGTTAAGTGTTAAAAATTTTGAACAAGGCATTTTAAGTTGTTAGTTCCCCTTTACTGGGGTAGGTAGCAGAGCAGTACCATGAGAGGAGTAGAACAGGAAGAAGGCAGAATTGAGATCTTTCAAAGATTTGGCCCAAGCGAGGGGGTATGGGGGGCGTCATATGAGCTCCCCGCCTCAGGTACCAAAATGTTGTGGGCCAGCCCTGTTTGGAGTCAATGTGGGTAGTTCTCTGCAAACAGATGCTCAATGTGCAGCAGCAGTCAAAAAAGTTAACAGAATGCTAGGAACCATTAGAAAATGGATAAATAATGAAATAAAATATCATAGTGCCCCTATATAAATCCATGGTACACTTGCAGCTTAAATACTGTGTGCAGTTCTGGTTGCCCCATCTCAAAAAAGATATACTGGGGGTATGGAACAGCTTCTATATGAGGAGAGCTTAAAAAGACTGTAACTGTTCATCTTAGAAAAGAGGAGACTAAGGGGAGATATGCTAGTGGTCTATAAAATCATGACTGGTGTGGAGAGAGTGAATAGCGAAGTATTATTTACCTCTTCACATAACACAAGAACCAGGGGTCACTCAATGAAATTAATAGGCAGCAGGTTTAAAACAAACAAAAGGAACTACTTCTTCATACAACATACAGTCAACCTGTGAAACTAATTGTGAGGGGAAGTCATGAAGGACAAAACTATCACTGGAGTAAAAAAAAGAATCA
This sequence comes from Lepidochelys olivacea, assembly GCF_965140295.1. Taxonomy (NCBI): domain Eukaryota; kingdom Metazoa; phylum Chordata; order Testudines; family Cheloniidae; genus Lepidochelys; species Lepidochelys olivacea. The sequence continues at coordinate 36,657,976 of NC_140413.1, read as the reverse complement.
GATAAATTCATAGAGGATATATCCATCAACGGCTATTAACCAGGATGGTCATGGATGCAACCCCATGAGCTCAGAGTCCCTAAACCTCCTATTGCCAGAAGCTGGGACTGGACAACAGGGGATGGATCTCTCAATAATTGCCCTGTTCTGTTCATTCCCTCTGAAGCATCCGGCACTGGCCACAGTTATAAGACAGGACACAGAGCTAGATGGACTGTTTGCCTTACTGGGTCAGACCATTCATATGTTCAACTTTTCTTCTGGTACTCAGTAGCTATTGGTAGTTCAATTTTAAATGCCACTCTTGACACAAAATCTGGGTGAGGGGTTACATTTAAGCACTTTCAAAAGTAAAATGTCTTTTACTCTTGAAAACTATAGTTTTGGGTTCAATTTTTAGGTACAGAGCTCTATCTGCCTCACAAGCTAGCACAGTCTTTGACCGTAGACAGTTCCCGATGCTTCAGAACAATTTTTAAAAAGAGACATCATGCACAATTATCTAATAACTTTCTCCTGTGGGAAGATTTTTCTTAATCCCTATCTGTCAGTGGTTGAGTTATGAGTTATGTCTGGAAGAATGAGGGTTTATAGCCCTTCTAATAGAAATTTGTTTTTTTTTAATGTCATGTAATGTAACTGAATTTTCCCTTTAGCCATACAAATGTCTCTACCCTTTTTGAATCCTACTAAGCTCTTGGGCTCAGTGATATAAAGTGGCAATAAGTTCCACAGTTTAGTAGGGATATACAACTGACCACCTAACCAGGATGGTGTCAGTGACTGTAAAATGCTCAGGGAGATTAGAGAGGCTATAAAAATAAAAAACTCAATAATAATGGAGGATTACAACTATCCCCATATTGACTGGGTACATGTCACCTCAGGACGGGATGCAGAGATAAAGTTTCTTGACACCTTAAATGACTGCTTCTTGGAGCAGCTAGTCCTGGAACTCACAAGAGGAGAGGCAATTCTTGATTTAGTCCTAAGTAGAGCACAGGATCTGGTCAAAGAGGTGAATATAGCTGGACTCCTTGGTAATAGTGACCATAATATAATTAAATTTAAGATCCTTGTGGCATGGAAAACACCACAACAGCCCAACACAGTAGCATTTAATTTCAGAAAGGGGGACTACACAAACATGAGGAAGTTAATTAAAGAGAAATTAAAAGGTATAGATAGTGCCAAAAGTGAAATCCCTGCAAGTTGCGTGGAAACTTTTTAAAGACACCATAATAGAGGCTCAACTTAAATGTATACGCCGAATTAAAAAATATAGTAAGAAAACCAAAAGAGTGCCACCATGGCTAAACAACAAAGTAAAAGAAGCAGTGAGAGACAAAAAGGCATCCTTTAAAAGTGGAAGTTAAATCCTGTTGAGGAAAATGGAAAGGAGCATAAACTCTGGCAAATGAAGTGCAAAAATATAATTAGGAAGGCCAAAAGAAGAATTTGAAGAACAGCTAGCCAAAGACTCAAAAATTAATAGCAAAAAAATGTTAAGTACATAAGAAGAAGGAAGCCCACTAAACAACCAGTGGGGCCACTGGACGATCAAGATGCTAAAGGAGCACTCAAGGATGAAAAAAAACATTGTGGAGAAACTAAATGAATTCTTTGCATTGATCTTCATGGCTGAGGATGTGAGGAAAATTCCCAAACCTGAGCCATTCTTTTTAGGTGACAAATCTGAGGAACAGTCCCAGATTGAGGTGTCATTAGAGGAGGTTTTGGAACAAATTGATAAAATAAAATATAATAAGTCACCAGGACCAGATGGTATTCACCCAAGAGTCCTGAAAGAACTCATATGTGAAATTGCAGAACTACCAACTGTACCAAATGACTGGAAGATAGCTAATGTGATGCCAATTTTTAAAAAGGCCTCCAGAGGTGACCCTGGCAATTACAGGTCAGTAAGCCTGTCTTCAGTACCAGGCAAACTGGTTGAATCATAGAATATCAGCGTTGGAAGGGATCTCAGGAGGTCATCTAGTCCAACCCCCTGCTCAAAGCAGGACTAATCCCCATTTTTTGCCCCAGATCCCTAAATGGCCCCCTCAAGGCTTGAACTCACAACCCTGGGTTTAGCAGGCCAATGCTCAAACCACTGAGCTATCCCTCCCCCCCAAACTATAATAAAGAATAAAATTGAAACTATAGTAAAGAACAAAATTGTCAGACACTTAGATTAACATAGTTTGTTGGGGAAGAGTCAACATAGTTTTTGTAAAAGGAAATCATGCCTCACCAATCTACTAGAACTCTTTGAGGGTGTCAACAAGCATGTGGACCATGGGGATCCAGTGGATATAGTGTTCTTAGATTTTCAGAAAGCCTTTGACAAGGTCCCTCACCAAAGCCTCATAAGCAAAGTAAGTTGTCATGGGATAAGAGGAAAGGTCCCCTTCTGGATTGGTAACTGGTTAAACGATAGGAAATAAAGGGTAGAAACAAATGGTCAATTTTCAGAACGGAGAGAGATAAATAGTGGTGTCCCCCAGGAGTGTGTACCGGGACCAGTCATATTCATATTCATATTCACCATATTCATAAATGATCTGCAAATTTTGCCACTTCAATTCTTACCCCTTTTTCCAGATGATACAAAACTACTCAAGCTAGTTAAGTCCCAAGCCATCTCAGAGGAGCTACAAAAGGCTCTCACAAAACTGGGTGACTGGGCAACAAAATGGCGATGAAATTCAATGTTGATAAATGCAAAGTAATGCACTTTGGAAACCATAATCCCAACTATACATATAAAATGACGGGATCTAAATTAGCTGTCACTACTCAAGAAAGAGTTCTTGGAGTCATTGTGGATAGTTCTCTGAAAACATCCACTCAATATGCAATGGCAGTCAAAAAAGCGAACAGAATGTTGGGAATCATTAAGAAAGGGATAGATAATAAGACATCAAATATCATATTGTCTCTATATAAATCCATGGTACACCCACATCTGGAATACTGTGGAATAATGTGGTCACCCCATCTCAAAAAAGATATATTGGAATTGGAAAAGGTTCAGAAAAGGGCAACAAAAATGATTAGGGGCATGGAACAGCTTCCATATGATGAGAGATTAATTAGACTGGTACTTTTCACCTTAGAAAAGAGATGATTAAGAGGGGATATGATAGAGGCCTATAAAATCATGACTAGTATGGAGAAAGTAAATAAGGAAGTGTTATTTATTCCTTCTCATAACACAAGAACTAGGGGTCACCAAATGAAATTAATAGGCAGCAGGTTTAAAATAAACGAAAATGAAGTATTTTTTCATACAACACACAGTCAACCTGTGAAACTCCTTGCCAGAGGATGTTGTAAAGATCAAGACTATAACAGGGTTCTAAAAGGAACTAGAAAAGTTTATGGAGAATAGGTCCATCCATTGCTATAGCCAGGATGGTGTCCCTAGCCTCTGTTTCCAAGAAGCTGGGAATAGGCAACAGGGGATGGATCACTTGATGATTACCTGTTCTGTTTATTCCCTCTGAGGCACCTGGCATTGGCCACTGTTGGAAGACAGGATAATGGGCTAGATGGACCTTTGGTCTGACCCAGTATGGCCATTCTTATGTTCTTATGTCTTTTCCATCTGAGTCTTATGAACAGGAAGAGAAGAAGATCTTTTAATATGTGTGGAGGTTTTTAATCAATGCTGATTTTTAAATGGCTGAGCTTGTGAACTACATTTGTAAACATTAAGTTCACCAAGAATGATAGGATTTACCATTAAGGAAAGTTCTAGAGAAATTAACCAGGATAAAACCAATAGGATTCTATAAAAATCTAAAATCTTATAGTATTTATTAAAGAATAATATAATTTCTTTGTAACCATCCTACAGAATTCTGTAATTCAGAATACAATTCTCTATTGAATTTAATAGGATGGTTCAGTAAACCTATAGGATGTCTCAGAAGATAAATAACTTCCTTTTCATTCTGATTGAGAACAGAAACAAATGTTGAAATGTCAGTTTTACCTGAGGAATGGAAATCCTGAGTTTCAACCATTTCTGCTGGCCAAGAATTTTCTTCACTCTCTGTTGGATCCCAGCCTACAGGAACAATATTCCATCTTCAGCCAACTGTGAGTTCAGGGCACAAACCAGCAGAATACAATGCTTCTTTCACTCTATGGCAACTCTGGGCAGCAGAAACTAGTGCATTTTCTCATCACTCCATGATACAGTTTATAGTCTGATATTTGCTTTCAAAGAGTGCCATTGACACAGATAAAGAAATCACTGATGCTAAAAGCTTAGCTGATTCAGAAATGATTGGATATTTGTATAGATAATAAAATTATCCAGAGTTACACCAGCATACTTAAAATATAACCTAGCCAACCTCAAACTATTAGGTGCTAACAAGAAACTTTCCCTGGAGCTTGGTCTTCTCATAACTGCTTATTGCCTATTACCACCTGTCTCTGAAACAGCTGATCCTGGACTTTCAGTAAATAGAATACTGGACTGGATGGACCACTGGCTTGAGTCAAAGGCCTAGGTAGGCAAAGTTATCATTGTATGATAAAGTACTTGGATTGATCAACAACTGCTCTAAAAAATACCCGTATGTCTGGTATTGAGCATCACAAGAAATAGGAGCTAGACCAGGGATTCTCAAACTGGGGTTCAGGACCCCTCAGGGGGTCACGAGGTTATTACATGGGGGGGTCACAAGCTGTCAACCTCCACCCCAAGCCCACTTTGCTTCCAGCATTTATATTGGTGTTAAATATATAAAAAAGTGTTTTTAATTTATAAGGAGGGGGTGTTGCACTCAGAGACTTGCTATGTGAAAGGGGTCACCAGTAAAAAAGTTTGAGAGCCACTGAGCTGGACTTTATAACAGGGCATTGAACAAAATCAGGATTTTGTTTTTTGTAATACCTCATTATAATCAGAGATCCTTCAAAGAGAGTTTGACAGTAACATCTTGCATTCAAAGAGCTCTAAGTACTTTACAACTATTAAGTCCTACAACTTAATTATTGCTTGTAAACTGCCTGTATTCTTGGATTAAAAAGTGATACAGAAGCAAAGAGAAACAAATGAAAGGAGAAAGTTCAAAAAGAACATAACCAGAAAGAGAGTACCACTCATTGAATAATACCCATCAAACAATTTATTCAACCAAATGCACAATATTTATAAATTAATTATTCAGTGATTTCTATTCTATTTATTTGCCCATTTCGAGTAAGGAGCTATAGAACAGAGATACAAAGTTCCCCCTAAAGATATCTAGCTGTATCTGGGATGGACTGTTTTCATTAAATAATTTATATGGAAAGATCCCTAATGCTTGGTGGCACTGAAACCCTGCAGATGAGTGAATAATAAATAAAAGCATTTGTTCTTTTGTTAGTTGCTGGTAGCCTTATTTTATTATTTTTATGGTGGGTGGCTAAAAAATGAGAGTGGGACAGGAGGACATCACTATGATGGGTAAATCTCTAAAGGTTCACAGCTTTGGGTAAGCATCAATTAGTTTGTATCCTCTCCCAATTAAAATCTCAACCTCTGGTGTCTACTAAATTTGGCTGAAAATTTAATGAGACTAGGCTGTCTCTCAAGATTTCTGTATAGTATGTCCTGTTTCCAGTCAGTCTGGAAATGTATAGAGGAGAGGATTGCAAAAACAAGGGAAAGAGGGGGAATGGAGGAAAAATGAATAAATCAGTTTGTTAAAATAGGAGGGAACTGAAAGAAACTAACCAGTTCCAAAGGCCCCCAGAATACAGTCATTTCTGAAATTCTAGTCTCTCCTCTGGCTTTAGGTGTTGCTGCTGCACTTTACTTTCTTTCTTATTGTCTCTTTTCCTTTGCCCTCCAAGCAAACAGTAATGCATGTTTTATCTGAACTTTATTTGTAAATAAAGGCCTATATTTTCATTCAGATGCCTACAGCCAGGCACTTATATTAGGTATCTAAAAAGGCCTGCATTTTAAATGAGCCAAGCACTGAAGTCAACAGCAGTTGTGGGTGATCAGCCCCTCTGAAAATCAGGCCACTTATTTAGGTGCCTAATATTAGGCTTCTATATTTGAAAATTGTGGCAACGCGGCCTGAGTCTAACCTTCATTATACAGTGCAGTTTCTGAAGAACTGAAACTGATCTGCTGATGCACTGGAGCTTCCACATTCAGTAGTTGGAGCTTTCATGATATGACACAGTTTGAGCCAGAGGTCAGCAGAACATGCAGCTGGGGATAGCTGTGGGCTAGTGGGTTACTCCTTTGCCTCAGCAAGACAGAGTTTGCTGGCGATTTGATTGTGTGTCAGCTCCCTGTCACATCAATCTGTCTCCTTCGCCAGCAACCTCCTCAAGGCTCTCCTGGCCCAGACCTCCCCTAGCAGGTAACAATCAGTGAACTGTAGCCTCTGAGCTTGTCAGAGATGTGTCTCTGCAATGCCCAGCCCCAACCACTGTACATTCACAGAAGATATTAAGTTTGCTGTTCTGTTAAAGAGTCAGAAGCATCACAGTATATTAATGTCAGTGGGGTAAATACACCCTTCCCTTGAAACACAGCAATGAACTGATTTATAGTAAAAGTAAAACAAGTTTATTAACAAAGAGCATGGATTAAGTGATACCAAGTAAAAGAGAAAAAAGTAGAGATGACTACAAGTAAATAAAAGTGAAAGTACACATTTAAGTCTACCACTTAATTTATCATGATATAGTCTTATGTTCAAGATGGCTTCTCCCATGCCCAGTCTCCTTTCCAGCTTTTTACTAGACTGCCTGCCCAGAACCCATCATAAAAATAAAAATGTTTGCTTTCTTTGTCTTCTGGGTGAAGGATCAAGATGGAGTCTCTCTCTGATCCTTATATCCCCAAAGGGATGGCTTTCCCTTACAAGTGAGGCAGGCCTCCTGGGGACTCAGTCTCTCTGGGGTGCAGGAGCCATGTTAATTCTCTGTCTCTTAAGTTCAGGAACAGGATATTTCCAGCTGGTTTAGCTTGATGGCTTTGTTTGCTGCTACTATGCAATTTGAGATAAATCCACATTCCTTTGTCTAGGACAGAGCTGTTTACCAACTTTACCTAGGCTAGGCTGGTTTATTTTAAACATATTCTAGTAACATCATACAGAGGTAATTCAAGAATTCACTTATAACATTAACATGTGAATTTTACAATTATATTAATAACCAAGTTTCATATGGCACCTCACGAGGCATATTTTCTACCAATATCTTTGCAGTAGTGCATAGCGTGTGAATACAGGGGTTTCTAATGGCACAGTAAGAATATAATACATTTCACAGATATTCTCTTGGTTTCTGACTAATCTCTGCTACAAAACTCCTTGGAATTTTGTCGTGATCTCATATGTTCACTGTTTGCTGTGAAAATTTGCAAAAAATCAATAAATACTAGATTCACAAAGAAACTGAGGTAGGGCATGACCTCACTCATCACTTTTAACCCAGTAGATAGGGCACTCATTTGGGATGTGGAAGACCCCCCGGTCAGGTCCCCTCCTCCACTTGCAGGGGAGAAGGGATTTGAAGAGGGATCTGCTACTTTTCAAGTGTTCACCCTAGTGACTGGGATATTCTGTCATGGGGCTCTCTCAATCTCTTTTGCTGAAGCTGTTTCACTCTGACTTCAATAATGAAAGAATCACTGGACCAGAAATTGAGAGCAAGAGCAAGCATGTGAATGACTCTGTAGCCTAGTGGAGATCCAGGGTCCAGTCCCCCTACTCCATTTTGACCATTGACCATTTTAATTATTTGTTCCCCATGGAACAGCTTCAACAGGAGAGACTGAAAACACCCCAAATGATAATATGCTATAACCCTTGGCTAGAGCATGCCCCTGCGAGGTAGTAGATCTCATTTCAAATCCCTTCTGCTCCTCAAGCGCAGGGGAAACCTGAACTGGGGGGTCTCCCACATCCCAGGTGAGTACCCGATGCACTGGACTAAAAGTTAGGAGGGAGGTTGCTGTCCGCCTAACCCACCCCAATCCCCTCAATATTTTATATGAGCTCACCCAGTGTAGACGAGGCCTCAAATGCTTAGACAGACAGTCAGCCATAGCGATCGTTCACCATTTAGTCTGTTCCTGCACAACCGCAAAGGCTTGATGGCCTGAGAGTCGAACATGACTTGATGAACACATGTAATAGGGGTCTGCCTCTGGGCCGCCCTCACCCCTTGGTTGGTGGAATTTTATCCTGGATGTTACAAGCTACCTGGAGAATAGCATTCGCTGGAACATCTTGTGGCATCCTTGCAACATGTCCGAAAAGCATAAGGTGCCACCCCCAAGTCTGACCTGTACCTCATTGTGGTGGAGGGGGGTGTAACATCTGAAGTAGGGGATTGCTTATTGGAGCTATGCCATCAACAATGAAGGCTTATCCGATATATAGCCTTGGGCATTATGTGAGGTGGACAGATCCATCGTGAACCCTGAAAATGATGGCTAACACAGGCGATGAAGATGCAGGCAGCAGCTGCACCCTGCTACCCAAGGCAAAAGAAGTTGCTGAGAAAGATTCAATGGCTCGGGTTGCACAGCGTGAAGCACAGTACTGGTAGACCAGGAAAAGGGTTGCGTTACTGCACCTCAGTCTCATCACAGTGGGGCGAGGTATTTCCCGGGATAATCGTTTGTTTGTGAGTTGGTGAGAATATATGTCTAGAGAGGCTGAGGAGGGAACTAGGTAACAGCCAGAGTAAGATGAAGACTAGTGGCAGTACTGTATGTAAGGAGGTGGCAAACTGAGGACAGTTGACCCCACAGAAGTGGGCTTAGGAGGTAGCAAGAGTACCTGGATGTTGCTTTAGGAAAGAGGGAAGGCTGAGTTCCTGAGTAAAATAATGTGTCTGTTCATTTCCTCTCTGTAATTCACTGAGTCCTGGTCTATACTATGGGGTTAGGTCGAATTTAGCCATGTTAGGTCGATTTTAAAATGGATGCATCCACACAACCAACCCCATTCCGTTGACTTAAAGGGCTCTTAAAATCAATTTCTGTACCCCTCCCCGGCAAGGGAGTAGCGCTAAAATCGACCTTGCTGGGTTGAATTTGGGGTAGTGCAGATGCAAATCTACGGTATTGGCCTCCGGGAGCTATCCCAGAGTGCTCCAATATGACCGCTCTGGATAGCACTTTGAACTCCGATGCACTAGCCAGGTACACAGGAAAAGCCCCGGGAACTTTTGAATTTCATTTCCTGTTTGGTCAGCGGGGCGAGCTCAGCAGCACAGGTGACCATGCAGTCCCCCCAGAATCGCAAACAAGCTCCAGCATGGACCGAAAGGGAGACACTGGATCTGATTGCTGGATGGGGAGAAGCATCTGTGCAGGCAGAACTGCGAGCAAAAAGAAGAAACGCCAATATATTTGCCAAAATCTCACAGGGCATGATGGAGAGAGGCTACAATAGGGACACACAGCAGTGCCGCGTGAAAGTTAAGGAGCTCAGGCAAGCCTACCAAAAGACAAAGGAGGCAAATGAGTGCTCCGGGTCAGATGCCGCATGATCAGCTGCATGGCATTCTAGGAGGGGACCCTACCACTACCGCACCAGTCTCCATGGATACCTGCAAGGGGGAGTCTCACGCAACAGGGAGGAGGATTTGGTGGAGGAGGAGGAGAATGTGCAGCAGGCAAGCTGTGAATCCATTCTCTCTGGCAGCCAGGACCTTTTCATCACCCTGGACCCACTACCCTCCAAAGGTGGGATCCCCGACCCTAAAGCCAGAGAAGTCAGCTCTGGTGAGTGCACATTTGTAACTACAGTACAGGGTTTAAAGGCAATAGTGTTTAATGCTTGATTTGCCCTGAAGAATTGGAATGCATTCGCGGCCAGTACAGCTACTGGAAATGTCTGTTCACATGTCTGGGGATGGAGCAGGAATCCTCCAGGGACATCTCCATGAAGCTCTCCTGGACATACTCTGAAAGACTTTGCAGAAGGTTTCTGGGGAGGGATGCCTTATTTCCCTTATTTCCATGGTAGGACACTTTACCACAGAAAGCCTGTAGCAAGTATTCTAGAATCATTGCAGCACAAAGCATGGCAGCAAATGGTCCTGGGTTTTGGTTGCATTCAAGCAACATTCGGTCTATATCTTTCTGTGTTAGCCTCAGGAGAGTGATATCATTCATGGTCACCTGGTTGAAATAAGGGAATTTTTGTAAGGGAACAGGAAAAGAACCCTGTTCAAGCTGGGCTGTTTGCGCTTGGCTAAAAGGGATCATCCCAGAGGATAGCCACGCAGTGGGGTGGGGGTAGGTGTGTGCTGCACATCCACCCGAAAACCACAGCCCCTCCTTTTAAATGTGAACCCCAACCCATTGCTTGCTCTGGGAAAGGATGGCACTGCAGTTTGAAACCATTCCCACATGTTATGCGTAAGAAGCCAACCCTGCGTACCCTGTGCCTTACCATGGCTGCCTGGAAACCGAATTCTGTTGCCCAGCCTGTGTGATGTGTCACCATACCGGCAGGCGCTCAATATAAAAGGCAAAATGCGACCTTGTACCTAAAGCACATGTGCTGTCTGCTGTGAATTGCTTGATTCACTGTGAAAGAGTCTCCCTTTTGTTCTCAGAAATGTATCATCTTAAATTTTACTCTCCCTTTTTATCTCCCCACCATGTTTCTACGCTCCCCCTATCATCTCCATTCCTGAGGTTATCGCAGATTAGAAGGCGAAAAAAATGCACTCGCAATGACATGTTTTCCGAGCTCATGCAGTCCTCCTGCACTGATAGGGCACAGCTTAATGCATGGAGGCATTCAGTGTTAGAGGCCAGGAAAGCATTAAGTGAGTGAGAAAAGCAGAGGCAGGAGCATGAAGCGTGGAGGCAGGAGCATGAAGAGCAGAGGCAGGAGGCGATGCTGAGGCTAATGGGGGAGCAAACAGACATGATGAAGCATCTAGTGGAGCTGCAGGAAAGCCAACAGGAGCACAGCCCCCTGCTGCATCCATTGTGTAACCACCTGACCTCCTCCCCAGGTTCCATATCCTCTTCACCCAGACGCAAGAACGTGTGGGGGGAGGCTCCAGGGACCCAGCCACTGCACTCCAGAGGATGGCCCAAGCAACAGAAAGCTGTCATTCAAACAGTTTGATTTGTAGTGTGGCTACGAAAAGCAATGTTGCCTTGGTCTTGGCCTTCCCTCCTCCTCCATCCCACCCCACCCGTCCCAAGCTACCTTGTCAGTTATCTCACTTTTTTTTTAATTAATAAAGAAAGAATGCATGGTTTCAAAACAATACTTACTTTATTTCGAAGGGGGAAGGGAGGGTGGTTTGGTTACAGGGAATTAAAATCAACCAAGGTGGTTGGTTTGCATCAAGGAGAAACACACACAACAGTCACACCGTAGCCTAGCCAGTTATGTAACTGGTTTTCAAAGCCTCTCTGATGCGCAGCTCACCTAGCTGTGCTCTTCTAATCGCCCTGGTGTCTGGCTGCTCAAAATTGGATGCCAGGCGATTTGCCTCAACCTCCCACCCCACCATAAATGTCCCCCACTTACTCTCACAGATATTATGGAGTACACAGCAAGAAGCAATAACAATGGGAATGTTGGTTGCGCTGAGGTCTAACCTAGTCAGCAAACAGTGCCAGCGAGCTTTTTACCATCCAAAGGCACATTCTACCACCATTCTGCACTTGCTCAGCCTATAGTTGAACTGCTCCTTATGACTGTCCAGGCTTTCTGTGTAAGGCTGCATGAGCCATGGGAGCAAGAGGTAGGTGGGTCCCCAAGAATAACTATTGGCATTTCAACATCCCCAATGGTAATTTTGTGGTCTGGGAAGTAAGTCCCTTCTTGCAGCTGCTCAAACAGCTCAGAGTTCCTAAATATGAGAATGTCATGCACCTTTCCCGTCCATACCACGCTGATGTCGGTGAAACATCCCTTTGATCCACCAGTGCTTGCAGCACCATTGAGAAGTACCCCTTGCAGTTTATGTACTGGTTGGCTAGGTGGTCCAGTGCCAAGATGGGGATATGTGTTCCGTCTATCACCCCACCACAGTTAGGTAACCCCATTGCAGCAAAGCCATCCACTATGACCTGCACATTTCCCAGAGTAACAGAATGTCAATGATTGCATTGGCTACTTGGATCACAGCAGCCACCACAATAGACTTGCCCATTCCAAATTGATTCCCGACTGACCAGTAGCAGTCAGGAGTTGCAAGCTTCCACAGGGCTATCGCCACTCGCGTCTCAACTGTAAGGGTAGCTTTCATCTTGGTATCTCTGTGCTTCAGGGTGCGGGAAAGCAACTCACATTGTTCCAGGAAAGTGGCCTTACACATGCAAAAGTTTCACATCCACTGTGAATCATCCCATATTTGCAACACTATGTGGTCCCACCAGTCTGTGCTTGTTTGCCTGGCCCAGAATTGGCGTTCCACTGTATCAACCAGCCCCACTGCCACCATGATGTGCCAATTGCCACAGCCCGTGCTTTCAGGAATGTCTGTGTCCATGTCCTCATCAAAATCCTCCTCGTGCTGGCATCTCTTAGCCCGGTTCTGCATATACTCCAGGATAATGTGCGAAGTGTTTACAATGCGTAAAACAGCAGCGGTGATGGTGAGCTGAGTGGGCTCCATGCTTGCCATGGTATAGTGTCTACAGGAGAGCAGAGTTGCAGCGGAAGCGGTGGATGATGACAGTTAGCAGTCCTACTGCACCGTCTGCTGACAGCAGCACCCAGGACACAACAGCCACGGTGATGGTGAGCTGAGCTGAGCAGGCACAATGCTTGCCATGGTATGGTGTCTGCATGGAAAAAAAGGCACGAAACAATTGTCTGCCATTGCTTTCATGGGAAGGGCGACTGACGACATGTACCCAAAACCACCCATGACAATGTTTTTGCCCCATCAGGCATTGGGAGCTTAACCCAGAATTCCAATGGGCGGCAGAGACAGCGGGAACTGTGGGATAGCTACCCACAGTGCACCGCTCCATAAGTTGATGCTAGTCCTGGTAGTGAGGATGCACTCTGCTGACTTAATGCGCTTAGTGTGGACATACACAATCGACGGCATAAAATTTATTTCTAAAAATCGACTTCTATAAAATCGATCTAATTTCGTAGTGTAGACGTGTACACAAGAGACTTTTCCAGTTATACCAGTATAATTATACCAGTATAGTTACAGCAGTATAACTCCCCATGTAGACCCTCTTATTCTCAAATAAGAATGGCTCTTTTTCAGCTTAGTTTAAACTACTTCCAAACAAAAATAAGCTAAACCAAAAAAGGCACTGATGCCAAAATAAGTATCCACACAGCGAGTTATACCAATATAATTGTATCAAGTATCAGGGGGTAGCCATGTTAGTCTGTATCCACAAAAACAACAAGGAGCCCGGTTGCACCTTAAAGACTAACAGATTTATTTAGGCATAAGCTTTCGTGGGTAAAAAACCACTTCTTCAGTTGCATCTGAAGAAGTGGTTTTTTACCCATGAAAGCTTATGCCCAAATAAATCTGTTAATAATAGGTTCCATTTACATGGAAATCTCTAAGCCAAACTAAGTGGAAAACATGGTGCACAGAAGGCAGTTTCAGAGTTCTAGAAGACCGTGGGAGTACCTTTTTGCTGCTGTTGCCTCTTCAGCTTGAGCAGTTAGCCAGTATTAGCCAGTTGCATCTGAAGAAGTGGTTTTTTACCCACAAAAGCTTATGCCCAAATAAATCTGTTAGTCTTTAAGGAGCCACCGGACTCCTTGTTGTTTTAATATAATTGTGGTGGTTTAAATTCACACCCTGCCTTATATTGGTATAGTTTCCTTATGCAGACAAGCTGAACATACTCAGCTCACTGCTCCGAAGGCTAATATCAGCTAGAAATGAAGACCTGCGGGAGTTAAACAACAGGCAGATGAGCTCAGCTAAAAGCAAGTGCTCCAGTTACTCAGTTTATAACAAAAGAGAATGAAAGACTAGTATCATTTAAATGGTGGACTAAAACCACCCAGACACAAGCTGTCTGTGGGCTATACAAACAAAAGTATGAATCCTTCTGTATCCAACCTTATATGTGTATCTCTCACTCTTCCTCTGTCTCTCTCACAGACATGCATACACTCCATGATTTTCTCTAGCTTCTTCCTTTGTGTTGCCAGTCAGGTCCTCCCTCTGCAGTCTTACATAGGAAGAAGATTTATAATAGCTGCATCCAATGCCACTGCTTCAAAGAGACAGTATCACACCATGTGTAGGATCTTTATACTGGTTTTTGTCATCGCTTCACTGGTTTGGAAAGGTACTTCTTTATTATTCTTAATTATTTTAAATACTTAATTCCTGCTACTTTTATCTCCTGGTAGATATTGACCTCTGAATGCCAACATCTGTAAAATCACAGTCTGTTGTCACAGTAGCGTAATGGCTGTGATGTCTTAATTGAAAACATGGGAGGTAAGGAATTTTAAAGTATAATTAGAGCACACTTCAGGAGGAAGCTGTGAGTGTTGTTCTGTAGGTGGAGTGGAAGACATCTGATATTTCTGACATACTGTATCAAAAATGTAAAATGCAGACACAGTACTCATATGGAAAACAAAACATAGCACAAACACAATGCAACTGTGCCATATGTTAAGAAATGCACATCTCAGAAACAGAGGGCTAATTAGCTTGAGAAAACCGAGATGACTGAATGATGAAGCTAGGAAATAAAAAAGGAGAATGAAATCTAGAGGCAGGCTAGTATAGGAGACCCACCTGGCAGCAGCTTGGCAGACTCATGAGATTAAATGAAATCAAAGAAGAAATCACGGAGGGGGAATAGTGGGCTTAACTGTGCAGTTTCCTTTTGTTTTAGACTCTCGATCACCTGTTCCTTTCCTCCTTGACAAGTGACGTGTTATGATTAGAGATGGGTGACCTTCAAAGACTTGGAGGTTCTGTTCACATTAGTGCCCCAAAGCTTGGAAACTTACCTGAGCCTTATTTCAAATCTCTGCCAAAGCAGGATGGAAATCTAAAGAGACTAGACTTCCTTGGGATATTTCTGGCACCACTTGATGTCAGGAAGTCAAAGTTACAGTATGCTTTCTTTTGGCATATAGACACGTCTCCTTCCCATCCCCAAGAAGTGCAAGGTCCATGAAATTGAAGGTTAATGGGGAAAAAGTCTGATTTTTTTTCAATATTTCACAATGAGGCCAAGGGGGAGGAGATGTGATAGGTTCAGGGCCAAATCTAGGATTTATAGTGCCTGGAATGAAAATAACAAGACTCCACATCATCATCATCGCCTGTGGCTATGACACTTTTTCCAGAGGACTCACCTTCTCATCTGGGCTCTGCTTCCTCCTTGATGTTTTCCCTCCTCATCCACTGCTGGTATATTTCTTCCTCCCTTTGCCTTCAGCTCCCCCATGCTACTTCCCCACCAGCATGTACTTTCTGCCACCTACACATTTAAAATTCCTGCCATTCATACACTTGTCTCTCCCAGTTTTTCTTTCTCACATACATATGCACTCTGGCCTCTGCTTCCTTTTCTTCTTATTTTTATTTGAATTACAGAAATTCCTAGAGATCTCAGCCAAGACCAAGGTCCCTTTGTGTTAGACACTATACTAACACTCAGTAAAGAGACAGTTTCTGCCTTGGAGAACATACAATCTACATAGACAAGAGAGGTAAAATGTGGGAGGGGAATCAGAGGTGAAGAGACTTGACCAAGGTCACACAACAGCAGAGCTGGAAACAGACCCAGGTATCCTGATGCCCAGTACAGCAAGCTTATCCACTAGATCACATTGTCTCACAAGTTAAGCATCAGAATTAACTATTTCAATGCTGATCACTTAGCTAATTTGCTTATTTAGTGTGGATGGCCCTCAGAAAATCTAGTAAAGTTCTGTTAAACTAGAGAATCTATTCTATCCCGCTATCACTGAAGGACTGTTCCTTATTGTATAATCTCCAATACTTTGGCCATTTTGGTTCTGTATGTTCCATCACTTCCCCTGGGAGACTATTCCCCATTCAGATAGATTCCCCATTTGGAAGGTTTCCAGTTTTCCAATCTTAAATTTCCTTTTCTTAATTTCATCCCATTATTTCTAATTCTGCCCGCACCTGGTCAGCAAGGAAGATGATGAATTTCTCATTACTTGGTCTTGCATGTCTACTGTCCACATATAGTCAGGTTGTGAAGAAATCCCATCTAGTTAGTTTCAGCCAAAGTAGCAGCAGGGAATCTTTTTTGGGAGGGGCAGGAAGATGCTTTTTCGACCATCCCTAATAGCAGCATAAGATCATAGTTTTGGTTTTGTTTGAGTGTCAAAGTGGAGCAAGGGATGAATGGGGGCTTGGCACATTTTTTTGTGCTGACATCCAAGTTTTCTAGAAGTCAGTTCACCTAGTAAGACTTGTCTGCTCAGACCTGCTGGCATGCTGTGACGTCCTTTTCAAACAGGCTAGTGTCCAAAGTATTCACAGTGAGAAGTGTTTACTGCCAAAGTATTCCTTATCCAAAGGGTGCATATACTCATAGTTTTCCCATAAACAAGGTTCACACAAAGTTTTCTAAGTCAAAATGCTGCACCCATGAAACGTTATATGTCAGCTCTAACAATGAAAATAGCATCCTTGCGGGATTATTCTTCTCTGTCAGATTCAAAGGAGATTCATACTTAATTTTTGAGAAATGCTAATTATGATATATATTTGGGAGGGGCTCTTTGAAAATTAAACTTTGCATAATGTTATGATGAAAACACTTTATTAAGGGATTCCTGAGGTATCATCTGACTCTTATCACAATATATAAAGCCACAGAGATATGAGACAAGTCACAAACAATTTAAAAGGGAATAATTTACAAAATTTGAAATGTAAATGTATTTGCTCAATTGTCTTCACATTTTCATGAAACGTTCCATTTATCCTTCAGAGATGTGATTTCCCCCCCATAATGTGCAGAATGCCCTCCTTAATCTAGCCTCTAAAGCCAATTCCTTGACCTTCAGATCCCTCCTCTAGACCCATTGCCACCATACTACCTATGGTAAATTGCCACCTGAGAGTGCGTAAGTGGATGGCTGGTGGGGACTTCTTTCGGTTATGTGTTATTCATATCTTATAATCAACAACGAATCAAACCCATTTAGCTATACACATTTCTGGCCTCTGTTAACACACATTCTTTTTCTGTTTACTTCCTCCTCTTACACCAATTGTTTGTTAGGTCTTGTCTTAATTCTGATGGAATAACTCATATGCTTAAACTAAGTATGGCAAGTCTTTGCAGGATTGGGGCCTTAGATTGTTAACTCTTCAGGACACGTGTTTATTCTGTGTTTGTATAGAACATAGCACAGAGAGGTCCTGAATATGACTGGGGCATGTAGGTGTTACCATAATACAGATATATAAACAATAATAGCATGTAGGTATAGTGGGGTTGAAAACTGACCTTAGAATAGGGGCCTGGTTATAAAATTTACGTTCGAGAGATTACTATCTTTCCCGAATAGTGCTCCAGTATAATTTTCATTCTGGTCCTGGGCAAGATATACTTTCTTCCCATCAATGCCTGCTTCTCACCCAGCCTGTATATACAGCCTGCTTTGGCTTAAAGTAACATGTTTTATAGTTTTTTTCCTTGAGCAAAAGCAGTAACAGTCATGATTGACTTCTCAGCTGATGTCAGCAGCAGGGAGCCAGACTCCCGCCTGACCATTAGATAACCCTGTAATCAATAGGAATTCACTGCCCTCTTGACAGTGAGGAAGTTTTTCTGAAAAAAAAAAGGGGGGGAGGGATAATTTAGCCATCCATATCAAATTAAAAGGAAATGCATAAGCTCTTTCCAGGTCAGTTAAGCACAGTGGGTCACTATCTCTCAGCTTCTATCAGAACATAAAGTAGCTCCTCTCTGTATATTTTGCCATACAGTAGCTAGCCTGCTGTTGCTGTAATGAACAGATTTACTTAATTTTACCTTTTCATGCATTTCACTGAAACAGATTGCAACAAAAGGAGGAGTAACAAGACAACCTGTTTAGAAGTCTAAGTGAAATGGCATTTTCAATTTGTTAATCATATCAAATAATCTATGAGATTTCTGGAATTATCAAATAAACCCTACCCAATTAAAACTAGTTCCTTGGTTTGAGGCTTTTTCTCTTCTTATCCCCTCTTCAGGGGATTCTGGAGCTTGACCCACAGGCCACTAACACTATAATAAATCAGACAAAATTCCACATAAATCAGTGGAGTAACCCCAATGGGAAACCAGAGCATTCAGAAGCAGGGCCTAAGTTTTTGGTTACACAAAGGATGGTGATAAAGGCCTCAATCCTGCAAACACCTAAGCACATATTTAAAATCAGCATTAACATTTTACAAAGGTATTAAATAAGTTAGTATATAAAATATATACATATACTATTATAAAACATAATATAACATATATATAACTTTAAGCATGTGTGTAGCTCCAGTGAAATCAGTGGGACCATTTAGAGGGTTCTGGGAGGCTTAAAAATGCGTATAATTATTAAGATTTGTCACTGTGTGAAAAAAAGTTACATTTGTCCCTGACTTTTTTCTGTCTGGACTCACCTCGCAGCTGTGGCTCTGGTGGTTTCTGTGTCCTTCAGGGCTGGACCCAGCACCCTGTTCTGGGTATTGCAATCTGGCATGTGGTGTTACTGAACCACTCAGGTTTGGCCTACCCAATCTTCTGTCATGATGCTGGGGCAGGCAGGCCAATCTTGACTAAGTGGCATTGCATACCAAACCTCAGCACTGCTGTGATCCTGCACGCTGCCAAGTTGCAATGCCGCAGCAGGGTGCCAGGCCCAACCCCATGCAAGACAGGAACTGCTGGAACTGTCACTGCAAGGTCAGTGGTGGAGCAGGCTTGCTCTCCAGGGTCCCTTCCTTTCCCCTCCACTCTGGGCTGGGATTAGGGTTGCAATACCTAGGGCGGGGAAGGGTGCTGCTGCATGTGTTACTTCTGTGGGAGAGGGGCTCCTAATAAAAACCTGTACTAGAGCTCATCTTTCTGTTCCTTCACCACTGGTAGGCATGAGAAATATTATGGACCTGAACAAATACCACAGAGCTGGACAATTCCTAAACTTTGGGGTGTCATCCAAAATGACACCCCTTTCTGGATCAGAAAAATAGGTTGAAACAAGCTGAAGGGAAAAAACCCACACATTCAGAGAAAAAAATATCTTGAAGAAACAGAGTTGATGAAGCCAAGGCTAAAAAATCAGCATTAACATTTTACAAAGGTATTAAATAAGTTAGTATATAAAATATATACATATACTATTATAAAACATAATATAACATGCACATTTTACCATATACCCGTTTAATTTTTACTGGAAAGAAATCTAGTCTATCGGTTTGTGCACCTCACTGGGAGTCAGAACTTCTGGGTATTATTCTTTGCCCTGCAGCTGTCTCTTTTTGTGACTTTGAACTGGTAACTTAGGGATCAACTGTGCTATGAAAGGGCATCTCTGTCCTCAAAAGTAACTGTTGACACGACATTGTTGGATTCCACGTTTATTCCATCTCATTGATTTCCATACTGAATTTGATGTGTTTACAAGTTAAAAGTATGTTGTTTCCTCCTAAGTGACAGTCCTCTAGAATCAGTCTTGATCTGTGTCTCTGCTCGAGTCTTGATGGAAAAGAGTCTGTGCATTCCCCTGCTGCACCTTCACATCCTTAACCTCTCGGTGCCTCAGTGAGATGAACAGAAGGGGAGTCGTGAAACTAGATTATTTGTAGCATGCTTAGCAGCCCTTGGGTGAAAGATGCTATAGAAGTGAAAAATATTATATTCTGTATTTGTGGTGGGTAACATCATGGGACAGGTGCATCTGGCATTTTGATATATCTGAAAGAAAACACTGAAGCATGTTTGCACATAGCAGGATTTTGGTTTATTTAGGGGGAGCAACTAAAGAGATGAAGCAGTATAATTTCTTCTACAATGGGTCTGCTGTTTTGCATGAGATAGGTAAGGAATAGAGGACAATGAAAGATGTCCTTCTTTTGTACTGTTAAACTCAGTATCAGAGCTCAGTGGCAGAACTCAGCTATCTCTCCATTGGGCCATTTGTTCAGTAAAGTGAGAAATATTCTTGTTCTGAAGAATTTCCTAATATGTGACAAGGAATAAATAAGCCATATTTTCACTATTTGTTTTCCTTTTATTAAATAGTCTAGTTATAATTTACATATAGTTATATCATCATTTGCCCTCTTTTGAACCAGATAAGTGCCTGCAGATCATTTATTTTTTAAGTCCTATTTATTGCACTTACACATTCTGTTTGTAGTAATCTGACTGTCAGTTATTTGTAGCTGATGCTTCTATTGTGATCTTTGCTTTTACAGTGATTATATAACCTGTATCACCTTCCCTTTCCTTTTTCTCTTTTAATTCAAAATAAAATAAAGGGAAGGAAAATGCCTGTAGAATATCCCATATTTATTTATTTGGGTACTATTATAAACTATAGGCTAGCTTCAGGAACTCTGCCCCATATCTGTGAAATTCTTTGTGCACTGTTGGTATTACACAATATCTCATTATACAAGAACAAGGGGCATTCAATGAAATTGGAAGGTGGCAAATTCAAACCAACAAAAGCAACACATAACACATAATTAGACAGTGGAATTCATTGTCACATGATGTTGTTGAGGCAAAAAAATTAGCAAGTTTTGAAGAGGGATTGGATATTTATAGGGATAACAAGACTATTTAGAGTTATAATAGTTAATGTTAACAACAAGACTATTGGGAAGGGAGATGAAACCTTACGTTTCAGGGGTTAAGACAAATTGTATTAGGGGTTATGATGAGACAACCATGGTAGCAAATAACCCCACAACTGCCTACTGCAGGGTTCTTACACCTTCCTCTGAAGCACCTGGTACCGGCCACTGTTGGAGACAGAATACTGGGCTAAATGAACCTCAGGCCAGATCCAGTCTGGCAAGCCCTCTGTTCCTATAATAGAGAAAGAGAGATACAGATAGGCAAAGCGTATCATTAATATGCTCACTCTGTCTCTCTCCACTCATCCCATACTCACGCTCACTTTCTTTTCTTCCCCAACTGGTAAATCCTGACTAGTAGGGCCAGGCATAGGGCAGGAGCATGGAGGTGAGGGGAGGAAGAGGAAGATTCCCTTTTCATCTCCCATGCCATAGCTGCTACTGATAAACAGGAGCTGGCTCCCTAAGCTCCTTATGCAGCCTCCTAGGTGGAATGTATGTGTGTACATGGGGGTGGGAAAATGATGCAAAGATCATGTTTGTAGTGGATACACCACCCTAACCCTCACCTTTCAGACTTCTGCACCGGAAGCACCCACAGAGTGCCACAGCACCCCAAATCCCTCCAGGTCTCTCCACTGCCCCCTTGGACATCAGTACCACAATGCTCCTGCTGCCATATGGCTCACTGAGACAGTGATAAGATTTGTCCCTAATTGTTCAAACTTCTTTTTATAATTTTCTTGTTCAACACTGATTTTAAGAGACCTTATCAGCCATTTTGGGTCATTATTAATTTATCAGTAGACCTAGTTTCTCCCTAGCACTTAGCTTCCCCTTGACATATTGGAAAATGCCCTTCTTATTCCCTTAACTCCTTTCAGCTAGCATTAATCAGACAAAAAATGAAATAGTATTTTTAATGACAATTTGCACATAATTTTCTTCCAGGGAAAAGAAGGGGGAACAAAAACCATGGTGACAGATAACAGATTCTAGTCACACCGTTCAATGCACTTCTGGGAAATACCCAGATACCATAGTGATGGGCATGGTATGAGACCCCAAAGAAAACAGAATATAACTTTACTTTCTTGCTGCCACCACAAGCCTTAACACACTGATATTCTTTATTTATTGTCTGCCCTGTTTCTGTTTTCAGCACAGGTTTTCTTTCGCTGTCAAAACTTTGAGCAGCCTCCTGGAAAGGCACACTGACCAATTCTTCTTTCTTGAATGCTTCCTTTTTGCAAGCAGGAGTGTAACCTCTTGTGCAGGAAGTCATTGTTTTCTTTTAGGATTTCCAGTCCTATACATTTTACTCAGGGGTTGAAGATCACTCATGGGTATCCTCTCTTGGTTAGTTGCACAATTCTTGAGATAAGTGCAGAGCTTGTGTCTTGAGCTCTATTATATACTCCTCTGTGACTTTGTTTATTCCGTGGTGGCTTTGACATGCAATTGCTTTCACACAGAGTGCCTTGCGCTGCGTTTGACAGTTACATAGCTTTGGACACACTGAGAGGTCTTAATAGGTTTCCCATGCAAACATCAAAGCACCACCTTCCTTGCTAACAGCCCATCATGACTCTGAACTCTGTCCTCCAGTCTTCCAGTCTCAGCATAATATCAAAATGTGTGATCAGGTTTAAAGTGGCATGTGGTTCCATTGCTTTGGTGTTGCCCCAGAGGCAGGACCTCCTTCTGGCGAAATGACACTTGCAGTGCAATGCACATGCCCATCTAAACTAATCAATGTCTGGCATCTATTCCCAAAGGCAAAGGTCCAGCCAACCAGTAAACAGGCACAGTGCCATGCTAACAGATGGGCATAGACAGCCTAGAGACTAATGTAGACAGCCAAGAGACTATATATGTGTATGAAGGGTGAGTGTTGAGATCAGGAGACTAAGCCAGGAATATCCAAACCATTGTCTAGCATGTGGTTACATGGCTGTGTTTACTGCAGTGCAGTGTGGTACATCACATTATCATTAATCCAGCTCTAAGCAGCATTACCTTGACTTTCATAAATAAAAATCAGAGAGAGAAGGTCGGTGAGGCAATATCTTTTATTGGACCAACTTCTGCTGGTGAGAGACATAAGATTTCTCTCTCTCTCTCTTTCACCAATAAAAGATATTACCTTACTCACCTTGTCTCTTTAATATCCTGGGACTGACACAGCTACAACTATACTGCATACGTATAAATAATCATTCCTGATCAGAAGAAGTGAGTTTTGGGTCCATCTAAATTGAGTAGAATGCTATGTAGCAGTTGTATTTCAATATATCTAGGCATTTGCATTGCATTTATCACTAAGGTATAGTAATTTGGATACAAATTAATTCTTTTCACTTTATTCTGCTCTTCTATTTTTGAGCCTATAGAATTCATGTAAATAAGCTTTTATATGAGCAAGTTGCAGTTCACGTTTCTTGGTTTTAGGTGTAGTGTCTCCCATGAACAACTGGTGTGTAACAACTGTAATTAAGGAAGTGAGCTAGTAAATTTCAGTATGTTGCACGGAAGTAGGTTGTATAAAATATCTTCAATCCAAAACTATGTCCGTTAAAGTCGCTGCAGCAACAGATCATCTTTTTGACCAAAACAAGAGGACCATGCAAAAACAAAAAGATAGGCAAGCTAAATATATAAAGAAGACCTAACTGTAGCTGGACTGCACGGACATCACATTTTCTGAAATCACCAACAAACTGATTTTCAAATTATATGCGATCCAGTTCCCGCTCAAATTGACCTGATTCCTCCACCTTCACCAGCAAATCTCCAATCCTGTTTTGGGTAGGAGGCATTTTTCCATGCTTATAGACACCCTAAGTGGTTGTTGATGGTAAGACCTCTCTTCGTAGGTATTGAGCCAGTAACTCAAACAACATGACACTGAGCTTCTCATCTTTCATCCCAGATCTTCCCTTATTCCTCCCCCTTCTGTGACTGTAGCAATTCTATAATCTTCCATCTTTCACAAACTCACACAGCCTTGATTTTTTAATCCTCCGTCTCCCTCCTTTCCCACTTAAAATCCATATTGTCTCTAAAGACTGCTCATTTTATTCTTCACAACTTCTCAAAATAATGAAATCAGTATTTAGCATGGTGTTACCATATTGCAGAAAGGGTGAGCCTGTTTACACATTCAGGACATGGTTTTGCTGTGTGATTTTATTAAATTTAGTGAAGCTACTGACTACTCATATTTATAAACGAAGTTAGTTTGCAGCTTGGGCAGATGAGCAGATATGTGGCCCCACAAATGCATTAGAGAATGTTTTGTGGACGGGTAAAGATGCAGTTTCAGGTTCATACAACATTTGGCAGAACTGATTAAAGTGCATTTTAAGCTGAATCATACCCTACATTTGACATTTCTGCTATAGGGCACCAGTGGGTGGATAGCAATATTTTTTCATTTTTAAAGCTTGTAGGGTATATATAACCAAAGTGTTCTTGCAGTAATACATAATCTAGAGAAGAGCTAGGTAGGAAACGGTTTTCCCATTCCATGAGAATTTTTGAGATTTCAAAAAAAATTCTCATCCCAAATCAGGATGAAAAGTCAACACCTCAAAAATTTTCATCAACAGAAAATCTTAAGAAAAAAAAAAGGCATATTGGGTCAATCGAAACACTTTGTTTTGATCATTTTTAAGTGTTTCAGCTTCATTTTCAATTATTTATTTTTTACTAGTATAAATTAACTACAATTTAATGAAAGTCTTTTGCACTGTAACACAAAACTTTTTGTTAAAAAAATGTTGAAATGGGACTTTTGAAACTTTTTTTCAAACTATTTTGACAATTCCTGCCCAGCTCTAATCTAGAGCGTGTCCTAGCAGTCTACTTCTTGACAAGTTCTACTTATTGGGTTCTTACTGATTAGAGCAACCGTAGCCCTTGCAGTTAGTGGATACTTAATCCTGCCATGTGACCAGAGTAACTCTGCAATGTAATCCCAGAAGTGAATGGGGTGAAGAAACAAAGGCCAGTCTCTTACCAGCACTCCTGTATGTCAAATCTTTATTACAGTTAATGGAGAATTATCACTTTACTTGGGAAAATGGCAAAACATGGAATTGCTCCCCTTCTCGCATCATCTTTCGTTTCGCTCTCTGTCTTGCGCATAAGTGTAGGCTCTTCTACCACCTGTCAACATTGCCTATTTAGATGCAACAGAAAGCCATTTGTCCATTTTTGTTCATATTTTGAAACATATCCACAGTACAAGAGTCCTATGAGAGAGGAGAAGCAGGAAGTTCACAGGATATCAACAACCTGATGACTGTTGACAATGAATTAGATTAACATCATCTTGCTTTTTATATTATGGTGGTTTTGTTTCCTTTTTAGACTACACTTCCCCTCCCCCATGGAAATGACAGAAAGATAATATAATGGCTTCAGAGACCCTTACACAGCACAGAAGTGGGAGACAGAAATATGTGCAAGTCAATTTGAAGGTGCTTCTAAGCAATCTGATTGTATTATCCATCATTGCAAAAGTACCATTCTCAAAAGGCCCTTTAGCAAATTTTTTCTCTTATTGTCAAACATTCTATATTGTGTATGTAACATAATAAATTTCAACACCAGGAAATCCAAGGTACTCTACCAGCTCTCACCTGCACCAACTATGCTTTGTACCCCACAAATCACCATCAGTGGAGAATCCCTGGAAAATGTGGACCATTTTCTGTACCTTGGCAGCCACGTCTCCCAAACATCCAGCATTGACACAGAAATTGAATACACCATCCGCTGTGCCAGCACATCTTTTGGAAGACTATTCAAACGAGTCTTCAATGATAGGGATCTACAAACAGGTACCAAGATCTTGGTTTACAAGGCAGTTGTCATCTCCACCCTTCTCTATGGGTGTGTGTAGGGGCAAGGTTGCGGAAGATTGGCGAAGCGCTAAGTGGTGGACTGAGTATGTGACTGGATGTAAGCAGTTTCAATGAACTTTGTCCGACAGACCGTGCCAAAAGATATTGTAGCATAGCTCAGCATATTTTTGCCTGTAAACAAGTCAGTTTATGTAATAAGCATAAATCATACATGTAAGAATGTAACTGGCTGTTGATCCCATGTAACCCCGAGATAAGCGCGGAGAATATAGCGCCACAGAGGACTCCCCCCGCAGCGGACTCCTTCCTGGTCAGCTGTCCCGAATGGCCAGAGTCCCCTGCAGCCCTCCCATGCGACCTAGGGGCTCCCCGTGCAGATTTGAGCGTAAGTTCTTCCTTCCTTCAATAAAGCAGAGTTTACTATTCTTAGGCCTGAATGTCCTCCTTTCGCTGGTATCTTCCCCCACCCTCCCCAGCCCTTGCGGGCACAGTGTGAGACCTGGGTAACCTACGGATGACATCTCAAATGGCTGGAGTGGTTCCAGCAGCACTGTCTCACGAGGATCCTCAGGATCAGCTGGGAAGACTGACGCACTAACATCAGCATTCTCTCTGCAGCCAACATCAGCCATATAGAAGCGCAGGTCATGAAACACCAACTCTGCTGGGCTGGCCACTGTGTATGTATGCCTGACACTCACCTCCCAAAGCACTCACTCTTCTCTCACCTTTTAGAGTGGTAGCCATGTTAGTCCGTAGCAGCAAAAAGAATGCCACAAGTACTCCTCGTTCACTCTTCTCTCAGTTAAGTCAGGGACGAAGAGCTCGCAGAGGGTAGCGGAAGAGTTTCAAAGACCTGCTGAAATTACATCTTAAAAAGGGAGGCATCAACCCAACAAACTGGGAGGACTTGGTGCATAATGGAACACAGTGGTGCCACGCCATACACCACGCCAAAACTCACTTTGAGGAGAACAGATGTGCTCATGAGACAGAGAAGCAACAAAGGCGGAAAGAAAGGGCACAGTACTCCAGCCAACAACTATGTCTCCTTCAAGATTACACCTGTCACTTCTGTGAGAAAATCTGCAGGGCAAGAATTGGGCTCCTCAGCCACTTAAAAACTCACCAGTGAACCCCCTTGGCAGACATCAGCTTCACATCAAGAGATAGCTGAAGAAAAAGATATGTCCCAGTACATGTAATCCCCATGGGTTTGATTGAAAGCCCCACCAATCCCTCCCTGCAGACTCAGTGGGGATTTAAGTAAATATATTCCTCTTTGCTACCAGTTAATCCAAGACAACACTGACAACGAAAACTTCTAAATTGGAGATTTGGCTCCAACTGCCAGGAATGCCTGCCTGTGCACATGAGAATGAGAGACAATGGGAACACACGGAAGGGGGAAACCTCTCTGACGCCAGCAGACCAGGTGACAGCTCCTGCCAAGATCCCTAGGCCTTTCTGAACACTGACAAATGAATAGCTGGAAACCAGTCGGGCTCACCTTTGTCTTAGTATTGTTAAAATAAGTATTAGATTTATAGAGAGATGTTTAGTGTTTGGACTTCATGAAATTCTTGTGAGTTGCTGCATGCATTAATCTCACTTATAATATCTGTATCCCATGTTATAAGGTAATATTTAAGTGTGTGTTCTGTAAGTATAGAAGTGTTTGGTATGAAATTGGAAACTCCCATAGTTATGAAAGATGCATTACCAAGTGTGAAATACTAATTTATCACAAGAGGGGTCATCTCCTGCCCAACAAAAGAAGATTTATAGACACTAGACAAACCATTGTGGAATATCAGTGGACGAAGGACTTTGTTGATTGTTTCCCCCACACCCATGAAGAGAGGATATGCACAAATGCTTGTCTCATCACAGCTTGAACTTTGGGAGAAGGGAATAAAAATCTTGGAATTGGAATCGCTATGCTACTTGGAATTTGGAGAGGGAAATCTTTCTAAGCATAAGCAAGGGATCCCGAAGCTGCTTAGCTTAGGTTAACCCTATAGGACATATAGAGCTTGGACATTATATTAGCTTCCATTACTTATTGGAACATAAGGCAGTAACTCATCTGTGTGCATATGTTTATGTGCTTTAATCGTGTAAATAACTCGTTTCCTTTTCTTAGTTAATAAATCTGTAATTAGTTTATTACCAGATGGCTACTAGCATTGTCTTTGGTGTGTGACCTGAGGTGTAATTGTCCTGGGTTAAGAGACTGATCCTTTGAGACTGGGAGTAATTTGAATATCATTGTGATTTTTGGAGTAGGGGACCATCTCCCACAAAGTCAGGCTTGCCTGGATGGCAAGATAGACTGGAGTGCCCAAGGGAACTGTGTGACTCCATGTTAAGGCTGTTATAGTGCTTGATAAGTTCACACTTGATACTTGATAGGTGAAATCTAATTATAGAACACATCACCAATATGGGGTTTGTGCCCTGGTTTGTAACAGTCTGCCCTGAGGTTGGCATCGATGTTCGTGAGCCACTCCAGACTGCTTGACAACCTCAGAGACTTTTCAAGCAATCAAAAGCCTGGGTCTTTGCTCTGAAGGAATGAGGAAGGAAAAGACTGAGAAGAGGTTAAGGAATTTGTAAGGGGAACAGAAATCTTAACAAGAGCTCCTAAAATTATCCCTTGAAAGTTGCAATCTGAGTGATACTGATAGCAAGATAACAGAAAGCTCTCGGATAGAAAGACCGATCCACCCTTCTTCAGAAGCATCTAAGTCTATAACCCAAACAAGGAACGGAAACTAAGTGATGTGCTTAAAAGGAGCAGTTTAATTAGAATAGGCTCCACAGGTCTCATATGTACATAGAAACACATTGGGTCCTTAGAGATCTCCACCCTGGTACCCACCATACCTTGAAGCCCTTGATCCACAGGAACCAGTCCAACCATGTAAAAGTCAGCCAGCATTTGCATACTTAAGACTCAAAGCAACCATTTCAAAAATGGGCACCTAAGGTTAGGCTCCTAAGTAAGTGGCCTGATTTTCAAAATTGCTGAACACGCAGCAACTGCCATATGGACACAAGAGCCTTATTTCAGGCATCCATTTTAGAAGGTGTTGGCCTGAAGATTTTTGAGTGAGCACTTAACATTCTTAGGAAACACACAACTTGTGTGGGGACTAAATCTTTTCATAAGGTGGATCCATCCAGTAGGGTGTCTGGAATAGGGGGAGAGCTGACTAAGGGGGTTATGAAGTATGATAGAAGTCTATAAAATTATGAATGGTGTGGAGACAGTGAATAAGAAAGTGTTATTTACCTCTTCACATAACACAAGAACTAGGGGTCACCCAATGAAATTAATAGGCAGCAGGTTTAAAACAAACATAAGGAAGTACTTCTTCACATAACACACAGTCAACCTGTGGAACTAGTTGCTAGGGAATGCTGTGTAGGCCAAAACTATTACTGAGATAAAAAAAAGAATTAGGTAAGTTCATGAAGCATATGTCCATCAATGGCTATTAGTCAAGATGGTCAGGGATGCACCCCCATGCTCCAGGTGTCCCTAAACCTCTGACTATCAGAAGATGGGAGTGGATGACATGGGATGGATTGCTTGATAATTGCCCTGTTCTGTTCATTCCCTCTGAAGCATCTGGAATGGACAATACTGAAAGACAGGATATTGGGCTAGATGGACCATTGGTCTGACCCATATGACCATTCTTATATGCTTACGTTCTTATGCTTGTGTAGTGTTTTATAATATTGTTCTATATATTTCAATAATTTATGCAGTCTTTTTGGCATACTTTATTTTCAGGTTCCATTCATAACAAGTTGTTAATGTATTAATAAATAGCTTCAGTAGCAGATTCACATGGTTATGATGTAGCCATGGTAGCATGTACGATGGACTTCCACCTTAAATGATCCCTTGTAATTCGTCCTTTTGATTGGTTCCATTGCGCATAGCAGATGCAACCGATGAAGTAGATGAAACTGGAGAAGTTCTTAATCCTTTTCTTCCACGTGCCAAAGCTAAATGTGTTTTATGGGGATGGCTTGTTAGGCCATGGTCCAACCCTCTGATTTTATCTGGCCTTGGGACCAGCACTCGGAATAAGGAACCCAGTGGTATGGCTAGCAGATTAATAATTTAAATAAAGAAAGAATTTAATTAATAGATTGATTAATGAAATAGTTTAACAGTTCATTGTTACAGAGCCACAGTAAGCCAGTGGGCCAACTCACTGGCCTGTGAGTCGAAGCTCCCAACAGCAGTGGAATTTTACTCCCTTTCTTTAGGGATGGGTTTATTTTTCAATACCAGGACAGTCCAACACAAATCAAAACAAATAAGCCAGGTGCTGCTGCCTGACCCTTCCTGAAGCTTCTTTCTCATAAGGCTCCTGCCCCTAGCCACACAGCTGGTATCTCCAGCTAAATCTTCCACCTAGCAGGTATGGAACGGTCGCCCCAGAAGGGCTCACCCTAACCAAGCTGCTTGCTAATCTTTTATCACAAAAATATAAGAACTAGGTGACCTTCAAGCTATCATGTGATCCCTGACCCTAAACCCGTCACTTTGGAAGGCAGATAATTATGCACAGGTAAACCTACATCTTTTAAAGGGCCGTCCAACCCTGTGACAATTACTTATAACCATCTTTAGTATCTTCTATTCAATTTCTTAAAACCATCATTAGTACATTGTACTCAGCTCTATAAAATGCTTATAACATCTATTAATTATTTATTAACCCCTTATAAATCATTTATAAATGGAATCTTAATATAAAGTATGGCAGCCTTTCCCCCTAAAATATCCCATTTTTAATTTTCCTGTCCCCTTATTTATTTAAATAAAACCATTCAGGAAGGAGTGTGTTTTTGCTGCTCAGTTTGTGTGCTTGACTCCTTTAGATGGCAGGCATTGCTCCCATTTATTTAAGCAAAAAGAAAAGGAGTACTAGTGGCACCTTAGAGACTAACCAATTTATTTGAGCATAAGCTTTCGTGAGCTAAGCTCACTTAATTGGATGCATTCAGTGGAAAATACAGTGAGGAGATTTATATACACACAGAACATGAAAAAATGGGTGTTATCATACACACTGTAAGGAGAGTGATCACTTAAGATGAGCTATTACCAGCAGGAGAGCGGGGGCGGGGGGGGGGGAAGAAAACCTTTTGTAGTGATAATCAAGGTGGGCCATTTCCAGCAGTTAACAGGAACGTCTGAGGAACAGTGGGGGGGGGGGTGAATAAACATGGGGAAATAGTTTTACTTTGTGTAATGACACATCCACTCCCAGTCTCTATTCAAGCCTAAGTTAATTGTATCCAGTTTGCAAATTAATTCAAATTCAGCAATCTCTCGTTGAAGTCTGTTTTTGAAGTCTTTTTGTTGTAATATTGCGACCTTTAGGTCTGTAATCGAGTGACCAGAGACATTGAAGTGTTCTCTGACTGGTTTTTGAATGTTATAATTCTTGATGTCTGATTTGTGTCCATTTATTCTTTTACGTAGAGACTGTCCAGTTTGACCAATGTACATGGCAGAGGGACATTGCTGGCACATGATGGCATATATCACATTGGGAGATGTGCAGGTGAACGAGCCTCTGATAGTGAGGCTGATGTGATTAGGTCCTATGATGGTGTCCCCTGAATAGATATGTGGACACAATTGGCAATGGGCTTTGTTGCAAGGATAGGTTCCTGGGTTAAGATAGTGGTTCTGTCGTGTGGTGTGTGGTTGCTGGCGAGTATTTGATTCAGGTTGGGGGGCTGTCTGTAAGCAAGGACTGGCCTGTCTCCCAAGATTTGTGAGAGTATCTGTTATTATCTTTGCTGGGCCTGTCCTGTATAATAACAAAATGCCACTAGCCATCACCTTCAGCCCCCAACTAAAACCTCTCCAACACATCATCAAGGATCTACAACCTATCCTGAAGGATGACCCATCATTCTCACAAATCTTGGGAGACAGGCCAGTCCTTGCTTACAGCCAGCCCCCCAACCTGAAGCAAATACTCGCCAGCAAAAAAAAGACAGACCTTGATTATCACTACAAAAAGTCCCCCACCCCGACCCCGCTCTCCTGCTGGTAATAGCTTACCTTAAGTGATCACTCTCGTTACAGTGTGTATGGTAATACCCATTGTTTCATGTTCTCTACGTATATCAATCTCTCCACTGTAGTTTCCACTGAATACATCCGATGAAGTGAGCTGTAGCTCACGAAACCTTATGCTCAAATAAATTGGTTAGTTTCTAAGGTGCCATTAGTACTCCTTTTCTTTTTGCGAATACAGACTAACACGGCTGCTACTCTGAAACCTTTATTTAAGCAAGTTGCTCTGGATTTCTCTGTAAAGTTTCCTGGGGATTGGAGAGGGGGGGCAATGAAGCCTGCACTTTGGAGAGCAGACTGTTTCCCCTGGTGGAATAATACTCTGAACTATGGCACTGGGCTTAGAACCACAAGACGTTTCCATTAAGCCCGGGTCTCTTTTTTGTAAAGCTTGGAGGGCGGCTATCCAGAAGGCAGCATCTTGCTCACAGGCAAGTGGTCAAGTCTCTGCAAGAAAAGCACCCTATAATTATATGGCATATCCACTGTTCAAGAACACATTCTCCTCACTATTACTGACAAATTTCTCTTCAACATTATAAATATTATTTGGAAGCTAATGTTACACTGGCCTTAGTCAGCTTTTATTTACATGCAAGAGCTAAAAAATTGTTTTATAATAGTTTCAAAGCCTCTAATATTCCAGTCTGAGATGTGTGTTAAGTTACCCAGGAAACTTGTAGTTCATGACCAACAGAAGGCAGATGTCAATATAAACAGATGAAATGTGCATGCCAGCTTTATTTTACAGAAATCAAGGTTTTTAAATTTTGCTTTTACGGTCTTGCTATAGTGGTAACACATCTGATGTAAGGACATTAATTAACAGCGTCTGCCTCAGCAAAACTGGAAGAAAATCAAGGTTAATGTGTCTTCTTTTAAACTTTTAATATTTTTTCCCCAGAGGATCAAGTTCAGATAGTTCCAGCCAGCAAACTCTGCACAAACAGGTTAATTTATTATTCAAACACCTATATCTGTGCACAGAGAGATATAAGCAGTTCCTTTAATACTTAATGACCAGCTATAAATTTGTACTCAAGAGGCAAGTATTCAATTCAGCTTCCCTTAAAAAAAAATCAAGTAATTTTCTCCTACAACTGTTTGCCAGTACAAAATACAATACAAAATCTGAGGGCTGTGCCAGCTGCTGAGAATTCTAGATGCAAATCACCAGTGTGTTAACTTAAATGTGGCATCTTTTCTACTTTCAACTTAATTTTAAAATTTAAAGAAGAAAGAAAAGTTATACAAATAAATGAATGTCTCTAGAACCACTCAGATACTATGGAGATAGGCCCAATATATGAATGAACCTAGATTAGATGAGAAAAAGAGCCAGAGTGCTGTAAGTGATTTCCTCACACCATATACTGGTCCCCACCGTTTGCAACATGCACCATCTTATTCCACACTCATGAACATTCAGGATCTCCATAGAAAAATCCACAGTCAAGTAGACTGCATCTAAATATCTGAGCTCTGATTTCAAATGAGATTGAATTAAATTCTAAAGCTTTCACTGTTCTAAAGACTTGGCAAGGCAGAGCCAAGATGAAATCAGCATCTCTATAGAACAATAAATGATTAGCTTCTAAAAGAAGAGAGCCATAGGCTTCAACCAGAAACAATGAAACATTAAATTTAGGAGTTGTGGGTTTTATAGAAGGGGCAATTTATTATTGTTACTTCCTATTTTTATATAATATCACAGGTTTGCTTAGAACTTTACAGATAGAATAAGGGGACAAGAGGCACAGAACTGTAATTACTTTTATATCAAAAAGAAAAGGAGTACTTGTGGCACCTTAGAGACTAACCAATTTATTAGAGCATAAGCTTTCGTGAGCTACAGCTCACTTCCTCAGATGCATATCGTGGAAACTGCAGCAGGCTTATGCTCTAATAAATTGGTTAGTCTCTAAGGTGCCACAAGTACTCCTTTTCTTTTTGCGAATACAGACTAACACGGCTGTTACTCTGAAACCTTTTATATCAAAATGGCTCTGAAAGGCTTTCTTTATTAAGAAGATGAAGATGATCTACTATACATGAAATACTGCCTTAGAATTCCAAGCAAGAAGAGAAAAGTAGAGTACAACCAAGGAAGAGTCTTAACCTTTCAGGTATTGGACATCTGAGATTAAAAAATGTAAGCAATTCAGTATCATCAGTATATCATCATCATCATCATCACCACTCCCATAACCGCATTGGTCACCAAGGGAAGGTCATGCCTGACTAATCTAATCGCCTTTTATGATGAGATTACTGGTTCTGTGGATGAAGGGAAAGCAGTGGATGTATTGTTTCTTGACTTTAGCAAAGCTTTTGACACGGTCTCCCACAGTATTCTTGTCAGCAAGTTAAGGAAGTATGGGCTGGATGAATGCACTATAAGGTGGGTAGAAAGCTGGCTAGATTGTCGGGCTCAACGGGTAGTGATCAATGGCTCCATGTCTAGTTGGCAGCCGGTATCAAGTGGAGTGCCCCAACGGTCGGTCCTGGGGCCGGTTTTGTTCAATATCGTCTTAAATGATCTGGAGGAGGGTGTGGATTGCACTCTCAGCAAATTTGCGGATGATACTAAACTGGGAGGAGTGGTAGATACGCTGGAGGGGAGGGATAGGATACAGAAGGACCTAGACAAATTGGAGGATTGGGCCAAAAGAAATCTGATGAGGTTCAATAAGGATAAGTGCAGGGTCCTGCACTTAGGACGGAAGAACCCAATGCACAGCTACAGACTAGGGACCGAATGGCTAGGCAGCAGTTCTGCAGAAAAGGACCTAGGGGTGACAGTGGACGAGAAGCTGGATATGAGTCAGCAGTGTGCCCTTGTTGCCAAGAAGGCCAATGGCATTTTGGGATGTATAAGTAGGGGCATAGCGAGCAGATTGAGGGACGTGATCGTTCCCCTCTATTCGACATTGGTGAGGCCTCATCTGGAGTACTGTGTCCAGTTTTGGGCCCCACACTACAAGAAGGATGTGGAGAAATTGGAGAGAGTCCAGCGAAGGGCAACAAAAATGATTAGGGGTCTGGAACACATGAGTTATGAGGAGAGGCTGAGGGAGCTGGGATTGTTTAGCCTGCAGAAGAGAAGAATGAGGGGGGATTTGATAGCTGCTTTCAACTACCTGAAAGGGGGTTCCAAAGAGGATGGCTCTAGACTGTTCTCAATGGTAGCAGATGACAGAACGAGGAGTAATGGTCTCAAGTTGCAGTGGGGGAGGTTTAGATTGGATATTAGGAAAAACTTTTTCACTAAGAGGGTGGTGAAACACTGGAATGCGTTACCTAGGGAGGTGGTAGAATCTCCTTCCTTAGAGGTTTTTAAGGTCAGGCTTGACAAAGCCCTGGCTGGGATGATTTAACTGGGAATTGGTCCTGCTTCGAGCAGGGGGTTGGACTAGATGACCTTCTGGGGTCCCTTCCAACCCTGATATTCTATGATTCTATGGTCACTGGGGCACCATCACTGATGAACAATCAACCAATTGTCTCCACTCCTGACGATTGTGTGTCAGTGCTTGAGTCTCTGCGAAGTCCATTCCTGTCCACTCTTTTATGTTGTCAATCCACCTCTTCTTCTGTCTATCTCTTCTTCTCTTCCCCTGTACTGTCCCTTGGAGGATGATCTTGGATAAGCCAGATGATCTTGCTACGTCGCCGTACCAGTTCAGCTTGCACTTCTTCATGGTTGTCAGGAGGTATTCATATGACCCATCTTATTGGATGATGATGTTGCAGACCTCTTCATTAGTGATGTGGTCGAAGTAGGAGATGCCCAGGACTTTACGGAAGCATCTCACCTCTACTACCTGTATTTTCCGTTCAAGTTCTGCCATAAGGGTCCATGTCTCGCATGCATACAGAAAAACGGAGATGACCAATGCAGGCAGCAGTTTCAGTTTGGATTCCAGAGAGATGTTCTTATTCATCCCAAATTGGCTTTAGCTTTCCCACTTCTATTGTTTGTGCAGTTCTTGCCCGAGTTTCTGCCTTGGATCCTTCATTAGTGATGATTACCCCCAAATACTTGAACTGTTTCACTGTCACCAGCTCTTATCCACTGACAGTGATATGTGAGCTGATCTCAACACATTTGTTTGTCATCAGCTTGGTTTTCGCTGCACTGATTTCCATGCCATATTTTGCAGAGATTCCATTCAATCATTTCACAAGATTGGCAAGTTCATCTTCGCTGCCTGCCAGGCCATCAATGTCATCAGCGAACCAAAGATTTGAGATTGTTAGCCCCCAATGCTGACTGTGCATGTGTGAGCTTCTAGAGCTTCAGTCATTATGCACTCCAAGTAGATGCTGAACAGTGTAGGCGAAAGAAGGAACCCTTGCCGGACTCCAACAGTGGTGCGAAACTACTCTCCTATTATGCCATTAACAAGAACTGCACTGCTGGCCTTGGCATGCAGTTGTTTAATGGTAAGAATAAGTTTATGACCAACATTGTACTTCTTCATAGCTGCCCAGATTGCTTTGTGCCATACTCTGTCATATGCCTTCTTGAAGTCAACAAAGACGTGGTAGATGTCCTGCTGGTGTTGTAAATACTTCACACACAGAACACGAAGGTTGAAAATCTGTTCTCTGGTACTTCTTCCAGCACAAAAGGCAGCCTGTTTTTCACTGATGATATTCTCTGCTTGTGGCTTCAATCTGTTCAATATGACTTTCAACATCACTTTGCTAGGATGGCTAATGAAGCTTATGGTCCAGTAGTTTTGACAGAATTGCAGGTTGCCTTTCTTTGGCAGAGTGATGATTAGTGACTATGTCCACATGGAGGAGCACTCACTGGTCTGCCAGATCTTGTTGCAGATATTGGTGAGTACAGCTATTACTATTTCTCCTCTGAATTTCATCAGTTCAACTGGGATATTGTCAATACCTGTAGCCCTTCTGTTCCTGAGTGATTTCACAGCTGTGTCCACTTCTTCACGCAGTATTGGAAAGTCATCCTCCTCTGTTGAATCTGGGCTGTCTAAGACACTAGGATCTCCATTTGTCTGGTGGTTGTATAGATCAGAGCAGTAGTTTGTCCACCTATTGATGATGTCCCTGTCTTCTGTAAGACTGTTCCCTTCTTTGTCTTGAATTGTGTTAGTATATAGTTTATTAAAAAGTTTGAAGGGTTCATTTACTTCTGGTCATTAGAATTGCAACTCAGACGCTGAAAGGAGAAGTAGGATTTTCAAAAGCACTCACCATTGGCTTAGCTCTATTCTTGTTGAAGTCAATTATTGTAATTGAATTCAATAGAAGCAAATATACCACCTGTAAACATTTTCTGCTACATAGCGAAGGTTAGAGAACAACACACAGAAGAGAGCTGTATATTTTGGGACACAGGTTGTTGTCAAAATATTCTGCAAAAGATAAATGGAACAGAGGCGTATCACTAGTGTAATCATAATATGGAAAAAAAGATACTGATATTAGTATAACACTGTCCCAAGAAATTGGCCATTTTTTGTGTTTTTCTCTTGCACATTTTTTTTATGGGCAGATTTTCAAAGGCACAAAGATGTAGTTAGATACCCAACTTTCACTAACTTTGGTAGGAGTTTGGAACCTCATTGCCCTTTGTGCCTTTGAAAATCTCCTCCTTTGTCCCTTAGGTATTATCTGATCAATTTTGTTTGTTATAGTTGCTGGTTATTTAAGTTGAGGTTACCATTATCTGTCCAAGTTCCATAGATTTTTGTAGCGTTGTTTGTAACTGACATGTGATCTCTATGAGACTATATACTTGTGAAATAATTGTATGGCCATTCAGTTTTCCATCATAATGATGTACCTTATGACCTTTTCATTTTTAAAGATGAATATTTATAATTTACCAGAAGAGTGAAAAAGAACAGAGTCTACAACGGCCAGTAAAATCAGTGTGATCAGAAGAGTTGTTAGCAGAATTGTTACCTTCTCTAGTCTGCAACACAGCCTCTGTATGACTTCGGAAAATCAAAAACACTCTGTGCCTCAATTTTCCCATAAATAAATAAAATAATAAATCCTAGTTCCTATACAGTACTTTTCATCATTAGATCTCAAAACACTTTTGAAAGGATCATCATTCCCATTTTACAGATGAAAAATTGAGGCACAAAGAGGCAAAATGACATGCCCAAGTAACCCAGCACACAAGCCAAGCCAGGAGTAGAATTTAGTTCTCTTGATCCCAAGCCAGTGATCTATTCACTAGACCACACTGTCTGACTCCACTAACTTGTAGGGATATTGTGAAGACATATTTGACTCTAATTGGAACCTCTAGGTAATATTGTAATATAAATAATACTTAGAACTGTTTCTAAAGTCATTCAAGATGGAAATATCAATGAATGTGCTTGTAAAGATGATAAACAAATTAAATGAGAGACTAAGCACTGTGCTAAAATTTAATTTGGGTTTCTCAAACAAATGTATCATTGGCATTTTCAATTTTGCTGATAACTATGAGACTTTGTGGCATTTTGTGGCTCTGATTTTTTCAATTTCTTCTGAGATTGTTGAGACAATTACAACCATGGTCTACTCCTAGGATTACTTAAATATTTCTTATGTTCCCCTCTGGATTCAAAAAAGCCAAAGGATAGTCTCTCTACTAGTAGAAATTAAAATCCCAGTTTCCCTAGTCTGAAGACACTATTGTCTTTTGAGATTGCTTTTAAAACAATGGTAACCTAAGGCAATGGGCCAGAAGCAATAGTATATGCAATTACTGTCACATTCAATCTAGACCAAGAGTGTTATATGTTTTGTTTATACAGAAACCTTATTGGCTGTGTAACTTGATTTAATGATGATCTTTTAAGAATTCCCAAGTCACTTGCCCTGAAAAGAAGGCTCGTATACTCATTAAAGAATTGGCCATACAGTATCCTTAAGAACTTGAACAGAGATTAAACCTACATTTCCAAAGACATCTGCCAGAGGAATAAATCTAGCCAGATGTTTTAGTTCACTGCAAAAAACAAAGTGGGGCAGTTGAGGGGTTAAAAGGAGAATTGGTTGAAAATTACAAGGAAAAGGGAGAAAAAAGAAGTATGCAGAAGCACTCTAATCTAGTGCAATGACAGATAAAAAGTTAATATTGATAATTGTCATTTATTAATTATTGATATTGCCATGGAGCCTAAAGATCCCAATTATGACTGGGGACCCGTAGTGCAAAGTGCTGTGTGAACAAATAGGAAGAAATGGTTTCTCCCATATGGATCTTACAGTCCAGTTTAAGATAAGTAACAAGTAAGAGAAACAATCAGTAGGAGGGAAATGTGGAGCAGTAATTTATAGATTCCTTGGATAAAATCCTGGCCTTAATGCAGTCAATGGGAGTTCTGCTAATGACTTCAGTGGGGCTGACATTTCACCCAGAAGGGTGATCATAAGATTTTAAGGCCAGAAGGGACCAGTATAATCATCTAATCTGAATTTCTTCATAACACAGGCCATGAAACTTCATATAGTAATTCCTGTATCAAAACCATAACTTCTGGTTGAGCTACAGCATATCTGTTAGAAAGACATCTAAGTCATGATTTAAATATTCCAAGGGCAGGAAAATTCACAACATTCCTAGGTTTCCATGGCTAATTACCTTCACTGTTAAAAATCTGCACTATATCTCCAGTTCAAATTTGTCTTCCACCAGCTTCCAGCAATTGGATAATTTTATGCGCATGTGAGAAAAAGATCTCTGTTTTCCAGTCTTCAAATCATTCTTGTGGCTCTGCCCTGACTACATGTTTATACACATAAACTATGTGCATAAATTCATGTATCCAGATCTTTAAAAAATTGAAAACTATATTTCAAAAAATACTGCCAGTCTGACAAAAGTGTTCTGAAGATGTTTTGCGGATTTTAAAATGGAGTCACATCACTTCATCTGGTTACAGCAGGTAAGGAAGAATTTGTTTGATTTTAGTTATTTAGTTAATAAATAATCTGATTAGAGCAGCTAACATTCACAGGAGCATCAGCACTGCAGTGCTGAACTTCCACAAATGTTAGAATACATTTAGCACACCCATCTGCTTGAACTTATCACAAACAATGCCTGAATGCAAAAGTTAAGGAAATGTCCTCTTATAAAAAGAAGGTAAACAGTTGATAATTAAAAGAAAACAAAATATAGCGGTTCCCAAATAAAGAAGTGTCAATGGATTTCATATTTTATTACTACCTACTTTTTATTAAGTCTTTTTTCTGGGTGGTTCTTAATTAAAATTGTTTTGGTGTGTTGAGAAAGGAGTGATGTCAGCTCTTAGAAATAACTTATATAGTCAAAATTTTGCTCATGTATTATCAGTATGGCAATGGTACCATAAGTAACAGATTACTGGACACTTCAGACATGATTTTAATTGGCATTCAGACTTAATACACATGAATATTTGTCCTGAATTAGATCAGCAAGAATTTGCAACATAGTGAGAGAAATGGACAATAGAGGGGAAAGTGGGAGTGTATAAGGGTGACAAAGTTTTGAAAGCCAAGTTTAGACTTTATGGAAAATAGAAGGAAAATAACAAATGCAAACAGCATTAGACTTTTCAAAGTGGTAGAACTGGAGGACTTTATCATTTCTCATCCTGTATTATAATAATAGTCTTAAAGCTGAGGAAATTCTAAACAAAATCTTCTCTTTTTATTCAATGTGGACACTAGTCAAAAAGGAGGCATTTGGATCAATTAAATAACATCTGAAAGATTTCCTATGGTATTATATGTTATCTTTATTTTTCACTAAACGGAGAGTTTTCTTTGCTGTACATGAATATTTTCTCTTTTCCAGCTTCTGAGACTATGTTTTCAGACTGTCGAAAAGAGGTCAAAAGGGAATTGGAGGACTCCCACTTTGACATTTCAGATCTCTGCAAATTCCTTTGGTAGAAATATGTATAGACGGTGGTGGGTTAGATCTGAGCATCAGTGCAAGCATTAGCTATTGCACCTCTGTGCAGAACAGGGAGCTGCATATGCCTCATTACTTTTTCTGGCTTTTATTACTGGACTCTGTCTACTGCCAAAAAGAGCGCCCGTCTTTTGTTGCACTGTATGTAGTTCAGTGGGCCATGTAAATGTGCCTCACTGATTACGAAATGAAGTGATTCAGCTCTATGTAATGTAATCCTAACTACATTTTGGCATGGCAGGTAATATTGACCATGTCCGGGTGCAAAGGTTGTGGATCTCTTGAGACATCTAAATAGGCTTATGTGCAGTGTTGGGGAGGAGCTGGTGGTTGCGGTACATGCAGGTACCAATGATATAGGGAAAGACAGAAAAGAGGTCCTGGAGGCGAAATTTAGGCTGCTAGGTAAGAGATTGAAGTCCAGGACCTCCACAGTAGAATTCTCTGAAATGCTTCCAGTTCCACGCGCAGGGCCAGGTAGACAGGCAGAACTGCAGGGTCTCAATGCATGGATGAGACAACAGTGAAGGGAGGAATGTTTTAGGCTTAATAAGAACTGGGGATCCTTTGGGGGAATGGAGGAGCCTACACAGGAAGGATGGACTCCACCTAAACCAAAATGGAATTAGATTGCTAGCATGTAAAATGAAAAAGTTTGTAGAGAAGTTTTTAATTTAAGGGCTGGGGGAAAGCTGACAGGTACAGAGGGTCACATGGTTTGGATAGAGACATCCCTTAGGGGAGGATCTAGAAAATGGGGATTCTCTATGTCCTAGTAAAGAGGAAAAGATAGA
The DNA here is from genome assembly GCF_965140295.1 of Lepidochelys olivacea. Classification (NCBI taxonomy): domain Eukaryota; kingdom Metazoa; phylum Chordata; order Testudines; family Cheloniidae; genus Lepidochelys; species Lepidochelys olivacea. The sequence goes on along the minus strand of NC_140413.1, from coordinate 36,616,435 downwards.
AGTTGATAACGTACAGGTAGGAAATAAAGAGAAACAATCAAATGAAAGAGTCCCATTCAATTACATCACACAATGGCAGAGAGCTAAAAAGTGACAAATTTTATAAATGCTTGTGTACACATGCTAGAATTCTAAATACTAAGATGTGTGAACTGGAGTGCCTCTTATTAAATGAAGATATTGATATAATAGGCATCACAGAAACTTGGTGGAACAATGATAATCAATGGGGACACAGTAATACCAGGGTACAAAATATATAGGAATGATGGAGAAGGCCATGCTGGTTAGGGAGTGGCACATATGTGAAAGAAAACATGGAGTCAAATATAGGAAAAATCTTAAATGAATGAAACTGTACCACAGAATCGCTATAGATAGAAATTTCATGCTTCAATAATAAGAATATAGCAGCAGAAATATACTACCAACCACCTGATCAGTATGGTGATGGTGATTGTGAAATGCTCTGGAACAGTGTTCCCAAACTTATTCCACCACTTGTGCAGGGAAAGCCACTGTGGGCCAGGCCGGTTTGTTTACCTGCCGCATCCACAGGTTTGGCCGATGGCGGCTCCCCAGTGGCCGCGGTTCGCTGCTCCAGGCCAATGGGAGCTGCTGGAAGCAGCAGCCAGTACGTCCCTCGGCCCGCACCGCTTCCAGCAGCTCCCATTGGCCTGGAGCAGCGAACCGCAGCCACTGGGAGCCACAATCGACCGAATCTGCGAACGCGGCAGGTAAACAAACCGGCCCAGTCCGCCAGTAGCTTTCCCTGCACAAGCGGCAGAACAAATTTGGGAACCACAGCTCTGGAAGATTAGAGAGGCTATAAAAACAGAAAACTTAATAATAATGGAGGATTTCAATTATCCCTATATTGACTAGGCATGTGTCGTTTCAGGATGGGAGGCAGAGATAAAATTTCTGGACATCATAAATGACTGCTTCTTGGAGCAGCTAATCCTGGTACCCAACAGGGGAGGGGCAATTCTTGTTTTAATCCTAAATGAAGCACAGGATTTGGTCCAAGAGGTAAATATAGCTGAACCTCTAAGTAATAGAGACCATAATATAATTAAATTTAACATCCTTGTGGGGAGGAAAATACCAAAGAAGTCTACCACAGTAGCATTTAACTTCAGAAATAGGAACTAGACAAAAATGAGGAAGCTGGTTAAACAGAAATGCCTGCAAGCTGCATGGAAACTTTAAAAAAATATCATAATAGAGGCTCAAATTAAATATATATCCCAAATAAAAAAAACATAGTAGAAGGACCAAAAAAGTGTCACCATGACTGCCCAACAGAGTAAAAGAAGTGGCTACAAGTAAAAAAAACATGCCTTAAAAATTGGAAGTCAAATCCTACTGAGGAAAATAGAAAGGAGCATAAACTGTGGCAAGTCAAGTATATAAGTAAATTAGACAGGCCAATTTTTTTTTAAAGAACAACTAAAAAAGACTCAAAACTAACAGCAAAAAGAAAGAAAGAAAGAAAGAAAGAAAGAAAGAAAGAAAGAAAGAAAGAAAGAAAGAAAGAAAGAAAGAAAGTATGCTAGGAGCAGGAAGCCTGCCAAACAATCAATCGGGTTATTGGGTAATTGAGGTGCTAAAGGAACACTCAAAGATGATAAGTCAATTGCAAAGAAGCTAAATGAATTCTTTGCCTAGGGCTTAACTCCATAGGATGTGAGGAAGATTCCCACCCTTGAGTCACGGAACTGGGTGACTGGGCAACAAAATGGTAGATGAAATTCAGTGTTGATAAATGCACAGTAATGCACATTGAAAAACATAATCCCAACTATATATACAAAATGATGGGGTCTAAATTAGGTGTTACCACTCAAGAAAGAGATCTTAAGTCTTTGTGGATATTTCTCTGAAAACAGCTGCTCAATGTGCAGTGGAAGTCAAAAAGGCAAACAGAATGTTATGAATCATTTGGAAACAGATAAATAAAACAGTAAATATCATAATGCCTCTATATAAATCCATGATACGCCCACACCTTGAATACTTCATGAATTTCTTGTTGCCCCATCTCAAAAAAGATGTATTAGAATTCGAAAAGGTACAGAGAAGGGCAACAAAAATGGTTAAGGGTATGGAACAGCTTCCATATGAGGAGAAATTTAAAAGACTGGGATTTTTCATCTTGGAAAAGAGATGACTAAAGAGGGATATGATAGAGGTCTGTAAAATCATGAATGATGTGGAGAAAGTGAATAAAGGAGTGTTTTTACTCCTTCACATAACATAATAACTAGAGGTCACCCAATGAAATTAATAGGCAGCAGTTTTAAAACAAACAAAAGGAAGGACTTCTTCAAACAATGCACAGTCAGACTGTGGAACTCATTGCCGGGGATGTTTTGAAGGCCAAAACTATAATGGGGTTCAAAGACGAATTAGATAACTTCATGGAGGATAGGTCCATCAATGGCTATTAGCCAAGATGGACAGGGATGCAACACCATGTTCTAGATGTCCCTAGTCTCAGACTACCAGAAGATGGGAGTGGATGACATGGAATGGATCACTCGATAATTGCCCTGTTCTGCTCATTCCCTCTGAAGCACCTGGCATTGACCATTGCTGGAAGACAGGATACTGGGCTAGATGAACCATTGGCTATGCTTATATTCGTATGAAAAGATCCAGAATTTATATGCTTCACCACAACCCTTTAATAACTGCTCAGTACTGTAATAACTGGGTGGCTGCTCCTATTTAACATGAGTGTTTCTTAAAGAAGGTAATTGGCAAAAGACATTCTGAAAGTAAGTCACATTGTACCTGTAAGGGGTTATTTATTAAAAGAAGACTTTAATTATTTATCATCATATTCGGGGGCAGGGATTGTTTGTTTTGGTAGGGTTTTGTTGCTTGTGATTTCCTATTGGAGACAAGGAAGGAATGGGAAGAAAAGGGGTTACTTCAGTAGTAGTCTAAGTGGCTTTGAGTGTTTGTTTTTCAGAGAAGCTCAAGAGAAGCAATGAAGTTGAGTGTCTTAGTTTCAGCTGGAGGCAAGCCAAAGGTCAGCTTGAAGGAAATTAGTTCAATTCCCTTGAAAAGAATTTTTGTTAGACCTCAGTTTCCAGAGAGACCCCAAACCCACCTCACACTTTTTTCCTGTCTCCAATGCACCCTGTTCTGCACACACCAGATTCTACTACCTGTTTGATCTCCATTAGTGATTATGTGCAACTTTCCTCACACAATCCTACCTTTAATTACTAGCAAACACCACCTATTCTGAGTTCTGCTACCACCAAGTAAAACCATTCCCAGGTCAAATCACCTTCCTTCAACCCGTATTTCCAATATCATCATGTAGCCACCCTATTCTTTCCCAATGAGCACTATAGTTGCTCCCAGTCCAATTTCTTGGACCACCAGGTAAATCTCACCACGTAATGAGCCAAGCACGACAAAAAATTGCCCCACAGACAAACACCTTATTGCTAAAAATATAACGTGGATCTACATTCTCTCTTGTTGCAGCTCCAGGCAGAGCCCTCTGTGCAGATTATTCCTGCAAAAATGAAAAGTTGGTGGCTGGGTTATAATCCATTTCCAAGTCAGAATGTATGCACTGAAGGATGTGCACCGTGGCCCTGACTTCCCTGGAAACACCAACCTGGGGTCAGGGAGTGCAAGCATAGCTACCTTCCATGAGTTTTCAGAGGAGCCAGAAGTAAGGAGGAAACATTTTGCTGCAGGCTACCCCTTGGCTTGCTACTTGTCTGACAGGTATATCAGTAGACAAGCTAACCAGAATTTGGCTCCTTATGTACAATCTAAGAGTTACCAATCTGACTTCACTTCCCAGATCTCACTGTTTCACACTGACCTCCCCTACTTGTTCATTTCCTTTTATAGGAGAAATGTGTGATACATTCATGCTTTCATACTCTGCGGTTCTTATAACAGGTACATGTCTGTGCTCCAGCCTCCTTTACACAATTTTCTTCCCTGGGATTTCTGTCCATCTCATGCGTTAAAGAAAATATTGCCAAGTGTTTTCATAAAATGCCCTGAAAAATGCCAGTTTTTAGGAAGCACGGTATATGACAGTGACACAATGCTTTCAATGTTTTTAACTATGCTGTCCTATCACTTTAGCTATAATTTATATTGAGCAGCTTCATCATATTTTAAATACATTCTACATGCTGTAGAATATAGCAAGAGAACATTACCACATTTCTAAATCTTTGTGTAACCCACATGTCCCTCTCTGGTCCAATCCACTGAGACTATGAGCTGTTACAGCTCCCAACTCTGTAAGTTATTTTGTAGCATCTCATGCTTTTGCTCTAGAAGTCTTTGGTTCAGTCCCCAGCATGTAGACCAAGATGGTGGTCCTCACACTTGCTCATTGTGAAAAGTAAAGTTTTGCCTGAACTAAGCTGGTGATCTGCCTCTTTCTGCTCAGGCCCCCAAAACCTTGCCCAACTGCATACTGTGGAACCACACCTGTTTCACTGTTTACGGTGGCATGTGGTTGGCCCTTGAGTTATCAGGTTGTCCCTCCTGCCTGTTGATTCCTGGATCGTTGAAGTATCCCATGAGATTCTGCAGGATCCTGATTTGTGCACATCAGGTACTAATCCAATAAACTATTGCAGTTATGGAGTAAGAAAGGATAATAAATCGAACAACAGAATTCTAAATATTAGCAGTATCTGTAATGATATTGCAATAGAAGAGAAACCAAATATTATTTTATTCCTCAAAGAAACATATCACTGAGTACTACACAAATGTCTCCATGTCTTCTTCCATGCTGCCCTCTCTAAACTGATCCACAAGGCCACTATCCTCCTCTTCAGTGATACACATGAGAACTCAGCCAACTAACCCTGGCTAGACTGAGGGACAGTATATGACAATTTTTTTCTAAAGCAAATTGTGTATATTTGATTGTACCCCTTTCCCCACCCTTGCTATTTGACTTGTCTTAAAAAAGCTCTTCAGCGCAGGGGACATTTTCATATGTGTTTTTATATTGTCTAGCACAACAGGGCCATGATTCTGACTGGTGCCTCTGGGCACTATTACAATATAAATATTAGATTATACACAAAGGACTGTTAAAAGCGCTTTATTAAGGTTGCAAAGTCGAACTCTCCAAAGTCAGGAAATGTCAGAATTAAGATTAACCTTATTTTGGCTCCCTTTTGTGTGTGCATTATAATATAGTCTTTAGTTACATGATCACATACTACTGGTTCCACAGGACCCCTGCTTCATTCAGTGCATAAGATGATCAATGGTTACTGAATGCACAGCTGCGCAACATTTTGATTTATCCTCATTGTTAAGTGGCCCCAGGACTTATTTACTGCACACTATTCACACCCTCCTCTGAAGACAGAATTACTAATTACCTCTGGGGTTTTTCTATTGCTTTCATCACTACACTACCTGAGTGTTTCACAAACATTTATGAATGTATCTTCACAACACGCCTGTGACATGAGGTGATATTATTATCCCCATTTTACAGATGGGGAACTGAGGCACAGAGAAATTTAGGCCAAAAGCGTCCACTAATTTTGGCTGCCTAGGACTTGATTTTTCAGAGTACTTATCATTATGTCGTACTTTATATGTTCAGAGCACAGATTCCATTAAGTTCAGTTGCAGCTGTGAGTGCTCAGTACTTCTGCAAATCAGATCCCAGGGTGTCAAGTTGAGCACTCAGAAAACAAGGAACACATAATTAGAGACCATCTGTGAAAAGTTTGGTTTAAGTGACTTGCCCAGCATCATGTAGGAACTCTGTGGCAGAAGCAGGGATAGTATCCAATTCTCCAGGGTAGCATTCAGCTGCCTTAATCATTAGACCATCCTTTCTTCCTGCAATCCCCAGCCTCATTAACTATACACTTTCCAATTTCTGCAACAAATGAAACAGGGGTCCTCAAACAGCCTCCTTCATTACACAACCCTGATTCATCCCCAGAGCATGGTAACTCCTGTGCACTGAATGAGGCAGGAGTTCTATGGAAAAAATACTATCTGATTTTGTAATTAAAGAGTGTATCATAATGTATACACACATAAAAAGGGAGACAAATGAAGATTACACAGGCAACCTTAATTCTGGCATTTCCTAACTACTGAGTACTGGATTTTGCAATCGCAATAATGTTGTTTTACCTAGAGCTGGTACAAAAACAGATTTTCTGTCTCACAAAAAATGTGAGTTTTCAAGCCATTCAAATCATTTCATTTTGAAAAAAACCCATTTAATTAATATTTTATATATAAAAGAAAGTACATTTTGACATGAAAAATCTGAACTTTTCATTCAGAAAATGTTACAGTGGGATGGTCTGACATTTTCAAAAAATTTTTTAACATTTAACAAAAGTATGTTGAAACGAATAAAATATTGTGAAAAATTTCAGTTTTGCCAATAGGCAATGCCAATAGGCATTTTCTGACATAAAATTGTTTAGACAAAAGCTTTCCAACCAGCTGTACATTTAACATGTTTTTTGTTGGTGTAATATACATGTGTTAAATACATGATGGCAGAGTGTGGTTTAACACATTAGGCATACTCACTCCCATGGCTCCCTCCTCACAGATACCCATCTGATCTGTTTCTCTCCCTAATGCCCCCAGCCCCCTTTCCCCCAATTGAATCCCAGTCCTAATCTCCCTCCCAGAGTTTTTCATCCAACCTTAGTCTCTTCCCCCCAGGGTTCCCCCCCCACCCCCAGGATCTTTGCCCAGCTATTCCCAGGTCTTCCCTGGAATCCCAGTGCCTTGTCAGATGTCTCCCCTCTCCCTGTGCCTCCACTCCTCCCCTCACAGTTTCCTGATCTCCCTGCCTATCCAGTCCCAGTCCCACCATCACTACCCTGCCCTGGCTCCCACTCCCAATCTCTCTGCCCAGGCATTCCCATTCTCCATGTCCTACCAGTCCCACTCTCCATCCCCATCTCCAAGTATCAGTCTCTCTTCCCAGCCAATCGCAGTCTTGGCTACACCCTACACCCAGTCCCAGTCACCTTGCCCAGTCAGTCCCGGTCTCCCCCTGGCTCCCATTCCAATTCTTTCCCCTCACTATTCCAGATGCCAATCCCAGTCTTTGCCCCCACCATAATCTACTCCTACCTTTTTCCAGGCACTGTTACTGTCCCTTCTGCATTCACACTGGGCAGCTTCCTCCAACATGGTCCCAGCATGGGGAACATTGAAAGCCTAGGAGAGAAAGCCTCCTTGCTGTCAATTCTGATACCCAATGCCACACCAGCCTGCAGCAGCCAGGAGCACAACTGCAGGGAAAGTCCTGTATGGACCCATCACTCCGGGCTGGAGCAGGCTCAGTGGAGATGGAATCTTTGGAGAATTTAGTGGAGAATCTCTAATTTGGCCTAACTTGGGCAGTTTTTCAGAAGGATGGCAAGGCATATCTCTGACACAATGGCCACCTCCCTTTCAAATTTCAAGTCCCTTCTCCAAAGCCTGGGGGCATTAGAGCTTCTAAAAGAAAAGGTTACACAACTTTTTAAAGTGGCAAAACAACATTTTTCCCTAGTCTTATTTTCATGGATGGCTGAACTGTTTCGGCAAAAAGCTCAGCCTGAGGCAAATTCCTGGCATGGGGGATTTCAGATTATATAGTTAAAGTGCTAGCAAAGTCAAAAGCAACTGAAAACAGGGTTTTATAACGGGAAGTGTCAGGCAATCTCAATAACAGGAAGTGCTCCCAGCTTTGTCTATAATAAATACGATTATCTCTTGGCCCCAAATGCTGCAGATAAGCGGCTGGGGATCCTGACCCTCAAACTGTTTAACTATGCCTCTTTCTACTTCTCCATGTAGGGTTGCCAGATGTCCAGTTTCAACTGGAATGCCCGGTCAAAAAGGGACCCTGGCTGCTCTGGTCAGCACCGCCGACCAGGCTGTTAAAAGCCCCTGCCTGTTCTGGCACTACGCTGTGCCCCAGAAGTGGCCAGCAGGTCCAGCTCCTAGGCGGGAGGGCCACCAGGCTCCACATGCTGCCCCGCCCTGAACACCGGCTCCTCCCTCCCATTGGCCAGGAACCACAGCCAATGGGAGCTGTGGGGGGTGATGCCTGCAGGGGAAAGCAGCACATGGAGCCTCCTGGCTCCCCTGCCTATGAGCCGGACCTGCTGGCCCCTTCCGGGGCACAGCAAGGTGCCAGGAGAGGCAGGGAGCCTGTCTTAGCCCCACTGTGCGGCTGACCAGGAACCACCCGAGGTAAGCCCGTGCCCCAACCCTGAGCCCCCGCACAACTTGGAACCCCCTCCTGCACACCAACCCTCTGCCTCAACCTGCAGCCCGCATCCACACTCCGAATCCCTCAGCCCCCCCCCCCAGCCTGGACCCCCCTCCTGCACCCGAAACCCTGCATCCCCAGCCCCACCCCAGAGCCCACACCCCCAGCTGGAGTCCTCCCTCCCGCACCCCAACTTCCTACCTCAGCCCAGAGCCCCCTCCCACATCCTGAACCCCTCGTTTCTGGTCCCATCCCAAAGCTTGCACCCCCAGTTAGAGCCCTCACCCCCTCCTTCACCCAACCCCCTACCCCAGCCCAGTGAAAGTGAGTGAGGATGGAGGAGAGCGATCCAACAAGGGAGGGGGAATGTAGTGAATGGCAGTGGGGCCTCGGGGAAGGGACAGGGCTAGGGTGTTCGGTTTTGTGTGATTAGAAAGTTGGCAACTCTATCTCAATGTCCTGCTTTCAGCTAGCCAGCCCTCCAGTTGCCTGAGAACCCCTTGGTCAGGCATGTTGTAGATGGCTATCTCGTTTAATAAATCTATAACCTTCCCTAATTTAGAATCACATAGTGAGCATATCCCTAATCTAGTTCTCATTCTGTCTCAGCTTCAGGAGTTGAAAGTAGATGGATGAGGCTCAGGAACCATTCAGATGGTATACATCTGACACCAGGTGAACACTGCAGTTTGCTCCTAGTTCCCTATTGTATACACCCAGTGGGTAAAGGAGAAGTGCCTTTAGGAACATGAATTCAGAACTGCTGGACTTTTTGCATTTACATCCATATTTAGACTATGAAATAAAAGGGGCCTGACAATTTAAGAGGCACTCAAGGTTGAAAACGTCGGTCTCAACCTTAATGCTGCATTAACAGACGGGTTTTGCATTTAACAAGGAGCATAGGTTCTCTTTATATCAAATTATGTCATGAGAAGAAATCATCAATATGCTGCCCAACATATTAGAACACTTACAACGAAGCAATACTACTTACGGAGAAGACATTTTAACTTCTGCTTTTCAAGCATGCACGAATACACCATACGCCAAATCTGCGGCCTGAGCCTCAGTGGGAAGTGAATATGCTCAGCCCTTCTCAGGATGAGGACCCAGAAGTGCGGTAACTTATGACAATGCACTGTCCTAAATACTTTAACCCCAGAGGAAGTTATGCGTGCTGTCAATCAGCAGCCTCACTAGAAATAGGTTCCAAATGAGTGATATGCATTTCCTGTGCAGAAGATATGGATGTGGACACAATTTCCTTGGCTAGAGATAGAGGCTGAGTTTTTCACACAGCGGAGAGTCTGATTTCTAGCATTCTCTGGAAACAATCTATAATGTAGTATAGTATTGGTTTCAGCTGATTCACCTAACTTCCCCCTTCTTTTAAAGAAAGGTAGCCAAGAGAAGCAGTTAAACACGCTCACACAAATATGCATCACTCTTCACACATTTGGGGGAATTATACTAATCAAAGGAATATTTTCTATACAGTTAATGTATAATTGTTAATTAAGATTGGGGGGGGGTTCAGAGAATTCCATACATTTTCTGTAGGAACAAACTACTACGATTGTTTCCATTTTCAGAGGCTACCAGTCTGATAAATATCATAGGAAATTTTCCTTATATGCCAGCCAGGTTAAAGTTCTCAGCAAGCTGCAAAGCTCAACAACTAATAACAGATAAAGAAAATAATTAGACTGTACAAGAAAGCATCTCTTTGTTCTAAAGTCATCTCAACTAAGATGACTACAAGCTTTTTCTATACAGCCTTTAAGCGATAAATGCCAAAAATACTGCTGTTTTAGAAAGCTAGTAGCGCACCATCAGCTTGAATTTTTGCAATTCAAAGAACAGTTGGCAAGAGATAACAGGTGTGCACTGGTTTCACCTCCTTTTTATTTTTTTGTATTTATTAAAATCTCTGGGTACCAATTAACCTTGCTCAATATTTACTATTGTTTCATCTGCCAGTAAAGGGGAACTGCAAGCACTACAATAAATGAATTGAAAGATAGTCTGGTTTTGCTGTAGGTTTTGTAAAAAAAAGCTATGATCCCACTTCATGCTGCTTCATAAATATTTTCCAGTTACTCAAATATTCTTCAATTAATCTTTGCAATGCTTCTGTGGCAATGGTGCATCAAAGACATTATTTTTCTCTTTTGAGCAATGGAAGGAAACACCTATTACAATAGCTGTGCTTGGTCAAGGCAATGCCACTTTCTATAATGATGTCAATAAAAAGGTCCCAAACATCAAATGCAGATCTTAAAAAGAGTGTTATTAAAACAAATACATTTTTATAGACAGTCTAGATCTACCACAACTGCAGCTCTGTATCCTCATTTCACTTTATTGGAACAAAGAAGTTTGCACTTTACCCTAAGCGCCTTAAACTTCATGCAAGTAACAATTTTTCACATTTAAAAACCTGCCAGTCCTAGACGTGCTTGCCATGCCTGGGTAGGCAGATCTGTACTAGAGAACAAGTTTTATTCTGATCCCAGATGAGTTCAGTAGCACAGCTGGCTGAAGACAGTTAATTGCTCTTCATGATGATTAGAATGTTGTTAAGGTTTTCTCAGAGGGAGAGAAAGAGAACAGGCATGTGGTTATGAAAGGTCACGGTAGAAACAAGATATAGCAGACACAACGTAGTGTTATATTGACAAACGTTTATCATAAGAAAACACACTGAGTGTTAAAACCTGCCCACTGCAAAGTTTTCTAGCTGGTTATATTGTAATACAATTTCATTAAGTAGCTCTATGCACTAAGAGTCCTTTGTAACTAGTAAATTGTTAGGGTTTCCTATTCACAGTAGTTCACATGTTTTAAAGAAGCAACATAAATATGTTTAGACTTGGCAGAATTCAATTTTTATATAATTTCAACAGATAATATAAATATTTGTTTTTAAGCATTTTTTATATATTTAAGTTTTCACAGTTGCATGAAACTATAGGGGTTAGTCAATGAGGGGAGTCATACAGTACTGATTTAATGACAGTGGACACTGAGATTCAAAAAGTTAAAGCTTTGTAACCATTAAAACGTATATTGTCAATATCACATGTCACAAATACAAAGTAAATATCCTTCAATCAAACTAGTAAGTTCTCTCAGACAGCATTTTTCTTACTTTGTCTATGTGAAAATTTTGATTATTATCAATGGAAACATATTTTTAAAAATTTTGTAGGTTTGTCAATGAAATTGCGGTTTATCAACATTTACCAATAAAAATCTGATAATTCCAATCCTAAATATGCTGTAGAGGTTGAAAAGAAAAGAAAAGAAAAGAAAAGAAAAAACCCTTAATCGTTTAGCTTTGAAAGATGAATGAATTATTTTTCTGAACTATGTAGATTTCATAATAGGAAATCACAGGCTAGAAAGATGGTTGTATGTTATTACTGTTTTATTCTACACAGTTATTAGTTGATTTCACACATGCAATTGAGCAGTATATTCCTCTTTAATAACTTTATAAAACTGATATATTCTGAATTAGATATTTCCCCGTTTTGCTGCCATATAGACAGGTAAAGGGATTTTTAATTCTGTTTATATAGTTTCTCACATGTGTTACCTAAATTTTCATGGTCCAGGTACAGTAAACAGTCCAATATAAACATTGCAAAATGACATTCCAATAGCCTCGCTGATGTACACAGAATAGCTGGAGTTCATTTACAAAATAGCTGGCTGCAAGGGCTTAATAGAATCATAAAAATTAAAGAAGGAAGAGGCCTATTTTAATGAAACATGTATTGTAGAGGGTCAAAGAGTTAAAGCAGGCAAGCAACGGAACTACTAGACTTATTTGCATCGTTTGGACATCCTATCCATCAAGCAGTGGCTCAGTGCTGACGAACCATAATTTATTTTCTTGATACTTATGATCAGTCACACATATCTATCTCTTTATCCAAGATCTTACACATACCCATTGCCATGGAATCTAATGTAATAATATATGTCAAGATGTTAAGTGGTGTTAAAATGAAAGAATAAAGAAGAATATAGAAAGAGAATGATTGTTAATGTTCAAAGAAAAACATAAGAACCATTAACTCATACACTTAAAATAATTAAAACCAAACCATTTTTTTTCCTGTTCGAATGCTACAGTTAAATCCAAACTTAGTGCTGGAAGGTTTTATTTTGGAACAAATATAGTCTCACTTAACCCTCCTAGTATAAACAAAACGATAAGAACTTCTCAATAACAGAATGTTTCAGCTCTCTTCTGCCAAGATTTTCCTGACTAAATGGAAAGAAAATTTAAGATCACCCTCTCAAGAAACTGTCCATTTCAGTCAGAATGTAAATATTCCCCTTTTAACTGTTCTTAACACTGCTTTTTTTGTCTCAAGGTTTGTATATTTAGTGAATTGTTTAATCAAAATGACACTGGGATCCTTCCCTCATCCTGATGAGGACCTTTCAATTCAGGGAGAGTAGTTTCTACCTTATATCATCTCTAGACTTCCCTTGATGGGACTTTGGCAATTTTTGGAAGATTTTGGGCTCCTTTTGCATATTCCTGCAAGATAACTGGAGCAACTTGACCAACTTGGAGGCTAATCACAACATTTTCAAACTTGCTTGCCTCGTGTTATGTATCTAAACAAATGGCCTGTTGATGGTGGGAGTTTTGTGTCCTTGTCAAGGTTCCTTCCCCACTCTGAACTCTAGGGTACAGATGTGGGGACCTGCATGAAAGACCCCCTAAGCTTATTCTTACCACCTTAGGTTAAAAACTTCCTCAAGGTACAAACTTTGCCTTGTCCGTGAACCCTATGCTGCCACCACCAAGCGTGTTAAACAAAGAACAGGGAAAGAGCCCACTAGGAGATGTCTTCCCCCCAAAATATGCCCCCAAGCCCTACAGCCCCTTTCCTGGGGAAGGCTTGATAAAAATCCTCACCAATTTGCATAGGTGAACACAGACCTAAACCCTTGGATCTTAAGCACAATGAAAAAGCAATCAGGTTCTTAAAAGAAGAATTTTAATTAAAGAAAAGGTAAAAGAATCACCTCTGTAAAGTCAGGATGGTAAATACCTTACAGGGTAATCAGATTCAAAACATAGAGAATCCCTCTAGGCAAAACCTTAAGTTACAAAAAGACACAAAAACAGGAATAAACATTCCATTCAGCACAACCTATTTTACCAGCCATTTAACAAAAGGAAATCTAATGCATTTCTAGATAGATTACTTACTAACTGTAAGACTCCCTTCCTTTTCTGTTCCCGGCAAAAGCATCACACAGACAGACAGACCCTTTGTCCCTCGCATCCCTTTTCAGCTTTGAAAGTAACTTGTCTCCTCATTGGTCATTTTGGTCAGGTGCCAGCGAGGTTATCCTAGCTTCTTAACCCTTTACAGGTGAAAGGGTTTTGCCTCTGGCCAGGAGGGTTTTTATAGTTCTGTATAACAGAAAGGTGATTACCCTTCCTTTTATATTTATGGCAGTCCTCAACTCCTCTGAAAAGCCAAGTCCCTTTTATTTATTTTATTTAATTTGAGGCAGCCAAGTTTGAACATTTTGGCCTATGACCCTCAAGACAGGCTAGACCAGAGAGGAGAATGTTTCCAGAAAGGAGGTAAAAGCCAGAAGTATAACCTTTCTAGATCTTGCTTAGAGGCTGAAGTAGTGTATTTATTGATTGATATCTAATCTATTTCTCTAATAAATGGTTATACCTCAGTTAAAGTGCATGCAACAAATTTGATCTCTAATTCTGTCAGATATTCTAGATACGTAGTGCACTGGGATTTCAAAGGAGTTTCTTGACAACAAGAGTGTCTAGTGGTGGCTCTAGCTTGCTTTAGTTGTATATGTGCTCATTAATTAAAGACACTTTTGAAAGTGTCCTTCAATTCTCTGCAGTGGATGCTGGGCTGTTCGGTGAAATGCAACTGACATCACTAATGCCCTGGGTTACTTATAACCCTCACTGTAATATGCATTACATTGCCTAGGGTGCTGGAGTAGCTCTCCTGAATGGATCCATCATTTGGAAGAACTATTCTGTTAAATTAACTGGTCTAAATGGCCCATAGACTGGAGGAGAAGGTAGAGCTTTTTTAGCCTTATTTTGTTTTCTCTGCCGGACCTTAGTGATAGGATCAGAAATGAGAATCCTGTTACACGCTGGGGTGGAGGACCAACAGCAAGACAACAAATGAAGTATACAAATCCAGAAGTTTAGCATTGCCTTATCAATAAGTGTCCTGCCGATGCTATAGCCAGACATTGTCATTGTTTATAATTGGCATAGTTCAAAGAAAAGCTAGATTTCATCAATCTACAGTTAATATTAAGAGAAAAATAACAGTGATGCTACTATTGCCTATGGCATCCCTTTTTCTATTTTTCTAGCTGTTACCTTGAAAAGCCAATTGCATTGGTTCTAAAAATTCTGAGTAGGGCAGATTAATCACTGAGATACCTTTGGGCATGTCTACAGTGTATTTGGGAGTGAGCCTGCCAGCCTGCTAACAACATGCGTTAGCTCTGCTCAAGCTAGAGCACTAAAAAGAGCAGTGTGGACATTGCAGCATGAGCAGAGCAGCTCAGGACAGATACCTGAGCTTGGACCCACAGGGATGGGCAGGGTTGTACTCCGGGGGCTAGCTGCTATTCATGCCTCAATGTCCATACTGCTATTTTTAGCACGCTAGCTGGAGCGGAGCAAGCACATGTTGGTCTACCCAAGCTAGGATGCATGATCCCAATGTACACATATGCTATGAGGTCAGTGCAGTTGCCCCAGAGATAAATTTGACTTGGGGTCTCTCCCATATTTACCAAATATAGAATCAGTATGCGGCAATCCTCTGTAAGAATTGTGTGAAACTTTCATTACAAAACAGGAAACCACAGGAAGCTCAGCTTTGAGTTTTCTTATAGACTTGAAACGTGGCCCAGCTTCATTAAAACCTTGCAAAGTTTTTGAGTAAACCTCTATGTGAAGTTTTGTAGGATTTTGACATTAAACCTGGCAATGGTTTATGGTTTCAGCTGAGCTATGAGTTGCATTTGAACCCCATACTCAGAGTGAAATGCCAAGTGCCGTGAACACATCAAAAATAAAAACTCATAGACTCACCAGTGAATCAAAATGGTTGAGATTCTTACTGTTCTAATCCTGGTAACACAGACCTCTTGCCAAATAACAAAATAAAGAGTCAGATTCCAGTTCTCTTGGTCACACTGAATACTACTGTTACGAATTACACCTGGTAGGACACGCGCACAACTGCTGCGAATTATACCTGGTAGGATACGCACACAAGTGCTACGAATTACACCTGGTAGGATACGCACACAAGTGCTACGAATTATACCTGGTAGGACACGCACACAAGTGCTACGAATTACACCTGATAGGTCACGCACAGTTCGAATTTAGGCTGAGGCACAGAAATAAAGTCCACAACTGCAGAGTTCCCAAAAGACACTAAGTTTATTACGCTCGAGCGTGGTGCCCCCCTGCTAGCCAGGAGGGGACCCTGAATGCAGATTATACAAAGGTTATATACCTTTTAGCAAAGCATGTTGCCCTCGTGCATCGGAAACCTTAGCCAATAAACAAACCCTTGTCTTATCTACCACCTATCCCTGCTTGGTGCATTCCTCGTGCTATACCAGTATGTTAATTACACAGCATGGTCCTAAAGCCATGCATCAGTAACTTTTATTATCAGGATGGGAGGCCTCACATCAAGGCCAAGAGACAGGGAGTTAGAGACTGACAAAAACCAGATACTGGGAGTCAAGGGAGGCTGGAGACAAGGAGGAGGATTTTCACAGGGATTCAGTATCTAAGGATTACTCCTCCTGGTGTATGATGTGCTGGCATTTAAACAATGGTGGGCCCCAAACCAAAATGGAGTCACATGTGCTAACTTTTTCTTAACACTACTCAAGAATTAGGATAGCAAAATACAGTGCTTAAACATGTCAGAAGAACTTGGAATGCTCATTTTAAAAACCCGTGTGTATTATGTCATAAACCTAAAAGAAGTCCTTAGAATACTGGATCCATTTTGTATTAGGCACTGTCCATGATAAGACTCTGTAACATGTCTAGAAGATTCTTAGACTTCTCACACAGACCTAACTCTGCTAGTCTGACTGAGTCATCTGACAGATTTACCAGTAAACTGATGTAGGTCCTACTCCATAACAGAAAATTTGGCCTTCCACAGCATACTCCTGATTTTTGGAAAACAAATCTTGTTAAAACATGGAGTTGCAAGTGTGAATTTTCTGACCCACCAATAAGATCTGTTGTGCTGCTGACAGAGGCTAACAACCTCAGTGCAGCATCAAGGGCAGTACACAGAGAAGAAAGATATATATATTGTGTTATGCTCCTAATAGCCTGGGCCCATCCTATATCTTTAGGAAGGCTCCTCATTTGAGTGTCAGCTTATTGCTCTCTAGGGAGCCAGCATCTTACCCTTTCTTTTGTACTGGTGACTGTATGTGTATTCTGCTCCTTTGGAAAGGAATCAATATAAGGCTGGCAGACAGCATTTGTTACAGCCGAGAGCATCCTTTGGGAGTTCTTTGGTGTAGCCCCCATTATTCTGTTTTAGCAAAATAGGTATGGAGTGGGTTTAAGTTGGCTGAATCCTCCTAGCGCATACTCTACTGTGTTTATGTCTGCTGTGGACTTATCCTCCAGAGGCAGCAGCTAAGCTAAATGTGAGCCAAACACTGTGCCTGATGCATTTTCTCTTCTCTACCCTAGAGCCAACTAGATGACTCAAGAGACTTGTATCAGTAAACCTTACATGCTGTGTATGCCCTTGGCAGGGATATACAACTCTTAAGGGGACTAACTCAGCCAAAACAGAATCCATCTACATATTTTCCTTTAAGAAAGTGTGTAGTCAACTGCAGTTGCACTGTATTTGATTAGGGTTTAAATATCACCCACTTAGAAATTCTGCTACTTAAGAAAAGGTATGTAATCAGTAAAGGCGTGGTCACATTGTGTTTTACTTATAGCAACCCATCTCTGACATGCCAAACAGCATGCACACAGAAAATATTTTGCAATTATCAAATTGTAAATGATACCAAATAGAAAATGTTTTCATTTGTTACTTTTTAAAGTATAGTTTTGATACGGAAAACAGGAGTGAGGAACTGCTATGCTAGAGATTCCATGAAGTCCACTAGGGATTTTGCTATTGATTTTACATGGAAGGCGATCCAATATTATGGTGGTAGACAACAACATAAAACTCTAGATAGATAGATTCCCCCTTCCACTGTGACCCTGATGCCCCAGAACACTCTCTGCTCAAGGACCATACATGAATGCAGGGCTCAGTGGCATGGCAGGTCTGTGTCCTCAGCCCCGAGGCTCTCACACAGAGATCTGCCCACATGCCCAGCCATGAAAATCATAGGAATGGAGGATCTTTTCAGACCATTGTGAGAGCTCCTCCCACAGACACCAAAATTCCCTGACTCATGATCAGTTTGTGAGAGTTGGCAGTTGGTATGTACAATTGGCTTCTCTTCCCCTTAGTTGCCACAATCATCAGGCTTATGGAACTGCTGTCTGATCCCCTACATCTCCTACCCCATGACTATCCTCTGCTCCAACCTCAGCCTCCCTTCTAACCTCCATCCTCCTAAATCTACCTCCCCAGTGCCCTGCTCCCCTTTACTCTCCCTATTCACATTTGATGTTGTCTCTGCTGCTCCTCACACTCCCTATATCCTGTCTCACCCCATAACCATACAGTGGCAGACATATTACTCATAGACATGGCTTTATATATAGGGACCCTGTGGGTCCCTATATATACACTTATTAACATGTTTATCAATGACCAGGAAGAAAACATAAAATTATCACTGATAAAATTCGCAGATGACACACAACTTGGGGGAATAGTAAATAATGAAGAGGACAGGTCAATGAGACAGAGCAATCTGGATTGCTCAATAAACTGAGGGGAAGCAAACTACCTATGTAATATGGTTAAATGTATACACCTAGGAACAAAGAATGAAAGCCATACTTTCAGGATGGGGGACTGTATCCTGGCAAGGCGTGACTCTGAAAAAGAACATGAGCTCCCAGTGTGATGCGGTGGCCAAAAGGGCTAATAGGATCCTTGGATGCATAAACAGTGGAACCTCTGTATTTGGGACTGATGTGAGCACAGCTAGAACACAGTGTCCCGTTCAGGTGTCCACAATTCAAGAAGGAAGTTTATAAATTGGAGAGGGCTCAGAGAAGAGCCACAGGAATGATTAAAGGATTAGAAAATGTCTTATAGTGACAGACTCAAGAAGCTCAATCTATTTAGTTTAATAAGGAGAAGGTTAAGGAGTGACTTGATTACAGATTGGAAATCATGTGTAAAATTTTAACAGTGAAAGCAATTAACAATTTACTAAGGTTGTGGTGGATTCTCTATCACTGGAAATTTTTAAACCAAGATGGGATGTTTTTCTAAAAGATCTGCTCTAGGAATTATTTTGGGAAAATTCTATGGCCTGTGTTATACAGGAGGTCAGACTAGATCAGGGATCTCAAACTCAAACCACAAGGGCCACATGAGGACTAGTACATTGGCCCGAGGGCCACATCACTGACACCTTTTCATACAAAGATACAAAAGCCCCACACTCTGCCCCCAGCCCCGCCCCACTCCACCCCTTCCATGAGGCCCTGCCCCACCTCTTCCAACCCCTTCCCCGCCCCTATTCCAATCCCTTCCCCAAGTCCCCGCCCCAACCCTGCTTCTTCTCCATCTCCTCCCCAGCGTGCACCGCATCCCCACTCCTCCACCCTCCCTCCTGGAAAGTTCTAAGCACCACCAAACAGCTGTTTGGCGGCAGGAAGCACTGGGAGGTAGGCAGAGGAGTGGGGGAGGGATAGCTCAGCGGTTTGAGTATTGGTCTGCTAAACCCAGGGTTTATGAGTTCAATCCTTGAGGGGGCCATTTAGGGATCTAGGGCAAAAATCGGGGATTGGTCCTGCTTTGAGCAGGGGTTTGGACTAGATGACCTCCTGAGGTCCCTTCCAACCCTAATATTCTATGATTCTATAATGCAGTGCGTGGGGGGGGGCAGGGGGTGAGTGGAGCTATGACGGGCCGTAGGAAATAACTCCATGGGCCGCCTGCGGGCCATGTGTATGAGACCCCTGGACAGATGATTACAATAGTCCCTTCTGGCATTGGACTCTATGAATGTATGTACAGACAGCAGGGAAATAATGGCTATCTTGCTGACTTCAGCCCCATTGACAATAATGGGAGATAACAGCCATTTTGACTAAGGGAAGATTTGTGATTTGTCAGCTTTTCAACATGTTTTCATGAGACAGGTAAAAAAAGTCACAAGACTCACAATAAAATCATGAGCGTTGGCAATACTGGTAGCTTGCTGTAGGTACTCCAGATTTGAAGCAGAGTAACAGAACAAATACTATATATGTACAACAAATGAGTTGCCATAATTTTGAATTTCCTGAGATTTCATTTAAAAATCTCAACCATAACATTAAATAAGCAAAGGTGTTTTAGCATAGATCTGTATTACTATTCAATTAAAGGGTCACACACTTGCTTTCTATTGTAGGCTGAGTGCACTGCACACACCAGATACTTGTTGCATCCTGCCATTCCCTGCCAACCCCCAATATACAGATACAAACTCTGTGTACCACCTTAACATCCCTCTCTATTTCAGGGACTCCCTGTACCATCCTCCACTCCTTCCTTCGTGTCAGGGACACTGTGTGTCCCCTTTTTAGGGTGACCAGATGTCCCGATTTTATAGGGACAGTCCTGATATTTGGGGCTTTTTCTTATGTAGGCTCCTATTACCCTCCACCCCCTGTCCCGATTTTTCACACTTGCTGTCTGGTTACCCTACCCAATACCAGTCTTCTTCATTCTCTTTCCCCCTGCCCTGCCTCATGCCAGAGACTCTGTGTGCCCCTTCATTTCCTCCTTGTCCCCATTTCCCCCTCTACTACATGCCTGGGGCTCTGTATTACCCACATGCCCCCCCTTCCCCATACGATTGTTCCCCTTTTTAGACCATGTCAGGGGCTCTGTGTGTTCTCCCCATTTCTCCATTTCCATCCATGCCCCTTCCCCCCATACAAGGGTACCCCATTCTCCCACAATACCAGGGGTTCTGTGTTCCCCCCATTTCTTCCTTCCTCATCGTGACAGGGGCTCTGTGTGTCCTTCATGCCCACCTTTCCCCATTCTTCCTTGCCAGAGATTCTATATGCCATCTCTTTCTCTTCATGCCAGGGTCCCCCATTCATCCCCCCTCCATGCCACAGGCTGTGTATGTGTCCCCATTGCCCTCTTCCCCTCATGGCAGTGTACCTTGATCTCCTCCCCTCCCCTTCTCCTCCCCCTCCCCGACCCACCACTTTAATTTATTTTCTTTCAACCTAGGAGAAAAGTCATTCAGTGTGTCAACACTTTTAAACTGCACTGGGAGGATCAGCAGAGCTGAGATGGGGGTTATTGTTACACTGGAAGGTGTTAATGACTGCCATCAGACAGTGCTGTGGAGCTGAGTGTAAGACCTCTTTTCACTTGGCCAACAATATATGAAAAATGAACATGGATGGCCTGACCCATCCAAAATTCCTGCTGAGGTCAATGAGACATTTGAGTACACAAGGAAGCAATATCTGTTCCATTCACTGCATGCTGCAAAGATAAGTATTCCAAACAGTCTAATAAATTGCTCAGATTCCAGAAATAATAAATACGTATTTATCTGACACAGAAAAATGGAAAAATTCAGACCCAGTCCTGCACACCTGACTGATAAAAATGGGATTTCCACGGGAGTCAAGAGTGCAAGACAGGCCTCAATTCTTACCCCAAGATGTAATGTTTTAAATATGTACTGACTAATAGAAATGAAGTTTCTTGGTGTTCCATTCCAACCTCACTTATTCATAGCAACCCCTTAAATGTTTACCTACCATCCAGCCAGGGCCACTACCCAGCACTGCATTTTAAATAGATTTTCAGCACCTCCAGTTTAATTTTTCATCTTTCACCTTTCTGTATAAAACAAGTTGATTAACATTAAGCCATTCCTGAACTCAATAAAAATCAACTTTCAATGGCCGAATCAAGTGTGCAATTGTCTGAGCACCTGTCTAGACATCTTCACCATCATCTATGCACTGCTGTAAGTGCACTGACAAAGAGCAAAAGATGCAGTATAAAGGAAACTCACAAACTAAAATAACAAAGTCCCCCAAACACACATTCTACTACAGGATGTCCAGCTTGTTGCCAGCAACTGAACTAAATGCTTCCTGAAGTTGTCCAATTCTATGATGAATCCTGAGTGCCAATGAAATGCAGTTTTAAATTAAAATATCCATTGTTTATCAGATCAAAGAACCAGGATAAATAGTTAAGTAAATATGTTCCCCACCATCTGCCCCTTATTTGTCATACTGTGGGTGTAATTTGATAACCTCAGTAATGATGAACTTGTTGATGGATAACAACAGCTAGACTTGTGTGAATAATTACATTATCCTTGAAACAGGGAATACATTTCTGCTTTCCCCAGAATTTATAGATCTCAGAAATTCACAAAGCTGGTCCAAAAGCCTTTCATTATAGAACACATCTGTGTGTAACCGCAAAACACACCTTTGACAAAGTACAAGTGCTGCAAATCCCTTCCAGAAAGTGTTTTTAATAGGAGCTGAAAAGGCGGGTTGATGAGAGATGTAGTGAAAGACATCTAAGTTTTGGCAAGCGTTCAAAAGACAAACAGAATGGAAGTGCAGTAGCCAGTCAGGGACTTCATACTGAAAAGACAAAAGCCAGAGGTCACAAAGTCTTTCCAAAGTAGGATTTTTATTCTAAAGTATTAAGGGCCTTAAGTCCTGAGAGCTGTTGCTAATTTTATTTGGACAACCAAAATTATAGTTTTGCTTCTGCCCGATACAAATGGAAAAACAGACTGAGCAATGGATAGAAGTGAGTGAAAAAGGGTTTTCCCATGAAATTTTTCAAAAATTCTAATTTTTTTCCCATTCAGAGATAAAACCAAGAACTTTTGAATTTTTTAGTGAAAAATGAGTGAGAGAGACCCATCCCAGAATAGTGTTCTGATTAGGGCAACAAGCTATTGACAGGAGACCCAGCTTCAAGTTGCTGCTGCAAATCAGGTGGAGCAGGGACTTGAAATGGGGTCTTTTGTATCTCAGGACTGGTGAATGGGCTATTGAATATGCTGGGGGAGGTGTCTCACTCTCTCTCTTTCTTGTTTTGAACAGAGATGATATTTTTCTCTTTCTTTCATTTTGAGCAAAGATTCTATCCTGGATGTGGGAAACCTTTTAAAAAAAAACAAAAGAAACCAATATGTTCCCGTGAAAAGTTTCTGTTTGACAAATTGGCATTTTCCGATGAAAAACTGTTTTGTCACAAAAGAATTCCCAACTAGCTCTAATGATGAACCATTTGATTGGGCAAGTACTGAATTGCACAAAATCACTGGTTAGCATGGCCAACACCAACACATTGGATGGCAATTAAATATCACATCCAACACGTTACCTAAACAATGTAGGTAAAGACTGCCTGGAGTTTCATCCAGTTTTGCTTCATCTGTATTCAAAACCACTGCCATCGCATGAAAGAAAATAAACCAAAAAACATGAAAAAGGAGATAAAAGGAGATCAAATGAAGACTAAAAGCTTATTAACTGTGATGTGGACTCTCACGTTCTGGGTCCAGACCAACCTTTGCCAAAACCAATTGACATATTTATGCTCATACAAGTGTAGCCATACATATCATGTGCTAGGAAATAAAATGGTAATACATAACCAGGCTAGCCATAGTTACAATTTTTTCTAATGCTCAGTTAGTTTCCTTGAAGTACGACAAGTGTTAACAGGTGTTCAGGCTACAAGCTAACATGCAGGTAATTTATCAGTAGCTTTTGATAACTAACCATCCCTCCTTAGACATAACCCACTGTTTACTCATATGAAGAGAGAGTAGTAAGTAGTTTACACTCCTTGTTAAATTAGTTAATCACACTCAAGAGGTATATTTAAGTTAAAGTGGCAGCTCCAGTAGTCTGGATAATTTTCCAGATTCATCTCTTTAAAAAGACCCAAGGGATTTTATATTTCCACTGGGAAAAGCTGTTTTTATTTAGGGGGCTTTTAAATAAATAACTAAAGGCTACATCCAGCTCATAACAAGGGGCAGTTGCGTAGCTGCTGTCCCAGGAGCAGACAAATGACGAATTGTGACTTCCTCCCAGCTCCCTGCTTGCTATAGAGAGGAAATAATCTGCTACTGGTCTATAGGAGCAGGAAGTTACTTCCTCCACTATGTTGGCTCAGCTGCAGTGACCTATGTAATATATATACATAGTATTTGGGTCTGTCTTTTGAATGTTAACTCCCCTCACCCATCCCCAGTGTTTGTGTGACAATTAGTGTTGCCCATTCTCCCACATTTACTGGGAAAGGTGATTGTGGCCCCCACTGCAGGAGCTCTCACCCCCACATCCCCCTGATCCTAGTCCAGAAATTAATTCTGCCCCCAACCTCTAAATCAGTCCTATTTCCACATCAGTTCTGCCCACCATCACTTCAGCCTTCCTCAGCCCCTGTCAGTTCAGTCCCCCAGCCACACCTCTGATCCTCCATCTTCACCTCCCCTTCCAGGCTCGGGAGCAGCTCCAGGGATTCTTCACCCCACCCCCACTTCCCTGCTGCAGGGAGGGTGAGGGGAAGAGGGGGAAGACAAACCTGAGCAGCTGGGGTCTTTCTGCTCCTTCCTCCACTCCTGTGAGAATTGCTTTGGGTTGCTGAGGGGAGGCAGAGAGGGAGAGAATTCCCCCTCTGATTGGTGTCTCTGCTCAAAGAGGCAGGCAAGGTAGCCAATCAGAGAGGGCTTTCCCATAGGCAGGGCTCATTTTCAGTAGAGGGCTGGAGCTTCTCCTGACACCGCAAGACTGGCCTCCAGCCTGGCAATAAGTTCATCACTTCTGAAAAAAATCACAAGAGTTGGCAATATTGTCCTAACCAGCCACCTGCATGGGGGGTTGCTCACCCCACAGAGACTGCTGTCCCTCCAGGGCTGTGTCCTGTAGTGTGAGTAGCTCACACAGAAGAGCAAGGGGACAACTTACGACCATTACTCACCTGCAGAGACAGGTAGGTTCTAAACCTGATTCCTAGTCCGTTGAGTGTGTGTCTTCAGAATATGATAGTCCGTTACACCAGAGGCAAGAATCCATCCATCCACCCAACACAGAAATTTAGGAAGTCACTTAACCCCAACAGAAGTGAAGTCAGGAGGAGGAATTCTAATTTCACAATTTGGTGGTAGCTTTGGAGGAGGTGAGAACTTTATTAGTAGTATTATTCATGTTTATTATAGCAGTGCTTAAGGGCCAGCCAAGAGTTGGGCCCCATTGGCCTGGGCATTGTACATGCATGGAAGAATAGATGTTCCTGCCCCAAACAGATTACAATTTAAATAGACAAGGCAGGCATGTGGAATGGGCGGGATGAACAAGAGGTGTAACACTAAAGCAGCACAATCGGTGTGATAGCAGCAAACATCATATTGTGCCATGACTTTTCTTCTTTTTTCAAGTGGGGTAGGGGAGAGTTTGCTTAGCAAGGGATAAGCTAAATGGAAAGAAAAGGTAAGGGAAAGAGGGTGAGAAGGATGGGGAGGGGAGAAGAGGGTAAGAGGGGGAGTTGTGGAGTGAAGATAAGGTGAAGAGACTATGAGGGAGGGGAAAGTTTGGCGCAAACAGCCAATCAACACAAGGCAGAGAAAGTCCAGTCAAAACTGTAGAAAGTTCTCTGAATGTCCTAAGGTCCCTGCTTTGGCTGATTCTCCTCCTATCATCTGGAGTGTATGGATGACTCCTCTCATGGTAGGAGTGGAATTACTTGGGCCCTAGTGCTCCCGTAGTTTGGGGGAGGATAGCTCTGGGTCCAAAGAGTTCTGGGGGATGGCCCTGCCTCAGCCCCAATTTACTCCTACCCCCTGCATACTGACAAAGTTTCCCAGTATGTCAGGAAGACTTGTGTATACAATCAAAAATCTCCCGACTCCCAATTTAATAGTGTTGTCTCCTGCATAAAAAGAACAAAAAGCATTCATTTATGCCAAATAAAAAAATTAAACTACGTTACCCAGAATCATATGTGCCAGCCGTGCGTGCGCATCATCACAGGCTGTGGAGGTGGGGGCCACCCAGACCCTGGCCTGACCACTTTTTGGCTCAACCAAACCTGAGTGATGCTGCGATCCCAAGTGCCAGGTTGCAACACCATTCACTCAATTTGGAAGGGGGTGGATGAAAGGGCTGATGGGTCTGAAGTGGGGAACTGAGAGAGGAAGAGGAGGATCAGGAACGGGGAGGAGGAATACAGATAGGTTTTAGTAGCAAATTAAGTACCACTACAAAGCTCACTGAAATTAATTTGAAAAGATTGGTCAGTATGTCCCCTAGCGCAGCAGTCCCATATTTGGCTGCTTTTGCTCTTACTGTTAGTCAGGAAGGCAGGAGAGAGAGCTGGGGGAAAGAATAAAGAGCCTCTCCCAACAGTCTTTTTAAGGCCTGACTAGAATGGCAGCCCCTGTGCTCGTGGCTCTGTGTCCCACTAAGTACTGGACAGCAGAGCTGGCAGGCCATGCAATGGGGAGCATGTTGTACCCTGTAAAGGACTGTAGCATTACTTACTTTGCCCTATTGAACCACAGAGCTCTCTCAGGTGCAATGTCACTAGGGCACTCCCTAGGAGTGTGGGGGATGCAATTCTGCACAATCAGGTACAATTAAGCTTCTTGAGACTAAAGCAAAAGACCTGAGCGGCAAGTCAAAGTTCAGACACCTGTGGATTGTTCCAGTTTGGAGGAGAAATTGACAATGAACTCTGGTACTGCTGATGCAATCTGGTTTATTTACAAAGAATGTACGAAGTCCTGTTTCTCTTTGCTTCCTTACTCACAGCATCAAACTCTTTCAGCCAGCAGTCTGATCCCAAACTTCTCTCATCTTTTTCCAGAGCCACACACCATACCTCCAGGTTGGGTCTGCTTGGCCTTCTTTCTGCTTCTCTCTGTGCTTCAGTCTGTTTCTCTCCTTGTTCTGTGTCTTCAGCTTGTGCTATGTTTCTCTCTCATGCACACACACAGACCAAAACGGTCCCACCAATCAAAGACTCTCTCTCTTCTTTTCTTATGCCTTTCTATTCTATGCAAAATATAGGACCTTCATCACTGCCTTCCACCATTGCCAGTCTCCTGCTGCAGCTTACCTTCTTCCCATATCATTTTGGTAGCTTTAAATGCTACTTCTATTGTGCATTTCCATGTTACCCCGGTCAATCTCTTGCCCTGTGGGTTCCAGTCCAACACCTGTTTTGTTATTTATTTGGATCTTTCATCCAGGTATGTCCTAGTCATTTCCATTTTTGTTCGATAGTTTCCTGTCCTATCGGTTTTTGTTTCATTCTCCTCCAGAGATCTTTGTCTGTGATTTTTTTTTATCTGTCCATCTGATACTGAGAGTTTGTCTGAGGCAGCTATTGAGAAAAACTTGGAATTTATATAGAAAAGTCTTAATAAGTCTCCAAGTTACAGCACCTTAAAGTGAGAGTGACCTTACAAAGGTGTTAAATATTCAAAGTTTAGTTTGGAGGGAGACATTTCTGTTTCTGCAGATCAGCTATAACGTTACAAAGGCAAGTCTGGCTTTGACTGTTCTGTGTTTAGTGTCTTCATCTGTTCCACCTGTTCTATTTGCAAAGCTGCCAACATATGTGAAATAGTGGACCTCTTCTACATCAGTCCCCAAAACTGTTATTGGTGTGTCTTGTTTGTGGTGATTCTCATAGTTCTAGTTTTCTTGATGTTTATTTGCAGCCCCACTAATTGTGCATAAGCCTGGAGATCATTCATTTTGGCTTGATGTCTCTTTGGGTATGGGAGAGCAAGTTAATGTCATCTGCTAAGTCATGGTTCCATAACTTCTGTGTGAAAGTCCATTGTATACCCCTGAATTGTTCTGTGGTCCTTCTCATTACCAATCCACTACCAGTAGAAAGATCGTGGGTGACATAACCCATCTTGAGGCTCATAGTAATCTCCAATGGCATAGTCAGTTCACTGTTATGTATTACTTGGTATGTCATTTTCATAGAAGCTCTGAATGATGTTTGCTCATTTCTAAACATGTGGAAAAAAGGGTCATATAGTGAAGTTGCCAAAGAAAGGTGACCTCAGTCTCAGTGTAAAAACTGGAGAGACGTTCAATTGTTGCCTATCCCAAGTAAGGTATTTACCCATCTTTCACCCGTCTTATTCTAGAGAGAAGAAAGAAAGCGGTAGACTCACAGTTACAACAAGAGCAAGCAGGGTTCAGACAGGAGAAAACATGTATAGCTCAAATAGTAATCCTACATATCATCATAGAACTGTTGATCAAATGGCAGTCATCACTTTAGATGAATTTTATAGACTTCCCAAAAGCCTTTGATACAGTTTTATGTAAGTTGCTATGCCACTATGGAATTCCTCAGAAAGCAAAGTCCTAAACCCTGCATTTTAAACCCCTTGAGAAACATGACTCAGCTTCCCAGCATGTGTCTCTTTTGGGGTGTTACTGTTAGAGGTTCAGCTACCTAATTATATTGGCTTCTTTACATTTATCTTGAATGTAAGGCAGCAGCCCTGCCTGACCCACAGCAGCAGGGTCTAACCCAACCCACAGCAGGCTCCATTGCTACTCAGATCTTCTTGCCTTCACGATGAAGAATGACAAGTATTTTTTAAATTGATTATTGGTATTGTTTTTAGCTGCTAATGGAAGGTTTTGCATTTTTTTGGAGCATGGTGGTAGGGGGCTTCCTCTTGCCAAAGAACAGGATGTTACCTGCTTCATTCAGAATGAAATATGTTTGCTCCTGGCAGGGAAACTCAACAAGAGGCCAGCAAAGATGGTTTCTAAACCCATTAGAAACACCTGTCAGGGATGGTCAAGATAATACTTAGTCCTGCCTTGAATGCAGGGGACTGGACTAGATGACCTCTCTAAGTCCCTTCCAGTGCTACAATTCTATGATTCAGACTAAGGACCTGATACTGCAACTGGGTCTGCATGAATGAATCCTTGCGCCTACATGGGGCCCCATAGCAGTCAATGAGGTTCCGTGCAGGCCTATGTGGATCCAGTTTCAGGGTCTGGCCCGACCTGTCTCCAGATCCAATTTACATGGCTAATCAGAATTATGTCAGCTGGAAGGAGGTGGAGGAGAGGGTGTTAAGTAGGTAATGGACAAATAACTGCAAAATAACCCCTGTTTTATTATGAGGCAATATGATTTTTCCAGTGACATTTTTGTATATTGTATTTGCTAAATTTAGACCATGAAGAAAGAAATGTATCTTAGTAGTCAACGTGTGCCGTTCCTGTACTCACACTGCCCTTACTGAGCAAGTACAGCCATATTTACAGTTAGCTTAAACTGCTCTTCCTAGAACTACACCATATATCTCTGCTAACCTACATTGCAAGCTAGGACTATATATATAAAAACAAATTTCAAAAGCTTCACTTCTCCAATTTCTTCTCCTTCTTCTTGAGGCCAGGTCAGTTAATGACCCTCTTACTTTTCAGTTCCACTTTGAGACTGTATTTTGCCACTCTTTCTTCAGTTTAAAGCATTGAAAAAGGGGGAAGCCAGGTTTACCTACTCTGTGAATATGACATCTTGCTTTACACTCTAATTACTGCTGGCCAGAAAATATCTGTTGCTCTTTTCAATTTTTGCTACTCTTTCCTTAGCACTTAAAGGTTTACATATTGCAGTAGCTTATATTGCTCAAAGAAGTGGATGTGCTACAGGGCATTAGGAAATCTATTCCCATATAGCTAAGAATTTATTTGTTTCTTTGGAATAAAAGCACTTCTACCACTAGACTAAAACAAAAGCACTTCTACAAACTAGAACAGCACACAGTAGCTTCCCTTAAGTAAGAGATATACCTTTAACAGGGTGGCCTGATGGGATAGCTTTAGGCAATAAAAGCCCATCAGGCTTAAATCTCTGGAGTTCTTAGCTTAATAGAATGGCTGTGCTTTGGGGTTGAAGTTTAGCATTCCATGCTCATAACTGTTGGCACAGAGATAAACTAAACCACATTCGATATGTGATAGGTTTCTTTGATAAGTTATCTTTGTTAGAAAAACTTCAAATCTAATCTCAGGACTCCTTTCCTAGCCAAGGTACTCAACCCTAGATATCTCAGATTAATAACCATTAAACTCTTCTAATAATTTCACTTTTCATAAAATTCAGAGGCTTGTGATTACTAATTTTCTATGATATATACCCCTCTGTGGGGATGAGTAACTACTGCTGTTTGTATACTTCTGCCAAGTTACACTATGGACCAGAGGCCCCAATCTTCCATCAGACTCCACAAGCACCAATTTCATAGTGCCAGAGGTCACAGTCAGGACTAGAGTCCCATTGTGCTCAGCACTATGCAAACTTTAGTATATCATTTTTATATAAAAATGTGATTTTAAATGGACAGTATCTCTTTACATTTGCAATATATTTAACTATATGAGCCTTTATCCACTATACAGGTTTCAAAGTAACAAGTGAAAGCTACAGAAGTACTAATTTTGCCTTTTGTATTAGAAGTTTGATTAATTGTTTAACCAGAGGTCAACCGTCTTTAAACATATAGGACCCAATTCTCCACTAACTTACAGCCTGTATAGTCATGTACACTTGCGCAAACTAAGACCCCGAACCTGCAAACACTTATGTTGGTGACAAATCTGAGGAATTGCCTTCAGTCTGTGCAATAATAAAGCCAAAAGCTCATCCTTCCCAGGCTCAGATGGCTTTATGCAGGGATGCTGGAATGATTTGTATAATGGGGGTGCTGAGAGCCATTGAACCAAACTGTAAACCCTGTATATAATGGAAACCACTTCAAGACAGGGGGTGTGGCAGCACCCCTAGCACCTTTGGATTTATGGGGCGGGGGAACAGGATATTATCCAAAAACTTGGTTTTAAGTTTAATTTTGTGATCCATAAATGTCTTGCCTTTTGTGCTTTAGAACAATTTACTATTACTGCTAACCTGCCTTCATAGTAGTGATCAGCCATAAGCTACTGTGTTGCTCTTTATCTTGGGGAAGCCACTTGTGGCTCTTTGTGTTTCAGCTACTTAACATATTTCAGGAGAATCTCCTAAAACTTGATGTGTTTCACATTTGGGACTGTGCAGTTGTGTCTAGCCCTCACGTGTACCAAGTAAGGAGGGCCAAGGGGAAGGCAGGGGATATGATGATTGAGGGAGAGAAGAGAGGATATCCCTAGTTCTTTCCAGCAATGGTCTTACTTCCTCCATTCCAGTATGATGAAGGTAGGAGACTGCCCCAAATCAGTGTATTTAGTACTATGAGTGCTCGCCAGCATAAATGTATAGTCAGGCCTATAATATTAAAAAGATACTGAAAGAACTTCCTACTGCTTGCCGGGACTCTCAATCCCACTTCAATTATGTCTACACTAGCAGTGCTTTACCAGTCTGACAATACTATACCAGCAAAGCATTCCTAGTATGGATGTAGCTACACTGGTGAAGCTGTGTTTTGTACCAGTGTCGTAAAACCACGGCCCATGAGCAAAAAAGGTCTACCAGTGAAAGCGTAGCTGCGTTTACACTAGGGACGTCTGCCAGCACAGCTATGTTGGTCGGGGATCTCTTCACATCTCTGACTCATACCTATGCTGGCAGAAGTCTGTACTGTAGATATGGCCTTCCTCTAGGCTGCCAGGAGACCCTACGGTTTCTATTAATTTAAAAACATTTTAAAAGTATTATGCCTGGCGCATTCCATTTCCTTTCTCCTCCTCATTTAATTTGCTAGTTCAAAATAGGTTGCTATAAAATGATACTACTTGTATGTTTTGTAATGATCTCCTCTCAGGTAATGAAAGGTAGGGGTAAGCTCTGTCAAGTGAGTCATAAGATAATGCCAAGCAATTCTCTGCCTGAACACAATTGCTGAATCCAAGAGCAGGTACAGATGAACTATTAAGAGGATTATTTTTTTTAATAGATGTGAAGAAAGAATCTTAGATTTCTACCCCTCCCAAGTTCCTACCTCTCCTGCCATATAGGAAGAGGCTGTTAATCAGGACTCCTCTTAGGCTGAACTAGAGTGTTGCTTAAGCAATTTTTGTGTCCTTCGGGAAAAAGGATGCACTTTTCATGATTTATCATTTTTAAAAAGGGTCATTTAAGATTTGCAATAAATGTAACAATTATTTAGGTGGTAATAATTCTCTTCAATCTGATGTTAATGCAATCAACCATTTATTGAAGTGATAAATGTCTAGGCTGTTAACTGGTAAACAGGTAATTAAGTGTCTAACTATGTGGTCACAGAAACTAAAGGATATGTCATTCCCCCCTCCCCCCCCGTAAAGTGCCTGTAGATAGGGATTATTCCACTTCTACATTCTTTAAATTGCAGGATAATATTCTTTTACCGTCCTCTAGTACCTTTAATCGAGGACTTCAAAATCCTTTACAAACCAGAATGCCTCAATATTGCTGCAATGGAAATCAATGGGAGTTGTTAATTAATTAATTAAGGAAGCTGCATAGTCCAAAGCATACCTGACATCCTCCAACCACGAAGCATTAGACTGTAAATGTGCATTCATTTCCATGTAGCTGAACATATTCAGGCGCAAGCCATTGGACACACTGATTTTTCCTAGTTTAAAAATGGTGTTGCAACAAAACCTCTTTAGAATTTTTCTTTCCTTACCTCAGAAGCCTTTGTAACTATAGCCTGCTAAACTAAACTAAACTAATAATAAAAAAATAATAATAAGGAATAGTCCTTAAAAGGTAGGGAGAGATTTAAAAAATGTGCCTTTATTCCCTTTTATTCATCCTTTTCCGCAACTCACAATGGGCATAACAAATTATTTTGTTTTTTCATGGACGAGATCTGTGATGCACAATGATGGGAATAGGTCTATGGTTGTGACATCATCATAAAGGTCCAACCTGCCAGTTTGAATGTGAGTGTGAACAATCAGTATCCCCAGTAATAGCTATTATATAGCAGTGTAAAGTGTGGTGCAAAGAGGTTTAAGCACAGATTTTCATATGTGGCCTTTATTTCTGAGTACTTCAATGCCTGGGTGCCCAACTTTAGACCCCTAAGGCTTGGTTACTGGAAGTGCAAAGAACCCAGAAGTCCGTCTGATGTCAATGGGAATTGTTGTCTGATGCTTAGCATCTCTGAAAATGAACATCTTAGAGGTAAATATGAGTACCTAAAACCTGAGTTTCCAGAATTACTTCCCAAAATTTGGGCCTCATAAGTGCACACTTTCCAATAAAATGTTGAGAGATACACTTAAGTATTCCCCCAGTGTGCCTCTCAGATTCCAAATTCTTGAATTAAAAAGTTCACACAGAAATAGTTCAACATACTTCTGTCTTTTTTATTTGGGGGTCAAGTTTTAAACCTGAACCTCAATTTTATTGTTGACTTTTCAATTGATACAGACATGGCAATAGGCGGGTTTCTTCTTGCTGTGTTGCCATTATTTGGTATCCCCTCATTCACTTGTTTTCCATGTACTGTACTCCTGGCTCTTCCTTTATGGTAACCTCATCCATTTCAACAACTGGAAATAGCATTGACAAACACAACTGCTCATGATATCACTGTAGAAATGAAAGAAATGCTCTCTGTGTTATAAGTGTTATGTGCAAAGAAACCTACCTACATGGAGGAGTGTAATCCATTTCTAATTTGTGATCCCAAAGGCCGAAGATATAAAAGACATGCATATTTTTTCCTTTCACATGGTTTTTAAGAAAGCCAGATTCTGCTATGCAACTATTTCATATGTCAGCTGCCTCACCCAGGTAATGCACAGATTATTTCACATTATAGTGCTAGGCTTGTACATATATGCATTTAAGAGAAGGCTCCAGAGCCTGCTCCAGCCTTCATTGAAGTCAATAGTAATCTTTGCATTGATTTTTATGAATATTGCATGAGACCTATAGTTGGGCCAAAGCAGGACCCAATAAGTGGTCAAATCCTGTGTGACAAGTTCTTTCCTTCCAGTGATTTGCTCACATAGCAGGATATTTTTAGCATCACAGGGGGACTCTGCCATATTTGATATGCTGGCTTTGCTTCTGGAAGGTCCACGCTAAAAGGATCAGCTGCAGGTGATGCATCTAAATCACAGCCTTTCTTGGTATTCAAACCCAACATGGTCATTTTAAAATCCACACATTCACTGTTGTTATTCTATGAGTCTTTACTTCTTCCACATATTTTAATTCTGGGCACCTTATTCTGCTTTTCCAGTACAGAACATCCTTCTTAATTCCCTTGCTTGCAAAAACCTGGGTTACCTTACCAACTGTGAAAAATATTATCTGCCAAATAATAAATGTTTGAATTCCACAGTACCAACTGGTAATACTAAAGAACACTGCTCGTCACAGAACCCTAGGCACTTTTTTAGAATAAAATGTGCAAATCTCGAAATAGGGCAAATATCAAGCAGGTTTTATCCATAGTGCTCCTTCAAGGAGTGTAATTTAACTGCTGGGGCTTTTGGAGTTTCAGCTGGATGTAAATAATATCACAGCTAAGCTCCAATAGATTTTTTTAAGTAGCATTAAAAAAATCTATTTTTTAAACTACAAGGAAACAGCAGTAAGAGATCCTCTTCTGCAATCATTTTTAAAATGGGCTATGTGGGCCTGATTTTCATTTATACTAAAACCGCTTTACACTGTTCTGGCCTTATAAAGGGTTCTTAAAGTGGGCGTAAGAGTAATTTGCCAGGGAAGTGTAAAGAAGCCCCAGGCTATGTCTATACTTGCGGACCACAGGAGTTGGAATTGCAGAACACACCGAAACGTTGCGATCTAAGTGTCCTAAGTGGACGCTTCTGGCACAAACTAAAAGGTACCTAAGTTTGTGTTAAAGTAGTCCTCTCCGCCGGGAGTATGTGAATGCAAACTATGTACCTTTTAGTTTGCACAGCAGCATCCACACAGTGTACTTTAGAGTGCAACACTTCAGTGCACAATGCAATTCAAACCCCAATAGGCTGCACTGCAACAGGGGGTAGACAAGACCTTAGCGTAAGTGAGAATCAGGCCCTGTGTATTTAAATGTCTCACATCCTAATCCCTGTCTCTTTGGACTCAAATACAGGCAAAGCCTTAGCTGTATGATACACATGACATGTATTTATGATGACATTTTCTAAAAGCAATTTCCATTCTGATGTCTTCTTTCACAGATTGTGTTATTAAAAAGTTAAGGGAAATGGAGAATCCGGACTCAAAATTAGATCTTTCACAGATGGAGCTATGAAGTTAATTGGGCCGTGTAATATGTTCAGAGATATAAAAATGTATATACCACTATTTTAACAGCAAGGCATTCCCCCACGCCAGAGGAA
Organism: Lepidochelys olivacea; assembly: GCF_965140295.1. Classification (NCBI taxonomy): domain Eukaryota; kingdom Metazoa; phylum Chordata; order Testudines; family Cheloniidae; genus Lepidochelys; species Lepidochelys olivacea. The sequence goes on along the minus strand of NC_140413.1, from coordinate 36,581,570 downwards.
TCCTAGTCTAACTGATTACAGCAGCCGCAAGAGTAGTGCAAAGGGCCCATACTGAGGGCCAGGATCTAGGCCTAAGGGTGCAAGCCATGTCCCATTAAAGAGTTTGTCTACACAGCGCCAGCAGTGCACATCAGGGGGTGTGATTTGTAGAACGTGCTCATGTGCGTCTGTCTAACTTCCCCATGTTGTAAATGCTATAAAAGGTACCTAGTTTCCTAGTGGCTAACACACTCCTCTTTGAAATGGGACTTTGATAGACATACCCTAAAAGGTGCCTAGGTCACGCTGTGCTGCAAAAAAACCCAAAAACCTGTAGCAGCAAGTCTCAGAACTGACTCAGGCTCAAGCTACAGGGCTTAAAATAGCTATGTAGTTCCTGAGCCAGCTGAAGCTGGGGCCCTGAGACCCACTCCCCATTGCTGGATTTCAGAGCCTGAGCTCCAGCCCCGCAGAAATGTCAACGCTGCAATTTTTAGCCCTGTAGTGTCAGCCCTGCAAGTCCAAGTCAGTTGACCTGGGCTCTGAGACTTGCCGCTGTGGGTTTTGTTTTTTCTTTTATGGCAGCGTAGACGTACCCTTAGAGTGTGCCAGCAGAACTTACACAGGGCAGTCAGAGCAGAGCACATTAGAACACTCTACAAATCACACACCCCTGGTGAGCACTGCTGGTACAGTATAGACAAGCCCAAAGTCAACAGAAATGTTTGCCTTCAGTTCAGCATCCACTGGATTGAGACTTGAGACGCTAAATACATCGCTGTCCTTGAAGATATGACTCCACTGAAAAATAGGTGCAATATTAGGAGCAAAGCATGCACTCCGATACCTTGGTGATGGGTAGCAGTATAAAATCCTAAAACCAAAAAGTGCTTACATGTTCCCTGTTTGTGGGTAAGATAACCATAGACAAAGAGAAGACAAGGTTCAGCAAGTATTGTGTGAAGGGTTGCTTCACTTGGCTCCTGAAACAATGTGCTCTTCAGTGCATTGGGAACTCTGAGAACTGATGTGATAGAAACTTTTGTTTCAACTCTGTGCTTCTGTTAGACTAGCTATGTGCTTTGCTATTCCTCTCCTGCTTTTGCTGTTGATAATTCTGTTCAAATGTACATCAGTAAGAACTAGAGATAGGTAAATAAAAGTAAAATATGTAATGTTTCAATCCTGTGTCTGCTCTCTCTTCATTTACTCTCCTAAATTCAACTTCTTGAATCAAATCTCCCCTGAGTGCCATCTCAGTACTATATTGGGTATTTCTGCATATTTATAATCTCAGCCATTTTTAGTCATAGCACATTCTTTTAGAGCTGCTCATACAACCATGTAGACTTGAACAGAGTTGCATTTCAGAGGATGACAAAATGTATCCTTTGTGAAACATACATGAGGCGCCTGATTACAGGCTTTTATTCATGTCAATTATTTTTTAAAATCTGAGATAAATAGTGTGAATTTGAGGGCGGCATTTGGTCTTCCCTGTTTTACCACAGTTTCTCCTCTGATTCTTGCAACTGCTCCATCTTGTTTGTGTCTGATTTACGCCTCCCAGGCCTCTGCCTCCATGTTATCTTCTGACAGCCTAATCACACTGAATCATGCTCCACAGCCTTGAATTGCATTCAAACCTGAGGCCAGGGCAAGCAGAAGGTGGCGGGGGGAAAGGATATTCATTGTGCTTTTTGCAAACACAGTTAATCCCCTAAAAAGTTAATGCATCCAGAAGCAAGAGAAGGCTTATTTTAACAAGAATCAAGAGACCTGATATACTTGCAGGAAACAGGCAGTAAAGTGTTTGAGGCCATGGGCTAGCCTTACCATGAGGTGAACTGAGGCAGCTGCCTCAGGTGCCAGACTGTCGGGGGGGCGCCACTAGGACCCAGAGTGTAGAAAATTGTGTCTGCTGCTGGTGCATATGTATTCTCTCTGCTCTAGATGCACAGAGGTGGTGGAGTGCTGTGCTCGAGGAAGGAGGTCACAAGAGACATAAAAGGCAGGGAGGAGAAAAGGTGAGAGGGAATAACAGAAAGCAGCAGGAGCTGCAGGGAGAGAGAGGAGCCTCTTATGTACCTCTCTAGCACCCCCAGGAGCCTGGACTGATTAACACTAGCTTCTCAGGGAGCTTCCTGTTTCTTGCTGTTTCCCTGAACCCACTTGAGGAGAGCAGACAGTCTACTGAGGTAGTAGGAGCCAGTTAGGCCCCTAAAATGCTGATATCTGCCCTCACTCAGGCCCTGCTACCAGCCTGCTTATTTGTCCCCTTCAACTGAGTGTTGAGAGCCACTATAGCTGGCACAGAACAGCAGTCATGAGTGAAAGAAGAAAACCCCCCTCTGGGGCAGCATTCAGAAAAAGAAAGAAAGCAAAGGAAGCTTTTCTATCTAAGCGGGAAGGAGCTCTTCTGAGATACATAGACACAAATATTCATGATGAGCCTTCCGGCCCAAGTGAGGATGTGAGTAGTGAGGAGATGCCTGATCTTCCAGTTAGTCAGAGTGGAGGTAACCTGGCAGCTACTGCAGCATCCGTATCTCCATCTCAAATGGATGTAACCATGCACATTCCTGAAGAAAAGTGTAGATCAGAGAAGAGTGTGGTGGAGGCACAAGAAACAGCTCCTGCTGAGTTTAGTTCCTTAAGTCTAGATGATCCAGGACTGTGGACCCACTTGAGCAGTAGCCTGAGGGACTTCCTTGTACTGCATGGGCCACAGCAAATGAAAAACTTCATGTTTCCCAAAGACAATGAAAATAGAAGTGTCCATCCAACACATTACTGGCGTGAAATCCCCAATGGTGACAAAGCGGAGAGGCCATGGCTTATGTACTCAAAAACCCGGAATGCTGCATACTGTTTTTGTTGCAAACTCTTCCAGTCTAATGTTCCAGCCACACTGGGTTCTACAGGAACAAAGGACTGGAAAAATCTGGCTAGAAATCTGGCATGCCATGAGAAGGCAGCAAATCACCAGAGAGCATTCCATAGGTGGAAAGAGCTTGAGATGAGACTAAGGTTAAAGGCCACCATAGATGATCAGCATCAAGAGAAGATTGCATCAGAGTCTCTTTACTTGCAAAATGTTCTGAAAAGGCTCATTGCCATTGTGAGAATGCTTGCTACCCAAAACCTAGCACTGTGTGGCACTTCAGATCAGCTGTATGTGCCAAACAATGGAAACTTCCTTAAAATTGTGGAGCTGATGGCTGAGTTTGATGCTATACTCCAGGAGCATCTAAGAAGAGTCGTCACCCAAGAAATGTACACAACCACTACCTTGGAAAAAACAATTCAAAATGAGATCATACACAGTTACTGGTAACAAAAGTCAAACAGAAGATTGTAGCAGATCTGAGGTCAGCAAGATATTACTCTGTTATTCTGGACTGCACACCTGACATCAGCCACATGGAACAAATGACTTTAATGGTGCGTTTTGTAACAACAGAACATAGCGAAAATGTCCCTGCAATGGTGACTGTCAGAGAGCATTTTCTAGAATTAATTGACATTGATGATACTACAGGAGCTGGTACAACAAATGTGATTTGTTCTTAAAAAGTGGGAAGATACGGGAATTGTGATAGCTGACATGAGAGGTCAGGGCTACGATAATGGTGCCAACATAAGAGGAAAGAACAGAGGAGTGCAGACACGGATCCAAGAGTTAAACCATCGAGTTTTTTTGTCCCATGCAGTTCTCATTCCTTGAACTTGGTGGTCAGTGATGCAGCATCAGCTTCTAGTGAGGCTGCTGAATTTTTTAATGTAATTCAAAGCATCTATGTATTTTTCTCTGCATCAACTCATCGATAGCAAATTTTGAAGCAACATCTGGGAACATCCTCTCTGACACTGAAACCACTGAGTGCCACACAATGGGAAAGTCAAGTGGAGGTGATAAAGCCTATCAAACACCAAATTGGGAAGAGAGATGATGCTATAGTTGCCATTATGGAGGATAATGCTATGACAGGAACTGTTCGTGGGAGAACAGTGGCAGAGGGAAATGGAATCACCAGAAACATACATAACTTCAAATTTCTGTAAAAAGAACAGGATTATTTGTGGCACCTTAGAGACTAACAAATTTATTTGAGCATAAGCTTTCGTGAGTTACAGCCTACTTCATCGGATGCATAGAATGGAACATATAGTAAGAAGATCTATCTATCTATCTATATATACACACACATACAGAGAACATGAAAAGGTGGAAGCAGCCATACCAACTGTAAGAGGCTAATTAATTAAGATGAGCTACTATCAGCAGGAGAAAAAAACTATTTTAGCGATAATCAAGATGGCCCACTTAGACAGTTGACAAGAAGGTGTGAGGATACTTAACATGGGGGAAATAGATTCAGTATGTGTAATGACCCAGCCACTCCCAGTCTCTATTCAAACCCAGGTTAATGGTATCTAGTTTGCATATTAATTCTAGCTCAGCAGTTTCTCATTGGAGTCTGTTTTTGAAGATTTCCTCTTGCAAAATTGCCACGTTTAAGTCTGTTACTGAGTGACCAGAGAGGTTGAAGTGTTCTCCTACCAGTTTTTGAATGTTATGATTCCTGGTGTCAGGTTTGTGTCCATTTATGCTTTTGCATAGAGACTGTCCGGGTTGGCCAATGTACCTGGCAGAAGGGCATTGCTGGCACATGATGGCACATGATGGTAGTTGTGCAGGTGAATGAGCCCCTGATGGCATGGCTAATGCGATTAGGTCCTATGATGGTGTCACTTGAATAAATATGTGGACAAAGTTGTCATCGGGCTTTATTGCAAGGATAGGTTCCTGGGTTAGTGTTTTTGTTGTGTGGTGTGTGGTTGCTGGAGTATATTTGCTTCAGGTTGGGGGGCTGTCTGTAAGTGAGGACTGGTCTGTCTCCCAAGATCTGTGAGAGTGAGGGATCATTTTTCAGGATTTTCTTGTGGCTTACTGTTGTGGCATGACATACTGTTTGAAATAAATACTGTTATCAAGAGACTCCAAGGTGTTGACCTCGATATATCTGGAGCAATGGAACAACTGGATAAAGCAAAGTCATACCTACAGTCTTACCGGTCAGATAAGGGATTTCAAAACATTCTGAAGAGTACACAGAAGCTGACAGAGGAATTTCACATTGAAACTATTTTCCCACCCATTCAAGAATACAAGCGTCACCGAAGAAGAAGACATTTTGATGACAAGGCACGGGATAATCCCATAAGAGACCCCAAACAATTCAAAGTTGAATTCTTTAACCAGGTGCTAAATTGTGCAATACAGTCAATTGAAGAACATTTCATACAGCTCACGAAACACAGCAGTATATTTGGGATGTTGTAAGATATTCCAAAATTCCTCACTGTACCTGAAGAAGACCTACACCAGCAATACAGGGCACTAGAGACAGTGTTGACACATGATGACATGCGCAATATTGATGCGAGTGATTTAGGTCATGAACTGAAAGCCCTTTCATGATGCATTTAAGCAGGATCAACTCCAAAGGCTGTTCTGGAATATATGTGCAGAAATAAGATGACCACCCTCTTTCCAAATGCTTTTGTTGCTCTGCGCATACTTCTAACACTTCGTGTAACAGTTGCCAGTGGAGAATGCAGCTTCTCCAAGCTGAAGTTAATAAAAACACATCTACGCTCCACAATGACACAGGAGAGGCTGGCCGGCCTTCCAACAATCTCAATAGAGCATGAGCTGGCCCAGACTGTGGACCTTCAGGAAGCAGTTCAAATCTTTGCAACCAAGAAGGCATGGAAAGCACCACTTTGTTTATTCAAACAGATAAAAATGCCAGTGTTTACTATGGAGACAAGAAAAGTTACAATTGCTGTTCAGGCATCTGAAAGTTAAGTGTTACTTAAAATTTTTGAACAAGGCATTTTAGGTTGTTAGTTCTCCTTTATTGGCATTTTAAGTTGTTAGGTAGCAGAGCAGTACCATGAGAGGAGTAGAACAGGAAGAAGGCAAAATTGAGACCTTTCAAAGTTTTGGCCCAAGTGAGGGGCCATGGGGGTGTCAGTTGAGCTCCCCACCTCAGGTGCCAAAATGTTGTGCGCCGGCCCTGTTTGAGACCATAGATCAATGACTTCTTCCTTGAAACTTTTAAAATAGCTATTAACGAGAGTCATCCCAGAAAGAAACCTGATGTGTATGCAATGGGCTAGGGAGGTGATGATATAATAATATGATTAACTAAAGCCCTACTTAACTTGCGATATTGCAGAAACAGTGGATTCCACAATATTTGGCTTCCACTGTAATTTTCAGCCCTAGGCAGCTGACAGTGGGAGTTCCTGCTCTCAGCCCCAGGCAGCCGACACTGGGAGCCGCCGCCCTCAGCCCCAGGCAGCCGACAGTGGATAATCGCGGAAAAGTAATAAGGGACTTTATTACTACAAATAATTACTTTTCTGACAATTTTCCATGGCTTGTCTGCAGCTCAGCCAGAATTTTTTGACAATCATCCTGCAAGTCACATAGGGCCTTGTGCATAACTTTATTATGCTCCCCTTTTTCCTGAACCTCAGTTTACCTCTCTGCTGAAGCACAGGCCAGAGCTCTGTCTTTTCATGACTTCCTCAGAAAAAATCTTAAACAGAGTTAAATCTCACAGCTATGACATGCAAAACCTTGACTGTGAGTGGTAATAAGTGCTGTCAATCACCCTCAGAGAGATGGTACCATACAATTTTCTTAGCGAACAAACATTTAACACACACACAAATATTTGAAACAGTACTTTGAATACTTTTTTGAAAAACTTCTTAGATAATACTATTCAACGGTATTGATATCCTTCATGCAAATGTCCCCACTTCGTGAGATGCTTTGACAAAACAATTAAGCTTCTATATTTCAGGGCACAGAGGCAAAGTGACTCACCAGCAGATGCACTGCCTTGTGGCTAAGAGTGGCATTGCAGGGTTTCATCCTCTAGTCCAGCTGACGAGTCAACTGGTGCTATTCTTTGGCCTTGTGACTTGGCCCTCCAGCTGAGTTTCCCTGGTCTCACCATTTTCCAGATAAATCAGGGTTTTCACACAATAGTGCCAGGCCCAATAGTATTTCTGGTCCCTTGTGTCTGGGTGTCTTCTGGTTAGTTCGTAGTGAGGCTGTAGGGGAACCTAGTTCCTCCATTTATCCCGGGTTCCAGCCCAGGAAGCCTTGTGCAAGTGGCTATCATCTGGGCGGACCTATTGGTTGTTCCCTGGGCTACTTTCTACAGTGTATCCACCTTCTCCACAGGGTACTCATATTCTCAGTAGGAATCTGCCCTAGGGTCTTGTCCTTAGTCATAGTCCTCGAGGTTATGTAGGCATCCTCTACCAGAGGGGCCTCTGAACTTAATTGGGAGTATTCCAGTAAGGAAGATCCTGAGTTCTGCAATCCAGCCTGTGAGAACAGAGGGGCTTCCATTTCCAGGGGACACAAGGAAAGCATGTGGTGAGCTCCATGTTGGTGGGGAGCTGTGATCCTGGTCAGAGGAGCTGAGATTGCTTTATGGAGCACTATCCAAGCCAGGAGCTGCTGCTAAACTGCTGCTAGAAAACCACAAACTGCTGCTGAGAAATTGCTGGGGCTTTGACCAAGCAGGGAGACATGGAGGCGATTGCTGGGCTTCATTGCAGCCAGGGCAGAGGCTGTTGCTGTGCCCAGTACTGACTGAGGTTGGCATGCAGTGAAGGTAGTGTGAGTAACCACCACATCTGATGCTTGGTTATAACAATCCACATTTCCAGGGGGGATGTGAGCTTGAAATGACCCCAAATTAGAATCTCCTTTACTGTTGACAAGATCAGGGGCCTGGGCACACAGGTAAGTATTGCCTGCTCCCAGTTAACCCGGGAAGGAAAGAGGGGTCTGTGTGTTACAGTAACAAAGAAACAGAAAGTAAATTAACATAAATAAGGAGTAGCTCCAGCTTCCGTGCCATACCCAGATCCTCCAGCTATCTGTCCTATCACTCTTTGTCCACAGTCAACTTACAGTAGCTTGGTTCTTTGAGGTACTCCCTCCCTGGGAGCTCAGAGTGAGAGGTTTGTCCATCTCCCCAGGCTCAGTCCTTCCGACCTGGACTTCTCCTTCTATAAGGCTCCTCCTCCAAGAATGGCATGCCTGACATATGTGGAAGGGTGGGGCTGCCTGAGCCCAAACCTGCTCTTGCCTGTTGAGGAGTTTGTACACCTCGTTACAGACACATCAACAGTCACAGCCTCCTCTGAGCTCACCAAGGTGAGCTGGTGGTTTCTCACTCTCTATAATGTGTGTGTTGCATGTGTGTAACCTGGATTCTCCAGAGCCTGAGGAGTATGGCAGTTTCTTCTAAAAAAGCATGCTAATTATGAGCTGGACATTTTCCTGCTAGGAACTGGATTGATACTACCAGCTCATTTCATTTAGATCTCCAAATAGCCATCATAATGAACAAGTTTCTATCATTATTACTCACTTAGGTTGGGTTCAGACTAGTGAAAGGCTCCATATCAGATTACAAATCACCTGAGCCACCCAGCCCCTTACCCCAAGCATTTTGTAATGCATATTTTGCACCAGATTTAGTTTTTATATAACCAACTTAGTTTTCAAGGTACCATGCTCATACTTTTAAAAAGCAAAATATATCAGTGTTCTAAACTATAATGTATTTATTGTCTAAAATAATTCATATGTTTAGTCTTAAAAGTTTGGGGCCATACTCTTCCATTCCACTTAAAAACATGCCTAACACTCAAAGGTTAGTGGGTAGACCTATCTACACTACAAAATCAGCTCTGTTGGGACACAGGGTTAAAAGACATGTTTTAGAATGTAAATAAATCTGATTAGGAATTTTCCATTGAAATTATTTTTCAATACAAAATGATATTTCCACAAAACCAACATTTTCTGTAGGAAAATTTAAACAAAATATTTCATTTCAAGTTGGTTTGACTTAAACCAAAACATTCTGGCTTGTTGAAATGAACAAAAACATTTCATCTGGAGTCTGATTGACATCAAACTACATCTGCCTAGTGTGCCACAGTGCTAATGCATGTTCTAGTTTGGGTGCTTAGTGTCCCCATTCACCCATATAAGCTCCTTGATTGGACTCCATCTCCCATGATGCACTGCGATCTCCCCTCTGACTAATCCATGTGATGTAATATAAGAGATGTGGACTGGCCAAGGAGTCCTGTCCATAGGAAGAATGATAGCATGAGGCACCTGAATGACAGCTCATATGGGGCACCTTAGGAAGATGCAGTACAATCCCTCACTCTCACAGACCTTGGGAGACAGGCCAGTCTTCGCTTACAGACAGCCACCAAACCTGAAGCAAATACTCACTAGCTACTACACACCACACAACAAGAACACCAACCCAGGAACAAACCCTGGTGCCAACTCTGTCCACATATCTATTCAAGGGACGCCATCATAGGACCTAACCACATCAGCCACACCATCAGCGGCTCATTTACTTGCACATCTACCAATGTGATATATGCCATCATGTGCCAGCAATGCCCCTCTGCCATGTACATTGACCAAACCTGACAGTCTCTTCGCAAAAGAATAAATGGACACAAATCTGACATCAGGAATTATAACATTCAAAAACCAGTAGGAGAACCCTTCAATCTCCCTGGCCACTCAATAACAGACCTAAAAGTGGCAATTCTTCAACAAAAATAACTTCAAAAACAGACTCCAACGAGAGACTGCTGAATTGGAATTAATTTGCAAACTGGATACCATCAAATTAGGCCTGAATAAAGACTGGGAGTGGTTGGGTCATTACAAAACCTAAACTTAAATTTCCCCCATACTAATTTCCCCCTACTGTTACTCACACCTTCTTGTCAACTGTTTGAAATGGGCCACTCTCATTACCATTACAAAAGTAATTTTTCCTCCCTTAGTAGCCTACTGTTAATTGAATTGTCTCATTAGACTGAGCTCCCACTTGGTAAGGCAACTCCCATCCTTTCCTGTGCTGTGTATTTATACTTGCAACTGTATTTTCCACTCCATGCATCTGATGAAGTGGGTTCTAGCCCACGAAAGCTTATGCCCAAATAAATTTGTTAGTCTCTAAGGTGCCACAAGGACTCCTCGTTGTTTTTTCTGATACAGACTAACACAGCTACCACTCGAAACCTATGAAGTTAAACTGACTCAAACCTAAACATTTTGAATTTTTTAGGATTTTTCATTCCATGAAAAATTTTGAAATTTTGATTTTTGTTCCAATTCAAAATATCAGAATTTCCCACAGAACAGAAATTCTGATTTGCTCTCAGCTCCGGTAAATAGTCAAATTTCTGCTCAGAACCTTCCTGCCCCAACATATGATCACACTGAACAAGCTATCACTGCATTTATGTGAATTTTGGCACTTTTTTCCACCTAACATGGGACATTTTCCCTAATTTAGCAAACATTTTTCTAATAGCAGGAGAACAGGTGTACAATCAGTAACAATCAGTGATGTTATATTCATATCAATAGTGCTCATGAATTGCTCAGGGTTTTTTTTTAAATTTATGTGCTCCATTTTACAATCATGCTCAAACACCTGACCCAGTGTATTTCAAGGTGATATCATCAGTGCGTAAATTGTTCAGCCCTTGGCTTGGATTTTATCATGTTATTAAAAATATAGTGTAATCAACCAGAAATGCACAGCCTAAAATATTTTAAGATTATTTATCCCTTTCATGGAAAAACCTGGAAAGGGTTTGCATAAAAAATGAGTTTCACCTAAATCAGCCTGTCAAGGGTATGGTTAGCAGAATCACAGAAAGGCCACCCAGTGTCCTGGATATCTTGAGACCCCTGGGGAAATCTAGAAGATCGTGGAACTAACATGCAGAGGCCCAGCAATTCTGCATTACTCTGTCCATAATAATCAATAGGACCTTGAGGTCCAGTCTAGTGTGTACAAATTTTGGGGGCACTGTTTTGTAGAGGTAGCCAAGGGAGTGAAGGAGCAGCAAAAACAATAGGAATCGTGCTGAGGGGAAGTCTGATGAGTGGATGGCCAAACTACATATATTTAGCAACACAGTATGTGTGGCTTCTGGCCAGCATCAGGAGATGGCTGTGTATAGTGAAGGAAAGACATGCTAGCTGGGTGGCAGCACAATGGCTGCACAGCAAACCTTTGATCTGAGAGTTGTTCCTGATGTATTAACATTAGTAGTGCCTTAGGATTAAAGGGAAAAGAATACAGGGGATCACGCATTTTAAGGTCTATGGGTAATTCTGGGGTAATGGTTTATCCCTATGTGACAAGTGTGATGACACAGACAAGAATCTGAAGGCAGATCTACTCTACAAATTTGCAGCTGTGCCAGTGTAGTGTGTCTGGTGAAGGTGCTCTAAGCCGATGGGAGAGAGCTCTCCCGTAGGCTTAATAACTCCACCTCCACAAGAGGCAGTAGCTATGTCAGTTGGAGAAATTATCCCGCTGACAGCGCTGTCTGCACGGGGGGGTGGAGGGGGGGGAAATAGGTCGGTATAACTAGGTTGGTTGCTCAGGTATGGATTTTTCATACTCCTGAGCAATGTAGTTATACCAAAAGTAAGTTTGTAGTGTAGACAAAGCCTGAGAGAGCTAACACTGACTGGACCAATGTTAACTCAGGAATTTCCCTGTGGGTTAGTCAGGGCTTGATGCCATAGAGAGTAGGACTGGCCAGGAAACTGGGATTTCAATTCATGAAAAATTCTTTGGTTTTGAAATTTGTTTTTGTTCTGGATCAGAATAGGGGAGAAAGAAAGCAAGAGACACCCTCCCCCCACGTCAAAATAGCCTTGTGGTTGAGTACTTACTTGGCTGGTGAGAGACCCACATTCAAGTACGTGTTCCATTTGAACCAGGTGAGTGCCCTAAGCATAGGATTGTTGGCTATTTTGGAGTTTCTCTTGTTCTGACCAGAAATTCCATTTTGGACTTTAGAAACTTTCCAGATGGAAGTTTAATTAAAACCAACTTTTTCCCATGTAATGTGTCATATTTGACAAATGTGGCACCAACAAAAATGAAAATATTTTGTGGAAAAATTCCCAATCAGCTCTAACAGAAAGTGCATGTCCCTGGGTTGCAAACATTTTTCCTGCCCACCCTCAATTCCTCTACATCTGTCAAGTCTCCACTACTGCAGGGTTACTGAAGAGAAGCTTCCTGGTCCAGATGGGAGCAGGAAGGAAGCAAAGATGCTGCTACTATTGTTCCCTTCTGTATCAATTTATGCACCATTGGGTGGATGATATTGCCCCCAATTACATAAATAAATTACTGAAATATAAGTTAAAATTGAGTCCTAGATACAACTGTTTAGACTGTTTACTGTGCAAGTAACAGTGGCTTTGAGTGGTGCACACATTCCAATTTGCCCACGGCAGTAAAACCTCTCAAGACAGCCCTGTCAGGTATAATGCTGACATGCATTAATGTCCCAGTTACCAGTAGATAATATAATGCAATTAACAGATCTCATCACTTGAGGGAATGCAGAGCATTACAAAATCTGGATACAAATGGCTTACTCTTTCATAATCAGTGCAAAATTCATACAGCCCACCACACATCAACTATTCTGAACTAACCGCATGTACTAGCCTGCCTACTCTAGCCCTGTATTTCCTAAAATATTGACTGGAGTCAACAGAAGATTTACACCTGCAGTCCTAACATATGCAAAACCCACACTGACTTCAATCTAATCTGCACAAATATGTAACCCAGTGGCCAGAAGCTGCAGAGGGGAAAGAGCTCTCTACTCCCTCTATGGGTCAAAAGGGGAAAGTGCTGCTGTAAAGAGCTTTCTTTACATAAGCTACCTACCCACAAATCCTCTAGTGACACTTGAGAAGTCGCAATAACTGTACATAAACTTGGATGTTTGGGGGGTAGTGGGCTCCCAGAGAGACACAAAAAGGGGGAAATAGCTTTAGCTTGTGGTAAAGAGCTCATTTCAAAGCATCCAGGATTCTGCTTAAGTATTATCTTGGCTCCCTTCCTATGAGGACTGGGAAAAGCAATGCAGACTGGACTGTGTGGTGAGAGGTTGACAGAGAGAACAGCAGCAGAGTTGAATGGCCTCCGGTAAGGCCCTACTTACCCAGCACCTTCATAAAGCTGAATTAGTAGTTGGGTTAAGTGGTGGTGTCTTTAGCCAGGGCCAGGCAAGCTGCTTCTTTGGGATGTGAGACAGAGCAGCAAAGAGACATTTGCACTACTACTGCTACTCACGGATTCAAATTGTGAGTGGAGGTTAGTGCATGGGTGAGGTGGTGTAGCCAAAGGACTATCACCTGTGGGACATTCTCACTCCTGGGGAGGGGGAAGGAAGTTAGATGAACTACTACCAAATTACTGTAAGTGTGTTGAGTGGTGGGGTATTTTAATCTTTTGCTGCATATATATTATGTTGTTGTGATTTCCCACATTTACAACTTTGTTCCCTTTCCCTCCCCTAAAAAAAATATTTCCTTGTTTGTACACAGACTCAGAGTCCTCGCAAGTGAGAAAATTCTGTCTGGTAAGAGCACCCAGGAAGAATGCATTTAGTTTCCCAGGCTTCTGGGGGGTGTGGGGGCGGGTGCATACAGTTTAGTTATTTTTCAATAGGGGCCTACATACTGGGACCTGACCTATATTGCTGCCATTAACCACATGACAGAAGAGTTACACAAATAAAGGCAGAAAGATCACGCCCTAGCTTGGGGTTATCAAGGATTCCACAAATTAACAACATATGAATAAGAACAAGACTTTCAGCACATCACTAATTAGCTGTCCTCATTAATTCAGCACACAAAAGGCTAGTTCCTCGGTAGGGTGAAGTCAAAAAAGGTTCTGCAAAATTAGCATTTTCTTCTCTGAGGATATTAGCAAAGAGCACCATATTCTAAAATGAGACAGAGCTGATGTCTCCTGGCATTATTGTTACTTCTCATGTGTTTTGTAATAGCATACACCTGTGAAATAATTGGTCAGCGTGCCTTCCCTTCACAATGGAAAGCACTAGATAGAGGTCCTGAGTAGGGATTACAAAAATAAAGGCACAGATATGCTGTGGGATATAGGCACTACAAAATAAGCAGATAAAATGTCATTTACCAATGTTTATGAAGTTTGGAAAGAATTTTAAATCAGGGTGATATTAGACAGCATCTCTAAATGGATTGCTCTGGGCCCCCAAAAGTTTCATAAAGCAATCCAGGTGGAACTTGCCACAATCACCTTGCAAATCTTGTTCCCACCACCATATTGCAAAGGCCCTGCAACAGATCAGAACCACTTTGGTTCAACCATTCAGGGGAAGACAGATCCCAGGAGCATGCTCAGTGGCTATGCTCCCACAATGCACAACAGAACCTAGATCTGTGGGGATTCTTTGTGTATGGCTTTTTGTTGGAGGATCCAACATTGCACATATCCTCCAGTCATTCCCAGGCCACATATTACAGTGAGAGGGCTTGCTAGGGCCATAAAGTCTGCGAGCATGTGTGCAGTGTTTCTTTAAATTGTACCAGAAAGCCAAAGAAGGTAGCCAAAGTTGCATCTCACTGCTCACCCTATTTGCAGTGATACTTGACAAAATTATCACAGCCATGTTTTGCTTTATTTGCTACCAAATTCACGGCCATGAGAAACACATCACAGACCATGAAATCTGGTCTCCTCCCATGAAATCTAGTCTTTTGTGTGCTTTTACCCTATACCACACAGATTTCACAGGGGAGACCAGCATTTCTCAAATTAGCCATCCTGACCAAAAGGGAGTTGCAGGGGGGTTGCAGTATTGCCATCCTTACTTCTGTGCTGCTTTCAGAGCTGGGCAGCTGGAGAATGGCGGCTGTTGGCTGGGCACCCAGCTCTGAAGGCTGCATCCTGCCAGTGCAGAAGTAAGGCTGGCAATACCATACCATTCCACCCTTACTCCTGCGCTGCTGCCTTCAGAGCTGGGCAGCTGGAGAGTGGCAATACCATACCATGCCCTCCTGACTTCTGCGCTGCTGCTGGCTCTCCAGCTGCCCAGCTCTGAAGGCAGCATCACCACCAGCAGCAGCGCAATAGTAAGGGTAGTAGTACCACAACTCCCCTTACAATAGACTTGCGACCCCCCGACAACTCCTTTTTGGGTCAGGGCCCCTACAATTACAACACCATGAAATTTCAGATTTAAATAGCTGAAATCATGAAATTTACAATTTTTAAATTCCCATGACCATGAAATTGACCAAAATGGATGTGAATTTGGTAGGGCCCTATTTATTTGCTTAACTAAAGCTATAGAGCAAAATTAATCCCTGTGATAATTGTGTATAATTCTACTTAAGTAAATGGAATTAGAATAAATATGACTATTATTAACCATGGTAACTGAGGTCTTTGCCTGTTTGCAGAAGTTTATAGATGTTTCTCCTCCCCTTTCCAGCTGCTACTACTGGATCAGATACTTAGTGCCTGACCCATTCACTAGAGCAACATCTTCCTATCTAAATTTGAGATTTTCAAAACTGATTTAGCCACACAACTCCCACTAATTTAAATCTTATATAGCCATACCCTCTGAGTGCTATTTAGCAGAAAGCATCTTTCTTTTAATTGGCCTTTACAAAACGCGATGCCTTTTATTCATTAAAACTAAAATAACCACCACTCCAAAAAACAAAACAAACAAACAAACAAACAAACAAACACCCCAACAACAAAACCAACATAAACCCTTCCTTTTGCCTTTCATCTCAAAATTAATTAGCTAAAGCTACCCTTTATTCCAGCTAAATGCATGTGAACTTTAAAACAATGTTAAAACCTAACATCAGTCGACCAAATAAGGTTGTGTTCTAAGATTGGACATCAACTGAAACATAGGTGTTACTTCTGTCTTCAAGTGAGCAACTGCAAACCACAGATGCGTGTTCTACCTGAACCTCTCATAATAACAACAAGCAACTTTTCTAAGTGGGTAGAGAAAACCAGACACAGGATCACAAATAGCCTTTATACTGACAGATGAAACACAATAGATCCTCTTCTGACTCTGGTGGCTGCACAAATGCATGTCTGGTAAGAGGAACAAAGAACAAACCACAGCAGAGTGCATTGTTGAAAAAGAATAGTCACCCAGCTTCAAGTTTTTTTTTAAATCCCTAATACAACAATTATCATTACGAGTGATTTTTCTACTACATAACTGACAAGTAAATTATCACATCTGTACCCTCATGTTGAGTTACTGCTTCACCTTCCCTAGTAAACAAAGACGAGGGGGGGGGGAATCCTACTTGCTGCTTTCAGCAACAAAGAAATTTCTTTCAAGGAACCAAGCTGTTTGTTCTTCCTTCTATACTGTATTATTTAAAAAAAAAACAGCTATAATTAGATAAAGTGGTAGCATAAAGCCAAAAGAGCTTTCTCTGGAAATCAGGGAAATCTTGCTTCATTTACAACTATGCCTTTGGATGTCATCTTCCGCCATTGCTTTCATTCCTACAGCCATCCTTAAAAATGTAAAAAGGCAAATTAATGATTAATAAAATAAAAGTGTTTATTCTGCTTTATTAAACACTGAAGAGGTATACTGGGCAAACGGATAGAGTAGTGGGTCACAAATGTATAAATTCAGTATATTCATTTAAATTCATCTCTACTTCCTTCCTTACTTCCTGGCATTTCACAAAGGAGAGAGAGAGAACCTAAATCTTTGATTTGTCTCTCAGTGTTATTATACTATACAGTGTCCGCAGAAATTTAAGAAAAAATAGTGTAGGGTAAAGAAATAGAGACCTGATAGCTATTGCTGCTTTATCAAAGATGAATAATAATTAGGCATCACCAGCAAACATACCTGTGCAGAGAAGATGAGATAAAATTTTCAAGTGCTCCTAAGTTACTTAGCAGTGTAAACCCCATTTTCAAAGGTGATTTAAAGCCAACTTTTTAAGGAGTTAGGCACCAAAGTGATTTTGAAAATCCCACTATGCACCAATCTGCATATTTGCGTGCCTAAATAACTTTAAAAATCTGTCCCTTAGGTTCTTAAGTGTCATAGGGTATGTCTACACAGCAGCTAGACACCTGCGGCTGACCCATGCCAGACAGCTCAGGTTTGTGTTGCTTGGCCTTCCAGGTTGTTTCATTGCTATGGAGGGTCCCAGAGTGTATGCTGCTGCCGAAGCCTGGAAGTCTACACAGCAATGAAACAGCCCCGTGAGATCAAGTCAGCTAACGCAGGCCAGCTGTGGGTTTTTCTTTGTTGTGTAGACATATCTTAAGTCACCTTTGAAAATGGCAATTAGAAGCCACTTACGTTCTTTTGAATATTTTACCCTAGACCTATATGGGGAAAAGTTTCATAACCAGCAAAAGTGGTAGAAAATATCAAGTTCAATGGGATTTATTAAATGAAATAATGTTCAATTTTGTCTTCAATTCTGTTTGCTTTCCCCATAAGAAACCATAAAGTGTGATTTTTTTTTTGCAGCAATTATGAATATTCTCACAACTCAAATGCAAGAAACGTTACAAGGTTTAATTATGGAAAATTTTGATAGCCAAAAAATTAAAAATGCCGGTGGAAATGCTACTGACAAAAAGTCTGGGAATTCTAACAAAAATGTGTGTAATCGGGGACAGGTGTTGATGTATGTAGCTGTAGCATTGTAGAAGATGAATGAGACAGACCAAAAAATGGGGAAATGTAAGATTTTAAAATGGAGATACTGGACATCACATTTATGATAGCGAAAGATAAGGGAAATATTTTGTTATGGAGTGATATGGTCTACCATCATGGCCTACTGATTCTTCACTCATTTACCTCAACGTAACTGCTCTGACCTCAATGTAATTACCCCTGATTTAAGCCATTGCAAGTGAGTGGAGAATTAGGCTAGTCGTGTCTCCCATATTTGTTCAGTGGAGTCTTCAGGATCTATCCATTCACAAGATTTCTCTGGTCTTCCATGCATCCGTAGATGCTACCCCAGAGCTTCTCCAAACTTTTGATCAACTGCTTTCTTCTGAGTCGTTCTAGAAACAACATAGGCTAAAGATCAAGGTGAGCAAAGATGAAAAATCATGCCAAATACAATTAAGCACAGGCATACAATCATTGCAGGGCATGGGTTGTGCCTAACACTATATATAGTCTGAGTTGTGGTGCACACACATATCTAATTACGTCTGTTTAGACTTTTAAAATCTTGTACACAAATTCCCATTATTTAGATTCCAAATGAAAATTTAAATGACTCCCTGTTTTGCTCAGTGAAAGTGGTGAGCTTTGGGGATCACTTTCAAAAACACTTCATTTGCATCAATTCAGCTCATCTCTTCCTTGTTGGAGGAGATGAAAGCATGCCTCTATCTTATGTTTCCCTCTGCTCACACACACAACCAAGTACTCATACTTATCAAAAAAGAAAAAGAACTAGATCAGCAAACTTGTCCTCTCCTTTTCCCAGTGTTTCTTTGACTGCATA
The DNA here is from genome assembly GCF_965140295.1 of Lepidochelys olivacea. Taxonomy (NCBI): domain Eukaryota; kingdom Metazoa; phylum Chordata; order Testudines; family Cheloniidae; genus Lepidochelys; species Lepidochelys olivacea. The sequence goes on along the minus strand of NC_140413.1, from coordinate 36,563,080 downwards.
ATTGAAACCCAGAAAAAAATTGCACAAAAGAAAGAGGCACAGATGTTTTCATCACAGGTACCTCAAATAACTTTAAAGTGTCCTAACTGAGTATAGCCTGTGAATATATTTCATGCCTCACTCACTGAGAATTAGCATTGGAAGTCATCACAGTGAACACAGGGAACTGGATGAATTTCAATCTATTGCAGAAACGAGCCACTTATGTTGTTTGATGTCAGCTGCAGTCACATCACTGCAGACATCTTTTGCAAGACTAGCAAAAGAAGCATTGTCATTTTTGACATGGCTGCCTGTCCCTTTTCACTGCTCGAGTGACAGCATTCATAGTGTTCTTCCTGTTGCTCAGTGTATATAACAAACCCAGGTGCAGAGATGATTCTCCCAGGCTTCACTTTGAAGACTGTCAGATTAGCCGTTTCTTTTAAAACCATTCCCTTGGATCAGCTGACATTTATGCAAGCCACACAACACTGAAGAATCAAGATTTCAGGCAAGTGATACCACTTTGGGGACACACAAGCACTAATCTAAATGAAAGTTATGAAACAAGAATTAACAATACATGCAACCTTACACCGCTGGGGTAAGAAAACACATGACACCATAATAAGAGTTCAGGAAACGCATCTCCACTGTGCAGGTAAAATAACTCATGCTCATGTTTTAATACTACCATTATTGGTCTTTTAACCTAATCCTGACCATCACTACTGCATTAGAAAATAGTCTCATGCAAGCTGTACAAAAGGGCCCAAAATGGAAACTTTCAAGGGAAGCTGGGTGCCTCACTTCTATCTGTGCCTTTGAAAATCTTCTAAGTAGCAACATTCAAATACCAGAATACAAGTCCAAATAACTGCCTTCTGTGGTAGGTTGTTAGCACCACAGGGGATTTAGTACTAACTTCTACAAGGGATAGGTGAATTTTTTATGTTTTGAGGGTGTGGTTTGGTGCATATGAGCAACCAAACTTTCAGGACAACTCTCCAAAGCTCTTGAATCCACCAAATTGGGCTGGAAATCAGATGAAAGCAGACTTTCTTGTGTGATCACTGACAGTGCCTCTCCCAGCTCAAAATACCAAGAGAAGAACCTTCCCAGTGAATTGTGACACTTCTCAGATGACACCTGGCTGGAAACTAGAGGTGAGAAAACATAAATATGTCAGCACACTTTGGAGTCTCACAAAAATCTGGGTAGAGCAGTGTTATTTTATGTGAAGTCTCAGCAATTAGTTCCTTCAGGAAGGACTCTTTAAGAAAGAAACAATATTTTCCTTTCTTAAAGACATAGATATACAACTTACGTTTGGGGACAAACTTCCCAGCTCCCCTTCCATTACATGTATACCACATTAATCCCACTCAGACCCTATTTTGTTATTTTAAATGGGATTTACATAGGGCATGGTCTTGTGCTGACCTTCTGAACAGGGGTGAATGTCACCTACACAGAGAAATCAAGTTTTCAGCTTTCAGCCACCTCTTCATTTTCTTCATTTGACCCTTTGTTCTTCAACTCAGCGGCTGTCTATACTGCATTATTCTTCAGATGGCAGGTGGCACATTAAGATTCAGAAGACTTTTTACACCCTACCAGAGTTTTTCATTACAGTTATTGATATTATGTGTTAAAAGATTAATGATTTGGAGCCCTTAATATCAGGAAATGATGTCTCTAACGATACAGCTTTGACCTCAAGTCTGAAGTCTGCACTGCAGTTTCCTCATCTGTGTAGATGTTTCTAAAAGCCTGGCTGAGTACCTTATTGGCTAGAATAATGGCTTCTAGAGTTTTTCACCTCTGCTACTCCACTTTATATACTGTTCTTCACAGAAAATAACTGGGAAAAGACAAAGGTGGTTCATGGATACACGTCAAGGTGCACACCAGGTTACCTCAGCACGTCAGTTTGGTGTGCAAGTCTTCTATATCCAGCATTCAGCAGTCAGCAGACAAAATGGGGTGTTATCCAGGATTTCTCAGCTCCACTAGATGTAGTGAATTTGCATGAAGCATGAAGGACGTAAGTATATGCTCTTCACATTTAGATAAGGTTACAGGAGTTCTGAGAGGTGGAGAAAGGCAAATAAAAACAGGTTACTGAGTTAAAAGCTATGGCAGTTATAGCATTCTACAACTCACAAAGCCCCCAATCCTGCAAAAAGCTCCTCATGGCTGAAACTCATCATAAGATCGAGGCTCTGGGGACCGCCAATACAGAACGTTAGTTCTAGTGCCGTCAGTCTTTTCACACCTTAGACACCGAGTATGACTATTCAGCTCTGCCTAAACTGTTCTGTTGTTTGAGACTAGATTCCCTGCATTTCCCTCCATGTTTTGGAAAAGATTAAAAAAATGTGTACCAGCATTTGCATCGCCAGCATGCAAATGACAGCTTTCTCCTTCAGGGAAGCCATAAGAAAACATTTTTTATGTAAATGTACATATCAAAAGAGAATGAAATATTAACCAGCCGGCTGAACATTTTATTTTTAACAGTGTTCCAGCAACAGATTTGCCACCTTCAGTGGCAAGTATGATACTCTGCAAGGATTTTTGTCACCAAATGCTTCTCTCTGCAATCCATGTATTGCACTGGATTTCTCTGCAGAAGACTATTGACCATATGTGAACACTGGGATGTAAAATATTGCCTTAGGAAACTGAATTATGTTTAACTTTCTTGTAATTCAAACTTTTTTATTTCAGATTTTCATATTCTACCAAACACAAACACAAGGCCCAATTCTGAACACCTTAATTATGTAAGAACTCATCACATGAATAAGTGCCCAAACATAACAAATAAGGCCCCAATCCTGCAAAGTCTTATGCACATGCTTAATTTTGTATACTTCAGGTGGTCCTGTTGATATCAATACATAAAGGGGTATTCAAAGACCACAGTTCAGCAAGGCACATAGGCATGTGCTTAAGGCCATCCCTGTTCAGCAAAGCGCTTATGCATATGCTTTTGGGGAAGGACTTAAGCACATGCTTAAAGTTAAGCATGTACTTAAGTGCTTTGCTGAATTGGGGCCACGAAGCATCAATTTAAGCACATGCATAAATCTATCCCAGACTGTGGCCCAACAGGCTGCATAAAAGAATTTTATCAGGTAACAATAATTCAATACCTAAAGCTTATGGGAAGAAATTATTTTGCAGAATTTCCATATTAATAATAGACTCTAAACTGTTCTGCTTGATGTCAGAAGCCCTTTCCAACTGATACGTCATAAAAATAGAAAGAATCCAATGGTCAGAAGATATTCACAAGGTGTCTCTCCAATTATGCAATATAATTTTGGCATTTGATATTATTGGATTGTCTATACATTCTCATATATTAGTGACAAGTCAGGCTACAGGTAAGTCATGGCATTTTTTTTTTAAATCAGAAATCACAGAGTAGTCATGTTAAATTTAGTGAAAGTCATGGGTTTAGAGACTGCTCCGTGATTTATGATCAAAAATACCCTGACAAAGGAGGGGACACCAGCCACCCACAGAAGCATCCTCCACCCCAGCACTGTAACCCTCACCCTGGCCCATGTGAGGAGGGGAGGCAGGGATGGGCACTTGAGAGCGAACCCACCTTGCACTCGTCTTGGGCAGCGGCCGCTCCTGTGTCCTGCAGAGCGGGGATCTGGGATTGAGAGCCTGCCCCACACTCCTGTCAGGCTCACCTGCAGTGGCACTCCTGCTCGCAGGGCTGGGCCCAGCTCCCCACTCTGGCCATTGCAACTTGATGCGCTGAGTTGCGGTGCCGCTCAGCTTTGGCCCGTTCCTTTCTCATGATAATGGGGCAGCTGGGCCAAACTGCCTGAAGTGTGGAGCCAGCCCCAGCCCCAGCCCCACAGGGCAGTAGTCACTGCTGCTGGTGAGTCACAGGCACACACATACAAAAAAACCACAGACAAATAGCATGATGTTCCTGTCTATGACTTTTCTTCCACCGTGACAAACTTGCAGCTATAGTGATAACTTGCTCTTTTCATACAATTCTTTTTCTATATATTGGGTGCGAGATTCACAAAGAAACTTTGGAACAGTGATGCTCAGCATCACCATGCCTAACTTCTAGGAAATCACTGGTATTCACAAAGCCTGAGTTAGGTGCCTGGCCTTTCAGTACAACAAATGGAAGGAGATAGGCACCTCAGAATGGGAGTCACAAAAGCCAGCACCTTCGACAGCTCTTCGACTAGACTAGCCCTGCCCCTCTGGGGGATAGGTGCCTATGACCAAGCTGCAGGGAAGTGCCTCCCTCTGCCTGGACTCTCAGATGCAAACCCTCTCTTGGCATTAGGTGCCTACACTATCTTAGGGAGGAGGAGGACAATGACAATGGCCTCCTTCATAAATTTTAGTCCACTGTAGTCACTGGTTCAAGTCCCCTATCCACCTGAGGAAGAGCAGGCCTTTGAACAGCGATCTGCTACCTCTTAGGTGAGTGCCCTAGCCACTGGGCTATGATATATTCTGATGTGGGAGGGACTCCCTCAGTCTCTCCTGAGGAAGTTGTTCCACTGTGGCTTATTAAAAAAAGTCATTGGCACAGGGTGACTAGAACCTGGATGTTCTACCTCCCTGGTGAGGGCTCTAACCACCACTCTATGGAGTCATTCCCGTTTTTTCTCTTTCTCTCTGGCTGAATGATTCTTTTATTATTTAGCCACAGTGGAACAGCTTCAGGGATCCTCACATGAGGTTAGGGCACTCACCTCAGAGGTGGCCAAGCCCTGTCCAACTCCTTCTCCCCCTCAAGAAGAAGGGGGAATTGAATCAGGGATCTTCTACATTCCAGGTTTGTGCCCTAACCACTGGGCTAAAAGTTATGAGGGAGGTGGTCCTTCTTCTCTATTTTGTGACTGCTCGCCTATTGGGGTCCAGTGCAGTAGGCTAGCTCTGAACACACTCACCAGATTGGGCCCCGCAGGCAAGTTGGGATCTGGGGTTTAGGTGTCTGGGCATCTGACATGGGGCTCCAGTGCACATGCCCACAAACTGAAACATAGGCACCTAGGGAACTTTTACTGCAATAATGTAGGCACTTGGGCACCTACAGTTTTGGCACCAGCTGAGCAGGAGTTTTGTGAATCCCAGTTGGTCCTGATTCTGAGATTTAGGCACCTAAAGTGACATTTGGGTACCTAAATCCTTCTGTGCCTCTAGCCCAAAGACTTATTTAAAAAATGATCGTCCTGTTTCTGCTCCCATTCAAATCAATGGGAAGATTGTCATTGGCTTCAGTGGGAGTTGGAGCAGAACCTACATCCTTCAGTAAGGACTCTAATTTTTTATTAAAAGCATATCCCACAATAAAATATTTAGTATATTCACAAATATTCTGATATCTGCTTTTTTGGTACACTCCAATATACTTTTAAGAAGCAGGCAATGTTAGGTCTGTCGTGTGCAGTGTCTATGCTTTCCACATGCAGTCATTTCCTGTTCCTGCTGGGTAGGTGCATGCTCAAGGGTCTCTGTATGCAGCCCTAGTAAAGCTCCAGTTCATCCTGTATTCTTTTAAGTGAGGACCCACATGGCATAAGAAGGACTCCTATATATGGTGTCAGAAGATCTTGATCGCTGCTGGGAGACAGAACACTTTAAATTTTTAAAAAATACTTGGAAACCTTTCATTGTGTTTCTGTGCAACATGTGACATAAGTAAAATAAAATACATCATGGTGTGGACTAGAGGTTTTAATAATTTCAGGTAATCTGCGTAATTTACTTATGACTTTGCTACTTGAGAGTTATGCAGGGCACCCCAAGCTCATGCCAGGAAACCTTTCTACTGAACCGTCATACATTCTTTATTTATTAATACTGTAGGCAGTTCTGGGCAGCTCAGCCAGAAAGGTATGCACAGCGTTGAAGGAATTCAGAAAAGAGCAAAAAAGTTGATTAGGCACCTACAGGATTTGGCTGCAACTGAGCTGGGGTTTCGTGAATCCCAGTGGGGCCTGATTCTGATGCATAAGGAAAGATGGGAAAAAACCAAACACCTACCATCTGGAGAACTGTCTACACTTACTTGAAGGATGAAGACAGGGCTTTGGAGCTGTGCTCCGGCTCTGCTCCAGCTCCAGGCAAAAACCTGCAGCTCCACTGCTCCGGAGCTGCTCCGCACTCCAGCTCCGGGCTCCGCTCCCAAGTCCTGGATGAAGAAGCCAATAGGGATTGTTAAAAGTGCTACAATGGGTAATATGAAGATTAACTGAATGAATGGGGGAAAAGGACAAAGGTAGTTTAAATATCGAGAAACATTTCTTAATGGCAAGATTTATTAGACTATAGGGCAGTTTCCCCATGGCAAGTGGCAGAAGTCCTATCACTTGCATCATTTAAAACTGAACTGGAGAATATACTGTAAGAGACCAATCCTCCATTGGCATAGGGATATACTGGGTGACCTAACAGGTGTTTTTCCCATCATTTGTTTTTATTACTTTAATTAATCTTGACTTTCTTAATTTTCACCCTTTTAAAATACGGCTATATAAATTCTACAAACTAGCAAAGGCTCAACCTGCTTCTCCCATCTATGCTGATGTGCAGACAGATGTTTCACACAATCTAGTTATTTCTGTGGGTGGGTTTTTTTTTTCCTTCTAAAGCCCCACTTTTCCTTGGTGCACTGTGAATGGGAGCCAAGAGCGTACTTGTGAGAGAGCAGCTGGTTTGAAGTGGAATAGACACACTGCTGCCAGAGTAATACAAAGAGCAGTTGGAGAGCCACTGACAGTTCAAAGTGTCTTGCTTTCATTAAGCCACACCTGCCATCAGCTCTGTTGCATCTGTTAAATTCCCTTTAGAGGAATGTTGTTTACATGAGAAAAACGAATAGCTCCCCTTTTGCAAAATGAAAACCTGTGGCCGTACAAAGTTGTTGAGGAAATTAATATTAGCTCATATATACCATTTAATGGTAGCTTCTCTTGAGAGCTGTGCCTAAAACAGTGACATAATTTACTGTCATTGCAACAGGAGAACCCTGCAGATGACTAAAAGTGATGCTCTGTCTGTGTGTCTAGAGCCACATGTGGCAAACTGTGGCAGCTCTCACAGGCTCAGTGACAACTGCAACCTCTGCTGCAGTTTCCACGGTATGCATCTGATGAAGGGAGCTGTAGCTCATGAAAGCTTATGCTCAAATAAATTGGTTAGTCTTGAAGGTGCCACAAGTACTCCTTTTCTTTTTGCGAATACAGACTAACACGGCTGTTACTCTGAAACCACACTACTTGAGGCACACCAAGCTATAGGAGGATTAAGGAGCAAAGGGATAGGTTATTCTGCGATCCCTTTCCATTCCTTTAAGCAGGGTGGGAAAGAGATACTAGGCCAAGATCTCTGGTTATGGCCAACATGCAGAGAATCGGGGCGGGGGGGTGTGCAAAAGTGCCCTACACCTCTCCCTTTCACTCTTTGATCCTGGGGCTGCTATGTGCACTGCTGCTTCTCTGAGCTGTGTTAGAGCAGCAGCTGCTCCAACTTTTGCTAGCCTGTAACAGCCCCAAGAAACTGAAAACATAGCCCAGGACTTGCAAAGCACAGGGTCAGCCTGACCAGACCTTTTTCCCTCCTACATCCCCTGCCCTGCTACACTGTCAGCTGGGAGAGTGCATGGCATCTCAGCACTCGTGGGCTGCATGCCAACAGGATCAGCTCTACCCGAGCTTGATCCTCTCTGTGCCAGTTAGACAGCCTTTGTGACCAAAGAACTAGCAGTAGCCGTGCAGCACAAAGGAGACACGTTGCACCTGTTGAACTGAGATGCCACAAAACGGCATGACAGACTGAGATTGCATTGTAATGTCTGTGGCCAGGTGATGTGTCAATACATCATCCGCGGCTGATGAGATGTCACGACTCTTGACAAAAACAGGTCATTGCAATATCAGTACATCCCACTGTGACTATTTTGTAGCTCATTACAACCCCATTCAATAATTAAGAAACTCTCTTAGCTCTTCAAGGCTATCCCTGCTTTCAGCTAACCACACATAAAAGCATGTCATTCTAAAAATTAGCAACAATCCCAAAGCTTCCTTCCTTTCTAACTAAGAAATCATGAGCTTTAGACTGTGTTTGAAAACACAGATGCTCCTAAATGTTATTATCCACTGTACACTATACAGCTCGCCAGTCCATCAAATACATCAATATTGTATTGCGCCAAAGCACATGGTAAATTTAAGCTGAAATTTGCTAAATGAGCTGTCTAAAGTTAGGCACCTCTGGCCTAATTTTCAGAGGTACAAAGTATCTGTAGCGCTCACTGAAATGTGCGAGGTGCTGAATGTTACACACCCAAATTTGAATTCTTCTGTCTTAGGTTATATCTGCATTAGAGATGCTATAATGGCATAGCTGCAGTGCTGATGTTGCAGTGCTAAAGTGCAGATACTTACTACAGCCACGGAAGAGGTGCTTCTGTCACTGTACTAAATCCATCTCTCTGTGAGGCAGAATCCAGGTCACTGGAAAAATTCTTCCTTCAACCTAGTGCTGTATAGACTGTGGCTTAGGTCAATTTAACTCCATCTCTCGGGTCGGGGAGGAATTTTACATCTCTGAATGATGTAGTTGGGTCAACCTAACTTTCTAGTGCAGAGCCACTTTGAGATTATAATCTCTGTGGAGCAGTAACCATGCTTGTTCAGAATTTACCACTTTATGGGTGCTACCAGAAGCAAATGAATATTGATAATAATATATAAATTGATAAAATGCAATAATAATAGCCATACAAATTACATAGAAAATTGCATTTAGTTCTGTCTTCTGCACCAAAATATACATTTCATGATGATTACCTTGTTTAGCTACAAAATAAAATTAGTCCCAAGCAATCTGCAGAAATGTGCAATTACTACATTGCTACACAAATTTAATCATGGAAAACCTAAAAGACCGCCCTGCCATTGCAGCAGCTTCCGATGTTAGTGCAACTCAGTTTCTCCTGTACTCTGCTTATGGCACACAATAGTTTAGGCTCCTAAGGGCTGTGATACTTTGGTCTAATTCTGATTGTCAGGTTTAGTGTGGGGGTGGCGGGGTGGTTTCCGATACACAGTATATCTGAGCTGGTAGTTGGTCTCTTCTGGCCTTAAACTCCACGATTCCAGAATGGGCTCATCATTTCTAATGTTCCAAAATAGGAGAGCCCACTTTAGCGGGAATGAAACAGGAGGTAATCTTGCTAATTTAAAGGAGTCAGATTCCAATGCAGTTCAAGGAATGGACCATGATCTTTAAAGCCCTGCGAGGTATGGGACCCGATTATCTGAGAGATGATCTCTACTCTTCCCCTGTGGAGCAGTTAAGATTCTCTAAGAATCCCTCAGCCTACACTGCTTCCTGCAGCTCCCATTGGCCTGGAACAGCGAACCGTGGCCAGTGGGAGCTGCGATCGGCCGAACCTGCGGACACTGCAGGTAAACAAACCACCCCAGCCCACTAGAGGATTTCCCTGATGGGCCATGTGCCAAAGGTTGCCGATCCCTGCTCTAGGATAACCTTGTTAATACCTGGAGCTGAGCTCTGCAGGGTCAGAAGTAGAGATTTCTCAGATGATGTGCATGCTCTGGCATGTGTTCCCTTTGATGGTCCACCAGAGCTTGACTCTAAGAAGCAGGACATGATACAACATCTATCGATAGAGCTGGGCTTTTCCTGGACTTTGGTAATACTGGTTTTACTTTAATACTACCCATTGAGAATGTGCATGGGTTTTTTAAATTTTGTATGTAAGCATTTAGTTACTGCATTAAAAGGCTCCCTATAAGTCAACACATCACAAAATATGTGCTTTTTTTCTGTCCCTACTATCTACAGCACTTGTTATTGCACAATTATCTCATCACCTTGCTATGGCATATCCTTATTTACTCACTATCAAGTCTTGCTTCCGTCTTTAAGGAAATTCAGCTTCAGTGGCCAAATGCACTGGAGTGTCTTCCAGACAAAGTCCTCTAGAGCCAATGACATGAAGATCCATGCTGAGGCTGGGGGAAAAACAGTCTGAAACACCTTCTTAGAGATACTAACATTTATGCAATGCTTCGGGAATCCTGATAGCTCACCTGTGGTCAGGAAAAGAATGTACCTACTTGAAAGGAGACCGAACACAAAACCTTAGAATTAAAAACTGCTTTTTATTACTATGGGCATGCCACAGTAGTATCTGCCCAGTCACCTGAGTGCTCTGCATTCCTCAGTAATAAGGCACAATAATAACAATGACTTTATTTCATGGAGCGGAATGGTAGTATTATGAGATTCTGTGGGATTATGCAGTTAACTCTCATATACCACAGCTGGTAACTGTGCTATTAATGTATGTCACTATAGCAGAGTTACTTGTAAATGAACAATAACTTTCATGATATTTAGTAGAATAAAGCAGTGTTTCTCAGCAGGAGGTTTGAGGCCCCCTAGGAGGCCGTGAGCAGGTTTTACGAGGTCTGCCAAAATCAACCAGAGAGCAGGGCTTGTGTTCGAGTTGCTGGGGTCCAGGGCAGTAAGCCCAAGCTGTGAGGCTGAAGTTGAAGCCTAAGCAACTTAGCTTTGTGGGGTCCACTGTGGTGTGGGGCCCAGGGCAATTTCCCTGCTTCCTACCCCCTAACACCAGCCCTGGCTTTTCGCCTACTGGATATGCAGAAAAACAGGTTTTGTGGCACAGGTGGGCCCTAGCATTTTTACAGCATGCTGGAGGAGCCTCAGAAAGAAAGAGGTTGAGAACTTCTGGAATAAAACATTACGATTTTTTACAGCATGTTGGAGGAGACTCAGAAAGAAAGAGGTTGAGAACTTCTGGAATAAAACATTACGGGTATGTCTACACTACAGAATAAGGTCGAATTTATAGAAGTCATTTTTTTAGAAATCGGTTTTATATATTCGAGTGTGTGTGTCCCCACAGAAAATGCTTTAAGTGCATTAAGTGCATTAACTTGGCGGAGTGCTTCCACAGTACCAAGGCTAGAGTCGACTTCTGGAGCATTGCACTGTGGATAGCTATCCCACAGTTCCCGCAGTCTCCACTGCCCATTGGAATTCTGAGTTGAGATCCCAATGCCTGATGGGGCTAAAACATTGTCGTGGGTGGTTCTGGGTACATATCGTCAGGCTAAAACATTGTCGTGGGTGGTTCTGGGTACATATCGTCAGGCCCCCGTTCCCTCCCTTCCTCCATGAAAGCAAGGGCAGACAATCGTTTCGCGCCTTTTTTCTTGAGTTACCTGTGCAGACGCCATACCACGGCAAGCATGGAGCCCGCTCAGGTAACCGTCACCCTATGTCTCCTGGGTGCTAGCAGACGCGGTATGGCATTGCTACACAGTAGCAGCAACCCCTTGCCTTGTGGCAGCAGACGGTACAGTACGACTGGTAGCCGTCATCGTCGTGTCCGAGGTGCTTCTGGCCACGTCGGCTGGGAGCGCCTGGGCAGACATGGGCTCAGGGACTAAATTTGGAGTGACTTGACCAGGTCATTCTCTTTAGTACTGCAGTCAGTCCTATTGAACCGTCTTATGGTGAGCAGGCAGGCGATACGGATTGCTAGCAGTCATACTGTACCATCTTCTGCCAGGCAGGCAAGAGATGAGGATGGCTAGCAGTCGTACTGTACCATCTTCTGCCAAGCAGCCATGAGATGTGGATGGCATGCAGTCCTTCTGCACCGTCTGCTGCCAGCCAAAGATGTAAAAGATAGATGGAGTGGATCAAAACAAGAAATAGACCAGATTTGTTTTGTACTCATTTGCCTCCTCCCCTGTCTAGGGGACTCATTCCTCTAGGTCGCACTGCAGTCACTCACAGAGAAGGTGCAGCGAGGTAAATCTAGCCATGTATCAATCAGAGGCCAGGCTAACCTCCTTGTTCCAATAAGAACAATAACTTAGGTGCACCATTTCTTATTGGAACCCTCCGTGAAGTCCTGCCTGAAATACTCCTTGATGTAAAGCCACCCCCTTTGTTGATTTTAGCTCCCTGAAGCCAACCCTGTAAGCCGTGTTGTCAGTCGCCCCTCCCTCCGTCAGAGCAATGGCAGACAATCATTCCGCGCCTTTTTTCTGTGCGGACACCATACCAGGGCAAGCATGGAGGCCGCTCAGCTCACTTTGGCAATTAGGAGCACATTAAACACCACACGCATTATCCAGCAGTATATGCAGCACCAGAACCTGGCAAAGCGATACCGGGCGAGGAGGCGACGTCAGCGCGATCACGTGAGTGATCAGGACATGGACAGAGATTTCTCTGAAAGCATGGGCCCTGCCAATGCATGCATCATGGTGCTAATGGGGCAGGTTCATGCTGTGGAACGCTGATTCTGGGCTCAGGAAACAAGCACAGACTGGTGGGACCGCATAGTGTTGCAGGTCTGGGACGATTCCCAGTGGCTGCGAAACTTTCGCATGCATAAGGGCACTTTCATGGAACTTTGTGACTTGCTTTCCCCTGCCCTGAGGCGCATGAATACCAAGATGAGAGCAGCCCTCACTGTTGAGAAGTGAGTGGCGATAGCTCTGTGGAAGCTTGCAATGCCAGACAGCTACCGGTCAGTTGGGAATCAATTTGGAGTGGGCAAATCTACTGTGGGGGCTGCTGTGATGCAAGTAGCCCACGCAATCAAAGATCTGCTGATATCAAGGGTAGTGACCCTGGGAAATGTGCAGGTCATAGTGGATGGCTTTGCTGCAATGGGATTCCCTAACTGTGGTGGGGCCATAGACGGAACCCATATCCCTATCTTGGCACCGGAGCACCAAGCCGCCGAGTACATAAACCGCAAGGGGTACTTTTCGATAGTGCTGCAAGCTCTGGTGGATCACAAGGGACATTTCACCAACATCAACGTGGGATGGCCGGGAAAGGTACATGACACTTGCATCTTCAGGAACTCTGGTCTGTTTCAAAAGCTGCAGGAAGGGACTTTATTCCCAGACCAGAAAATAACTGTTGGGGATGTTGAAATGCCTATATGTATCCTTGGGGACCCAGCCTACCCCTTAATGCCATGGCTCATGAAGCCGTACACAGGCAGCCAGGACAGTAGTCAGGAGCTGTTCAACTACAGGCTGACAAGTGCAGAATGGTGGTAGAATGTGCATTTGGACGTTTAAAGGCGCGCTGGCGCAGTTTACTGACTCGCTTAGACCTCAGCGAAACCAATATTCCCACTGTTATTACTGCTTGCTGTGTGCTCCACAATATCTGTGAGAGTAAGGAGGAGACCTTTATGGCGGCGTGGGAGGTTGAGGCAAATCGCCTGGCTGCTGGTTACGCTCAGCCAGACACCAGGGCTGTTAGAAGAGCACAGGAGGGCGCGGTACGCATCAGAGAAGCTTTGAAAACCAGTTTCATGACTGGCCAGGCTACGGTGTGAAAGTTCTGTTTGTTTCTCCTTGATGAAACTGCCTGCCCCTTGGTTCACTCTACTTCCCTGTAAGCTAACCACCCGCCCCTCCTCCCTTCAATCACCGCTTGCAGAGGCAATAAAGTCATTGTTGCTTCACATTCATGCATTCTTTATTCATTCATCACACAAATAGGGGGATGACTACCAAGGTAGCCCAGGAGGGGTGGTGGAGGAGGGAAGGAAAATGCCACACAGCACTTTAAAAGTTTACAACTTTAAAATTTATTGAATGACAGCCTTCTTCTTTTGGGGCAATCCTCTGTGGTGGAGTGGCTGGTTGGCCAGAGGCTCCCCCACTGCGTTCTTGGGCATCTGGGTATGGAGGCTATGGAACTTGGGGAGGAGGGCGGTTGGTTACACAGGGGCTGTAGTGGCAGTCTGTGCTCCAGCTGCCTTTGCTGCAGCTCAACCATACACTGGAGCATACTGGTTTGGTCCTCCAGCAGCCTCAGCATTGAATCCTGCCTCCTCTCATCACGCTGCCGCCACATTTGAGCTTCAGCCCTCTCTTCAGCCCGCCACTTACTCTCTTCAGCCCGCCACCTCTCCTCCCAGTCATTTTGTGCTTTCCTGCACTCACATTATTTGCCTCCACGCATTCATCTGTGCTCTGTCAGTGTGGGAGGACAGCATGAGCTCGGAGAGCATTTCATCACGAGTGTGTTTTTTTTCTTTCTAAGCTTCACTAGCCTCTGGGAAGGAGAAGATCCTGTGATCATTGAAACACATGCAGCTGGTGGAGGGAAAAAAAGGGACAGAGGTATTTAAAAAGACACATTTTATAAAACAGTGGCTACACTCTTTCAGGGTAAACCTTGCTGTTAACATTACATACATAGCACATGTGCTTTCGTTACAAGGTCGCATTTTGCCTCCCCCCACCGCGTGGCTACCCCCTCAACCTTCCCCCCTCCCTGTGGCTAACAGCGGGGAATATTTCTGTTAAGCCACAGGCAAACAGCCCAGCAGGAATGGGCTCCTCTGAGTGTCCCCTGAAGAAAAGCACTCTATTTCAACCAGGTGACCATGAATGATATCTCACTCTCCTGAGGATAACACAGAGAGATAAAGAACGGATGTTGTTTGAACGCCAGCAAACATACACTGCAATGCTTTGTTGTACAATGATTCCCGAGTACATGTTACTGGCCTGGAATGGTAAAGTGTCCTACCATGAAGGACGCAATAAGGCTGCCCTCCCCAGAAACCTTTTGCAAAGGCTTTGGGAGTACATCCAGGAGAACCGCGAATGCCAGGGCAAAGTAATCCTTTCACATGCTTGCTTTTAAACCATGTATAGTATTTTAAAAGGTACACTCACCAGAGGTCCCTTCTCCGCCTGCTGGGTCCAGGAGGCAGCCTTGGGTGGGTTCGGGGGGTACTGGCTCCAGGTCCAGGGTGAGAAACAGTTCCTGGCTGTCGGGAAAACCGGTTTCTCCGCTGGCTTGGTGTGAGCTATCTACAACCTCATCATCATAATCATCTTCTTGTCCCCAAAACCTGCTTCCGTGTTGCCTCCATCTCCATTGAAGGAGTCAAACAACACGGCTGGGGTAGTGGTGGCTGAACCCCCTAAAATGGCATGCAGCTCATCATAGAAGCGACATGTTTGGGGCTCTGACCCGGAGCGGCCGTTCACCTCTCTGGTTTTCTGGTAGGCTTGCCTCAGCTCCTTCAGTTTCATGCGGCACTGCTTCAGGTCCCTGTTATGGCCTCTGTCCTTCATGCCCTGGGAGATTTTGACAAAGGTTTTGGCATTTCAAAAACTGGAAAGGCGTTCTGATAGCACGGATTCCTCTCCCCAAACAGCAATCAGATCCCGTACCTCCCATGCGGTCCATGCTGGAGCTCTTTTGCGATTCTGGGACTCCATCATGGTCACCTCAGCTGATGAGCTCTGCATGGTCACCTGCAGCTTGCCACGCTGGCCAAACAGGAAATGAGATTCAAAAGTTCGCGGTTCTTTTCCTGTCTACCTGGCCAGTGCATCTGAGTTGAGAGTGCTGTCCAGAGCGGTCACAATGGAGCACTTTGGGATAGCTCCCGGAGGCCAATACCGTCGAATTGTGTCCACAGTACCCCAAATTCGAGGTGGCAAGGCCGATTTAAGCGCTAATCCACTTGTCGGGGTGGAGTAAGGAAATCGATTTTAAGAGCCCTTTAAGTCAAAATAAAGGGCTTCATCGTGTGGATGGGTGCAGGTTTACATCGATTTAATGCTGCTAAATTCGACCTAAAGTCCTAGTGTAGATCAGGGCTCATTCTGTAAAATAAAGCACTGCTGGCTCATTCACTACTGAAATCAAATAAGCAGATACTCATTAAATCCAAGCACATTTTTAAATGGAAAATGCCATTGGGAGAAACTTGAAAAGGAAGAAAGGAGTTTGCAATATTTTACATTCAGACCCTTGTTTATGGTGTATTAATTGGGGCACATTCTGGCCTACTTAGGCATGAAGCCACAACTCTTTAAATGAAGATCAAAGCTTGAAGGTAAAACTACTAAATAAACCAGAGTTGTCACATTTAGAAAGGTGGAAAGATATTTATCTGAGAAGGCAAGTTCTCTTCTCCCACTGGAAAAGCTGTAGGAAAAAAATGTGGAATGGACTATACTGACAGCATTGCAAAGTGTGGGCAGCTAGGGAGATTTTGTGACAGCAGAGGCTTACAGAAATCTTCAGGTGGCAATACTTCGGCTAGGCTGTAGTGCACTTTGTGAGCTAGCAATGTATACTTAAATAGAAAAAATGCCACCCTAATAAGGCCCCACAGCAAAAGAATATATATTAATACGACTAAAATTGTTCTTCCCTTTGAACCCTCAATGAAGACTGTAAAGACAGTGATTATTAAAGAATTCAGCTGGTTTCAGTATTGACCTTAACCTGGGAAAAGCTAGGCAGAAGCAGAGGGAAAACAGATTAAAAATTCAATGCAGTGTTTCACGGCCTTGGTAATGTGGGACTGGGGTACTCGAGAACTACTGACAGCTTGCATTTCAAAGCTGATTTGTAAAGTTGCCAACAGGTCAGTAATCAGTAACTTTACAGAGCATGCAGCTGACACAGAAAGGCTAAAAAGAACAATAAAAGACATAATTGGATCTTAGGACCCCAAAGATGCCGTGAATGCATTCATTTTTGTCACTATGTATACTGAATGTTGCGACTAGATATGGGTTATAATGAAGATGATTTGCATATTTTTCATGAAGTTCGGACTCACTGAGTTATAAAAATAACCCCCACACATGAAGCTGTTTCACTGGTACTTGGAAAACCTGATTTGAGACATTCAGAGTCACGAAGAAGTTAGAGAAGGAAAAAGACCCAGTAGGTCATCATGTAAAAAGAAAAGGAAGACTTGTGGCATCTTAGAGACTAACCAATTTATTTGAGCATAAGCTTTCATGAGCTACAGCTCACTTAATCGGATGCATACAGTGGAAAATACAGTGGGGAGATTTATATACACAGAGAACATGAAACAATGGGTGTTACCATACATACTGTAACAAGAGTGATCAGGTAAGGTGAGCTATTACCAGCAGGAGAGCGGGGCGGGGAGATGGTGAACCTTTTGTAGTGATAATCAAGGTGGGCCATTTCCAGCAGTTGACAAGAACGTCTGAGGAACAGCAGGGGGTGAGGGGGGAGAGGAAATAAACATGGGGAAATAGTTTTACTTTGTGTAATGACCCATCCACTCCCAGTCTCTATTCAAGCCTAAGTTAATTGTATCCAGTTTGCAAATTAATTCTAATTCAGCAGTTTTTCGTTGGAGTCTGTTTTTGAAGTTTTTTTGT
This sequence comes from Lepidochelys olivacea, assembly GCF_965140295.1. Lineage (NCBI taxonomy): Eukaryota > Metazoa > Chordata > Testudines > Cheloniidae > Lepidochelys > Lepidochelys olivacea. The sequence goes on along the minus strand of NC_140413.1, from coordinate 36,545,822 downwards.
TGAAGAATTGCCACTTTTAAATCTGTAATCAAGTGACCAAAGAGATTAAAGTGTTCTCCGACTGGTTTTTGAATGTTATAATTCTTGACGTCTGATTTGTGTCCATTTATTTTTTTACGTAGAGACTGACCAGTTTGGCCAATGTACATGGCAGAGGGGCATTGCTGGCACATGATGGCATATATCCCATTGGTAGATGTGCAGGTGAACGAGCCTCTGATAGTGTGGCTGATGTGATTAGGCCCTATGATGGTGTCTCCTGAATAGATATGTGGACAGTCGGCAACGGGCTTTGTTGCAAGGATACGTTCCTGGGTTAGTGGTTCTGTTGTATGGTGTGTGGTTGCTGGTAATTATTTGCTTCAGGTTGGGGGGCTGTCTGTAAGCAAGGACTGGCCTGTCTCCCAAGATCTGTGAGAGTGATGGGTCATCCTTCAGGATAGATTGTAGATCCTTGATGATGCGTTGGAGAGGTTTTAGTTGGGGGCTGAAGGTGATGGCTAGTGGCGTTCTGTTATTTTCTTTGTTGGGCCTGTCCTGTAGTAGGTAATTTCTGGGTACTCTTCTGGGTCTGTTTCTTCACTTCAGCAGGTGGGTACTGTAGTTGTATGAACGCTTGATAGGTCATCATGTGTATCTCTCTTCCAATGAAGAATTATTCCCTATAGTTTATTGACAAATCATTTGTCCGGTCAAGACTTAAATGACTGCAGCAAATGTGACTTCCCCCATATCCCTAAGGAAACTATTCCACAGACTAGTGACAGCTGTGTTTAAAAAACCAAAGAAAATAAAAGCAGGCAAACACAACAGAAAATACCAGAGGAACTACAGGAAACTGAAAACTTCATAAAAAGAAAAGGAGTACCTGTGGCACCTTGGAGACTAACCTATTTATTTGAGCATGAGCTTTCGTGAGCTACAGCTCACTTCATCGGATGCGTGAGCTGTAGCTCATGAAAGCTCATGCTCAAATAAATTGGTTAGTCTCTAAGGTGCCACAAGTACTCCTTTTCTTTTTGTGAATACAGACTAACACGGCTGTTACTCTGAAACCTGAAAACTTCATAGTAGTTTAACGATAAACTCACAGGCCCGAAAGATGAAGTCCTTATTCGGTGTTACTAAGGTCAAACTGCTACTGACTAAACAGAAGTATCATTTGAATAAGGACTAAGAGTGTCAGGATTGGGCCCACGGGGTAAAATTATTTTCCCTAGCATCTGCCCAAGTAAATGTGCTTTGTGCAGGGAGCTATGCCATGCTTGGCAATGATGGAACTCAACCTACAAGCTTTGTACAGGGCAGCTTCTCAGTCTTTCTGTGGCCAGGACTCCAGCCCCTTAGAGTGGACCCCTGCATCCACCATGAAGAGGTTTGGGGGACCTGGTTGGGTGTAAATGTGAGCTTAATAGTCACACTCAAGGCACATTTTCATGTAATAATACCCTTGGCTGTGTCATCTGGGGAGACTGAGCTGGGGATCTCTGGCTAGAAAAGCATAAGCCTCACCTGCTTGACTTAAAGGACCAACTTCATTACCTGAGAGGCAGTAGCCGACTAATAATACACCCCTGTATGTGGTACAGCTGTAGAAGGGGAAAAGGCCCCCAGAGGTTTAGTGGGGGTTACACTTGCTCTGCTCCCAATCCTCTGCAACAGTGGCGTATGCAGAACTGGCAGCATGCCCAGCTCTGTCAGGTACAGGGCACGCAAAATCTCTCTGAGCTCCTAATTCTACATAATGGAGAATGCATCTAAGGCTCTCTATGGTCCTGGGTGAATTTCACCCATAAAGAATGGTGAGGAAGGTCACATGAACATTTCCAGATGCTGTATCTGCTCTACTTTGGTAATCCCTATCTTCACACAGGGCAGGATGGCAAAATCTGACAGGAGTTACAGTCCATTCACCTTGGTTGCCATCAGCATAGAATAGTTATAAGAGCCTAGATTCTCACTTACATTGGTGCAAATTCATTAGGTCAGAATATGAACAAGAGGCTGCTAGACAACTCTCTAACACCACATTCTACAGGCCAGTACCCTCTGACCCTATTGAGGATTACCAAAAGAAACTACACCATCTGCTCAAGAAATTCCCTAAAGAAGCACAGGAACAAATCCTCACTGACACACCCCTAGAGCCCCGACCAGGAGTATTCTACCTGCTACTCAGAAATCCATAAACCTGGGAATCCTGGATGCCACAACATCTCAGGCATTGGCAACCTGATAACAGGATTATCTGGCCTCTTTCCTCAGGCCCTATGCTACCAGCACTCCCAGCTAACTTCAAGACACCACTGACTTCCTGAGGAAACTACAATCCTTTGATGATCTTCCAGAAAACGCCATCCTAGCCACTATGGATGTAGAAGCCCTCTATACCAACATTCCACACAAAGTTGGACTACAAGCCATCAGGAATAGTATCCCTGATACCATCATGGCAAACCTGGTGGCTGAAATTTGTGACTTTGTCCTCACCCACAACTATTTCACATTTGGGGACAATTTATATCTTCAAGTCAGCAGGACTACTATGGGTACCTGCAAGGCCCCTCAGTATGCCAACATTTTTATGGCTGACTTAGCACAACGCTTCCTCAGCTCTCGTCCCCTTACACCCCTACTCTACTTGCACTACATTGATGACATCTTCATCATCTGGACCCATGGGAAGGAGGCCCTTGAGGAATTCCACCAAGATTTCAACGATTTCCACCCTACCATCAACCTCAGCCTGGACCAGTCCACACAAGAGGTCCACTTCCTAGACACTGCAGTGCTAATAAGCAATGGTCACAGAAACACCACCCAATACCGGAAACCTACTGACTGCTATACCTCCAGCTTTCATCCAGACAACACCACACGATCCATTGTCTACAGCCAAGCTCTAAGATACAACTGCATTTGCTCCAGTCCCTCAGACAGAGACAAACACCTATTAGAATCTCTATCAAGCATTCTTACAACTACAATACCCATCTGCTGAAGTGAAGAAACAGATTGACAGAGCCAGAAGGGTACCGAGAAGTCACCTACTACAAGACAGGCCCCACAAAGAAAGTAACAGAAAGCCGCTAGCCGTCACCTACAGCCCCCAACTAAAACCTCTCCAGCGCATCATCAAGGATCTATCCTGAAGGACGACCCATCACTCTCACAAATCTTGGGAGACAGGCCAGTCCTCGCTTACAGACAGCCCCCCTGTCTGAAGCAAATACTCTCCAGCAACCACACACTACACAACAAAAACTCCAACCCAGGAACCAAACCCTGCTACAAACCCCAGTGCCAACTCTGTCCACATATCTATTCAGGAGACACCATCATAGGGCCTAATCACATCAGCCACATTATCAGAGGCTTGTTCATCTGCACATCTACCAATGTGATATATGTCATCATGTGCCAGCAATGCCCCTCTGCCATGTACATTGGCCAAACCAGACAGTCTCTATGCAAAAGAATAAATGGACACAAATCTGACATTAGGAATCATAACATTCAAAAACCAGTAGAAGAACACTTCAATGTCTCTGGTCACTCAATAACAGACCTAAAAGTGAGAATTCTTCAACAAAAAAACTTCAAAAACAGACTCCAACGTGAAACTGCAGAACTGTAATAAATTTGCAAACTGGATACCATCAGATTAGGCCTAAATAGAGACTGGCAGTGGTTGGGTCATTACAAAACCTAAACTTAAATTTCCCCAAAACTAATTTCTCCCTACTGTTACCCACACCTTCTTGTCACCTGTCTGTAATGGGCCACTCTCTTACCACTTCAAAAGTTATTTTTCCCCCTTGGTATCCTGATGTTAATTGATTTATCTCATAGACTGACCTCACACTTGGTAAAGCAACCCCCATCCTTTCATGTATTTATACCTGCTCCTGTATTTTCACTCCATTCATCTGATGAAGTGGGTTCTAGCCCACGAAAGCTTATGCCCAAATAAATTTGTTAGTCTCTAAGGTGCCACAAGGACTTCTCGTTATTATTACCATTGCTATAAATGAGATCAGGCTCCAGCCCACTGTTCTTACAGACAATTGTCAGTGGGTAAGGGACAGAAGTAATTTCTTGAAAAGGCAAAACATGGAGTAGAATTCATAGCACATCAGATATTCTCATGTGTCTCAACCCAAGAACAAATAATATGTTGGATTTAGGACACCTTCCTGTTTACAAGAGAACAGAGTCATAAAAGTTTGTTGTTGTTCAGGCTGTAGCACTCTCAGGAATATGGCAAGTCTTTTGGTTCCTGTCCTCAGAAAACCTTATTGCTCCTGTGCTTGTTTTTCTGCTTTTCCGTTTTTGAAGATTTTTTTAAAAAATGTTTCCATGAGGATATTATAGTTGTATATTCACTTAAAAGAAAAATATATATATAAATATTAACAAAGGAATGCACTTTACTGTTATTTTTGCTCTTCTCAATACGCCAGTGGTAAATATGTGCCAGTTTTCAGGATTAAATAATTTATTTTTAGGGATTTTTTTTCATATCATGTTTCCTACAGGTTCCCTACAGGGATTAAACTATGAAAATACAGAACATGAATATGTAATCAGGCTAAGGATTTGTGAGTCCTTGTTTTATCAGAATTGCAGACTCTCTTACTGGGACTCTGAAGAAACTAATGGTCAGGACTAGGTTTTTACTCCTGAAGAATTTTTACCATCAGGTTTGTGGAAGAAATGTGTACGCCAATTTGCTGTCATTAGAAAGAATCTACTGCTGACTTTACGAAGAGAAAAAGCATGATGTAAGAATATATATATTGCAAAATGCTATTTAAGTGCAATGAAAAATCTGGCATTGTGTCCATGGGAAAATACATTATTAAGTAACATTGTAAAATGACACAAAGTCTCTTTTCAGTTCTGCACATGGGATGTCACCTCTGATAATCTGATCTGTCTCTGTGTATGGATCTCCCATGATGGCAACAAGAGACTTTCATATGTAGGGAGAACAGAATGTCTCCCTGCATATGACTTGCAGATGTATGGAAAACAGAAATCTTCCATGCTGCTTTGAGAGTAGATTTTGTTCTAAATGTTCTTCAAAAATGCTGTTATTTCCATCAGTCCAGGATACCTTAATAAAGAAAGCAGAGCCATACCAAAGCCACAATGGATGTTGCAAACTGAATGGGACAGTACACTGATGTGGTTAAGATGCCAAAACCACCGAGTGTCCTGAAAGGACTGTGAATGGAACAGTTCTGTCATTATAATGCCAAAACTCACTATACTGTCCCCAGCAGTTGATTTTGAACACACATCTCCTTACTAAGCAATGGCTAAGGGTGCATATGTTAAGTTTATGAATATTTGAAGGGTGCTAACATTAAGAAGGAAGAGAAATTATTCAGTCTATTAAAGGGAGTCATAACTAGGAATAGTGTGATAAAAAGAAGAAAAGGAAAATGTAAGCTCAATATCAGACAGACTTCCCTATCAGTGGAAAGATTGTCGTCCCAAGATCCACATGCAGAGGACTGGGTCAGAATTTCCACTGCACTATCTTGGTTAAGGGGTCAGGCAAACACCTATCTGGACACCCTTAAATCCATTTAACAATTGTAAAGTGAATTGGCGATAAAACCTTTGGGAATTTTTAGTGCACTTCCTCAGTGTAGACATGGTCTCACAGGTCAAAGGGTTGGACCACTGCAGAAGTGCACTAGCCCTCTGTCTACAGAAAGGTTGACAGGAGGTCTGTTAAGCATTTGCTGACTGTGCTGCCATTGGGTCTGACACTTAATTTGCTATGACTTTTTAGCACTTTCTACCAACATTTGGAATGAAGACAGGCTGTGCTGTGCATGCATGCGTGGCTAACTTAGCTACCTAGGGAATGTGCATATCTTGTGAGATGAGCAATGAATGAGGCAGGACTCCACAGGAGCCATTATTAGTGTGGCTAGCATCACTCGCTCCTTTAATTTAATAACCTGATGTCCTGTCTATCCCATTTTTTAAACATTGTAATAACTGTGATCCCATTTATTTATAATACACACACACACACACACAGACCCACACACAAAATTATAAAAAGCCCTGGAAAATCCTCCAAACTGTTTTTTGTTTAAAAAAAACTGTCAACGTTGCTAGCACCCAAAGTTGAAACTAAGGCCTCTGCAACTCAGTACGGAACTGTGTCAATCTTTGCTTCATCATAACAAATTGTCAAAAATTGTAGGTTTTGCCGTATCAGCTTCATAGAGGTAAAAAATAGGTTTAAATGTTTAATAGGCCTTTAAACAAAAGTGGCTTAATTCTTCTTTTTAATATAAAATTGAATTTGTCAGACACCTATTCCATAACACTCTAATAAGTTTTAGTATTTTGATACGAATCTACTTCCCATATAGTTTACTGTATGTAGTTACTACTATCCATACAATATTTACAATGCACACTTTACAGCTAAGTTTATGTGATAGCTGTTATTGTGTAGTCAGTAAATACAAGAGCATGCATTTTTCAAATCGTAAATATGGATAGACTAGAATGGCCTTCGTCTTTGAAGGATGTTTACTATACACTGAAATTTACACCATCAAGCCAGCAAGAAATTTCACAAAAATCTATTCCAAGCCAAGCTTCTGAAACAAACAATGGCATTCAGAGGGGAATCACTGCAACAATGATGATATTGTCTATAGTGTGACACTGGTGTGGTGGGTATCACTAAAGAGAAGAGAGTGGAAGACACAAATCACTAAAATTAGGAATTGAAAGGTCTTTGCCCCCACATTATCCAAAAACCAACTATACAGAAAGCCTTGTCAAATCATATTAAAATCATAGATGTCAGAGATGGAAAACACCTCTTAGACAACCTACTACAGGCCCCTTTCACTACAAAGACTGCAAAAGAGGGTTGGCAAAATGTTTTCTTGTGCACAGCAATTCTTTTCCTGCTCCAAAGATAGAAGCAGAGAGGGTATGCACTGGAGCGTATGAGGGACTCTGCAAACCAGTACAGCATGAGCAGTAGCCACCACATAACTTAATGCTTTGAAAGTTACTTTCTTCTATGTATAAATAAGAGGCAGACCTGTGCATCCCTGCATAGTCCTAGACCCAGAGACATTACAACTAAAGGGAACATAAGAACAGCCATACTGAATCAAACCAATGGTCCATCTAGCCCAGTATCCTATCTTCCAACGGTGCTCAGTGCTAGAAGCTTCAGAGAGAATGAACAGAATAAGACATGTATCAAACAGTAATGATACATGGTCTAATGAAGATAAAAAGTATGAGAATCATTGTGAATTTTAAATCTGAAATTTAAAGAATATTATATTAGATTTAATTACAACATTAAATATTTCTTATTAAATTCTATACAAAATTTTATTTTCAATGTTTTAAAAACATATCTAACAATTTTGTGTTATTTTTCTATAGAGTAACATCAGCTTTTATAACAAAAATATCTTAGACTTAATGTCCAAATGCCTCTCTGCTGGGGACACCACTGAGGAATTTGTGCCAGTCTCCCATTTATCACATTGATCAACAATCCCATGTATATCATAATGAATTTTAATAGTTTGTACTTCTAATGCACATTACATCTTAGGATCTTAAAGCACTTAAAAACATTAATGTGTCCTCACATTAGGTAAGTAGTAATATCCCCCTTTTTATGGATAGGTAAACTGAAAGATGGAAAGATATGCTTTAGTCAAAGACAAGTTATTAGGCTCAATACAGGAGTAACTAGATGAAATTCTATGGCCTGTGATATACAGGAGGAGAAACCAGATGAACTAATGGCATCTTCTGGCCTTAAACTCGATGGATCTATGAGCTGTAGGAAACTGCTCAATTACTTTCACAAGGCCACAGAGTGAATCATTGACAGAGCTATATAATTTTATTTATCATTAAGAAACAGTGATACAACTGATACTTTTTCTATATTGACATAACATCACAAATATAGCATAAAAGAACGGCTGACTAGAAAAAGACAAGTTTGATTGTTGTGATTATACACTTTCCTAATGTTATATAGTTTACAATTAATGGCATTATTTTTTACTAGAAAGACCAGTGTTTAAATGTTAATACTTATATTCAGTTGATATCACTTCATAAAAAAATCAGAACCACTTTACCTTCACCCAAGGTACATCTGATTCCTGTATGTCCCTATACAAAATAGATAAACCACACATATTTGCTAAATTGTGTGTCATATTGTCCATTGTAATTTGACAGAGTAATAAAAAGGCTTTCTTAGAATATTTAAATGGAAGGGAAGAAAGTTAAGGCCACATTCTGATTTCATTTAAAACTGTGTAAATCAGGAGTGTCTTCACTAGCTTCAATGAAGTTATTCAGGGGTAAAATTGGTCTGAGATCAGAATCAGGACTTTTAACTCTGAAGTTTTGACCTTTGTTGATTTGAGATGCCAAACCTTCTTGCATTAATTCATATACATATTTTAATGCTTTCAATTTATTACAGTATATATTGTACAGAAGGGCAACATCTATTTGATGTTTAAAAGGTTATTGTATTTATTTTATTATGTGGAAAGCTTTAATAAAAATCTACTTTCTAATAAAGTTGGGAGGAGAGTTTGAAAAACATGTAATATAGGTGAAAACAGTGATATTTCACCCGTGGCTCTTCCACTGCCCATGACGCATCATTTCCCTCAAACCTTCTCACCATGTGCCATCAAGATGTTGAAGCAGCAGATGCTCTGGGAGAAAGAAAAGACAATTAAAAATGAAAAGCAAGGGACAGAATCACACACCACACTACATCTGGGTGGCAGTGATTTTAAGAAAATCAGACAGATTTTGAATGCTCCTTCTCCTGATAAGCTTCAATGACATTTCTCAGACTGAGTCAATACACCATAAGGGCATTGTTCCCATTTGGATAAGGTTTAAGTGCTGGTTTAAAATTGGAGTCAACAGTACCAAAATTTTGCTCATTGTTCTCATGCTATTTTGGCCCCAAGAGGTGAAATCTGGGGAAGGAACAATGTCTTATTTATTTGTCTGTAAACACTATGTACATCTTTGAGCCAACAGAAATAATAATTCAAATCTTGAATGGTAGATCTCTTACTAAGTCAGGGATTCTCATAAAATTTCCACTATCTTGAGTGGAAAGTTCATGAGAAAAGTTTTGAAAAATTTCAGCCATATTGGAAAGTAGGCCCCTTCCAGATTTGGATGTGACTTGAAACCAAAACTATAGGGGGAGTTCAGATCCAGTGACACAGATCCAAGCCCATGGAATTTTCCCCCCATCCCTCCCCAGTTTTCAGTGTTCCAGGTTTATTCTCTCTAATCCTAACCTCTGTGTAGCTGTTTTTTTATGAAGTATCTACTAGTAATGCCCAAATCCTATGCTAAGCTCCACAGTCATGGCCTCCAAAGAGGGAGTGGAGAGCAGTAAGTGCAGAATGCAAGAAAGACACCGCTCCCTCTCCAGAAGCCATTACTGTGGAGCAACTCAGATTGGAATAGCTCTGTGGCCCCAGTATGTCCACCTCTGGGTGGGAGGTGGAGTACACAAGTACCCACACAACAGCTACAGCTCAACTGCATGTACTGTGTGTACAATGGCCTGCATTGGGGCCCCTGTAGAGCTGAGCTCCACACCAGAAAGAACATGAGCAGCCCCCTGACTCTTGTGCAGCTGAGCTGAACTGTTTTGCTTCAGAAGAGTCTTTAAACCATGCAGGCATGGACCGGGTTTGCCACTAAATGCAAAATAAAGAGAAAAAAAGACATCCTTGTTTGCTAGAGTTGCACTGATAGGCATTTCCAAGTTGGATGTGTAGCTTTAACTGCTTCCTTGCACAGGTGCATTATGATAAAGCCTTACGATGCTACCTAAATGTAAGGCAGTATATCATGAGTAAGGGTGTTTAGTGATTAACTCCTTTCTAAAATCAGATGTTCTGAAACCTCACTGTCAATGTCCCAGCTGTCCAATAAGACAATCTTGGCAAGGGAGGAGTTAGTGTGGGCAACATAGATGAAAATAAATTTGAAAAAAATAACATTTACCACAAGGTCGCAAATCACCTACTGCACTCATGCTTTCAAATTCCTATGTAAGTATCTATTGTGTATAAATGTATTTTAGAATAAAATCTCATTGTAGAGCATGACTCTTCTCCTTGCTGCTTTGGAGAACTGTGGTGGACGTAACAGTAGTTCTTAACATCCACTTGTATAAACAAGTCAGAACAATTTTTGCTGTACTGTCTGCCTGCTGCCAGCCTGATTTCATTTCCCCTTCTTTGGACTTCACTTTCAGAATTCAGCTAGACATTTGCCTTAGATGACACTTCACAAATATTAGCTTGTGAAGAGGGAGCGTATGCCCCATTCCCAAACCTACCTTCAAAGAGACAATATCCTTTGGACAATATCCTTATGCAACCCACTCCTGTGTATGCTATGGCAGTTCTGCAAGTGCAAATACAACCTCTTGTTTTTGGCAGCCACATGAGGCTGTGATCCCACTGGTCTGTTCTCCACTGTTCAAGTATTCTATTGTGGCGCTTTTGATCATTTTTTTTAAAGCAGCTGGGCATCGATATTGGAAAAGAGCTTCTTGAAGAGGAAATAGCACGTGAAGTAACATGCAGACAACACAGTCAAGCCCAGCTGTGTTTGAAACCTATCCTGTTCTGAGAATGACATACTGCATACCTTTTCAGAGGGCACAGATGTCATCCCAACAGTTGGAAATGAGCACAGGGAGCCAGAAGACTATACATTCTATTTGTGTGCTAAGTGAAGGATTGCTATTCAGATTGTCAAAACCACAGTCTGTCCTGAGATTCCAAACCTGTCCAGAGGGGATATGTTATTGTTACCCCCACTGAAAGGTAGATTAACTTCAGAGATAATAAAATATAGCTTTAGAAGTCATGGACAATGAGTTTTTAGGTCCAGTGAATCATGATTAGTTTTCTGGAATGGGTAGCAAGCGATTTCATAATGCAATTGCCATTGCTTTTGGCTTTCTACAGAAGGCTGTCATAGAAATGGCTAGGAAATGTTCCAAAGAATGGGTGAATTTCTCTTGAAAGGTAAAACCAGTGAGGCGGGTGAGGTTCATTTAACATTTCTGCTAAATAAAGAATAGATAAAGTTTTGAATGGATTTCAGTCACACAAAGTCATGAAAACACAAAACCCAGCAAAATACATAGTAAAATTCTTAAAATCTCACTCTGATCTATAACAGATTATAACGGGGTTCAAAAAAGAATTAGATAAGTTCATGGATGATAGGTCCATCAATGGCTATTAGCCAAGATGGGCAGGGATGGTGTCCCTAGCCTCTGTTTGCCAGAAGCTGGGAATGGGCAACAGGGGATGAATCACTTGATGATTACCTGTTCTGCTCATTCCCTCAGGGGCACCTGGCATTGACTGTCAGAAGACAGGATACTGGGCTAGATGGATCTTTGGTCTAACCCACTATGGCTGTTCTTATGATCTCCCACGGGGTTTTATGCCAGTGTTAACCCACTGACTTCAGAGTTACCCCGGACTCAAATCAGCAGTGTTGCCCGCTCCAATATTTTATCATGAGTCACGAAATAGTTGTCTGTGTTTTTTTATTTTTATTTGCTTTTATTTTTAATGATTCTCATAAATTTCTGATATCTACCTTTAATCCTGTGAAGTTTTGTCCTTCTTCAAAACAGCTACCATCTCCCATTACTGTCCTCAACATAACTGCCAGGTCCAGTTAAACTTTGCAGGTGAAAGTGAGGCTGCACAGCAAAAACAGGGTGCTGTCAGGGAAGATAGAGGCCCCTTAAGGTATGTCTACACTGCACAAAAAAGGAGAAAAAAAAAGATCCACAACCTCGATTCTCAGAGATTTGGTCAATTGACTTAGGCTTGCAGGGCTTGGACTGCAGGGCTAAAAGCAGCAGAGTAAGGATTTTGACTTGTGCTGGACCCTAGACTCTAAGACCTGGTGATGTGGTAGGTCTCAGAGCTTGGTCTCCAGCCTGAGCCAGAATGTCTACATTGTTATTTTTATCCCGTCCACAGCCTGAGCCCCGTGAGCCCAAGTCAATTGATGCAGGCTCTGAGACTAGGTGCTGTAGGTTTTTCTTTTCAGTGTAGTTGTACTCTTAGTTATTATGTGAGAGCCAGTAAGCAGACAAGAGAATGTGGGAGTAACAGGGAGGGGATCTGTATTAGGGAACTGGACAGGAAAGGATAGGTGAGGGGTATATGAAGAACAGGAGGCAAGTAGGGGTGGTGCAGGGGAAAATGAGGAGCAGGAGGCAGATTGAAGGGGGGCATGTAGGGGAATGTAGCATGACAGAGGAAGAATGTGATGGATAATAGATTGTGAGAAGAAAGGGAGGGAAATATGGAGGCCAAGTGGATGTAGGGAACAGGGGTGGACATGAGACTGTGCAAGGACATATAAAAAGAATGTGAATGCCTATCCTATCTAACTAGGAAGGCAGACAGAGAGGCAGTAACTCACACCATGGGGGATATAAGATGGTAAAGGAAATTTCCTCTGATCAATGAACAGAGAGGCTGATTTTTTTGTGCATGTATTTAAGGATGAATTTTGACCCTGAGATGATCGCACACACAAGGGGGGAGGGGTCTCCCTACAGGGAATGAACAAAAGAAGGCAAAATGTAGTCTGATTTAAAAAAAAATCTCATGATGTTTAAGTCAGTCTTATTCTGAGTCTGATTCTGGGGGGCTGGCATTAGAATTTTGAAGGTTTGGGATGGCAAAACTGCACCAGTGTAAGTGAGGTCAGAATCAGGACTTTCACAACATTCTTAAGATTATTGTAACTATAGCTGTCTGTGTGTCATCAAGACTGGGCAAGAATGGATTGTGAGCAGCCCCTACATAATAAAAGGAAAAATATGTAATACAATGAAACAACTGCCATTATTGCCTTTCCATGAAGAAATCTCTAAAGATTATATATGTATTAAGATAGTTATACAGTAAATTAATACAAGACTACATGGAGTTTAAGGCTAGAAGTCATTCTTCCCCATTCTGTGACATGAAAAAGTACTGCTCCAATATCCTCTAGCAAAGTCTCAGAGGTAAGACTTAAAGATCCACTGGTGTCATAGCGTACTAATATTTTACAGACCAGTGGCTACCAAGATTTATCTTTTAAAGGCTTGCCAGTGTCATACTGTACTGCTATTTTACACTTCAGTAGCTTCCAGGGTTTATCTTTTTAGAAAGGCCCATGCAAAGGTTGCAGTGTCTTGGACAGTTTTGATAGGAAACATCCATAATCATTTAAAAGACTGAAAAGCAGTTGAAGCTTAGAAACATTAATAATCTTCACTGCATTCACAATAGGTGGCACTTTTCCCTTTGTAAATGCAGCATGTCAGAGATCACCAAGAAAGGAAAATTTCCCAGTTTTCTCCTAGATTGATGGAGGTTGTTGAATAGGTTGTGGACAGATGGCTGGGATTGGTGTTTGCAGTGAGCTGTAGCTCACGAAAGCTCATGCTCCAATAAATTGGTTAGTCTCGAAGGTGCCACAAGTCCTCCTTTTCTTTTTGTGAATACAGACTAACACGGCTGCTCCTCTGAAACCTGTATTGGCGCTTAGTAATTTTTCTTTTCAAGAATTTGTACATCCCCCAATGCACTAGCAAGCACAGCTGTACCAGGACACCCAGGGAAGTACTCTATGCCACGTATATACCTGGTATAGGACACTTCCTCTAGAGCAGGGAGAAACCAAAAGTCAGATTGAAACACTGAGTCATACTCTGGTTCCCCATCTGCTCCTGGGCAGCAAAGCATTGTGACTTGTGACAAAGCCTTTATTAATCAACAGCAGCAAAAAATACATAGTAAATATGCTTTGGGAGTTGGCATACTGGCATCTGACCCTATAATATGCATAATTCTAAACAAGGTAGGATTTCTTCTCATGACTGTTTTCTTTTTTGACTCTGACTTCATACTAACCAAACAATCTTCAAAGAGCCAAAATCACATGTTCGCCATCCCATCTTGCTGCATCAGTGTTTGTTATAGATGGAAAAGCTGCTCTAAGAGCCCATTGGGATAGCCTGTGCTTGGTAGACATGTGACATTTTCATTTTGTTATGTGCCTCTCAGTAACTTGTGGTAAATCCATATTCAGTCATTTGTACAACAATAAACAGCTTCATTGTTGCAACATATGTATACTCAAAAAGAAAAGGAGTACTTGTGGCATCTTAGAAACTAAGGTGCCACAAGTACTCCTTTTCTTTTTGCGGATACAGACTAACACAGCTGCTACTCTGAAATATGTATACTGTAGTTTCAGATCAGTGGTAGTCAACCCTGGGTCCACAAACAGGTTTTGGGGGGCCGCTAAGCAGGACCAGCATTAGGCTCGCTTGAGGCTCAGGGCAGAAAGCCAAAGCCCCACTGCATGGGGCTGAAGCCTGAGGCCCTGAGCCCTGACACCTGGGGCTGAAGCCGAAGCCTGACCAATGTAGCTTTGTGGGGGGCCCTGTGACGTGGGAATTGCCCTGTTTGCTACCCCCTAACCCTGGCCCTGGCTTTTATATGCAGAAAACCAGTTATTGTGCACAGGTGGGCTGTGGAGTTTTTATAGCATGTTGGGGTGAGGGGGGCAGGGGGGCTCAGAAAGAAAAAGGTTGAGAACCCCGTTTTAGATGATGCTTTATTTCTGCCCATTATATGTAAAACACTAACATAAAGCAATCCTTCCTCCTAAATTGTACACTAGTGCGCTGTATTTAGAAGAGGATAAGATTTATCCATCATATCCTACTTTAAAGAGAACTTTTACTCTCCACAACATATACAGTCCTGATTCTCCACAATGTATGCATCTATCAGTTCTTCCATAGGAGTTCAGTCTAGCTAACATCCTATTCTTTATGGTCTGATATCAACTCATTAAGTGTTATAAACTTTCACATAACATAGGTTTGCGTGCAATTATGAGTTTCTTGACATCAGTGTTCAGAAAATATACCTTGTTACCCGTGGCAAAAATGTTTGTCCAATTTAAGAAAATTCTTGGTAACAGATATGTTATCTCCTAGAAATGCTGGCCAGACTGCCAGTCTTCTTTTTAAATAAGCCTGCCTAGCTTTTTTTCCACACCTTTCAAAAGCTCTAATCTGACCAGCCATACCAGTGTAAGAGTTTAGTTGTGCTGAACCTTAGTGTCTGCTAATGATAAATTTACTGAACACTTTTGATGGCTCTAACACAAAGGATGCAAGGACTTAATTGTCTACGTGCAGTTCTTGAGAGGTATGTTATTGCCATTTTCCCCTACTTCTGGCAATACCTATAGTATGTTCAGGTCAACCTTTTTCTCGTTCCAAGATCTTTAGGTCCTACAGTCCTTTCAAGCAACTCTGCCATTTGTTCAAGAACTCTCTCCTTATATAGCAATTTTTATTGAAACCTACAGGGAATGGGTCTGTGTTTGCAACTATATAAGCAGCTAGATTTTCTGAACCTTTCATCTTCCACCTTTGGGATAATTTTCTTACTTATGCTAAAATAGTTTCATTTTTATCAAAAGATTGCTGTTTGGAAATTTATCACCTAGTGGATCTGTAAACTTTATTAGCTGTTTATAACTACCTTTTATTTACGGGACAATTCTTCTGTGCTTTGAGTAGCTATTGCCATAGCACAAGCGATCTCACAAGCAGTTTTAAAAGATTTATTTTCTGAGTGTAATTTTTTGTGAATAGACTTGCTATTCAGTCCATATTCAACTCTATGTCAAAAAACACCAGGAAACGTACCCAAGTTACAGTTTGCAGGAAACGGTTTCAAATAATATTGCAATACAGTCAGGGCAGGCTCTCAACCTTTATACAACAGGATGTGGTGCACAGCAAACAAACCAAGTGTCTGATTGTGAAAAAAACACATTGAGTAAAGACGCTCATATGCATAGGTGCTTGCAGGATAAGACCCCACGCTTGCCAAATGTATTCGTATTTGAGAATTTGCTTTATTTCCTTATTCCATGAGAATTTGCTTTATCTAGATTTTTATATTTTACTGTAGGTCAGGATAGCTCTTTCAGAAACATGGAAAATGTATATACAAACGTCCCTTTACTTAAAAAAACTCAACCCTACCATTACTCAATGTAATGAGCTATTCTCTAAGTTGCATCACAAACAGAAATACTTATACTCTGAAGCTTATTATTGGAGGCATGCTATTACCTAGCTGTAGTATTTTTATATAGAACTGGTCAAAAATAATTCAATGTTGAAATTTGTCAATGAAAAATAGGTACATTGTTGCAAAAGGTCTTCCTGAATTTTGGACTCTCTGACTACCTCCAACATTGCCTGGGACCTAATCTAAGACACTACCCTCGCTATTCAGATCTTTATTAAAGGGGATTATCCAGACTCTCCCACCCAAAAAGAATCAAAACCTTCCTTTTCATTCAAAAGAGAAATTACTCGCAACTGAAGCATCTAGACAACTCACCACTGTACTTTACTTTATATATTTAAACTGACCCAAACATAAGCAAATAAACATGCCTGCAGCAAGATTGTCACTCAGGCTTTGTCTACACAACACAGCTTTTAGTGACACAGCCACGTTGACCCAGCTGTGTTGCTAAAAGTCGGGCAGTGCAGCCGCTGTTTGTTGGCACTTTTCCCAACAAAATACTTCCACCCCCAACGAGTGGCGTTCGCATTGTTGACAGGAGACTGCTTCTGCTGACAATGCGCTGTTTACATTGACGCTTGCCATGGCAAAACTTTTGTCTTTCACGGGGAGGACAGGGTTGCCCATAGGCTTATCCATATGGGCAACCAAACCTACAAAAAAAAAAAGTTTTGTCGCTCAGTTGCCAGTGTAGACATAACCTCACTCACTGAACTACATTTCCCAGGGTAACAAAAGGTTCACACCTCCTTCCCAGTTTTAAAAAATGAGGCTTGACTTCTACTATGCCTCCGTAATAAGCGGCTTCTAACTCCAAGGGAGAGCAAATAATGTTCCAGCTCTCACTGGTCATATTATCAACATACTGTACATGCAAATAAATTAGGTATTTTAAACAATCATTGGATAATTCATCAGCCCACTCCGGTTTGCACAAATATAGTGTATAACTGAATTTTTAAGTACTTACTTTTACACAGAAAATAACACCTTTTCTTTCCCTCCTCTCCAATATTTCCTTTAAAGGGATAGACTTTTTAACAATTCTCTTCAATCAAATTCCCTGTCTCAAAGTAAGAATTACATGCTTCAGTTCACTCTAAAGAAAGGAAAAGTCTGTTAACCAACTACAGTAGAAGGAAAACAGAATAAAACTATGCACAATACACCCATTCATACACATATTCCACATACAAAGACTGTCAGTAGGTTGTTTTCTTGTCCCATGCATTTCTATCACCTGTCCAGGCAGTTATAACATGCAAAATTTCTGTTGGAAAGACTGGCAGAATTTTGGGGGTGCAGTGACCTGTTTGACACCAGCCATGTCAGACACACAAAGGATCATGTAATACATAGGCTTATCCACATGGGCAACCAAACCTTCATTCTAAATGGAGTTTTACTTTAACAGGTGAGAATCTGTTTGGTAAAAACTGTCTTCTTCTTGACCCTGAGAGTTGCAACAGGTCCTCTTTTCCCTTTCCTGACTTTTTTTCTTGCTGTGACATATACCCAGCCTTAATATTAATACCTTTGGCTTCCACCATGTAACATCTACCAGAGTGGTGATAATGTATGTGTTCCAAATGGATTACCTTAGTGGAACCTGATTACTGAAATCTGATTTCTTATAAACTGCATGAACCTTTACTATAAATAAATAGTGAAATGCATTGAAACTATTCAGGATTTTCATTCCTGTTAATTAGAAGTATAGTTTTGCTATATCCAAGTTCACTGCAATATGGCCAATATAAGTAGATGAACATATTTCCCAACTAACAATACAGTGCAAATCAAATAATTTCCAGTGTGAGTTAGTCATTATATTCTCTAGTTCTGGTGGTCTGCATAACTTTCAGTTTTGTCCCATTCTGCTGATAAACCCCCTCTAATAATAGCACAGTTCAGTTGTTTTAAGTAAAATAGGTTTGCCACAACTCTTTCTACTAACTGCTTTGCTGTTGCATAACCTGCCAGGTATGCTAGACAGTGTCTCATATACCAACTGTGACCACAGTATTGTCTATTAAACAAAAAGTGTAAGGGCTAGGTACTGCAGGGGTACCATCCTCTTCCTCTTCCTAAGAGGGTACCATCCTCATCCTCTTCCTAAGTGAAAAGATTCATAAAGGTTACTATTGGCTTGATTTATGATTAATTCTCTTTTAGTTGCTCAGATGGCCCCCATTATCATAATGTCTGAGTGTCTCACAATCTTTAATTTAGCTATCCTCAGAGGACAGGAAGTGCTATTGTTAAGAGCTGGGTGAAAACTTGTTATGGGTTGGATTAAAACCCCATTGAGATTGATAGGCATGAACTCACCCTTCAGTTACTATAACTGTAAACCTAAGCCCCACCTAAGACAAAAGTTGTTTGTGAACCCACTAGGATCTAAGTATTGTTTTGTGCAGGGGTGTGTGTGATGTCACGGAGAAGTCAAGAACAAAGAAAGAGAGGAAAAGAAGCAGGAAAAAGCCAAGTGGGAGCCTGAAAGCATAGTGTGACTAGGGGGACCAGATGTCTCGAATTTATAGGGAGTGTCCCGATTTTGGGGTCTTTTTCTTATATAGGCTCCTATTACCCCCCACCCCGATCCTGATTTTTCACACTTGCTGTCTGGTCACCCTAACTGTGACTCTGGAAAGAGCAAGAGAGAGAGAGAGCTTTTGGGTCTGTTGTTAGCTAAAGAGGCTTGGGGACTGTAACCAAAGAAACTGCTCCTTCTGTTCTTGGTTCCTTCTGTGTTCAGAGACACAGGACTTTGTACATTCTTTGTAAATAAACAAAACTGCATCAAATAAAAGCCTATTACCAATTTCTACTCCAAACTGGAACATTCCCTTTGGCCCCAAACTTTGACTAGCTGCTCAGTTCAAAAGGGACAACACTATTATCCAAATTTTACAGATGGGGAAGCGAGATTAAGTTACTTGCCCAAAGTTACAAAGTAAGTTTATGGTGGAGCAAAAATTGAATGTGGGTGTCCCAATTCCCTCTTGATCTGCTGCTCACAAACAGGGAAGAATTGGCAGGGAAAGTAGAAGTGGGTGGCAACCTGGGCAATAGAGAAAATGAGATGGTCGAGTTCAGGATCCTTACAAAAGGAAGAAAGGAGAGCAGCAGAATATAGACCCTGCACTTCAGAAAAGCAGAGGTTGACTCCCTCAGGGAACTGATGGGCAAGATCCCATGGGAGGCTAATATGAGGGAGAAAGCAGTCCAGGAGAGCTGACTGTATTTTAAAGAAGCCTTATTGAGGGCACAGGAACAAATCATCCCCGATGTGCAGAAAGAACAGAAAATATGAAAGAGACCAGCTTGGCTTAACAGAGAACTCTTTGGTGATCTTAAACACAAAAAAAAAGCTTACAAGAAGTGAAAACTTGGACAGATGACTAGGGAGGAGTATAAAAATATTGCTCGAGCATGCAGGGGTGTAATCAGGAAGGCCAAAGCACAATTGGAGTTGCAGCTAGTAAGGGATGTGAAGGGTAACAAGAAGGGTTTCTAGGTGTGTTAGCAACAAGAAGGTGGTGAGGGAAAGTGTGGGACCCTTACTGAATGGGGGAGGCAACCTAGTGACAGATTATGTGGAAAAAGCTGAAGTACTCAATGCTTTTTTTGCCTTGGTCTTCATAGACAAGGTCAGCCCCCAGATTCCTGCACTGAGCAGCACATATGGGGAGGAGGTGAGCAGCCCTCAGTGGTGAAAAAACAGGTTAAGGACTATTTATAAAAGCTGGACATGCACAAGTCCATCAGGCCAGATGAAATGCATCCAAGTTGGCTGATGTGATTGCAGAGCATTGGCCATTGTCTTTGAAAACTTGTGGCGATCGGTGGAGATCCCAGACAACTGGAAAGGGCAAATATAGTGCCCATCTTTTAAAAAGGGAAGAAGAAGAATCAGGGGAACTACAGACTGGTCACCCTCACCTCTGTCCCTAGAAAAATCATGGAGCAGGTCCTCAAGGAATCTATTTTGAAGCACTTGGAGGAGAGGAAATGTGATCAGGAACAGTCAATATGGATTCATCAAAGGCAAGTCATGCCTGACCAACCTGATTGCCTTCTATGATGAGATAACTGGCTCTGTGATTATGGGGAAAGTGATGGACGTGATGTATCTTGACTTTAGCAAAGCTTTTGATATGGTCTCCCACAGTATTCTTGCCAGCAAGTTTAAAAAGTAAGGATTGGATGAATGGACAATAAGGTGGATAGAAAGCTGGCTTGATCATCTGGCTCAATGGGTAGTGATCAATGGCTCCATGTCTAGTTGGCAGCCGGTATCAAGCAAAGTGCTGGGCCAGTTTTGTTCAACACCTTCATTAATTATCTGGATGATGAGCTAGATTGCACCCTCAGCAAGTTCATGGATGACTCTAAAATGGGGGGGAAGAGGTAGATATGCTGGGTCCAGAGTGTCAGACAATTGGAGTATTGGACCAAAAGAAATCTGATAAGGTTCAAAAAGGATGAGTGCAGAGTCCTGCACTTAGGATGGAAGAATCCCATGCACTGCTACAAGCTGGGGACCAATTGGCTAAGCATCATTTCTCCAGAAAAGGACCTGGGGATTACAGTGGACGAGAAGCTGGATATGAGTCAACAGTGTGCCCTTATTGCCAAGAAGGTTAACGGAATATTGGGCCGCTTTAGTATGAGCATTGCCAGCAGATGGAGGGAAGTGATTATTCCCCTCTATTCAGCACTGGTGAGGCCACATCCGGAGTACTGCATCCAGTTTTGGGGCCCCCGCTACAGAGATGACGTGGACAAATTGGAGAGAGTCCAACGGAATGCAACAAAAATGATTAAGGGTCTGGGGCACATGACTTATGAGGAAAGGCTGAGGGAACTGGGATTATTTAGTCTGCAGAAGAGAAGGAGGGGATTTAATAGCAGCCTTCAACTATCTGAAGGGGGGGATCCAAAGAGGATGGAGCTAGGCTGGTCTCAGTGGTGGCAGATGACAGAACAAGGAGCAATGGTCTCAAGTTGCAGTGGGGGAGGTCTAGGTTGGATATTAGAAAAAAACTATTTCACTAGGAGGGTGGTGAAGTACTGGAATGGCTTACCTAGGGAGGTGGTGGAATCTCCATCCTTAGAGGTTTTTAAGGCTTGGCTTGGCAAAGCCCTGGGTGGGATGATTTAGTTGGAGTTGGTCCTGCTTTGAGCAGGTGGTTAGACTTGATGACCTCCTGAGGTCTCTTCCAACCCTAATCTTCTATGATTCCCAGGCCACTTCCCTGGACCTTCTGGACCTTCTCTTCCTTTGACATTTTTGTAATTGTTATTTTCATATGGAAGAGCGGGGAAAGAGGACAGAATTGTATACATCCACAGGCAAAGTTACAAATATAGTTTTTCTTCTGTGGAGCTAACTTAGACACAGATAAGGCAATTATGTCTCCATTTCTCCTTTCATAGCAAGAAGAATGATCAGTAACAAGGTTCTCACAAGGAACAGTGTGTATAATTATTCATGTTGGATATAGCAGCAGTATGCAAAGATGATCCAGTAACTTACATAGTGGAACTCCTGCCAGCAGCCTCTTTGATTACCACATCAGAATTAAACCACAGTCCAAAGTTTGATGTGTTCTCCATTTGGTGCTGGAGGAGATGGTGGGAGCGTATGAGTACAGGAAGGGTGACATTACTATCAAATACACTGCAGCGGACAAAGACAACCAAGTGATGTCTGTTGGCAAAGTGAAAGGATCAGATTTTTTTTTAAATATCAAAAAATTGAGATCCTAGAATTGCATGGACTTCACTGAAAAAGTACAGCATTAGCATAAAAGCCAGCACATTCTAGGCAACAGCTGTCCTGATTGCCATCTTTCCCTCTTCCCCAGTATAATCTTTCCTGCATAGGAATCATGTTTATTTGTGTCTTCTACAGCATCAAGCACAATTCTGCTGCAGGCTGGTGCTGTGAATGCTGTGGTGCACCAATCCCCTGAAGGTATGGTAGCATGCTGGGTGTACTGCAGGTTCAGAAGAAGCATGGGTAAAGCTCTAAGCCAGAGGTGGCCAACCTGAGCCTGAGAAGGAGACAGAATTTACCAATGTACATTGCACAGTAATATGTCAGCAGCCCCCCACCCCCATATCAGCTTCCCCACCCTGCTCACAGTGCCTCCCCTTCCCTACCCACACCTCCCAATCAGCTGTTTTGTGGCATGCAGGAGACCCTGGGGGAGGGGGGAGGAGCAAGGGCACTGCAGGCTTAGGGGAGGAGGCAGGAACGGGTGGAGTGGGGGCAGGGCCTTTCGCAGAGCCAGGGGTTGAGCAGTGAGCACCCCCTGGCACATTGGAAAGTTGGCGACTGTAGCTCCAGCCCCTGAGTTGGAGCCGCATATTAACTTCTGAAGAGCCGCATTTGGCTCCGGAGCCACAGGTTGTCCACCCCTGTTCTAAGCACTAGGTCCTTCAGGCTCTAGTCCTCATAAATAATCACAGTCTGAGGCATAACAAAAGATGCTTTACTAGAGGGCTGACAGAGATAAAAAGTGAAATTACCTTGGGCACAATTGCTTTAAAGTCATAGAAGACAGGAGAGATTCCAGAAGACTGGAAAGGGGTAAATATAATGCCAATCTATAAAAAGGGAAATAAGGACAACCAGGGAAATTACAGATCGGTCAGCTTAACTTCTGTACCCAGAAAGATAATGGAGCAAATAATTAAGCAATCAATCTGCAAACATCTAGAAAATAATAAGGTGATAAGTAACAATCAGCATGGACTTGTCAAGAACAAATGTTGTCAAACCAACCTGATAACTCTCTTTGACAGGGTAACAAGCCTTGTGGATAGGGGTAAGCGGTAGATGTGGTATATCTTGACTTTAGTAAAGCTTTTGATACTGTCTCGCATGACCTTCTCATAAACAAATTCGGGAAATGCAACCTAGATGGAGCATAAGGTGAGTGCATAACTGGCTGGAAAACTTTTCCAGAGAGTAGTTATCAGTGGTTGACAGTCATGCTGGAAGGGCATAACGAAAGGGGTCCCACAGGGATCAGTTCTGGGTCCGGTTCTGTTCAATATCTTCAGAAATGATTTAGATAATGGCATAGAGAGTACACTTATCAAGTTTGCAAGACGATACCAAGCTGGGAGGGTTCAAGTGCTTTGGAGGATAGGATAATTCAAAATGATATCGACTAACTGGAGAACTAGGCTGAAGTAAATACAATGAAATTCAGTAAGGACAAATGCAAAATACTCCACTTAGGAAGGAACAATGAGTTGTACATGTACAAAAAGGGAAATGACTGCCTAGGAAGGAGTACTGCGGAAAGGGATCTGAGGGTCATAGTGGATCACAAGCTAAATATGAGTCAACAGTGTAATACTGTTGCAAAAAAAGCAAACATCATTCTGGGATGTATTAGCAGCAGTGTTGTAAGCAAGACACAAGAAGTAATTCTTCCACTCTACTCCATGCTGATTAGGGCTCATTTGGAGTATTGTGTCCAGTTCTGAATGCCACATATCAGGAAAGATGTAGACAAATTGGAGAAAGTCCAGAGAAGAGCAACAAAAATGACGAAAGGTCTAGAAAACATGACCTCTGCGGGAAGACTGAAAAAATTGGGTTTGTTTAGTCTGGAAAAGAGAAGGCTCCCGGTGGGGCGGGGGAGACATAATGGTTTTCAAGGACATCAAAGGTTTTTACAAGGAGGAGGGAGAAAGATTCTCTGAGAATAGGACTTCTGAGAATAGGACGAGAAGCAATAGGCTTAAATTGCAGCAAGGGAGGTTTAGGTTGGACATTAGGAAAAACTTCCTAACTGTCAGAGTGGTTAAGCACTGGAATAAATTGCCTAGGGAGGTTGTGGAATCTCCATCATTGGAGATTTTTAAGAGCAGGTTAGGCAAACACCCAGGGATGGTCTCGATAATACTTAGTCCTGCCATGAGTGCAGGGGACTGTATTAGATGACCTCTCAAGGTCCCTTCCAGTCTTATGAGTCTATGATTCTATGAAATTACAAAATAGATGAACTAACAGTTAACTCAGCAACCCAAGGGGATATTCACTCCAGCCACCCCCTCTCCTAGAGGCAACCCTAAACCTGCAGATCCTCCAACCAGAGTTCAGTCCTTTGGTCCTGTCACAGCTACCCCGTCTGAGACCAGCTCTCAGCCTTTCAGTCCCAATTCCTAAACTGCCCAGCCTTCTTTCCTCAACCAGCTCCCAAGCTGTACCAAGAGATTTAAAAATTTTATTAAAACTTATGTTAAGATTATCTAAGACATGGCTTAATTAAAAAGTTTCTATTCATCTGGGTATAATGCTTAAATTATCCAAAAGCAGCAAGTTTGGTTTAAAAAGGCATAAAATGTATTAGTTGATAATCCACAATATCCCAAATTAGGGTTAATAAATTTAACAGTACAGTTTAAATATCAGTATTCAGCTATTCAGATACATCACACATATAAAGTTATACTAAGAGTTGCTTATGGAAAATAAATATAGTAATGAGTGTAAATTGTCCCTCAGTAATTGAGAATATAGGGTAGGTTTTCCCTGAATACATATGGTCCATTAGAGAAGTATTTCGGCTACTTTCCTGTCTTCACTTCTCATTGGCACTGTAGCTCACTTCTCCTAATGTCCAACAATATGTTCTAAATAAATGTCCCTTGAACACCTGATAGTGTCTGACATCATGAGTCGCTGCATCTGCCAGGCATAGCACGGACTTATTCTGTATTCCCATAACATTCACTCATTACTGGGATCCCATGCACTCTGGTGATCAGCATGTGTATTTGAACCTCACAACTCCTAGCTCTCAAGGCATCAGCTGGAGAGCGTGTGTATTTCTGCACCTTTTGAGATTTGGCATAGTGGAAAGACAAAGGCTGTGTCCTGAAGAGGATGCCATTCGGCTATACCACACTTTGTGCTCCCCACTTCCAGGGGAGTGTACCGCAGTCCAGTGGTCCAGCTAATTCCTCAGTGGCAAGTGGGGTGAGGGGGCAACCTGGGCCCACCCACTACTCCGGGTCCTGGCCAGGGACCCTGTAAATAGCAGCCATGTGCTGCATCCCCTCCAACCTCTCAGTTTACTTCCCTGGGCTGCTTCCCTGTAGCCCTGGCATCTTCTCCGCCCTTATCTCAGGGCCTCAGCAAGCCAGTCTTAGCAGTCAGCCAGGAGCTCACTCATACTCCCCTGATCCTACCCAGCACTGCTCTGTCAAAGGTGCTAGCTTTCCTCTTCCTGCAAGGCAGCCAGAATTCCCTCCTCGAGCTCCAGGGAGCAACTGAAGCTGCAGCCCTTCTTATATAGGCCAGCCCAGCTCTGATTGGCTGCTCCTTGTAGCGCCTCTCTAATTGACCGCCTCCTGCGCAGACTCCCTAGGGCTCTACTAACCCCTTATGGGCCAGTGTGGAGCAGATGCCCCATCACAGGCATGCAACTGAACTGGACAAATGGATGGCATCCTTCAGGATCCTCTCAAGTATGGTCCTCACTCTTAGAGCGATAATTGTGTACTCCATGTTCTTTACCTGTGGCACCAGGACTCCCAGCTCATGACGTTCCTCACACTATCCAGTAGGAAGCAATATGCTTCTCCAGCTGTCAAGTCATGTCTCAGGCGTCAGTCCAAAGTGAAGCAAAGTCTCCCACATCTCTTCCAAATTCATCTTCCAAGGAGCCACTACACTTGATCTTAACCAAAAGGCCAAAAAGCAAATGACTGCCACTGCTAATGGACTGTATTTATTCAGGGACAACCTACCCTAAATTCTCAATTACTGGGGGACAACCTCCACTCATTACTGAATTTTTCTACAGCCTACTACTAGTATAACTTTCCTTGATTGATGTACCAGCGTATTTGGATACTGATATTTAAATTGTATTGTTACATTTATTAACCCTAATTTGGGATATTTCAGACGATCAACTAATGCATTTTATGACTTCTTTTGGATAATTTAAGTATTATACCCAGGTGAATAGAAAATTTTTAATTAAGCTGTGTTTAGATAATTTTAACATAAGCTTTAATAAAATATTTAAATTTGTTCTTATCAGTTAAATTAGTGATGCAGAAACTACACCAACTAGAAAGCTCAAATTATGATCCTGAAGATGACTTCTGATAAGAAGATGGAGTCTATAGCTGCTGCTTCAAAAGAAGTTCTTTTTTCTGAAGACCTTCATCTTCTGCTTCAGAGACTGAAGCACAGACCAAGAAGATGATCACTCCATTGCGGATTCCACAGACTATTTCAAGTACTGCATGGACAGTTCCTGCTCCAAGGAATCCCTGTTGGGAAATGGCTTATAAGAAGATCCTCAGAGCTTCCAGGACACTGCAGATGAGTTTCATTGTGGGGAAAAGCAGCACATCCTCAAAGAACACCCACCAAGATACTGTTACGGGGGGGGGGGGTCTCTAGGACTGCTGCAGGGGACATCACAGCCAGGATAAACATTGCTTTGCACACCTTTCAACAGAAGGATGTCACAAGGAGAACTTTTGTCACCTCTTCCACTGCCAAGGTGATCCTGATGCTGGAGGTGCTCCGCCTATTCGAAATGCCATCCAGGAAAGTACCACCACTGAAAGGAATAGCACCTCCTTGGAAATCCAACCCGCTCCATGGAGCCTCAACACCTCTCTAGATGCTGGCCAAGCTGAACCTCCTGATACTACTCCCCCAGATCAAGGAGAACCATCTAGCAAGACAGTTCAAGTGACTGAACCCCATCCAACACAGGAAGGCAGTACCCCACAGTTCTGGGTCTCCCCCTCCCAGGGGAACCCCCACCTCCTATCCCTACCTCGCCTCAGTCTTAGGCTCCTGCCAGTCACCAGCTAGGCCCCGCACCCTGGGGCAGACTGCAGTATGAGCCACTCATCACAGGCAAGGTTGGGTTTCGACCTGCTGCCTCTGGCTACCCATGGGCTGCTCCCTGCAACTCCAGTGTCTAATAGGCCTTAACAGGCCTGCAGTCTGGTACTTTCCTAGGCCAGAGCTCCCCAGCTCCCTTGGCCTGTCCCCAGCCCTGCTCCCCTCCAGATACTTAGTTAAGCCCCTGCAGCCAGGCCCTTCTCTCTCTCAAGGCAGAGAGAGACTCTCTCTGGGCTTCTATCTCACAGCCTTTATAGAGCCAGCTGGACCCTAACTGGGGCATGGCCCCCAACTGAGGCTGCTTCCCCAATCTGCCCCCCTGCCTTTCTTCTGCAACAGCCCTCTCTCAGGGCTGTTTTAAATCCCTCTGGGCCCGAGCGATTGTCCACCCCGGTGCATGATCATTAGAGGCATGAAACAGACTTCCCATCCCGTAAGAATTTAAGATTTCAGAACATTTTCCCATCTTGAAAAGTCAAAATCTCAAAAAAAATTTCAAATAAAAAATCCTCCTTCTCACCCACCCACCCACCCCCGCCCCCCAAAATTCAGACGTTATGTTTTGATTTTGACTTTTTTTCTACTATAAATTAACTTAAATTTCTAAATAAAAAGTCATTTGAACCCCAACATTGGATCTTTTTTGTTTCAAAATATGTCAAGATATCCTGTTTCAACAGTTCCTAAAAAAAAATGTCAAAACAGGCAATTTATCAAATTTTCTTTCATGCAGATGTTTTTGGTGTTGACGAAACATCATTTTCCAGTGAAAAACACCTGTTATTGAAAAATTCCTGGCCAGCTCTTGTGGTAATGTATTTACAGGTTGTATCATGATTAGGCTTGGCAGAATTCAATTTTTTTTAATAATTTCAATTGATAATGTTTGTTTTAAGTTTTTTTTTTCATTTTTAATCTATTTAAATTTTCACAGTTGTAAGAAATTATGGAGGAGATCAGCCAACGTTTATTTAATGACAGAAGATGTTGACATTAAAGAAGTGAAAGCTTTATAACCACTAAAACACAAATTGTCAACATCACACATCAAAATATACAAAGTAAACATCCTGAAACCAAACTCTAATAAATTCTGAAGTTGCATTTTGCTTTCTTTGCCCAACTGTAAATTTTGATTATCAGTGGAAATGTTTTTTCATCAATTTGTATGGGTGGTGAAATTGACATTTACCAACATTCACCAAAAAAAACCCCTAATCTTACCAAACCTTAACATGATACATGTGTATAAGGGGGAAGGGGCAAATTAAAGGTGTACAGGCAACCCTAATTCTGGCATTTCTTGACTTTTGAAAGCTTGACTTTCCGACATTACTAATGTCCTTTTAGCATAGCATTCTTGTATGTAATATACTGTATATTTTATTAATTACCTTCTAAATAAAGCATACCATGTAAAGAACATTGCTACTAAGTAAAACTTTTCCAGAACTTAAACCCATTGAACGTTTTATAAGCAGGTAGCATATGTGAGTTACTCAGCTTTTTCAGCTCTCTAACGGCACAGTCCCACAAGGTGCTGATCTCACAGGAGGCACTCTTCTCCTTACAAAATCAAGCAAGGATGGAGTATCTATTTTCACAATAACAGTTTCTCTGGTTTTGGTAAAGATAATGAACTAATAC
Source organism: Lepidochelys olivacea (assembly GCF_965140295.1). Taxonomy (NCBI): domain Eukaryota; kingdom Metazoa; phylum Chordata; order Testudines; family Cheloniidae; genus Lepidochelys; species Lepidochelys olivacea. Next base: position 36,517,037 of record NC_140413.1, on the reverse strand, counting down.
TGATAGATAAATGTATCAAGCTTGGGTTTTGTTCTCTGAAGCATTCAAATGGATACACCCATCCTATTTAAATAGTAACAAGAGAATAAACCTTGGTCTTACAGAAATAAAAATTAAACCTCCTCCTCTAAAGTTTTTCCAATATAATAAAATTCAATAAGCTTACTCAGAAAGAAATTCAGCATGTTCCTTGTGGAAGGGATAAATATACTCATTATTAAAGGACACTTGGAAAGATATTACAGACAATTAGTTCATAAGCTTTTCATCGTGAGGTATTTCAGCAAGACACAGCTGAAATGATCGCCCCTCCTTGTGGCACATGCTTCTGCATCCTCCTGCCAAAATGACAGTTGTGCTAGTGTTAATAATCAGTATAGGTCATTGCTCTGGGCAGGATCTGTACCTTGAGCAGTTAAGTTGTAGGCTGTGGACAAAAATGAGCAGTGTGGCTACCTGGAACTAGTTTAATTTTGTGAGTTGTCAGGATCATACTATTTCTGCCCACAGTCCCCAGAAGGGACAGACAAATTCTCCCACAATACCCTATGAAAACATTTGTTGAATGATATGGTGTGCTGATGCTACAAACCTTGGGACATGCCCCAGAATTCTTCAATTATTTCTACACTAAAAATGCTACAGCAGTGTAGTGCTGTTGTGTAGACACTGGCTACAGCAATGGAAGGGGTTCTTCCATTGCTGTAGTGAATCCACCAAAAGGTGGCAGCTAGGTTAACGAAAGAATTCTTCCATTGATCTAGAGCTTTCTAAACCGGGGTTTAAATCAGTTTGACTACGTCTCACAGGGTGTGAAATTTGTCACAGTCCTGAGCAATGTAGTAAAACTGACCTAAGATTGTAGCATAGACCACTCCTTTGTGTCACGCACAAATTGAGTACAGTGCCAGTGTGGGTACAAGCCATTAGCGCAACCACATGGAACTCTATTGTTATTTTGTCATGTGGTTGCACTCTATTATGCCAGTCTGACTCAAGGGAATTCACTTGAGGCTGAATCACTAGAAAAAATTCTGTAACATTGACATACCCACGGCGGGGGGTTGCCTAGAGTTAATTGAGTGTCAGCTAACTAGAGGTAGTTAACATCTGGCTAGTCTAGATGCTCCCCAAACATTTGTTCCAGATTACAAACATTTGTGGTTTGCCCAAGGGATAAGGATAGGGTAAACTGTAAATGTTTGTATCCTGGAACAGTTGTTTGGGGGGTATCCAGACTGGCCTTTAAAAAGGAGTTAACTACCTCGAGATAACTGGAAATCAACTCTAGGTAAAAAACCTCTGGTAAAAACAACGTGTGTGACTAAAGGCAGTCAGCATATTTGCTACAAAATGTTTCTTCACAAAAAGATCCTGTCTCATCAAAGCCTAAATATTTTGCAGAGATTTGTCTATTTCAACAGAGTTTTCAATGGGAAGGGTGGACTCTCCAGTCACTGCTAGAAGAGGTGGGTGGGAGAGTGTGTGACTGAGTCAAAAACCTTACATTTTTGATCAAAATATGGACATTTCCAACACAATTCTATTTTGAAAACACATCCAGTGTGGAACAAAGGCAACATTTGAAACTTTGAAGTTGTTGCAAAATAGAATTGTCATTCTCTGGCCAGCTCTGTATATGATCAAGAAGATGAATGGAAACTCTGGGTCTTCTAAGGCATGGGGCTGGCTTTGCTCCAAATATCCAAGTACCAAAGAGGTACTTCCAAGGGTTTCCTAGTACATCTGAAGAAAAAGAACATCTCTGCAAATAGTCAAGTGAATAGTCTCCAACTTTGATAGGTTCACTATACCAGTACTGATATAAAAATATTCCTTACAGTGACTATTTTATCTCTGACTTAGGTATTTATAAGCACCTTGGTATCTAAGCACATAGAATCAATTAAATAGTGTTTTGCTCTTTCCCCATTCCCTGGGGATCTATAGCTGGTTTTTGTTCTTTGTGTTTTTTGGGGAATGTACAGGGCATTTAGCATTTGCAGCATTTTACATTTTTGATATATGTGGCATCAAATTTAGACCATTACCATTGTGAACCTCTTAATATACAGTAACTCCTCACTTAAAGTCGTCCCGGTTAACATTGTTACGTCGCTGATCAATTAGAGAACATGTTCATTTAAAGTTGTGCAATGATCCCTTATAATGTAGTTTGGCAGCCGCCTGCTTTGTCCACTGCTTGCAGAAAGAGCAGCCCACTAAAGCTAGCTAGTGGGGGCTTGGAACCAGAGTGGACCGGCAGCCCCCCCCCCCCCGCCCCAGCTCCCCTAAGTTACTATGCAGCAGATTACCAATTGCCAGGCAGTTCAACTGTCCCTCCCCACTCTGCCCTGTGCTGCTTCTGTCCTCTGCCTTGGAGCTGCTCCCAGGAGCCTCCTGGTTGCTGGGGGGGGAGTGTTAATGTCAGGGTGTCCCCCATCCCTCCTTTACCCCATTGGGCCATCTCCACAGAGCAGTGGGGGCATACAACAGGGCTCAGGACGGAGGGAGCTTGCTGGCAGCAGCTGCTGTCTCAACTTGCTGATCTACTTAAAAAGGCAGTGTACTTAGAGTGGGGGCAGCGTACTTAAAGGAGCAATACACATCTCTCTCTCTCTCACACACACACACACACACACACTGTGTGTGTCTCTGTCTCTCTCTTTGCCATGCTGTCTCCCCTCCCTCCAGTCGTGCTGCTTTGTAGAGTGCGAGGCTACATTAACTGCAATGTGTTAAGCCTTGAGGGCTCAGCCGAGTGCTAGTTCATCATTTAGCAGTGAGGCATTCCCTGGGAAATATCCCACCCTCTTCCACCCTCTGCCTTCACCACCTCAACCAAGCTTCACAGTCATCATTGCTGTGTACAGCATTAAACTGTTTAAAACTTATACTGTGTATATGTGTGTATATATAGAAAATATAGTCTTTTGTCTGGTGAAAAAAATTTCCCTGAAACCCTAACCCCCACTATTTACATTAATTCTTATGGGGAAATTGGATTCGCTTAACATCGTTTCGCTTAAAGTAGCATTTTTCAGGAACATAAAACTACAACGTAAATTACTGTAAATGAGAAGGGAGTTGAGGAGTGCATATAAAATGGACTTAACTGTGTCCATAAGTCCGGTGATGCTAAACTCTTTTTCTTTTGTACTATATAAAACCTACTTCTGCAGCATCAATTGAAGTACTGGTACTGTACTCAAGCCTTCAGAGATTTGGGTTTATACTAAGAAATCTAAGCTCTGGAACCCTCAGGTTCATGATACTTAAAATGAGAGATGACCTGATAAGAAAAGATTCATATTTTATTATGCCATTGCCCACATTTTTGGTCCAACATTGTAATCATTAATCCACTGAGTGATGGAGGAATGGCTGGAATTTTTAAAAACCTCTAACCAATCAAAAGCATTCCCATTATTTGAATATCAGAGCTTATTTGATGATAAAAATTAACTAATAACTAAAGGAGGATCATGTAAATCTGATCTAAATTAATTTTTAAAATGTGCTTCCAAATGACTCAGAAAACAAGAGTTTCTTAGGAAGCCTGGTCTAACAGAGGAAAATGAATAAAATCATTTCAAAAAAATGTACCTTATTCCTCCTATAACCTTGACACCCACTCTAAATTATTTATGTCACTATCCTTGGTGCTAAGGGCAGATTGCAAAGAAGGATCTTGAATTAAAAGTGCCACCTGCAAACTAGAATGTATTGATACTGTAGCTCTGACAAATAGGTACAGAATGAGTCAGATCTTTTTGATATTCTGATTCTAGGAGATAATGCGGAAATGATTAGTCCCAAGGATTCTATCTAATATTTGTTGCAAATGTGATGCTTTACAACTGACAAAGGTGTTTTCCGTTTGGTTTTGTGCCATTATTTTGTCTCATTGAAGTAAGACAAACAACCTTTCCTTTAACTTCACTGTTAGGTTAGTTTTAAGTGGTAAAAGATTGTTAATATTGCAAAGCTATCTTCTTCAGCAAGATTTTTTTGGAAGCCGAATGATTACTGTATTTTTAAGGTATTTCCTTTACAACTTCTGCTGTGTAGTGGTGGGAAAATAGGAAGAATCCTTTCTGAAGGATTTCTGAATTCATTTGAAGAAAGTTTTCAATTGCAACATAGAAGTTAATGAAAGCTTTTAATAAAAAAAGATAAAAGATGCTGCAAATTGTTGCATTGTCCAATAAATCTCACCTGGGACACAATATTACAGGATAAAAAGCAGCATTACCCCCCATTGAAATAAATATATGTAATATATTTAATAAGATACATATTTGGAGAAGGGACTGATACTATATGTCGATATTACAGGTTTGTACAGTGCTAGCACAATGGAGCTATGACCTTGTTGAGGCCTGGAGGCGCTATCATAATATAAATGTTAAATAATAATAAACGAAATCAAGGAAATGTACATGTTCAAACCAGGATTAAGAAGAGGCATTTTGAAAGATGCTTACATATGCAGTATTCTATATAATTGGTCATTAAGTCATAAGCACATATTATAATACAACCAGTATTATATATAGACAATAAGAAGAGACATATAGACAATAAGACAATATAGAAGAGACATATCTTTTCATTTATATGAAGACTGCTATAACCCTGATACCTTTGTATCCTTGTTGAGTATTATTAACTATCAGTTTTTCTCTCTCAGTATTGTCACAGTTACAAGGTTAGCTATACCTTTTATCCGCTTCACTTCAGTCTCTCTCAAGTGTACCCTTTCAAGTTACAATGCCTGTATCATCACTCTTCTCAGGGTGGAATGCACAATACTCCCTCCCACAGACTGGGTCCCTGGGCTACAACACCCTTGTTTACCAATGTGTTTCCTCAGCAAGTCCAGCTGGGTTTGGCACCTGCAAGAGACTTCCCTTCAGGAGCTGTGACCAGTAGGTGATATAGCAACTCAGAGCAACTTCTTCAAAACTAAGTATTATTTATTTGCATCAGTAAAAAAGATAGAACTCACAGAAAAGGACTAAAACAACAGCTTACACACATTTGTTTTACCGAAAGGTTGGGTAGGTATAACTTGTCCCAGACACAATGAAAAGAGGGATAGTCTGCTTCCCAGAAGTCACTTCCGCCTTCTGTTTCTCTCTCAGCTTCAGCACTGAAGCTCCAAAGTTCATTGTTTCATTCTGTCCATTTAGATTCTCCCTTCTAGAGTTATCAGCCAGCTTGTTGATCAGAGCATGCTGGGGTAAAACTTCAAAGGAATCAGCCTCTGTATCGTTTGTTAAGTACTAGTGACTGGGTTATCTGAAGCCATTGACATTGGTTCCTGCAGACTTGAAAGCCACCTAAATCCACTTGCAAAGTAGATTAAGTTAAACTGTACAAAGACACTCTTAAAGCTTGTCTACGCTTGAAATGCTATGGTGGCACAACTGCATCACTGCAGGTGGGCCACTCTGTCACTTCAGTGTGGACACTACCTACAAAAATGTGGAGGGTACTCCCATTGGCCTAGGTAATCCACTTCAGTGAGAGGCAGTAGCTAGTTTGATGGAAGAATTCTTCTGTTAATCTAGTGCTGTCTACACTGGGGGTTAGGTCGATTTAACTACGCCACTTAGAAATGTGGATTTTTCATACCCCTAGTGAAATAGTTAAGCCAATTTGATTTGCTAATGTAAAGCAGACCTTGGTGCAGAAGAGCGTCCACTTGAAAAGCTAGTGTGGAATAGCTATTTTGATCTGTTTTCCCATGTAGCCAACCCCTAAAGCTGACTTAATCCCTATTTATTTTTTAGCAAGCAACACAATAAGCGCACAAACCAATAGCCATAAAAATATTGGAAATATCTCCCACATTCTTCACAAATATTATGTCATCTTGCAGCCTTATTGGCTCAGACGCATGGATTCAGTTTCTCTATTGGGGCTGTAGTCATTCCTACGAAAAACTCCACTATTTACTCAGTGGTCTGATTTATCAAAAAGAAAATGACAAGAGAAAAGAAAACTAACAAGAGACAGAAAGACACTAAAACTTAAATACATAAGGTTTAAAATGTAGTTAAAAATGTTATTCGAAGGGGCCTCCTTATACCCCTTGAATTCTGGAATTGCTGAGGTTCAGATACTTAAAATACTTATAAAAGTTACAAATAAAAAAAAAGACTTATCAGGTTCTTTCATGTTACCCAATAAGGTGATTTCTTTATCCTGCGGAGAAACCAATAGGAGACAACTTCATCTGGATGTCATCTGATTGGCTACGTTATGAAAGCAGACTGACTGATAGCCAATTGCAACATAAAACGGATGTTCATGGAATAGGATAATAATGTGTTAATGATGAAGTTAACACTGAGAAGAAAAGCAATTTTTGAGAGCGGTGTCTTGGATTCAGAGTAGTTGTTTGGACCAGAAGACCACTGGTGCTGACTTAAAGGGGACAAACACAGCTGTTCATCTATCTTTGAACAAGGTAGGAACAGTAACATGAACTACAAGAAGAAAAGGAGTACTTGTGGCATCTTAGAGACTAGCCAATTTATTTGAGCATGAGCTTTCGTGAGCTACAGCTCACTTCATCGGATGCATACCGTGGAAACTGCAGCAGACTTTATATGCACACAGAGATCATGAAACAATACCTCCTCCCACCCCACTGTCCTGCTGGTAACAGCTTATCTAAAGTGATCATCAAGTTGGGCCATTTCCACAAACAAATCCAGGTTTTCTCACCCTCCACCCCCCCCCCCCCACACAAACTCACTCTCCTGCTGGTAATAGCCCATCCAAAGTGACAACTCTCTACACAATGTGCATGATAATCAAGGTGGGCCATTTCCTGCACAAATCCAGGTTCTCTCACCCCCTCACCCCCCTCCAAAAAACACACACACAAACTCACTCTCCTGCTGGTAATAGCTCATCCAAAGTGACCACTCTCCCTACAATGTGCATGGTAATCAAGGTGGGCCATGTCCAGCACAAATCCAGGCTTTCTCACCCCCCCCCTTTTCCCGGGGACACACACACACACAAACTCACTCTCCTGCTGGCAATAGCTCATCCAAACTGACCACTCTCCAAGTTTAAATCCAAGTTTAACCAGAATATCTGGGGGGGGGGGGCTAGGAAAAAACAAGGGGAAATAGGCTACCTTGCATAATGACTTAGCCACTCCCAGTCTCTATTTAAGCCTAAATTAATAGTATCCAATTTGCAAATGAATTCCAATTCTGCAGTTTTTTGCTGGAGTCTGGATTTGAAATTTTTTTGTTTTAAGATAGCGACCTTCATGTCTGTGATTGCGTGACCAGAGAGATTGAAGTGTTCTCTGATTGGTTTATGAATGTTATAATTCTTGACATCTGATTTGTGTCCATTTATTCTTTTACGTAGAGACTGTCCAGTTTGACCAATGTAAATGGCAGAGGGGCATTGCTGGCACATGATGGCATATATCACATTGGTGGATGTGCAGGTGAACGAGCCTCTGAGAGTGTGGCTGATGTTATTAGGCCCTGTGATGGTGTCCCCTGAATAGATATGTGGGCACAGCTGGCAACGGGCTTTGTTGCAAGGATAAGTTCCTGGGTTAGTGGTTCTGTTGTGTGGTATGTGGTTGTTGGTGAGTATTTGCTTCAGGTTGCGGGGCTGTCTGTAGGCAAGGACTGGCCTGTCTCCCAAGATTTGTGAGAGTGTTGGGTCATCCTTTAGGATAGGTTGTAGATCCTTAATAATGCGTTGGAGGGGTTTTAGTTGGGGGCTGAAGGTGACGGCTAGTGGCGTTCTGTTGTTTTCTTTGTTAGGCCTGTCCTGTAGTAGGTAACTTCTGGGAATTCTTCTGGCTCTATCAATCTGTTTCTTCACTTCCGCAGGTGGGTACTGTAGTTGTAAGAAAGCTTGACAGAGATCTTGTAGGTGTTTGTCTCTGTCTGAGGGGTTGGAGCAAATGCGGTTGTATCGCAGAGCTTGGCTGTAGACGATGGATCGTGTGGTGTGGTCAGGGTGAAAGCTGGAGGCATGTAGGCATGTGCTGGAAATGGCCCACCTTGATTATCATGCACATTGTAGGGAGAGTGGTCACTTTGGATGAGCTATTACCAGCAGGATAGTGAGTTTGTGTGTGTGTTTTTTGGAGGGGGGTGAGAGAACCTGGATTTGTGCAGGAAATGGCCCACCTTGATTATCATGCACATTGTAGGGAGATGGGCTATTACCAGCAGGAGAGTGAGTTTGTGTGTGGGGGGTGGAGGGTGAGAAAACCTGGATTTGTGCTGGAAATGGCCCAGCCTGATGATCACTTTAGATAAGCTATTACCAGCAGGACAGTGGGGTGGGAGGAGGTATTGTTTCATATTCTCTGTGTGTATATAAAGTCTGCTGCAGTTTCCATGGTATGCATCCGATGAAGTGAGCTGTAGCTCATGAAAGCTCATGCTCAAATAAATTGGTTAGTCTCTAAGGTGCCACAAGTACTCCTTTTCTTTTTGCGAATACAGACTAACACGGCTGTTACTATGAACTACAAGCATATTCTAAATAAATAGACCAGGAGAAATTATCTTGGGTTTGTGTCCACCCATCATAAGAACGTAAAAACAGCCATACTAGCTCAGACAAATGGTCCCTTTAGCCCAGCACCTGTCTTCCATCAGCAGCCAAAGCCAGGTGCTTCAGAGGGAATGAACAGAATAGGTAATCATCCCTTGTCATCCACTCCCAGCTTCTGACAAATGGAGGCTAGGGACACTCAGTGCATGAGGTTGCAGCCTGCCCATCCTGGCTACTAGACAGTGATTGAACTATCCTCCATGAATTTATCTAGTTATTTTTCACCCCTGTTATAGTTTTGGCCTTCACAACATCCCATGGCAATGAGCTCAATGGGTTGACTGTGCGTTGTCTGAAGAAGTACTTCCTTTTGTTTGTTTTAAACCTGCTGCTTTTTAACTTCATTGGGTGACCCCTAGTTTTTGCATTATGTGAAGTAATAAATAACATTTCCTTATTCACATTCTCCACACCAGTCAAGATTTTATAGACCTCTATTATATCTCCCTTTACTCATCTCTTTTCCAAGCTTAAACGGTCTCAGTCTTTTTAATCTCTCCTCATATGGAAGCTTTTCCATACCCCTAATCATTTTTGTTGCCATTCTTTGTACCTTTTCCAATTCCAATATATCTTTTTTGAGATGGGGCAACCAGATCTTCACGCAGTATTCCAAATGTGCGCATAGCATGGATTTATATAGAGGCATTATGATATTTCAGGTCCTCTCAGAGGTCTAGAGAGGCCCAGGCCACTTACAGCTTTTGAGGCCCCAGCCATAATCAAAATAAAAAATGACGACACATGGAAACAAAAGAAGGCACCAAAAAAAGAGTAAGACATAATTTGAATATTTTTTTATTTAACAAATGCTTTTCTAGCCTTTTTCTGTGCAAAATGCACTAATTATTGAGGAAAAATCTAGCTTTTGTGCAATGTCACAATTGATATTAAGCATGGCGAGCCCATTCAAACTCTCTTGTCCCATAGGTGAACGGTGATAGTTTTTTACCTGCTTCAACACATTGAAGGTGCATTCATCTGAATCCACTGATGCAGGCAAACTGACAAAAATACGCAACATGTAGCCAACCATATTTGAAATGTTCTGCTATAAATAAGTAGCATATCCACACTTGAAATGCTCTACTGTAAATAGTAGCCTATTTACACCTCAAATGTTCTAAATATGTAGCCTATCCACACTTGAAATATTCTGCTGTAAATAAGTAGCTTATCTACACTTGAAATCTTCTCCTGTAAACATGTACACAAATGCTGAATGGTACACAGATGCTGAAAAGAATCAAAATGAAGGAATACTAATTAAGATCACAAAACGAAACAGTCGGACAGCTTATTATCCTTATTACTGAATCAAAACTCAAGCACGCAAGATATAATATAATAGGCTGAGCTGAAAACAAAGGCATGACATATATATAGTAAACACAGACACAGATACAGACAAAGGGATAGTGTCCAAAACTTTCAAACGTGTGTCCTCACAAAACTCACTGTACAAGATTGTCCTCACAAATTTTCACCGTGAATCTGGGCCTATAGACTATGAAAGCTTATGACGATGGCCAAGCTACCAAGCTAGGGCTCAACCAACCAACCAGTCACTCTTTTAACTACCATATGAAGATAATAATGAGGAATTCTCACACATAAATAATTCCTTAGTCAAATAGATGTAAAACTATAAAGACACTAAAATGTAACAATTCTCTACCTTTCAACATTCACTTGATCCAGCACCAGCCACTAGTGGTGGTTTGTTTTTTAATCAGTTGATCTGAGAGGACACATTCATCATGGTCCAATCTTGTGCCATCAGAACCAATATATTTTTATTAATATTTATGAACATTTTTAATTCTTTAATATAACAAAATCTGTATCAGTTAACAAAAAAATTATGTCTTGTACCAAATCACATCTCTTCATTGCTTAAATTTGCAGCTCTAAGCTGAGAGAATGTATCACATTTTGGTCTGATAGGAATGTGCATAAAAACAAGTTGTGAAACTTATCAAATGCAAAAAAATTAATAAGTGTCTAAATTTGAGGCCCTGGCCAAATGGCCCTCCTGGCTCCCCCTATGATTGGCCCTCTGATATTTTCTGTCTTATTATCTATCCCTTTCCTAATGGTTCCTAACATTCTGTTAGCTTTTTTGACTGCCACTGCACAATGAGTGGATGTTTTCTGAGAACAACTCACAATGACTCTGAGATCTCCTTCTTGAGTGGTAACAGCTAATTTAGACCCCATCATTTTGTAAGCATAGTTGGGATTATATTTGCCAATGTTCATTATGATCTCGCCTAATGAAGAATTAAGACATACAAGAAGTCTAAAATTCTTTATCCTGCTCAGCCAAGGGTAAACTATAAATGTTTGTGTCCTGGGACAACTGTTTGAGAAGTGTCTAGATCAGCTTTTATAAAGGCGTCAACAAACTCAAGGTAACTGGCAATCATTTAACTAAAGCGAAAACAGGATCAAATATCTCTAGTCTATCCATATCCTGAAACACAGAAAACAAAGAATAGGAACAAATGACTAATTTTCACCAGGGCAAAAGGTTAACAGTAGAGGTGCCCAAAAGCACTGTACTGTAGCCCAGAGAGCTAGTTTAGCCTTTTATTATACTCAGCTGTAACACAAGGATGCTATAGGCCTGTAAGACCTTAGCTTAAGCAAGTTAATATAAGTATAGCTAAGCAGAGTAGGCCTGAGACCCTTGGCATAGATAAATGGCTGGATAGTTACCTTTAGACTTTGGGGAACTAAGAATAGCTTGCTCAATAGCAGGAATTGGAACATAGTGGTACCGGGCAATCGCGGGAATGCTGAAGTGATACTGGGCTTGGATGTTTTAGGACAGAATCATTGGCAGATGTCTAACCACAAATTTGCTTGAGCAATAGATGACATATAGGATAATGAGTTAAATGGCAAGAATATGTTAACCTATAGGATAAGTATGCCTCAGTACTATGAGGAAGTTAGATTTGGACAGGGAAGGCTTGGCATCAAAATGTATATTCACAATAGGGCCTGACCACTATACTAGGCCAAACCACCATATGGAGGGGATAGCTTTCCATCATTTGACCCTTCAGCTCTATTGTTATCTACCACCAATCTCTGGGCATCAGGGAACCTGGACCATCAGACTCATTCAACATGCCAGACTGATTCTTTGTCTCTGACCACCAGATCCTCAAGGCAGGGTGTGAGTATACAATTCACAGAGCATATGCAAGACTGATACCACAGATATCCCCAATACTACATTATTCCTATCTGTTTATGTGGTTTGGAGCTTTTGTCTCTTTACTACTTGCTCTAATAAAAAATACCAAGGCTTTACTTTGCTGTCAGTATGAGTGTCCTTTCCATTCACCCCGAGGTTCCCGACAAGATATTGAACTTGTCAGTTTTAGTTATGTGGAGCCTGATTCTGGGACAAGAACCCTATTACCCCCTGCTCATTTATCAGTGTCACTCGACAATCAATATAATTATTATTAACCATTAAAAAGGATCAAGCAATGGTAGTAAGATAACTAACACACTGAAAGGCAAACAATTTAAAATAGTTTAAAATAAATACTTTTACACAATGTTTTTTCACCTGCGGAACTCATTACCACAGGCAATCATTTTGTTCAAGAGCTCTTTAGTAACATTCAGAATACAATTACTCTTGTTATTTGACATTTATATCACAGAGAAGGCACAGAGGCCTCAGTAAGGACTGGTGGCTCTGTTTCATCAAGACTGGGATCCCTCTATGCCAGAGTGGGCTAACTATGGCCCGCAGGCCACATCCGGCCCGCGGGACCATCCTGCCCAGCCCTGAGCTCCTGGCCCAGGAGGCTAGCCCCCGACCCCTCCCCCTCTGTTTCCCCTTCCCCGCAGCCACGCCGCTATGCAGGCAGCACTCTGGACTGCGGGGCTGCGCGCTCCTGCAGGGCAACATGGCAGCGTGCCTGGCTCCGGTCGGGCAGCACAGCTGCCAGACATGCTGCTCTGAGCGGCATGGTAAAGGGGCTGGAGGGGTTGGATATGGGGCAGGGGGTCCCAGGGGCAGTTGGATGGGGCAGAGGTTGTGGGGGGGCAGTCAGGGGACGGGGAGCAGGGGGTGGTTGGATAGGGCAGAAGTTCTGGGGGTGGCGGGGGGGAACAGGGGGCTTGATAGGGGGTGGGTCCCAGGGGGTGGTTAGGGGTGGGGGGGTCCCGGAAGGGGGCGGTCAGGGAAAAGGAGCAGGGGGGGTTGGATGGGTCTAGGGTTCTGAGGGGGGCAGTCAGGGAGCAGATAGAGGGCAGGGGCCAGGCTGTTTGGGGCGGCACAGCCTTCCCTTCCTAGCCCTCCATACAGTTTCACACACCGATGTGGCCCTTGGGCCAGAACGTTTGCCCGCCCCTGCTTTGTGCTATGTACCATACAAACACATATGAAAATATTGTGCCTGCCTCAAATAAGAAGTTTATCAGGCTAATAAGAATATCCACAATTACATTATATAGGGTTAAACAAAAATATTGTAAGGGATGTAAACTGTCTTGATTCAGCACATGAACTAACTATCTGGGGTTAAGAAGGTACTGCCCTTAAAAACAAAAACACTTCAGAAAGTGACCTGAGTGTGAAAAGTGCAGATATTTCTGCCCGAGCGTGCAGACAGCCTGAAACAATAGCTCTGAGACGTAACTACCACATTTATTTCACTAAATGGTAACAGATGCTAGTGAAGATAGTTAACAATGTTGACATTTAAAGTATCTTCACTGATCAAAGCATGTAAGAAAGGAAAGTTACTCCTGTATTATAAAGATCTACTTAGAGCAGGTTTGAAGGGGGGCACAATTTGTAACCCCCCTTCATTTTCCTGAAAGGTGGCTCTACTTTCAAAAACTGGGAAATGCTACCGTCAGTGTAGGTTATTCCATACTTGTATCTTGCACCTTCCTCTGAAACATCTGTACCAGCTTCTATCAGACACATAATACAGGACTGGATAGACCTTGACTCTGACCGAGCATGGCAATGCCTAAGAGCACTTTTATCATTGGGACACGTAGACTGATGGTATCACTGAAAGCAGAAGAGTGAGTATTTATTTAGAGGCACATGCAAGCAAAGTTCAGTGTGATCCTACAGAGTTCACAGCTGTCTGAGTTTGCTCTGACTGCCATTGTTCCTTTACAGAGGATCCTGATGTTGATTGTAAAACATCCCATCATTTTTCACGTTCATGCCTTTAGCTGTACCTCTTGTGCTGTTTCAGATAAAAACTGTAGCACACTGACCCCCAAAAATAGAATGTTATTTTGATGAGAGTCTCTGTCATCATATTATTATAAAGTCACAATTTAAAAGAGTTAAAATATATATACAACTTTGCCTGCAGTAACATCAGGACAATGCAGTGAATAGAGACAAATATTGCTCTATTTGGGGATGGCATTTTGTGCTTAAATATGGGGCTCAAATTGGAAGAGTGATGGGGGGGGTTGTAAATGACCTTGTTAAATTGAATTTGTTAGTCAAAATCAATGAATGTGTCTGTTTAAAAGATATAGGCCTCCCATTCAGGAAAGTATTTGTACAAGTACTTAAGTGTACCCCTACTCATCAAAGCCCTTAGCATGTGCCTAATTTTAAGCATGTGCTTAAACCCATTGAATTTAATGGGATTTAGGCACATTCACAAGTGTTTTGCTGAACAGGGGATGCTTTTCTGAAGTGGAGACAAGGAGAGGAAAGAGGGGAAAATAATTCCTTCTGTTAAAAGGAAACAAGAAATATAAGATGGAATATGCCACCAATTTTTGTGGCAGCTGAACTATTTTGGCTTATTGCTGATGATGATCAGTTTCCCTTGCAGGGAAAGGTTTTGTAACTGGTGGCAAGAACTGGGTGACCAAATCTTGAATTTAGACCATCAACTGGATGCCTAGGTGCACAAAACCTATGGTATGCACTTAAATGCCTATTTGGAAAGCCAGCCACTCTCTTCTTCTGTCTTGCGTGCTCCTTCACTCCATATATAGGTGGTCACCCACTTTTGAAAATTTGCCTCTGTGTCTTAGTGAAGCTGTACTTTGTGGAATCCAAATTTCCTCTGCCATATAACTCTGCCTTTAAATCAGGACTGGGTGTCTTTCTAAAAGATATGCTATAGCTCAAACAGAAGTTATGCATCAGATGCAGAAATTAATTTAGTGACCTCCCATGACCTGAGTAATGCAGGAACCAGGAGTAGATGATCGATGGTCCCTTTTGGCCTTAAAAATCTATGAATCGACATAAGGTTACTTGGTACACAGAATGGTACGGATTTTTTTAAAATAAACCCCATTTCAAAATAATAGTAATAATAGAGTTGAACGAAGCCATATCACAAATGTATACCTGAAAGTGTCACTGTATTCTATGAGAGACTTCAAAAAAAGCATTAAAGAAATTATCATCCTAAAAGTTCCTTTTTATTTCACTTAATGTCAACATTTTCAATAAATGCCATTTGTCTGAGTGCTTTTGTGGAATGTGATTAACATAATTTCCTTCATTTTCTCTAAACTGTGTGTTTACAGGCCTATTTTTGGTAAGATACAATATAATCTCATTAGGATAAAATTCAGAGTAACAGCCGTGTTAGTCTGTATTCGCAAAAAGAAAAGGAGTACTTGTGGCACCTTCGAGGCTAACCAATTTATTTGAGCATAAGCTTTCGTGAACTACAGCTCACTTCATCGGATGCATACTGTGGAAAGTGTAGAAGACTAACCAATTTATTTGAGCATAAGCTTTCGTGAGCTACAGCTCACTTCATCGGATGCAGACTGTGGAAAGTGTAGAAGACTAACCAATTTATTTGAGCATAAGCTTTCATGAGCTACAGCTCACTTCATCGGATGCATACTGTGGAAAGTGTGATCTTCTACACTTTCCACAGTATGCATCCGATGAAGTGAGCTGTAGCTCACAAAAGCTTATGCTCAAATAAATTGGTTAGTCTCTAAGGTGCCACAAGTCCTCCTTTTCTTTTTAGGATAAAATGGTATAACTTCTGCATTTTCTATATTCACTCAATCTTACAAATTTTAAAGACTTCTGGCCAAATTATTGATGTAGAAGAAACCTCAACTTTTGGAATATCAGAATTTAATTTTGCAACCTTGAAGCTGCATTAGTGTTATTTATTGTATATTTGCATTTAATGTCTGAAGAGTTTAAAGAATGAGGTGAGGAAATCTGGTGGTTAGAGTCATGAAAAGATTTTCAGGCCTCAGAGGCAGCATGACAGAAGGCATGGCCCTTAGCATTTGAACTAATGTAGTCACAGCAGAGTGACAGACCAGACAAACACAGGCCTAGCTTGAGACTATTGTATTTAATGCATTAGTCCGGGTTGTACCTTCATATGTCGCATGCAGTTATGCCAAACCTTTGATAAGGAGTATTAGGGTTTAGGGTACATATTTCAGTGGGTCTGACATACCATCTGGTAGAGGGCACTGGCACACATAGACATTAATTATTACGTCACCACTTCTCACTCATTCTCAGAAAGAACCAAGACCTCCGTCTTTGGACAGAAGTGCCACAAACAGAACAAGCTGCAAAAAAAACGCAATTTCTGTATTGCAGGAAATGCTTAGATTTTGAATTTGATTTCTGCCTAAATCAGATTGAAAAGTGGAAATCTCAAGATTTTTTACAAAAAACAGATATTCAGTAATGGTTTGTTTGTTTTTGGATAAATTTGAAATGTTTTGCTTGCCTTTATGATTTTGACTTTCATATTATATCATAAATTACAATAAAAATCAAAATGATAATGTCGAAATGAAATGAATAGAGTCCAAACAAAATGTTTCAACCTATTAAAACATTTGAATAATTTCCCACAAAATTTTCAGCTAAATAGATATATGCCTACAAAACAAGTTGAATCAGCATTTTCTGATGGAATACTGTTCCGCAGAAAAATTTCAACCAACTCTTGTCAAAAACTTTAATTTACCTTAATAGACAGGTTGTGATCTCTCAAATGGAATGGCAGAATTATTCCCAAGACATTTAGATGGACAAACACCTGAGTGATAGTTGTGATAAAGGCAGTGTTATCTGTCTCTGTACTTCTTTCTTCCATATATGACAAATAACTAACAGTCTCAACAGTTATTTCCTGAAATTTTTACACCAATAGCTAGTGCCAAACTAAGCACTGGAATCTCCTTGATGTTGAAATTCTCTCTGAAAAAATCATAAAGGAACAAAAGTCACCTTTTCCTTTTATACCAATAGGAAGGGTTGGTTCCCATTATGTAGATCAGGCTACAGTTTATTAAACATTCCAAGAGAATAAATATGGCAGGGAATTGTATTTGTATGCAATGCATTCACCAGGAAAGTCATTCATAGAAGGTTTAAATTCAATTTCCTTCAGTCTCCCAGCTGTGGAAAGCTGTTGCAAAGAGGATTTCTGTCTTCCATTGTTGAGTTACCCTTTTTAAGTACCAAAAAAAAAAAACCCAAACCCCACCTACTACAACATTTCATCTTTACTGTGCAGCACTGTATAAATTGCCCCACTGTGATAGCCTGCTTCTTAAAGCAACATATGAGAGGAGATGCTGAAATACCCTTTGCAAATCCATAGCAAGTCATTGCTAATTCTATCAGTGATTTTGGGGTGCTACACACGTGTCCTTAGCCCACAATCACAAGGTCTAGAATTCAGGTCTCTCTTTATGGAGACACAAGATTCAGTTTAGCACAGACAAATGTAGCATGCATATTTTTGTGATCTCACACATTTGTAAGGGTCTGACAGTAGCAGCGCAGAAGGGCTATCAGGCATCTGGCTGCTCCACAGTCTATCAGCAAACTATAGCTGACACTGGCTGGGGCAGTACAGAGGTAGGAATTAAAAATTTTGTCTTGTTAAATCTTCCCCTTTTCACATCTGTGGAAGTAGAGCAAGATTCAGCAAAAGTTGGGAGGGAATCTGGTACAGCAGTGGTTACAAACTGATTATTTGCTCCATTATCTTTCTGGGTACTGAAATGAAGATGACTAATCTATCATTTCCTGGGTTATCCTTATTCACCTTTTTATAGATAGATATTATATTTGCTCTGTTCCAGTCCTCTGGGATCTCACCTGTCCGCATGAGTTCTCAAAGATAATTGCTTATGGCTCAGAGTTCTCTTAAGCAAATTCCTTAAGTATTCTAGGATTTATTTCATCAGGCCCTGCTGACTTGAAGACATCTAACTTGTCTAAGGCAGGTCTACACTATACAATTACCTCGGTATAACTATGTCACTCAGAGGTGTCAAAAATCCACACTCTTGAGCAACATAGTTATACTGACTTATGCGCCAGTGTAGACAGAGAGCTTCTCTCACCAACATAGTTACCACCCCTCACAGAGGTGAATTAACTATGCCAACAGGAGAGTGCTCTCCCATCAGCATAGAGCAGTGGGGGGCAACCTGCGGCCACTGGCATAGAGTATCTTCATTAAAGCTGTACAGCAGCACAGCTGCATCCGTACACCTGCGCCAATGCAGTGTTTTAAGGGTAGACCTGCCATAAGTAATTCTTAACTTTTTCTTTTCCTATTTTAACCTCAGATTCTACTCCATTTACATTGATATTTGCTATGTTAGTCATCCAATCACTGCTAACTTTTTTGGTAAAAACTGAAACAAACACACATTTAACATTTCTTGTCTTTTCCTCTTCATTGAATAATGGTCCAATCCTGTCCTTGATCTCTTGCTTCTCATGTATTTGTAAAATGTTTTCTTGTTGCCCTTTATGTCCCTAGCTATTTTAATCTCATTTTGTAGCTTGGCCTTTCTAATTTTGTCCCTACATGCTTGTGTTGTTTTATTTATATTCATCCTTCATAATTTGACCTAGTTTCCACCTTTTGTATGACTCTTTTTTGAGTTTTAGGTCATTGAAGATCTACTGGTTAAGTCAGTGTAATCTCTTACCACATTGCCTGTGTTTCCTAGGCATTGGGATAGTTTTTTGCTCTTGTGTCCTTAATAATGTCTCTTTTAAAAACTGCCAACTGCCCTGAACCTTTTTTCCTTAGATTTGCTTCCCATAGGATCTTACTTACCAATTCTCTGAGTTTCCTAAAGTCTGCCTTCTTAAAGTCCATTGTCTTTATTCTGCTGTTTTCTTTCCCACTATTCCTTAGAATCATAAACTTTATCATTTCGTGATCACTTTCACTCAAGCTGCCTTCCACCTTCACATTCAAAACCAGTTCCTTCCTGTTTGTTAGAATTAAATCTCAACTAGCCTCTCCCCTATTTGATTTCTCCACCTTCTGGAACAAAAAGCTGTTTCCAATGCATTCCAAGAATTTGTTGGATAATCTGTGCCCTGCTGTGTTATTTTTTTCCCCAACAGATGCCTGAGTAATTGAAGTACCTCATCACCACCAAATCCTGTGTTTTGGAGGATTGTGTTAGTCATTTTAAAAAAGCCTCATCCACCTCTTCTTCCTGGTGAGGTGGTCTATAGTAGATACCTACCATGACACCATCCTTGTTTTTAGTACATTTATCTTTACCCAGAGACTTTCAACAGGTCTGCCTTCCACTTGTATCTCAACCTCAGTACAAGTGCCCTGATATACAAGACAACACCTCATCTCTTTTCCCCCCACTTGTTGTTCCTGAACAAGCTGTATGCTACTATATCAATATTCCAGTCATGTGCATTATCCCATCAAGATTCTGTGATGCCAGTTACATTATAATTGTGATTATTCAATGGTATTTCTATTTCTTCCTGTTTAATCCCCATATTTCTCACATTAGTACACAGAAATCTAAGATATTCATTAGATTTCCCATCTACATTCCCTCTTGTCTCTCCTTGTCCCTGCTGTAATTGCCCATGTTTTCCCCAGATTCCAGCCTTTCACCCAGGTTCCATGTTTTGGACTTACCTGTGGGCTTTTGTCTCCTGACCCCATTGATCCTAGTTTAAAAGTCCACATCAGTACGTTATCCAGTCTGTATTCAAAGATGCTCTTCCCTTTCCTTGACAGGGGGACTCCATCTCTGCTCAACAGTCCTTCTCAGAACAGCATCCCATGGATGAGGAAGCCAAAGCCCTCCTGGTGACAACATCTGCGCAGCCAAGCATACCTCCAGGATGTCTCTCTCTCTGCCTGGGCCCCTACCCTTGACTGGAAGGATCGATGATAACACCATCTGCACCTTCCAACTCCTTCACCCTCACTTCCAGGGGCCTATAGTCTCTTTTCATCTGCTCAAGGTCATACCTTGTGGTATCATTAGTGCCCACACGGATGAGCAGCATTGGATATATATATTTATTTAAAAGAAAAATCTTTTCAGGCCTCTTCTAAAGATCAAAGAACCAAAAGAATTTGAGGACACCTCTTTTTTGTGTTATTTTTCCAGTTTGTCTGTCTGCAGACTTGACAATAAATATGCATCAGTTTATATTGGCAAGAACCTTTTCAACTGGAAAAAATAATTTCAGTTCTACAGAAGTCTTGTCAACACACAAAAGATACACTAGTTTAAATAACAATTGTTTATTAAATCAATTTAAGCCATGTCTACAACAGGGAAAGAATTTATTTTAATTATGTGTTAAAATCCTAGTGTAGAAAAGGCAATTGTAGTTTTAATATGTGTTAACTGGTTGGAGTAATTTCTAACAGGGAGTCCAGGGTCTACCTCAACCAGCTACAGGTTAAAACTGCAACTCGCTTTGTCTCCACAAGAATTGTAATACACGTTAAAACCACACCTTTTCCCCTTGAAGACAAGCCTAAATTACACTGGTGAAAACACCAGAGTGGACACACTTAAACTGATTTACAACAGGCTTAAATGGATTTTGTTTACGTCAAGAGAGAGTAGGGATCTTTAATATACCAGACAGCATAATGAGATCCAATGGCTGAAAGCTGAATGTAGACAAAATCAGAATGGAAATAAGTTCAATTATTTAACCATGAAGGTAACCGATGATTTTTACAAGTTGTCTAGTATGCTCTAGTTCCACCAGAAGTTGTAGACTTGATGTAAGAATTACTGGATGAAATTCTGTTGCCTGCATTATGCACTAGATGACCTAATGGTCCCTTCTGGCCTTAAAAATCTATTAATCAATAAATATTTGCATTTAAAAAATAATATAAGCAATTTATAAACAGATTTAAGTATGTCTGTGCAGGAGTTTGCACCAGTTTAACACTATACATACACATGCATGCACACATATGTACTGGTGATATTCTTATGAAAAATTGCAGAGCTATATGATACATTCCATTTATTATGCCCTTTTGATTACCTCAGAAGCACTGTATTCATTAAGCCATCAGCACCAGGACTATTTGTACCATTACAAATCCATCTAATATGTAGACTACATGATGGCACAGTGTGGTTTTTCACATTAGGCATAAAGGTTTTGGTGGCATGAATTGCAGATACTTTGCATTATTGACAGGTGGCAAAGCCACAAGTCAGTTATTAATCATAGAATCATAGACTTTAAGGTCAGAAGGGACCGTTATGATTGTCTAATCTGACCTCCTGCACAACTCAGGCCACAGAATCTCACCCACACACTCCTGTAACAAACCTCTAACCTATGTCTGAGCTATTGAAGTCCTCAAATCACAGTTTAAAGACTTCGAGGTGCAGAGAATCCTCCAGCAAGTGACCCGTTCCTCACACTGCAGAGGAAGGCAAAAAACTCCCAGGGCCTCTGCCAATCTGCCTGGAGGAAAATTCCTTCCCAACCCCAAATATGGTGATCAGCTAAACCCTGAGCATGTGGGCAAGATTCACCAGCCAGACACCCAGGAAAGAATTCTCTGTAGTAACTCAGATCCCACCCCAGCTAACATCCCATCACAGGCCACTGGGCATATCTACCGCTAATGGTTGAAGATCAATTAATTGCCAAGATTAGGCTATCCCATCATATCATCCCTTCCATAAACTTATCAAGTTTAGTCTTGAAGCTGGATATGTCTTTTGCCCCCACTGCTTCCCTTGGAAGGCTGTTCCAGAACTTCACTCCTCTAATGGTTAGAAAGCTTTGCCTAATTTCAAGTCTAAACTTCCTGATGGCCAGTTTATATCCATTTGTGCTTGTGTCCACATTGGTACTGAGCTTAAATAATTCTTCTCCCTCCGTGGTACTTATCCCTCTGATATATTTACAGAGAGCAATCATATCTCCTCTCAGCCTTCTTTTGGTTAGGCTAAACAAGCCAAGCTCTTTGAGTCTCCTTTCATAAGACAGATTTTCCATTCTTCAGATCATCCTAGTAGCCCTTCTCTGTACCTGTTCCAGTTTGAATTCATCCTTCTTAAACATGCGATACCAGAACTGCACACAATATTCCAGATGAGGTCTCACCGGTGCCTTGTATATCGGTACTAACACCTCCTTATGTCTACTGGAAATACCTCGCCTGATGCATCCCAAGACCACATTAGGTTTTTTCACGGCCATATCACATTGGCAGCTCATAGTCATCCTGTGATCAACCAATACTCCGAGGTCCCCAGTTTATAACAAAAAATCTTGTTATTAACCCCTAAATGCATGACCTTGAACTTTTCACTATTAAATTTCAATCTATTACTATTACTCCAGTTTACAAGGTCATCCAGATCTTCCTGTATGATATCCCAGTCCTTCTCTGTATTGGCAATACCTCCCAGCTTCGTGTCATCCGCAAACTTTATTAGCATATTCCCGCTTTTTATGCCAAGGTCAGTAATAAAAAGATTAAATAAGATTGGTCCCAAAAGTGATCCCTGAGGAACTCCTTTAGTAACCTCCTTCCAGCCTGACTCACCTTTCAGTGTGACCCATTGTAGTTCCTTATCCACATTTCAATTTTCATATTGATCCCCATCTTTTCCAATTTAGCTTATAATTCCCCATGTGGAACTGTATCAAATGTCTTACTGAAATTGCGGTAAATTAGATACACTGCGTTTCCTTTTTCTAAAAAATCTATTACCTTCTCAAAGAAGGAGATCAGGTTGGTTTGACACGATCAACCTTTTGTAAAACCATGTTGTATTTTGTCCCAATTACCAATGACATCAATATTCTTAACTACTTTCTCCTTCAATTTTTTTTCCAAGACCTTGCATACTACAGATGTCAAACTAACAGGCCTGCAGTTACCTGGATCACTTTTTTTCCCTTTATTAAAAATAGGAACTATGTTAGCAATTCTCCAGTCATACGGTACAACCCCTGAGTTTACAGATTCATTAAAAATTCTTGCTAATGGGCTTGCAATTTCATGTGCTAATTCCTTTAATATTCTTGGATGAAGATTATCCGCCCCCCCCCCCCCGATTTAGTCCCATTAAGCTGTTCAAGTTTGGCTTCTACCTCGGATGTGGTAATATCTACCTCCATATCCTCCTTCCCATCTGTCATCCTACCATTGTCCCTAAGCTCCTCATTAGCCTCATTAAAGACTGAGGCAAAGTATTTGTTTAGATATTGGGCCGTGCCTAGATTATTCTTAACCTCCACTCCATCCTCAGTGTTTAGCGGTCCCACTTCTTTCTTTGTTTTCTTCTTATTTATATGGCTATAGAGCCTTTTACTATTGGTTTTAATTCCCTTTGCAAGGTCCAACTCTACATGGGTTTTGGCCTCTCTCAGTTTATCTCTACATGTTCTGACCTCAAAAGGTAGCTTTCCTTGCTAATCCCTCCCATCTTCTACTCCTTGTAGGCTTTCTGCTTTTTCTTAATTACCTCTCTGAGATGCTTGCTCATCCAGTTTGGTCTACAACTCCTGCCTATGAATTTCCCCCCCTTTCTTGGGATGCAGGCTTCTGATAGTTTCTGCAACTTTGACTTGAAGTAATTCCAGGCCTCTTCTGCCTTTAGATCCACAAGTTCTTCAGTCCAATCCACTTCCCTAACTAATTTCCTTAATTTTTTAAAGCTAGCCCTTTTGAAATCAAAAACCCTAGTAACAGATCTATTTTTGTTTATCCCTCCATTTAGTTCGAACTGAATTAGCTCATGATCGCTCGAACCAAGGTTGTACCCTACAACCATTTCTTGTATAAGGTCCTCACTACTCACCAAAACCAAATCTAAAATGGCATCCCCTCTTGTTGGTTCAGCAACCAGTTGGTGAAGTAATCCATCAGCTATCGCATCAAGGAAAATCTGAGCCCTATTATTATTACTAGCACTTGTCCTACAGTCTATATCTGGGAAGTTGAAGTCTCCCATGATCACACAATTCCCATTAGTATTTACTTCATTAAAAACATTAAAGAGGTCTCTATCCATATCCAGATCAGATCCCAGCAGTCTATAGCACACCCCAAGCACTATCCCAGGGGAGGCTGTAGTAGCTTTCTTCCCCAATGTGATTTTTGCCCAGACAAACTCTGTCTTATCCATTCCATTACTTCTTATTTCTTTACAGTCTACCTCATCATTGATATACAATGCTACGCCACCACCTTTGCCTTTATTTCTGTCTTTCCTAAACAGCACATACCCTTCAATACCTGTACTCTAGTCATGACTACGATTCCATCATGTTTCTGTTATCCCTGTAATATCTGGTTTCACTTCCTGCACCAGTAGCTCTAGTTCCTCCATTTTGTTACCTAGGCTCCTCGCATTAGTGTACAAATATCTTAATGTTTGCTGTTTGGCCTTGCTCACATTCTTTACCCAATTAGGCACAAACATTTTACCGCTAGTATCACTTATTAGACTGGTATGTACACTACCCTTCCTCCTTATGTCCATTCTCCTACCCACAGCTGTATCCTCTCTTACTTCGTTTACTTCCCTCTCAATGTTAAAATCCAGTGTGGAGATTACCTGGACATCTCCCAACCATCTCCCCCAGATTCCTAGTTAAAGCTCTCTTGATCAGTTGTGCCATCCTCCATCCTAGAAGTCTATTTCCCTCCTTACTCAGGTGAAGTCCATCCGAAGAGAACAGTCCTCTGTCCATGAATGCTTCCCAGTGGCCATACATCCCAAAGCTCTCCTTATAGCACCAGTGCCTGAGCCATCTGTTGAGCATCATAATCTTGTCACACCTTTGTTGCCCTTCTCTAGGAACAGGCAGAATTCCACTGAAGATCACCTGAGCCTCGATTTCCTTAAGTGTCTTCCCCAGCCTGGCATAGACTCCCTTGATACATTCCAGTAAGAATCTAGCTGTATCATTTGTTCCCACATGAAGTACAATCAGGTGATTCTTTCCCGCTCTTGTTAGGATCCTCTTCAGCCTCAGGTCCACATCCCATATCTTAGCACCCGGCAGACAGCCCACCCTTCTGTTCTCTGGATCAGCTCTTGTTACAGGCCTGTCTATTCTTCTCAGTAAGGAGTCCCCAATCACGTAGACCTACCTTTTCCTGGCAATGGTGCAATTCTCCAGTCTATCCTCTGGCTGCACGTCCTCTCAATTTCTATTGTCCCTTGCAATCCACTGCAACCCATCCTGTATTCTCCTGAGGTTCGTATTTGGTGTTGTTATCTCCATTGACTCTTGCCCTCTTCCTATAGGACTAGCTGCTCTTCTCTTCTTCCTTGCCCTCTCACCTTCAGTGACCACCTGCTGTGCCCCTTATTCATTTTCCAACTCTGCAAACCTGTTCCTGAGCTCTATTTCTCCTTCACTAGCCCGTCTTTTCCTCTATCTGGTTCTCTTAGTCACATGCCTCCACTGTCCACTTTCCTCACCCAGCAGTCTCCCCTCAGAGTTCTTTGGTTCTGCTTCCATCTGCAAGTCTGAGCTTTTCCCTTCAGCCTCCTCGTGTCTTTGCTCCATCATCTGCTCAAACCCCCTTCTAAACTTGACCGGCGTTTCCTCCTGCATCTCCAATCCTCAGATCTTTTCCTCCATCGGCTCTATCAGACAGCACTTCATGCAGACGAAACTCTTTTCAGATATCCCCTCCAGGACCATGTACATGCCGCAGCTTCCACATCCAGTCATCTTCACTGTGTCTTCCACTGCTTAGGTCACTACCTCTGCTGCCTCTGTATCTGTTATAGCCTTCTCACCTAAGTCCTTTTAGTCTGGAAAACACAAACCAAACCAAAACACGACCACCCACAGCAAAACAAACCCCCAACGAGCACCAAAACACTGCCAGACCACCACACACTCCCTTCACTAGCCTGTCTGTTCCTTTGCCTGGCTCTCTTAGTCTTCCCCCCAAACTCCCATTGCAAACTCCCACTCAAACTCCCCTGTTTACAGCTCTGTTTGCTGGCTCTTGTGCAGCTGTTATTCATAGATTCCAAGGCCAGAAGGGACCATTATGATCATCTAGTCTGACCTCCTGGATAATAAAGGCCAGAGAACTTCCCCAAAATATATAGTTATGCAGATTATCCCCAGTGAGTGGGGATATCCCTTCATACCACATCATGCCATTATATATTCTGTATATACAGCACAGACTCCTCACAATGAGCCACAAGCTTGAAGACCTTTGGCCCTAGAAGCCCCTTCCCCTCCAGATCTGTGTATGGGCTGGAATTTCCCAAGAAGAATGGCTGTGTAGGAATTCTTGGGAATCCTTCAGAAAGGAGAATGCCAGGAACAGCAGCTGCCTGTACAACCAGGGAATGAGAGAGGGTCTAGCTTAGCTCCTGCAGCACCCTCTTGCACAGCCGGGACTTTGGTGGCACCTTGTCCCTTCAGCCCCTTCTCCTTCTGGAATTACCAGTGGGGTGACACCTTCAGTTTCAGAACATCAGCAGTTTTGGACTCTGAATGCAGGTCAGGAGTACTGACTCCCTGCACTAAGCAATGGAACACAGTAGCTTGACAGAAGGGCAAGAGAGAGGCTGTTGGGCACATATGCTTTTGTTTTTGAATCTGACCATCAGCAGCTCATTTGCTTTTGCAGTTCTCCGATCCCAAAATACCTCTGTTACTTTTCCTTCTCCAGCCTCATTTACCTTGACCTATCCAAGTGATCATGCATGCAATTAAGTCAGATTAAAAACTTATAACTGGCAGTGCCTTTTCTGTGAATATGTAGCTTCCAGGGACAGAAAGCTGCATTCCTATAAGGCAACTAACATGATTTTGTTCAAGTTTTGTGCAACACTTCACCCTCAGACTCTGAAAGTCCCACATGATTGCTGCAATTCAGACAAAATCTTTATAACTGGAAATTAATTCCCTGATTGCAAACTATGGCATTAAAGGCTATATAGCCCTAACTATGGAAAAACAAATGACTGACATAATGGAAGCAAACAGAGAAAAAAAACCCCACACTTCCTTGAAAGATGCTCCCCTTCACTGTTTCCTACACGATGGAGTATTTAGTCCACTTTCCTATATCAGTAACCCTCCATGTGTTTGCAAACATTATCTTTATTGTGAATCATTTTCAATATTAGTTTCAGTTTCAATTTTGGTGGAAGCTTGTGTAAAAAAAATTTCAAGGGGAAAATATTCAGAGCAATCCCCTAGACACTACCGTTAACCTGCTGATAACTACTCTGCCATGTCTCATAAGCCTTCAGTAAAAAAGAGGAAGAATGTGCCATGTAAATTCCTACTACCTGTTTTAAAATTCTATTTGCAATCTACAATTTATGGTGGAAAAAAAACCTAGTGAAGATTCACTATATGATTGTTATTATTATTCAGTTCCTCCAAGTCCTTCTCCCCCATACATTACTTATTTGGGAGAGCAGAGATTACTTGAGCTTGTCTTGTTTTTGCATCATTTTCACACTGTGTCATGGCATCAACAAACCCTCCATTCTGTGAGAGTGTAATTCCTCTATGTGAGAGTCACTCGTATCACAGGCTTTGTCTGTGCTGTTCTCAGATCACTCTCCCATTAGGGAAGGGCAAAAATAGCTCTAACCCCAATCCACATATCAAACTAACGAAAACACAAAAATGTTACATTAAGGAAATTCAGTTAAAAAGAAACTAATTCCTCCCAGGACTACAGACACCTAATTTGACTTGAAAAACAGCTGATCATCACAATGATACATAAAAATACTTTAACGTCAGATTTCTGTGTAAAATTATACTTTACAAATTAGTAAACATAGTGTTATGTTTTTCATCTCATTCTACAAGCATGGTCCAAAACAGATTTAAAATAAGCAAATGTGAACAATTATATAATATATATAGACACACATGCACACACAAAATCTCTCTCTTTCTCGCACACACATGCTTCAGTTAAAAACAAAATAAAAAACCTCACCCCAAAACAGTAAATAATTTTGAAGACAATTATTTTTTCTGATATCACCATCTGAATATTTTATTTTCCCTCCTGTGCCATTGTCCCTTGTCACTGCAGGCATGAAACTGGAAGAGCTAAAGAAAGCAGAACTAAGACAGATAAAAGGGTCAGTTTGCTGAGACAAAAGATGATATCACGTCGAGACAAATTACAGAGGTGCAGTGTCTAAATGTGTTGAAGCAATAACTGCTATACAACAGCCATATCAGCAGTGCTGCTCTGTGCCTTTTGCTTACATGCACTGCATGTAAAGCATAAGGTCTACAGATGAAGAGTTGTTATTCAGGTCACACAAGCAGCAACCCAGCAGTTTCAAAGACTGCTAGCTACTAGGCCCCCTGCAGGCCATTCTGTTCATACACAGAAAGTAGCTAAAAAAGAAGTCATTAGAAGTGACAGGTAGTCATAAACTTGAGGGCAGAGTGCCATCCTGCCATCTCGCACAGCATTTTCACCAGTCTATCGATAGTCACCTACTTATCCTGCAGGGATTGTGGATCATGCACGAATATTCAGGCAGGCTCCTTAAAATGCAAGCTGCAGAACAGAGTAGCATAAAAAAGATCCCTTAAAAAACACAACAGTCCCAAAATTTCCCTAAGTCTTCTGCACTATTGCATCTATTGCACACACTTATTATTCTATTATGATTACGGAAAGCAAAATATATACAGAGAGAGATTAATATCACAGAAAATTATCATCATTCATCCTATTGTTATTACTGGGATTACCCTTTCTTTAAAAATCTCATTACATCTGTGCAGGGTCTTATAGCTAGTTGTGAACTGCTGGAGAGGGGCTAATTGTAGGTTCCCTAAAACCACGATTGCTAAATTAGCTCTTTAATCCATCTGCCTGTGATATGAAATTGCAAGAGATAGCTACAAACTTTGCAAGGGAAACACCAACTGCTATGAGAATATTGGTCACATCAGCCACTTGCTACCAACAGGGCAAGTTAAATCCAAAATTCCCACTCAGACCTGTTTTATTATTCCATTACTCTATACTACAAGGAAACATCATCATCATCATCATCACTTTTTTTCTGACATACAGTGCTACTGGTGTAACTAATGAGAGGATAATTATATCCAGTGTTGTTGTACCTGTGTTGATCCCAGGATATTAGAGAGACAAGGTGGGTGAGGTGATATCTTTTATTGGACCAACTTCTGTTGGTGAGAGAGACAAGCTTTCAAGCTTATACAGATCTGAAGAAGATCCTCACTCACCTTGTCTCTCAGGATTATTACATATAGCCATATGACATACATTGCTATTATATACCTAGCATTATTGATCTTGTAAGGAGTTTGCCATGTTTAATTAGACTGAGGACCAGCAATCGCCATAATGAATTGGACTTGCATTAAGCATCAGTGCTAGTGTCTGAGCTGTGAGAATAAAGTGAAAGCTTGGAGACATGCTTCTGTAGACACCAAAAGTCCTCTCTTGCATGTTTTGCAGTCAAAGTTGTGGAGGAATTTCATTCTTAAATTCAGTGCACCCAATCCAGTGGGAAACAGCCATGCTTTCTGAGTCAGGCATGTCATGGAACTCCAAAGGCTTGCAATAAGATCAGTGCTAGTGTCTGAGCTGTGAGAATAAAGAGAAAGCTGTTTCCATGATTCCTGTCAGCTGCAACTGCCTCTTGGCTTGTCCCCAGGGAAAGATTAGCTGAGTCCCACATGGCCAGTAGGGAATAGTAAAAGAAAAATGAACACCTGGGGGAAAGAGGTGGGGTAAAATTCTTCTGGTTGTGGGATGCTTCAGCTCCCAAATGTGATGCGTGGGATTTCCTCCTGGTTACCAAAGTACTTCCCTCAAACTTAGTTGGTATGGTTTTGGGAGATTTGCTGGTGAGTGCAGATCTTTGACCCAATTCCTTGTTACTGATTGAGTACCAGAACCAAGCTGACATTCAGCAACATTCTCAACATCTTTAATATACTATCCTACCTAACTAAATTACAGTCTGTTAGGGAGATATCTCCACTCCCAGCTTCTGTTTGGGATTCCAAGGGGCTAAACTGCTCATTGTCCTAATATCATTCTCTCACTCTCAAGGAAATTAGGGCTGTGAAGACAAACCACAAAGTAGGGAGCAGCCTACATGGCTGCCAGTCCCCAGAAGTTTAGAGAACTCCTGAAGACTAGGTGTTAAGGTTATTTTGGGTCCATAGTTTGCAACACACAAAGAAAAGTCTGTTTTACACTGTTGTTTGCATTGCATAATACATTGTCTTCTCTGAGAATCCTAAATTCTATACCCTCATGAGCTTAGGTTGGAAAAATAATTTAGAAGCATTAAAATTATTGGTGATGTCTGTGTTGGCCAGAATGTTTGAAACCAAAGTTCTGGAGCCGTACCTTACATAAATGCCAAGTTTTGTAATTATATTTCTGTTTGTCCACATTCTTTTGTCTACATTATTATTCTGTTGGTTTTAGAGATTTGTTAATCAGCACCTCTGCTGCTGATTTTTGTTTTCTGTATTAAGGAAAGGATTTCCAATTATTTTAAAAGTGTAGTTATGCCAAAGGGGAATCCTCTGGCACTGAATTGGCAATATAGATAGTGCATTTCTGTACCAAGTGCTACTGAAAAATCAAACTGTATTTAAGAAAATAAGAACAAGATAATAATTTCAAGGAACCAAAGGAGAATACTAAATCTCATTCCAATTCTCTCCATCTTAGGGTGGAGCTATGAACTCCCTGGGGTGTTGTTAAACCATCTGGATAAATGAGCAATGTGAAATACTAGAGAGAGAGAGAGCATATATCTGATGGAGCCTCCACATCATAATTGTTTCTTTCTTATATGAAGTAATATTTTACTGTTATATAACCACCTTTATTTCCAAGGGATCCCAAAGTGCTTTACATATTATATGTTGTACATACAGCACCACTGTAATGCAGTTATCTCTGGAACAGAGAGCAACAACAGATCAGCATACAGCCCATTACACAGTAGTTGGGAGGTGAAATTTTGGCCAAGGACCAAAATCCTTGCTTGTACAGCATAGTCCTAGAAGCCCTTAATGTCCCCAGAGAGCAAACAGGATCCTCTAAATTTAAATAAATGATAGAGAAAGAGAAATGTAATGTTGCCCTGTCATTTAAACTATGCAAAATGATGTTCTTATAGCATAATATGCACCATCATTCGAGTCCTGATGCATTAATGGAATATCAGTCAAAAGGGCAGAGATTAAGGACAAAGAGGTATAATGTCTCCTTGCTGTACATAATTTGTTCTAACTTTGAACCAGTTTTACCCATTTTCATGTGTGTTAACAAAACCACGCATATATACACAAACATCATGTATAACAGCAGCCCTTCTTGTGGTTAAAACAATGAGGAGTCCTTGTGGCACCTTAGAGACTAACAAATTAATTTGGGCATAAGCTTTCATGGGCTAAAACCCACTTCATCAGATGCATGGAGTGGAAAATACAATAGGGAGGTATAAATACATAGCATATGAAAAGATGAGAGTTGCCTTACCAAGTGGGGAGGTCAGTGCTAATAAGCCAATTCAATTAAGGTGGAAGTGGCCTATTCTCAACAGTTGACAAGAAGCAGTGGAAATCATTTTTGTAGTGCTAATGAGGCCAATGTAAACAAGGTAGTAACCCATCCTCTCCCAGTCTTTAATTTGATGGTGTCCAGTTTACAAATTAATTCCAGTTCTGCAGTTTCTCCTTGGAATCTGTTTTTGAAGTTTTTTTGTAGAAGAATTGCCACTTTTAAATCTGTTATTGAATGTCCAGGGAGATTGAAGTGTTCTCCTACTGGTTTTTGAATATTATAATTCCTGATGTCAGATTTGTGTCCATTTATTCTTTTCCATAGAGACTGTCCTGTTTGGCCAATGTACATGTAGAGGGGTATGTAAATAAGTATTGCACCCACTATATTTACAGAAGAAATAAAATCCTTGTTAAAAATTCATTGCAAAATCATGCATAGAGTTTTGTGAATACTGCCTAACACAGTAACACAGCCAAGCTATGATATTTTTATCTCAAATAGGACCTTTTACCACAAGCAATCTCTTTCAATGAGGCTATGTGTTGACTAACTTAATAGCAGAACTAGTTGAAATTGTTTCATCAGAACAAATTTCTTTTTGCTTATAGTAGAAATTTTTTGGAACATTTTTATTTTGGCTAAAATTGCCATTTTGGGGGGGATTCTATTACTTTTTTTTTCACTTTGACATTCCATTTTTGGTAAAATATTTTTAACTTTGCTTTTCAAAAACTGATTTTTTTTAACCAAAACCAAACTTCTTACTGAGAATAGTTTTTGAAAATTAACCCTAACCCTAATCTTCAATTTTGTTTTTTTCAAAATATGGATACTTCCCTTCTGAAGTCAGTGGCAGCAGCAGTGGGGTTTGATTAAGTCATCTGACACAAACGAAGATCCTCTCCTTTCAGCCTGGAAAGTCAGCAAAGTATGTTAAGAGTTTTGGACAACCAGAGTCCATAAATTTGGGAAAGACAACATCAGCTTCTCTTGCTCATGAGCTCTATCAGCCATCCTACAAAGATTCCAATCAAAAACCCACAATAAATAAATAAATAAATACCACATAAAAATAGTAAAAAGTAGGAAGTGACATCACAGAAAACAATCTCTCATTCACTTAATTGTGTACACAAAGCAAAGGCCCTTATTTTAAGACTAAGAAGTTACTTTACAGTTTTGAAGATTGATCAGTTTTGTAGATAGGAATGACAGAGTTGGTCACACTGGAGGATGAGTGGCACTATCTGTGAAAGAAATTATGGAGACAAATATAGTAAAAATCTTAAATATATCAAACAGTTCTGTATGGATAGAAATTCCATGCTTCAATAATAGAAGTATGGCAGTAGGAATATACTACTGACCACCTGACCAGGATGGTGATGGTGATTGTGAAATGCTCAGGGAAATTATGGAGGCTACTAAAACAGAAAACACAATAATAATACGGGATTTCAACTATCCCCATATTAACTGAGAACATGTCACCTCAGGATGGGATGCAGAGAAAATTCCTAGACACCATTAACAACTGCTCCTTGGAGCAGCTAGTCCAAGAACCCACAAATGGAGAGGCAATTTTTCCTATCTTTTAACCAGTTACTGATCCATGAGAGGACCTTCCCTTTTATCCCATGACAACTTACTTTGCTTAAGAGTCTTTTGTGGGGGACCTTACCAAAGACTTTCTGAAAATTTAAGTACACTCTATCCACTGAATCCCCCTTGTCCACATGCTTGTTGACCCCCTCAAAGAATTCTAGTAGCTTGGTGAGGCATGATTTCCCTTTACAAAAACTATGTTGACTCTTCCCCAACAAATTATGTTCCTCTATGTGCCTGACAATTCTGTTCTTTAGTATAGTTTCAACGAGTTTGCCTGGTACTAAAGTCAGGCTTCCTGGCCTTAATTGCCAGGATTGCCTCTGGAGCTCTTTTTAAAAATTGGTGTCACATTAGCTATCCTCCAGTCACTTGATATGGAAGCTGATTTAAATGATAGGTTACAAACCACAGTTAGTAGTTAGATAGTACTTTGATAGTACTTTGTCAGGATCATGTCTTTCTAACCTTGAATCAGCAACTTCATCCCCAGTATATGAGCTGCTTGCCTTTTTATGCCCTCTCTAACTTATTGTTTAAAAAATTAGGGGAAAAGCTCAGAACATATTATCACTGGAAACAACCGTAGGGCCTGATGCAAGGGAGAGTTCCCATAGACATTCAGGTTCTTCTGCTCTGCGGTAGAGTCAAATCAGGGGATAGCGGGCATAACCTGCTTCTGTCAAATTCCTGCCTTTACAGTTACTCCTGTCAGCACTCCAGTACTTGTGCTATTTTTTTCTCTGTTGCACTGGCTTTACTTTTCCCTATGCTGCTGCTTCTTAACAGAAAAAAGCCTACAGTTTGTAAAAATGGATGATAATTCTCCCGTCTTTCCTTCCAATTACTTAGATTTTGAGTTCTTGGGAGCAACCTTGTCTACATATCTGTTAAAACATCTACTTCACTATTGGTCTTATAAAATAAATAATGATTGGATTGAATTAGTCCTATGGTGAGCATCTTTAATCCGCAGTTTTCCATTACTTGTTTCGATTGAATTGTCTCTCTGAAATGTGAAATGTCAAAATGCCCCAAAGTTTCTCTCCTTTGGCCTCATCTAAACAAAGAAAATACTTCTAAAATTGCTTTGGCAAAATAGAACAGCAGACACAGAAGCCAGAGTATAAACAAATTTATTAATAGTTAATTGTATTTTTTCTAAATTTTTCCTCTTGATACCCAAACATCTTCCTTATTTCTTTTGCAAATGCTGCACAGCATTTGCAAGTTGGTGAGAATGAGATCAGGAGGCTTTTTGTAGCAGGTGCAATGTGCTACTTACCCTTCAGCTCCCCCTCTCCTTTAGAGTGAAATTTATAACTGTGCATCACATGAGAAGTCATCTATCCACTTCTTAGCAAACCTAAAGAATGGACAAACTGCGTGATGAAAAGATTACAGTGTACAGAAATTACAAAAATGGTTTCTAACTTTTTTCTGTTTAACTTAAAAATTGGGGCTCAGACAGTTTTCATTCACTGGCTAAAATCAAATTTACTTCCATATCTAAAATGGGCATTTTAAAAAACCACAAATACAGAGTGAAGTTATGTTCACCACAATAGAAGCACTAAAAAGTTTGTGGAGCCAATCCTCATATTCTCCTCTCCAGACTCTCTCCTAGTTCAATACTTCTCATTTTTTATTCATTGTAATGTTACTTGTTTATTTTTATCATCTGTATGCATGCCACTGTACCAAACAAGATAATATGATATCTATCCCAAGGAGTTTAACAACTAAGTCAATATTTCTCAGCTGATAGGTTGCAACCTCATGGGGGTAATCAGGGTGTTTCAAGGCTTTGAAAAATTTATTATACTCTAATTATACTCTTGCTGTCCCACTCCCTGCATGTGCTTATTCTTCAAGGTTGATATTCTCTATCAACCTCTCAAAAAACACATACACAAATAAATTATATAGGCTTATAATTATGATGATTACTATACTTTTTACTCTGATTTTGATGGTCAAGATCAGGGATGGAATGGGGGGCATGAAAATGTTAACTTTGAAAAACTGGTTGCCAACCTGAATAAGTTGCAAAACTGGACTAAGACACTGATCTCTCAATTGGTTGAGCCCGGGTGCGACACTGAAACTGCACAAAGCCCTATTTACTTAAATGCAGCTCATTGCAAAAACAATGGAAGGATCAGGGCCTTAGTAGGTCAGTCAGTTCAGTCTAGACACTTGAACCATATTAGTGGAAGTGGAAGGGCCACAGTCTTTAAGTGGGTCTGATATCTTTCATTTGAAACTGATGACTGAAATGCTTTATGAAAGGTGTGTGTTTACAGACAGTTCAACCAGAAAAAATAGAGACCATTCCAAGACATTTAAAATGTTATTTTTTCCATTAAACAGATTGTCAAACTTGTAATTTGTATGTGTATATTAATATCTATAAAGTGGCTAGGCAAACAAGTTCTGGCCAATGTGATATGATAATCACTCTGCTGGGAGCCAATGAGATTGCTTGATTTCTCTAACCATTTTGTAAAGTGAGATAACAAAATTCCAAACTCTTTTAAGGCATTTGGCTTTTACTTAATTATAATAATTAACCATTTATTTTCTTATTGGGGCAAGCACCCAAACTCTGATCTGATGCTCAAATATTGATTTGCAATCACAAGTATAGATTAGCTGTGTGTTTTTTTCCTACTGGAAGAACTTTACATTAATATGATAGAAAATATTAAGCAAACAAATGGCCTGATTCTGCCACCCTTACTCATATCATACCTTATTCACTGAAACCAATGGGACTCCTGGTGGAATAAAGTAATGTTCAAAGTGAGTCAGTGTGACAGAATTAGGCCTGAAATGAGTGAGGAAACCACAAATTGTAGAATGATAACTCATATTTCCTTCCTGGGAGGAGCTGGGGAAATTCACCATCAGAAGAGCCATATAACAAGGAAAAATATCCTAAGAGGTAAACCTCTGGGTTTAGCTGTAGTGGCTTGGTTAGCAAATCATGAAAAGATACACATGGGCTTTAAAACAAATAGATGGATGGACCTCAGACACTGAAAAGTTGCATACATGTGTTTAAAATTTGGAATGGGCATATACTTACAGCCAACAAATATCAAAGCACGTGGAAGGTGTCCTTGCAATTGATAGCATACCCAGTGCTACAATTGTCATTAATTACACACAATTTTATCACAAATACTTATCAAAATTCAGCTCATAATGTTTTGACACCATGAAATGTTTGTCCTCTTGGATGAATATAACCTGTAAATAGTCACTCTGCCCTAAAAAAGGGATTCTGCAAGAGATTTGGGTGGAACTGACTTTACTGGTAATATACTCAGCAGCTAAAGAGAAATGCACCACAAATGATTATAAGCATTTTCTCAAGATCTAACTCCATGAGCTACCTGCCGTCCAGCTGTTCTGTTCCCCCCAGGACTCTACTATATTACTCCTTATCCCCTTAAAATCTGCAATTCCTGCATGTCCCTCAAATCCTACACTATTATCAGCTCTGCCCTCCTGATCCCTGTCCATACTGCTTCAGCCAGGGCCTGCCAGCTTTTATCACTGACTGTTACATCTCCTTAGAACCTGATTCAACAGTTCCAACTCAATCCTTCAAGCTCCTTTCTAATGCTTCCATCCTGGTATGGGTGCTGTACACCAGTCCCCACTGCCACCATGTTGTCCTGCCACTGCTCTACCTATTTGCTATCCCATTCACTAAACAATCTGGTAGGCATAATGCAATGAAATGAGAGGACAGACTGGGGACCATAGAAGGACAGTGGAAAAATTATGACCCTTGGTGTGTCCCAGTTTCCAGGGATGAATGTCTATCTTCTAGTGGATTTGATAAGTAGGGTATTGGCTCTTTATAATCTGCTCAATCCGTCTCTTTCCCCTGAGATCCTCTTGTGCAGCACTGTGGGACCTAAATATGCTCATCTATTGAAGTGGATACTGCCATGTACAGTTGAGATCTGTTGTATTAATGTAGATAGAATGCATAGGCCAAAGGTGTTAACACAACTCAGTCACTGTCCTACATCAAACAGTTTTAAACAAGGTGTGGGGTTTGGTACGCAGAGACCTCAGCCAGCTTAGTACCATGGCAAATATGCCATTAATAACCCTTTTAACCTTTTACAAAAGATACAGAAAAGAAGGAAAAACAGTTAAAGCATTTGTAAAGTGAAGTATTAGGTACGGCTTTCATTTTAACTTCATCCTTTGTTCCCTTTCCCTTTAGCAGGACAGAGTTTTTAGAAGGGGAAAAAAAAACCCTTGTCTGACAGCCTTTTAGATGGTATCAAAGATGGTAATAACTGTCCTTTTTGGGGAAAAGAGAAGTTAGTTGAGATGGGCTGGAGCCGTTGTTATTTCTGTTGTCGTTAAAGTCTGGTCCTGTTTCCTAGGAAGACAAAAAAAGACAAGTACAAAAGGGGAGAGAAAAGAACAGCAAGAAAAGAAAATGCAGCTTCTGTCTTTGATGCCGAATTTCACTGGTAGCCTCATTGCTGAAAAACTCAGGCTCAGCAAATGGTCTTATTAGCCACTCTGAAACCTGGCAAACTTGTACCAGCATTGGGCTGCTTAGGGCATTGCTTTTATTTGCCTGTCAGGATTCCTTCCCCACTCTGAACTCTAGGGTACAGATGTGGAGACCTGCATGAAAGACCCCCTAAGTTTATTCTTACCAGCTTAGGTTAAAAACTTTCTCAAGGTACAAACTTTGCCTTGGCCTTGAACAGTATGCTGCCACCACCAAGCGTTTTAAACAAAGAACAGGGAAAGAGACCACTTGGAGACGTCTTCCCCCCAAAATATCCCCCCAAGCCCTACACACCCCCTTTCCTGGGGAAGGCTTGATAATAATATCCGAACCAATTGGTTACAAAATCATCAAAGACCCAAACCCCTGGATCTTGGAACAATGAAAAAATCAGTCAGGTTCTTAAAAGAAGGATTTTATTTAAAAAAAAAGGAAAGGTAAAAATCATCTTTGTAAAATCAGGATGGAAAATATTTTACAGGGTATTCAGATTCAAAACACAGAGGATCCCCCTCTGGGCAAAATCTTAAAGTTACAGAAAACAGGAATAACCCTCCCTCTTAACACAGGGAAAATTCACATAAAACAAAAGATAAACTAATCCGCCTTCCCTGGCTTACCTATACTGGTTGCAATATTGGAGACTTGGATTAGGATGGGTTGGAGAAGATGGATTTCTGTCTGGCCTCTCTCAGTCCCAAGAGAGAACAACCATGTAAACAAAGAGCACAAACAAAAGCCTCACCCCCCGCCCCCCAAGGTTTGAAAGTATCTTGTCCCCTTATTGGTCCTTTGGGTCAGGTGCCAGCCAGGTTAGCTGAGCTTCTTAACCCTTTATAGGTAACAGGATGTTGCCTCTGGCCAGGAGGGATTTTATAGCACTGTATACAGAAAGGTGGTTACCCTTCCCTTTATGACACTGCCTCTTTCTGGTCACAGGCTTATAGCAATGTTGCAAATATGCAGCCATGGCCAGCTAACCAAACTCTTTGTAGACAGAAAGAAAAAAGAGATGGATAGGAAAGAAAAGAAATAACACTGGGTAAGAAAAGAACACACAAAGGTGTGCAGGGCGAAAAGGTGGGGAGACAAAGTCTCACATCCTATATGGCATTCAGGATTTAGCTGAAGCTTATGGAGGTGGCGATGTCCTCAGGTTTCATCTCTCTGGTCTGGTCAGGACTTCTTTCAGTATTAGGATGAAGAACATCCAGGATCCCAGGAGATGGTGGGGGTGGAAACCATGATGGTGAAGCTCACTTCTTACACTTTTCTCATCTTTTAGTCAGCCAACATTGCAGTTGCCAGCTTTCCTCCACAAAGTCTCCTTTTTAAGGACCCCAAAAGGGAGTGATGAATGGAATAGTCTATCCCCTCATTATTTTGTCCACCAATTAGGACTAGTTTCTGACACACGAATTTTGGTTCATTAATTTCAGGTCCCACATTTTCTTGCTTACCAGGCATGATCTTAACACAGTCCTGGAATTACATCCGGAGGCCTTTTCATTTGGACTAATTCAGTCTGTCTTGCTTTTGCACTTTTTCCTATCAACATTTATTACTATAAGTTATTGTGACACTTCACAAACTTCCACTCACTTTTTACAAGTGAGCTCACAATTAAGGCAAATCTGTAGGTTTGAGTATTACAACAGACCTAAGAGTACTATTAGGTATTTATTTAACCACTGCCCTGTAATGCTGAAAAAAACAAAGAGCAGACATTATCGCTCATGAATTTAAAACAGAAAGTGACACTGACTACACAGGCCAGTCTGGTTCCAACATCCAACTGAATAACACAAACACTACTGAGTTCTGACTATTCTCAGTGTTAGTAACCTAGGGTGTTATTAGCAGCCCAAATATGGACTGTGAACTTTAGGCCACCTGTACCTCTCGCCCCACATTAGTTTCTCAGCATCTCCCTTCGTCAGTTACCCACTTTCACAACCAGGCCTGCCAACAGCAATTCTGGGCCCCAGGGCCATCCCTAGGGGGATGCGGGGCCCGGGGCAGAAGTGACAAATCTGTCACTTCCAGGACCGACTGTGCTGACCAAATGTGCCAGCCCATGGGGCCCCACAAAGCACAGGGCCCAGAGCAGTCACCACCCTACCCACGCTAGGAGCCCTGCAGCCCTCCTGGGCAATTTAAATTTAGTTTAAATTTAAATTTCCCTAGCCCCTGGGCAATTACCCCCTTTGTTTCCATTTTGATGCAGAATGAAAATTAGACTTTGAATTTTTTCATGAAAAAATGAGAGAAAAAGAGAGAGAGATCCAGCCCAGAATAGCCAATAGCCCAGTGGTTACCACACTCACTTGGATGTGGAGGTGCCCTAACCACAGGGATATACAGTCAGTTTTTCACAATCTCTTTTCTTGGAACCATTCCTTTTTATACACATAATGAACTACATTTGGGCTAAAGGGAGGGCAACTGAGGGATGGTCTACACTAGAAAGTTAGGTCGACCTAGCTACATGGCTCAGAGGTGCGAAATATTCACACCCCCGAGAGACATAGTTAAGCCGACCTAAGCCCCAGTCTTCCAGCTATCAAGCTACTGCCTCTTGGACAGGTGGATTGACGACAGTGGTGGAAGAACCCCTTCCATGGCCGTAGCACGTGTACTACAATTGCAGCTTTGCAGCTATGCCACTATAGCATTTCTAGGGTAGCCCTACCCTGATTCTATAGACCAGTGCTTAGAGCATTTGCTTAGGATGAGGAAGACCCAGGTTCAAGTTCCAGCTCTGAATCAGACCAACCAGCTACATTCCTCAGAAGTGCAAAAAATCCACATCCCTGAACGACATAGTTAAGCCAACTTCATGCCCAGTATAGACAGGGCTAGGTTTGATGGAAGAATTCTTCCATTGACCTAGCTACCACCTGCTGAGGAGATGGATTAATTACAGCGATGAGAGAACCCCTCGCATTGCTGTACTGAGTATCTATGTTGAAGCGCTGCAGCGTGAAGAGAGCGCCTCGATCTACCGCTGAGAGATGTAACTGTGCTGACCCAACCCCCAGTGTGGACAGCACTTGGT
Source organism: Lepidochelys olivacea (assembly GCF_965140295.1). Classification (NCBI taxonomy): domain Eukaryota; kingdom Metazoa; phylum Chordata; order Testudines; family Cheloniidae; genus Lepidochelys; species Lepidochelys olivacea. Next base: position 36,476,353 of record NC_140413.1, on the reverse strand, counting down.
TGATGGAAGAATTCTTCCATCGACCTAGCTACCGCCTCTCAGGGAAGTGAATTACCTCTGCTGATGGGAGAATCCCTCCTGTTGTGGCATATAGTGTCTACACCAAAGCGCTACTGTATTATAACCGCAGCACAGCAGCTATGCACTGTAGTGGTTTAAGTGTAGATGTACCCAATGTCCCTTAAGCAGAACAAGCTTCCTGCTACTCCAGGTGGGAATCTGTTGACATATTTCCTCCTACACTTTCTTTGTCTCCGGAGAGATCCTGCTAGCTCATCTCAGCAGCTCAAAGGCAGTCTGTCTAAATCTGAGTAGTTCTGGACTAAGCCATCAAAGGGCAAGTCTACACTTAAAACACTGCATCGGAAAAAGAGCTCTTTCATCGGCTCAGTTAATCCTTCTCCCCGAGATGCAGTAACAACGTTGGTGGGAGATAGTGCTGTCTACATGGGGGGGTTAGGTCGGTATAACTACATCACTCCAGAGTATGGATTTTTCACACCCCTGAGCCATGTAGTTATACCAGTATAGATCTGTAGTGTAGACCAGATGAAAGCAAACAGCCCTGGTGACAGCTGGGACTATTGCCTGCGTGACGGAACCATTGTGTCTTAATAGTTGTATTCATTTACCTGGATGAGTTCATTCTGTGGTCTGGGAAGGTCTGTCCTCCCACAGTCAAGTTTGTTTGTCAGAGAACATATCCATCCTCCCCCTTTTATTTGGTATGCCATAAGATAACAATTTCTAGCATTAAGGCTACAAGTGTGCATTCATCCAGCTTCTAAAATATAATGTATAAGTGGTCACATATTGTCACATGGACATTTAAAATAAATATGAGTGCTATCTTGACATTGTATCTAATGGTTAAATGGTGGCAAATTATGATTATTATGCTAGCTACTATTGATTGTCTTGTTACTTATATGAATTTTGTACCCAGCTAGTCTATGCCAATACATCCTATCATTATTAATTATATATCCTCCATCCCTCGTAACTGTGTGTTTTTCTCAGCTTCCTGTTTTCTTCTTGTTTACAGATGAAAAGATTTTTGGGATAGGCACTGTCATTGACTATATGTTTGTACACAGGAGGCCTGTTCTAGTTGAGACCTCGAGATGTTATCCCCATATAAATAATGTAGGGGGAGATTTTCAAAGATGCAATTGGCAGTTATGCACCCAACTCCGATAGACTTTCAATAGAGTTAGACATCCAACTAACACTTATGCCTGGGAAAATCTCTGCCTTAAACTTTACTTAGGATTCTTTATGGACCAGCTTTATAAGGTAACATAGAAGCCCAGTAAAAAGGGAGTGGGGTTAGCATAAATACTGCTGGAATGAGACAGAGCAACAAACTGTAGGGCAAAAATAAGAGGTACAGCATACTGGCATATAACCTCTGTATTTAAAAGCCTATTATTCTTCATGAAAAAGGTACCCAGAGGAATCCACACTGAACTATAGAAATAGCCTTATTTCTGCTGCCTAAATATATATGTATATATGTATTTCCCTGGGTCTCTGAACAGCTTGACTAATTGCAACACAAGTTTTCAACCAAGCAACAGAACAGCAAGATTTTCCAATCAGGTTTCTCCACAGTAGATCATTTTAATTTGAAAATTATTGAAAATAAATTAGTGTAATTATCCACTGAGTTTAATATTCCTTGTCAGCGAGAGAGGTTTTAGGCTAATTGAAAAGGGTTTGGTATTAAAAAATTTAAGAAAACTCTGCAAAGGAAAAATACAAATGAATTACACCTGCAATCAGTGCCTATGCAGCCTATCTGCATAGAGCCCTCCATTTCCAGGGTCACAATGCTGCATGAAGACCCTGGACTACCATTTCGCTACCATTGATCTCTTGGTTCACAAAGCACAATCTCTGATTATCTGTCTGGGCATCCAACCTAACTCCAGTGGCAGCAGTCTATGGCCCAGATTAAATTCACAACTCGTACTAGTGTCCTTCTCTGCTTGATAAATTTCACTTCATCTGTGCTTCCTGGCTTTCAAACCAGCTGGCCAGTTTGTATACACCAGCAGCATTTATGTGACACCTGGGATTGACAATTGCAAGCAAAAAGACTGTTGGTGTGGAAAAGCCAGCACACCAGGAGCTAGTGAAGCAAAAGATGATGTAATGATAGTAGGACCACACTTTAGAATAAGTTGATAAGTTGTTTCCCAGTGGTGGAAAATTCCAGACCACCTGATTTAATGTGAAGAATTCAGAGCAGACAGGTCAGAGTCTGGCTGCTTCATCTCCACTGCTACTTTTGTCCCATCCCCATTTTCCCCTTTACTTCCTCACAATCAGGGAGGAAGTATTATTCATTTTATTTTTTTTCTAAATAAATACTTTGCTGTTTAGCCCTTGTCTCTATCCCTTCTCTCTGCCAAGGTGGTCAGTCTTCTCTGATCCTTTTTGTGTTCTCTCCCAACCTGCAAAGCACCACAGAAAATGGTACAGGCAGCGGGTCATGGGAAGACAGGGAATGTTTTGAATGTCCTACACTGAGGGGAGAGGTGGGCTGGTCACAGGTGAAGAAGGAGATGGATGAAGAGCTGCAGGTCTGGCTTTGAAAGGCAGTCTGACAAATCACAGGGTCAGCCTTGCCTCTACCTAGAGCACCTCAGGCTATGATCTCATCAGATCTCAGAACCTAGATGGGTTGAGTCTGGTCACTGTGTACGGACTGAAGACTTACAATGAAATCCCAGGATGGTGCAGGACACTAGTAAGTCAATCGGTGGCACTCTTCTCTCTGAGTCAGTGGTGAACAAATGCAATCCTTCTGAAAATGCAGTCTTTTGGGTGAGATAATATAACTGAGATCCTGAACATTAAAGACCCCTGGTACTTTTTTCAGTAGCAAGAATGCTAATTCTATTGGCCTGGCCAAATTCCAATTGGGTATTTACATTCTGCAAACTTAAATGCTCCTTACAGTTCAATTGGATGTGGCGTCCCTTTTAACTTTCTATCCAAAACATATATTGCATTGCTGGTTGTCACTAAGTCACTGCTGCTTTTCAGTCTACAGATGACAGCTGCTTTGCACTGGGTTAAGTGATTCCTGTTTATTGTTTGTAGACCCTTTTTATTGGTTCATAGATTCCAAGGCCAGAAAGAACCACTGTGATCATCTAGTCTGACCTTCTGTATAACATAGACCATAGAACTTCCCCAAAATAATTCCTAGAGCAGATCTTTAGAAAAACATCTAATCTTGATTTTAAAATGGTCAGTGATGGAGAATCCACCACAACCTTTAGTAAATAGTTCCAACAGTTAATTACTCTCATCAGTAAAAAGAAAAGGAGGACTTGTGGCACCTTAGAGACCAACAAATTTATTTGAGCATAAGCTTTTGTGAGCTACAGCTCACTTTATGCATCTGATGAAGTGAGCTGTAGCTCACAAAAGCTTACACTCAAATAAATTTGTTAGTCTCTAAGGTGCCACAAGTCCTCCTTTTCTTTTTGCAGATATAGATTAACACGGCTGCTACTCTGAAACCCCTTCTCAATAAGAGGATTATGCCTATTTCCAGTCTGAATTTGTCTAGCTTCACCTTCAAGACATTGGATAATGTTATATATTTCTTTGTTAGATTGAAGAGACAATTATTAAAAATTTGTTCCTCATGTAGTGTGACAAAGTGAGCTCTTTTTAAAACCCAGGTGCCCTGATTAGCCTGCCTTAATTGATTCTAGCAGCTTCTTGATTGGCTGCAGGTGTTCTAATCAGCCTGTCTTAATGGTCTCCAGAAGGTTCCTGATTGTTCTGGAACCTTCCCTATTACCTTACCCAGGGAAAAGGGACCTACTTAGCCTGGGGCTAATATATGTGCCTTCTATTACTCTCCTGTAGCCATCTGGCCCGACCCTGTCACATATCTTCCCCCCCCCCCCCCGCCTCCACTCAACACTATAGGGTTGGGCAACTTGGGATGTCAGGCAGTGTACTCGTGACAAACCATCTGCATTGCCATGATGGCTTCCAGCCCAGTGTTGTATGGTGAATTGGGAAGGTTGTAGGGACAAGAACCATCTGGTCACCCTTGCATTCTTCTCTTTATTTCGCTGCATCCACTGGAGGGGTGCATGGTCGGTCACAAGGATAAACCATCGTCCCAGAAGGTAATAATGTAGTGTTTCCGTGGCCCATTTCACAACTAGGCACTCTCTTTCAACCACGGCATACTTCTGCTCTCTCGGGAGGAGTTTCCTGCTGAGGTAGAGGATTGGGTGTTCTTCATCTCCGACCATCTGCGATAGGACAGCTCCCAATCCTACTTCAGATGCATCTGTTTGTAAAATGAATTCTTTGTTGAAGTCTGGGGCTATAAGCATGGGGTTACTGCAGAGGGCTGTCCGTAGATCCATGAATGCTTTCTTTGCGGCATCTGTCCACTTCACCATGTCTGGACCCCGGGCTTTTATCAGGTCTGTCAGGGGACTCGCTCTGGTAGCAAAATGGGGAATAAATCATCAGTGGTACCCCACCACATCCAGGAATGCCCAGACTTGCTTTTTCCAATTCGGCCAGCACCAATTTTGGATAGCCTTTAGTTTGTTTAGTTGGGGCTTGACCATGCCCCTTCCTAAAATGTAGCCAAGGTATTTAGCCTCAGCTAGCCCTATAGAACACTTGGCTGGGTTGGCTGTGAGGCCAGCCTGTCTTAGTGTGTCCAGAACCGCTTCCACCTTTCTTAAGTGGGTTTCCCAGTCAGGGGTGTGAATAATCACATCATCCAGGTATGCCGCTGCATAACTGGTATGGGGCCATAGGAGCTTGTCCAGAAGATGCTGGAAGGTGGCAGGTGCCCCATGCAGTCCAAAAGGAAGAACAGTATATTGAAACAGACCCTCTGGTGTAGAGCATGCCATCTTTTCTTTCACATCTTTGGCAAGGGCAATCTGCCAGTATCCCTTTGTTAAATCAAGGGTGGTCAAAAATCGGGCATTGCCCAGGCGGTCAACTAACTCATCGATATGGGGTATGGGGTATGCATCAATTTTGGATATCTCATTCAGCTGGCAAAAGTCATTACAAAACATAGTGGTGCCATTGGGTTTGAGCACCAACACAATCGGGCTTGACCACTGACTGTAGGACTCTTTGATGACTCCCAGCTCCAACATCCTTTTTACCTCTGCCTTGATCTCCTCCCTTTTTGCTGCTGGGACCCGATAGGGCCTTAAAGTTACCTTTGCCCCAGGGTCTGTGATAATGTGGTGATATGCTTCGGTGGTCCGGCCTGGTTTGGTTGAAAACACGTCCTGGTATCAGTTGATCATCTCAGTTACCTCCTTCTTCTGGTTTGGTGTCAGATCAGTGGATATCCTGATCTGCTCCTGCATGTTATTTCCCTGGATCGGGGTCTCTTGGGCCACTACACATGCCTCTCGTTGGTGCCAAGGCTTTAAGAGGTTAATGTGATAAATTAGTTCTTGTTTTCGGCGTCCTGGCTGCCGCACCTTGTAGGTTACTTCCCCCCATAGGTTCAACCACCTCATAGACTTTTGCCTGGCGATTGTAATGGGTTCGCTGGGCCTCCTGCGCCTTTTCCAAATGTTCCCGTACAATAGGGGTGAGCCGGACTATCCGTTCTCGCATCTGCAACACATGGTCAATTATATTTCTCCCCTCATTGGGTTCCTCTTCCCAGATTTCTTTTGCAATTTCTAGTATGCCATGGGGTGGCGTCCGTATAATAATTCAAAGGGGGAAAACCCAGTTGAGGCCTGAGGTACCTCCCGGATTGCAAACATAAGGTAAGGTAGCAGGGTGTCCCAATCCAACCCGTCCCGACTTACCACTTTCCTTATTGCCTTCAGGGTTCGGTTAAACCTTTCTACCAGCCCATCGGTCTGCGGATGATAGACTGAAGTTCTCAGGATATGTATATGAAGCAGCGTACAGAGGTCCTTCATTAGCTTCGACATAAATTGGGTACCTTGGTCTGTTAATATTTCCTTTGGTAACCCCACTCAGGCAAAGATTCCCACCAACTCTTTAGCTATCTTTTTAGAGGCCATGTTCCGCAGGGGGGACGGCTTCTGGGTAGCGAGTAGCATAATACAGAACGACAAGTATATGGTAGCCCCGGGCTGTCTTCTCCAGGGGTCCCACTAGGTCCATGGCTATATGCTCAAAGGGGACCTCTATGATGGGAAGGGGTACTAAAGGTGCCCTCAAGTGGGGATGGGGACTGTGCAGTTGACATTCCGGGCAGGACGCACAGTACCTCTGCACTTCTTCATGTACTCCGGGCCAGAAGAATCATCGCAGAACCCGTGCCAGGGTCTTCTCCACCCCCAAATGCCCCCCAAAAAGATGACTATGGGCCAGACTTAATACAGCATTCTGGTGTTTTTGAGGTACTAGGATCTGCTGTACCTTCTGCCCCTGTACTGCAACCCAATATAAGAAATTCTTCTTCATTATGAAGCAGGGTCCTGGTCTTTGGGTTTTCCCTTCCACGGGGACCCCGTCTATTTTGGTCACCTCCTTCCTAATGTTGTCGTACCTTGGGTCTCCAGCCTGGTCCTATCCAAAATTTCCTCTCCCGGGGCGAATCTGCCCGAGATGCAGGGGGCCAGACTCTGTTGTCTCTACTAGTTCAGAGGCGTTAGGGTATGGGTCATACTCGGGTGCTTCTCCCTCCTGGGTGGCCTCCTTTTCAGTTGCTCAGGTCTGCCTACCTACGAAAGCAACCCTCTGTCTTTGGGCCAGTATTCGGGTTCCCAAGGCCTTAGCTGCCCTTCTTTCCCTTTTCATCTTTCTACGCTGTCTGGGAGTGGAGAACAAATCTGGGGATATTTCAGAGAAGATTGGGGGTTGACAGTCTACTGTGGATGCCTCACTACTTTCAGGGCTTCCCTCTTTCTCCAATTCTCCTACCGGGAGTAAGTCTCCAAACCCTGGGAAGTCCCTCCCTATGAGCACCGGGTATGGGAGTTTAGGGACTACACCTGCTGCTACCTCAGTAGTGTTCCCCTGAATCTCGATTTTTACTGGGATGGTGGGGTAATAACTAACTGTCCCATGGATGCATGTTATCCCCGTATGCTTAGCTCACAGCAGCTGACTACGCTTCACGAGCTTCCCTGAGACAAGCGTGATAGCACTCCCCGAATCAACCAGTGCTGTGGTCTCTACCCCATTTAGCTTCGCTGGTCTGGTGTACATATGTGGGGTTAGTGAGACCCCCACAAGGTGGATTAGGGAGCATGGGTCTGCCCAGTTCCCCACGTTACACTGCATAGGCTCCTCGGCATTGGGACACTGTGCAGCTATGCATCCCCACTTCCCGCAGGCATAACATCTGTATGGAGCCCTAGGCGTTCCCTGGTCTCTTAGTTTGGGCAGTCTAACATCACGATACTCTTTCCCCTCAGTGCTCCGACTCTTTGTGGCTTCTGGTGGGCCTTCAGCCCCTCTCTTTTTCCACCTGGGCTCTCCTGGTGGCCCAGTCACCCGAGCTCTAGGGCTTGGTGCTGCTAGTTTACCTCAGGGTGCTTCTTCCTTAACTGGTCAGGTCAGTTCCCTCACCATCCTTCGCCTTTCTACCAGCGCGACAACCTTGTCATAGGTGGAGGGTTCATTCTGGCTTACCTAGGCGCGAAGGTCTGGTGGTAGTCTTTTCATGTACCGGTCGATGACAAGAACCTCTAGTATCTCCTCCGGACTCTGGGACTCAGTTCGTAACCACTTTTGTGTGAGATGGATGAGGTCATATAATTGGGTCTGCGGGGTTTTGTTTTCCTGGAACCTCCAGTCATGATATCACTGCGGTCGTTACCCCAGATCTGGCCAGGATCTCTGCTTTCAGCTGAGGGTAGTCTGTCACAGCCTCTTCTGGGCCTCCCCACACAGGAATGGAGCGAGGTTGCCAGACCACAGTTCTCAGGGCCAAGCCTCCTGCAGGGCTGTCCTCTCAAAGGCCAGGAGGTATGCCTCTACATCAACCTCCCAAGTCATTTTCTGAAGCCAATTGCTGGCCCACATGATCTGCGTTCCATCATGGCTGCGGTTCAGCTCTGTAAGGGTCTTTACCTGGTTTACCAATTCCAGCAACATAGCCCAGTCTTGAGTAGCCTGGTCCATCAGCAGGCGATTAGTCTCTTGCTGCAGCCGCACTGCCTCCTGTTGGGCGGCTGCCTGGACACAAGTAGCCTCCTGCTGGGCAGCCATGTCTTGTATCAGTGCCCGCACTACCTCCTCCATTGTGGTGAAAAAAAATAAAAATAGACACTCTTCCCTTTTTTTTTTCCCAAACACCCTCCTTCTTCCGCCACGCTGTGGACACCAGATCCCACTTCTGACACCAGTTGTGACAAAGTTCTTCCTCTTCCTTGGTGAGTCTTGCACTTATTGGCGGATTTGCTCACCTTGGAGCCGCATGGTTGCACATCAGCCTATTTAGCACTGCGTAAGCGCTCAAGGAATCTACCTGGGTGGGGACCTGCCATGGCCAGTGGCCAGCCGGGGGAGGAGCGCTCTTTCCCCAGTCCCAACCTCGACTGGCCCCCAACCCGCAGCGGCCGGAGCGGCCCAGACCTGCCACAGCCAGGGTGCCCCTCCACCAGCCCAGACCTGCTGTTGTTGGGATGGCCCAACCCGGATCCAGGCACAACCAGGGCGCCCCTCCTCCGGCCCAAACCCAGCCCTGATCCAGACTTACTAGAGCTGGGGAAGGGGCACCTATCCTGCAGCCCCAGTCCCGGAGCTGCCATAGTGGGGAGAGGCGCCTCTCCCGCCCAGCCTAGGTGCTGCTGCGGGGAGAGAGAGCCAGGGGAAGTCCTCTCTCCCTGCCGTAGCCCCCCTGCACCCCAAGTCCCTCATCCCTGGCCTCACCCCAGAGCCATCACCCCTAGCCGGAGCCCTCATGCCCCTGCACCCCAACCCTCTGCCCCAGCCCTGAGTCCCCTCCCACACTCCGAACCCCTCGGCCCCACCCCCACCACATGAATTTTGTTACGTGCACCGATATGAAGGGGATGTGTCATACGTCACCTCCATATTGGTGCACATAACAAAATTCATTCCGCACACGGATGGGAAAAATTAGAGGGAACACTGAAAGGAACAACCTTAGCAGTCTCCACATTGGGTCGATTTCTGTTCTCACACCAGTATAATTTAAGAGTTACTCCTCTGATGTCAATGGAATTACAATTGCATGAAAGTGGGGTCTCCACTAAGGAAACTGGAACTTGCAAATAAAAAATAGTATTGTGCCAGCTGCCGGATTTGCACTGAGCATGTCTCTCAGGCACTCAACTGCGAAAGCTATCAATTTACTATAAATGTGGAGTGCTTGAGCTACTGCATTCACCAACAATGTTGTCCTATGAAGGATAACAAGCACAAGTTATTGTAGTTGAAAAAAGGACTTCAACAAAGGAAGCCAAAAAAATGAAGATGAGCCAAATGAAGATTATGCTTCAAAGGCAACAAAGGAACGCTAGGTGAGTGCACTGCAAATGAGAGCACGGCTGAATCTAATGTTGTATATCTGGCTTTCACAGCTGTTCAGGACAGAAAAAATCAGGTGGGAGAACTACAGAGAACATTATTTGTTCAGAGAGACAAAAGGCATCATGGAAATCAAGACTCCATTTAGTCCAAAAAAAAAAAAAAAGAGGTCTACAAATGTACACACCTCATAGAAGTTTCTAGTTCAGAGAGTCAGCCAAATTCTTCTCTTAATTACAAGTGTAAATCCACAGAAGTCAATGGGATTTTATGAAGTCTGAAGTAACTGAGATAAGAGTTTGGTCCAGGGTCTTTGTGTTATATAGGACAATGAGCGTTTGTTCTGTTTTCTTACCAGTTAAATTGACAATGGTTCCTACATAAATATAAAAAATTGATCTAACCTCTTAACCCAAACGCATTATGCATTACTGAGAATGTGAAACACATGCCAAAGGGAAGCAGGACTGATTATAAAGAGGAACTACTACGTAGAACAAAAAGAAAAGGAGTACTTGTGGCACCTTAGAGACTAACCAATTTATTTGTCTCTAAGGTGCCACAAGTACTCCTTTTCTTTTTGCGAATACAGACTAACACGGCTGTTACTCTGATATGTAGAACAAGAGACTGGTGTTGTTAGTCATTGGCTGTGTGGGTGTTTTTTCTGTGTGCTGTCCCAGTTCTGTGCAGATAGCTGACACAGCAAACCTCGATCAAACTGCCCAAAAGACCACAGACCTGTTTCCGTAGCGAAGGTTTATTGTCAATGAAGCACAGGCCTAGCTCCCCAGATCAATGCCTACAGTTACACTAGCACATGTATGCCCCTGACAATGGACCCGGCTCAGTGACTGGCAGGACTTTCTATTCCCCTCTCAGCTGGACAAGGACACTCCCTCTGAGACCCCTCTTTTATACACTTATACAAATAAGTTACGTCTTGCCCCTCTGACATGATTAGTTACCACCCTTTAGCTTTTATTTTTGAAACACCATCCCTGTTCTTGCCAAGTTCGTGTATTAGACAGTGAACGTGCAAGCAGGTATCTACTTTATAACAGGGCAGGGGCTGAGCTGGCCTGACTCTTGCTAACTCTGTTTTATCTCAGCAGGGCTTGACTTTAGCTCAGGCCTAAGGCCCTACACCAAGCCCCTGATACCAGGCCTCATGTCTCAAGCTCTCTCTTTCTACTACAACTGGGAGTCAGAACTCCTCAGCTCCGTTCCTAGCTCTGTCACCAACTCACCTTGTGATCTCAACCTTTGTGATCACTTAACCTATATATGCCTCAGTTTCTCCATATGTATTTACTTACCTAATAGAGTAGTTGTGAGGTTTAACTGGTTTGTAAGGGTTTTGAGAACTTCAGATGAAAGACATTTCATAAACAAAGTACATATTATTATTGTTATTGATACAAAAAGATATCAAGCAAAGTTTTGTCCTAAAATTCAGGAATAGTTTCTTTCAGCTAGAGTGTTAAAATAGTAATGTCAAAATATTAACGTTAAAATCTGCCTATTAATACTTTAGAATACATCATATCAAACAAAGTGTGTATAAACATGTTATCTATGAAATTAGAATTCTTAACTGAAAATGCATGATTTGTCCACGGATTATGATGATTTGATAACTTCTCTCTTTCCAGCTATAGAAGAACACAGAGCACAATGCTGTTACACAGCAGTCCAAGAATACTGTATTGCATTATGGAGTCATCAGTCTCCCGCTCATTTTTCTTCTGAGTACAGAACCTCCCTAAGTCTTTATTATGTAAAAAGAATTTGAGGGCTTTCTGGATTGTAAGAAAAATAGCCATAGGTCTTCCAAAATAATTCTGTATGGTAACTCCAGCTGCTGCTTGATTTTAAATGGCAGGCTGTCAAGCCAATGATGAAGAACCCTGTTAGAGGAGAGCTGATCTGTCACTCATGGCGGAAGAATTGACTGACAACCTGTCCAGTTATGAAAACCAGAACTTTCCTCATTACAAAGTGGTTACCCAGAATCAGTAATATCTTTGTGTCACCTGATTAATGAAGAGGCCACAGAGTAAAAAGACGTCAAGACCATTCCCTGTAGAGAATATCAATGACAATTTGAAAGATCCCAATGTGCTTTACGAATGAGGTATAGGTACCTTTGTACCCAATAACAATGCAGCTACCTCCCTGGTAGAACCTGGCAGCTGCTTAAGAGCATATAGCAACATGACATAGCATTTTTGGTCAGGAAATAAGGAATATCATATGCCAGTGAAACTGCTGGGTAAGCATCATGTAACTGGGGTTGGCCTGGAATCCATAGCTAACCCTCCCTTTTGCAAAAAGTGCCACAGAGATTTAATAAACCAGGAGGCAGACGCTCAGTTTTACGAGTTCCACTTTCAGATGCTCTCTTGCCTGCCGCTGCTCCTGGAATCCCCATCCAGAGAGGTTACCACAATGCAAAGGGATACACAGCATATCTGACTGCCAGGTCTGACTGCCAATGCCCTCCAGCTGTCATCCCCTCCCACTCGCCTTTCCAGATCCATTGAGCTAAATCCCAGCAGCACCTTCCTGAAGGGTACGCCTGCATTTGAATGTTTATTCATTCTTATTTGTAAATTCTAATGTGGATGGGACACAAACTTTTGTTGCCTGTTGTGTTTAACACTAGGCTGCACCAAACATCTCTGTAGTATCCCCACTATCATTTACAATCATGGTAGAACGTGATGGAAATTCAAAGGTAGACTTCCCAAAGTGATTTCCACTGTGCAGGTTTGGGGGGTTGGGAGGGAGAGGTGGAGGGTGGAATTCTCCTTCCCACCCCAGCCTCCCTCTTCTGTGTCCCCAAACTGGGATCCAAAATAGCAGGCTCCCCTCTGCACAAATGTATAGAAGGGAACATGAGGGCTTATATCCTCAAGTCAAACTGTGAAGTGTGAAGGGATTTATGGACACGTCTCTGTATTTGTAAACCTAAACTAATAATAATAAAACAAACACAAAAAACAAAAAACACCTACCTTACTCTGGGCTCTGAACTAACAGCAATAAATCTAACACACTTATTTTGCAGACTAGAATAACAAATGTAATGTCTACTTCCACTGTTTAAATAAAAACATACCTTTAAATACTTGGCATGACAGAGGGCTTGGGGTCTGTCAATTTATATTTCATGGCAAGAGAAAACTGATAGCAGATTTTATAAGGGGCATGAGGTCATGATCTAATTCCAAGAGCCAAGAAGGTTGAACATGCAAATCAAGAGTCAGTCATATTGACTATGGAGGGGTGCCTAAGGCCTGGTCTACACTACAAAGTTAGGTCAATGTCTGCCATCTTGCTTTGACTTAGTTGCACATTTGTCTACACTTATATTTGTCTCCCACCAATGTAAGTGCCCCTTTACTGCAAAGAAGTAACACTTCCTTGAGCAGCACTGAGCCATGGTCGATGTATTGAGGATGATGCAATGTAAATGTAGACACTGCATTACTTTCGTTAACCCTAACAGTCCTCAGAAGCGGTCCCACAATGCCCGACACAGACCAATCTGGTCACAATTGTTAACTCCACTGCTCAGGTCTAACAGAGACTGGAATTCACCCCTCCCCTTTAAAGGCCCACAGATGTTTGAAATGCTTTTTCCTGATTGTCCAGCTTGGCAAGCACACCTAGCAGCTCTCCAATCTTGTGTGCAACTGCCCAGCTAAGCATGCCGGCTACATGGTCCAAATGTGCTCCGGTTTGTAGTAGACAGGAGATATTGGATCTCCTGGGCTTGTGGAGAGAAGAGACTGTACAAGCACAGCTATGGACCAGTCATAGAAACATGGGCATCTATGAGCAGATTGCATTAGGGATGTAGGAGAAGGGGCATGACAGGGACCAGCAGCAGTGCCGCATGAAAGACGAGGAACTGCAAGAGGGATACCAGAAGGCCAGGGAAGCCAACCATTGATCTGGTGCCAACCCACAGACCTGCTTCTTTTACAAAAAGCTGCATGCCATGCTCCTCAGAGACCCCACCACCATACCACAGACCACCATGGATACCTCTGAGAAACCTGAACCACAGACTCTGGTCATGAGCATTGAGGAGCAAGAGGAGGATGGGGGACATGTGACCAGGAGTCCAGCTATGCTGTAATCCAGGACCTATTTGAGACTCCATCACAGGCCAGTCAGTCCCAGCCATTGAGCACAGATGAGCCCAATGCAAGGGAAGGAACTACAAGTTAGTGTGTAATTGTATTTCCCATTATAATGATATACTGATACTGCCCCCAACTTAATATGACACAGCTAACAACTTTTCATTAATTAACTTATATTAGAAGAGTGAAGTCCAACAAAGAGAGGTAGAGTTGTTATCTGCTTTTCATTCCCCTGTACAGTTAAGCAGAGGATGCCACATGGAGCAGTTTGTTTATGTACACAGGAATGTCTCTAGAATTTTCCTGAAAGATCTAAATGAAACTTCCACGGAGGTTTTGACCGGGGTCCTTGAGGGGGCCAGCTGTGGTCACTCAATTAGGGTGAACTGCAAAGAATGAGCCAGACAATCCCCAAAAAGATGGTGGATATTCCAATACTTAGATTTACCAAGCCAGCATAAAACAGCCCCTTTATTACCTTACTGGTTAATCAGAAGTCCAAACAACACAGTTCCCTTAAAGTGATCCAGCCTCAGGGCTCAATGAAGGTACCTAAGTCAAATATGATGGCATCTGAAAATCTTATTTCATCATATAAAAGAACAGGTTCTACCAATGCCAAAGGATCGGATACATTACCTCCCAGGTTAATTAATGTTTCAGATCTTACCCAAATACACGCTACAGCCAATTCTTATTAACTAAACTAAAAAATTTTAAAAACAATGGAACAAGAGTATGGTTAAAATATCAATATACATACAGACATGAGTTCAATCTATTAAGGTTCAGATTCATAGCAGAGATAGTGAGCTTTGTAGTTGCAAAGTGTTCCTTTAGCATTCAGTTCGTAAGTCATAGTCCAATGTCCAAATATCACATTCAGGGTGTACCATCATAACTGGGACTTCAGTCCTGAGACTCAAACTTCCCCTGATGAAGCCTAAGCAGATATGAGGTGACAGAATCAGGACCCAAGGATCTTTTATACAATTTCATGTCCTCTTTGACAAGTTGGAATTCCTCCGAGAACAAAAGGTAATTAGGATGACTTTGAAGGAGGTCCATCACTGGTACTTAGCTATAGAATTAACATAAGGCAATTTACTTTTTCCTCCACCATTCACAGATTATTTGCTATACATTTCAAAGAAAGATGAATACAGAGATATCCCACGTTTACAATTCATTTAAATGCTAGGATGTTCTTTTGAGCTCTGAATTATCAGTATACAGCATAGACAGGGACTGTTGATTACAGTGTTGAGCCTATTCATACATATGTAGATGCACAAAAACACAAACATTATCTCCCCAGGTGTCTTTTGAAGGTTGTTATGTTCTTATCCATTAATGGCTATTAGCCAGGATGGGTAAGGAATGGTGTCCCTAGTCTCTCTTTGTCAGAGGGTGAAGATGGATGGCAGGAGAGAGATAACTTGATTATTACCTGTTAGGTTCACTCCTTCTGGGGCACCTGGCATTGGCCACTGTCGGTAGACAGGATGCTGGGCTGGATGGACCTTTAGTCTGACCCAGTATGGCCATTCTTATGTTCTTATGTTTATTTTGCAGGATATTTAATCCTTTCTAGCCATGCGTCACAGAAGTACTCTGCAGTCCTCTCCAGAGGGTTTCTTGGGATGGCAGCCTTATTCCTTCCTCGGTGGTAAGACATTTTCTAATACACCACTCTGTGATAACTTCACCAGACATCATTGCACTAAACAGGCTACTAGCATAGGAGCTCAGGCAGCTTTGGGATGCCAGCAGCAGCTGTGCTCCCTGAGTCTTTGTTACCCTCAGGAGTGTGATATAAGCTAAAATGACCACCACCAATGGAAGATGGTGCCAGTATTCAGTGCCATGCCTTATACTCATAGTTTCATGTAACTGAGAATTTCCCTCACCTCTAGATGGCCATACTCAACATAGCTAGTGCTGTGAATGGTGCCATGCACAAGCAATCCCAAGCAGAAGTGTAAATGAGCACTAGGTTTAGAGACAGAAAGGAGAAGATCATCCCAGAAGTAGTGTGAGAACAATAATCCTTGTATGAGGGGCAAAAACAGTATGCATGATCAAACACTTCTCTGTGGAAATGTTGCTGTAAACTCCCCAGGATATGACCATGAACTCTAACAACTGGGACATAATAAGCAGGGAAGGTGAGAGACAGAGAGGGAGAACCTTCCAGCATGGCCAGAGAGAAACTTAAATTCTAGAGATGTCAGATTTTCTTTCCTTTTCTCTGTAACTAAGCTAAGGTGAGCCTGTCTCACTGGGTTTTGCAGTGAGTATTTAGATGAGGTACTTTACGCAAACCTGCAGCTCCTATCCACAGCTCAGCTGGATACATGGCATTCAGCCTGAGCTGTAGGCTGGCATGACATGGCTGCATGAGTGGACGTGGCAGTTGGCAGCCTGGAATACTGGAGAAAGAAGAGCATTGAGACAGCATTGTGAACCTGCTACTGACTCATTACTGTGATACCCAGTTCAGCATCCAGCCAGTACAGGTAAGAAAGTAGTACGCTGCATTTAGAGGGGACCAGGCTCAGGGGGGAGACAGAGGCTGCTTGCAGCAGCAAGCCAGAGATAGTAGCCTGTGGGAGGAAAGCTGAGCAGCAAGCAATTTAGGAGCTAGGACTGAAAGGCTGAGAGCTGGTCAGAGACACCCAGGGAGGCAGCAGCAACCACAGTGCCCAGCCCTGCAGGCCTAACAGTGTGGAGGGATCCCAACAAGACTTATCATGATACTTCTGTACCAAAATACTCTAGGGGCTGAGTTAGGATCATTACTGTAACTTAAAAATTGTTCTTGGTGTATTTGCATCCTTTATTTTGTAAATCACTCCTAGTAAAAAGTAATGTTACACATCTGGGTGGGCCATCAGCAGTAGGGATTGACCGTGGGAACCTCTGACTCTTAAGACATAAGCTTCTACTACCTGAGCTAAGAGATTTGGCCTTGTTAATTAAGGCGACTGCAAGCTCATCAACCTCTGTCTGTAGCGCAGCCAGAAGTAGAAAGGGACAGAGTACCACACTGAGCAGTCATGAGTTGCTGAGGTGTGAAAGGGTTTATGGGAACCCACCAAGGGCTAGAGCACAGTATAGAGCATAGTGCCTGGAGCGCCTTCAGCATGTGCATCCAAGCTAGTGCTATGCAGAGCACACTACCAAATATCTAGAGCGGCTGGAGCACCACAACACTTGCAGTGACACCTTGCAGTGGAGTCAGTTACAATACGCAGTGTATTGCACCAGCATATCTGGCAATGGTAAATTTAGGAAACAGATCTGATCTGTGCTTTGTCAGCTCCCCCTCCCATCCAGCTCCTGAAAACTTTTCACTCCTTACCCATCTTCATGCCACTCCCTACTACTATATATATTTCCTACAGAACAAAGAGGTTAATTCCTTGCTTGAAATGAAAAACTTAACTCAACCTTAACTCTTCATACATCCCTGCTCATCCTTTCTGCAGCTGGCCATCTAGTAAGATGAGCTAACTGTCACTACACTACTGCGCTACCCACTTTCAGCTATAAACAGACAGCATTTGTAAAGAAACATGTAGCTCAAAAAGTTTGGTTATATTACAGAACACTGAACTCAACGTCTGTATAGATAAGAGTCTTTTAGAATACAGATCTAGCATCAGGCCATTTAGAAGCTTATTTCTTATTTGTATTTTTTGTTAATTATAGTACAACCCAACTGCACCTAGAGTGACAGCTACTACTAAGTCTCTCTGCAATGTGTTGGCGAGAGTGACAGTGTTCCTATGAGTTTTCAATATAATCCGAGCAACATAGCAGGTGGTCAGTAACTCTGGATTCCATGACCTGTAATATCTTCTATCACACTACATGTCATGAGACTGGTTAGCACTTAATTGTAAATCTGACTGTATTTTAACAGTAAAGCACTAATGTTAGATTTCCACTACAGTCTGGGAAATATACTATTGCTCTGAATAACGTGAATAGCTCTTCTAATTCTCTAGCTGGAAGAGAAAAATAAGGCAGCCTTTCATTTGTTACCTTCTGACATTTAATATTACTTATAATATTACTAGCAACATGGGATTATCACACTTAAATCCTCAACCATGCTCCATCTACACTTCTGGAAAATATCAAAAGCCAGCTCAGAACATGTGAAGATTTACACAGACAGGAAGGGAGTAAAGGGGTCTTTTTTTTCCTCAATGCTCATATTAGTTATGCACATAAATCCCTTGCATGTCAACAACAGCCTCCTGAAAGAATTAAATGAGAACAAGTAATTATACATGTCGTACTTAAAGGAAAACAATGGAGCTCAGTGAGCCCCACAATGTTCCTACCCTATTTCCCTGAATCTTTCTAAAATCCGCTCTTGAATACAATATTGTAAACGTTTTTTTTTTCACAGTATCAATTTAAAAATGTCAATCTTCGTAATCAACCCAACTCACCCAATGTGGTTTGTAAAACATACACAGGTTTTATGTGTGTATATGACCACTTCCATAGTCTCACAAATACCTCTTTGAATGTGTCCACACTGGGGAAAACATGGGTTTTTAACCGTTAGCCAGGTCATGGTAAAATCCTAGTGTGGAGAAGGCAGTGATAAGTTTTAGCATGTAGCAGGTCAAGGTAGACACTGCTAAAAACACATATTGCCTTGTATACTTATATGTCCCTCCCACTACAGTAGCACCTCACAATCTTTAATGTATTTCTCCTCACATGATGAGAGTTACGGCAGTACTATTATCCTCATTTTACAGATGGGGAACCGACGCTCAGAAAAACTAAGTGATCTGTCTACGGTCACATAGGATGTCTCTGGTAAAGCTGGGGCCTGAACTTAGGTTTCTCAAGTCCCAGGCTAATGCTGAAGACAAAGCCTGTGGGACACAAATGCCCCTTACTTCAAGTTGCCACAAACCAACACCTCTCAGATGTAGGCGAATACATGCCCAATTGAACAAATGGCACTTACTTCAAAACAGATCAACCTAATGCCTCTTGCACCTACTCACTTCATCAGAAGAGCCTTGTTTAGAACGAAGAGCAAGTGGACATTGTCTTTGCTCCAAAGACAGGAACATATACAAGAGGGGTTGGACTGAGGCATTTTGAAGGAAGAGTCTTAACTGGAGTAGGGGATTTCAGAAGATGGTCAAGGAGAGACATTTTCAAAAAAACTTATTGGGAAAAAAACACTAAGTAAAAATGAGATTGAAAACATGATTTAAAAGGTCGACTGTGTCCCCGGTCTTATGGAAAAAAACACAATATATTAAAGACCAATTGCTACATCTTGTAATAGTGTCCCTCCAAAGTGTTTGAAAACTATTACTCTAGAATATTGGGATTGGTTTTTTAAAGAAAGGGAGCTTTTTAAAGATGAGCTCCCATAATATTTTAGGCTGTGACACTTCCTTATGGTTCACAGAAAAAGATTGTCATGTGCATACAGTGCATATATTCTCATTTTCTCTCTTTCTCACTCTCCTCCCTCCACTTCACAGATATTTCAATGTAGAGCTTGTTGAAATTAACTCTTTTTTCCATATGCAAATCAGTCCAGATTTCTGTGACTATCAAATATTCAACAAATAGATTGAGGGAAGTTTCAGCCTCTGGGTTGTTTGTGAACTGGTCATTTAATCTCTTTACTATTTACTATTTGTGATGTATGGTTGGTCACATGGGATTGTTTCCACTCACTTGCTGGATGATACTTTTTTAAACAGGAGAATGACAAACAACAGAGAAAGTGACACACTTCCAGTGTTCATATTCAGATTAATAATTGTTCATACTAAAGTTTGTGAAACTGTTCCAAATAACCAGGGGGATCTCTGAAGATGAACAAAAATACTATGTTCCATTCTATTCAGGTTCTTACATCATAATATCTGAGTCCCTTCTGGAATTAAAAAAAATAAACAAAGTGACTAACATCTGTCATGTGGGGTTTCCGTTTTTCCCCCAAGGGGAGATATTTTTATATGATCCTACTGATAGCAGCGGACCTAAACTGGCTGCTTCATACACAAATCTCCTTTTTCACTATTCAAGTTATTCTATTTGAATTCTTAAATTACTAATGTGGGGCCTGACCTGGCAAATTATTTTGCACACAGCCAGACCCATCTATTTCAGTAGGATGACTCAAGTAAGTAAGGGCTTTCAGGATCAGACCCATATGTTAGCTATAAAAACATATCTCTCACAGGCCACACCATAGAATGAGTGAGTTTAGCTACAATTTCATGAAATGTTACAATTTAATGTCTTGACTGTTTTCTTATTAAGAAATTTCTTCTGTCCTAATTTTGGGCATATTGAATTTTCAGTGCATCTGGACTGTCTTTGACAGGAATGCTAATACAAGTTATATAGATAGCAGGGGATTTTTCCCTGCAGACCTGACAAATTCCGTCTGAATAAAACTACTATCCGAAGTACAACTTAGCTGTAGTACACATCGGTGTCTGAAGCTTAAGCAGAAAGCTCAAACTCAGGTATACAGTTCCATAAAACTCTTTGAAGGTTGGAGGGACTGATACTGCAAATAATACAAGTGTTGGTCCTTTTTCATGGAGATGCTCATGAGGCATCAATTTCCAATATGTTCAACTATGAAGAAAAAGTGAACTCCATGCTGCTCATCTTCTGTTATGTATTCAGTTTTCTAGAGAGAACTGGCCACTATTAAAAGAAATGAGGCATGCTCACTCACTCCATTGGTTCCCAAAGAAATGACGGTACATTAAACAGGTGCTGAACATCTCTGATTCTCCCCACACTTTGCTTAGCAGAATTCAGTGATGCTCAAAGATGCATTATTTATTGACTCTCCTGGAAGTAGGTTAATTTATGATCTGATCTTGATTGTCTCTCTTGGTGTATGTGAATATACAGTTAAAACATGCAACTGAGGCAGATTATTCCTCCATTAAGGCAAACTTCCCACTTTAAGTCATTCATGTTTCCAAATATTTAACATAGGTCCAAATCATGCAGCCCTTACTCACCTGAGTAGTCCCACGGAAAGCAATGGAAATACTCAGGTGAATCGGGACCGCAGGATCAGCATGGTTTTTCAGATTGTGCAGTTTCAGCAATTAAAAATGCATAGAGCATATATATCCGTATATATAGATAGATCATTTAAAAAGCAATAGATGTCCTTGCCCACACCATGGGAAACAAAGGCTAATGTGTTCATTTTAATTAATTACGCCAATTTTAAAACGAACACATTAAGCTTTCTTTTCCAGGGTGTGGGCAAGAACAACTATTGTTTTTAAGTTATCCTTATCCAGTAGCTTTCTGAACGGATATAAACTATTTTATGATTTTGTACTAGCACCTAGCATCATACATTTGAGAGCTTCCCATGATATTAGATTTGCACAACAATGCCCCGAGTGGAATTCATACTGTCTCCTACCTTGCCTCTTCCCTGGTCAGAGATCTGTGAATATCTGATTTTGGGGTTCATTGGCTGAACTGGAAAACAAAAACAAAATAAAAAAGTGTTGTTTTCAAGGTTTTTTAGCCTTTTGTTAATAAAATTGAAGTAAAATTTGAAACAAAAAATAATTTCAAATAAAAAAAATCTAAATGTTTTGGTGAACCTGAATCTGCTTTTTTTGTCAAAAAAATGTTGCCTAGCTCTACACAGACAGATTTTTTTCATCAGACCAATTGTACATATTTGATATGCAGTCTCCAAGAAGCCTTAATGGCTCTGAAAAAGCTCTTAGAATTTATCATGAAGATATTTTAGAAACCTTGGTAACTCTTAAGTATATAACCCTAAACAGGATAAGTATGGTAAGAGCATGAAAGGGGATACATTCCAGTGAAGTAGCCAGGACATGTGATTGTTCCAGAGAGATTTAGTGCTCTTGGGGGATCATTTGTGCACCAGTCAGCTAACTGAGTCAAATAGTAAAGAGTTAAGCTTAGAAGTGCCAAACCAACATGGATTTTTTTTTCTAAAAAGTAGATTGACTTTAATTTTTTATCTGCTGCGAGTCCAGATGTATTTTAATATACCACTCTGGAGTTACTGAAAAACTTGAACTTGAACTTGGACTGTGATTACTTGGAAAAAGTAATGCATGCAAGGGAGAAGGTTCATCTTAATGGTATTTATTTAAGAAAACAATGGTAGACTTAAATTATTCCTGTATGTAAAACTATTCTAAATTGTGTCTAAAAGGAGATGTAATCTACCTTCCTAAAGAAAACCGCTTTATGCTGTAAACATGCTACAATATTCAGTATTATCTACTAAAGAACATGATCAACAAATGCAAATATCAGAAATTCATTTCACCGACTACTCAATACCATGTGTCTTTGTAGCTATAAATCCACACAGCCACCACAGATTCCCATAAAACATGCTGCAGGAGCCAAAACTTTTTAACTGACAGCACTATGGTTAATGAGGTAAATAGTTCCGCAGTATGATTTTGAAAATGTCTACATATATATTTTAGCTAGGTGATCTTAAAATGTGCCTTCACATATACAAGAAGCCATGTTTAACCCAAGAGACCAGAGCTGTTCTAGTCTGTTTCAGGTAATTTATACACATCATCCTTCTGAGAATGTTTTTATTTTTCAATCTACCACTAAATAAATACAAATAAACAAACAGAGAGAAGCACATTTAAAATGATGTTGATACAAACCTGAACTATGACATTAGGTTTAGAATTCCCAAAGTTAATCATAGAATCATAGAATATCAGGGTTGGAAGGGACCTCAGGAGGTCATCTAGTCCAACCCCCTGCTCAAAAGCAGGACCAATGTTCAAACTCACTTGAATGCATATTTGACCTGTATTTTCACAATGCAGTAAATTAAAGAACTATGCATTACAGCTAAGCACAAAAGTGCACAGCTTTCATTTTGATGGAGGGACAAAAAGAGAGAGAGAGAGAGAGAAGACAAACCATGTTTTAATCCGCTACTGGGTACACAGCCAAGGTCTAGATTTTCAAACATGTGCTCACACACTTGTAAACCCTCAGCTGTTGTACTTGCAAATCCTTATTTGCTCAGGAATGATGTATGTGCATATGCCAATCAGGGTTTAAGGCTGCACATCAGTGTTTGTGCATATGGCAGTCAGAGGCATGCACGTCATCTATGCACACTTAAGCATATGTGCTTTTGAAAATCTGTCCCCAGAGAGCCCCTTTTAACTCTTTCTGAGGAACAGATAAAGATGTATATAACTGCAGGATTGAAATAATACAGATACCCATATTGACAGCTCTGGCGACCAAACATCTATTCAATTCAGCTTCTTATACTGCCCACACCATCATAGGATCTGAATGCCTTCCAGTAATTCATTAAGTTACATGACTAACATCTGTCATGTGTGGCTCATTCCTTTCTCCCAGGGGGAAAACTGTGTGTGCAGTGTAGTGTTTTGTTGGGTTTCTTTTATTTAATTCTGTTTTTTATAAATGTTATGTACACTGTGCTATGCAGTTATATTGTAGAAGGCAAGTCAAAGAAGTGTACTTGCACTTGGAGCAGAAGGCAGTGAAGACTGGGCTGGTTCTGGATTCCTTTGGGAGTTTGTTTCACAGTCTTGGACTGGTCTTTGGGAAGGCTCCATCTCCTCCAGAGACAAGATTTACCTATGCAGTGGACAGCTCTATTTTGTTTGAGGAGATGAGTTATCAACCATGATCCTCATACTGGCACATCAAGTGATCTTTTGGGTCTCCTGGCACAGATCATTGAGTGCCTTAAAGAGAAGGATCAAGACCCTTGAACTTGACTGAATATTCTATGGAAAACTAATGTAGTCTGTGTTGCTGAGGAGACATGCTGCTGTGTTCTGTACTAGCTGGAGTTTCCTGAGGGCTGACTGCTTTATAATCAGCCATCTTGCATTCATGGAATCATAGATTTTGAGATCAGAAAGGATCATTACATCATCTAGTCTGACCTTCTGTTTAACACAGCCCATAGAATCTCACCCAGTTACCCTGAGTTGAGCCCAATAACTTGTATTTGACTAAACGTACCTTCCAGACAGGTGGTCCAATCTTGATCTGAAGACATCAAGAGATGGAAAATCCTCCACTTTCCTTGGCAGTTTTTTCAATTTTTTAATCGCTCTCACTATTAAAATGGTGTGCCTTATTTCTAACTTGAATTTGACTGACTTTATTTTCCGGCCATTGGTTCTTGTTATGCCTTTCTCTGCTAAATTAAAGAGCCCTACAATACCTGGTATTTTTCCCTATGAAGGTACTTATACACTGTAATCAAGTCACCTCTCAATCGCCTCTGCATTGTTATAGTCCAGCTGAAAGGTGACAAAGTGTGTATAGCTGAAACTAGGTCATCCTATCCCAGGATAGGATGGAGTGTACTATCTAAACAGAGCAAGCATTACTCACACGTGCTGTTACGTGACAGCTTAGTGTCAGTGGTGAATCCAGGAGAACTCTAGAGCTACTGACTGATTTGACCAATTGTGGGTGTGCAGCCTTATCAAAGGAGACTGCACCAAGGCTACGAACTCTTCAAAGTACTTTCCCCCCACCTCAGTGTCAGCTTCATGCAGTTGCTTTTCATCCATGCACTGATCTTGTCCAAACGCTGAGCCATCTTGTAGATAGTGGTACAGTCACATAGCAAAGGATAAGCATGGCTGAGTCATCTGGCTGTCCCTAGAACCAGTTCATTATAGGTAGTGACAGTATAAGTTTCCCATGTACATCTCCCCAATGTGCTTCATCCTTGCTCTAAAGAACTACTTCTGAGAGTGAGAAGGGTTCATTCTCCATAATTATTAAGATCCAGTCCAATGCGCATTGAAAACTCAATGGGAGTTTTTCCATTGACTACAGTAAGTCTTGAACTGACCCCGCTATTGAAACAGACAACTAGCTAATGACAATTTCGTTATATTAACCTATTCTCTAGGAACTATGATGAGACCTCCAACTCATTTTACATAAGCCACTAAATAGCCATCAAAAGCCTAAATTTAAATTGGCAAACTGGAGGTGGAAAGCTCCATAATCCATTATTATTCCCCTGAGCCATCTGGTCACAGTTCCTCAAACATCTTGTATGGTACTTAGTATCTATGAGTAGTTTACAGGGATTTGTAGAAACTAAGTGTACATATTTAAATATGATGAACCGTTTTTTCTCAACATCAGTAAAAGCAGGCTATCAGCTATGCTGATATTCATTTTAGTTACACAGACTAGTGTTTAAGTAGAAGGAAAAAGGATATCTATCAATATACAATTTAAATACTATGGTGTGTTAACCTATAGGATAACTGCACTCCAGTATAGGTTCCCTACAGTGGTGTAAATCAGCATGTAAATACAATGACTTGTATATGATTAAGGCTAAGATTTGGTCACTGATATTTTTTGTAAAATTCGTGGACAGGTCACAGGCAATAAAAAAAAATTAATGAAGTCCGTGACCTGTCCCTGACTTTCACTAACAATATCCCTGACAAAATGGGGAGGTAGGTTCAGCTCAGCACCCACTGCTGCTGGAGCTCTGACCACTGCGGTGAGTGAGAGCTCTGCCCCTCCCTTCCCGCATGGTGGCTGAGCAGCTCTGTGGGGGCCATCTACCTGTGGCAGCAGGGAGCTTTGGGGTGTTCCCCACCACCTGCAGTGAGTGGAAGCTCCGGGGGTCCCCCTGCTTTCCACCATGGCTGGACAGCTGCAGAGTGCACCCACCACAACAGGGAAGCTGCAGGGGGCCCCTGCTGCACCCCATGCCTGGGCAGCTGCAGGAGGGCTCCCCGACTGCCCACTATGGCTGGACAGCTGCAGGGTCCTCCCACCAGGGCAGGGCTGGGAGATGCAGGGCAGGGGCAGCTTGGAGCTCCAGCCCCGGGGCAGAAAATGTCACGGAGGTCATGGAAGTTACGGATTCCGTGACTTCCATGACCTCCGTGACATTATTGTAGCCTTATGTATGAACATAATGACAGCACTGATCAGCAACAGTTGGTCACACAAAGACAATCCAATAATATTTGCATATGTTTGTGCTTTTGATCACATAAGTGCATGTAAAAATATGTCCTATTTTCAGTTAGACCAGTAGCCTGCTTTCCTCTTATAAAATTATTTCCAATTATTTGTGCACATAGTCATAAATGGAATGGTGATTTATTTCTGCAGCTCTCCCATTTTATAACTCACACTGCAATCAATGGGCCTAATTCTCTACTGGAAAGAAAGAAAGAAAGAAAGAAAGAAAGAAAGAAAGAAAGAAAGAAAGAAAGAAAGAAAGAAAGAAAGAAAGAAAGAAAGAAAGAAAGAAAGAAAGAAAGAAAGAAAGAAAGAAGCAGCAGCAGAGCTCTGTGTAGCTCAAAAGCTTGTTTCTTTCACCAACAGAAATTGGTCCAATAATAGAAAGTATTTGACCACCTTGTCTCTCTTGCACCTTGTGTTGTCTTTTACACCTGTGCAAACTGAGTATCAGATGCTCCCAGATTATAATGGTACCATTTTACAGTCACTTTGCACATGTGGACACAACTACAAGGTGCCAAACAGGGGGGAATAAGGTCCAATGGGAATTCTATGTGAGGAAGGGCTGCTAGCTTGGCCCATAAATGTATTCTTAAAAGGCAATCTTATAAAAAATGTAGCCATGAAAGACCAAAGAGATTCAGCTTAATATGATTCAGTATATATTTTAATATTTTAATAGTATGCCCAGTCTGAAAGCTACACTTCATTTAAACTAGATTTTTACAGCAGCAGTCAGGGTCGTTTTATAGAAGAAAACTCATTAGCAATATAGCAGACATATGAATATAAATGCAACAGGAAAAACTCAGACTGGAAAGGCACAGATATGAAGGCAGCATGTTTACAAAGGTCTCATCTCTATACTGACTTTGCAAACTTCTTTTAATAGTGTTACAATGACAGGCTCAAATTAGATACTGATGTTACTTGGCAGACAGATGAGTCTTCCTAATGGATGAACATGTACCTATATGTTTTACTGCAAGAAAATTGAAATCAAGCTTACACCTTTGTACACTTCCAGCTGATATAAAATAAGGCTTCTAGCCCTTCTCAGAGGTATTATATTCCCCCTCTCTCCCCACAATATCTCTAATCAGTTACACCATGGTAGATTACATGTAGGTTATCTGCTTACCTGCCATCCCAGCTCAACTCTGAATCCAAGAACAAACTTCGCCCTGAGTTGACTGGCTTAGAGAACAGTTGGAGTGCTGATATATTAATCTTTCAGCTGTTAATTCCATGGATCAGAAACAAAAGGTAGGAACTAAAATCACCTGAGTCTAATCACTTGTAAGTCTCTCCGTCACTAATCAGTAGTATTTTATAGCCTCCTGTCCAGCTCCTCAATAATTCAAACACTAGCAATAGCAGGTATCTTACTTAGTCTTTTTGATGTTCTAGTGAGATGATCCATTATGTACCGTTCTTTTTAACTGAAGATGCAACTGTTTTGTGCAGCTCTTGTGGTTCTTTACAAGTTCCAGTAAGAAAGGCATGGTCAAATTTTCATTGGTCCTCAAGGAGGATATTGTATTAAAAGCAGGAAGGAAATTAAATATACATTTTTTGTTACATGCTACTGTCTCAGTAGTGAATTGGGTTAAATGGAGAGGGCAATAGATTATTTTAAACTTAATGAGCTGATAACAGAAGACATCATGTTTGAGAGTGAAGATCATTATATTCCATTCTTTGTCCATTGCACAATGGCTGTAGATGAAGATAAGAAAAGTGGGAGACACAACTACTCTACCCTCAGACAAATCCAGCTTCATTGGTGCCCAAGTGACTGAGGTACACCAACTCTGAGTGACAGCTCAAACACAGTTCTTGAAGAACTTTAATGTGGTTGGGGGTGGGGCAAGATCTAAAGATCTCCCTGGCTCACAATATGATGCTTCTATAATGCTTATGTAGTCCCTATCCAAGTGTGTTATTAACTACAGTTTGAAAAGATGCTTAAACAACCTGGGTGACTGTCACATTCTGAGGTGCAGTCCAGACCAGTGAGGGGTTGGGTGTCTCACAATGCTTTGCTGTTGTAGCTCCAACCACGGCCGCTCACAAAAAAACCCTAACAGCATGGAAGTCACACCCTGAGTGTCTGTATACAGCCACAGCCCTGGTCTAGCAACTCTGACCCCAGCAGTCTGCCAACAACACTCCAGTTACACTCTGACTTCCACCTACCTTGGTTACTACCTGCAAGGTGACCCCAACATGCTCCCAGTCCTGAATTTTCCCAAAAAAACAGGTGTTCTATGCTGTCCAGCCCTTTCCTGGACAGTTCAGATATTAGAGCCCCTCTACAGGGTCAATATTCAACAGTTTGCTATTTAAACTGGAGTTACCAAACAGTTCAGTTTAAACACAATATTAGATTAATTTAGATTAAAAATAAAACAAGTTTATTTAAATACAAAGAGATAGATTTTAAGTTGAATATAAGTATAAGGCATTTGTGATGTTCCCCTCTGGTGTCATCTGGACCAGTGATCTGCTAGGTCACTCCAGTCCTTGACTCTGGGAGCCAGCCTTACCCTGCTCTGCTGTGAGAACCCCCACTCCTGGACTGTTCACGCACAGCCTCTGGCATGTAAGCTGCTCCCACCTACTTGCAACTGAATGACACTAGCCAATATCCCCAGTCTAAGACACAACCCTAAGAACCTCCGTCTTGCAGTGTCCAGTTATGTCCACTGGATGCTGCAAGCTTATATGAGTTCATCAATTTCACAAAGAAATTGATATGTACCAGACTTGTTGTCCCAAGGGGAGTCTCTGACATGGTTCAAACAAAATGCACTGCTTCAGGTAGAATAAACAAACACATTTATTAACTATGAAAGATAGATTTTAAATGATTATAAGTCAAAGCATAACAAGTCCAATTTGGTCAAATGAAATAAAAGCAAAACGCATTCTAAGCTAATCTTAACACTTTAAATGCCCTTACAAACTTAGATGCTTCTCACCACAGGCTGGCTGGTTGCTCTTCAGCCAGGCTCTCCCCTTTGATCAGTGCTTCAGTCACTTGGTGTGGTGTCTGTAGATGTAGATGGAAGAGAGAGGAAGACCATGGCAAATATCTCTCCCTTTTATCATGTCCTTTCTTCCCTCTTGGCTTTGCCCCCCCCCCCACAACTTCAGAGTCACGTGAGCATTACCTCATCGCAGTCCCAAACTGACCAAAGGAAGGGGGGGGTGACTCACTCGAGAGTGCAACAGATCCTTTTTTCCTGTGAGGCTGGGCAGGGTTTGTCCCATTCATGCCCTGATGAGGTGTGAACTAGCTCTCTGCTTTTGAAGAGTTTTTGCCTGGGCTTGCTTTAAGCCATGAGGACACATGTTCAGCTTCATAACTATATACATGAAATTACAACCTAAAACATTACTATAACAACGATCACTATAACATTACCATAACAACAATGCTCAGTACATCATGAGCATTCCAAAGACACCTGACATGACAAACTTTGCATTAGACCCCACACACTCATATTATAAGAATGAACGTGGGGATGCTGAATGTTGCTCTGAGGTACAGAATGTCACAGTATTAAAGTCAGAAATGGTTAGAAGGAGAATAAAGATAAAACGGTTCCTAATAGATAAAACTTAACTAACTAGATGTGGTTCAAGGTAAAATCCTTACCGCATGTTCCCAGCAACAGCGCTGACCAAATTCTCAGGTCAGGATCTCCCCCCCAAAGTCAAAGGGCTGGTTCCTTTGTCTTCTTAGGTGGGTAAAAGAGAGAGAGAAGGAGGGAGAGAGATAACCTGGTGTGTTTTTGCTGCTCACTTTTATAGTCCAATCACCCTTTGAAATTTATTTTCCTGAGGGTTACCCTAGATAAAGTTCCTTCCAGCTGTGAGGAAGGAGACATGGAGTCTTGCGGTGAAAGAGGTTCCATGTTGTTGTCTACTAAAATGCCTATTGATCTGTCCCTGTCACACTTGACAAATGATTGCCAATCAGCTTTGAAGACACCTGGCTAGAGGCATCGGCTTCTCCTTCATCTTTGAGAAACCAGTTTACCCCCCTCCACACTTGTCTGGTAAACACATTATAGTCATAATTTCAGCTTATGTTCATAACTCTTAATACACATTTTGTACTACAGAACCCAAGAATACTGAAGATGGTGTGTTATTAGTTTTTAAACGGTACTTCACAAGCATATTTTGCATAAAGATTATCACAAAAATGTGTAGGGTGTGAATACAGGGATGTTTTAAGTCACAGTGACCTTAATAACGCAGGAAATAAAATACACATATATTGCGATGTAGTAGAAAGTACACCTATTACCCAAAAGTTCTCATCTCAATAGATAACTGCCCAGATGGCAATGTTGCCTGAAGATTTTAATCAGATACTATGGTGATGAGTGCAGTCTAAGAACCTATATAGTACAGAATAGAATAAAATAGGGTATTCACCTAGTTACACTCATTTTGGTTCCCATCATAATGTATGCACTAGCTAACTTTAATGTATTTACTTCTGTGCTAATATATGGAAGTACTTGAAAAAGTATCCCTAGTTCCCCTCGTGATATTCACTGATTTTTTCAACATGGTTACTGGAAACAGTGATAGAAATATACCTATTTCTCCCTCTATTTATTGCTGTTTCTCATTCTTTTTAGGAGCAGACTCACCATATTTAAGTCATTTGCGGGGGCAGAACCAATATATTTTTTCAGGAAAACATTCTGCAGTATTCTGTTTTATCTCCATTTTTTTCTAAATAGCAAAGATACTCTTCATTTGTCAAGTGACTTTATTCTCAAGATCAGCAAGTTCTTTCAAAAGCTAATAAATTATGCCTCACAAGATCCCTGTGAGATAGACAATTATTATTTTTTCTAGTCTGAAAGTGAGGCAAAAAAAGGTTAAGGAATTTGCTAGAGGTCAACCAGCAAGTCAATGACCTAGCTAGAAATAAAGACGCTAGGTAGCCTGACTCCCAGTTATGTATGCTTACCACTTGATAACATCCCCACAATAAATTAATAGATTCAGTCTGGTAGTCATGACTCTAGACAGACACTGACCTCTTACTAAATAATTTGTGGATGTGTATATCGCGCACCAGTCAATCAATACCACCAGCCTGTTCAAGCTTTATAGCTTTCCTGCAAAGACAGCACACACACATTTCCTTAAGAGGATGACAAAGAGAATCTATAACTCTTGAAGCACATATCAAACAATAAAGCATCCCTTGGTTAAAGAATTTGCCTCAGCCATGCTTTCATACTACTTGTGTTCACTTTCAGGGACCATTCATACTACTGACCCAGATATTCATAAAAGCAAATTTCAAAGATGGGTGGGTAGGAAACAGAACTCTAGATTCACAGTCTTGAATAGTCACTCTGAAAATTTTTGCGAACTCACCCTCTCAAGAAACAGAAAAAATATTATGTGATTTCTCTGACAAATCACAAGTAACCAATAAATAAATTATAGTATACTCAGGAATATTCTGTAAACAAAAAGAAAAAAACTAAATTCCTAGGTAAATCATTTATCAAATTTATTCACAGAGCTCTCATTAATATGTTTATGTTCCCCTAGTATGTTCTAATAAAGCTGTTGTTATTGCTGGCACCAATCTGTCTTGGTGAAGTTTATTCTGACACTACCTGTTAATGGTAATTCATCCAGGCTTTGATCCTTTGTACAGAATATTGTTCTGGATTACTCAGTGGTATAGTACCAACAGAAGTAGCAATCTTGGTCTGCTAGATGGAAAATACAGGTTTAAGAAATATCTGGGAATCCTACCTCCCCATTCTAGTATCACTAAGATAGATCAGAATGGTATCAAACTATTTCTGGCAAGGGAAGAACAGAAAGGTAAGGAAAGAAAGAAAATCTGGGAATAGTATAAAAGCGAGAAAGAAGGAAGATAGAGAAAATGTGTAGAAAATAAAAATGAAAGGCAACAGTGGGAAAGAAACAGGAAGAACCAAGATGAGAAAAGTTAGTAATCAACAGCAGATAAATTATTTTCAAGACAAGCTTGAAGTGAGAGACTCTGCTACCCAGAGGCCAGATTGGGAGTCTTTCTTCATGTTGACTAGTACCCTACACATGGGTATTCAGCTGAAAGCAATGGAATTATTTGTGGAGTCAAATACTACTAAGTGTGAATATGGCCCTTAGAAAGAAAATTCCTGGACATTGACAAACTGCTGTAATAACAATTAATTTATATAGAGAGAGAACAGGTAAAACTAAAACTTTTGGTCCCATAAAAAAGGAGCCTGTCAGCCCATGCAGAAAAAAAAAAAACCAAATCCCAGAATTTGACAAGAATTGAAACGAACAGGTACTTGAAAAAAAATGGTTTGCTTACATTACAAACTGGCTACTTTGCGAGATTCTCCCCTCCCTCCCTCTCTTCACACCCCCTATTTTCCCAAACTCCTTCTTGCTGGACGTTCCTGACATGTCAGTGCTTGGAAGTGGACTATGGCATGTCAATAGCTGATAATGTTGGTTGACCATAATCAAAACACAATGCCATGTGTTTAAAGTGCCAGAGAAAACAACCTGGTCTCTGAGAATTTCTGAAACAACTATGTGACCTGTACTGCAAACTAGCTAAACTATGAGGACAGCCTGTGGCTTGCAGCATTTGATTTCTGTGGGTGGAAGACTTTTGTTGCAGAGCAACCAAGGGTGAATCCATCAAGTTTCTGTATGCTATTCTCTCTCCCTCTCTCTCAGCAGACCTCCCAGTCTGAGGCCAGGTCTACACTATAAACTTACATCAGTGTAACTATGTCGCTCTGGGTGTGAAACATCCACACACCTGAGTGACGCAATTATATCGACCTAACCCCCAATGTAGATACGACTATGCTGACAGGAGGGTTTCTCCCATCAACACAGCTCCCACTTCTTGCGGAGATGGATTAACCATGTCAACAGGATAAGCTGTCCCATCAGCATCGTAGCATCTTCACTGAAGCACTACAGCAGCAGCACAGCTGCGCCACTGCAGCGTTTTAAGTGTAGACCTGCCCTGATCTTCCAAGCAGTTTGTAAGGAATAGAGCCGATTTCAATGATTGACTCGTAAACTTGTGTCTGCCCAGTACATAGCTGAGGTTGTCTTGGGGAATAAAACGTAGTACTACATTATCCCTAGCTAAGATTTCCTTCTTAGCAAGCCACCTTGAGCCATGACTATAAATTGGATTTGGAGAATAGGGACAATTAACTTCCACTTCTATATTTTTTCCTGTCAGCCACCAGCCTCAGACTTGCCAAATCTCCCAGAAGATGCCTGTCTGTCTATCTGTTTTATATGGTGCCCATGACTGTGATATTTGAGTGCTTCCAAAAAATTATTAACTATACACATAAAGGTCTCTCTCAGTCGCTCCCTGAATCAGCAGGAAAGGTTAGGGAGGAGAAGCAGGTTTTTTGCTCTGAAGACCCCAAAACTCATGATCATCCTGGTCTCTTCTGGAAGCAAGTTCCAGATTTCTAGACCAGTCGCTGGAAAGCTCTGTCACTTGAACACACAAGTTTCATTTTTGAGATTGACAGTGGAGAAGAGAAAAACCACAAAGAAGAATGGGGTCGGGAGAGGGGGAAAGAGAAGAGGAGGGGAAGAATGTCATCAGAAAACCCAAGATCTTTTCAAGTTAATGGAAAAACAAACGTCTACACAAAGTTTAGCAGATTTTCTTTAATCTAGATCCTGGCCCAGGATTGTTAAAGTTTCTTAGGCATCTGAGTTGCCCCCTTGGTGCCTAAACTGAGCCTGAACATACAGAGACTGGACCAGATGCCAGGACAGGGACGCAGAGACTCACTCTGGAGAATGAAGTAGAAAGCTGATTAGCTGAATGAACACAGAACTGTAAACTATAATGCAAAATGCACATGTTTCCTATAAACTGTATACTGTCTCCAGTTCTGGCATCCACAATTCAAGAAGGAAGTTGAAAAATTTGAGAGTGCTCACAGAAGAGACAAGATGATCATAATTGTCCTTTATGGCCATATAATCTATGAATCTAAGACTAAACAATGAAGGTGTTTGAAATACAGGATAAAAAGTTCTCCTTTTTTTCATTTGGTGATGATACTCTTAGCTGTAGTTTTTTGCTGTTCAGCACCGTCATTAATTGGAGGTGCTAGGAACGTGAGGAAAGTCAAGAAACTATCAGATTCCAATTAGAAATCTATAAAGAACTCTCACCCAAGTGGTTAAGGGGCACCAACTAATGGTCAACTGAGTTGTCTGCATATGCTTTGATTCAACTGTCTTTTAGCTTGATGGAGAAGGTTGATGGGGATGGCTGGATGCTTTTTAGGTCAGAGGTAAGTAAGGAAACTAGTGTCATGGGAAATGTTGAGAGGAGCTTGGCTGATTTGTTCTTTCATTTGATACTTAATATCATGCCCACTACATAGGGAAAGGGGCTATTTATTTAATGCACTTAAAAGATGTAAACAATTGAAAGTATTACTGTTACTTAAACAGGGGTCATCACACTAGGAAAACCTTGAAGATATAGCACACTGAAATGTAAACCTGATTAAATTGTTCACTTGCTCTTATTATGTTTAAACAAGGGTTAAACATTCACTTGATCTTTTCATGTTTAAACAAGTGTTTACTCCCTTGCAACCCTAGCTTCTCTTGACCTGCAGTGGAGTCATGGTAAAGCTGAAAGTAAATTGCTATTTGAGGAAATGCCCTTTTTTAAAAGGTTACCCCACTGTGCAAGTGCTTTTTAAAGTAGCATGTGGTATCTCTGTATAATATAAGGTGTAAGCACAGGAGCTCTCCTGTGTATGTCTGATATTTTCTAGAAAAAAATAAAGGGGAAAGGGAAGAAGACAGACGAGGAGAGTGTTACATTTCTTTTTTCAGAGTAACAGCCATGTTAGTCTGTATTCGCAAAAAGAAAAGGAGTACTTGTGGCACCTTAGAGACTAACCAATTTATTTGAGCATAAGCTTTCGTGAGCTATAGCTCACTTCATCGGATGCATACTGTGGAAACTGCAGAAGACATTATATACACAGAGACCATGAAACAATACCTCCTCCCACCCCACTCTCCTGCTGGTAATAGCTTATCTAAAGTGATCACTCTCCTTACAATGTGTATGATAATCAAGTTGGGCCATTTCCAGCACAAATCCAGGTTTTCTCACCCTCCACCCCCGCCCCCCACAAACTCACTCTCCTGCTGGTAATAGCCCATCCAAAGTGACCACTTTCCTTACAATGTGTATGAAAATCAAGGTGGGCCATTTCCAGCACAAATCCAGGTTTTCTCAACCCACCCACCCCCCCAAACACACACACACACAAACTCACTCTCCTGCCATGTACATTGGTCAAACTGGACAGTCTCTACGTAAAAGAATAAATGGACACAAATCAGATGTCAAGAATTATAACATTCATAAACCAGTCGGAGAACACTTCAATCTCTCTGGTCATGCAATTACAGACATGAAGGTCGCTATCTTAAAACAAAAAAACTTCAAATCTAGACTCCAGCGAGAAACTGCTGAATTGGAATTCATTTGCAAATTGGATACTATTAATTTAGGCTTAAATAGAGACTGGGAGTGGCTAAGTCATTATGCAAGGTAGCCTATTTCCCCTTGTTTTTTCCTACCCCCCCACCCCCCGACGTTCTGCTTAAACTTGGATTTATGCTGGAAATGGCTCACCTTGATTATCATACACATTGTAAGGAGAGTGGTCAGTTTCGATGAGCTATTGCCAGCTGGAGAGTGAGTTTGTGTGTGTATGGGGGTGGAGGGTGAGAAAACCTGGATTTGTGCTGGAAATGGCCCACCTTGATTATCATGCACATTGTAGGGAGAGTGGTCACTTTGGATAAGCTATTACCAGCAGGAGAGTGAGTTTGTGTGTGTGTTTTTTGGAAAAAGAAAAAAGGGGGGGGTGAGAAAACCTGGATTTGTGCTGGAAATGGCCCACCTTGATTATCATACACATTGTAAAGAGAGTGGTCACTTTGGATGGGCTATTACCAGCAGGAGAGTGAGTTGGGGGGGGGGGGCAGAGGGTGAGAAAACCTGGATTTGTGCTGGAAATGGCCCAACTTGATTATCATACACATTGTAAGGAGAGTGATCACTTTAGATAAGCTATTACCAGCAGGAGAGTGGGGTGGGAGGAGGTATTGTTTCATGGTCTCTGTGTATATAATGTCTTCTGCAGTTTCCACAGTATGCATCCGATGAAGTGAGCTGTAGCTCACGAAAGCTTATGCTCAAATAAATTGGTTAGTCTCTAAGGTGCCACAAATACTCCTTTTCTTTTTACATTTCTTTTGGCATTAGACTCCTTCCAGGTTGAATTGCTGATTATCTATTTTTCAAGAAACCCTCCACAGTGTCCTCTGAATTAGAATCCGTACAGCATGTAGAGAAAGAGCAACAGCTGTCTAGATTAGCTATCATCCCTTGTCAAAATAAAAGAGCTATTTCTCAGCATTAGACAGTACACTACAAATAACACAATTTAAAAACAAAAACTACAGTGCTTCCTTCTTATCATTATTTGCATTTCATTAGGACAAACATGTCTACCCAAATGAATCAAAAATACTTCTTTTCCTTTGCTTACATCATCAAACCCTTTCATTAGTGTCATGTTAATCACTGGATCTTTATTTTATTTGTTGTATTTGCTGCAGTTTTGCTTTTATAGTTAAGTGTTGTTATATCTTAACAAGTTTGTCTGTAAATACCTTCAATGGTTCAGGTCAGCTTAATGATTTATCAGCTATACAAACCCTCACAGAAATGCACCATCTAGCTTCGGAGCTGAACCTACCAATACCAAAAAATGCAGGACATAGTTAAAGCCTGATTTAAAGGGAAGGGAAGTTGAGTCAACATAAAGTGACTATGTGCAAGTTTATTGGGATTTTGTTTTCTCTAACAAACCAGAAATGCATATTTTACCATTATTTCAGTGAGAAAAAAGAAACCTATATCAAGCTCTTTGTGAGAACATTAAGGTACATACAGTAACAGTAATTATTAGTTAAGTAATTTTAATTAACAAATAATGACCCATAGAATATTGCTCATGAATGTGTTGAATTTCAATTATGAGTTTTATTAATCAATATATAATCTAATGGTTAAAACTTATTAAGACGTAATAAATCTTTTTTTTTAATTAAAGTGTTATCACATAGTGATAAACTTATCGAACTCTTTACCATCCTGGATACTGGGTTTTTATACCAATATTGAACTATGGGTCCTTAATACAAGTCTCTACCAATTTACCAGCTAAGCTTTGTAACAGTCAAAAGTTACTAAACTGTCACTTGACAGTTCAACAAAAGCAATTCTATTTATGAAATTAAACAATTATTTAATTATTAAAATAGCAATTCGGTTCTCAGATAATGATCATGCATAGCCAACTGCATGCATGCCTGCACACATGCATAGCACAGTCTAATATATAGTTAAATGTTTTACCTGGTTTTTCATATAAGCAGATCTTTTAATACCTTTGTTGAAAAATCAACATTCATTCGTGCTCTAATCACTTACTATTTAAAATGGAAAGGCATATTATTATGACACCCCTTTGTTGAAAAGATCTTATAGCACCAGAACTTCCTCAAAGTGACTCTTGTCATTCAAGGTGTTCTATCCAGAATTTCTTTCTTTATACATTACAGCTTCTTTATACATTAGCAATCCATTTCTTTACATAAGTTTGATTTCCCATCAAATAGATTGACAGTTCTGTATTTGATATAACAGTAAGTCTTTATTCTGTATTTCAATTTAAACCAACCCACAAAAAGGAAAATGTATGTTCCTCAATCACAAATTCTCTAGGAGTTTGTTGATAGTAGGCTAGCTGATTCTGTTTCCAAAACCCCATCTTCTGTGAAACATAGAAAACAGCTTCTCTTTGCTTCCTATAAGTTTCTGGCATATCACTATCATTGATATACACAGTAAAGTTAATACATTCCATATTTTATGGATCTAATCATTCCACCCTCATCCTTCTTCCCCCTTTCCATCTGTCTATTATAGTGCTTGTACAATGTCTAGCACAGCATCCACATCACAAAAACTGGCATGAATTGGCATCTTTGTTGACAGTTTCAGCAACAAGGCCAAAGATTGAATCAGCAAGGAGACTGAACTACCTGCCCACCCTTAAGGATATAATTACACACATTCTATAGCTGTTCTGTGGATAAACAGGATTTCAAATCTCCATGGCTACTAATCTGGAACCTTTCATGAGCTCTAAATTCACTATACAAGACATATAAAGTTGTTGACAAAGGAGGATAGTAAAAAGATGAAAAAGAGAGGTTTGAAAGCAGGTGTGAAAGGACGGTCAAAAAAACTTAAGCAAAGGACAAGGAGAGACAAAGTACTGAAGTAATCTGCTGTGATAAGAAGTTTTTGTTTTCTGTTTCTGGAAGCATGGATAGCAATTACAGTTCAACTTCTATTCTGATTCAGAGTTTGGTTCAGCCACTTAAGAAAACAGGCTCTTTTAAAAAAAAGTTAAGATCCAGATTTCAGAAAAAAATAAGTCTGGATGTTCATACTCAAACTTCTGTTGCAGGCCCAACACTAGCTTAGTCCTCTGTAGTAATGGGACTAAAATCAAATCTACAATAAGGCACAATATACTGTGCTGGTGCAGGAACCATTTCCCTTTCATCCTGTTGAAGTGTTAAAGACAGACAATCCTAACTTGTTCTTTTACCTTAAATTATTAACATAACTGGTAGTTTCCCAAAGCACCTTTCAAAGCAAAGCTATATTTGTTCTGATGGTGCAATTATTAGTCAGCAATGAAGAAGCTATAGGAAAACTATATGAAATATTTAAATTGGAATTAAAATGGAAAGAGTAGAAGAGGTATATATTTAGGCAGCTATTTCAATAATTTATTATAGTTGCAACGATGTAACTGAAAAGCTACAATTGCAAACCCAGAATTTGTATGATTTTCGAGTAAAAGTGTCTGTAATGAACTTTTATAACAACAAAACCAGGAAAACAAACTTAAAATGTTATTTTACACTTTTATACACTGGTTCTTAAAATGTCCGTGGGGATCACAGGAGTGAAATCAGATGGTCAACACAACATGCCAATGAAAACATGTTTTGTCTCAAGGAAATCCCGTTTATCCCAAAACTCAGGGTATGTCTACACTACGGAATTAGGTCGAATTTATAGAAGTCGTTTTTTTAGAAATCGGTTTTATATATTCGAGTGTGTGTGTCCCCACAGAAAATGCTCTAAGTGCATTAAGTGCATTAACTCGGCGGAGTGCTTCCACAGTACCAAGGCAAGCGTCGACTTCCGGAGCGTTGCACTGTGGGGAGCTATCCCACAGTTCCCGCAGTCTCCGCTGCCCATTGGAATTCTGGGTTGAGATCCCAATGCCCGATGGGGCTAAAACATTGTCGCGGGTGGTTCTGGGTACATATCGTCAGGCCCCCGTTCCTTCCCTCCCTCCGTGAAAGCAAGGGCAGACAATCGTTTTGTGCCCTTTTTCCTGAGTTACCTGTGCAGACGCCATACCACGGCAAGCATGGAGACCGCTCAGGTAACCGTCACCGTATGTCTCCTGGGTGCTGGCAGATGCGGTACTGCATTGCTAGACAGTAGCAGCAACCCATTGTCTTCTGGCAGCAGACGGTGCAATACGACTGGTAGCCATCATCGTCATGTCAGAGGTGCTCCTGGCCACGTCGGCCGGGAGCGCCTGGGCAGACATGGGCGCAGGGACTAAATTTGGAGTGACTTGACCAGGTCATTCTCT
This sequence comes from Lepidochelys olivacea, assembly GCF_965140295.1. Classification (NCBI taxonomy): domain Eukaryota; kingdom Metazoa; phylum Chordata; order Testudines; family Cheloniidae; genus Lepidochelys; species Lepidochelys olivacea. Next base: position 36,436,764 of record NC_140413.1, on the reverse strand, counting down.
TTAGTCCTGCAGTCAGTCCTATTGAACCATCTTATGGTGAGCAGGCAGGCGATACGGATTGCTACCAGTCGTACTGTACCACCTTCTGCTGGGCAGGCAAGAGAGGAGGATGGCTAGCAGTTGTATTGTACCATCTTCTGCCGGACAGGCAAGAGATGAGGATGGCTAGCAGTCGTACTGTACCATCTTCTGCCGAGCAGCCATGAGATGTGGATGGCATGCAGTCCTTCTGCACCGTCTGCTGCCAGCCAAAGATGTAAAAGATAGATGGAGTGGATCAAAACAAGAAATAGACCAGATTTGTTTTGTACTCATTTGCTTCCCCCCCATCCCCTGTCTAGGGGACTCATTCCTTTAGGTCACACTGCAGTCACTCACAGAGAAGGTGCAGGGAGGTAAATCTAGCCATGTATCAATCAGAGGCCAGACTAACCTCCTTGTTCCAATAAGAACAATAACTTAGGTGCACCATTTCTTATTGGAACCCTCCGTGAAGTCCTGCCTGAAATACTCCTTGATGTAAAGCCACCCCCGTTGTTGATTTTAGCTCCCTGAAACCAACCCTGTAAGCCGTGTTGTCAGTTGCCCCTCCCTCCATCAGAGCAACGGCAGACAATCGTTCCGTGCCTTTTTTCTGTGCAGACGCCATACCAAGCCAAGCATGGAGGCCGCTCAGCTCACTTTGGCAATTAGGAGCACATTAAACACCACACGCATTTTCCAGCAGTATATGCAGCACCGGAACCTGGCAGAGTGATACCGGGCGAGGAGGCGACGTCAGCGCGGTCACGTGAGTGATCAGGACATGGACACAGATTTCTCTGAAAGCATGGGCCCTGCCAATGCATGCATCATGGTGCTAATGGGTCAGGTTCATGCTGTGGAACGCTGATTCTGGGCTCAGGAAACAAGCACAGACTGGTGGGACCGCATAGCGTTGCAGGTCTGGGACGATTCCCAGTGGCTGCGAAACTTTCGCATGCGTAAGGGCACTTTCATGGAACTTTGTGACTTGCTTTCCCCCGCCCTGAAGCGCATGAATACCAAGATGAGAGCAGCCCTCACAGCTGAGAAGCGAATGGCGATAGCCCTGTGGAAGCTTGCAACGCTAGACAGCTACCGGTCAGTTGGGAATCAATTTGGAGTGGGCAAATCTACTGTTGGGGCTGCTGTGATGCAAGTAGCCCACGCAATCAAATATCTGCTGATATCAAGGGTAGTGACCCTGGGAAATGTGCAGGTCATAGTGGATGGCTTTGCTGCAATGGGATTCCCTAACTGTGGTGGGGCCATAGACGAAACCCATATCTCTATCTTGGCACCGGAGCACCAAGCCGGTGAGTACATAAACCGCAAGGGGTACTTTTCAATAGTGCTGCAAGCTCTGGTGGATCACAAGGGACATTTCACCAACATCAACGTGGGATGGCCAGGAAAGGTACATGACCTTTGATAGCTGCTTTCAACTTTTGATAGCTGCTTTCAACTACCTGAAAGGGGGTTCCAAAGAGGATGGCTCTAGACTGTTCTCAATGGTAGCAGATGACAGAACGAGGAGTAATGGTCTCAAGTTGCAGTGGGGGAGGTTTAGATTGGATATTAGGAAAAACTTTTTCACTAAGAGGGTGGTGAAACACTGGAATGCGTTACCTAGGGAGGTGGTAGAATCTCCTTCCTTAGAGGTTTTTAAGGTCAGGCTTGACAAAGCCCTGGCTGGGATGATTTAACTGGGAATTGGTCCTGCTTCGAGCAGGGGGTTGAACTAGATGACCTTCTGGGGTCCCTTCCAACCCTGATATTCTATGATTCTATGATTCTATGACGCTCGCATCTTCAGGAACTCTGGTCTGTTTCAAAAGCTGCAGGAAGGGACTTTATTCCCAGACCAGGAAATAACTGTTGGGGACGTTGAAACGCCTATATGTATCCTTGGGGACCCAGCCTACCCCTTAATGCCATGGCTCATGAAGCCGTACACAGGCAGCCTGGACAGTAGTCAGGAGCTGTTCAACTACAGGCTGAGCAAGTGCAGAATGGTGGTAGAATGTGCATTTGGACATTTAAAAACACGCTGGCGCAGTTTACTGACTCGGTTAGACCTCAGCGAAACCAATATTCCCACTGTTATTACTGCTTGCTGTGTGCTCCACAATATCTGTGAGAGTAAGGGGGAGACGTTTATGGCGGGCTGGGAGGTTGAGGCAAATCGCGTGGCTGCTGGTAACGCGCAGCCAGACACCAGGGCAGTTAGAAGAGCACAGGAGGGCGCGGTCTGCATCAGAGAAGCTTTGAAAACCAGTTTCATGGCTGGCCAGGCTACGGTGTGAAAGTTCTGTTTGTTTCTCCTTGATGAAACCCCCCGCCCCTTGGTTCACTCTATTTCCCTGTAAGCTAACCACCCTCCCCTCCTCCCTTCAATCATTGCTTGCAGAGGCAATAAAGTAATTGTTGCTTCACATTCATGCATTCTTTATTCATTCATCACACACATACGGGGATGACTACCAAGGTAGCCCAGGAGGGGTGGTGGAGGAAGGAAAGAAAATGCCACACAGCACTTTAAAAGTTTACAACTTTAAAATTTATTGAATGCCAGCCTTCTTTTTTTTGGGCAATCCTCTGTGGCGGAGTGGCTGGTTGGCCGGTGGCCCCCCCACTGCGTTCTTGGGCGTCTGGGTGTGGAGGCTATGGAACTTGGGGAGGAGGGCGGTTGGTTACAGAGGGGCTGCAGTGGCAGTCTGTTCTCCAGCTGCCTTTGCTGCAGCTCAACCATACACTGGAGCATACTGGTTTGGTCCTGCAGCAGCCTCAGCATTGAATCCTGCCTCCTCTCATCACGCTGCCGCCACATTTGAGCTTCAGCCCTGTCTTCAGCCCGCCATTTACTCTCTTCAGCCCACCACGTCTCCTCCCGGTCATTTTGTGCTTTCCTGCACTCTGACATTATTTGCCTCCATGCATTTGTCTGTGCTCTGTCAGTGTGGGAGGACAGCATGAGCTCAGAGAACATTTCATCACCAGTGCGGTTTTTTTTCTTTCTAATCTTCACTAGCCTCTGAGAAGGAGAAGATCCTGTGATCATTGAAACACATGCAGCTGGTGGAGAGAAAAAAAGGGACAACGGTATTTAAAAAGACACATTTTATAAAACAGTGGCTACACTCTTTCAGGGTAAACCTTGCTGTTAACATTACATACATAGCACATGTGCTTTCATTACAAGGTCGCATTTTGCCTCCCCCCACCGCGTGGCTACCCCCTCAACCCTTCCCCCTCCCTGTGGCTAACAGCGGGGAACATTTCTGTTCAGCCACAGGCAAACAGCCCAGCAGGAACGGGCTCCTCTGAGTGTCCCCTGAAGAAAAGCACCCTATTTCAACCAGGTGACCATGAATGATATCTCACTCTCCTGAGGATAACACAGAGAGATAAAGAACGGATGTTGTTTGAACGCCAGCAAACATACACTGCAATGCTTTGTTGTACAATGATTCCCGAGTACGTGTTACTGGCCTGGAGTGGTTAGGGTTAGGGTTAGGGTTAGGGTTTGCAAAGGCTTTGGGAGTACATCCAGGAGAACCGCGAATGCCAGGGCAAAGTAATCCTTTCACATGCTTGCTTTTAAACCATGTATAGTATTTTAAAAGGTACACTCACCGGAGGTCCCTTCTCCGCCTGCCGGGTCCAGGAAGCAGCCATGGGTGGGTTCGGGGGGTACTGGCTCCAGGTCCAGGGTGAGAAACAGTTCCTGGCTGACGGGAAAACCGGTTTCTCCGCTTGCTTGCTGTGAGCTATCTACAACCTCATCATCATCTTCTTCGTCCCCAAAACCTGCTTCCGTGTTGCCTCCATCTCCATTGAAGGAGTCAAACAACACAGCCGGGGTAGTGGTGGCTGAACCCCCTCAAATGGCATGCAGCTCATCATAGAAGTGGCATGTTTGGGGCTCTGACCCGGAGCGGCCGTTCGCCTCTCTGGTTTTCTGGTAGGCTTGCCTCAGCTCCTTAAGTTTCACGTGGCACTGCTTCGGGTCCCTGTTATAGCCTCTGTCCTTCATGCCCTAGGAGATTTTGACAAAGGTTTTGGCATTTCGAAAACTGGAACGGAATTCTGATAGCACGGATTCCTCTCCCCATACAGCGATCAGATCCTGTACCTCCCGTTCAGTCCATGCTGGAGCTCTTTTGCGATTCTGGGACTCCATCATGGTTACCTCTGTTGATGAGCTCTGCATGGTCACCTGCAGCTTGCCACGCTGGCCAAACAAGAAATGAGATTCAAAAGTTCGCGGTTCTTTTCCTGTCTACCTGGCCAGTGCATCTGAGTTGAGAGTGCTGTCCAGAGCGGTCACAATGGAGCACTCTGGGATAGCTCCCGGAGGCCAATACCGTTGAATTGTGTCCACAATACCTCAAATTCGACCCGGCAAGGTCGATTTAAGCGCTAATCCACTTGTCAGGGGTGGAGTAAGGAAATCAATTTTAAGAGCCCTTTAAGTCGAAATAAAAAGGCTTTATCGTGTGGACGGGTGCAGGTTTACATTGATTTAACACTGCTAAGTTCAACCTGAAGTCCTAGTGTAGACCAGGGCTCAGAAATAACCTGACTTGAAAATCTTTCATCAGACACCTGCAGCTCAGGAGGCAAGAGCGGCCAAGGTGGCTTTAAGCCCTGCTTCCAATGTGTAGGTGTGACACCCAGAATCAGAATCTCTGCATCATTATGCATTGTGGCTTCACTCCCAACACACCAGTCCCATCCCCACCCCTGCACCCAGTGTACCCTTTACACCTGACTTGCGAGCTGGTCCTTGGAAGACAACCTCTTCAGTTCCTGCATTGGAAAATTCCCCTTTGGCTGGATCCATGGCTTTTAGAGCCCCTTTTCACCACTCCAGCCCTTTTACCTGGAATAAAGAACAAGGGTAAATATCTCACCTTTATGACCTGGTAGTTATACATATAGGGCTAAATATCTGCCCCTGGTACAATCCATTGGTACAAACCACTGCAAAGCCACCTTAACCAGCTTCCTCCTGGCATGGGGGAATCCCCAAGCTCTGTAGAGCTTGTGTAGCTGTCCACTTTCTGGTTGCCAGAGAATGGGGAGTGGCAAAAGACGTGTACATTTGGTATGGCTGCACAAATCCAGCTATGTCCTTCCCAAGAGCTGGTCACATAATCTCACCCAGAATTTTTTTTTCTCTAAATGGCTACTTAGAAATATTTAAGCATACAATTATCTTTACCTATTTTTAAAAGAAAAATTAAATGGAATATAGTGTGGCTTTTATTTGTTTGTGTAAGGATAGATACAACTCTTAAGGAGTTTAAGAATATCATACAGATGTAGGGAAAGCAATTCAATAGACAGTCACTACTTGCAATTAATAATACCCAAACATGGACAAACAACCCATGAAAAGATGTATGAGGAAGAAATTGGAGAAGGTCTCTGAGTTTCTAATTGCTAATATAGGTCCCAACTCTGCTACCACATATGCAAATAGGTGTTCTCTAGAGCTCCTTCCAGGATAGGGCCCTCACAGATAAAGCGCCTATTAGAGGAATAAAGATTAATGGCAACAGGTGATGTGCAGAGAGGTGGTCTTATTCACATCAGTGGGGAAGCTGATCACCCAGGTAGTGCTGCAGAAATCAATAGGATTTATAGGGAGAGTAATTCTTCACCACTGTGAGAAAGGCGATGGGTAGGCATAATCTGGCCCTAATAATGGAAGAATGGCGTGTTTGATGTGAGGTATAATTAAGACCTCAAAGAACTATGCAAGTGTTATGTATTAAAAGGTCCTGTGGTCTCTCTTTATTCTTCTTTTCCAGGATCAGGTTCTGATCTCACTTACACTGAAGTGAATCTGGAGTAACTACCGTAATCAGTGGAATTACTCTGAATTAATGCCTGTGCAACTGAGCTCAGAATCTCACCCCAAAGAGTCTATCTTCATTTAGCACTTAATCTGATTCACACTGAAGTCAATGGCCTTTCAATGGAGCTATGCCAGTTTACACTAGCCACATGAGTCTTTCCGTTATCTTCAATGGGAGCTGAATTTAAGCCCTTAAACCTTTTCAAAATGGTATGATTTCTCTCCTAATTCTCTTCTTCCCATTGTTCGGAAATAGATTGACAATTCTCATGAGGCCTTTCTGGGATTCAAAAGAAATAGTCCTAAATAAATAACCATCCTTTCTTCAAAATATTTATTAAGATTAAATTCATGCAAACAACCCCGGAACAAAAGAATTTTCAGAGATGCAAGTCATCAAGATCCCAGGCTATTTCTCAATGCAGTGTTTGCCTACGAAAGGAGGTATTTACCTTCTGTTTGACCTGGTGCACTCAGCACCTCACAAACTACCTGTCTTTTTCTTTCTGAGACTGAAAAACCACCGGCTTTTTCTCAAACAACTTTACAATCCTTTGTGACCCTATCCCAGAATCGTTCGTGTTCTTTCAGCCTCACACAACATCTCTCCCACACCAATTCTGTAACTTAATAACTTGCTTTCTCTCGTTCATTATTCCATATATGGCCAAGCTAGGCATTGGTATTAAATGCGTACACATTTTACATTGTCACATTAGAAAACTATAATCTATACATTCTCACAGAAAATTTAACGAGTTGTACATTCCCAAATTCTCTATATATTCAGTATATAGGCTGGGCAACTACTAGACTAAGCAGTTTTTCTCACCCCACTGGATATTGCAGTCCTTAATATACAGATTTGTCTCTTAAATCTGGGCCAGTCTTCAGGAGGCTTCAGTCTTCTTCGCGATGTCTTTGTTGCTTGCAGCGTAGGTGGGGGCAGGAGAAAGACCCAGCTTGTGGTCACTTTGTTCTGTTTTACAGCCTCAGTCCCATGTGCTTGAGCATGGGGAGCACAAGTCCAGGCATGTCTGGGGGCATTGCTGAGTCTCCAGGCAAGGTTGAGCAATTCTGCTGGTGTGACTTCATGCAGGTGAGTCATTGCACTGTAGCTCCCTTGCTGGACAATGGCTGGTGATGTCTGTTCAACAGCACCCCCCCGGGTGTTGGTTACCTCCCTTGTCATTGTCTCTGTATAGCTAGTATGTGGGTGCCTCCCAAACCCACAGCATATTTTAGTGAAAACTATACAACACAATTCTTATAATTTCAGATGCACTGATGATACGCATATTTAGATAGAACAATGTCTTTCAGCAGATCATAACCTTTCCCCTGATACCTTACAAAGCATGCTCTGTATGCAAATTATGATTATATAAAAATGAGGAATATGGGGGTTACAGGGCCCTCCCCCAAAGTACAGAATATCATAATGGTATTATGCAAGAATAATTTCACCAAATTATCACAAGTAAGTGATACTAGCAGATTCTACTTTTGCTTCATATACTTTTAGATTTGCATTTGCGCTAAGAAGTGGCCTTAGCAATATTTATATTCTTTACACTGTACAAAGTAAAAGATGAAATAAGAATAAAACAAATAAAGACTAGAACAGGGTCACCTATTAGTGCAAATGCAAAACTAAAAATATTTCTGAAGCATTCCTGAAAACAAAAAATTCCTATCTACACTTACTGACGAAAAGCCAGGCCACAATTTTTAAAAATGGCTAGTGATTTTGCGTGGCCAATTTGTGAAACCTGAAAGGAGCCTGATTTTTAGAAAGTGCTAAGACTCATCCTCTGAAAATGACTCCCTATAGGCAGGAGTGCTGGAACAGTTTGTATAGTGGGGGTGCTCAGAGCCATTGAACCAAACTGTAAACCCTGTATACGATGGAAATCACAGCGAGCCAGGGGATGCGGCCGCACCCTCAGCACTACTAGTTCTTGCACCTATGCCTATAGGAGTCTCAAAGCTGAGCACCCAAAAATTTTGACATCCCAAACCTCTAGTCGCTTTTGAAAATCTTGACCATAGACTGTAAATTATTCTTAGATAAGGCCACAAAGGATGAGAAAGTGAGAGAACAGAAAGATGTGCCGTTCCCTGATGACGTTCTCACTCTCCTTCTCATAGTTTGCAAAACTCTTTGTGGACCTGATTATTCAGCTAAACTAACATTGCTGAACAAGCAACTTAGTTAGAAAGTCGTTATTTTCTATATCCTTTTAATTAGGTATTAGAGATATGATTTTTGTTTTCTTGTTGGGAGTCACTACAATAAAGATTGGAGCAGTTCTTATTCGCTCCTGGCCAAATGTATATTTAACTTGGATTTCTAGATAGTTCTTCTAATAGCTCCATTTTCTACTCTTGAATATATGTTTTTTCTATTTTTTCAGTTCACAATTTTTTCAGGGATATTCTTAGATAATGGTACTGTTACCATTTGATCCAAACACTTAGTCAAAATATGGAATCTTGCAGATCATTTCCCTTAGGAGAAGAAATTGATGATGGAATCAGGTATTTCTTTGATGCAATCTTGTTTATTTATAAATAAAGTATATAAAGTCCTGTTTCCCTGAGAAGAATAGGAAGCAAACAGCAGGAGATAGTTTCTTTACTCACAGTTCCAAGTCTCTTTCTAGCCAGCACTCTACCAAAAGTTCTCTTTCTCTCAGTTGCTTTCTTAGGATCATGGTACAAGTGTTTCTCTGGCTGTCCCTTGGCTTCCTTGCTAACTTCTTTGTGAGTTTTTCTCTTACACACAGACACACAGTTGCAATCAAATCAAAGCTCCACCCTTGTGTTTGTTATTAGACCCTCAGGGAATCCCTAAGATTGCATGGTCTAGCCACTGCTCAGACTTGCACGTGGTCTCATCCTTGGGCAGTGATTTTTCCATTGTTTCAGCTATCACTGAAAAGGAGTATTTGATTGGTCCCTCATTTAGTCCATATGGAGGGTAGCTATCATGCCCAATGGCTTCATCAGGGTGGTGTGATTGTGAACACCCTGCATAACAACACTCAGCTCTGCCCATTGTCTCTGTAGAGTCCAAAATGGTGACAGACTGTATGACGCAGCCCAAATAGAAAAGAAATAATTTACAAATGATACGAGCTTAACTATTTACGTAATTATATGATATTTTTCTGTCACAACATTTTCACATCATCAATCCAAACTGGTTTTATTCCCATCCAAGTCTCCTAGCAATTCTTCTTTCCCTTCCCAGTTTCCTTTCAAGGCCTCTTTTAATGACCCCCGCAAGTAATGTCTATTGTTTCTGTGAAACCTACTGGCTATGACAGATGTTACCCATTTTGTTCTAATGGAGAAATCATCTCCGTTATAGGAATACCCTGCCATCAGTCTGCACACAGAATTTACATTGATATTATGGGAAGTTCCATGTGCTTAGTAAAGGCATCATTATTTATTAAGCACTAGCAATGTGCTACAAGATATTACTCCAGGGGAAATTCTACACCACTGCACATGTGCAGAATTCATGTCTGGCGAAGACTTTTTTTCCCACAGAAAATATATTCTGCCCAAGAAGTGCTGCTGTTCTGCCTTTCACCCACCAGAGGCCACTGTGGTGCCAGAACAGCCAGCAGCCTGCTACATTCATCACAGCACCCTGCCCACAGAGCCAGGTTAGGACAGATGAACATGGGGCTCCTGAGGGGGGTCACAGACTGGGGTTCAGAAGGGCTAGTTGGGGGGACAGACTGCAGTGCGGGCTCAGGAGCTAGTGGGGTGACAGCACTGAGCCAAGGGCTGAATGGGAGGGGTGCTGCAGAGCCATATGAGGATGGGGGACAGGGGGTGCAGGGCCACATGGGGACAGGGGCAGATGTACCTGACTGAAAGGGAGAGGCTTAAGGTCAGCCAGGGTCTGCATGGGGGAAGCTCCCAAATCCCTAACAATCCCTCTCCTTCTCTTTCCCTTCACCCAAAAAAACCTGTTCCATACTTCTCCCACTTTCACCCAGCAACCCTCCAAGTTAAATCACAGGCTCCTTCCTTCTCCCTTAGCTCCTCCATTACCCCTGACTCCTACCAAGATTTTTCACTGCTTCTGAGAAGTGTGGGAAATATGTTTCTGTATTGTAGTTTAAATGAATTACTCAAAGTTCCATATTAATATGCCTAGTAAAGAATCTGTTTGTCAAAAATCATTACCTGAATCTTTTTTGTTGTTGTTGTTGTTGTCTGTATTGTTACAAACATACTTGCTGACAGGTATTTTGAAATTACCAAAATAATTTAAACTGGCCTGATTATATTGTGGTATTTTGACAAATAAAATATGCAGAATTTAAAATGTTGTGTGCAGAATTTTTAATTTTTTGGTGCAGAATTCTCCCAGGAGTCAGATATGGACACAGATAATTAAAAGTGATATTTTAGATATAGTCTATGTGTCATCATTGATTTCAGTTTTTGGTTTATTTTCTTTCATCCTCTAGGACTTTGCTGTCTCTATTATATTTAACATGGGAAACTGTCATTCCTTGCTAGAGCACTAGGTTGTGTGTAACTGTGTACTAAAGAAATTGCTGGAGAAGCGAGAGGTAGAAATGTGTGCACTAGAAAGGTCTTATAGTGGATGTATTGCAGTAAAACAGCACTGGAGCTATCTTAATTTTGCTAACCTGATTGATCAGACCCAATATTTTCAGTATGTCATGCATCTCTACAACCCTCCACCTCTGAGATTATTTATTATTGCCACCAGATCACTAAATTCTTCCAAGATATGTGAAAACTAAGTTTCATTTTATTTTATTAATCTCTTACCATTTATTATCTACTTTACCTTTGTTAGGGTATTTTCTTTTCTTTATAAAACTTATCTGTCTGTACAATTATTGAATCATTTCCAATCTTTTGTCTTTGGCCCCCTAGCCAGACACAAACTTGACTATGGTAAAGATGGAAGAAACTTCAAAGTGTGTCTTATCTTGAAACTAATCTCCTGATGCACAAAGCTCATGTACAGTCTTATCACGTTGCTTCTGTTTCAACCAGGTCTACTTTTTCTCCTCCCATTGCTAATGAGAAACACAGACCTGAAGTCTTATTTTGTACTATTGATCACATTTTGAACCACAAATCACTTGTTGTGCACAATCCTTCAACTGCCTCCTGTGAGGAATTCGGCAAGAACAGAATGAATTTCTAATCAGCTACTCCTGTTCAGCACTGCTTCTGGTAATTATAATACCAGTGCAAGTTTGACAGTTTTTCTTTGTCCCATGCTGAGCTCATAGGTTATGTCTACACTACAAAGTTAAGTTGACTTTATGTAAATCAACATTAAGCCTCCAATTTAAGAAAATCAATCTTCCGTGTCCACACTATGCTCACTGTGTTGGTGGAGTGCATCCTTACTAGCAGGGCTTGCATCGACGCACAGAGCACTGCACTGTGGGTAGCTATCCCACAGTGTACACAGCCAAGTAGAATTTTGGATTGGGTTTTCAATGCCTTATGGGACCAAAATATTGGCATGGGTGGTTATGGGAACATGGCGTTAGTCTCCCATGATGCACTTACCTACCTACTTCCCTGAAATCAATAACAAACAAACCAAGTCTTTTTTTTAAAAAAAAGGAGTACTTGTGGCACCTTCGAGGCTAACAAATTTATTTGAGCATAAGCTTTCGTGAGCTGCAGCATACTTCATCGGATGCATTCAGTGGAAAATACAGCGCGGAGATTTATACACATAGAGAACATGAAACAGTGGGTGTTACCATACACACTGTAAGGAGAGTGATCACTTAAAGTGAGCTATTACCAGCAGGAGAGCGGGGAGGGGGCGGGGGAAACCTTTTGTAGTGATAATCAAGGTGGGCCATTTCCAGTAGGGGACACCATCATAGGGCCTAATCACATCAGCCATTTACATTGGTCAAACTGAACAGTCTCTACGTAAAAGAATAAATGGACACAAATCAGACGTCAAGAATTATAACATTCAAAAACCAGTCGGAGAACACTTCAGTCTCTTTGGTCACTCGATTACAGACCTAAAAGTGGCAATTCTTTAACAAAAAAACTTCAGAAACAGACTCGAACCAGAGACTGCTGAATTGGAATTAATTTGCAAACTGGATACAATTAACTTAGACTTGAATAGAGACTGGGAGTGGATGGATCATTACACAAAGTAAAACTATTTCCCCATGTTTATTCCCCCCCCACACACACACACTGTTCCTCAGACATTCTTGTCAACTGCTGGAAATGGCCCAGCTTGATTATCACTACAAAAGGTTCCCCCCACCCTCACTCTCTTGCTGGTAATAGCTCACCTTAAGTGATCACTCTCCTTACAGTGTGTATGGTAACACCCATTGTTTCATGTTCTCTATGTACATAAATCTCCCCACTGTATTTTCCACTGAATGCATCCGATGAAGTGAGCTGCAGCTCACGAAAGCTTATGCTCAAATAAATTTGTTAGTCTCGAAGGTGCCACAAGTCCTCCTTTTCTTTTTGCGAATACAGACTAACACGGCTGCTACTCTGAAACCAGTCATTATGCAAGGCACTGAATTTAGCCGTATGGAGTGGAAATCTATCAACTTCATGAAAAAACTCGTACAGATACAGACAGACATTATCTTCCTTTCCAAATGCAAACAGATGGACATCAAAAGGACTGAAGGTAAAAAATCCATTACAATCTACAAACCACACAGACTATGCTGACAGCTTGTGCCACATGCTCTCAAAGAAACTGCAGAACCACGTGATCAAGATCCTCTACAGCAAACAGGGAAAGATTAAGAATGAGCTCTCAAAACTGGATACTCTCATAAAAAACCAACCTTCCACACAAACTTCCTCGTGGCTGAACTTTACAAAAACTAGACAAGCCATTTACAACGCACACTTTGCTTCTCTACAAAAGAAAAAGGACACTAAACTATCTAAACTACTGCATGCCACAAGGGGCCACAACAATGGTTCCCTTAACCCATCCAGCAATATTGATAATCTATCCAACTATACTCTTAGCCCAGCAGAAGAATCTGTCCTATCTCGGGGCCTCTCCTTCTGCCCCTCCACCCCCACGAACATGATATAGTTCTGTGGTGACCTAGAATCCTATTTTTGACGTCTCCAACTCAAGGAATATTTCCAACACACCTCTGAACAACATACTAACCCACAGAGACCTTCCTATCAAGACTACAAAAAGAAGGATTCTGGGTGGACTCCTCCTGAAGGTCGAAACAACAGACTGGACTTCTACATAGAATGCTTCCACCGACGTGCATGGGCTGAAATTGTGGAAAAGCAGCATCACTTGCCCCATAACCTCAGCCGTGCAGAACACAATGCCATCCACAGCCTCAGAAACAACTCTGACATCATAATCAAAAAGGCTGACAAAGGACGTGCTGTTGTTATCATGAATAGGTTGGAATATGAACAAGAGGCTGCTAGGCAGCTCTCCAACACCACTTTCTACAAGCCATTACCCTCTGATCCCACTGAGGGTTACCAAAAGAAACTACAACATTTGCTCAAGAAGCTCCCTGAAAAAAGCACAAGAACAAATCCGCACAGACACACCCCTGGAGCCCCGACCTGGGGTATTCTATCTGCTACCCAAGATCCATAAACCTGGAAATCCTGGATGCCCCATCATCTCAGGCATTGGTACCCTCACAGCAGCATTGTCTGGCTACGTAGACTCCCTCCTCAGGCCCTACGCTACCAGCACTCCCAGCTATCTTCGAGACACCACTGACTTCCTTAGGAAACTATAATTCATCGGTGATCTTCCTGAAAACACCACTGGCCACTATGGATGTAGAAGCCCTCTACACCAACATTCCACACAAAGATGGACTACAAGCCATCAGGAACAGAATCCCCGATAATGTCACGGCAAACCTGGTGGCTGAACTTTGTGACTTTGTCCTCACCCACAACTATTTCATATTTGGGGACAATGTATTACTTCAAATCGGCGGCACTGCTATGGGTACCCGCATGGCCCCACAGTATGCCAACATTTTTATGGCTGACTTAGAACAACGCTTCCTCAGCGCTCGTCCCCTAATGCCCCTACTCTACTTGCGCTACATTGATGACATCTTCATCATCTGGACCCATGGAAAAGAAGCCCTTGAGGAATTCCACCATGATTTCAACAAGTTCCATCCCACCATCAACCTCAGCCTGGACCAGTCTACACAAGAGATCCACTTCCTGGACACTACGGTGCTAATAAGCGATGGTCACATAAACACCACCCCATACTGGAAACCTACTGACCGCTATTCCTACCTACATGCCTCCAGCTTTCACCCAGACCACACCACACGATCCATTGTTGACAGCCAAGCTCTACGATACAACTGCATTTGCTCCAACCCCTCAGACAGAGACAAACACCTACAAGATCTCTATCAAGTGTTCTTACAACTACAGTACCCACCTGCTGAAGTGAAGAAACAGATTGACAGAGCCAGAAGAGTACCCAGAAGTCTACAGGATAGGCCCAACAAAGAAAATAACAGAACGCCACTAGCCATCACCTTCAGCCCCCAACTAAAACCTCTCCAACGCATCATCAAGGATCTACAACCTATCCTGAAGGACGACCCATCACACTCACAGCTCTTGGGAGACAGGCCAGTCCTTGCTTACAGACAGCCCCCCGACCTGAAGCAAATACTCACCAGCAACCACACACCACACAACAGAACCACTAACCCAGGAACCTATCCTTGCAACAAAGCCCGTTGCCAACTGTGTCCACATATCTATTCAGGGGACACCATCATAGGGCCTAATCACATCAGCCACACTATCAGAGGCTCGTTCACCTGCACATTTACCAATGTGATATATGCCATCATGTGCCAGCAATGCCCCTCTGCCATGTACATTGGTCAAACTGGATGTCTCTACGTAAAAGAATAAATAGACACAAATCAGACGTCAAGAATTATAACATTCAAAAACCAGTTGGAGAACACTTCAATCTCTTTGGTCACTCGATACAGACCTAAAAGTTGCAATTCTTCAACAAAAAAACTTCAAAAACAGACTCCAACAAGAGACTGCGGAATTGGAATTAATTTGCAAACTGGATACAGTTAATTTAGGCTTGAATAGAGACTGGGAGTAGATGGGTCATTACACAAAGTAAAACTATTTCCCCATGTTTATCCCCCCCACCCCTCTGTTCCTCAGACGTTCTTGTCAACTGCTGGAAATGGCCCACCTTGATTATCACTACAAAAGGTTTCCGCCGCCCCCTCCCCCGCACTCTCCTGCTGGTAATAGCTCACCTAAGTGATCACTCTCCTTACAGTGTGTATGCTAACACCCATTGTTTCATGTTCTCTATGTATATAAATCTCCCCACTGTATTTTCCACTGAATGCATCCGATGAAGTGAGCTGTAGCCCACGAAAGCTTATGCTCAAATAAATTTGTTAGTTTCTAAGGTGCCACAAGTCCTCCTTTTCTTTTTGCGAATACAGACTAGCACGGCTGCTACTCTGAAACAAGTATTTTTTCCCCTTTTTTTGTAAGCCTGGGTTACCTGCGTGGACACCATAGTACAATAAGCATGGACCCCGCTCAGCTGTACAATGCTGTGAGCATTAAAAACACCTTGTGCCTTATCATGCAGTATTTACACAGTCGATACAGGGGCCGCTGCGCAGAACAATGTGATGCCACACAAGCAGCCCTGCTGGAAGCCACAGAGCAGAGCAATTTGCAGTTGCTGGCAACAGTCATAAGAACATAAGAATGGCCATACTGGGTCAGACCAAAGGTCCATCCAGCCCAGTATCCTGTCTACTGACAGTGGCCAATGCCAGGTGCCCCAGAGGGAATGAACAGAACAGGTAATGAACTAGTGATCTCTCTCCTGCCATCCATCTCCACACTCTGACAGAGGCTAGGGACACCATTCTTTACCCATCCTGGCTAATAGCCATTAATGGACTTAACCTCCATGAATGTATCCAGTTATCTTTTAAACCCTGTCATAATCCTAGCCTTCACAACCGCCTCAGGCAAGGAGTTCCACAGGTTGACTGTGCACTGAGTGAAGAACTTCCTTTTATTTGTTTTAAACCTGCTACCCATTAACTTCATTTGGTGGCCCCTAGTTCTTATATTATGGGAAAAAGTAAATAACTTTTCCTTATTCACTTTTTCCACACAACTCATGATTTTATATACCTCTTTCATATCCCCCCTTAGTCTCCTCTTTTCCAAGCTGAAAAGACCTAGCTTCTTTAATCTCTTCTCATATGGGACCCATTCCAAACCCCTAATCATTTTAGTTGCCCTTCTCTGAACCTTTTCTAATGCCAGTATATCTTTTTGGAGATGAGGAGGCCACATCTGTACACAGTATTCAAGATGTGGGTGTACCATGGATTTATATGAGGGCAATAAGATATTCTCTGTCTTATTCTCTATCCCTTTTTTAATGATTCCTAACATCCCGTTTGCTTTTTTGACTGCCGCTGCACACTGCATGGACATCTTTAGAGAACTATTCATGACGACTCCAAGATCTTTCTCCTGATTAGTTGTAGCTAAATTAGCCCCCATCATATTGTATGTACAGTTGGCGTTATTTTTTCCAATGTGCGTTACTTTACATTTATCCACATTACATTTCATTTGCCATTTTGTTGCCCAATCACTTAGTTTTTGTGGACTTTTTGAAGTTCTTCACAGTCTGCTTTGGTCTTAACTATCTTGAGCAGTTTAGTATTGTCTGCAAACTTTGCCACCTCACTGTTTACCCCTTTCTCCAGATCATTTATGAATAAGTTGAATAGGATTGGTCCTAGGACTGACCCTTGGAGAACACCACTAGTTACCCCTCTCCATTCTGAAAATTTAGTATTTATTCCTACCCTTTGTTGCCTGTCTTTTAACCAGTTCTCAGTCCATGAAAGTTCCCTCTTATCCCATGACAGCTTAATTTACATAAGAGCCTTTGGTGAGGGACCTTGTCAAAGGCTTCCTGGAAATCTAAGTACACTATGTCCACTGGATCCCCCTTGTCCACATGTTTGTTGACCCTTTCAAAGAACTCTAATAGATTTGTAAAACATGATCTCCCTTTACAGAAACCATGTTGACTTTTGTGCAACAATTTATGTTCTTCTATGTGTCTGATAATTTTATTCTTTAATATTTGTTTCAACTAATTTGCCTGGCACTGACGTTAGACTTACCAGTCTGTAATTGCCAGGATCACCTTTAGAGCCCTTCTTAAATATTGGTGTTACATTAGCTATCTTCCAGTCATTGGGTACAGTAGCTGATTTAAAGGACAGGTTAGAAACCATAGTTAATAGTTCTGCAATTTCACATTTGAGTTCCTCAGAACTCTTGGGTGAATGCCATCTGGTCCCGGTGACTTGTTACTGTTAAGTTTCTCAATTAATTCCAAAACCTCCTCTAGTGACACTTCAATCTGTGACAATTCCTCAGATTTGTCACCTACAAAGGACGGCCCAGGTTTGGGAATCTCCCTAACATCCTCAGCCGTGAAGACTGAAGCAAAGAATTCATTTAGTTTCTCTGCAATGACTTTATCATCTTTAAGTGCTCATTTTGTATCTCGATCGTCCAGGGGCCCCACTGGTTGTTTAGCAGGCTTCCTGCTTCTGATATACTTAAAAAACATTTTGTTATTACGTTTTGAGTTTTTGGCTAGCTGTTCTTCAAACTCCTTTTTGGCTTTTCTTATTACATTTTTACATTTAATTTGGCAGTGTTTATGCTCCTTTCTATTTACCTCACTAGGATTTGACTTCCCCTTTTTAAAAGATGCCTTTTTGTCTCTCACTGCTTCTTTTACATGGTTGTTAAGCCACAGTGGCTCTTTTTTAGTTTTTTTACTGTGTTTTTTTTAATTTGGGGTATACATTTAAGTTGAGCCTCTATTATGGTGTCTTTGAAAAGTGTCCATGCAGCTTGCAGTCTACTCACTGTACCTTTTAATTTCTGTTTAAATAACCTCCTCATTTTTACATAGTTCCCCTTTCTGAAATTAAATGCCACAGTGTTGGGCTGTTGAGGTGTTCTTCCCACCACAGGAATGTTAAATGTTATTATATTATGGTCACTATTTCCAAGCAGTCCTGTTATAGTTACCTCTTGGACCAGATCCTGCGCTCCCCTCAGGACTAGATCGAGAGTTGCCTCTCCCCTTGTGGGTTCCTGTACCAGCTGCTCCAAGAAGCAGGCATTTAAAGTATCAAGGAATTTTGTCTCTTCTTTTTGTCCTGAGGTGACATGTACCCAGTCAATATGAGGATAATTGAAATCCCCCACTATTATTGAGTTTTTTATTTTGATAGCCTCTCTAATCTCCCTTAGCATTTCAGTGTCACTATCACTGTCCTGGTCAGGTGATCGATAATAGATCCCTACTGTTATATTCTTCTTAGAGTATGGAATTACTGTCCACAGAGATTCTATGGAACATGTGGATTCATTTAAGATTTTTATTTCATTTGATTCTACTTTTTCTTTCACATATAGTGCCACTCCCTCCTCCCTCCCATGACCTGTTCTGTCCTTCCGATATATTTTGTACCCCGGAATGATGGTGTCCCGTTGATTGTCCTCACTCCACCAGGTTTCTGTGATGCCTGTTATATCAATATCCTCCTTAACACGAGGCACTCTAGTTCACCCATCTTATTATTTAGACTTCTAACATTTGTGTACAAGAACTTTAAAAACTTGTCACTGTTTATTTGTCTGCCCTTTTCTGATGTGTCAGATTCTTTATGTAAATGTTTCTCATCTGATCTGGCCCATACTTTGTCCTCTTTCATCACCTCCTCCTGACTAAAACCTAGAGAATCTCTATCAATAGATTCTCCTCTAGGAGAAGTCTCTGTCTGATCCACGTGCGCCTCTCCAGCAATCGGCTTTCCCCCAGCTCTTAGTTTAAAAACTGCTCTGCAACCTTTTTCATGTTAAGTGGTAGCTCTCTGGATCCACTTTGGTTTAGGTGGAGTCCATCCTTCCTGTATAGGCTCCCGCTCTCCCAAAAGTTTCCCCAGTTCCTAATAAATCTAAAGCCCTCCTCTCTACACCATCGTCTCATCCATGCATTGAGACTCTGAAGCTTTGCCTGCCTACCTGACCCTGCACATGGAACTGGAAGCATTTCCGAGAACGCCACCATAGAGGTCCTGGATTTCAGTCTCTTTTCTAGCAGCCTAAATTTGGCCTCCAGGATGTCTCTCCTACCCTTCCCTATGTCATTGGTACCTACATGTACCACGACCACCAGCTCTTCCCCAGCACTACACATACGTCTATCTAGATGCCTCAAGAGATCTGCAACCTTTGTACCACACAGGCAAGTCACCATACGGTTCTCCCAGTCATCACAAACCCAGCTATCTATGTTTCTAGTGATTGAATCTCCCATTACTAATACCTGTATTTTCCTAATGACTGGAGTTCCCTCCCCCAGAGGGGTAACCTCAGTGCGAGAGGATACCCCAACATCATCTGGAAGGAGGATCCCAGCTATGGGAAGGTTTCCCTCTGTTCCCATTGACTGCTCTCCTTCTCTGGGCCTTTCACCTTCCTTAACGGCCCAGGGGCTGTCTGACCGGAGGTGGGACAAATGTACAGTGTCCCAGAAAGCCTCATCAACATACCTCTCTGCCTCCTTTAGCCACTCCAGTTCCACCACCCTGGCCTCCAAAGCCCGTACATGGTCTCTGAGGGCCAGGAGCTCCTTGCACCGAATGCACACATACACCGCCCACCCACAGGGCAGGTAATCATACATGCTTCACTGAGTGCAATAAACAAGATACCCCCCACTCTGCTGCTGATCTTCAGCCTGCATTTCTCCTACAGCTACCGAGGTTAATGATAGGGTTTTTGTTTAAATCAAGAAGTTTTGACTGTAGTTTAGTGTAAAGGTTTTAAAGAACGGCAAGTGTACCTTACCCCCTTCCCATTCCCCTTCCAAACTCCCTCTCGAAACTCCCTGTTAGCAGCCCCTATATCACCTTGACATGGTTGAGTGCCGTTTCTGGGCCCAGGAAACAAGCACTGACTGGTGGGACCACATCATTATGCAGCTTTCCCCAGCCCTGAAGCATAGCAATACTAAAATGAGAGCTGCTCTGAGAGTGGCAATAGCTCTGTGGAAGCTTGCAACGCCACACTGCTACCAGTCAGCGTGGCATCAGTTTGGTATGAGTAAATCTACCACGGAATCTGTTGTGATCCAAGTTTACATGGTCATTAACAGGCTTCTGGTAAGAAGGGTAGTGACTCTGGGCAATGTGCAGGACGTAATGGATGGTTTTGCCATGATGGGGTTCCCTAACTGTAGTGGGACAACAGACAGAACACATATCTCTATCCTGGCACCAGACTACCTTGCCAAAGAATACATAAACCGAAAGGGGTACTTCTCAAGGGTGTTGCAAGTGCTGGTGGATCACAGGGGCCATTTCACCAACATAAACATGAGATGGTCAGGAATGGTGCATGTCATGCGCATCTTTAGGAACACAGGTCTGTTCAGAAAGCTGCAAGCAGGGGCTTTCTTTTCAGACTGCAAAATAATCACTGGTGATGTTGACATGCCAATCCTGATCCTAGTAGACTCAGCCTACCCAAGCCGTACACTAGCAGCCTGGACAGTAGTAAGAACCTGTTCAACCATAGGCTGAGCAAGTGCAGAATGGATGTGGAATGTGCCTTTGGTCATTTAAAAGGTTGTTGGTGTTGTTTGCTTACTAAGTTAGACCTCAGGGAAAGCAATATCCCCATTGTTATTGCTGCCTGCTCTGCGCTCTATAATATCTGTGAAATAAAGGGAAAAAAGTTTCCACTGGGGTGGGGATGTTGAGGCAGATCGCCTGGCAGCCAATATTGAGCAGGCAGACACCAAGACAATAAGATGAGCACATTGAGGGGCTCTGCGTCTCTGTAAGGCTTTGAAAACCAGTTTCAACAATGAGCCAGAGTAATGTGATACTTATTTGTGTTGTTCCTTACCAACTTGTCCCCTCCATTGCATTTTCTCCCCTGTAAACTCTACCCCCACCAACCACTGTGTGTTAAAGGAGAAAAGACTCTTTATTCATTCATCTGTTAAGTTTTGTGATGCACACAAACACATAGAGACTGAAAAGAAAAGTAAAATAATCTGGGCCAAAAGGGTTGATAACACTATGGGGGGGAGGGAGAAACAAAGAAAGTTTACATACAGGTGCACTGCAATAACAATCAAAGGTATGGGAATGTGCGCCTTCTGGTCCTTGTACCCTCCCCTGGTGTTGAGTGCAAGTGATACTTTCCCACCCACTCCCTCCCTCCCCCGTCTCATAGGACGTTTGAGGGAGGAGGATGTAGAACTGGGCGATGAATGCAGCAGGTTCCGCATAGGCTGCAGAGGGACTCTAGCATCCGGCTGCCTCTCTTGAACCTCAACCAGACACCTCAACATATCTGATTGCTCCTTCAAAATCTGCAGCATCTCGTCCTGCATGGCACGCTATTGTTCCCTGCATGTTCTCCTGTCCTCCCTGTCCATGTCCAGGTTCTCGGACAGTGTAATCCTCCATCTTGAGCTCCGTCTTGTCACTCTCAGAGGCATGCATTAACTCACTGAACATGTCCCCCCGAGTCTTCTTTTTCCGCCTTCTAATCTGGGAAAGTCTCTGTCCCGGTGTGGAGGATGTGCAGACAGGCAAGGTTTCAGCTGCAAAGAATGAAAAGTACAAGGGTAGCATTGACAGTACATACATTGTTTCTGGTGCAAGGTTAAAAGACCCTCTATACACTTCACTGCAAGCCACAATGTAATCACAACCACTGGCTATTGCAAGAGTCAATTTGCTGCTCCAGCCATGGTGAGTAAGGCCATGAGACACACTGCTTTTGTGAAGACATCCTTGGGATCACAGGTTGGAACTTGAGAAAAGCCCACTCTCCCCTAGCAGCCTGGATAGTGCTTGAGGACAGGCACCAGTGTAAAGCCCCCCAAATAATTTGTTTTTTTACAAAAGTGGCAGCAGGTTGTGGGGGGGAAGGGCAACAAACAGGAAGCCACTCTCCTCTTTTTTTCTAATGCTGCTTGCAATACATAGTGATCCCTTCCCACCACAGCCGTGCCACATCTAGGAAAGCGTGGTTGTGTGACCCAGATTTCACCAAACGGGAGGTGGATTGTTTTCAGCCCAAGGGCTAGCATTGAAAACTTCCCCCGTTTCCCCTAGGTGATCCTATATGATATCATTCTCCTGAGAGTAACAGAGGTGGAAAGGGAGCAGATGCTGCAAGCATCTGGGTACAGACCTGGTCCAATGCTGTGTGCTTCAATGATGCCAGCAGAGTTAATACCGGAGTGGGGCGGGAAAGTGTCCTACCATGGTGGATGAAATAAGGCAGTCCTTCCCAGACACCTCCTGTAAAGGATTGCAGAGTACTTCCAGGAAAGCTTCCTAGCGATCTCTATGAAGGATTCCCAGGCCATCCCCATGCATATAAACTTTTTTGGAGAGCATCCTCTGCATAGCTGGAGTGGCCACTGATACCCACTACACCTACTTTTTTGTTCAGATTAAACATAAAAAATAATAGCATGTAACCCATACAGTTTGATTGGATATGTGTACTCACCAGAGGTGCCTTCCCCGGCATCACATTCCGCTGCCAACTGGTCCTGTGAAGGGATGGGCTCCAGAGTTAAAAACAGTTCTTGGCTGTCAGGGAGAATGGATCCTCCACTTGCCCACTTCACATTCTCCTCCTCTTCCTCATCAACAATGTCCTCCTCGTTGTTGCTCGAGATCACCTGGGGTTCCTGGGAGGTATCCAAGGCATGTTTTGGGGCAGTAGTGGGATCACCGACAATGTTCCCTCTAATTTTTTTTGTCCACGTGTGGAATGAATTTTGATATGTGCACCAATATGGAGGTAATATGTGGTGGGGGTGAGGCTAGGGATGAAGGGTTTGGGGTGCGGGAGGGGGATCAGGGCTAGGACATAGTGTTGGGGAGTGGGGGTGAGGGCTCTGGCTGGGGGTGCAAGCTCTGAGGTGGGGCTGGGGATGACGGATTTGGGGCGTGGGAGGGGGCTCAGGACTGGGGAAGAAGGTTGCTGTATAGGGGGTCAGAGCTCCAGCTGGGGGTGTGGGCTCTTGGGTGGTGCTGGGGGAGAGGTGCCCCTGCCTGGCCATGGTAACTCCGGGGCCGGGGGAGAGGCACCTCTCCCCAGCCAGGGCAACTCCAGGCCCCGGGCTGAAGGAGAGGCACTTCTCCCTGACCTCAGCAGCTCTGGAGCTGGGGCCAGGGGAGAGGTGCCTCTCCCTGCCTTCATGGCCCTTGATTGCCTGCTGTGCATCTTAGAGGAAACTTAGGTCACCACCGAGAATCGCATGCAGCTCATAAAAGCGGCACATCTGTGAAAGAGAACCAGAAAGACTGCTGGCCTCCCTTGTCTTCTGGTATTTTTCCCTAAGCTCCTTTATTTTCACGTGGCACTGCTGCATGTTCCTGGTGTAGCCCTTCTCCCCCATGCCTGGCATGATCCTGACATAGATATCAGCGTTTCTTCTGCTGGATCAGAGCTCTGCCTGCACACACTCTTCTTCCCACACAGCAATTAGATCCACCATCTCCTGTGTACTCCATGCTGGAGTGCGTCTGCCATCTTCAATCTCCATGATCAGCTATGCTGGTGAGCTCTCCATGCTGATCAACAGGAAATGAAAATTCAAATGTTACTGAGGCTTTAACAGGGGAGCGGCTGTTCCCTGTGTACCTGGCTGACTTGCAGTGGAGTTGAAAGTGCTCTCCAGAGCGGTCACAGAGGAGGACTGTGGGACACCTCCTGGAGGCCAATTCATTCAAATTACACAACGCAGTGTCTACACTATCCCCATGTCGAACCGTGGATGTCGAATCAAGCGCTACATCTCTCGCACAGGTGGAGTACAGAAGTCGACTTTACAGGCCACTTAGGTCAGCAGAAGGTACTCAGTATTGTAGTCACACACATTACTAGATCGACTTAATGTGGCTTATGTTGACCTAAGTTTGAAGTGTAGATCTGGCCATAGTTGGGAAAGCAATCATGCTCCATTACTTCTTGTTTTGACTCTTGGCCCATATGACTGCTCATGGACAGTCTTTTGGTGCTTTGCTACATTAGCTAATATGGTTAATGAGTCTTTGCTTTCTGAGTGTGTTCATTATCTGTAGCTGTTCATTGTTAGCAGAAAGAAGCCAAAGCTTTCCCCTTTGTATCTTGCAGATTTCTATCCTACAACTGATCCCTTACTAAAACTCCTGTTTTGGATAGTGGGAAGGGAAAGATTGGAAAAGATGGTTGTCCTTTAACTAAAGGCAATTTTGCCTGGGAATGGATTATATGAGAGGTTTCAGTCTGGCTTCAGGGAGAATACCAGTAGTGGGATTGCTTTACTTAGCGGCACAAATGATTTATTACTAGCTGATTATTCAAGTTAAATTACACGGCTCCTTCTGATAGATCCTTCTGCTGCTTTCGGTACAGTAGATCTTGGAATATTACTGAGTCATTTGATGGAAATGCTTAGATTATGAAGAACTGTCCTGGCTTGGTGTCATTCACCATTTATAGGACATTATCAGTTTGTAACTGGGCAATTGTGGATCAGATTCTTCCTCACTGGCTCCATTACTCTCCAGAATATAATATCCTATAATTCTCTCCCTTTATTTGCTGCAGATGTGGACAAAATTCTCTAGCAGCATAATATTAATTTTAATTAGAACACAAACAATATGCATTTGTCTTTTACAGTTTTGGGCAACAAAAATGATTAGGGGTATGGAACAGCTGCCGTATGGGGAGAGATTAATAAGATTGGGACTTTTCAGCTTGGTAAAGAGACAACTAAGGAGGGATATGATTGAAGTCTATAAAATCATGACAGGTGAGGAGAAAGTCAATAAGGAAGTTTTATTTACTCCTTCTCATAACACAAGAACTGGGGGGTCATCAAATGAAATTAATAGGCAAAAGGTTTAAAACAAACAAAAGGAAGTATTTTTTCAGTCAACATGTGGAATTCTTTGCCAGAAGATGTTGAGAAGGCCAAGACTATAACAAGGTTAAAAAAAGAACTAGATAAGTTCATGGAGAATAGGTCCATCAATGGCTATTAGCCAGGATGGGCAGGGATGTGTCCCTAGCCTTTGTTTGCCAGAACCTGGGAATGGGCAACAAGGGGATGGATCACTTGATGTTTAATTGTTCTGTTCATTCTCTCTGAAGCACCTGGCATTGGCCACTGTTGTAAGACAGGATACTGGGTGAGATGGACCTTTGATCTAACCCAGTATGGCTGTTCTTATGTCTCTTGCAGCAGTTTTGCCCATGTCTACGTGTTTTACCAAAGCATGATCTGTGATGGTCACAAATGATTTGAAACTGAACTGAGATAATATGTATTTGTTTTTTGCAAATCTTCTGCTTCTACTAAGTAGTTGTTTTCTAGGCAATCTAATCTATCTATCATACTGACTCAGTGCAAGGGGATGGATTAGATGACCTCTTGAGTTCACTTCCAGCCATCCCTTTCTATGATTTTATAGCTGAAGTATGCATCACCTTGCATTTGGGGGATCTTTCTCCAAAGACTATAATATATAAGCTACCAGAGTTAGAAGACTTGGAATGAAAATAGAGTCGAGGGAGGTCGGGGGGGTGGGTTAGGCTGGATATTAGGAAAAACTTTTTCACTAGAAGGGTGGTGAAACACTGGAATGCGTTACCTAGAGAGGTAGTCTCCTTCCTTTGAGGTTTTTAAGGTCAGGCTTGACAAAACCCTGGCTAGGATGATTTAGTTGGGGATTGGTCCTGCTTTGAGCAGGGGGTTGGACTAAATGACCTCCTGAGGTCCCTTCCAACCCTGATATTCTATGATTCTATTACATATCTTGTCACCAGGTTTGCCTTTCATCATCTCAGAAGTCTTAGAGTGAAACTGCATTTTCGCAATGTTGATATTTTAGTTTTTATTTTGCTTGACTTTTAATTTCTCCCCTGGAATCTTTGATATTATTAATGCTCGCATTCTCTAGTTTTCACAATATGAACATTGGGCCTTATTCTAAATGCCAGGATTGTCTCTGGTAATACAGAGTTGTTCTTAAGCCACTTCACTGGCTACTAGTACTGTTTCCGTTTTACTTCATAATCATATTGATCATTCCCCAACTACTGCAATGATTATCACCTACTTCTTTCTAATACCATCTGTTTCAATAGGCCTTTAAGGCCCCTAGGATCATCTGTTTCCAGACTCTCATCTTCAGACATAGGAGAGCTTTTACTTTCCCATCTAGAAGACAGGTCTATCACTTTTGGATATGGAAGGTAGAACGTTTAGCATTGCCACTACAAGACCATCCAATGAACCCTTCTCCAGAAACATACCCCATGGGAACTGTTTATATTTTTGTTTTCCTGGAAAACTTACCCATTACAAAAAATATGTATATTTCATTTTAGATTTATCCAACACCTGCACTTTGTGCATCACCCAGTGTTAGACACTGCTGCTTCAAGCAGACCACCACACCTACATAACTGCTTGCAGGATTTGATTCTCAGTTATAAGCATAGTTCAGAGTTTTCCAACACTAGAGAGATCTTATGAGAGGTGACAAATCCATTAGAAGTGACATTCTTATTCAAATGAGTCAATGTTTGTGCCTGACAGACACTGTCCTTGTATCATCAGACAACCATGGATATTTTCACAACTTCATTTTCTGGTGACACTTATGCTAATTGAGCAATATTGTCCAGGCACCATTCCAAATATGTTTGATTTTTTTAATATAAAATATTAAATGTGATTAGAAATGCATTATTAAGTATTTCCCTTTAAACCAATATCCTGTAGAAAGATGAGCTGTTCACCAAGCACTTGGGTGCCATGGGTATTTAGAGCTCACCCCTGCTTATACTACTCACAAAAAAGTCCTGCACAGGCAGAAAATTTTCTTCCAGATTAGAGAGGACTTTGCTCATGGGGGGTGGAGCAGGGAAGGTTAAAAACATTTTTATTTTTAGATTCTATAAGCATATTTTTTCTTTGACTTGGAAAACTTCTCTTCACATTTCCCCAGCTAATGTATCATGCTGAAAAGCATCCTCTCCTTTTATATCACATAAATAAATATGTAACAAAACCACTTGGGATGCCTCACATAACACAAGAAGACAGGACATTTGAACAGAAGGTTTTCTGAACAATTTGGTAAAGAAAAACAAGGAAAGAAAAAAGCTTTTATCTTTAGATTGGCTAGTACAAGTGCCCCAGCCACATAGTTGCCATGGGCATTTAATTCAGTTCTGATTTACTCCACCCTTCAGTATGCAAGCACACAGCGTCCTCCTGCTGTTAACACACTGGAGAAACATAACAGATGCCTTGTTAAAACTCACCCCTCTAGGCTAGCAGTCCACAAATAATTTCCAAATGCTCCCCACTGTTCAGCACCTGATCATGAATGTATTAGGAAAACTAAAAACAAACTAAAGACAAAAACTAAACTAAAATACTTAAATAAAACAATAAACAAACACAGCAAGAAGCTAAATTGATTTGGACAATAAAAGAAGCTTTTTAGTGCATTTTAAACCACTTTTACCATAATTTTATCATCTTCACTGTGGCTGCAACTTCTTCTGTGTGGATGGCCTACCACACATGGCTTCACTGATCTCAGCCTGCTCACATGCAAGATGTTGCAGAATCACGGTTTAATTTTAAGGTCTTTGGTGCAGGACTCTGACTTCTTATATATCTATAAAACACCATGTATTACCTAATTACCAGTAATAAGAAGAATACTTAACACATAACCAATATCACTGTAACACTTACAATAATTTAAAAATGAATAATATAAACAAAACCAATATATTGATTCACAGAAAGATCGGGTTTAGTGGAAATATTAGACCTGCTCAAATGCAATCATAGTTCAGATTATCTGGTCAACCAAACACTCATTTTAACTTCCCCTGATAAGATCCTATGTCAGGTTGAATATACACTACCCATGTAGTAATAAACCAAAAGAATCAACAATAAACTGGTGGAATAAGATATATCTATGGGATATTTTTCCATTATTTATGTGTAGAACTGAACAGTGAATATTTGATATTTGACACAACTGTAGCTGAGACTCATCTAATCATCACTATAACACTGAATGTAGGAGATGAGCTAGTCAGCAGAAGAGCATTTTCCTCAGAGGACAAAGAAATCTCTCACATATTGGTGGTTTCAATGACAATGTGTTCTCTATCACAAATCAAAGGCCTGATCTAACAGTTGCTTTAATTAATAGCAATTCTTCCTTTGACTTCAACGGGCACTGGATCAGACCCCAAAAGCTGAAAATATGGGCTTCTTGGGTGGGACTAACTGGTTGGAAGGTTGCTAATTCTCACATTTCATAACAAAACTTGCACTATATGGAAAGAGTACACACACCAAAGTGTCTCAGTTCACGTGCTGTGGGAAACAATATTATATCCTTTTTGGGGTGGGTGGGTCTTCCTTCTATCTGTCGCAGTCACATGGCACCCCCATCACCATCATATCTTCCCAATCTTTAAAGTATTTATCCTCACAACATCCCTTTGAGGGTGTTATTATCCCCATTGTACAGATTGGGAACTGTAGCATAGAGAGACCAGAGCCCAGATCCACAAAAGTACTAAGGAGCATAAACCCCAGACTTAAGTGTCTAAGTCCCAATTTTAGGCTCCACAACAATCCTGCTGAACTCTGTAGGCACCTAAAATCACTTGGTGCCTACAGTTTTCAAAGCAAAGTTTCTCTAGGCCCCTACATTTCAGCCTCTTGGCTTGTCCACTGCTGTCTCCCTCTAGGCATTCAGATGCCTGTCTCCTGCCTAAGCCCCAGAGTGAGTCACAAACCAGGGAAGATAGGCTTTTGCCCACCTAAGTCACAAGCAGGGCCCAATTCAGCAGGCTCAGGGAGCACCTAATGGATTGGGTCCCATTCAAAATACAGCTGAAGGAAGAGGTGGTGGTGGTGCCCACCGTATTTAACATTTAGCCCAGGGATTAGAACATTCTCCTGGGATAAGGGAGACTCAGGTTCATTTCCCCCCTCCCTGAAAGAGGAGAGAAAGGATTTGAGCAGGGGTCTCCCTCCTCTCAGCAGAGTGTTCTTACCTTTGGACTCTTGGATATGCTGATGTGCAGCTCCCTCAGTCTCTCCTGTTGAAGCTATTCCACTTTGGAGAAATAATGAGTGTCATGGGAGCAGGGGGAAAGGGACTGCGACTAGGGTTTCCCACCTCCGAGGCAAGTGCTCTAACCACTGGGCTAAAAGTTATGCTTTGGGTGGCACCAATCCTGTAGCTATTTCGTATGGAATAAAGCAGGCACCTGACTCAGTTCCTCAAGATGTGGCTTAGATGCCTAAGCCACCCGACTCCATGTGATAGGTTCCTGTTTGAGGATTGCCAAGGAGCGATAGCGCCCCCCCCCCCACCCCAGTCTCAGTTTAAGACACCTATCTCCAAGAGCAGGGTGAGTGCACACACACACACTTGTTGTCAGTCTCTCCCACAGCTAGCTAACTTAGGTGGTTCCCTGCCTAGTATGTTACCCTTTGTGGATAGTATTGATACCCATCACTCCTCATTCATTATATAGGGAGTCTAGGTAACTAATTTAGGCTTTGTGGATTACACTGTTGCTTCTGGAATTTTCTAAGCACCATGACACTCAGTGCTGCTATGCCTAGATCCCGTTACGCATCCTACCCTAAGTGACTTGCCCAAGGTCACACAGGAAGTCTGTGGTAGAGCAGGGACTCAAACCTAGGGCTCCCAAAGCATAGGCTTGTGTTTTAACCAGTGGATCATCCCGTTTCCTCTTATTTCTTCAAACTTCATCTTCCTCTGTAATCCCCACCCCCACCCCAGACTGACAGTGCCACTTTCTCCTATTAATTCAATGTGGCCTCATCTGTCTCCTGCTATCTAGGGCACCAAATGAATTGCTCTCACTAGTGAAGATGTTTTATTTGTCCTGCACACAGTTCTTACTGCCCTCTTCCATCACTGTTTGTCTTTGTACTATTTTGTTTTTATATTATGCTGTTTTAACTGTATTTTTAGACTGTTTTAAAATTACTGCACAGCCATCAGCGCCCCCTCTCCAAGTGGCCTGTTCTTTAAATAATTTCATATTGGCTATTTTGAGTGGGATTTTCAAAAGCACTCAGCCCTGCTCTCATTACAGTGTTAATGCTGAGTACTTTTGATAATCTCACTTTTGACACACACAAAGGTGGTCATATATGTGTGAAATGATTGAACTCTTGTTCCTTCTAGTTTTCATTTTTGATGCTATTTACCCAATCTATTAATAATAATTTGCATAACCATGCTGCTTTCTTTTGTAGATCTCACAGCAGTTTATAAAGGTGAGTAAACATGATCATCCTCATTCAGAGGATGTGGCAATTAAGATGATGAGCATTGACTTGGTTACACAATGTGTCAATGACAGACACTGGTACACACTCTGAACCTCCTCAAACCCAGTCCTGTGTTCTAACCACTACTCCATGAGAAGTAGCTTGCCACACTAGTGTGGAATGCATCTACATCAATTCCTACATCATTGCCTAGCAAGAAAACTCCATTCCTCCTCTTAGATGAGAACCCCAACCATCACAAATCTTTGCTTTCAGTGCCTCCAGATTAGACTATTACAACTCATTCCACCTGAGACTGTACAGAACTGACTCAAGACAACTAAGATTGGTGCAGTATGCAGCAATGCACCTCATAAACCATAAAGATAAATGGGAACACAACGCACCTGAGCTTTGTACATTCTACTGGCTCCCCATTAACTTCAGAAGTCATGTCAAAGTGTTGGTCTTAATCTGTAAAGCTCTTAACAGGACCTGGTTGTGCCAACCAACTGAGAGGAGTTGTGACTTATCCACACCTTGAAAAAAAAATCTGGCTGGTGCACACAAGCGTGTGTGTGTGTGTGTATATAAAAAGAAAACATTGACACTACAAATGGAGGGAAAAAATAGAAGAAATTAAACAAAAAACAATACTATGTGATTTCTTCAGATGCATATCTTGTCTTCTGACGCACTCCAAAACAGAAGCTTTCAATTCTGTAAGTAAAACACAACAACCCAATAATCAAGTTCCCACTCTACTAATGAGTCAGGCCTATCATTCTTTTGACTCTGTCCTTTAGATACTGATTACACTGAATTGTTTTACAGCTTTGTCCTTGTGTAGTTCTTTGCTGTTTACTGGACCAAGCCAGATTTCCAAAGAAACTGCCAGCCATCCTGTATTCATTCCATCACCTCATTCAATTGCTTTTCTAAGTTTAGTGTTTCTCTGTAAAGTCCTCCTCATGTTTCCTACTAATTTCAACACACTTATGATAGTTGGAATTAAATGTAGAAGTATTCTCATAACTGCCAATTTTGTGCAGCTCCATGTGTGAAATTGTATGCAAATCATTTAATGAACTAATTTACATAACAGCATAAACTTCAGCTTAAGGCCACTACCTAAACACTCCCCGCCAAGCAGAAGTGGGAGTAGGACACAAAGCTGCCTAAAATTTGGCTGCTGTGAGGCAAAGCCAGATAAGGGGTTAGTAGGTGGGAGGGTAGGTGATTGAGGGGGGGATGCTGGAGGTTATCTGGGGTTGCCACCATGTGCATTCATACTAGGGTGTCTACATCACTGAGTGCTTTTGGGTAACTGGAGGGGGGGTGGCAGGGTGCTGTCATGGGGTGTCTAGAGTAAGTGGTTCAAGTGCTGCGTGCTGAGACGTCTGGGAGTGCTGGGATAGTCAGGGGCTGAATGGGAGATGGGCTCTGGTCTCCAAGAGGGCAGGTACGTGGGGAATGGTTACTCTCTTGGGGGCAGGGGTCTGGATAGGGTTTCTGAGGGGCTGGTTAGGAAAGCAGTGGTCTCAGGTTTTTCTGGGGTCTGGCTGCGGGAGCCTGAGGCTGTTATTTAGGTTACATAATCTTTCTTCCCAGCCAACCTGCCACCTGCTGCAGCCAAGTCACTATGCTGCTGCTCCTTTCCCAGCTGAATCCAATACCGGGAGCATCTGGAGGGAAGGCAGAGTGCTGCCCTAAAGTGCTGAGCTTCACTGAGCAGCAGTGAGAGGCCTCAGGAGGAACTGCAGTTTCTGCTCTCAGGCCAGCTGGGCTATGTGATATTCAGGCTGAGCTGTGAGCAGGCAGGACAGAGCTGCCAAATGCATGATTGTCATGTGTGAGGCATAGAATTCGGCAGCACTGCAGACTTGCCAAGAGTTCTCCCCAGGGTCAGTGGAAAGCAGGAGTATTAATAAAGCTACTGAATATGAGGCTTATGGTACATATGGAAATATTTTAAATTTCTACATGCAGACCTGCCACGTGTATGTGATTTCCCCATACACTATGGGGCTTCTGACCCTTCTATGGGACGCCCCGGCCCCAGCCTACATGGAAATACCTTCTGATTTGCTGACTTCACCGTCATCCCACCTCCTGGGGGAGGGGAATTCAGTTTTAGGATGTGGTGAGCGATCACTTGGCACTTAACATTCGCAGTAGCCAAGGCTCCTTTGCCTTCCCCCAAATGTAAGTGGACTGTTGGCCCCCTACTAAAACTCAGTGAGGGTGTTTTGGTTGGCTACCTCCCAGTACCAAAAGGAAGGGGAAGGGTTGATGGGAAATCAGGACCCTGAGACTGACAGTCCCCAGGAACAATGGGGAGAGGCCAAAGCTCCAGGTCAGCCTAATTGACAGGGCAGGCAGGTTAATGAGAGAGTCAGGAGGCCAGGGGGGTCCCATCCTCTGTGTGAGCTGGAATTGCCTGGGTCAGACACAGTAGGACCAAGCTAAGGAGAGAGCAGGAGCCAGAGCTGAGCTGAGGAGCAGGGCTGCGCCAGCCAGAGAGACAAAAAGCCAGAAAAGCAGCCCAGGAAGCAGGTCAGTGCTAGGAGCCGAGCCGCAGAAGCAGCCCACAGAGCAGACATTTTCTGGGAGGAGAGCTGCAGCAGCCAGAGCCAGAGGGGCCAGTGGGGTTGCCACGCATCCGGTTTTTGAGCGGAACACCTGGTCAAAAAGGGATCCCGGTGGCTCCGGTCAGCACCACTGACTGGACCGTTAAAAGTCCAGTCAGCGGCGCAGCAAGGCTAAGGCAGGCTCCCTGTCTGCCCTGGCTCTGTGCGGCTCCCAGAAGCAGCCGGTACGTCCCTGTGGCCACAAGGCACAGAGGTAGCCAGGGAGGCTCTGCGCGCTGCCCCCTGAGCGCTGGCTCTGCAGCTCCCATTGGCCAGGAACCGCAGCCAACGGGAGCTGTAGAGGCGGCACCTGTGGCCGGGGGGAAGCGCGCAGAGCTGCCTAGCCATGCCTCCCTCTAGGGGCCGCAGGGACATGCCAGCCACTGCTGGGAGCCTCCTGAGATAAGCGCTGCCTGGAGACTGCACCCCGCACCTCCTCCCGTGGCCCAGCCCAGAGCCCCCTCCCACACTACAAACTCCTCATCCCCAGCATCACCCCAGAGCCCCCACCCCCAGCTGCAGCCCTCAGCCCCCCTCACACTCCAACCCCCTGCCCCAGTCCTGAGCCCCCTCCCTCATCCCCGGCCCCACCCCAGAGCCCGTTCCCCCAGCTGGAGCCCTCACCCTTTGCCCCAGCCCGATGAAGATGAGTGAGGATTGCTAAGAGCTAGCGAGGGGGGGGGGGAATGGAGTGAGTGGGGGAAGGGCCTCAGAGAAGGGGTGGGGCAGGGGAGAGTGGGGCAGGGAGCAGGGTAAGGGTGTTCAATTTTTCTGCAGTCAGAAAGTTGGTAAACCTAGGGGCCAGAAAAAGCAGCCCTGGGGGCTGGAGGCAGAGCAGCAGCAGTGCAGAGACAGGGTTGTGGAGCTGGGGCTGGAGCCGTCTGGAACCAGGTGCAGTGAGCAGCTGGGAAGAGTGAGGGGGGACCCTGGGCAGCCGGCCCAGTGCAGGGAGACGCCCCAGCCAACAGGCCTTGCAGGCCAGACTTGTGGGGGATCTAACCCCGACCCTAGCCCCTGTCCCAAGTGATCATGACAGGGTTGGGGGTTGAGCCCCCCGAGGAATCCTGGGCCCAGCCTTGTTGGGGTTACGAGGACTCTGCCGTACAGGAGAGTGGAAGGGGAGCCCTCGAGGTCAGGCAGGCCTGAGTAATGGAACTGGGAGTGAGGACTCAGATCCTTTCACTAGCCAAGTCCTCCAGGGTAGTGTATAAGACAGGAAAGTTCCCCACAGTAGCGGGACCGTTGCCCCACTTACACAAACACCAGGCTGAGAGCCAGCTGGAGAGAAGCAGCTCCTTGCTGGCTCTTAGTTTCCATCACTAATTTTCCTCCACCCATCCTGTCCAAACCTCCTGGGGGAGAGGCATACAGAGGCCACTAATGCTGCCTTCTCCCAGGCTGGGTGACAGGACAAAAGTCCCCTTTTCCCATCCTCGCCTCCCAACATCTGGAGGAGAGCAGCTGGAGCTGCTCCATCAGCAGAGGAGAGACAGTGAGCAGCAAAGCAGCATAGCAGAGCTGAGAGAGAGGCGCCAGGAATGGAGCAGGACTAGCACCCACCCTGGAAATAGGTATGGATGGGGACAGGGCAGGCTGTTCCAGGGGGCAGGATTAGTGATGGGCTGTGTGGATAACACAGTCAGAAACCAGATTAATTAGACGACCTGCCTATAGAGAGTATAGAATTTATTGGGGGCTCTGTGCTGGGGGCAGCAATGTTATTTGGGGAAACAGATGGAACATATATAATTAACTGGGGGGCTGTGTGTAGGATAAGAGAATTAATCAGGACTGCATGGAGCATGCAACTTGGGTGCTGTGCATTGAAGGGACTGACAGAATTACTAGCTGTGCGACAGATGTAATGCACGGTGCACTAGGGATAAGTATTGATTTTATATGTGTAGGGAAGCGGATGAAGGCATGGGGAAAGGTAAGAAAGGAGCTCTCTCCTTCCTAGAGTCCATTCTCTCCTCCCTGGGGAGTTTTGCTTGTTTTCTCTGCTGTTTTATAATGGGAGGAAGACTGAAAGAAGATCAGGGCTATGGAGAGAGAGAGAGAGCACCCCCTAACAAAGGAGCCCACACCACCCACAATGTTTACATCAATCAGACTTAAGAGTGTTTGGTGGGGGTGTCCCACTCTTCTCCATTGTCGTCGCCAGCGGCTCCAGTGATGTGGACAGTACTAGGAGAGGAGCTGGCCTGGCATGTATTCCCCATAACATCAGACCTCTTGCCTACATCAAGGGGGAGGAATTGGGACCGTCACCAAGTACTCTAACCCACTTGTTTTTGACATATGCAAATTCAAATCTATTGGCTTCTGGTTGACCGCTGTTGGCAGTAACAGTTTGCTTTAGGGCCGAACTAAGGGTCACTTTTTGCTCACTAAGGTTTAAGTAATGCATTCAAACACTGATCAAAGTAAGATTTAAGTAATGCATTCAAATACCAAGAAGAGGGACTGAATCCTGAGCCCACCCAAGCCTCGCTGCCCTAGGTGGTGGGGCCAAAGCCAAATATGGGTAGTGGAGCTTGGGCTTCAGCCCCGGGCGGTAGAGCTCGGGCTTTGGCTCCGGGTGATGGGGCTCGGGCTTTGGCCCTGGGCGCCAGCAAGTCTAATGCTAGCCCTGGCAACCCCATTAAGACGGGATCGCAGGACCCACTTTGGGGTCCCAACCCACAGTTTGAGAATTGCTGCCCTAGATGCATGCTTATAGTTTACCCAACCATCTTGCACTAATGCCAGTGTTCATTCTTTTAGTCCAGAAATAATAAAACAACACTGAAAATAAATAGCAAACAATAAAACCTGAACATAATGGCTGGGATTTATTTTCAAAGGAATTTAAGGGACTTAGATGTCAAAATCCCATTCAAATTGTGTGCCTAACTCTCTTTGGCACCTTTGACGACCCCAGTCTAGATTCATATATGCCATATAATCTAGAAACAGAGAGGGGAAAACATCAGTTATTCTGGATGTAGTGGGTTGTGTTGGCTCCTTTTCTCCTGAGTTTGGGGGTGCTCTCTCCATCCATAGCCCTGACCTTCTTTCAGTCTTCCACCCCAAATCCACTCTGCTTTACCCATCCCACCTCCTCCCATAAAATATCTACTCAAAACGTCTGTTTGTCTCTCTAATATATGGGTGTAATCCCCTTGCAGTTTAGAGAGCATGGCCCCTTGTCTTCAGAGGAACTGCTGGTTGTTCCGGGGAGATGAGAATGGAGAAAGGGAGAGGTGGGGGGGGGGGTCTGTAGCTCCAGACAAGAAGGCCTACAGCAAGCAGGCCCTCACATAGTAAAGCAGCCAAGAACCAGCCCAAAGCCCAGGAGGGACAGAGCATCCAACAGGGGACGTCCCAGAATGGGAACCAGGAAGAGCACCATGCAAGGGAAGAATCACCTGAGAAGGGGAAAACCAGAGCCAGTCCCAGTATCACTGTTGCCCAGAGCTGTATGGGGCTGGGAGTACTGGGGCTTGTGACCTGACATTGAGAATAAGGAGGGTGGCTGTAGCTAGTTAAGTGGGGAGGTTGTCACTCTGTCTGGATTTGCAGAGAATGGTAGAAGTGGGGTGGATGATATTTGAAATTTTTGTCTACCCACAAAAAAAACGAAGCAGCATCGAAGACGCGTTCTCAGTTCCGTATACTAAAGCCATAGGAAAGACTCCCTCTGAACACTCACACTTCTCAAACTCTACCCAAAACTGATCTGTTTTAATAAAAAATAAAAACTAAAAAATTCACTAAGAACGGATACCAAGCCTTGCCCTTCCCAAAACCTTTCCACATACATCTTTTTCCTTCCAGATTCCTTGTTTTAAAATCCAGAGAACCACAGAGTTAGGCAGCATATCTTTAGAGTAATTCTAGCCTCATAAGGATACTAACAGTTTAGAAATGAATAGGATGTGCCTGGGCAGATTAGATTGGTCAAATGGCTTTAAACATCAAATGAACTCACCCTTGACACCAGACAGGTTGATTTATTGTACTGTTAGCTCTCCTGACAACATGCACTGTGGTCTTGGCACTGTCTGATCATTTTTCAAGCTCTCTGCTCTCTACTGGCACCTACACCCTCTAACACATTACATCAGACAGCTCAGCTACAGAATGCTAAAAGTGTTTTCTGGGTTTTTTTTTTAAAGCAGCCTAAATGTAAATTATAATGTAATGAAAGAGAAGGGATCAGTGTTTGTATCTGCTGGACAAATAAATATATATGGGCTAGGATGTGTCAAAAGGACACAGCTCATAGTATTTTATATATTTATTTATAGTGGTGCCTACTCAGGAAGGCTGCTCCAGTAAGTTCACAATCTAGTAAGGGCCAGTATGTAGCTGCCCCATGCAAGGGGTATCCTAAAGAAAGAATTGTGGTGGAAAGAACCACAATATCCTCTATGCTTCAGGGAGCTAAAATTTGCCACTGCCTATAGGAGTAAGTATTGATTTTATAGGTGCACATCATCACTGGCCACAACCAAGGGCATTCAACCTGCAGAGTCCAGAGGCAAGCAGAATGCCTTCACAGGAAAACTGAAGGAGCACATTGAGATTGGGTGCTTATACCTCCATAATAGGTTAAATATGCAAGTCCCCTTCCCAGCATTGGCCACGGCCACCAATTGCTGTGCAAGGGGTGCCAGGCCTTAAACCATTTGGGTTGCAGTTTATTTCCAAAAGAAATAACTCTTCATCCATCTTCCCTTATTTTATCTAAGACACATAGAAACACAGCTGTGCTAAGTTAGGTATCTAAATAGATTCCTGGATTCCAAGGCCAGAAGGGACTAATGAGATCATCTAGTCTGACCTCCTGTATAACACAGGTTATAGAACTTCTCCAAAATAATTCCTGAAGCATATTTCAGAAAAACATCCAATCTTGATTTAAAAATTGCCAGTGATGGAGAATCCACCACAATCCTTGGTAGACTTCCAATGGTTAAATACCCTCTCTGTTAAAAATTTACACCTCTTATTTCCAGTCTGAATTTGTCTAGCTTCAACTTCCAGCCATTGAATCATGTTATATCTTTGTGAGTTTGAAGAGCCCATTATCAAATATTTGTTCCCCATGTGGGTATTTACAACTGTGATCAAGTCACCTCTTTACCTTCTCTTTGTTAAGCTAAGTAAATTGAATTCCTTGAGTCTATCACTCTAAGGCATGTTTTCTAATTTGTTATTCATTCTTGTGACTCTTCTCTAAACCTTCTCCAGTTGATAACATCCTTCTTGAATTGTGGACACCAAACCTGGACACAGTATTCCAGCAGTGGTCATACCAGTACCAAATATAGAAGTAAAATAACCTCTTTACTCCTACGTGAGATTCTTCTGTTTATGCATCCAAGGACCACTTCCAACTATTATGAAAATAAAAGATTTTCTTTAATATTCACAACTATTTCCTTACATGGTCTGCAAGATCATCAATTCTGTGAAGGCCAGTGTCCTTTGATAATGGGGTTGTTTTCAACTTGTTGGCTCCAATCTTCCCTGTCATTATTTCATATATTTCCCACAGCTGCATGAAGCAATTAGGGGTTCATCTGAGCAATTTTGTTTTCAATGATCTGTAACGAGAAGGCACATGACACCCTAAGTGTATTTTTATTTAATATGGCTTTTTAGGAAATAACTTTCCTGCCTTTTCATTTGTTGTTCCCGCCAAACTAATCTCTTTCACCCTCCTCTCAGACTGTGGGTGCTTAGGTGAGATGTCTCTTCAGATTCCATGGTCTCATAACATCATGTGCCTGAATGTGGTAAAACAACACACACTAAAAGAAAAGGAGTACTTGTGGCACCTTAGAGATTGAGCAATTTATTTAGCTGTAGCTCACGAAAGCTTATGCTCAAATAAATTGGTTAGTCTCTAAGGTGCCACAAGTACTCCTTTTCTTTTTGCGAATACAGACTAACACGGCTGTTACTCTGAAACAACACACACTGTGATTGTTGGACTCATATTCAGAACACGGAAATTCATGTGTCTGGCTGCTTTTCAGCATTTCCTTCTCTATTTTATTTCTGTGGCTCTCACTCTTTGCACTACTGCCTTCACTGTCACCTTCATGTTTATACTTCTCACAGCTGCCCTCCCACTGCAATTAGTGCTGCAGGCCTTCATGGACTTCAGAGCAGAAAAGGAGGAGGAGGTGGTGACTCCAGGTGGCAGCTCCTGCCACTTCTGATCTTAGTGCAGGACATGGGGAAGCAGGAGGGAACTCCTACAGGCAGCTTCTGCCACTTCTACAGGACCTGAAAAGAGGGAGAGGAAGCTATGAATATGTATTTCAGAGATCTTTTAGCTTTGCATCATGTCTCATTTACCAAATATCCACGCTTCACCAGGAGGATATGCCTCGTGACTTGAAAGCTCTTGTCCTACAGAACATCATTACCTAATTATGTTTCTCATCTAGCAGCATATGCAAAATTACTTTGTGATTTTTTTCTGTTTGGTTTTCTATTCCACAACAGCCAACTAAGATGCTTTCACTGGAGGAAAAAAACTACTTTTTTCCCTTGAAACGCAGGATGTCATGATTATATTTGGATATTCTTAGCATGAACCAAACCAGGCAAATCCTGGCTGTTACACAGTAGGGAAGCTCATACATTTATCATTTTTACAACATGAGCATCATTCACAAAGAGTCACTGTATGTCAAAAAGAGCAGGAAGAATTGAAGCGAAGCTATTTGTTGAATTCAGTCTCAAATTTTGTTTTCCCAGGTTTACAAATCCAATATTTGTTGCTAACATGAACATTTGTACAAACGACATTTTGTTTGTCTGAATGTTCATGAATAAAATGATGAACTATCTGTATAATCTGAAATTCATTTCGGGATCATGGGAGTTCTGATTTGGGACAGAAGAGGTAATACCAGCAAAAGTTATACAGTGACAATGAAATATAACAAATAGGATGAAAAAAAAGTTGGGACAACCAACTAGGTTACATTTTCGCTGACATTTTTCATATGATTCCATCAAAAAATGACAAAAATATGAAAAATTGTATAAACACCAACTTTTTTGTAAAAAGTTTTTAAATAAAAAAAGCCTGTGTATTTTAATGAAAGAAAAAAGTAACCAATATCTCCACCAGCTCTAATGGAAAAATCTCCAACTACACTACCTAAAGGTTTTAAAAAACAACATCTAGCAGAGGGCTGGGAGCTAGGAGGTTCCAAGTTCCATTCTCCCCACCTCACCAAATCACTGTAATGATGTGTAAGTAGGTGCTCTAACACTTTACAAATGTTGTTTAGTAGTTAAATATTGCTGATCCCATTTTATTGACAGGGTTCTCTCCTTGACCTACTCATTTCCATGGGCACCTTCATCTACTCTCAAAGACTCAGCTAGTCACTTTATGCTGGTAACTCGCAAATGTGTTTCTCCACCTGCTCTCTATTTCCCGTGTTCAGTCCTACATATCAGCTTGGTTCTTCCAAATTTTGTCATGGATAACTTGCTGACAACCATAACCTAACATGGCTAAAGCCAAACATTTTATATTCTCTGCTAACTATTCTTTCTCCGACTTCTTCCTTGCTGATGATAACCCACCATGCTCCTTGTCATATAGGCTCATTATCTCAACTAGTCCAGCTCTCATATACAATCAGTATCCAAATTTTCCATTTCTTCCCTCAGAGCTCATTAAAAATCTGACCTTCCCAATCCAGATGGTTAAAAGGATTAACTACACCCTCATCCTTGAGTCTTCATCAACTTCTTCAGCTCTGGTATTCCCAGTACCCACATTACCCCCACTAGCCCATCCAATAAACTAACATTTTCTTCCCCACCCATTCATCCGAATGCTTCCCTCTATTGGTTCTCCTGGCGTACTATGTCAAGTTAAACTTCTCATCCTCATGTGTATTTCTATCCCTACCTATAAGTCAGACCTTACTCTCATTTCTTTTCAACATACACCTTCCACCAGTGATACTAACTTTGATGCCCCACTATTTTTCTTCTCTTGCTACTATCTTTGAATATTTTCCACGTTGCCCCATGCACAGAATGTCTTCCATATCCCATTATCCCACTATCTCACTCATTCAGAGCTCTCCTGAAGACGCATGACAACTGAAAGAAATAACTTTATAACTATCCTAATTTATTCTTAACTCTAGATTTCATCTGTGTCTGACTTTCAAACTGTAAATTCTTTGGGATAAGGTTAGTCTTTATTATGTATATATTGTACAGCACAGACCACACATTGTCAGAGCTAAACAGACAACAACAATACTGAGAAAGAAACTAAGGATAAGACACTTTAGACCAGAGGTTCTCAAACTGTGGTCTGCAGACCACCAGTGGTGCACAAGCTCCATTCAGGTGGTCCATGGATAGTTACCTCTAAGATGTGCACCTAGGCAGCCGCAGGCATGACTCCACTAATTAGATGCCTGGACCCTGGAGAAGATGCACATGTAAGGTGAGGTGGTGGACTTGGGGGGAATAAGGGGTAGGTGGGAGGGGGCAGTGGGGTGAGAAGGGGGGTGGGGGGAATTTGGGACGTCAAGGGCTGTGGCAGCCAAAGAAAGAGACGACTTTCCCCAGATCCAGGGCTGCGGCTGCCGGGGAAAGACGGCCTTCCTTCCCAGCCCCAGCTCGGGGGCTGCTGTGGCGGGAGAGAGAGAGGGCACATCCATTGCATTAGAAAGGTAAGACTACTGATATTAAAATATGAGTTGTGCACTTTTATTTGTAGAACAAAAAAACATTAATTATTAAGGTTTTTTTATATAATGCTTTTATCCAAAGCACTTTACAATAGTTAGCTAACGGTACAAACAACAGTTGGAAAGATCATTAAGTGGTCCGCCAAGACCCTCAGCAATTTTCAAGTGGTCCATGAAAAAAAAAGTTTGAGAACCACTGCTTTAACCAATTCTACTTTCATTTACACTGATGCAACTTGCATTGACTTCTTGTGAAAAGGTTTTCACCTGTTTTGCCTACTTTGTTCAGTATCTAATTGAAAACATCTAGTTTGCATTATTCATCTTCATCAGTTAAACCAGGGTTTCCTAAACTTGGGATGCCGCTTGTTCAGGAAAAGCCCCTGGCGGGCCAGGCCAGTTTGGTTACCTGCCGCATCCACAGGTTCGGCCGATTGCGGCTCCAACTGGCCGCGGTTCGCCGCTGCAGGCCAATGGGGGCTGTGGGAAGCGGTACAGGCCAAGGGAAGTACG
Source organism: Lepidochelys olivacea (assembly GCF_965140295.1). Taxonomy (NCBI): domain Eukaryota; kingdom Metazoa; phylum Chordata; order Testudines; family Cheloniidae; genus Lepidochelys; species Lepidochelys olivacea. The sequence goes on along the minus strand of NC_140413.1, from coordinate 36,394,449 downwards.
TACCGGCTGCCGCTTCCCACAGCCCCCATTGGCCTGCAGCGGGAAACCGCGGCCAGTGGGAGCCGTGATCGACCGAACCTGTGGACGCGGCAGGTAAACAAACCGGCCCAGCCCACCAGGGGCTTTCCCTGAACAAGTGGCATCCCAAGTTTGGGAAACACATGTAGAGAGACCTCCCTCTGAGCCTAATGAGGAGGGACTACCCCATGTCCTATGGTAGGTGAAGCCAAGTCAGCCCTCCTCCCCTACCCTGGAAGTATCAGGCTGCTTAAGGCATTGCCATTAGCTACCTCACAGGCTCACAACAGGAAGTCTAAGAGGTGGTGAACTCCAGCTCAGTTGGGTGGAAGCCAGGGAAGGAAGCAGACATCTTTGCCCTGCTGCAGAACTCTGGACCAGAGATTGAGCTGTGCAGCACCCTGCCCCCAGTGGAGACTGACTTTGGTGAGGAGTTACTGAGACTGCTGTCTGTGGTTTACCCTGAGGAGACTGAGGATGCATGGACTATGGAGCCACACACCAAGGAAGGGCAGCAGGAAGTAGCCCAGGGGAACCACACATGAGTCCGGTTATATTGCTGAGAGAGGAGTCAGTGTGTTTTGGTCGGATCTCTGCTGACCAAGTGACAAGACCATCCACCACTCTTAGGGCCCTGGGCTGGCACCCAGTGGAGCAGGGCGGGCCCGGGTCCCCCTAGTGCCAACCCAACCTCTGGGGTGGTGGCCTACTCACCGTAGGCCAGAAGGCCTGTGCCTTTCCTGTGGCCGGCCCCAGCCAGAAAGTTGTAAGCCCCTAACTGTCTTGTTTGCTGTCTTCCCTAGTCAGGAGCTTTGGGCTATAGACTGCTCTCTGCTCTGCCCCACCCAGAGGGTCATAGCCCTAAACTGCACTTATGGTCTGCTCAGTTTGGAGGCTAGGCTAAAGACTGTTTGTTACTCTGCCCCACCCAAAAGGGCCTGGGCTATAGGCTGATAATTACTGTCTACCTAGCCAGGAGGCTGGGGTAATGATGGCTTGTTACTCTGCCCTACCCAAAGGGCTGCGGCAGTAGACTGTTAATGGTTGTATCCCTGCTCAGTAGTCGAGGCTAAAGACTGCTAATTTCCTGTGATTTGACTGTTGATGGAGTGAGGCAGAGCGTCCTCCCTCCAAACCTGATGGGGAGGGATGGACATGGACTACTACACCAGTGTGCCCTCTAATTTTTTACATCCGTGTGCGGAATGAATTTCGTTATGTGCACCTTCATATTGGTGCACATAACAAAATTCATGTGGTGGTGGTGGTGGGGCCACGGGGTTCGGAGTGTGGGAGGGGGCTCAGGGCTGGGGCAGAGGGTTGGAGTGCAGGGGGGGGTGAGGGCTCTGGGGTGGGGCTAGGGATGAGGGGTGCAGGAGGGGGCAAAGGGTTGGTGTGGGGCGGGATGAGGGCTCCGGCTGGGGGTGTGGGCTCTGGGGTGGGGCTGGGGATGAGGGACTGGGGTGCAGAAGGGGGCTTAGGGCTGGAGAAGAGGGTTCGGGTGCAGGGGGGGACCAGGGATGAGTGGGTTGGGGTGCAGACTGCCCCAGGGCTGCAGTGGGGAGAGAGAACTCCCCCCAGCCCTCTCTCGCTGCAGCGGTTCTGGCGGACCTGGGCCCGGGGGTGGGACACCTCTCACCACCGTGGCAGCTCCGTGCCAGGGGGAGGGACACTTCTTCCCACTGTAGCCCTGAGCCTCTGCGCGGGGCTTAATAGGCAGCTGCGTGGCCGCACAGTTTAGAGGGAACTTAGCACTACCTCACACTTAACTGTTAAATGGTGTAACAATGGACGAGGGTTTCAATAATATCTTACTTCTTATTGGATCTATCTACAAGGTCATTAACAGGCTAGAACTTGACTCTCTTAGAAACAGCCTCTCTATCCATAACTCACCATAACAAATGCACTCCACAAGGATGGTACAAGTGGATAGACTCAAGTTCTAACTATAAAGCACTTTCTACAGGTTATGCTCAGTGAGGGGAACCTGAGCTATGGGACTACTTACCAGAAGAGATCAGCCCATTCCTAAATAGGTTCAGACATTCTCCCCAAAACTATCCCTTAGTAACAATAGAAAAGTTCAGGAAGGAGACAAGGCTTTGGAAATGTAGAAAGGCTGAGGTCCCTTAGGATACTATCGGTTGTACCCAAAGTTGCGTGAATGGGACTTCTTAGATATCATGGGATAGGTAATTCTGAGATACCTCTGATTTAATGAGATTACATCTTTTCAAATGATTTAAAAACTGATCTGGAGAGTAGCTTTATTTGCATCTATTACAGGAAGATGCATTAACATTAATTGATCTCTCTTCTTTTCCTCTGCCTCCCACACTGTCCCTCCGCATACCTGGTAAGGTAACTTTGACCTTATTTCAGCTTTTCCTTACTTTCCATATAAAAAAAATCCTCTTGTCAAATGACTAGCCATTGAGTTCTAATAATATAATATATAGTTCTGGGTCCAGTAGTATTAAATGTTTTCATTAGTGACTTGGATAATAGAGTAGAGAGGTTGCAAGCTCTTTAGAGGGCAGAATTAGAATTCAAAAGGAACTTGACAAACTGGAGAATTGATCTGAATTCAACAAGATGAAATTTAATAAAGACAAGTGCAAAGTACTTCACTTAGGAAGGAAAAATCAGATGCACAACTACAAAATGGGGAATAACTGGCTAGGCAGTAGTGCTGCTGAGAATGATTTGGGGGTTATAGTGTATCACAAATTAAATATGAGTCAACAGTGTTATGCAAAAGCCTAATATAATTATGGGGGTATTAACAGGAGTGTCGTCTGCAAGACACAAGGAGTAATTGTCCCACTCTACTCAATCTACTGGTGAGGCCTCAGCTACAATACTATGTTCAATTTTGGGAGTCACACTTAAGGCAATGTGTGGATAAATTGGAGAGTGTCCTGAGGAAAGTAACAAAAATAATAAAAGCTTTAGAAAAACATGACCTATGAGGAAAAGTTAAAAAAAATTGTGCACTTTTAGTCTTGAGAAAAGAAGACTGAGGGGAGACCTGATAACAGTCCTTAAATATGTTAAGTGTGTTCTAAAAAGGACTGATCAATTGTTCTCCCTGTCCACTGAAGGTAGGACAAGAAGTAATGGGCTTAATCTGCAATGAGGGAGATTTAGGTTAGATATTAGGAAAAACTGTCTGTCTATAAGGGTAGTTAAGCACTGGAATAGGCTTCCAAGGGAGGACGTAGAACCCCCATCATGGGTTTTTTTTAAAAAACATGTTGGACAAATACCTGTCAGGGATAATCTAGGTTTACTTGGTCCTGCTTCAGTTCAGGGGGCTGGACTAGATGACTTCTCAAGGTCCTTTCCAGCTCTACATTTCTATGATTCTAGGATACCCTTACATTTCAGAATCAACCATACATTTCAGAACAAGCAGGACAGGAAAGAAATGATGGCTGAAATGGGCCCTAATACTACTTTACAATGATGATGGGCAATCATTTGTTACCAGTATGATCATTGTCCATGGGAGTTATGGGTCCTCAGGTGGCTAATAAGGCCAATCCTTGAACCACAAGTTCTATTACAATGAGGGCAGATGTTTTCAGGCTCAGCAGGAGGTTGTTGACCATGACTGGAAGCCAGTCTCACCTTCCTCCTGCACCTCTTGTCCTCTTCAGCTTGTCAGCGAGTAAGTTCAAAATGCAGGGGACCATCACATAGGACTTCACTCCATTTTAAGCGATCCTGGGCAAGTGTCTCCCAGGTGTCAATGTCAATATTACATGTTTTTAGGTTGTCCTTATCATGGAATCTTAGAATATCAGGGTTGGAAGGGACCTCAGGAGGTCATCTAGTCCAACCCCCTGCCCAGAGCAGGACCAATCCCCAACTAAATCATCCCAGCTAGCGCTAGTCAAGTCTGGTCTTAAAAACTTCTAAGGAAGGGGATTCCACCACCTCCCTAGGTAATGCATTCCAGTGTTTCACCACCCTCCTAGTGAAAAAGTTTTTCCTAATATCCAGCCTAAATCTCCCCCACTGCAACTTGAGACTCCTTGTCCTGTCATCTGCTATCACTGATAATAGTCTAGATCCATCTTCTTTGGATCCACCTTTCAGGTAGTTAAAAGCAGCTATCAAATCCCCCCTCATTCTTCTCTTCTGTAGTCTAAACAATCCCAGTTCCCTCAGCCTCTCCTCATAAGTCATGTGTTCCAGACCCCTAATCATTTTTGTTGCCCTTCGCTGGACTCTCTCCAATTTTTCCACATCCTTCTTGTAGTCTGGGGCCCAAAACTGGACACAGTACTCCAGACGAGGCCTCACCAATGTCGAATAGAGGGGAACGATCATGTCCATCGATCTGCTGGCAATGCCCCTACTTATACATCCCAAAATGCCATTGGCCTTCTTGGCAACAAGGGCACACTTCTCGTCCACTGTCACCCCTAGGACCTTCTCTGCAGAACTGCTGCCTAGCCATTCGGTCCCTAGTCTGTAGCGGTGCATTGGATTCTTCCGTCCTAAGTGCAGGACTCTGCACTTGTCCTTGTTGAACCTCATCAGATTTCTTTTGGCCCAATCCTCCAATTTGTCTAGGTCCCTCTGTTTCCTATCCCTACCCTCCAGTGTATCTACCACTCCTCCCAGTTTAGCGTCATCCGCAAACTTGCTGAGGGTGCAATCCACACCATCCTCCAGATCATTAATGAAGATATTGAACAAAACCGGCCCCAGGACCGACCCTTGGGGCACTCCGCTAGATATCGGCTGCCAACTAGACATGGAGCCATTCATCATGACCTGCTGAGCTCAACAATCTAGCCAGCTTTCTATCCACCTTATTGTCCATTCATCCAGCCCATACTTCTTTAACTTGCTGACAAGAATACTGTGGGAGACCGTGTCAAAAGCTTTGCTAAAGTCGAGGAATAACATGTCCACTGCTTTCCCTGCATCCACAGAACCAGTAATCTCATCATAGAAGGCAATTAGATTAGTCAGGCATGACTTTCCCTTGGTGAATCCATGCTGACTGTTCCCGATCACTTTCCTCTCCTCTAAGTGCTTCAGAATTGATTCCTTGAGGACCTGCTCCATGATTTTTCCGGGGACGAGGTGAGGCTGACTGGCCTGTAGTTCCCAGGATCCTCCTTCTTCCCTTTTTTTAAATATTGGCACTACATTAGCCTTTTTCCAGTCTTCCAGGACTTCCCCTGATTGCCATGAGTTTTCAAAGATAATGGCCAATGGCTCTACAATCACATCTGCCAATTCCTTTAGCACTCTTGGATGCAACGCATCCGGCCCCATGGACTTGTGCACTTGTCCAGCTTTTCTAAATAATCCCGAACCACTTCTTTCTTCATAGAGGGCTGGCCACCTCCTCCCTATGCTGTGCTGCCCAGTGCAGCAGTCTGGGAGCTGACCTTGTTCGTGAAGACAGAGGCAAAAAAAGCATTGAGTACATTAGCTTTTTCCACATTCTCTGTCACTAGGTTGCCTCCCTCATTCAGTAAGGGGCCCACACTTTCCTTGACTTTCTTCTTGTTGCCAACATACCTGAAGAAACCCTTCTTGTTACTCTTAACATCTCTCGCTAGCTGCAACTCCAGGTGTGATTTAGCCTTCCTGATTTCACTCCTACATGCCTGAGCAATATTTTTATACTCATCCCTGGTCATTTGTCCAATCTTCCATTTCTTATAAGCCTCTTTTTTGTGTTTAAGATCAGCAAGGATTTCACTGTTAAGCCATATTTACTATTCTTTCTACACATCGGGATGGTTTGTCCCTGTAACCACAATAAGGATTCTTTAAAATACAGCCAGCTCTCCTGGACTCCTTTCCCCCTCATGTTATTCACCCATGGGATCCTGCCCATCAGTTCCTGGAGGGAGTCAAAGTCTGCTTTTCTGAAGTCCAGGGTCCGTATTCTGCTGCTTTCCTTTCTTCCTTGTCTCAGGATCCTGAACTCGACCATCTCATGGTCACTGCCTCCCAGGTTCCTATCCACTTTTGCTTCCCCTACTAATTCTTCCCGGTATGTGAGCAGCAGGTCAAGAAGAGTTCCGCCCCTAGTTGGTTTCTCCAGCACTTGCACCAGGAAATTGTGCCCTACATTTTCCAAAAACTTCCTGGATTGTCTGTGCACCGCTGTATTGCTCTCCCAGCAGATATCAGGATGATTGAAGTTGCCCATGAGAACCAGGGCATGCGATCTAGTAGCTTCTGCGAGTTGCCGGAAGAAAGCCTCGTCCACCTCATCCCCCTGGTCTGGTGGTCTATAGCAGACTCCCACCACGACATCACCCTTGTTGCTCACGCTTCTAAACTTAACCTAGAGACTCTCAGGTTTTTCTGCAGTTTCATACTTGAGCTCTGAGCAGTCATACTGTTCCCTTACATACAGTGCAACACCCCCACCTTTTCTGGCCTCCCTGTCCTTCCTGAACAGTTTATACCCATCCATGACAGTACTCCAGTCATGCGAGTTATCCCACCAAGTCTCTGTTATTCCAATCACATCATAATTCCTTGACTTTGCCAGGACCTCCAGTTCTCCCTGCTTGTTTCCCAGGCTTTGTGCATTTGTATATAGGCACTTGAGAGAACCCGCTGATCACCCCTCATTCTCAGTATGAGGCAGGAGCCCTCCCCTCTCACATGCTCCTGCTTGCGCTTCCTCCCGGTATCCTGCTTCCCCACCTACCTCAGGGCTTTGGTCTCCTTCCCCCGGTGAACCTAGTTTAAAGCCCTCCTCACTAGGTTAGCCAGCGTGCTCGCAAAGATGCTCTCCCTCTGTTTGTTAGGTGGAGCCCGTCTCTGTGTGGCACTCCTCCTTCTTGGAACACCATCCCATGGTCAAAGAATCCAAAGCCTTCTCTCCGACACCACCTGCGTAGCCATTCATTGACTTCCACGATTCGACGATCCCTACCTCGTTCTTTTCCTTCCACGGGGAGGATGGACGAGAACACCACTTGCGCCTCATACTCCTTTGTCCTCCTTCCCAGAGCCACGTAGTCTGCAGTGATCCACTCAAGGTCATTCTTGGCAGTATCATTGGTGCGCACATGGAAAAGCAGGAAGGGGTAGCGGTCCGAGGACTTGATGAGTCTCAGCAGTCTCTCCGTCACATCGCGAATCTTAGCCCCTGGCAAGCAGCAGACGTCTCTGTTTTCCTGGTCAGAGCGTCAGACAGATGACTCAGTCCCCCTGAGGAGACTATCTGAATCCTGTGAGTCCTGTTCTGCCATTTGAAGGCCACCTCTTCTTGAAGTCAAATCATACCTAGGCATTTGTAGTGCGAGAGGGAGAGAGAGATCGAGAGAAGGGAGCAGAGATACATATGAACTGTGAAATCTAGGGAGATGAAATGGAAAAAATCCAGGCTATATCATTTTCTATCTTGAGCTGACAAACCTATGTTTCAACACCACAGTAAAGCAGGGTAGGTAAAATTGGAGTACCAGACCTTGAAAACTAACTTCAGATTTATACAGAAAGTTCAGAAATGCATTTCTCTTGATTCACTGCATGAAAATTGTTGAGTAAGAATTATACTGTAATGCTAGGCTAGTGTTCTTCCTTTCACTTTTTGGATGCAATTTTTTTTTAATATCAATCCCACTGTACATTTGTAACTGAATTGTAAAAGTTGCTAAAGGATAAAACTATTTGAAAAATGAAAAATGTATTTATGCTAAAGTCCATTCCACAACCACTTCATGAGGTATACTTTGTGATAAGCCTTTGTGGTATTACAACATGCTGCTGTGAATAGTTGAAGATAGGTATCTATCCCAACTATCTTCAAAATCCATTCAAAAAGGATGACAGGTTTCAGAGTAGCAGCCGTGTTAGTCTGTATTTGCAAAAAGAAAAGGAGTACTTGTGGCACCTTAGAGACTAACAAATTTATTTGAGCATAAGCTTTTGTGAGCTACAGCTCACTTCATCGTGGTGTCTCATATTTCTAACCATCAACTTCCTATTGTTTTCCAGTTAATCATTTTGTTTTTTAAGCTGAGATTTTAGTGTTTGGAGTTCCCACTTGGAACTGGTTTTAGGTTCTTCAGCCTCCTTCTCAGTTTCTACTTCTTTCAGGAGACCACCAAAGCCTGCAACTCACTCACTCTCCTTGCAGACATTATTGCCACAAGCAAGGCAGTTTTCTGGCACAAAAGGGAGAAAGAAGTTGCCAGAGGCTCGAACGGAGGACCCATAAGAGCTGCTATGACAGTATTAAGGTCCCACAAAGGAACTGGCTCATCAACTGGTGGGTGGAGACAAATAACACCTTTCAAGAACCTCACTACCATGGAGTTTGAAAACACCAACTTTCCATGGATGGGCGGATGAAACGCCAAAATCACCACCAGTTGGACTCTCAATGAACTAAGTACAAGACCAAAAGACTGAAGGTGTAACAGGTACTCTAAGATGTCCTGGATGCAACCTAGCTTTGATTTGACTCCTTGGGATAATGATCAGATCAAGAACCACTTCTACTTAGCTGAATAGGTTCTCTGGAGGGATTCCTGCTATTAAGCAATATTCGCCAGTCCACCTCTGCACATCGCTCCTCTTTCTCATCTAACCGCGTAGCATCCATGCTGCAAGATGCAGGGAGCTGAGTTCTGGATGTAAAACCTGACTGTGATGCTGAGTCAGGAGGTCAGGATTAAGATGAAGGGTTGTGGGAGGCCGAACCAATAATGTGCTGAGGTCAGAGAACCAACATTGTCTCCGCCACATTGGAGCAATCAGCCTGGCATGGTCCAATTTCATCTCAAGAATGACCTGCGGCATGATCAGAATTGGAGGAAAAGCAAACAGAAATGCTGATTTCCAGATCAGGTGAAAAGCATCAGTCAAAGAGCCCGGACTGAGAGCCCCTAACCCCCAGAACAAAATGGACAGCATTTCTTCTTGTCTCTTGCGGGGAACAGGTCGATTGTTGGGATGCCCCAAACTGAAAAAAATGTGCCTCAGGACCCTGGGCTTCAGAGACCACTCATGGTTCAGGGAGAAATTTCTGAGGTGATCTGCCAGGTGATTCTGGATCCCAGGTAAGTGATGAGCCACCAGTATAATGCTTTCCCTGATGCTGAACTGCTAGAGCCTGATCACATCCTGACAAGGCACATTGTCTATTCACATAATATATTGTGGTGGTATTGTTGGTGAATATGAGAGCCGCTGAGTCCCGGAGGTGATCTTGAAAGATCTGACAGGCATTGTAGATGGCACGAAGCTCTGGGACATTGATGTGAAGAGAATCTTCCTGTTCTGACCACAGGCCTTGATATTTCAGCTGCGCTCCCCAGCCTATTTAGGAAGGATTGGTGCAGTCTTGGTCAGTGGGGACTGAGCAAAAGGAACACCTGGCACACAGGGTTCTGAATCATCCACCATTCTAAGGTGTCTAGGATTGGCAGGGGAGTTGGACCAGCCTGTCCAAAGGATGACAAATTAGATGATAGATCGACTTCATCCACATCTGAAGAGGACACAGCTGCAGCCTGGCATATTGGACTACCTGTGTCCATGCAGCCATATGGCCTAACAACCTCAGACACACCCAAGCTGTGGTTGAGGGTTGAGATTGCAGCTCCAGACATAGGCAGGAAATCGCTTGGAATTGCTTAGTCAGTAGAAATACTCTAGCAGGACCCCAATGAACTCAATTCTTTGAGTTGGAACCCATGTTGTCTTCCCAGTGTTTAGGATGAGACCTAGATGATTGAGTAGGCTTAGTGTGAAGTGAACATGACAGAGGATTTATTTCCTGGACTTGCCCCTCAATAACCAATCGACCAGAAATGGAAGGTATGAATTCCCCTGTTCCTGAGGTATGCTGTTATCACAATCATACACTTGGTAAAAACCCAGGGAACGGAAGACATGCCGAAAGGCAGCACTGTGTACTGGTACTGTAAGCCAGCCACAACAAACCTGAGGAAACTCCTGTGTCTCAGAAAGATTGCAACATGGAAATAAACATCCTGAAGGTCCAGAGCAGCAAACCAGTCCTGATTTAAAGTGTGGAGAAGAGTTGCTAGGATGATCATACGGAATCTCATGTGTCTGATGTATTTGCCGAGATTGCAGAGGTCAAGGATAGGTTTCATCCCTCCTTTGGGTTTAGGGACCAGAAAATACCAGGAATAGGATTCCTGTCCTCAATGCTGTAGAGGGACCTCCTCTATAGCCCCCAGCAACAGAAACTGAACCTTGAGGAGCAATGTCTCATGAGAGGGGTCCCTGAAGAGGAACATGGTAAGGGTGGGGAGGAGGGATGGAGAGAAACTGTATGGCATAACCCGATCTGAAGGTGCTTAGGACCCAATTGTCCATGGTAATCAAGTCCCAAAAACCATAAAAATAAGTCAGCCTGTCCCCAAAGAGGGGCTGGAGAAGGAGAGTTCACCACTGATTGTTGCCTTGACACACAAGTCAAAATGGATGCTTGCTGGATGCCAGGGGGGTGGGGAGATGGCTCGTTAAAATCAGAACCAGGGAACCTTCTCTTCTCAGATCTGTGGTCCTTCCTGGAGCCCCACTGCCTCACAGGAAAGGAGGACTGTCCAAAGAAACACAGAGTAGTTTTGCTGCTGACTGCTACAGTGGCGCCTCTTCACAGCCGGACCATATAAACTCAGAGAACACAAAATAGCACAGGAGTGTTTAAAAGAGTGCAAGGTTTTGTCATTTTTTCCTGAAAACAAAACTCTTCCATCAGTGAGTCTTCAGTGGTCTGCTGCCTCAGGCACAATGCTTGAATTCTGCAGCCACGAGAGCCTCCTCATGGTTATAGCTGATGCCATAATTCTGACCGAAGCATATGCCATATCCAGAGCTGACTGCAACCAAGTCTTGGCCATCATAGAGCCTTTTACAATGAGTACCTTAAACTCTTCCTTGAAGGCTTCTGGCAGCTTGTCCACGAACTTAGACATGGCCTCCCAATTAACAAAGTCATATTTAGAGAGCAATGCCTGTTGGTTTGTGATGCACATCTGCAGGGAAAAGGAGGTATACATTTTTAGCCCCATCAAGTCCATCATCTTGGACTCATTGTCCTGAGGTATGGACTTCTACTTTCCCTGATGTTCCCTGTCATTTGCTGTAGTTACCACCAGCGAGTTAAGGGCTGGTTGAGAGAAACCCTCAAAACCTTGCGTGGGAACAAAGTACTACTTCTAATGCTTCACCGTGGGAGGCAGCGAAGCTGGGGTATTCCAGAGGAACTTTATAGGCTCCAAGAGATCCTCATTTATCAGGAAAGCTACTCTTCCTGGAGCTCATAATTGGAGAATATCCAGCAGCTTATGTGTATTCTCCTGCAGCAATTCCACCTGGATGCCCAAGGTGGTGGCCATATGCCTCAGGAGGTCCTGATATGCCTTAAAGACCTTGAGCATTGAGGGAAAGGAAGATTTCTGTAAGGCAGAGTCATCCGGAGAGTATGGAGAGGTAGTTTGCCATGCCAACACCAGGTCCTGTTCTTGCACCACAGGATCCAGTCAGAATAACCCCAGAGTTCCAACAGAATGGGCTTAGCGGTCACATGCAGTTGAGGTGGTTTGGAAGAAGGAGCCACCATCATGACCAGTGATCTTGCCCTGGAGCGGGTCAAAGAGTGGGACCTTATGGACGAGGAACATCCCAAAGATTCCAAGAAGGCCACTGGGCATACAAGTAAGGCATTTATGACCAGTAAGCACCAGTTCAAGAGCCTCTGTCCTGACTACAGTGGTGATCCAAGGGCAATTTCTGGTGCCTCCCAGGCGATTATGAAGGGGATGATGAAACCAAATTGGACCTTGATGAATCTCAGAGGTTGTCTGGTGACAACGGGGGAGCCAGCCCCAATTAGGCAAACAAACAGAGAGACTCATCTGAGTCCCAATATGTGGGCAGCATTGGTTCCAAAGAGCAATGTGGGTTTGGCACTGGCAATACTGAATGAGAGACACTCCCATGCAGTACCAAGAGGGGTATCGGCACTGAGGTGAAGGGCAGCACTGAACTCAAGAAAGGGCTCTGCCTCCAAGACAACAGCAGCACTGAAGGATTCACCAGCATCGAGGGGGCCTTCAATGCCAGACTCTGCATCAGCCTCAACTCCACAGAGTGAGTCTTGGGTGGTGTGAGCTATGGTGCTGACAAACACGGCAGCTCTGTGACATGGACAGAAGGCTCATGCCAAGGGCTCATGGAGGATTTAGGCAGTAGAAGCCATGGCATCAGAGAACAGCACTGGAGAGTCCAGGACTTCAAGGCAAAGCAAGTCTGATGCACCAGTTATGCTGTTAAGATGGAGACAGTTGGAGTTGGCACCATTGTCATCCATACTGGACTCAGCACACACCTCATGGACAGAACTGGAATCAATGGTACAGGCTCTTGCTGATGTTGGAGTGGTACTGAGGAGCTGTTGTACAGACCTGCTTCATCCTGTGTGAAAGGAGTCTGCCCAGTTCATTTTATGAGCCCTCATCCTTACCACACTAGATGTAGGTGAACAACCTCTCTTCCTCCTTGGTGAAACACCAGAGCCTGAGGGCAGAGGGACATCACTTGCTGGATCCAAGACAATCACTGATCAAACAAGGTCCTTGCTACCAGAGCAGCTCCAGCAAGTGCTGCTTTAGGTGAAAGTCTCTCGCCACCTGAGTCTTCTTTGTGCACAACTTGCAGATGGAGCATTGTTCTTTAATGTGTCCTTCACCAAAACACAATAAGCTCCTCAGATGGGGATCACTGTCATGGCTGGTCTCCCCACAAAATGGACAACGCTTGAACTCTGGTGAGGGCATCACACAGGGCAGCCAACTACTCTAGCTAATACTATACTAACACTAAACTTAACCTAAGGTACTACTAACTCACTATTAAATACAAGAAAAAATTCTCAGAAATCTGACACTGAAAGTGTGAGGTGAAAACACCACACAGAGCTCTGACTGTAGCCACAGGGGGTGAGAAGGAACTGAGGGAGCCCCTTATATGGCCAAGGGATGGGCTAGTGCCGCAGGGCATGAGTGCCACCCCTACAAATACTGCTAGGTAAAGTTTTCTGGCTCCAGTGCACTGGGTGCACACACACTGAAGTAGAATACACAACTACATCTACTCGAAGATTATTAGTTGTGCAGCTGGTCAAAATCAATCATCAAAATGTAGTCTTATATTCTGAATGGCTTTTACCAGCTCTAGAACAGGTTGAAAAAAAGGAAGAAGGTATCACAAAAATTGTTATTGAAAACTTACAGCTAATTTTTGTGGAAAAACTCTGCTTAAAGATTTCACCAAAACTGCACATTTTGAAAATTTTCAGACAGCTTTAGTGAAATGGTAAGACAAGTTCTCAACAAGCATAACCAGTAGGGGAGTGAGAATTGGTTGCTTTTTTTTTACTGTACCTTCTGAAAAATAAAAGAATATATTCAAAAATAACCAAAGAGAATGATTGTCAAATAGATTAACGCTAACTAGGCAAACTGAGACATTATCGTTATTCATATAGCACCGTAGCTGTGCATGGCATATTGTGCTGCACACAAAGACCGAACACGAGGCCTACCTCAAGATATTATGGTCTGAAACTCGCAAACAAGTCCTTGAACAATAAAGTGAGCAGGCACAGACCGGTACATGGGTATTATCATTGGTAGGCTATGGGGAACAGTAGGTTTGTATATGTTTTTGAAGGACAGGAGGGATTGTTGTGAAAAACAAGTCACATCCTTTCTTTTCATAACACCTTCTTTTAACATTTGTACAAAGTTTCACTGCTTAATTTCCTCCAGTAACTACAGAGTTAACCTCTCACTTTCTTTCTTTCAACTTCCTCTACTGTGGTTGCCTGCTGGTCTGGGCCGGATCCTTTTTTTCTTCTTGTTGCATTATTTCTTTTCATGGGCACAGGCATTGTTTCACTACCAATTTAGCAAGGAGGGTGGACTTTTTGACTAACCCCCCTTTTATTTATTTATACACACCTATTTACATACACACACATTCATTCCTCATATCTAGATGCATCTTATTTAACAATAACCTTAATCCTTTATGTCCAGACTTAATACAACCTTCCCTTTATTTGAGGCTGTAACAACCCCTCAGCACCGGTGCTTTGCCGAAAAGGATAGTAGCAGGGCTAGGGACAACGTGAAAGGTAGGGAGAACAGCAGCATTAACAGCACCGTGAAATGGGGGAGTTACGCTCACTGACCATAGAATAATGACTCCTTGCTGAATTAAGGAGGTGATTACTGGTCAAATTTCTTCCTTGGCCTATTTTGAGAGAGGATTCAGGCAAATTTTAAGAAGGGGCCTTGCTGGGTTCAGGCGGAATTTTAACCAGTTGGGCGGACTCAGTGTACCCAACCTGATCAGCATGATCAGCCCACAAGCAGGAGAGGGAACCTTAGCCAGCACTTCCTGTTGCAACGAGGAAGGGCTGGGGTCGGTTTCCCTCTTGGAGCATCCATGTACATTTTAATTTACACAGCAAGCCTCTTCCCGGTGAGCAAGGGCTGAGGAGGAAGGCATGATGGTCAGACAGAGGACCGATAGAAACGGTCAGAGGTAAAGAGATGGGGTGGGGATTAGGAATATTGCCCACCCCCACTGCAGTTTAAATATGTTTATAGGATCTTCAGATGGAGCTGAGGGGGTCCCCCGAAGAGGCCTTAAAGGGTAGAGAGATATCTGCTGGACAGCAGGGGCTTGGAAAACCCAATTTCTCTTTTGTCTCCCTTAATTGTGTTTTAAGTTTTTCATGGGAGTCCTTGAAACTCCTCCTTTGAGATTCTTGGTGCCGTTTTTCTGTTTCTCCATACCAATTGAAATATGCATCAAACATTTGCCAGAAGTGCGCCTCTGAGGTGCACAATCTTGTCAAGGTCAAAACTTTCCCTCTAGGGGAGACCGTAATTTTGAATCATCCCTGGTATACCGATTCCATTTTTCCAGAAACCTGTAAGTGAAAGGACTAGGCCTTTTGGCGAGACAGTGATCCCTCTGGACCCACCGGTCCCCATTTCCCCAGTTCCTGGTGTCCCAGTATAACAGTTCCTGGCAAGGCAGGGATCCCCTTGGATCCTCTGGCCCCCAAGTATCCAACCTTCCTGGGGGATGTTCGGCCCCCAGTCCCCGGTTCACTTTCACTTGGGTCACTCACACAGGAAAGACTTACAGGAAATGTGGAATGAGGAAAGAAGTTAAGGGAAACACACTTGTACAAGGAAAATTTACAGAGGATGTCCATGACCCTCTCACACCCCCTTTGGCGAAGAGCCTGTGCTAGTGTCGCATGCTCTATCACATCAGGTGAGATGTAAGACCAGTCAGTGGTCCTAGCCTATGACCTTCCCCACAGCCCCCTGTAGCAAAGAGCATTGGCTAAAGCCGCATGCTTTATCACATAAGGCGAGATGTAGGATCGGTCAATGGCCAAAGAATTAGGGTCATCCACGGATGGAAAATAGGGACACACACACTTTCCTATCCTTAGACAGGGTCCATTTCGCCAGTCAAGCCATGCAGAAACAGCCCATCTTGGCCAGGGCTTTTACCGCCCTTCTCCATTGGGGCCACAGAGCTTGCTTTAGAGACACCTCTGGTCACTAGCAAAGCTTCGCAGAGGGCTCTGGGCGTCTTTCTGTGACCCTTACTTTCACACTGGCACACACACACAGAGACTAAGTCCTAGACAGCCACCTTTGTGACTTCTCTGGCCTACCTGAAGGCGGCAGAGCTGTTTGATAATAAAGTTCAGATCCAGCAAGCAACTCACCCAATTCCAGAACCTACAGTCAGTTCTCCAACGAAAACCCAATGTAGAGATTTAAAAGGTCTCTTACCTTTTACATGGTGCCTTGGGTTCGAAGGGAAACAGCCTGCGGTTGTGGATGGTATACACTCATGGATGGTATACACTCATGGATGGTATACGGTGGATCCTGGACGAGCCCGCAAATTTTTGTGGAAAACGAGTCACACCATCTGTTTGATTCAAACAGCTTGAGGTCTTTTATTGAATACAAGCATGCAGGGAGAGAGAGATAGAGATGGTCACACACAGGTACCACCCTAGTCTCTCTCTGCCCTGCCCCTATAATATATAATCTATATATATCAGACTTATATTGGTCCAAATTCAAGCCAAATGATACATTTCCTTACCACTCAAGCATTATTAATACAGCCTTATAAGGAATTAATGGAAGGGCAGTTTCATAATTAGCACAGTGCTGATGCACCGTGTTATTATCAAGATCTTATCAAGATCTGTGGTTTGCTGTGGCAGCGTTTTGTCTAGGGACTTTTGCAGGGTGGAGGGTGCACATAATGGACAGCTAGGGACTTTTCTGGAGGCACTTTGGTTCTTTTTTAGTTAGAGATTGGCCTAGTCTATTATCTGGGTCAAGTGCCACAGCCTAGCATACGTAAATGCTTTAGCTTAAGCCAAGTCTTACAGGATACAGGCCTGTAGGCCTCTTGCATTACAGCTTTTGTATATGTTGCATATAGTGCATAGATTTTGCCGCAGAATGGGATGGGTTCAGTTTCAACAGCAAGGTTAATAGCAATTTCCCCCACAATATGGTGCTTGGAAAAATGTTGAGTGATGGGTTGTTCCAAAATGGCAGGAGGTCTGAATGTTGGTGCAAAGTCAGGAAGGGAAGAAATAGTGAATTGTTTAAGAATATTAGCAATCTTGGACTCCCCATGTGATGCTCACACACTTAAGAAGACTGTAGGAACATAGGAATTGTCATACTGGATCAGACTCATGGTCCACCTACTCCAGTATCCTGTCTCCAGCAGTGGCCAGCACTAGATCCTTCAAGGAAGGTACAAGAAACCCTGCAGTAGGTAGATGTTGGATAATCTGTCTCCTAGGGGAGTCAACTCCTAAACCCCAATAGTTAGAGATTGGCTAAAACCCTGAAGCATGTGGTGTTACATTACTTCTCAAACTTTTTTCACTGTTCTTTAAGTATTTACTATTACTACTGTTGATTTTCTTGTTATCCATATAAAAGCCCAATACCTCTTTGAATCTTACTAAGTTTTTGGCTAGCCTGTGGCAATGAGTTCCACAATCTAATTATGCATTGTGTGAAAAAAATATTTCCTGGTATAAATTTTTAATTTGCTGCCTTCCTAGTTAATTGAATGTCCTATTCCTCTTGTGTTATGAGACAGGAAGAACAGATATTCTCAGTCCAACTTCTCAGTACCATTCATTATTTTGTATATTCTGATCCCTTCTACTCATCATCTTATGAAAGGAGACTCAGGGAGCTTGGCTTGTTTAGCCTAACTAAAAGAAGGTTGAGGGGAGATATGATTGCTCTCTATAAATATATTAGAGGGATAAATACCAGAGAGGGAGAGGAATTATTTAAACTCAGTACCAATGTGGACACAAGAACAAATGGATATAAACTGGCCACTAGGAAATTTAGATTAGAAATTAGACGAAGGTTTCTAACCATCAGAGGAGTGAAGTTTTGGAATAGCCTTCCGAGGGAAGTAGTGGGGGCAAAAGATCTATCTTGCTTTACGATTATAAGTTTATGGAGAAGATGGTATGATGGGATAACATGGTTTTGGTAATTAAATATTCATGGTAAATAGGCCCAATGGCCTGTGATGGGTTTTTAGATGGGGTAAGATCCAAGTTACCCGGGAAAGAATTTTCTGTAGTATCTGGCTGATGAATCTTGCCCATATGCTCAGGGTTTAGCTGATCGCCATATTTGGGGTCGGGAAGGAATTTTCCTCCAGGGCAGATTGGAAGGCCCTGGAGGTTTTTCACCTTCCTCTGTAGCATGGGGCACGGGTCACTTGCTGGAGGATTCTCTGCTCCTTGAGGTCTTCAAACTACAATTTGAGGACTTCAATAGCACAGATATAGGTGTGAGGTCTTTTTTAGGAGTGGTGGGTGAAATTCTGTGGCCTGCATTGTGCAGGAGGTCAGACTAGATGATCATAATGGTCCCTTCTGGCCTAAATATCTATGAATCTATGAATCTATGAATCTCCTCCCTGAAGTAATTAATCCCAATCTTTTCAGTCTCTCTTCACATGAGAACTTTTCCATACCCCTAATCATTTTCATCACTCATCTCTGAACTCCCTCTAAATATTCAACTTAACCACAGACCTTTGACCATCACACATTTGGCTTTTCAAAATTTGCCACAGATGGTTCACCTCATCTCATTTCAGACAAAAGGAATGGATAATATTTCTAATTTGCTGATATTTTAAACCAACAATCGTAATCTTTTTAGCCTTCTAGTAGATTAATTGCAAACTCAAAGAAAGAAATACATACGAAACTTACAGTCTGCAGTCAAATGTGTGATAAATGATTTAAAAATAATTATGTTGATGAATGACAGAAGATTCTTTTCTCCGGGGAATAATTAACTTCACGCACCTGAAAAAGTGAAAAAACAGACATGTTATAAATATTGGGCCAGATTCTCAACTGGTGATTTACACAAGCTAAGGATCTAGCCCTTGTTTTAAGTAGTGATTGTAACATGGGAAAAGGTTAACATACATGTGCTCATTATGTTATGTAAGACTATACAGGAAAATGACAGCATCTCGGCTACTTGTTATGATGACTTAGTGCCATTTTATACCATATCAGCCAGCATGATAAGCAGAGACATAAATTTCACCCCATTGTGCAAATCAAGTTACATTAGCAAAATATCTGATGCTATGATAGATACCTGTAGGCAAACATTCTTACAACTATTTTTGAGTTAAATTGGTTCCAAAAATATGGTGTCCAAAATATATTATATTATGCAGTTTTAGAAAATGCTGCCACCCTCACTATTATTTATATGCACCATAAAAGTGCACAGGCTATTACAGACAATTAAGAGACAACCTGTCTGCCCTGAGAAGCTTACACTCGGAGGCTCTGACTTATACACATGCTTAAGTTTATGCACTATGAGTAGTAGTAAGTCAGTGGGACTCCTTGCTGTGTGTAAAGTTAAGCACCCGCGTAAGTCTTTGCAGAATTAGGGCCTACAGCTTCCATGCTGAAAAATGGATATACAGATTCAATGGGGCTTCACAAGGTGCAGCTGTCCTGCCACATAGCTAAGACTGCTATGTTTGTTGGGTAGATGCACCCCTGATGGAACCACTGTTCCCATTGTTCTGTTGCAATGTAGTGCTTCGCTAGTCTCCATTCTATTCTCTATACTTTCCTCTACCA
Organism: Lepidochelys olivacea; assembly: GCF_965140295.1. Taxonomy (NCBI): domain Eukaryota; kingdom Metazoa; phylum Chordata; order Testudines; family Cheloniidae; genus Lepidochelys; species Lepidochelys olivacea. The sequence continues at coordinate 36,375,170 of NC_140413.1, read as the reverse complement.
ATAGCACTTTTTAGTGCTAATCTATGTGATCAGATCAGGCCTAGATTTCAAACCAGATGAATAGTGACCATATTACTGGTGAGATGTGAATCTTAGCTGTCGGAATTTTCACTTGATTTTGAAATATGTTATTTACCAAGGCAGTCGGTATCAGTTGTCACTCACAATCTGAGACTGGCAGTGGCAACAGAATTTTAGTTTTTTTATTAAAAGGAAGACAAAGCTACACTTATCAGAGCAAGTAAAAGTCAGACACACTACAAACATGAGAAAAGCAAGAAATCATGGCATAATACTCTGTAACAGAGCAAGGAGAATGCAGAAGGATGCTATTTAATTTAAAACTATCACAGTGGCAACATTTCATTTTGATTCACTTAAGATTGTGATAAGACCCTGGAAATTAGTGCAACCACATTTTCCTATTAGATAACTAGAGTGGAAACCTTAACTGCTTATTGACAAGAGCTCAAGGTCCTGCCTCCCCCACCCAGATCTGGTGTCAATCTTGGGTAATTTTAAAGTTTGCTAGTTTTGGTGTGCAGAGAGTGGGTTCTGTTTAATTTTCTTTGATTTTCAAAAGAGGAATAACTTCCACTGACACCATTTCATTCTGTTTTTAAACCATAATGCAGTTTCATTGAAACCATTTTGCCATCATAACCTTACACTGAAAAGGCTTCATAATGGCGTCATCAAAAGGTCCTTACAGACTTGCTATGAAATAGTTTCCCCATAATAACTTCACATCTCTGACTGTATTGTAATGGTATGATCATGGGGTCATAGACTACCACTGAATTCCTTTTGCCATTGTAATTGTACAGTACATCATTATAGTCTCAGTCACTGTGGCATTGTTATAGGGTCTCCATTGGCTGGCAATGAAACTATTTTCTCGTCCTACATTAGTCTTAAATAACAATATCGACCTAACGATATAGTCAAGAGATGAGGAGAAAACAAGCCATACCCTTACTTATTTCAGTTCAGCACTAGATTCATGGGGCTGAGGGTTTACAGTATGGCCTCCTGAACTACGTTCCCTCCTTTATTAATGAAAATAAACCATGGCTCTATAAGCCACAGAAATGAAGAATTTTTTAAAAAATGAAAAGGGAGCTCCTTTACCTCTTCTAGGACCTGATTCACCAAAACATTTAAACATATGCTTAAGTTCATTCCTGTTCATCAGAGCACTTAAGCACATGCTTAACTTTAAAGTAATGCTTATATCACATTGACTTCAGTCAGATTTAAGCCTGGTTGTCAAATTCTTTGCTGACTTCAGATGGACTTCAGCACATGCTTTGCTGCATTGGACCCTAATATCTCCCAGTTCTAGTTTGCTCGCAGCCAAATCCTGAAGAGTGCTGTATGCCTTCAAATTCCACCAATATCAATGGGAGTTGACTCCCTCAGCAACTTACAGGATAAGACCTTCGGTCTGTACTCCATAAGGCCCTCCGTAGTCATCTCATCAGATCACTGCCCTCCACTTTGTATACAGCTTTGTTATGGCTGCACATGTATAATTTCTTTGAAACTGACCTAATAAAATTTTCTATTCCCTCCTATAATGACAGGTTTCAGAGTAGCAGCCGTGTTAGTCTGTATTCGCAAAAAGAAAAGGAGCACTAGTGGCACCTTAGAGACTAACCAATTTATTTGAGCATAAGCTTTCGTGAGCTACAGCTCACTTCATCGGATGCATTCAGTGGAAAATACAGTGAGGAGATTTATATACACACAGAACATGAAAAAATGGGTGTTACCATACACACTGTAAGGAGAGTGATCACTTAAGATGAGCTATTACCAGCAAGAGAGCGGGGGCGGGGGCAGAAAACCTTTTGTAGTGATAATCAAGCTGGGCCATTTCCAGCAGTTAACAGGAATGTCCATGGAGCAGTGGCGGGATGGGGGGGGGATAAACATGGGGAAATAGTTTTACTTTGTGTAATGACACATCCATTCCCAGTGTCTATTCAAGCCTAAGTTAATTGTATCCAGTTTGCAAATTAATTCCAATTCAGCAGTCTCTCGGAGTCTGTTTTTGAAGTCTTTTTGTTTTAATATTGCGACCTTTAGGTCTGAGATCGAGTGACCAGAGAGATTGAAGTGTTCTCCGACTGGTTCATGAATGTTATAATTCTTGACATCTGATTTGTGTCCATTTATTCTTTTACGTAGAGACTGTCCAGTTTAACCAATGTACATGGCAGAGGGGCATTGCTGGCACATGATGGCATATATCACATTGGTAGATGTGCAGGTGAACGAGCCTCTGATAGTGTGGCTGATGTGATTAGGCCCTATGATGGTGTCCCCTGAATAGATATGTGGACACAGTTGGCAACAGGCTTTGTTGCAAGGACCTAGCAAGGACCTCTGGTCACTCGATCTCAGACCTAAAGGTCGCAATATTAAAATTAAAATGGCCCACCTTGATTATCACTACAAAAGGTTTTCACACCCCCCCCGCTCTCCTGTGTGTATGTATGTGTATGTGTGTATGATAACACCCATTTTTTCATATTCTGTGTGTATATAAATTTCCTCACTGTATTTTCCACTGAATGCACCCGATGAAGTGAGCTGTAGCTCACGAAAGCTTATGCTCAAATAAATTGGTTAGTCTCTAAGGTGCCACTAGTACTCCTTTTCTTATTCCCTCCTATTCAGCCACACAGGCTACATTTTGCCCAGACCCCTGAAACTCTTGCCATTTTATTCTCACATCCTAATGGCTCCATGTTAATAGAGCCTCCATAGTCTCGTACCTTATGCCACTGAAATCTCAAACTGTAATGGTCTTATAATCGCATCATCACAGGATCTCAATAAATTGATTATCCTTATTCTGCCACTGCTATTGCACTAAACAACCATCCCCTTTGCTGTTGGTGCCACGGTGAGAGAGTGGGATAACGAGTTCCTGGTAAGATGAGAAAAATTCATTTTAATGCCCAAATAGAAAGGTCTTGACATTAAGTCAAAACATCAGCAGAGTCATTAATGCTGTCTGTGCACTTAGGAGAAAAGAAAATTCCTTAAAGTGAGCACTAAGAAGGAATGCTGGAACAGTCTCGCTGGCTTGACATCTCCTCAGCTTCACTCAGTGACACAGAGCCAAGCAGCAGGTACACAGACAGCCCTTCTTTTCATTGCCTCCCCTCACTTTATGCAGAAGGATTAAAAAAAGGAAGCGACAATGGGAGTGAATGAAGGTATGTATACTCTAGCCACCCTTTTGACTATTCCACATATTGTCATTGTTCCAGTACTGGGTTCAGTTATACAGACCAGTACAAAATAAATTGACAAAAATATGGATGGCCACTACAAGTGGGGTCAACTAGCATTGATTCCTCCAAAGAAAGTAGTGTTCAGTATGCTTAGGGATAATGAGCTTTAGAAGAAAATTAATGGTTAAAGTGGAGGCAATTATTTCTCTCTTTCCTCCCCCCTGCCCCCAGACACACACTTTTCATTCAAGTGTCTGTGGCATTCAGATCCTGACATTAGAATTCTAAACACCATGGTAGTCATGACATACCTTCTCCAAATTTCTGCACACCCCTATAATGCATTTCTAAATTCCTCTCAATTTTTCATTCTTTTTCAAACTGACAATACTTTACTTCATTTACCAAAGACAATAAGTCACATGTACCTCTCTTACAAAGGAAAAAAGAAGCAGCAAACCTAATATTTCCTTTATGGTTTAATATAATCTATTGGGCAATTTTAAAACATTATTTTAGAGAAATTATATATAAATGCATAAAATAAATAAAGTCTCCTTGCATGAGCTCCAGACAAATAACCTGAAAATAATCCCAAGAAGATTTTATTTACAGAACTGAGAACCTCTGTCAGAAAACACTTCTATGAACAGCCACATGATTTTTAGCTTCAAATGCCTTTCAGTGTAGTTTTTTCCACCATTACAAGTTTTGACTAGATGACAAACAGCCTTAACTCTACCCTTATAGTCCCATCAACCTATATAGCTCTGAGTCAGGAAAATATGTGGCAATAGCCAATATCACAGTGTCACAAATAGTTGAACCATGGTGCCTTGGCAGCTCACCCAGGACAATGGTGATGGATCCCTTAAACCTTGTACATACAACTACATTTCTGTAAATGTAGATATTCTAAATCTTGTCCTTGTACAGCAGTTCATGCATAACCAAGTCAAAAGACTATCTCAGATAAAGATATCAGCAAACAAAACAGGATAAAGACAGTATTATAATTTTGATTTAATATTTGAGTGGAGAAGTTGTCCCTTTTTCAACTTTTGCAATTGTGTTAACAATTTATATTTTACCATTCTATACTTCTGTCAATATTTGGCACCTATTTATTGTTAATGGATCAGATACTCTTCGTAAAAGCAACAGCCGCTTAGGAGCAACATGGCAAAAGGGCACCGATAAACTACTACTAATGAATGTCTATTGTTGTTAGAAAATTTTTCTTAATATCTAACATAAATCACCCTTGCAGCAGATTAAGCAGGTTACTGCTTATCTCACCTTCAATGGACATGGAGAACAACGGATCACAGTCCTCTTTACAACAGCCTTTAGAGGGGTTCTCAAACTTCATTGCACCGTGACCCCCTCCTGCCAACAAAAATTACTAGATGACCCCAGGTGGGACGGGGGGGGACAGGTCAAAGCCCAAGCCCCACCATCCCAGGTGGGGGAGCTAAAGCCAAAAGCCCAAAGGCTTCAGCCCCAGACAGGGGGCCCTGTAACCTGAGCCCTGCCACCCAGGGCTGAAGCCCTAGGTTTCGGCTTCGGCCCTGGGCAGTGGAGCTCGGGCTTGGGCTTGGTGCCCCAGCAAGCCTAACACCAGCCCTGGCAACTCCATTTAAGTGCAGTCCCAATCTACTTTGGGGTCCCAACCCACAGTTTGAGAATCCATTTAAAGCTATTATCAGGTCCACTCTCAGTCTTCTTTTCTCAAGACTAAACATGCCCGGTTTTTTAACCTTTTCTCTTAGGTAATGTTTTCTAAACTCTTTATCCTTTTATTTACTCTCCTTTGGACTCTCTCACGATTTTGCCCACATCTTTCCTAAAGTGTGGTGCCCAGAATTGGACACAGTACTTCAGCTGAGGCCTCCCTATGTCTGTCTTGTCCCTCTGGAATGTAACTTCTTCATGACAAAAACTGTCTTTGTACATTGCCTTCCACAATGGTGCCCCTGATCTCAGCTGGTGACCTCTAGATGGTCCAGTAATATAGTACAAATAATAATAAATGGTAAACAATCTCTGTGTGTTCTAATTTTCCAATCTGTAAAATGTCTATAATTACTTCAAATGTCTATAATTACTTAGCATCCCCATCCTAGGGACCTTTTTTTATAATATAAAGCAGCATTTATTAATTCCTCCACATTTAATTAATTGTGACCATTTTGCTAGAAGAGGTCGCTTTTGTTGTATTTAAGCCTTTACTTGGTCATTGTTACATGTGTTATATTATAATTAACAAGGCCATAAAACCACTACACCAATTTTAACAGACGTTACCCTGTGCATTACAATGACACTTTGACCAGAAAGTAAAATTCATTGTAAAGGACATTTCCAATTACTTACAGAAAGGACTGTTTGCAGCCTTAATTGGACTGGAAAACCAGTTAACTGAAGAGAGATTTTTCACCATAAAAAGTCTTTATGCCCAGAATGTGGATGAACTATATGTGCCTATCTTCCTAAACTTTCCTTTAATAGGCGACGTGGACAATGCCACTGTTCTAATTCACTAGTGACATAAAGATGCACTTTCTTTACAACTCCGGGAAAAGTAGGAAAGGGTCACACCTTGTTTTTATTTTTTTTAATTTTGGATGCTCACATGATATAACCACCTCATTTTACAATGAAAAAAATTCTATTGCATCATTTCAAGTATGTCAGTTAAAAACTAACTGCTATGATCGTCACAAACATCAAACCCTCCTCCCAAATTCAGTGAAACTAGAAATCAACTAGAACAATGGTTCTCAATCTTTTTGTGCTCAGGACCCATTTATAAATGTTTATGGCCTGTCATGACCCAGTAAATAGTCTGGGGGTGGAGGTCCTGCAGTGGTGTGGTGGGATCCTGCCCACAGTGGAGGTTGCGTCCTGCCTGGCACTCACTCCACAGTGGCGGCACCTGCCGCTCTTGAGCTGTGGGGCTGGCTGGGCTTGGCTCTCCGCTCCAGGTGTTGCAATCTCCTGGACTGCAGCGCCTCTCAAGTTTGGCCCCATCCCCCTGACTAGACCAAATTTATGTGAGTAGAATTGTGACCTGGCTCATGGGGTTGCAGTGCCACTCACTCAAATTTAGCCTCCCCAGACTCCCATCATCATGACGGCTGGGCTAAACCTGAGTGGTGCTGGGACCCCAGAGGTTGCAGTGGCTGGAGCTGGGAGGCGAGCCCAGACAACCCCGTGGGACAGGAGCCACAGGAGCTGCCACACGACACTTTGAAACATTCTGGCAACCCAGTTTTGGGTCCCTACCCACAGGCTGAGAAACCCTGAACTAGAATATAATCTATGAATTTGATCCCTGACTTACAAAGATACTGTTATGACAAAGCTGGCAATGGAATGTATGTTATGAATGACTGACTAGCAAGTAGCATAGCATTCTACGCTACTTAAATTTAGACCCCCATTAAGTGTGGCTAAAGCAACCACAACGGGGTGGTTGTTGGGTTAGTGTGTGAGTTCAATGCTTGCTGTAGTCTGGATGGACATGAACAGACAACTTGGTTCCAGTGGATGCTATTTATAATCAAGCCTGTTATGAGAGTTTCTTTTTGTTGCAGAGCAGCTGCAAGCTGGACAAACAGAGGATTAACACTCAGGGAACTTGAACTAATGTATGCCTAGCATTGATGATGAGGCGCTCCATGCAGCAAAGTGCTTATAAGTTTGGACTAACTGATTTCCCAGATGAAATAAAGGCCAGGCAGTACACAAGCACCGACAGTGCAATGAGGGTAGGAAAGAGTGACATCAGGTCAGAAAAGGATGCTGCTTTCTGACTACATGGCTGGATGCAGTGGGATCTTCGCTGGAATTTCTGCCAGAGGAATTACCTCTGTATGTAGTCTTTCTGGCATTTTTACCGTCTCTTTGCAAAGTAACCAAGATTTGTGACCATTTTCATGTGAAAAGTTTCTCTACCAACAGAAAGTTGCCACTGAAAAGTCCTTGCTGCTACCATTGAGCAATGGGCAACAATGCTTTTGAAGAGGACATTTTTTGCCTTTAGCATAGACCAGACTGCATCAATAGTACTCAGATTCTATGATGATGAGCAGAGTAGAAGAACCTTTACAGAACAGAACAGCCTCAGGCAGGGAGGCAGCTAAGTCAATTGCAGGCAGGAGTCTCAGATGCAGGGAAACAGAGTAGACTTAGGGTATGTCTACATGGCTCAGGCTGGAGGGCTAAAAGTTGCAGTGTAGACATTCGAGCTCAGGCTGGCGCCCAGGCTCTGAAACCCCACAAGGAGGAGGGTCTCAGATCCTGGGCTCCAGTGTGAGCCCCGATGTCTACACTGCAATCTTTATCCCTGCAGCCTGAGCCCCATGAGCCCAAGTCAATTGACCTGGGCTCTGAGACTCATTGGTGCAGGTTTTTATTTCATTGTAGATGTACCCTTAGGTCCTAAATCTTCAGTGACATGATGGCCTTTGCGATTTACATGGAGACATGAAACATACCTACTGGAAGGTGAATGTTAAATACAGTATATGGACTGAAGCTAATGACTTTTTGAGCCCCATTTGAAGGGGATTAACCTTATTAAAAACCACAAAAGCAATGAATGGCACTCCCAATGCTTAAAAAAATTATCAGCAGTTCAGTTGGGTGACTATGCTGGAAATTGGTCATTCCTTGGAGATTAATAAGCCATTTTCTCTCTCAGTGTAAAGGGTGCACTCTGGTAGAAAACGAACAAAAAAAGCACCATTCTCAGGGAATTATTGTTAAGAATCCATTGTGTTGTACATATTTAAGAGGAAACTTGTGGATATTGCTAGTCCCAGAAGTATATTTTTTTATTTTTCCCTGTAAACACTAGAAGCCAATATATGACATGTTACAGTGCACTGGATATCTAGATTCTAAAATGACCAATTATAGGTGAAAAACCAACAAGGTGTCAAACATTTCATAAGGTGTTTGTTGATGATGGTGGGGGGGCTTACTTGTTTGTTTTCTGTGCAATAGCTTTCATTTAGGTTTGCCTGCCTTTTGCTGGTGCTTATTTTTCTATTAGGCTTTATTTAAATCAGTCACAGCTGATTAATGTGAACTGTTTGACTATTATTGTTTAATTGTCCCTAAGCAGGCATTCTCTTAAAAAGCATAAAGTTTCAAAAGAGACCTCTCTGATTAAAGAAATGTAATTATGAGTAAGATAAATGTGATTTGTACCAGATGCCTAAATGTTAATACATAAGATTCTTAGAATATCCTTCTATAAAAATCTTGCCCTAGTTTAAAATGTTCTGCCATTTATTTTTTTTTACCAAGACGTACTTCACCAAGGTTAATATTGTATTTTAATTGTACCATATAGCAAATTGGTCATGCAATAACATGTGTAGGGGGCATGGGGCAAGATTGTGTTATGTCTAGACAACATTATTTCAGATCAAAGTGTAGCAGAGATAACCAAATCAGTTTCCATGTAGGAGACCAAAAAAGGAGAAAAATAATATCATGCATGCAAATTTCTTTCAAAATGAGCGTTTTGCAGACCCAAATCCTTTTTCTGTGGTTTCAAAGTCACAGTGGAGCTAATATACTGTCTTATCCTATCACAGGACTCTGTTCTCCCATAGAGTTCAGGTACACAAGAAGCAACACTGCGGATATGACTTGAGGAGCTGGTGAAGGGTGAGTGTGAAGGTGGATTGAGGATAGAACCAGCTTCAACAGAAATGCCACCATTTATCTTTATAAAAATCTTATATCATTATCTTATAAAAATAATAATCTTGACTAATGGTTACACAGAAATGTAGCCACTTATTCGCACACAATGCAACCAATCCCATCCAGTCTACCTGGAGTCTCATCAGGCAGGTGGAGAAGGGGATGCATAAGGGAGCTGCACCTGTTATACAGGATCAGAGTTCAGAGCCACTTGATTAGATGAGTCCCCTATCCTCCAACCACTTTTATGCAGATCCTCCATTCAGAGCCTCCCACCTTTCTGCAGGGCTTGTGTGAGTTACTGCAGGCACTGAAAACAATAGGCCAAAAGCCCCGAAGGCTTGGTTGCTGAAGAGTCTCTCTCCTCCCCTCATCCTGACTGCTGTGGCCTTAACTGTGTGGCTTGACAGTGTTTCACAGGAAGAGAGATTGGGGTGGGGGGGGGGGTTGTTAAGCAATCCAAGCTCACCATCAGAAGCAAGCACTACACAGACATAGACCCACCAACTCAATGTGGCACCTGACCCTGTCAAAACAACAGATGCAAAACCTGCAGACATATTTCCACTGCTACAATGATCAACACCCCCCACAACACACCTTTCAAGATCCATGGGCCCTACATCTGCCTATCACAATATGTTGTGTACCTTATCTAGTGCACTAAATGCACCAATAGCAACTATGTGGATGAAACCAGAGAATCACTAAGCTCTCAAATGAACTCACACAGGAATATGATAAAAGACAAAACCACTACATTACCTGCGGGTGAACTCTTTTCACAAACCCATCACTCTATATCTGACCTATCAGTCCTCACATTCAAAGGAAACCTGCACAAAACTTTCTGAAGACGAGCCTGAGTGCTTAAATTCATAACTTTGCTAGACACTAAAAATCACAGATTTGAAGAGAGACACTAGATTTATTGACAGGTTTCAGAGTAGCAGCCGTGTTAGTCTGTATTCTCAAAAAGAAAAGGAGTATTTGTGGCACCTTAGAGACTAACCAATTTATTTGAGCATGAGCTTTCATGAGCTACAGCTCACTTCATCGGATGCATACTGTAGAAACTGCAGAAGATCTTTTTATATACACACAAAGCATGAAACAATACCTCCTCCCACCCCACTCTCCTGCTGGTAATAGCTTATCTAAAGTGATCACTCTCCTTACAATGTGTATGATAATTAAGTTGGGCCATTTCCAGCACAAATCCAGGTTTTCTCACACACACACCCCCCCACACACACACACAAACCCACTCTCCTGCTGGTAATAGCTTATCTAAAGTGACCACTCTCCTTACATGTGTATGTGTATGATAATCAAGGTGGGCCATTTCCAGCACAAATCCAGGGTTTAACAAGAACGTCGGTGGAAGGGGGGAGGTAGGAAAAAACAAGGGGAAATAGGTTACCTTGCATAATGACTTAGCCACTCCCAGTCTCTATTCAAGCCTAAATTAATTGTACCCAATTTGCAATTGAATTCCAATTCAACAGTTTCTCGCTGGAGTCTGGATTTGAAGTTTTTTTGTTGTAATATCACAACTTTCATGTCTGTAATCGCGTGACCAGAGAGATTGAAGTGTTCTCCAACTGGTTTATGAATGTTATAATTCTTGACATCTGATTTGTGTCCATTTATTCTTTTACGTAGAGACTGTCCAGTTTGACCAATGTACATGGCAGAGGGGCATTGCTGGCACATGATGGCATATATCACATTGGTGGATGTGCAGGTGAACGAGCCTCTGATAGTGTGGCTGATGTTATTAGGCCCTGTGATGGTGTCCCCGAATAGATATGTGGGCACAGTTGGCAATGGGCTTTGTTGCAAGGATAGGTTCCTGGGTTAGTGGTTCTGTTGTATGGTATGTGGTTGCTGGTGAGTATTTGCTTCAGGTTGGGGGGCTGTCTGTAGGCAAGGACTGGCCTGTCTCCCAAGATTTGTGAAAGTGTTGGGTCATCCTTCAGGATAGGTTGTAGATCCTTAATAATGCGTTGGAGGGGTTTTAGTTGGGGGCTGAAGGTGACGGCTAGTGGCGTTCTGTTATTTTCTTTGTTAGACCTGTCCTGTAGTAGGTGACTTCTGGGAACTCTTCTGGTTCTATCAATCTGTTTCTTCACTTCCGCAGGTGGATATTGTAGTTGTAAGAATGCTTGATAGAGCTCTTGTAGGTGTTTGTCTCTGTCTGAGGGGTTGGAGCAAATGCGGTTGTATCGCAGAGCTTGGCTGTAGACGATGGATCGTGTGGTGTGGTCAGGGTGAAAGCTGGAGGCATGTAGGTAGGAATAGCGGTCAGTAGGTTTCCGGTATAGGGTGGTGTTTATGTGACCATCATTTATTAGCACTGTAGTATCCAGGAAGTGGATCTCTTGTGTGGACTGGACCAGGCTGAGGTTGATGGTGGGATGGAAATTGTTGAAATCATGGTGGAATTCCTCAAGGGCTTCTTTGTCATGGGTCCAGATGATGAAGATGTCATCAATGTAGCGCAAGTAGAGTAGGGGCGTTAGGAAACAAGAGCTGAGGAAGTGTTGTTCTAAGTCAGCCATACAAATGTTGGCATACTGTGGGGCCATGCGGGTACCCATAGCAGTGCCGCTGATCTGAAGGTATACATTGTCCCCAAATGTAAAGTAGTTATGGGTAAGGACAAAGTCACAAAGTTCAGCCACCAGGTTAGCCGTGATATTATCGGGGATAGTGTTCTTGACGGCTTGTAGTCCATCTTTGTGTGGAATGTTGGTGTAGAGGGCTTCTACATCCATAGTGGCCAGGATGGTGTTATCAGGAAGATCACCAATGGATTGTAGTTTCCTCAGGAAGTCAGTGGTGTCTCAAAGGTAGCTGGGAGTGCTGGTAGCGTAGGGCCTGAGGAGGGAGTCTACATAGCCAGACAATCCTGCTGTCAGGGTGCCAATGCCTGAGATGATGGGGCGCCCAGGATTTCCAGGTTTATGGATCTTGGGTAGTAGATAGAATATCCCAGGTCGGGGTTCCAGGGGTGTGTCTGTGCGGATTTGATCTTGTGCTTTTTCGGGGAGATTTATTGTTTATTACAACAATCTGTAACCCACTAACAACACCCCCCTCCCCCAGCTAACTTCCCCTCAATTCTTTTCTCCCCTATAATTGGGGGGTGTTAACAGGCCACTTCAACTTGAATGGTCCCTTGAAATATGTGTTAACTACTTATGCTAAACAATCCGTTCCACCTTGTATTTAGCTCTGAGTAGGTTTTCTGGACCTGAAGAAGAGCTCTGTGTAAGCTCAAAAGTTTGTCTCTCTCACCAACAGAAGTTGGTCCAAGATATTACCTCACCCACCTTGTCTCCCTCAACCGTGTAATCTAATCATTATCCCCAAGTGTTACTCAGCCATGGAGACCATGATTTCCCCTCACTACAAACCTCTGTTCAGACATTGAAGAGGAAATGCCTACCCTGTTTGCTATATGTTTAAGCTAAGCGGGGAGGGACTATTTGTGTGTCTGCCCCAAGGGAGTGGGCAGGATTGAGTGGCCATTTAGGAGCAAATGGCTGCTACTGAGGGGGCCATTTACTCCACAGGTCTGGAGCAAGACCTACTTACATGGTTTAGATCAGGCCATGTGTTACAGAGGCAACAGGGCCAGACACTAACTCTTACATATAATTTTTCATAGTTCTCTATAAACAGTGACTGTGTAATTAAACAGATGGAGAAACTTGGAAAGAGAGGTTACAGGACTTGCCCAAGGCCAAACAGTATATTGCAAAATTGGTCTTATTCCCAAATTATTTTCTGGGATTGATCTTAAAGCCGGGGCAGTTGGCATAGTTTTGCAGGGTAAACATAGCCATAGTGGCAGAGACAGGATTATACTCATATGAGTTCCTAGCTCATATGCCTATGCTCAATCCACTAGGTCTCCTTAGCCCTTTCACCATGACAGGCCAGACTGCAATGACTTTGACTCATCTACTTGTATCCACGGTCTGATTGTGACTATTAGAGCATTGCTCTTTCCTTGAACAATGGCTATGGCCTAACTACCAGGTACACGTCCCTTTTTTCAAATGCAAATGACAACTGTTGTCGGGCTCTGCTGGGTCACTTCTGTATGTTTCAGCCTGTGCTAGGATTGCTTAACATCCAGTGCTTGGAAATTGCACCCTCATCTTACATGTATTTTGGCAGCTGCCAGGTGGTCTTCATATGTTTCTAAAACACCATCTGCACTACAAACTTGTTAGTAATCAGAATGCACCAGATTTTCATGCCTTCCTTTCTTCTGCTGTTCAGACTTTCTCATAAGGGGAAGAAAGAATTTTGTGCCAACATGGCATTGCAGTAACAAGGGAAGAACATTCTGCTGTGGAACATGGTGACTGGCCCATTGCCAGGCACTGATGGCATATGGCAAGGGGGTTGGCTAATATTTTTAGCATTTTAGAGAACATGGGCCTGGTTCCATCCTCAGATATACAGGTATAACGCCAACTGACTTCAGTGATGTGAACATCGGTCTGACAGAACCAGGCACTAATTAACACATCTGTTCTGTGGATTAAAGAAATTATTCCCAATCATATATTTTTGTGTGTGTTAAAATATTTGGCTTGGGTTGTTGAAATGTTCAGCTGAATATTTTAAAAATACAGAAAGAAAAGTATAGCTAAAGACCTGATTAAATGTACGTATACCAGACTTTACAAGTAGGGATGGGCTAGAACTTGAAGAGTTCATAGAATAGATCTAAAATGATATGTGATATGTAAAGGAGTCAGAGAGGGTTCATACTGGTTGACTCTGATCTGAAGTGATTAGGAATCTGGAACTATTTTGGCTATGGTTCCAACATCAACATGTTCATAGTTAGCAGTTATACTGCAAGATCTAGGCTAGTTGTTAAAGAGATCTTTCCAGTTTGGTAGGGTGAACTGAACAAGAAATAGGAGTTTATCAGTAGATCTTAATAATATAATTATATTCACTGAAAGTACTAGAATGATTGAGCATTACTCCTACTGGATAACATTTATTAGTTATAGTGAGCTTTTCCAATAATTTGAACAATTTTCCAGCACTGTTGTAAATCTCTCTCTCTTTCACACACACACACACACACACACACACACTTTATGTCTGCTGTTAAAATCACATGCATCTTGTCTCTCAGCATATTAATTGTACACAAGGTATATTTGTGAAAATGTGCTGGGGTTATCTATCTCACAAGGTGGGATTTTCAAGGTGAAAAGAACTGAAGAACACACATCTTGCTGAAAGTCAGTCAGTGGAATTTGTGCTCTTAAATCATTTAGGTGCCTTCGAACATCCTTCCCACAGTGGTTTGCTTTACTTCATTCCGTCTCACAAGCAATTATACCTAACTTCCTGACAGTGGGCCAGACTGTGAAGCCCTTACTCATGCTAGTAAACACTCAAAAAGGTCCATTCTCATAAGCAAACTCAGGAAATGCAGGCTAGATGAAATTACTATAAGGTGAGTGCACAATTGGTAGAATGTCCAAACTCGAAGAGTAGTTATCAATGGTTCACTGTCAACCTGGGAGGGTGTATCCACTGGGATCAAGCAGGAGTCAATCCTAGGTCTGGTACTATTAAATATTTTCATTAATGACTTGGATAATGAAGTAGAGAGCATGTTTATAAAATGCAGATGACACTAAGTTGGGAGGGGATGCAAACACTTTGGAAGACAGAATTAAAATTCTAAATGACCTTGACAAATTAGAGAATTTGTCTGAAATCAACAAGATGAAATTCAATAAAGACAAGTGCAAAGAACTTCATTTAGGAAGGAAAAATCAAATGCCCAACTACAAAATGAAGAATAACTGGCAAGGTGGTAGTTCTGCAGTAAAGGATCTGGGAGTTATAGTGGATCACATATTGAATATGAGTCAACAACATGATGCAGTTGTGAAAAAGGCTAATATTATGGGGAGTATTAACAGGAGTATTGTATGTAAGATACCGTCGGTAACTGTCAAATTCTGCTCTGGACTAGTGAGGCTTCAGCTGGATTACTGTGTCCAATTCTGGGTGCCATACGTTAGGAAAGATCTGGATAAATTGGAGAGAGCCCAGGGCAAAGCTACAATATGATAAGAGGTTTAGAAAATCTAACCTATGAGGAAAGGTTAAAAATCTGGGCATACTTAGTCTTAAGAAAAGAAGTCAGAGGGCTGATAACAGTCCTTAAATATGTTAAGGGTGTTCTAAAAAGGACTCATCAATTGTTCTCCATGTCCACTGAAGGTGAGACAAGCAGTAATCTGCTTAATCTACTGCAAGGGAAATTTAAATTAGATATTAGGAAAAGCTTCCTAAGTATTATAAGTGTAGTTAAACTCTGGAATATGCTTCCAAGTGCAACTGTGAAATCCCCATCATTAGAGGTTTTTAAGAACAGGTTGGACAAACACCTGTCAGGGATGGTCTAGGTTTACTTTGTCCTGCCTCTTGAGGTCCCCATCAGCTCCACATTTCTACGATTGGAAGTGCTGACATGAGTAAGTGCTCAGCAGTAAGCATAGGATCTCCGTAATCTGGCCCACTAAATTCTACTGACCGAGAATCAGTCTGTCAAGAGAGTTTTTGGAATCCCATTGCTGGGTACATTTAAAACAAAATTGGACACTAGAAAATATACTGTAGCAACACAATAAGTGCTCATTGGGGGTAAATTAGATCATGTAATAGGTCCTTTCCAGCAGTAATTTCCATGATACTGTTTCTATCCAAACTAACATATCAGCAATTGCAGGCCAAAATTTTCAACCTGAGCACCTACAGTTTTTGGCCATATTTCTTAACTTCCCTCATTTAACTACTCAGTATTCTTAGCTCAGGAACAGCTCTGAAGGGTATAAGACCAAGTGGCATGTGCCCTTCCTCTGTCCTGTGTGTAAATATAAAGAATAAATATAGATGTGTCCTCCGGTAGCTCCATGTCCAGGTTGTTCTATCATCCCCATGAGCATAATGGCTCTACTTGAACATCCAATGGCTAGATATGTATCTTAAATCTCAATCATTCAGCAGTGATCCTTGGCTTTAGCAGCTGGATAGTTCTCTTCCCACAACTGCAGTTCTGTATATCCAGAACCTCTTCTCAGGATCAGTATCTGATCCATCATGATCTGGAGATTTCTTTTTTAAATTCTAGTTTTTCTACATACTGTGCTAAAGCTAATATCAAGCTGCCAAAACAGTTCTCTCTCTTTCTCTTTCTAATTGTCATAAGTCCCCGCTGAGGGCCACCCACATAACAATCTTCAAGCTCTAGTAGAATTTCTTCAGCTAACAGAATGATTCTCCATATTATCAGTCATAAGTGTAGACTATCTAGATATAAAGGGGTGTCTCTCTTAAAATACTAAATTAACTTTATTGTTCCCCATGTCAGTCTGAACACTTGTCTCTCCCTGCCAGCAGGCTGAGGAACTGTAACCCTAAGAAAGTGAATTGAGTATCTCTGTATCTTTACCTCCTATTAACTCCTAGCTCCTTACATTTTGAATTAAATTAAAATACATTGATTGATACTGGCATACTGCAAAAAAATCAGTATTTGACCCAAATCCCTTCAACATTTACATGTTCAAGTGTTACAATGGTTTCCTCTTGAGATCACAGATTAGATTTTGTATTCATTCAACCCAAAAAGCCACAATATTAATGGAATGCAAAAGTTAAGACTTGAACCCACAAATGTAAGGCAACTTAGATAAAATTGCCTCAGCCCATGTCCGTGCTCTGTGTCACGTGTAGGCATCATGACAACATCCTAGAGTATATGACACGTATCAACAGTCACGGGTAATAGGACATATGATTGGACAACTATTTCATTTGCAAATATGGTGCAACGCTGACAGACCAGGTGCCAGCTCTTGCCAATGCTGTTGGTGCCAGCTGAGCACTAGCAAATTCATAGCTGAAAACCAAACCAGCTCACCTGCATATTAGTATTGTTCAAGATAGGTATTAGACTTATCAGAATGTGTTTAGTCTCCATGGAATGCATGTAAGTTGCTGCATGCATTAATTTCACTTGTAATGTCTGTATCCCATGCTATAAGGTGATATATAAGATTTACTTTATAATTGTAAAAATGCTTGCTCTGAACCTGTGAACTCAGTCATGAGGAATGGTCTGGCACCCATCAAGGACTATCAAAACTAAATGGTCTGTTGTGGAGTACCACAATACAAAGACTTGGTTAATGGCCCTCTCACACCCACGAAGGTGATATGTACAAGAAAGCCTGTCCCATCTGTTTTAATGTTGGGAAAAGGGAATAAAACAGAGACATAAGAAAATGTTCTCTCTCTCTTGTCTATTTGGACTCTCACAGGGCTGCAGCTAAGAAACAGAATCAGAGATCCCCAGGGTCAACCTTTTAGGGGGTTATCCCTAAAAGATATTCAGTGCTGACTGATTACTACAACTCTGTCACCTTTTAAAACCATAGACTGTAACTCATTTGTGCATATGTTTGCCTGCTTTAACCTGTAAATAACTCTCTCATTTCTTTTTCCTAGTTAATAAATGCTTAATTAGTTTACCATAGGTTTGACTACAAGCATTGTCTTTGGTGTGAGATCTGAAGTACAAATTGACCTGGGGTAAGTGACTGATCTCTTGATCTCTTCAGGAAGCAACCTGAATATTTTGCGATCTTTGGTGTATGGCAACCCAACTATCACTAAGTCCATCTTGCCTGGGTGGCAAGAGAGACTGGAGTGCCCAAGGCAATTGTCTGTGACTCCATGGTAAGACTGTTATAATGCTTCAGGAATTCACATTTGTTAGATTGGGGTGCCTGCCCTGCTTTTTGATAAACTGCCCTGAGGTTGGCACTCATGGTTGTGAACCGCTCCAGACAGTGTGACATATGAAAGAAATTCCATATCAGATTTGTCCTGTCATAATGCACATGCACAAGAAGGCCAAATTAATTGTGTCTTGAGAAAGAAGAGGGAAACAGCATGAGGGAGAAGGGGGACAAAATCCCACACCACAGTAAAACCCAGCATAAAATTCTTCAGCCGTCTTTGCTTTGTCTGTTGTGTCATCTCCTGCTTTGTCAAACACAAAGTTAACGGTTGCCTTCCTCCCTGGTCTTCATTGTTCTCCTTTATCTCCCTGCTCTTCTTTTTGTTCTTGCAGTCATACACAGCCTAACAAGTTCTACAGCCCGAAGCTTTAGGCTTATAGCTTTAAGTTTATTTTCTCTCTTTCGGAGCATCTTGTCTATTCAGACACAATTTCAGATTTGTCAAATGTTCTTCAGATAAACTACTTTAGAAAGCAAATTTCAATCTGAATCCTTTTCCCTGTGATTAATAATGAGTTATTCTAACAGTCACTAACCCTCCCCAAGACTTTTGAATCAGTCTTATACTTCTGTCATTCTTATTCTTCAATCTGAAAGACAGAGATCAGCTCTGTTTCTTTTAAATGAGTATTTGACTTTTTGTTCTAGGGCCTAATTTAGTGTAGGGAGAAAGTAAAAGAGCAACATTCACTGAACCAAGTTCCTCTCTGAGCTACGTTTGTGTAAATCCAGAGCAACTCCAATATTTTCATTTAAATCCAGATTGGCACTACCAGAGAAATTGGGCTGCACCCTTTATGACAGGGATCTCAAACTCAAGTCACCACGAGGGCCACATGAGGACTAGTACATTGGCCCCAGGGCCGCATCACCGATACCTTTTCATATAAAGATACGAAAGCCCTCCCTCATGTCCCCTGCCCCCCTTCACCCTTTCCATGAGGCCCCGCCCCTTCCCTGCCCCCACTCCGCCCCCTCTCTGCCTCTATTCCAACCCCTTCCCCAAATCCCCGCCCCTGCCTTGTCTCCTCCCCTGAGTGCACGGCTCCCTGCTCCTCCCTCTCCCTCCTGGAAAGCGCTAAGGCAGTGGGAAGCACCTGGAGGTAGGCAGAGAAGCAGGGACTTGGCACACTGGGAGGGAGTGGGAGTGTCAGGTGAGGGGAGCTTGGGGCTGCAGCAAATAACAGCGCAGGCCGCATGTTTGAGACCCCTGCTTTATGACAAGCATTCCCATGAAAATATTAATCTCTGATGCGTGAAGAGCTATCTTTCCGGTGACATAAAGCCATCAGAGATTTTTCCACACCAGCTTTCTTGAATGATTATTGTTTATATTATGGTAGTGCTTAGGAACGACAATCAACTATCAGGGCCCTATTGTGCTAAGCACTGTACAGACAGCAAGCAAACAAGACAGTCAATGGCCCAGAGAGGTCACAATCTGCTCACAGTCTACAGTAACATCCTACCAACAAAAATGTGATTTTTATAAAACTAGCATGTGCTTTACACGTATTTATGACTTTATGTATTGAATCCATATATGAATATGAACGTGTCACCTTTCAAGTCATTACAGTCCAGGTGCTCACATAGCAAATAGTATAACTCTCATGTTTATATCTGTAAATAAACCCCATCTGTTCTTAATAAACCCATCAAAAATCATTAAAGAGAGTTAATCTGGTGGCGGTTGGTAACATTTGGAGGAGTCTTACATCTCAAAACACTGATGCAAAAGACCCCTGAGACAGCAAAAATAAATTCCAGGATATTATAAACACTAGGATTTTAGTATGCAGTGTAGTTGTAGCCATGTCAGTCCCAGGATATTAGAAAGACAAGGTGGGTGATGTAATATCTTTTATTGGAAGATATTTGGAAGTTGGTCCAATAAAAGATATTATGTCACACACCTTGTCTAGCTAGGATTTTAGCACATTCTTATGGAAAGCCAGCAGTTCTATTTCCTTTACTCTATCACTATTCAATGATCCTAGTGTTTTTTTAATCTGTATTTGTTCTACTTTCTCTTTAGATATCCCTCCAAACTTTTTTATCTTTATGTTTCTCATCATACCTCAGTTTTTTGGACAGGGACCACATCCTCACTTACTTATTTTGTAAAACTCACAAGTGTTGTGAAGCTAATTCCATTAATGTTTGTGAGATGCTCTAATGTTACAGTAATGGATGCTATAGAAATGCCTTACATACTTTTCTGTTTGCTCTGGAAAGCACCTAGAGTAGTTTTGAGAGCTGTAGAAATGAATAAATAAAATATCTGAATTAAAATGCGGCAAGAAAGTTTGCAAGAAATTTACATATCTTCTATGATGTTTTTATACCATAAATGTTCTTCTTAACTTAAGCAACACTTTTTACAAGTGCTTAGTCTATGGGTAAAAAATTTTCAAAAGCACCTAAGTCCCCTTTAATAATGGGACTTAGGTACCTCTAACATTTTTACCCTATATTTTATATGCTTTTACTATTTTAGTAAAAACATATTTTGAAACAATTCAGATAAGAGAATTTCAGAACTATTGTTTATGCACTCAATTTTTCTAATGTGTTGTCTCTTTTGCACCCCTCAATTGCACAGAAATATTACTTAAGTACCCATCTTTTTGTGTAATTCCATGTCCTAATTATGTAATTGTGTGTATTTAAACTAATTTCATAATTGGCATGCATATGTTAATTAAGGCCCATAATGATATGTTCATAAATAAACAAATTATTCTATGGGAAGGATTGTTCCAAACACAATTTTTTTTTATTTGCTGACCCAAAAATAACATGACCTGAGATATAACTGGAAAGTGTTACAAGGGAAGAGTTTAATATTTAAAGAGAAAGCGTCCTATTTAACATCCAACCTGTTACATAATGAAAAAGCAGTAGCATCTTCAGCAGTAAACAGTCCATGTTATAGTCAAAATATTTGGTATGCAAATACATGTAACTAAGAATCAACTATTAGGAGGTAGTTAGAGCCAGTGGGTAGGGTCCTGGCCTTAATTCTGTTCCTGTCTCTGCTGTGTGACTTTGGGCAAGGTATTGCATACCTCTGTAAAATGAGGAGAATCGTACTTTTCTTCCTTTACAAAGCACTCGGTGATCAATGTATGAAGGCCAGTATATAAGAGCGAAGTATTTTTAATTAAATACATTAACAAGCTTAGTATTTAGTTCTTTCTGTGAGAGCTATTCGGGAGCCTTCAGGAATTTTGACTGTACTGCAGCCTGCAAAACCACCCTCAGTATTTTCCCTCATAGCCAGAGTCCATCCCCTTCACTGATAGAACATTTCCCATTGCCCTGGCTTCAGGTCATTTATGGCTTAATCCCACAAGGGACGAAGGACACTGACACTTAAGCACATGCTGATCTTTAAGCACATGGGTAGAGCACTGGAAAGTGCTTAAGCTTTGCTAGGCCAATGCTAAAGTGCTCAACACCTTGCAGGAATAAGCCCTTTGGCTTAAGTAGTGCAGGATTCCCAGAATCCTGTTGCAGCGAGTAATAAGAATGCCTTCCTTAACTTCCCAAAAGGCATTTCTACACCTGTACAGGATGGCTCATCTTAGATAAGTGAGGTAAGGTGACTTGCTTTCTCCTAGTTTTTAGGATTATAATGTTTTCTACTTTTTTAAAAAAATTATTTTAGTGCCTCGAAGAAAAGGGCTTTTTAAAAATTATTTTGTTCTATTTGACTTGTGATAAAGGAGCATTATTTGAGGGGGAGGTTTCAACCTATAACAATTTCTGGAAGGTGTTCAGATACTATTGTGGTGGGCGTGACATAAGTATAGACCATGAACACAAAATATATGGACAGACATGCAGCCAGTCTTGGGGCCCAATCCTTTGGGGATTCTGAGTGCCTCAAGTATCTTTGGAAAGTCATATAAAACTGAAGAGAGATTAAACCTATAGGTTACAAACCAGTTGGGTCCCACAGAAGTTAATTTTTAAAAGTTATAGAATTTAATAGAGAATCATGACTTTTATAGATTAAACCCAACCTGGAGAAATTAGTAGAGGAATACATCTCTGCTTTAGAATACTATCGAATGGCTTAATAAATTACAGAGGAATTCCATATTTGATCATATCTGCAGTCCATTCTACCCTGGAATCTTATCTCTGACAGTAGCCAGTACTAGCTGTTTCCAAGAGCGGAGTTTGGGGCGGGGAGGGAGGGAGAACTAAATGAAAGACTATGGGAAAAAATCTTAGGCACCACATGTGCTGTTGGCTTTCCCACCCTGATCCAAGACACAGTCAACACACATTCATAAAGTCAAAATTCACCCCCTTCCTGATTTTTAGTTTTGTTATCAAAGACACTAATAACGATTTAAAAAATTCAGCCCAAACCTACTCCCTAGGCTCAGCTACTCCTCCATGAGGACGGGTCAGCCAAGACTCCTTGTTGCCCTGCAAACCAGTCCTCCATATCTTATATCCATGTTGTTAATGACCCCACCTGCTCTAATGAGTCAGGAGGAATCTATCATTAGCTCCCTGCAGGGTTCCAACGTCTGTTAAAAGCATGAGGTACTAATAGAAAAACCTTGCCACATTCATGTATGGACTCCAGTGAATTTCTGTTCTCAAAGAGAGTTGGAGCATAGAGCTAACCTTTCTACTGTTTTGTGCAATATGGAGCTAAACTGCAAAGAAAATTTGACCATTTTCTTCAACCTCCATCTTTACAAATGCCTACAGTGCTGTTGTACACAAAGCACCACCCGCCACCGCTACTGCTCTAGACATTTCTCCAGCAAAATCACATACTAACGATGCCTGTCTGGCTCAAAAGTACAAGGTCGTTCAGATACCTACTTTGCAAATCTACTCTTCCCCCAGGGCCTCCAAGAACAACCCACTAGGTTGTCAGAATAACAGCTCATCCCTTATGGCTTGGCAGGGGCACAGATATTCTGGGGAAAGGAGAAAAGACATCATTAAGTTAATTTGCATTTAAAAATACAGGTAATTTCCTTGTGCTTATAACAGAAATATTTTAATTCTCTTCAGTTCTACTGTTTGACAGTCTGAATATTTATTAGCAACTATTGGTTCTCCAGATGTGTAAGAGCAGATAATACAATATGGTTTTATCTCCATGTCAAATAATAATCCAATAAGGAGTTAAACTATGCACTGATCTCTGGACAATATGAAATTAACATTTGCCAAGGAAGACAAAAGGGTTATTTCCCTGACCAGGAAGGGTTTATGCAGGAGCAGATTAAATTTCATAATCCTAACACTGTGTAAATAAAATAAAAGTTAAGACACTGGTATGCTTTTCACTTTACTGAACTTTCCGTTTAAGGATTAATGCTAAGAAAACTTAAACCCAAAGAACAGGGTGAGAGTGGAGAACTGTCTTTTTGGTGTATTGTATTTATGTATTATAACATATAACCACATGAATTAAATGTGGCTATCATGGTTGATGTATAATATAAGCAGAGCTGGTACGCCTTAAATTAGGGTTACCTAACACTTTCCATTATAATACCAGGTGCCAGAGGGAGGGGAGAATAGGAGCAAAGGTGCAGGACAGACACAGACTAGGGGTAAGAGGGACGGATGGGTTTATAAGCATGAACGCACACTGCCCTTCAGAGGCTGAAATAGAACCCAATACTCCGGAGTCTCTACTCTACTGCTATCGGTGTTTCAACTCACCACTGATGGCTGGTTCCTATGGAAAATAACAGTCTATTACTCCTACATTATTCCACTTCCTGAGTCATAGAGATCTGTGCTGCGAATCTAGAAGCTCCAGTTCTATTGATGACTCCGGGGGGGAGAGTTACTGTGGTTCCACATGTTGGAAATTGGTTTTTTACAGTTTGCTTTTTTAAAAAAAAAAAATTAGAAAATTACATTTAAAAAGATGTTAAAAGAATGTGAAGGTTGCACAGTCAGGAAGTCACAAGTTAGGAAATATCAGAATTTAGGAAGTTAGAAAATGCCTGAACAACTGTTCCCTTGTGCATATACATTGTGTCAGTCTTTACTGACATGATCAGGTACTTTTTTTGACCCCTACCTTATTCAGGGCCCAGGATGGACCTGCTCAGAGAATAAATCAGGGTTGTGAAGTGCCTCAGACTGTTATCTGTAGGGCCACTGCCTTATTTGATGCAGAAGTTGAAAGGTGTGTATGCTATTTATGGGTACTGGGACAGGCAGGTCTAGCCCTGCTCAAAGTTAGAGGTCTGCCCCCTCAACTAAGGAGAAGGAACCAATAGGCACAGTCCAGAAAGGGAGTATATTGGACAACAAAAGAGAAAACGAGAACAGGAGTGAGGTCAAAGGTTAAAAATAAGGGATACAAACAGACATATCAAGCACAGAAACTCGGACAGAACCTGCTGCTCCTCAAAGGCATGTGAGGATGCAGTGGACAATGCCCAGAGGAACTCTGCCCAGAGACTTGATTCAAATGTGGGACCAGAAATAGGTCCCACAGTCACAGAATACCCCACGCCCCTAGCCAGCTTCCTTCTCCTGATGTGATGGATGCCCATCTCCTCTTCCAGGAGAAGGTTGATGAGGAGGTGCCACAACTTTGTGGGCCCATGGATGGGGTGTGCAAAATTTCAATAAGAGGTTCTGGAAGAGGGGCTTCAACCTGACACACCCTGCATAGATGTGTGCCAGGGTCTCCCTCTGGCCACTGCAGGGAATTGGCACCAGAGGAGTTGAAGAACTATGCCTTACAGCTCCATGGAAAAGCTGCCAATTAATATCCCCGGTGGACTGTAGAACCAGAGTGGAGTACAGATTGGCCTGGGTTCCTTTCCCTCCGCAGATGGCAACAGTTCCGGTCACTTAGTGTTGGGGCAGAATCTGAGAGCGACAAAGTGGATAGTAAAAAGCATGAGAGTGTACAGATGTTCTCTGGGCATGGTTTGGATGTGGACTGGCTGGATGTTGTGCAGCCAGCTCAGGTGGAAGGTCAAGGGCTGACAGGAAGACTTGTGAGACAAGGGCCCAATGACGAGTTCCAAAGGGCGGGGATGAAGGTTGGGCAGGGAGCACCTCCCACAGGACACACTTGAGGAAAGCGAGAGAAGCAGGAAGTAAGACTGCTTTCACCTCCTGGAGCACATGACCAGCGATGCACAGGGTGGGCAGCCCCATGCTCTGTGGCCAAGCACTGCAGGTCCACCCAGTCCCACCAATCATTCCAGGAGGTCTCAAAGTCTGGTGGTACCAGCCAGGACTGTCTTTTGGTGCACCAAGGGAGACTCAGCCATCTGCATACAGAGATGGGAGTTGTGTCACAGGGGTTCTGTGAGGAGGTCCCCCCTTTCAGCGGAGGCTATGGGCCTGATCACTGCAACTAGCTTCCAGATCCCGAGCAGGTCCTGGCAGAAGATCAGCAGCTCAAATAGGTCTCAGGGGAGAAGTTTCGGGTGGAGATAAAGGAGCTGCTGGTTGCATTGCACCCTCGAAGGTGGCAGAGGAAGGTGTGTGCCAGCATATTTCATGCGAGACTAACTGCGGCTTTCAGGAGTCTCTGAAGGCCAAAAGCATAGACGTGGCTATGGATTCAGATCAGGCTCTGCCTGCCCTCCCCAGGGGGAGGCTCAGGACACCCACAGAGACCCAGAGCATCCCCAGCCAGAAAAATTGCAGGATCTTCTTCTGGAGGCTCACCAGGTACCCATGGGCAGGATCAAGGTGTTAAACCAGTGCCAGAGTATGGAGAGGACCGGCTGGTTGAGCACCAAAGGTCTCCCTCAAAGAAAAAGGCTCTGGAGCAGCCCCACCAACCTCCACAACTGGTCAGCCATCCAGACCCCTAGACTGCCTCTATTATGCAGTAGGGAGGGATCAGTGGCAGAAAGGTACACTCCCAGATAGAGCAGTGGACCTGCCCCCCACCGAATAGGCCAGAACACTGGTGGGAGGGAGCTCACCTGCCACCCATCCTTGACCATCTGTCCAGAGATCTTGACCCAGTTGACAGCAGAGGAGATTGCCAAATAGATGGCTTGGAAAGTCACTACCAGCTTCATGTCTCCCAGGTCCTGGAGCATGAGAAGCACATTATCGGCATATGCCTACAGTACCACCCACAATTCCAGTTCCCAAAGCACCAGCTTTGTCATCCTCTTGCAGAAGAGATGGAAAAATGCCTTGATATCGATGGTATAGAGCTGGCGAGATAGCGAGTGGCCCTGATGTACCCCTCAATTGAAGGTGACAGGTTCAGTCAAGGCCCAGCTGAACTTGCCCAGACACTTCGCAGAGGCATACAGCACCTGGATAAACCCCCACAAAGCAGAGCCCAAAGCCAAATGTCCACCAAGTACCCATGAGATATTCATGATCCACCATCAAATGTCTTTTTTCAGTCCATAGACAGAAGGGCAAATGACAGACCAGCCCTACATGCTAGATGGAGTAGGTCCTGGACTAGATAGAGATTATCAAAGACAGTGAGGCCAAGGACCATGTAAGTCTGTTTGGGGTAGATTCAGTGGTGAGCTGGAGCCAGTTTGCACCAGTTCGCTAGAACCGGTTGTTAAATTTAGAAGCCCTTTTAGAACTGTTTGTTCCGCAAGGGACAACTGGTTCTAAAAGGGCTTCTAAATTTAACTGGCCAAAAGTGGCGCCTTAGGCGCCGACTCCACGGGTGCTCCAACCCTGGAGCACCCAAGGGGAAAATTTGATGGGTGCAGAGCACACCAGCAGCTCCCCGCCCCACCCCCGGCCCCAGCTCACCTCACCTCCGCTCTGCCTCCGCCTCCTCTCTGAATGCACCGCCCCACTCTGCTTCTCCGCCCCCCTCCCCCCCAGCTTCCCGCGAACCAGCTGTTCGCGCGGGAAGCCGGGGCAGGCTGAGAAGCAAGCGGCGGCTTCCCACTCAGGCCCAGGGAGGCAGAGCGGAGGTGAGCTGAGGCGGGGGTGGGGGGTGGGGGGGCGCGAGGAGGGCTGCCCATGCCGCAGCAGGTAACCCGGGGGGGGGGGCGGTGCAGGGGAACTGCTCCCCCCCCAGCTCACCTCCGCCACCCTCAGCCTGAGTGGGAAGCTGCGGCCTGCTTCTCAGCCCTCCCAGGCTTCCCACCAAACAGCTGATTCGCGGGAAGCTGGTGGGGGGGAGACGTGGAGAAGCAGAGCGGGGCCATGGGTTCAGGGGAGGAGGCGGAGCGGCGGTGAGCTGGGGCCAGGTGCGGAGAGCTGCCTGTGGGTGCTCTGCAGCCACCAAATTTTCCCCATGGGTGCTCCAGCCCTGAAGCACCCAGGGAGTCGGCGCCTATGGCGCCACTTTAGATGTGATCAGTGGGGGAGCAGCCACTCCCCCTGCTCCCCCCTAGCTACACTCCCCTGCCCCTATGAGCCAGAGGGACCTGCCGGATGCCCCAGGTAAGCACCGCTGGGACTCCCCACCTCGCCCCCGGCAGGTGCCTCTGGCTCTTAGGGGTGGGGTGGGCACCCACTACGGTGGCCCACAAGACCCTCCTGCCCAGTTCCGGGGTCAGTCAGGGGACAGGGTGGATGGGGCAGGGGTCCTGGGGGGGGCGTCAAGGAACACGGGGGATTGGATGGGGCAGAAGTCCCGGGGGGCAGAGGTGGACAACAACCCCCTCGTGGGGTGAGGAGGGAACCCGTTGTTAAGATTTTGGCAGCTCATTACTGGGTAGATTATGTCTACCAGCATGGACCCCAGCCACAGCAAGATGGTGTGCACTACAAATTTGTAGTCCATGCTGAGGAATGAAACTGCGTGCCAATTCCTTAGGTTGTGAAGGTCCCTCTTTTTAGGCAGCAGGGCAAACAAGGCCCACCTGCATGATATGGGGAGCACCATGTCCCCAAGGACTCAGCCAAATGGTGTCAAGGTCCAGGCTGATCGAACTTTATGGTCAGCCTGTCAATGCCTGGAGATTTGTTGGTGGGCATCAGATTAGAAGGCTTCTGAGAACTTGGCCAGAAAGAGAGAGAGGTTTCTCTAGCTGGTCCTGGTTGCCCATTCTGAGTGTAGAGAGTTCATCCCACAGGACCACACAGACATCAGCATCAGTCAGAATTGAGGAGGAGAGGATAGCGCAGAAGGGTCTGGCCCTTCCCCACATTTCCACGTCACCCATAAGAGGGAAGGGTGCCAATCTCTGCCAGGAAGCAGGTGATATGCTTTGTTGGCACACCTCTTTTTCTCCAGGGCATAGAAGAAGTGGGAGTCATCATCAATCTTCCAAAGAAGCTGGATGAGGGGTGTAACAAAGGCACTCAGGCTCCTTGGTCATCAAGGACCTGGAGCTCGTCCCACTTCTCCTAACACTTACTGCAAAGGGATGGCTCGCTGGTGCAAGAGATCAGGCACCTCTTCAGCTCCAAAACCTTATGCCTCAACTGCTCTGTTGCCACATCCATCCTCAGGCTGCCCCTGCCCCACTGGTTGTAGTCAAAGCAGAATTGCTGGGCATGTGCCTTCGCCACATCCACCTTCTCTTCACCGAGGGAAAGGTATACCTCTGCCAGGCCAGCCAGAACTCCCAGAACAACACTGCAAACCCCACATCCTCCAACAGGCTGTTATTGAAATGCCAGTAGGCTGGCCCTGGCAATGAGAATAAAATGGCCATCAGGTGGTGGTCCAAGCATGGGGCCATCCCGATGCAGGAGGCATGGGCCTGCAAGATGTTAAATCAAGTTAAATCACAGTCCATCCAGGAATGGCATGACCTGGTGTCCTTTACCTGGACATAAACTGGAGGTGATAGAGACATCCAGGTGGTAGTCATGCCGAACCTCCACCTGAGAGTGTTGGTTGACAATCTCCCTGAAGAGGTTCATGGCAGCCTGTCACGCCTCTCTTCCACGGCAGTCCCATGCATCCAGGGTAGTATTAAAATCCCCACCCAGGAGCAGGCACTCATGGAAATCCAGAGTGCCAAGAAAGGTGGATGCCTACCTATAGAACTTCACCCACTCTGGATCCAATATCAGGGCACAGATGTTAACCAGGTAAAGAATCAACCCCGTCACACAGACCTGGAGGTGCAGCAAGCATCCTGGCATGACCTTGGCAACCCCCAGCATATTGAGCAACAGGTCTGTAGATAAAGGGGTGGCCACCCCACCCAAGATCTCAGTGAAGTGGCTGAAATACACCCGATCCCCCCACTCTAGCTGGAACCGGCAGCTGGATCAGTGAGAGTCTCCTGCAGGAAGATCACAGAGTATGCCCCCACCAGAAGGAATGAAAGTACCTAGTACCTGTGGAGACTGACCATACAGCACCGGTGTTAAGTGATGTGAAGGCAGTTGGATTCATTGTGGGGGATTGAGTATCCTGGGCTGGGAGTGCTGCCCATCCCTGCAGAGCCACAAAGCAACCTATGGTCGATCCCAAATGCAATCAGGGAATAGTGGAAGCTGCGAGCCCACTGGAAGGCTGCAGCATCCTGTTTCCTAGTGCCCTTGCTTTCCCCCATCAAGGCCCTCATTGTCTAGGGGACAAGATTAAAATCCCCCCACTGCTAGAGAGTGAACTGCACCATCCCTCTGGAGACATTCATATCTGCTATGAACTGGCACAGCCCATCCTGCAGCGCAGTGGAGGCCAAGAGCTCCGTAACCTTAACCAAGCCCACGGATTCCCAGTTGTTCTCTAGCTGGGCTCTGTCAACATCCCCACGGCCTTTGGGCAGGGACACATGTACCATTCCCTCAGTGGTAGCAGAACCACAGCACAGCACATCCACACTGCATTATCCCCCTTGTCTCCTGACACAGGAGGGAGCTGTGGAGGGAGCATAGCAACCCCCAGTGGAGTAAGGAAGGGAAATACAAATAAGGCCTCCCAAGAAAGAAGAAAACACCACCTCAGGGGCAGCATTAGCATAGGAGGTAGAAGTGGAGGGATCAGGAGTGAGATTGGTGTCCCAAGCGGCTGAGCTACAGGGGGGCAGCACCACCTCACCAGACACAAGGGTTGAATGGGCAGGTGTAGGGGGCCCCTCGATGACACCAGGCTTGCGCACCACAATGGTCTTGGTGCCTGCAGCATCAGATTGGGCACTGACTTGGTCGGGGTCCTCATGCTGCTCCAGGAACAATGGCCCTGTCTGAAGAGGGGGTGCCCCAGAAAGCTGTAAGCCCAGCTGCGTGGCACCAGCTGTTACCTCAGTGGGGTTGGCAGCCAGAAGCGCGGTGCGATCTGTAACCAGGCAGGTGGAAAGGGCAGGAAACACCCCAGACACAAAAACTAGGACCATCATCCTGGGCAATAAGCTGGGGAAAGCGAGGGGTGTTGTAGCAGATTCAGTGTCCAGATCAAGGCCCACTGGCAAAGGTTTGTCCTCAGCCTGGCTGCAGAGGTCAGATCAAGATCCTCCAACTCCTAGAAGATGGCCAAGAGGCCCCAGCCTGCCAAAAGGCTGTCCCCTCCCCATCAGTGACCAAGGCAAGTTCTACCTTGGTGCCAATAGAAGAAACAGGTTACAGAAAGGTGAGGGGGGCGGGTCTGTGAGGCCTTATCCATAAACGGCTCCATAAGGGAGACCATGTTACCTCCCTCAGCTGCCAGAACCATCTTGGCCAGCTTCACCTGCTAGATTTTTTCAGAGGGCACAGAAGCAGACCCAGAGATGGCCCCACTAGGTGCCTTATAGGAGGCCTCCTCCCCATCCTTGACAGGGAGGTGCTGGGCCCATGACTTACTAAGTTCCCCCTAAGCTGTGCGGCTGCACTGCAGTTATCAAGGGCCATGTAGGCGGGGAGAGGCGCCCCTCCCTCAGCCCGGCCCAATGAAGCCCTGCCTGTGCTGCCATGGTGGAGAAGAAACACCCCTCCCCCGAACCAGCCCAGCCCAGCTGGAGCTGCCATGGCCGGGGAGAGGTGCCCCTCCCGAAGCTGCCGCGGCCATGGCCATGGAGAGGTGCCTCTCACCCAGCTCCAAGCTACTGCAGCAAGAGAGGGCTGGGGGAAATCCTCTTTCCCCACTGCAGCCCCAGGGCAGCCTGCACCCCAAACCCCTCATCCCTGGCTCCACCCCAGAGCCCACATACCCAGCCGGAGCCCTCACCCTACCCCCCCAGCACCCCAACCCTCTGCCCCAGTCCTGAGCCCCCTCCCACGCACCAACCCCTCAGCCCCACCCAAGAGCCCGCACCCCCCGCCAGAGCCCCCACTTCCCACACCCCAACCCTCTGCCCCAGCCCTGAGCCTTCTACCGCACCCCTAACCCCTCATCCCTGGCCCCACCCCAGAGCCTGCACCCCTCACCAGAGCCCTCACCCCCATGCTTACTCTCTTCCCCAGTCCTGAGCCCCCTGACACACTCAGAACCCCTCGGCCCCACCCCCGCCACACATCACCTCCATATTGGTACACATAAAATTGTAATTGTTGGGGCTACTAAGTGCTTTAGTACACCAAAACCACTAGGGTTCGAGTTGCTTTCCAGTTGTACCACAACACAGCAGCAAGCACAGTAAGTGTGTTGTATTGTATCGATAGCCCGGGTGGATCCCAATAATCACTCAGACACATGGCTAAGTGAAAGGGTATTTTACCAGGGCTGGCGGGAAAGAGAAAGTTTAAAAATACCTAGGCAGAGAGACTTAAACAGTTATTGTTCAAAGTGAGCAACAGCAGTAAATGTTTGGTTCTCTGGGACAGTCGAATTGGGAGTCAGGGCTCTCTAGACCTAGTGCCTGGGATGCCATCTACAGTCCAGGTCTCTATTCAGGCAAATAGGAGTTTGCAGGTTTCCAAGCCAGGCTCAGCTGGGCTCTCACACTGTGTTCCCTGCCCAGTCATGGCTCTTCCAACACTGATCTGCACCTGTCTGTAATGTCTGGCAGTCGCTGTCTGTTCCACACATGGCTCCACATACAGTTCCTGGGGATTCCTCTCTGCATCTGACTTCTCTGTAGCTCTTGGCTTGCCATGCTGCCACTGCTTCCCCACAAGAGCTGATTACCTGACCACTTCCTGGTTCAGGACCGTTTGCCTTACCTAGCCTGAGGAAGGAAAATGCAATGGAGAGGAGACTGATCGAAGTTATAGTCCCCTGCTTAGCAGGTCCATCACAATTGGTATTGGCCATAAATTTATTCGCAAAAAGAAAAGGAGGACTTGTGGCACCTTAGAGACTAACCAATTTATTTGAGCATGAGCTTTCGTGAGCTACAGCCCACTTCATCAGATGCATCATTGCATCTGATGAAGTGGGCTGTAGCTCACGAAAGCTCATGCTCAAATAAATTGGTTAGTCTCTAAGGTGCCACAAGTCCTCCTTTTCTTTTTGCGAATACAGACTAACACGGCTGTTACTCTGAAACCCACAAATTTATTATAACTTCACCAGCAGAGATTTTTAAGGCTTCCTATCTGGATGGAGTTCTGTGGAACGATGTATATTGTACCAATGAAAAAATTAGAATTCAAAGCTCTATTTAAACTGTGTCCTGTGACAATGTTGTGTTCACTCTGTCTGTGATATATATATGGCTTCCATCACTGTAGTATCTGAGCCCCTCACAATCTTCAATGCACTGATCCTCACAACAACCCTGTGAGAAAGTAGTTTCATACCCATTTCACTGATGGGGAACTGAGGCAGAGAGAGACTGGCCCAAGATCACAAAGGAAGTCTGGGGCAGTGCAGGAAATTGAATCCAGCTTTCCTGAGTCTCAGCCTAGTGCCCCAACCAGCCTTCCTCCTGGTAGAAAACCTCAAGAGAGAACACAGGATAATGAAGCTTTTACTGGGGTAATGGTTCTCATTTGTAATTGTATTAGAGATGTCATTTTAGATATATGACATATGTATGACAACAGAATACATTTCTAATAGAGGGCCAGTCATCACTCAGCGTGTTGCCCAATTAAGGACTACAGGATTTGGCCCACTCTATATTCAGCCCAGCTTCATCTTATAAATATCATTTAAAAACTGCAACTTCTGAATAACAAGAAGTTCTCAAGCAAATGGGATGAAATTCACAGCAGCAGAACACACAATATTTAGATGTAATATTAGCTCCATCAGGAAAGCAAATTCTGAAAGTTAACAAAAATTGATGAATGCTTCCTGACCGTAAGTGTTTGTAATTTTTTGCACTATACCAATGTGGAATAAGTTAACTACATGAACACCAGTTTCTCCTTTACAACTGCTGTTACTATTCTAACAGCATTATCAGCCTCACACATGTTTACCTCAGGGATATTTAGCCAGCCATAATTGACTTTTGCACAAAAACAAAGCTGCAAGCAAGGTTTAATCCATTTGGGTCTGATTTTTCACCAAAAATAATTAACTATTTAAGAGAATTTTTACAAGATCAAATATGAAAATCATAGATTAGGATTAACCTGTTCAGTCTTTCCAGTTTATATTTTTCTCTGTGTTTCTCATAATTAGCAAATCTTTAAATATACAGCGCTGTATAATTTAAGACAGTACAAATAAACAAAGCATTCAGGGTTTGCACTTCCAATACCAATACTGATTTAATTGATATTTAATCATGTCACGGTACATCACCAGGGTATAGCTTAATAAATACATCATCGCTATACTAACATCAAACCACATTTCAGCTGACAAAGTTAATACTACCTAACTGAGACTGTAAACACATGATGTGCATAGTAGTTCATCACAGGATAAAAATCTGTTGTAGAGTTGTCAGTATAGTTAATTCTATATTTAAAGATTTTCCTCATTGCAGGTATCTCATTAGTACTCTTGGTTTTTTACATATGCATTGAATACTAGGTAGTGCTTGTCACAGTTTCAGGGTAACTACTTTTCTATCTCCCTCTCTGTGGTCCACTTCAAGAGTTCCCAGTCAGGTCTCAGGTTATAAACCATCACCGGTCTCTGGGTATGGACCTTTGTCCTGCTCCCTTCTAACCAGGGCGTTTTAAGGCTGCACAGCTCCCTGCCTTATATTGTGCTATCATAGCAAGTGAGTCTACTTAAAGGCCAGCTTGTGCTTTGCTTTCTCTCTGAGGGCTACAGTGTATTGCCAGCAGTTACAAGTCACCACACGGCTCCTCCTAAGCAAGCACATTTATTCTTAAGGTAAAAGCATTATGGAAAAAAACAATTAAAATAATAAACCGATTTAAACACACTAACCATACCAGGAGCCACCCTGTAGTCAAATGGGGCCCTAGAATGTCAAAGTCTTTCCAACCCTTCCTTAAGGTTTGGGGCATTTGGACAGAATGTCCTGTCCATTTGCTGGATCAAAAAGAAGGCCCTGAGTCAGTTTAAACCAGCCTTTTTATATCATATTCTCTTTCTTTGTCTCCTAGTCTCTTGAAACCCAGCTTGAACCAGTATATGTAAGCCAATCCAGGGCTGGTACCTCTATAGATTTTTTCAGTCTCTGTGAGTCACCTTTAATCACCTCTCACTCTTTTTAGTTCCTGTAGGAGTTCTGGTAACCATCCCCCCGGAATAGAACACAGTGATACATAAACCATTCATAGAGTTAATACAGTATAGTCCCCATGTAATTGTAGTATCTGTCACAGTGCTGCACAGAGGACCCGGATTTAGAAGACTTGGGGTAAAATCCTAACTTTATTTAAATCAATCACAAAATTGCCATTGGCTTCAATGGGATTTGGATTTCACCTCTGGATTTTATTCCTGACTCTGTCAATTGATTCATTGTCTGACCATGGGCAAGACACTTAATTTCTCTGTTCCTTAAATGATTTCTAGAAGATTCTCTGAACCACGCTATGAAGTATCTCTAATCTCTGTTCACGAGAAGTTGGGAATGGGAGACAGGGGATTGATCACTTGATGATTATCTGTTCTGTTCATTCCCTCTGAAGCACCTGGCATTGGCCATTGTTGGAAGACAGGATACTGGGCTAGATGGACCATTGGTCTGACCCAATATGGCAGTTCTTATGTTGTTCAGATCTCACGGTCCCTTCTGGCCTTAAGTTCCATGACTATATTTTTTAATTTCTCTATCTGTAAAATGGTGATAATTAGGTTCACCCTTGTAAAATGCTTTGTATTCTATGGATGAAAGACATTATACAAGTGGTAAGTACATTGTTTAATGTTATTATCTATATTTTATATAAAATGTATACCTTGGTCCCCTGTTTCTGTTGTTTTCCTGCAAGGGTGAAACTAAAGCTCTAGCCCTGAAAACACTTAAAGTACATAGATAGTCGCATGATTAATATTAAGCATGTTCTTAAAGAAGACTGGGCCTGAGAATACAGAGGAAATTGAGAAGCTGACCATCCAGAGTGCTGCCAAATGAAGAAAAGAAAGAAAGAAACTACTAGATAGACAGATAGATTACATGATTTCCATTTTTACCAGTTATTATAGCTATTGTAATAGGTACAAACATTTCAGACAAACATAATTTTCATGTTGAAGACATCCCTATAAAATCTGACTGGGGTCCTGGGATGTGTGGATTTCCCATGGACAGCCTTATGACATTACTGCTGGGCTTAACAGAACACACAAGGCTGGAAAGCTTGGGCAAAATTTGTAGAGACAGTAAGGTTTGTTGCCTTTTAAAAAAACAAAACAAAAACCAATGAACGCATAAAAACTTACCAGGAAGTCATGAGTAACAGATCGTCACAAGTATGAGTAAAGGTATAAAATATTAGTCCTGGTCTTTTTCTAGTAGCCAAGACTTTATCAAATCTTGTATTTTAGTATTTTGTAACTATACAGAAAATGAATCCTTGCCCAGTTGAAGTCAATGGAAAAATTCCCACTGACTTCAGTGGGTCCAGAGTATCACTGAAAGTGTGATGAAGGGAGATCTTCAACAGTCAAATAATAGGGTTGGTAGATATGGGTACTGTTTCTTAAGGAAAGGAGATAAGTGGAGGCAAAAGAGGAATGTTAAAGGCTCATAACAAATCCAGAAAAGTCCTCTGGTTGATCCAGAAACAGAAAACCTATTCGCAAAAAGAAAAGGAATACTTGTGGCACCTTAGAGACTAACCAATTTATTAGAGCATAAGCTTTCGTGTAGCTCACGAAAGCTTATGCTCTAATAAATTGGTTAGTCTCTAAGGTGCCACAAGTACTCCTTTTCTTTTTGCGAATACAGACTAACACGGCTGTTACTCAGAAAACCTATTGAGACCTCTTGGCAACAATGCGATTGGGCAGTGTACAAGATGTCAAAGAAATAAAGCTGTCGCTCATAGATACAGATCCAAAGTTGGTGATTAGTATGGCTAGGGATCTCTGTAAAAATGTTAGTTCTAATAACACATGCAATTTCAATACAGAATAAACCTATACATTCAATAGCGGATCAAGCCCAGCAAAGAAAACATTGTTAGATTGCACAGCTGTGTTTGACTGCACCCTGAAGTGATTGGGAGTTTCAAAACAGTAATACTTAATAAATGAAAATAAGACAATGCTCTTGTGCAAGATGTATTCACTAATAGCAACATTAAATCCTTTGATCAATGTAAATTAAAACCACAGTCGCAGAATTCATTTTTTTCCCCTCTGCAGACAAATCTTTAATGTCTTTCATCATAAAGACCTGGTGCTTTGTGCTGAAAACTCGAGCAGGTTTTCTTTTAGTCCTCCAGAAAATTAGATCATCATGATAAACAGAGATGGAAAAGACACACTACAAAAGATCATAAAGACTATCTCCTTGTAAGGGTGCAAAACAGTCTTCATACAGAGGACTCATCAAATAATAAGTGGATACCAAAAGAGATCTTAGCTAAGAGGCTGAAACAGTTCAGTCCAAACCTCATACAAACTTCACAGCATCAGCCATGAGGAGGTGAACTGAAATGGAATTAAGAAGATTTATTATTACATGTATAGAATTGTAAGAAAATACAAAAGGGAGTATATTTTCCCCCTTAATCCTTCTACTATGGTTATATGCCATAGAATACTTGTGTATCACTTACAGCAAAAGATACCAGAGCTGGCTGGAAAATTATTTTCCCCCCATAGAATATTTTTAGTTTTTGGCAAAAAAAAAATCTGAAATATTTCAGCCATAAACTAAAATATTTAATGTGAAAAACAAAATATTTTTATTCTGAAATGCCACTCCAGAGCATCATGGGAGCTGAAGTTCAAATGCCTGATGCTCCCATTTTCCTCCGAAGGATGGACTCATCTCCCATGATGCACCATTCTTGGTGAGGGAAAACGGTGCCTCATTGATATTTTTGGCTTGGTAGCATTCAGTTTTTGACAAAATACTAAAAATTTCCATGGAAAGCAAACCCTTTTTGCAAAAAAAAAAAAAATGTTTTGTTGCAAACCCATTTTTCTGTTGAAAACAGTTATGATGGAAATTTTTGACCAACCCTAAAATCTGCTTAATTTGTCAAGGACACAAGCTATACCCAGAAGACTTACTTAATTAATTCTGGTTCTTTCCCATGCTGTGTAATTATTAGGCCCAGATCCCAAAGCAGATGTTGATTGCTCTATAGAACATAGTCCCTTTTTATTCTAAAATATTCTATGGCTGTTTAGCCACTTGGAAAAGGTCTAAATTCTTAGATGTTTAAAAATTTAAGGACTAGTTGGTTTCCAGGTTTTTGTGGGGGTAATGTGGCATGCTGAGTCTTAATTTATTCACTTTAATTTAAGGTTTTGCATGCCAATAATACATTTTAACATTTTTAGAAGGTCTCGCTCTATAAGTCTATATATTATATAACTAAACTATTGTCGTATGTAAACAAAGTTTTCAAAATGTTTAAGAAACTTCATTTAAAATTAAATTAAAAAGCTGATCTTACACCACCGGCCCGCTCAGCCCGTTGCCGGCCTGGGGTTCCGTTCACCTAGGCCAGCAGCAGGCTGAGCGGGGCCTGCAGCCGGGATCCCGGCTGGCAAGGGGCTGGCAGCCAGAACCCCAGACCGGCAGTGGGCTGAGCAGCTCAGCCCGCTGCCGCTCAGCCCACTGCTGGTTTGGGGTTCTGTCTGCCAGCTCCTCCCAGCCAGGGTCTCGGCCCTGTCCACATAGAGTAGGTACCTACCTTCTCCCTGGTTCTACCATTCTCTTCCTCTAGCTGCACTGAGATGAGGGTGGGAGTGCACTGAGAACAGGGCTGGGGGTGAAGGAGCAGGTTGGGGTGCAGGGTCTGGCCAAGAGCTAGAATGAGGGAGGGGGCTCAGGGTTGAGGCAGGAGGTTTGGGTGTGGAGCACTTACCTGGGGAGCTCCCATTTGGTGTGAGGGTTGCAGGTGGGAATGCGGGGTGTGTGTGTGCAGGAGCTCCCATTTGGTGCTCAGGGCAGGGGGCGGGGTGTGTGTGGGAGGGGTGCCAGAGTCAGGGCTGGGGTTGTGGGGGGGTTCAGGGGTGAGGGCAGAGGGCTGGGTGTATGTGAGAAGGGTTCAGGGGTCAGGGCAGGGGGGGTGTGAGGGGATGCAGGAGTTAGGACAGAGGGCTGGGGGTGTGGGCTGGAGTCGTGGGGGTGCTCCCAGCCCCCTGCCCAGAGCGGCTCACAGCAGGGGGCTGGAGGGGATATGCCTTGATACCACCCCCCTCCCCAAGGTCCCCGGAGCAGAGAGCGCACTGCAGCTCCACTTCTCCCCCTCCCGCGCAAGGGCCATCAGCTGATCGGCAGCAGGGAGGGAGAGGAGGAGGGGGCAGGATCCCAGCACACTGGGGGAAGAGGCAGAGGAGGGGGAAGCTTGCTTGTCCTGCAAGGAGAGAGCGGTGGGCAGGGGGGTGGAAAAGAGTGGGCCGGGCAGGAATTTTAATGGCAGGCTGCTGTCTGCCGGGGTCTGGCAGACAGCAGCGTGCCATTAAAAATTGGCTCACATGCTGTCTTTGGCATGTGTGCCATAGGTTGCCAACCCCTGAGGATGAATGGACAATCACTAGCAGCCAGCATGGATTTACCAAGAACAAATCATGCCAAACCAGCTTGATTTCCTTCTTTGGCAGGGTAACAGGTTTGGAGGATAGGGGGAATGTGGTGGTCAGAATACACCTGGAGTACAGCATGGCTTTGGATACGATCCCACACGACATTCTGATAAGTAACCTGGAGAAATGCAGGCTCGGCAGAACTACCATTAAGTGGATACAAAATTGGTTAAATAACGGCAAACAAAGAGTAACTATTAATGGAATGTTGTCAGATTAGAGGGAGGTTTAAAATGGGGTTCCACAGGGATCTGTTCTGGGTCCGGTGTTGTTTAACATCTTTATTAATGACCTGGGTGTCGATATA
Source organism: Lepidochelys olivacea (assembly GCF_965140295.1). Classification (NCBI taxonomy): domain Eukaryota; kingdom Metazoa; phylum Chordata; order Testudines; family Cheloniidae; genus Lepidochelys; species Lepidochelys olivacea. Next base: position 36,336,098 of record NC_140413.1, on the reverse strand, counting down.
GAGAGCAAACTGATCAAATCTGCAGATGACACAAAGCTAAGGGGGGGGGGACACTTTGGAGGATAGAGCTACGATTCAGAACGATCTGGATAAATGGAAGAACTGGGCTATGGATAACAAAATGGAATTTAACAAAGACAAATGCAAGGTGCTGCACTTTGGAAAGAAAAACCAAATGCACAAATACAGAATGGGGAATAACTAGCTTGGCAGCAGCAGTACTGACAAGGATCTGGGAGCTGTGGTGGATCAAAACCTCAACATGAGTCAGCAGTGTGATGCTACTGGGAAGAAAGAAAAAAAAAGCAAATGCAATTTTAGGTTACATTAACAGAGGCACAGCACGCAAGTCACAGGAGGTAATAGTATCGCTCTACTCAGGACTGGTTAGGCCTCAGCTACAGTATTGTGTCCAGTTTTGATCATCAATGTATAGAAAGGATGTGGAGAAACTGGAAAAGATACAGAGGCGAGTGACAAAGATGATCAAAGGGACAAAACCAAGTCATATGAGCAAAGGCTGAAGGAACTGGGTATGCTTAGTTTGGAAAAGAGGAGATTGAAGGAGGACATGATAGCGGTCTTCAAATACTTGAAAAGTTGCCATAAAAATGGCGAAAAGTTGTTCTCTCTTGCCACAGAGGGCAGGACAAGAGGCAATGGGTTCAAACTACAGCATAGCAGATTTAGATTAAATCTCAGAAAAACTTTCCTAACTTTAAGAACAGTAGGACAATGGAACAGACTGCCTAGGGAAGTTGTGAAAGCTCCTTCACTGAAGGTTTTAAAAATGAAGTTGGATAACCATCTGTCTGGGATGGTTTAGACAAATCCTGCATCTTGGCAGGGGGTTAGACTAAATGAACCTTGCGGTCCCTTCTAACCCTATGATTCTAAAGCCAGATCCAGGAGGTGTTGCGGTCCAAATACAAGACAGAACAAGGCTTTAAGCAAGCAAGCAGGCTGGTCTGCCGACGGGCTGGGCCGCCTGTCAGCTTTCCACCCTCTCCTTTATTCTTTCTCTCCCCCCGCGCAAATATCCAACAGATAAAAGGAATACACTGGCTTTGTTTAATATTCTTATTTACCAATTTCTATCTACTGCATTCCTTGCTCTCGGGCCTTGAGCCCAGTCCTGGGAGGCTTCCCACGGTTCATGTGATCTGGGCAAGATTCCAAGGTTCATGCCCTTGAGAGGAGCCATGTGTGCACTGCTCCTACACAACACTCTGGGTGTGCCCTGAATGTTGCCAAGTGCATGAACCCCGTATGAATCCTACATCCCCTCCTTTTTTGTTTATTTGTGCTCGGCCATCTCATGGTAGCCATCAATTTGCTTTTGCAAGCCATTAACTCCCAGACAGACAAGGTCATAACTCGTGGAGCCTGCCAGGGTGGGTCTCGACAAAGCCTTAACAAAAAGGAAATACATTGCACACAGCAACAGCAAAAAATAAGCCCAAGAAGGTAAAGTGTAGTTGGCCGGACCCCAATTAGCCATGCTAGAGTACTGGGAAGAGAGGTTCGCGTAAGCAGCAAGCATCATCTCATTCCCTATTTCCTCAGGGTGACAACATACTGGAATAAGGCACATACCTAACAATTCTTCAGCTGCTACAAAATCGGATAAACAAAAGTGGGTAACATTTGCTATTGAAGCCAATCTTTCCCATAGGTTATATGTCATTCGGGCCCATAACGGAGGAGGCGCTCCCGAGTCAACCCCTACAGGAAATAGCAGGCACATAAGGCACACAATCAATACAGAATTATCAGTGATTTGGGCAAGAATGGCCACAAACAGAGTATCAGGAGTCTCTGGCTGTTGGTTTGCTGCCAGTCTTTGTTGAGCCGCGGCGACCAATGCTTTTACTGCTCCCCAAGTCACGGGCTGGCTTGGGACGCTACGTCTCCTCCGTCTCTGTCCCGCCATTGTCGACCTGGGAGGCAACGCATTCTCCTCCAAGGTCAGCTGAAACTCCGGTATGGGGTTTGACAGCCCCTGGTGCCACACCATGCTGTTTCAGTGCCGGTCGCACACACCGGGCCGGAACCCACAACGGTCCTGCAGGGAGAGACACAGCAGCATATCCCCGACCCCAAGTAATTAAAGGTACTGGGCCCAACAATTGCGGATCGGGCAGCTGACGGTAATAGACATACGGTCTTTCCAGTACCTCGGATTTATGAAAATGCCAATCTGTGGGGGTCTGCTGATCTTTATTCAGTGTTAAAATATTTAAAGTAAACAAAAGGACATGCAATTGTTGTTGAATGTCTCCTAAGGTTCGGAGATGCAGCTCCCCTTGTTTTAATTGTTTGTCAAGCAAGGTTTTTAGCGTGTGATTTGCACGTTCAACAATATCTTGGCCTTTGGAATTATAAGGGATCCCGTGTTTGAGACGGACGTCCCATTGGGCACAAAAGGTGGAGAGGGCTGTGGAGCAATAGGCTGCAGCATTATCCGTTTTTATCTGGCTCGGGCGACCCATAACAGCAAAACAGGCTAGCAAGTGGTGAATAACTTTGGGAGTGGCTTCCCCACGCTGTGGGGTCGTCCAGAGAAATCCAGAATAGGTATCAATGGAGACATGTAAGAATGAATAGGGGTGGAATTGTGGCATGTGAGTGACATCCATTTGCCACAGCTGATTTGCTGCGGTACCTCTGGGGTTAACAGCATAAGAAAAGGTAGGGGCAGCAGTGGCACAGTGGGGGCAGGAACGAACAATAGAACATGCATGATCAGCAGGAATGTGAAATTTTTGGGCCAAAACAGAGGCAGACTGATGAAAAAAGGAACGGCTTTTGATGGGGTCAGAAAAAAGGGAATTTACCTGACCACGTAATGCGCGATCAGCATGCGCATTGCCCTCAGTGAGTATCCCAGGCAGACGTGTATGACTGCGAATATGAGCAACAAAATAAGGGAAATTACGAGTGGTGATGAGATACTATAAGGACAAAAACAGGTGAAGAAGGTCCGCATCGACCTGAGGGGTAATGAGGGCAAGGGGTAAACGATCAATTACCTGATAAACATAATGGGTGTCCACAATTAAATTAAAGGGACAATCAACAAAAAATTGAAAGGCCAAAATAACAGCAGCCAGTTCTGAGCGCTGCGCGGAACACTGAGGCAGCGTAAAACGAGAATGCCAAAGAGGGGGGGTCACCTAATTGATAGGTGACAACACCGCGATGTGGAGAGCCATCAGTAAAAAGAGTGATAGCTGAAACAATAGGTTGAGAGCGGCTAAGACAATGTACGATTAGTGGCACCTTTTGTGTGATCACCAACCGAGGATCTTTTCGGGGATTATAAGAAATCTCTCCCACATAATCACAAAAAGCAACCTGCCAGGCCAAGGAGGTGTGGTACCAGAAATCAAATTCACTACGTGATAAGGGGAAAACAATGGCAACTAAATCAGTGCCCGTGAGTTGCACTGCACGGTGGCGGGCTTTACGAACAAGGTCGGAGAGGGCGTCTAAATAAGGATAAATGTTCCGAGGAGGAGTGGAAGACAAATATATCCACTCTATAATAGAGACGGCTGTGTCTGTATGAGGTACAAACAGAGCCACAGTAGGCGTATGAGGGGTGGCAAGGAGAACTAACCGCAGGGGACGAACCTCAGTGAGTCTATCCACAAACTGCTGACTCAACACTGCATTGATCTGTTGAATGCAGGAAATGTGCTCCTCAGTGATGGCAATAACTGCGCCCGGTGCCCGAGCTCCACGTAGGAGCTCGAACAACGGCTGCAGCATCGATGTGGGGAGACGGAAGTAGGGTCGAATCCAATTTAAGTGACCCAAAATTTGTTGCAATTTAACAAGGGTTAGGGGTGGGGTAGGACCACTTCCGGGTAAACAGGGGCAGCATAGGTTTGTAAAACCTTATGCCCGAGATATTGGTAGGGATAAGAGCGTTGGATTTTTTCTGGTGCCACTAACAGGCCATTTTGGCCAAGAATCTGAGACAAATATTCAAGCTGTTGTGCCGTGACCTGGGGACCACTAAGCAAAATATCATCCATATAATGGTAGACCTTTAGTGTGGGGTGTCGGGCACAAAAAGGGGCGAGAGCCCGATCCACAAAAAATTGACACAAGGTTGGACTATTTTGCATTCTCTGGGGCAAGACCTTCCACTGATACCTTTGAGAGGGTCACTGATTATTATATTCTGGCACCGTAAATGCGAATTTTTCACAATCTTGTGGGCAAAGGGGGATTGTGAAAAAACAATCTTTTAAATCTAACACATAAAGCTGATTGGTTTGAGGAATTAAATTCGGGTTTGGCAACCCAAACTGCAAGGGGCCCATGGGTTGGATGCATTTATTTATTTCCCTTAAATCGTGTAACAGCCTCCATGCACCAGATTTTTTCTTAATAACGAACACCGGGTTGTTCCAAGGACAGTGGAGCTCTCCATGCACTGTGCATGCAAATATTGTTGCGCAAGCGAATGAAGCACTTTCAGCTTTTCTAGGGGGAGGGGCCACTGGTCAATCCATACAGGCTCTAAGGATTGCCATACCAATGGTAATGCGGAGGGCAAGGTGGGTGGGGGAGGGGTTTGGGCCATTATATATTAATATCGAGGGTGGTGTCCAGCTTTACAAGTAAGTCACGGCCCCAAATATTGAGGTGGATAGGGAACACAAAAGGGCGGATCGTAGCAGGGGCACGGCCTCCTGGTTTAGAGACCGTGACCCAAGACAAACTTTGGCGCCCGGGTTTGCTAGCCCCGATCCCCCACAACTCTTTAGAAGGAACTGTTGGCCAACTGACGGGCCAGTCCTGATCACGAATCACCGTAACGTCAGCTCCAGTGTCCACCAGCCCTGTGAAAGGAAAATTATTTAAAAGAAGTGTTAACTGAGGTTTCGAGGGGCGGAGCGACATTGTTAGAGCAACAAGTTGAGAGGACGTGTTGTGAGGCGGCGACTGAGACAGCGTCTATCGAAAGCCGCCTCCGCCCTGGGCTCGATCCTCTGCGGCTGGCACCTGATAGGGGACTAAAATCAATTGTGCAATTGACCGTCCATGCGGGAGTGACTGCGGAAGATGGGTCCACACCTGAACCTTAATAATGCCGGTGTAATCAGCGTCAATGACCCCTGGGATGACAAAAAAACCCTGTTTCCCAGCGTGTGAGCGAGGGAGAACCAGACCCACAAATCCGGCAGGAAGAGGTCCCATCACCTGTGTAGGTATGGTGCAAACCTCCCCCCAGCAACTGAAAGTCTGCGTCCTCCTGCATAATCAAATCAAGCCCTGCACTTCCGGCAGTCGCCGCCCTCATGGAGTCTATGGATTTTAAGGCACAGGAACAGTTGTCTGAGTGGGGAACACCCCCGTTGGGCCCTGGGTTCGGGGGGGACCCGTCGTGCGGTTTCCCGACCCGCTACGACACTGATTAGCCCAGTGATAGCCCTTCCGACACTTGGGGCACTTCTTTGAGGGGCGGGCGGGCGGGCACTGTCGATGAGCGGCACTCCCGCTGAAAGTGACCCTCCTTACCACAGCGATAACATCACTTCCCCTCCTTCCCACTTTTCCGCAGGGCGACGGCCAGAACCCCAGCTTTATGTGCTTGTGTGCCGATGTTTTGACACGCCCACAGCATGTCCGACAGCTCTAGAACGCCAGCGGCTTGTGCCGCCTGGAGAGCACGGCGGCAATCCTCGTTCGCATTTTCAACCGCCATTTTTAACAGAATTTCCTGAGCTGCCGCAGGGCTATCCACCTGTCGGAGGATAGCCTCCTGCAATCTGTTGGTAAAATCCATAAAGGACTCTGATGCACCCTGACGGATACTGGCAAAGCTTTTGGTAGGCTTGCCTGAATCCGGGACCTTCCAGAAAGCATGCTGGGCGCAGGCGGAAATTATGGGGAAGACGGCCTGAGGGAGTTGAGACTGCATCTGAACGGTAGCAAACTGGCCCTCCCCTGCCAAGTGCTCATAAATGACACCTTGCTCTCTATATACCTGGGCTTGGCGTTCCGCCATCTGCCAATACTCACTAAGCCAAATAACATACTGACTGGGCGTCAGCATCATGTGCAACAGCGCTTTCCAGTCTTCCGGGACCAGGGTGTACCCAGTACCTAGCCCTTCAATGAGACCACGTACATACGTGCTAGTCAGGCCGAACTCACGAATCGCTTTCTTTACCTCTCGGATCACCGAGTAAGGCAAACTGACCCAGTTTGCAAGCTGGTTGCCCTGGCCATCATCCTGCCAGGTCACCGGGCAAACTGAGACCAGATCAGCTAATTCCTCTGCTGTAAGATCTGGGTGAGTCTTCGCTACATGAACCATTTGTTGCACCAGTGAAAGTCCCTGAGCAGACGTGGATGACCCCTGGGGGGCCCCAGAGCATGGGGCCCTACGCGGGGACGGTGACCACTCACCGGCTCCAGAGGAGAAGACAAAGGAGGCGGCAGTAATTGAGGCACTGGGGGCGAAGCAGGGGGAGGGATGGCTGCAGGAGCGGACAGGGGTGTCGAGATTGGCAGCCCCTCTATTGGCGCGGGAGAGGGTCTTTCCGAGGTGACACGCTGTGTCGCATCGCCAGGAGGGGGGATGGCTGCAGGAGCGGATGGGAGTGGAGAGATCACCAGCCTCTCTATTGGCGTGAGGGAGGGCCTTTCCGAGGTGACACGCTGTATCGCGTCGCGGCAGAGGTGCCAGGCATGTAAAACCTGCACGGGCGCCCGAGGCTCTTTGTGCAATGTCTGGCCCAACCGCTCCCAGTCCGCTAGCTTAAGGGTTCCGGCTTCAGGGTACCACGGGCATTGGGCACTCACCTCCTGTAGCAGGAGAGTGAGTTCTCAAGTGGGGCAATCATACTGAGCCTTACGCAGCAAATATTGTAGCTCATTGCGGTGTTGCACTTGCAAAGCAGAGAGGGAGCTTCCCATACTTACCACGACGAAAAATACTCACCGGGATCCGCGAAGCGGATGAGTGACGCGTCTGAAACCCTTGCCGGGCGAGGTGAGTGCTGAGGGCCCCACGTTGAGCGCCAGTTGTTGCGGTCCAAATACAAGACAGAACAAGGCTTTAAGCAAGCAAGCAGGCTGATCTGCCAACGGGCTGGGCCGCCTGTCAGCTTTCCACCCTCTCCTTTATTCTTTCTCTCCCCCCGCGCAAATATCCAACAGATAAAAGGAATACACTGGCTTTGTTTAATATTCTTATTTACCAATTTCTATCTACCGCATTCCTTGCTCTCGGGCCTTGAGCCCAGTCCTGGGAGGCTTCCCACGGTTCATGTGATCTGGGCAAGATTCCAAGGTTCATGCCCTTGAGAGGAGCCGTGTGTGCACTGCTCCTACACAACACTCCGGGTGTGCCCTGAATGTTGCCAAGTGCATGAACCCTGCATGAATCCTACAAGGAGGAGCCAGCAGATTGTCAGCAGTGTGTCTCAGTTACTCCTGAGGATATCCTGCGTGACTGCACACCCACAGAAAACATTGTGTCCCTTCCCCCCCACCCCGAATTCCTGCAGGAAGGGAAGCCACTCGCAGGATGGGGTGAGGCATGACCATGGGCACAGTTTTGGGGGGGAGGATTGCCCCCCCCAAACAGAGATGAGGCATGGAGGGCTCATGGGGTTACATGCCACTGCCCCCCATCATTTCTGCAAGCACTGAGCCGCCCAGCTGCAGGACCCTGCCTCTCCACTCAGCTGACTCTGCAGTTGAATGCCACCTCCTGGGTCCTAGTGCCAGTCGTGTTCCCCCTCTGTGTGCTGGGAGCCTTCCTGTTTTCTGGGCAACCGTGAATGTCCATGGTGGGGCTGGGTAAGGGGGGGAAATGAGGAAAAGGGGGTAAGGGGGAAGAGGCAGTGGGGGGAAGGGAGTGGAAAGTGGGAGTGTGGGGACGGGGATGGAGAAGAAAAGGGGTTAGGGGAATCACGGGGGGAAGTGGGAGCCCAGCATGCAGCATCCCCTTGGCAGCATCTGAGGCTCCCCTGTTAAGCAGGCCCATTGAACTCTCACTCTGACAAGTCCTACCCCCCTATACCTGGACTCCTCCAATGAGCTGCCCCACCTGGACCCCCACCCCACTGATCCCCAACCAGCTGCACCTGGACCCCCCACCCCATCAAGCCCCACTACCCTGGCACCCAGACCCCCCCACTGAGCCTCCCATACCCAGACCTCCCACTGAGCCCAATCTCCCCACACCAAGACCCCCCCCAGCTGACCCCCAACCACCGTCACCTGGATCCTCTGCTGAGACCCATTGCCCCTGCACCCAGAACCCCACAACAAGCCCCTGTGCATCCAGATCTCCCACAGAGTGCCCAGATTGCCCCACATAGAAACCTCTTACTCCACATCTGGATACCCCCACACTAAGCCCCTCCATACTTGGATCCTGATGGGTCAAGCCTGCCCACTCACACCTGGTGCATCTGGAGCAGGGTCTCAGGATGTTTCTGGGGCATGTCCAGCCCTTGTACTGTGTCAGGGTCAGGTGCAGCCTTACTGCCGAGTCCCTGTACTGAGGGAGGTGGGGGCTTCAGGGTGATCTCCCACCTCAATGCAGCCAGTGGCCTGTGCTCCCCACTGTCATGCTAGAGCCACATTTATTTATTGCCAAATACATTTGAAGAATTTTGAGAGTTTTAAAATATTCGAATGTCAAGGTTCCTCCCCCACTCTGAACTCTAGGGTACAGATGTGGGGACCTGCATGAAAAACCTCCTAAGCTTATCTTTACCAGCTTAGGTCAAAACTTCCCCAAGGTACAAAATATTACCCCCGTTATCCTTGGACTGGCTGCTACCACCACCAAACTAATACTGGTTACTGGGGAAGAGCTGTTTGGACGCGTCCTTCCCCCCAAAATACTTCCCAAAACCTTGCACCCCACTTCCTGGACAAGGTTTGGTAAAAAGCCTCACCAATTTGCCTAGGTGACTACAGACCCAGACCCTTGGATCTTAAGAACAATGAACAATCCTCCCAACACTTGCACCCCCCCTTTCCTGGGAAATGTTGGATAAAAAGCCTCACCAATTTGCATAGGTGACCACAGACCCAAACCCTTGGATCTGAGAACAATGAAAAAGCATTCAGTTTTTTTTACAAGAAGACTTTTAATAAAAAATAGAAGTAAATAGAAATAAAGAAATCCCCCCTGTAAAATCAGGATGGTAGATATCTTACAGGGTAATTAGATTCAAAAACATAGAGAACCCCTCTAGGCAAAACCTTAAGTTACAAAAAAGATACACAGACAGAAATAGTTATTCTATTCAGCACAATTCTTTTCTCAGCCATTTAAAGAAATCATAATCTAACACATACCTAGCTAGATTACTTACTAAAAGTTCTAAGACTCCATTCCTGTTCTGTCCCTGGCCAAGACGACTACAGACAGACACAGACCCTTTGTTTCTCTCCCTCCTCCCAGCTTTTGAAAGTATCTTGTCTCCTCATTGGTCATTTTGGTCAGGTGCCAGCGAGGTTACCTTTAGCTTCTTAACCCTTTACAGGTGAGAGGAGCTTTCCCCTGGCCAGGAGGGATTTCAAAGGGGTTTACCCTTCCCTTTATATTTATGACACCTGTGCTCCCCACTGTCATGCTAGAGCCACATTTATTTATTGACAAATACATTTGAAGAATTTTGAGAGTTTTAAAATATTGTGCCCATAATTTTTAATTTTTTGGCTCAGAATTACCTCAGGAGTACTCAGTGGAGACCAGAGGCAGTGGTTAAGCTAAAGCAGGTAGGGAACAGCAGTGACTCTAGTAGGTTGGATATTAGGTGAAACACTGGAATGCGTTACCTAGGGAGGTGGTGGAATCTCCTTCCTTAGAAGTTTTTAAGGTCAGGCTTGACAAAGCCCTGGCTGGGATGATTTAATTGGGGGTCGGTCCTGCTTTGAGCAGGGGGTTGGACTAGATGACCTCCTGAGGTCCCTTCCAACCCTGATATTCTATGATTCTATGACTCTGTTGGCAAATGAGAGACAAAGAAAGAGCAGGGAGAGAGAAGGAGGTTGAAGGAATGAGGAACAAAGGAGTCATTTATTTGGCTCCTCTCTCTCAGCTTATAATTTCAAAAGAAGTATAGTCTTCTTTAGGCTAACAGAGGATTTACTTTGCTTTATCAGGAATCTGCATTTCTATTGCTTATCTGTGATATTCTGACACAGTACTCCGTGTTGAAATTTGTTTTGTTATATATGAAAAGATTATTAAAAGTTGGTGGTTATTGATAAATTATATACAAAGTGAAGCTGCACTTTGGGGATATTTAAATTAAGTGGCAAGTGTGCTGGTTGCATGAGTTATTGTCCATTGGACAGCTGTGTTTTAGAAATAATGAAATAAATTAGACTTGGCAACCTATCTGAATGATCAATCTAGTTCACTGATCATCACACAGAGAAAGGGTCCTGGTCAGTGAAGAAAAACACAGGTTGGTGTACTGGAAAACTGGGACTAGCATACATGCAGTTTCCTGAGGAGTGGTAGAAATCTCTGGGTTGCTTGGTAGTAAGCTATAGCTTCAAAACAAGTAACAGAGACACAAGGGTGCAAAGATTAACGCAGAATCCTCCACTAGAGCAAGTCATAGCACCCATTTCTCTAGAACATTCTCTCTGAATGATCCGTAAGGCTCCTGTAGAACTCTGAAGCTACTCTGCTGTCATGTCTGTCAGTAAATTAATGATGGTTAGAGGGATGGAGGGATAGCTGGCACTTTATTAAGAATTATTTTTAAATATATAAATGCACACTTTCCCCTCCCCTAACCCTTCACCTGTCACTTGTCTATCTATATTGCAAGCTCTTCAAAGCAGGTTCCAAGCCTTCATATATATTGTACAGCCCCTAGCACAATGGAGCCTACTCTAATATAAATACTAATAAATTATAACTTCTGTATATGCTGAAATATAGGCCAGTTATTGGAAGCTTAATCTCCATGTGTCAGCTATTCATCAGTACACTTTTTATACCAACTTCTGTGTTAAAGACTACATTCTGCAAGGACTGCCCATCAGTCCAAGATTAAGCAAGGGGAGAGCACCTTGTAAGGTTGTCTGGGCAGCTGCTCATATGTGAGTATTGTATTTCAGCAAGTGGTCAAGCTCCCCTTTCCCATCTGGGAGGAATTCCTTTCCTGTCAAAATTTCATCATTATGCTGTAGTTAGGTGTATACATCTGGATTTCAGCTTTTCCTGATGCCAAAGAGCTCCCCTTGCTAAGTTGTTTTTGTGGGTCTTGCTGGTCTTCCTCTCCCAGTACCTTTAATTTCACTTCCTAGCTGCACTGCATAGTGATCAATAAGATACCATACTGTGCTTCAATCAGTGTTCTGTCTTCTCTTCACTCCTGCAAAAAGACCTTTTCTTCGCTTTTTAAATTTTTTATTACCAAGATCAATAAAATCAGAGTTCTGAATCTGTTTAGTCTCCATTTGCCAGAGCCAGTCTTTCTGGAGACCTGCTGATCTCTTAGTAATGGTCATATCAAGGGGGTGATTTTTTTCTTACTAAATTAATCTTAATTACTTCCTCTGAGATTGTAGAGGTGGCTTTGCATCCATTCTCTATGACGTGCTGTCTCTGTCCTGGCATACCTGATTTATAAAATTATGCCTTCTAATTTTAGGCCCCTTCTATTCATGTGTAGCAAATGTTCCGTTCATCTTCAAGAATGATTCTCCAAAGAAGGCTGTAATTTCTATTCTGAGGAAGCTTTTGGTTTAGGTGGTTTAGGTGGATGATTTTTTTAGATTAATTTCTAATCTACCTTTATTAGCAAAGATTTTGGAGAAGGTCATGGCAGTTTAAATTTAGGCCCATCCTGTCAGAAATCATCTGTGTGAAAAATGCTAAACTGTCTTCTTGTCCTGTTGCAGAACTAACTTTAATCTCGTGTGTCTGTGTATTTACTAAGATCCTTATATTATTGGCAGTAGATTCCATTTATGGTATAATACCATTCCACTGTTTTAATATGATACAGTTTTATCCTCCTAGAACATCCTAAAAAGTTTATCTGGAACTGTCAATATGTTTTCATTCATATTTTTCACAACATTGCAGCTTCAGACTCTTGGTAATAGATTCAGCCACAGAGAAGTTTAATTTCAAATCCATTTAATTCTCTGCATCAATGTTTTTTGTCATAGAGCAATTGCCTAACTCAGTGGTTCCCAAACTTGTTTCTCCGCTTGTGCAGGGAAAGCCCCTGTCGGGCCAGGCCGGCGCGGTTTGTTTACCTGCAGCGTCCACAGGTTCAGCCGATCGCAGCTTCCAGTAGCTCCAATTGGCCTGGAGCAGTGAATCGTGGCCACTGGGAGCCACAATCAGCCGAACCTGTGGACACGGCAGGTAAACAAACAGGCCCAGCCCACCAGGGGCTTTCCTTGCACAAGCGGCGGAACAAGTTTGGGAACCACTAGCCTAACTTTATCAACAGCTGAAGAAATGAGGTTTTCTAACCCAAAATGTTCTGGCACAAAATATTTAAAACAAATATTTTTATTACATATGAAAATCAACCTACACATTCTAAAAACTATAGGACAATCAACTACAGGACAATCAAGTTTTAAATGCATGCCATTTATTGAGTCATCAAGAAAATAACATAAGATGATCTGAATGACTTAAATAATTAGATGGAGGGCCTTTCATCATTATCCCACCAACCAGTAACCAAATCAGTAGGAATTAATGTAATGGCCTGGTATGATGAGCTAATAATTTTGGTGTTTTTCCTATTGAAGAGATATCAAAATTATTACCAATAACATGAAGCCCAAATTTTGGAACTAGAGCTCACACTGAACCAGGATTTTTTTTTTTCAGGGCTAAAATACCCTTCAGAAATCTCCTGAATGAAAAGTGGAACTGCTCTAAATGCTGAGTTTAGAATTCCTCTAGTATCAGCCACTGGATACATTACAAAAATCTATATTTGCAACAAAGAGATCTGTTAAATCAAATCAGTTTGTAAACTCATTTGTACACTTCTAAACACACACACACCTCTTGATGTCAATATTACTCCTGAGGGAATTCTGCACCAAAAAATAAAAATTATACACACAATATTGTAAAATTCTGAAAAATTCTGCAAATTTTGTCAATAAATAAATGTGACTCCAGCATAGCAGTGGGGAGCACAGGCCACTGGCTGCATTGAGGTGGGAGATCACCCTGAAGCCCCCACCTCCTCCGGGGACTCTGCAGTAAGGCTGCACCTGCCCCTGCCCCAGAAACATCCTGGGGACCTGCCCCTCTGCTCCAGGTGCGGGCAGGCAGACTCAAACCATCAGGATCCAAGTATGGAGGGGCTTAGTGTAGGGGTATCCAGCTTTGGAGTGAGAGGTTTCTGTGTGGAGCAATCTGGGTGTGGGCAGCTCAGTGGGAGATCTGGATGCACAGGGGCTCGCTGCGGGGTTCTGGGTGCAAGGGCAATCAGACTCTGCAGGGGATCCAGGTGAATGTGATGGGCCTCAGCAAGGGGGTTGGGGGGGGAGCTCAGTTGCAGTGTCTGGGTGCCAGGGGAGTGGAGCTTGATGGGGTGGGGGTCCAGGTGCAGCTGGTTGGGGAGAAGTGGCATCGGGTCTAGGTGTGGGGTCTCATCAGAGGGATCCAGGTGTAGGGGGGGTAGGGCTTGTCAGGGTGAGGGTTCAATGGGCCTCCTTAATGGGGGAGCCACAGCTGCTGCTGAGGGGACGCCACATACAGGGATCCCCCTTCCCCCTGCTATTCCCCAATTCCCTTTTCTTTTCATTCTTCCTCCCCTTGCCCTATTCCACCCCCCTTCCTTCCCCACTGCCTCTTCACCCCAACCCCTCACTCCCCTTCCCTCATATCCCCCATCCCTCCCTCCTTACCCAGCCCCACCTAGGGCATTCACAGTTGCACAGAAAAGAGGAAGGCTCCCAACACACAGAAGGGGATCACGACTGGCACTAGGACCCAAGAGGTGGCGTTCAGCTGCTCATTCAGTGGAGCAAAGAGGCTGCCTCCTTCAGCTGGGCAGCTCTGTGCTTGCAGTAATGGGGGGGGCAGTGGCACATAACCCTGTGTGCCCCCCCATGCCTCACCTCTGTTTGGGGGGGCATCCATGGTCCTCCTTCCCCACATGGCTTCCCTTTGCTTCCCTGCCTTTTTCAGCAGGGAAGCACAGGACTTCTGAGGGAGGGCTGTTTTCTGCAGGCGCGCAGTCATGCAGAATCCTCCCAGGAGTAATTTAATATGTCAGTAATATATCATATAAATTCCATAGGGCTGTTGCCTTGTAGATTTTCAAAGTTATTGTTTAAACATACTCCGAAAACCTTGAAGTGCCTGGCATATCACATTTAACTCTGTACATTTCTTGTATAAATTTGGTGTGATATGAAGAAAGAACGGTTAAGGAAAAAGATTGGAACTCTTATATTATTATTCCCAAGAAGGCCTTTAGCTCCAGAAAAGAGCACAGTTTCAAATAAAGGTGGCTAAATCTTCATTAGACACCTAAACATAGTCACCTACATCCAACAATTTCATACTTAATATGGGTATTCAGATGCCTAAATATAAATGTTAGTGCCTAAAGTTTGGCAACCGTTGAAAGTTGTGCCTACCTTTGTTGAAGTGTGAGGAAATCAGGCCACAAGCAATTAGAAGTCTGATATGGCAAGTTTCCTATGGATAGGAGTCCAGTGCCTAACTTAAGCATTAGCTGTGATTATAGCATTTTTAGGGTTTGGATTCATTTTTCAATTGTTAGGTATTATTAAATGACACATATACCTCTCAGGCTGAAGTTATTTTAATAAGCTTTGAATCACAGAATTTACAGGTGATAGAATACCCTATTAGGTCACCTAGTCCAACTCCTTGGCAGCATAGGACTATGCCTTATTGACTATGATTATGAACCCGTGAAAACACAACTCAGAAAATAAGTTTCAAAAATTCTTGACATAAGTAAAATTTAAAAAAATAGATTAGAATTTAAACAAATATTCCTTAAAGAGCAAAGTGGGATGTTACTGTGGGTGCTGATATCAAGAAGTAAGCTATAGTATTTAGCCTCCCAGATCTTCCAGAAAAGCTTCTCTAATTATTTACCAGGAAAAGTGCCTATGCTAATATTAATAGGGAAAATTGTTTCATAAATCAATTTTGCACTAACCATATAAACAAAATGCATCTCGTATTGAGATGCTATTACTTTGCCTTGTACCTCAAAGGATAAGGTGAATTGGTATTCAAGAAAAAGGGTTGTTCTTTGTTCTCTATACTCAACATGACAATCTATTATCAGAGAAATTATAAGCACTCATATAAAGTACATTGTCCTTGACCCTTGCACAGATGCACAATTGAAAGGAACCTCCCCCTCCATCCTCTATCTCTCCATCGAGAGCCAAGAAACATTTACCCGATCTATCCCCGTCATATTGCTGTAATCTTCATCTTTGCCCTTCTCATCCTTTTCCACTGATCAAGCCAGGTCTAAAATTCAGCCCTGATCCTGCAATCAGCTCTTCATGGATAGACCTTTGCACCTGTACTGAACCCCATTGACTTGATCTACCAAGACACTGCCTCTAAACTCTGCTCAGGGTCTATATCTTGTCTATCAGCCCCAATTCAGTGTTGATTGTTATGTTCACAGCATACAGAGATAATAGGTGAAAATATAAAATCTTCTTGCTGAAAGGCTCAACATAATGCTACTTTATTTCATAGAATTCAGAACAACATACAAGAACCCAGAAAACACAGACAAAAAACAGACTGCTCCCTATAATACAGAGACACAACTCAAGCCACTGGTTCTCTGCAGAAACACCCAGATCATATGCTTCCCTAGAAAGCCCCCATGCCAGCAAGCAGGACCAGGAAAACTGAAGTGACAGCTTGTAATTTTTACACAGTTTTCAATACATCCCATGATTAATCCTATCCCTAGTGAGTAGAGTTGCCAACCCACCAGGATTGTCCTGAAGTCTCCAGGAATTAAAGATTATGTCTGTGATGAAGCCTTCAGGAATAGGTCCAACCAAAATTGACAACCCTTCTAGTGAGTAAACTGTTTAAATTTAAGCATATGCGCAAACATATTGCTGAATCATGGCCTAAATGTGTAATAAATTGGAAGCCTTTCCCTCAGACCTACTAGAAGGGCAAAGGAGCTCTCTTTTCTTTCCACCCCAGAGCCTCCAGATTGTTGTGTGACAGAATCTATTACTGTATCCTTTGTCAAACCTATTGGTTGCTGTTGGGGTAGGGAGGGTAGAGTGTCTACTCTATTCAGCCACTCCTCTAGCCACTCTGCTACCAGTGGCATGAACAGGACTTGGGGGTACTGTTGTCTTCTATTTTCAGGCTTCACTTTTTGGAACTCTTCCACAGTAGATTCATTTGTTTCTATTTTTACTATTGTTCAATAAAAAGAACAACAATGCAAAGCTTTGGGCACACTTTACAATCTTTTTAAGATATACTAACAGCTACCCAGACCCAACAAAATTATTCTAAGATCAGTGCTTGCCTCTAAAGCTGCCGAGTGGAACAGACATCATTCTTTATCCTATTTATAATCTACTCTTTATTATTTTATTCGTTCCCAAAACTGTGCTAGGCACTTTGGAGAAACACGTGTGAAGGCAAGCTCTCTGCCCCAAGCAAGGAGTGTTCAGTCTACTATTCAGTTTATGCCATGGGATGGAGACAAGAAACAGGGAAGGTATGAGACAAGATAGGGTAAGGATTACAATAGTAAGACCACATGGTCAGAGAGGGACCTGAAATTCTCCTAGTTCCTGAGAACCAGGCTGTATATGTTATCTGTGTGTGGTTATTTTTTGGAAATGGGCAGGCTGGATAGAGGATGCATGCTTTATCTTAGTCTTTGTCATTTCCTTCGCTCTCTTTATCTGTTCCACTCCCCTGTCACATTCTGTTGAAATTTACCAGCTTTTGACTATCTGTGTGTCAAGGACTGTTTGATTGGATTTCAAAATGCAGAACCAACCATTAATGACCTAATTCTCTCCCATATCACAGAGTGCTTTCTGAGAAAAACAGACTGATTCCTGTACCTACACAGAGAATTAGCTCTGACCCCAAGGACAGATAGTCTGAAGCTACCTCAGCTGGAGGGAAGGAACTGGAGATATATAGATGGGGTTAACAATTAAGTCACTATCTTTGCCCATACACTTGTTATCTGTTCCCCAGCACGTCATCTACATTCTCTTTTTATTCACAAATAAATACCAGGCAGACTGCACATTATGCCTTTAGCTGAATGAAAGAAATGAGTTTTATCATCTTTGACTCTCCACCACACATTACCATCTAACACACACAGGCTATATCTGCGCTTAGCATGGCATGCAGAGCACAGGCACTACACATGTAGCTACATGGAGCAGTGAAAGGCTCCAGCAGTGGGGAAAGGCCCTGGCAGCTCCCCACAGCTGGAGCCTTTCACTGCCAAGGAAAGTCTCCAGCAGCCAGCAAACAGTGGGAAAACGCACCTGTTGGCCCTTTGCCAAATGGTCAACATCTATACCCGAACAAATTTCTGTGCAAAAATCTGTATTTGCTTATACCCCGACTAGTTAAATGACATTTATAAAGGTGCATATCAAATTATGAATAGGGAAATTACTATGCAAATTGAATTATGTAATGTTAGTAAGGGAGTGGCTATGCTAATACCTGCGTTAAGCATCTGAACACGTCCAGGGTAAGTTGGATATTTCCAGAACTCTAAACAGAGTCAAATGGAAATGAGTGCTCATGCAGTTAGTAAAATGCTGAGCCTTCTCTCCTGACAACTCTGACTCCATTTTTCTGAGACCCTTACATACTTGCTTTGGCTTGTAAATCTTTTCTATCTGCCATCATATCTTTAGCAGCTTTTAGTAATAAACTCACGGTTTCTGACTATCTAATTTTGTAGAATGTTTGTCCTACATTATAATATTAATCCTTTTAATGCTGACAAGAATGAATAAATACCAGGAGTAGTGTGAAATGAATGAAAGGCAGGAGGTGAAGTATATGTACTATAGCCATTTCATCATAGGATGTCAAAATGAAAAGTGATGTGCCTTTCCCCATTATGTCATACTAATCCACCTTTGTCCTTATATAAAGTAGAGCTGCTCTTTTGCATGTAACGTGTTCAATAAGTAATAGTGCTCCAGACATGGTAAGTGCTCTGCTTTAATTTTTACATCACAAGACACTGTGCCGTGTATAGGCAGTCCAGAAAATTATCTACATTACTATGTATATTATTCTAAATGTATTAACATTTGTTCATAATTTGTATTATGTTTTTTTATATCACTTAATCTCCCATTGATATTACCTGACTTTAAAAACTATACCAATTACACAGGGAAGACAACTTGAAAGTGCACAGAATTCCAGCAGGAAACAGTGCATTGTAATGCATATCCTCAATTCTCTGCAGGATTCAGCAAACTGCAGATCAGTCAGGGTAGACTCTGCAGGGAAACAGGGTACTTTTCAGCTCTCTGTACTGCATATAATCATGCATTATATGATGCAGAAAGATATATTATTGTGTGTCAAATAAGCCTAGTGCTCCTCTTCTCTGTTTTCCCAACATCAGATATTGCAAAGTCAAAAAGGCTAAACCAAACTTGCTATGTTTTTGGAGCTGAAATTTTGTCGGCAATGTGCTGTATATTAAATTTTAAAGTGTTGCCTGTCATCACTGACCAGAGGCAGTTTCCTGAATAAGAAAGCATTTGGTGCCAAGGGTCACCTCATATTACAGCTCAGCCCCCATAACTTCACTTACACCAAACTCTGAGTATAAAATACAATATTGTAAACATCACCAGGAGGTATAAATATAAATAGATATAAAGACTGGTATACAAAACTAAACAATGCAGCTGACTTTAGTAAACCCAATAACACATTTTACAGATCCTACAAACATGGTGCTACCTTATAAAAATTCTTACAGAAGTGCACTGGCAGAGTAATGACTTTGAATTTCACGAAGGGAGTATCTCAAAATCACATGGCTAGTCAATGGCACAGTCTGAATAGAACCCAGGAGCCCTAACAATGAGAGCATTGATCTAATGTCACTGCCTAATCTACAACTGGACAATTATTTCTGAGATATAAGCACACAGTGAAAATGCAGATGATTCAGAGCACACTGATGTAAAGTGGATAATGGAAGTCGATGGGTACTGCACATTGAATACTGAGAAAGAAAACGGATGAAGATTAAACTGAGGCTCTAGTAATAAAGATTGAATACGAACCCAGAAAAGACCCCTATGCATTGGGAGCCATGTTCCAAGGCAAGACCTTGTAGCTTCTTTTTAACATGATTTAAACTAACAGACATACTTTGTGTTAATTTGTAGCCTGTAATACTTTTAATTTGAATGACTTCACTTTTTAGGCAATTATAAATTATTCCAGTGCTACAGGTGTGGAAGCCATAATGGTAACTGATTCCATTACATTGTAATTATTCACAGCTCAAACTGAGAAAATGGTTCCAGAAAGGAAAACTGCAATGGCATAGTATTTTTAGTTCACTGCCACACCTCTCACCTGTCCCTCATTTCATATGCAAATGTTCTTCCATTCCTCGGAAACCTGATGTTATTACTCTATTATTAATGTAAACTATTTACAGTGCATTAGAAGTGCTAACCTATGAAACTGTAGCTATAGAAAATGTTGCTGATCCCCAAAAAATGAACCCATAGCTTCTCTCTCCTTTTAAAACATTTTAACGGTGAATTTAGTGCTTGTCAAAATTATCACATTCACAGAAGCTCACAGAAAGGTGCTGCAGCAGCCATCAAGTTTTCCCACATTGTCCCACTACCTTTGACCAGACTTAACAGACCACTGTTAGTGTTCAAAAAGTGATCATTTATCAGGCTGATTCCATATGTGATTTTTATATTAATAATACTGAGCGCTTATGCATGGTCTTGGATCAAAGTATCTTAAAGTATGGGATAACTTAAGGGCCAAATTCTGGTTGCAGTGAAATAATTTAATGTTTTGTCATTCCCATGAATGGGACCAGGGTTAAGTCCTAAATAATTAAGCCTCAGTCATTAATTGTTAATCTTAACAGAAAAAGTAATCAAAAGGAACTCAGCATGGAGCAATGATTTTTTTTTCTGATTTATCCTCCAAGAAGTGGTTTGAGACCGTCATAGAAAACAGAACTGTATCTAACTATAAGAAGCTACCCCAATGAGCATACTTTCTTATAGGCCATCAAACAATCAACAAATGTTGATCATTTTTTAACATTGCCGGTCTGGTTGGATTCAAGCAAGTGATCAAAAGAAGAAATTCTCCATATTCTGCTACAAAACCTCTGAGCCAGTTGTCCCACATCTGTTAAAGCTGCTTGTACTCTTTTTGTTTTGGGGGTTTTTTTTTGGCCCCACATTCTTACATAGTTATAGTCTCACCTTTGGGATTCAGCAGGTTGAATGGTATATTCTCTGCAATTACCCTTATGTGTAGGAAAAACCAAGCTCTAGCTATTGGATTTACAACATTGGTGAGGTTAGCAATATTAAATGCTGATGCAATATTTGTCTACTGCTCACATGACAATCATGATAATACAGTAGAAGTCTCTCAAATATATAGCTTCTATGAACAGAGACTGTATTATCTTGGCAGACTTATTCTTTAACATGTACTCATGGGGACTCTAGGGTGTTTCTGTGAAGTACAGTTGTCAAGGTTCCTCCCCCACTCTGAACTCTAGAGTACAGATGTGGGGACCTGCATGAAAAACCTCCTAAGCTTATCTTTACCAGCTTAGGTCAAATCTTCCCCAAGGTACAAAATATTCCACCCGTTGTCCTTGGACTGGCCGCTACCACCACCAAACTAATACTGGTTACTGGGGAAGAGCTGTTTGGACGCGTCCTTCCCCCCAAAATACTTCCCAAAACCTTGCGCCCCACTTCCTGGACAAGGTTTGGTAAAAAGCCTCACCAATTTGCCTAGGTGACTACAGACCCAGACCCTTGGATCTTAAGAACAATGAACAATCCTCCCAACACTTGCACCCCCCCTTTCCTGGGAAATGTTGGATAAAAAGCCTCATCAATTTGCATAGGTGACCACAGACCCAAACCCTTGGATCTGAGAACAATGAAAAAGCATTCAGTTTTTTTTACAAGAAGACTTTTAATAAAAAATAGAAGTAAATAGAAATAAAGAAATCCCCCCTGTAAAATCAGGATGGTAGATATCTTACAGGGTAATTAGATTCAAAAACATAGAGAACCCCTCTAGGCAAAACCTTAAGTTACAAAAAAGATACACAGACAGAAATAGTTATTCTATTCAGCACAATTCTTTTCTCAGCCATTTAAAGAAATCATAATCTAACACATACCTAGCTAGATTACTTACTAAAAGTCCTAAGACTCCATTCCTGGTCTATCCCCGGTAAAGACCAGCATATAGACAGACACAGACCCTTTGTTTCTCTCCCTCCTCCCAGCTTTTGAAAGTATCTTGTCTCCTCATTGGTCATTTTGGTCAGGTGCCAGCGAGGTTACCTTTAGCTTCTTAACCCTTTACAGGTGAGAGGAGCTTTCCCCTGGCCAGGAGGGATTTCAAAGGGGTTTACCCTTCCCTTTTATTTATGACAACAGTACTTTACATTTAACGATAATGTCTCTAAGCCCTGGTCTACACTAGGAGTTGAGGTTGAATTTAGCAGCGTTAAATCGATTTAACCCTGCACCCGTCCACATGATGAAGCCCTTTTTTTTCCAATGTAAAGGGCTCTTAAAATCAATTTCCTTACTCCACCCCTGACAAGGGGATTAGTGCTGAAATCGGCCTTGCTGGGTCAAATTTGGGGTACTGTAGACGCAATTAGATGGTATTAGCCTCTGGGAGCTATCCCAGAGTGCTCCATTGTGACCACTCTGGACAGCACTCTCAACTCAGATGCACTGGCCAGGTAGACAGGAAAAGGCCCGCAAACTTTTGAATCTCATTTCCTGTTTCACCAGTGTAGCAAGCTGCAGGTGAGTGCAGAACTCATCAGCAGAGGTGACCATGATGGAGTCCCAGAATCGCAAAAGAGCTCCAGCATGGACTGAACGGGAGGTATGGGATCTGATTGCTGTATGGGGAGAGGAATACATGCTATCAGAACTCCGTTCCAGTTTTCAAAATGCCAAAACATTTGTCAAAATCTCCCAGGGAATGAAGGACAGAGGCCGTAAAAGGGACCTAAAGCAGTGCCACATGAAACTTAAAGAGCTTAGGCAAGCCTACCAGAAAACCAGAGAGGCAAATGGCCACTCCAGGTCAGAGCCCCAAACATGCTGCTTCTATGATGAGCTGCATGCCATTTGAGGGGGTTCAGCCACCACTACCCCAGCCACGTTGTTTGACTCCTTCAATGGAAATGGAGGCAACACGGAAGCAGGTTTTGGGGACGAGGAAGATGATGATGATGAGGTTGTAGATAGCTCACAGCTAGCAAGCGGAGAAACCGGTTTTCCCGACAGCCAGGAACTGTTCCTCACCCTGGACCTGGAGCCAGTACCCCCCGAACCCATCCAAGGCTGCATCCCAGAACTGCCAGGCAGAGAAGGGACCTCTGGTGAGTGTACCTTTTAAAATACTATACATGGTTTAAAAGCAAGCATGTTTAATGATTAATTTGCCCTGGCATTCGCAGCTCTCCTGGATGTACTCCCAAAGCCTTTGCAAAAGTTTGGGGAGGGCAGCCTTATTCCGTCCACCATGGTAGGACACTTTACCACTCCAGGCCAGTAGCACGTACTCGGGAATCATTGTAGAACAAAGCATTGCAGTGTATGTTTGCTGGCATTCAAACATCCATTCTTTATCTCTCTGTGTTATCCTCAGGAGAGTGATATCATTCATGGTCACCTGGTTGAAATAGGGCGCTTTTCTTAAGGGGACATTCAGAGGTGCCCGTTCCTGCTGGGCTGTTTGCCTGTGGCTGAACAGAAATGTTCCCCGCTGTTAGCCATGAGGACGGGGGAGAAGGGAGGGGCTAGCCACACGGTGCAGGGAGGCAAAATGCGACCTTGGAACGAAAGCACATGTGCTATGTATATAATGTTAACAGCAAGGTTTACCCTGAAAGAGTGGACCCATTGTTCTATGAAATGTGTCTTTTTAAATACCACTGTCCATTTTTTTTTTCCTCCACCAGCTGCATGTGTTTCAAGGATCACCGGATCTTCTCCTTCCCAGGGGCTAGTGAAGATTAGAAGGCAAAAAAAATGCACTCGTGATGAAATGTTCTCTGAGCTCATGCTGTCCTCCCACACTGACAGAGCACAGATGAATGCATGGAGGCAGAAAATGTCAGAGTGAAGGAAAGCACAAAATGACCGGGAGGAGAGGTGACAAGCTGAAGAGAGGGCTGAAGCTGAAAGGTGGTGGCAGTGTGATGAGAGGAGGCAGGATTCAATGCTGAGGCTGCTGGAGGATCAAATTAATATGCTCCAGCATATGGTTGAGCTGCAGAAAAGTCAGCTGGAGCACAGCCTGCCGCTACAGCCCCTGTATAACCAACCTCCCTCCTCCCCAAGTTCCATAGCCTCCTCACCCAGACACCCAAGAATACAGTGGGAGGGCCTCAGGCCACCCAGTCACTCCACCCCAGAGGATTGCCCAAGCAACAGAAGGCTGGCATTCAATATGTTTTAAAGTTTTAAACTTTTAAAGTGCTGTGTGGCCTTTCCTTCCTTCCTCCACCACCCCTCCAGGTACTTCTCTCCTCCACCACCCCTCCCGGGCTACCTGGGCAGTTATCCCCCTATTTGTGTGATGAATTAATAAACAATGCATGAATGTGAAGCAACAATGACTTTATGCCTCTGCAAGCGGTGATCGACGGGAGGAGGGGAGAGTGGTTAGCTTATCGAGAAGTAGAGTGAACCAAGAGGCGGGGGGTTTCATCAAGGAGAAACAAATAGAACTTTCACACCGTAGCCTGTCCAGTCGTGAAACTGTTTTTCAAAGCTTCTCTGATGCTCACCGCACCCTCCTGTGCCTCAACCTCCCACCCTGCCATAAACGTCTCCCCCTTACTCTCACAGAGATTGTGGAGCACACAGTAAGCAGTAATAACAATAGGAATATTGGTTTCGCTGAGGTCTAACGAAGTCAATAAACTGCGCCAGCGTGCTTTTAAACATCCAAATGCACATTCTACCACCATTCTGCACTTGCTCAGCTTGAAGTTGAACAGCTCCTGACTACTGTCCAGGCAGCCTGCGTATGGCTTCATGAGCCATGGCATTAAGGGGTAGGCTGGGTCCCCAAGGATACATATAGGCATTTCAACATCCCCAACGGTTATTTTCTGGTCTGGGAATAAAGTCCCTTCCTGCAGCTTTTGAAGCAGACCAGAGTTCCTGAAGATGCAAGCGTCATGTACCTTTCCCGGCCGTCCCACATTGATGTTGGTGAAACGTCCCTTGTGATACCCCAGTGCTTGCAGCACTATTGAAAAGTACCCTTTGCAGTTTATGTACTCGCCGGCTTGGTGCTCCTGTGCCAAGATAGGGATATAGGTTCCGTCTATGGCCTCACCACAGTTAGGGAATCCCATTGCAGCAAAGCCATTCACTATGACCTGCACATTTCCCAGGGTCACTACCCTTGGTATCAGCAGATCTTTGATTGCGTTGGCTACTTGCATCACAGCAACCCCCACAGTAGACTTGCCCACTCCAAATTGATTCCTGACTGACCGGTAGCTGTCTGGCATTGCAAACTTCCACAGGGCTATCGCCACTCGCTTCTCAACTGTGAGGGCTGCTCTCATCTTGGTATTCATGCTCTTCAGGGCGGGGGAAAGCAAGTCACAAAGTTCCATGAAAGTGCCCTAATGCATGCGAAAGTTTCGCAGCCACTGGGAATCGTCCCAAACCTGCAACACTATGTGGTCCCACCAGTCTGTGCTTGTTTCCCAGGCCCAGAATCGGTGTTCCACCCTGCCCCATTAGCACCATGATGCCCACATTGCCAGGGCCTGTGCTTTGAGAGAAGTCTGTGTCCATGTCCTCATCACTCTCGTCACCACACTGACATCGCCTCCTCGCCCGGTACCGCTTTGCCAGGTTCTGGTGCTGCATATACTGCTGGATAATGCACGTGGTGTTTAATGTGCTCCTAATTGCCAAAGTGATCTGAGCGGGCTCCATGCTTGCCGTGGTATGGCGTCTGCACAGAAAAAAGCTGCGGAACGATTATCTGCGATTGCTCTGATGGAGGGAGTGGCGACTGATGACATGACTTACAGGGTTGGCTTACAGGGAATTAAAATCAACAAAGGGGGTGGCTTTACATCAAGGAGAAACAAAAACAACTGTCACGCAGAATGGCCCCTCAAGGATTGAACTCAAACCCCTGGGTTTAGCAGGCCAATGCTCAACCCACTAATCTATCGCTCCCTCTGGTATTTCAGGCAGGACTGAATCCCCATTAAGGTTTTCAAGGTGCCCCTGACAGACCTCACCAAAACGATTGTCAGCTGTTGATTTCACAGAGGGAGGAAGGGAAGGAGAAGCAAATGAATACAAAACAAATCTGGTCTATTTCTTGTTTTGATCCTCTCCATCTATCTTTTACATCTTTGGCTGGCAGCAGACGGTGCAGTAGGACTGCAAGCCATCCACATCTCCTGGCTGCTCAGCAGAAGATGGTGCAATAGGACTGCTAGCCATCCTCATCTCCTGCAAGCTCACCATAAGATGGTACAATAGTACTGCCTGCAGGACTAAAGAGAATGACCTGGTCAAGTCACTCCTAATTTAGTCCCTGCACCCATGTCTGCCCAGGTGCTCCTGACTGACCTTACTGAGGCAGCCATGAGCACCTCAAACATGAGGACGATAGTTTTCAGGCCTGTAGCACCTTTTGCTGCCACAAGGCAATGGGTTGCTGCTGCTGTGTAGCAATGCAGTACTGCGTCTGCCAGGACCCAGGAGATATACGGAGACAGTGAGCTGAGCGGGCTCCATGCTTGCCATGGTATGGTGTATGCACAGGTAACTCAGGAAAAAAGGTGCAAAACAATTGTCTGCCATTGCTTTCACGGAGGGAGGGAGGAAGGGCCTGACGACATGTACCCAGAACCACCCTCGACAATGTTTTAGCCCCATCAGGCATTGGGATCTCAACCCAGAATTCCAATGGGCAGCGGAGACTGCGGGAACTGTGGGCTAGCTACCCACAGTGCAACGCTCCAGAAGTCGATGCTAGCCTCGGTATTGTGGAAGCACTCTGCCGAGTTAATACACTTAGAGCATTTTGTGTGGGGACACATACAATCGACTATATAAAAACAATTTATAAAAAACGACTTCTATAAATTTGACCTAATTTCATACTGTAGACATACCCTAATTGTGCAGTAGTCAAATGGACCTTCCTTTATTCTCCTTTGCTATTACAACAGCATTGCTTAATTGTCTATTACTCACCCACTAGTAAATTTCTGCCTCTCAAGCAGAGTCATGTCCATTGATTTCACCAGTTCCCATTTAACTTTCAGTGGAATAATAACCTAAATCATATAAAAATAACGAGGAGCCCTTGTGGCATCTTAGAGACTAACACATTTGTTTGAGCATAAGCTTTCATGGGCTAAAACCTACTTCATCAGATGCATGGAGTAAAAAATACAGTAAGCAGTATATATATTACAGCACATGAAAAGATGGGAGTTGCCTTACCAAGTGGGCAACTCCGATCTTTTCATGTGCTGTAATATATATACTGCTTACTGTATTTTTCGTTCCATGCATCTGATGAAGTGGGTTTTAGCCCACGAAAGCTTATGCCCAAATAAATGTGTTAGTCTCTAAGGTGTCACAAGGACTCCTTGTTGTTTTTGCTGATACAGACTAACATGGCTACCATTCTGAAACCTAAATCATATAGGATAAATTGAATCACCAAGGAGAACAAGATTGGTTAGAACTGTTATTTATACCTGGGCCAGATTTCAGAAGAACTCATCTCCCACTAAATTTAGTGGCCAGATTTTCAAAAGAACTCGACAGCCAGCACCTCTTTGTTCTCTAAGAGTTGATGAGTTCTTCTGAAAATCTCACTAATAATACTACTGGTATCACGCATGGAGCTTTACAGCCCATAGTCCCGGCTCCCAGGAATTTACCATTTAAGGTGCTGATCCAGCCGCAATTTATACTCAAATGTAAAACTCCCTTTGACCCTAATGGGAGCTGAATCCAGCTCTTAGCTTATCTTAATAGTGAAGCTTTTTTGTTTCCATAGAAGCTGAGGATGCTCAGCATCATTCAGGGAGCAATCAGCACTGGGACACAGTTAGCCCTAAGGCCCTGATCCTGTAAAAATACACATACTCACATTTAATTTTACTCATGTTGATTTCAGTGGAAATACTTACAGCGCCAAAAGTTAAGCACATCTGTAAGTCTTCACAAGATCGGTACCTATGGGCTTCATTCTGCTCCATTAAAATTAAAATTAGACAAAAAATTACCCATGAATGTTATTTTCTAAAATAGATCTCCCCGAAGATGGATGAAAGTTGAGATGGATGGAGGGACAGCTGCCTGGATCTCTCTTCTGCATGCTTGTTTACAGTTATCACCATTAACTGACTTTTTTTAAAAAAAAAATGCTCACTCCCCTCACCCCATTTTATTTTTATAAGAAAAAAAATTCTGTATTCAAACACACAGCCCATTTCAAAGCTACAGTGGTAGCCAGGAAATACTTTAGAGATCAGGTGAAATGAATTCAAGAAGAGTGAAAATGGTCTTTGGTTCTGCTCTGTTACCTTTTCCTGAAGAATCACTGCAGAGATGTGAATCATCTTCATCGTACTGTGCTTTGTTTCTTGCGGGCATTTTCACAGATCCCTCCTGCTTCTTTTGTCTCCCCGTTTCAGACGCAGGCATTTTTCCCTTGGTCACTGTGACATTAAGGGTTTAATAGCAGCTGGAACATATAGTGGGGAAGGCAGCATGACTGAAAAAAAGACACCTTGTAATGAGGAATATCAATTAGGTAATAAAGTCAAGAAAAATGGAAAAACACAAGGAGCTTCAGCTCACTTGGCTTAAAGCAAAAACATAGCTTTTACTATTATAACAACTAAAATCCCTACTTTAAATAAACTGAAAACCAGCTACACACAGACAACAAGGTCATTTGTCTTTATAGGGAAAGTCTCTTTCTGGAGAGAAGGAACAAATAAGACACTTAAAAACTATCAGAGGCTAACAATTTTTAAAGAATCCATTAATAACATAATAGAAATAATTGCATAAAACACTAGTGGAAACAATTGCTTCTGGACTAGCTGAGATATACATCAAAATGATAAATATTGTCTTTGTAAAGTATATGAAATATTGTTTTACCTCTCCTAGTTAGCCCTCTTAACAAAACATGCCTTCTATTTACATTTAGAAAACTAAATGATTGTGTTTCATGAAGAATGAAAGACCAAACACATTGACAATGCTGTCTTTGTTCTTACATTTAATTCCTTTCTTTGGGAACTACAGTTAGTGTCTACATTTATGTTAAATAACAAACAAAAAATACAGGAAAATAAGAGAGATGTATATTTTAAAGTTATGTATTTTTCTTGCAAAAGGCTTTTGACTGAATGATCTCCAAGTACGCCAGTATGGCCAATCTCCACATAAGATGTTAAGTCTCAGTTCCACTAACAAATTAAGCACTGAGGGAGACAGCAAGGCCTGGGGACATTGGGGGGTGGGTCAGGTGCCCACGGGGGTCAGGGGCACCAAAATACACATTCACCCAGGGCACCATTTTCCCTAGACCAGCCCCAGTTGTAAGATTGAATCAAGCTCAAAGGCTTTTTTCCACACTTGTTACTGTAACTAATCATCATCATCGGCCATCCCTCGATTCAGATCTCAACCACAGATTTACATATGGGTCCTGAGACCCATATAATAACTAATAACTAATATAAACATTTTAAAAGGGATAATCTTAAATACTATAAACTTAGACTCTTGAATGTGCAGTCTGTTGGAGCCTGATCCTGCAAGGTGCTGAACATCTTCAACTCACATTGAACTCCTAAGAAAACTAGCCAGTTGCTGGTTTTGTGTCCAAGTAGAAGAGCTGTACCTTGACATATATTTTGTGTTTGGAAAATCCAAAGCTAAAATTAACAGTGAAGAAAGGATTTAAAGGTGTCTTGCACTGCTTGTAGGTGGGCATTCCACTGCTCAAGGCCCACAGTCTCGATTCTGCTAGCAGGAGTGGAATGAGCTCATTGTTCAATTATCATGCACATTGTCCTTATTTTAGATAATTTTCCTATTATTTCCTAACAGCAGGAAAACCAGAGAATGGAAACTGTAACACATGGCACACGTATATCTGCACCTAGTCCCAAGGATCCCCTTTGCAAATGAGATCTTGCACTTTGTAGAGCTTTTTTCCCCCCCCCATGGTAAACTATTTAAATGAATAACCACATTTAAAGTACTCCTGGGGAAGAACCAATTTAAGGAAAACCATCCAGGAATTCACTGCAAATGAGATGCAGCATCTCCAAAGACTGTGTTTCTTACCGTAATGGTGACAGGCTTACATTGGCAGCTAACAGTGAATACCAGAGAGTCAGGAATCTATCCATTATGCCTCGGTTTAAACCAGCTAGGCAAAAGGCCTTTTTTATCCCTTAAAATAAATACATAAGTAGCTTTCACAGCAAATAAAATGTATGCCTAACTAGTGACTGCCTATGTTCTTGTAGCTTATATATTAGGGGGTCCCCATAGGAACAGAAGTTATATGCTAATAAGTATAAAATTGAGAGCAATGCTGTCCTTTCCTGGAGTAATCAATCATACATCAGATTTTTGTCATATCACACATCTCCCTTTAGTCCTGCGAGTTCATGAGATTCTCCTATTAATTCAATATTATTTGTACTGTGGTTGATGTTAGTGGCAAAATTTCCGTTGATGCCAATGGAAGCAGGATTGGGATCTTAGCTCTAAGGGGTAGTTTGCATTCAGAGTGTACCTCTTCACAGCTGATCTCCCAGTTCTGATGCTTATAAACCTAGCACATAACAAAAATTAACCCCAGCAGTCATGCAAGAAAGCGCTACAAGGTACCACTTAGTCTTGTCAGGATCTATCTGATCATCCAGTCTCTCTCCTGCCTGGACTGATTCTTGTTTAGCTGTAACAATGTGAAGAAACGCCTGACCAGCAGAATTAAAACATGAGGTTCAAGATGCAACTCCGCTTTACACACTGGGGAGACCAAATGCAACATGCACAACCCAGTATCTAGAATCAGTCTTTACTGAGTCTGCCTCTGTGCTCATGTATATCTACATTTGCAAAATTCATTTCCAAAGAGTTTGGCTCATAAGATGATTGGCTGCATAGACGTCAGCTCCTTTGTGGTTGTATGCCCATGCATTTGTTGTTAGAAGCCATAACTTGCTGCACCAGCTAGGTAAGGTCTCATCAATTCCCTTCTTTGAGATTCCTTCACCTGTCATAGACATGTTACCTTTATGTGAGGCAAATATCTGTTGAAAAGAGGTACTGCTTCAAATTACCTGAAGGCTTTACTCACTGTCATGAGGATTCTTAGTTCAAAAGTAACCTGGAATGAATATATTTATTTCTGATGGTTTCCTAGTCATTACTGCTGCATTCATCAGTTGATGGCATATTGGGCATCATTAAGAGCACTGAAGTATATGAATTGCAACAGGTTATATCAGCAGTCATCTCTGGAGTTGTTCCTTCTCATTTTTTCCCTTGAGTTAGCTAAACCCGATGAGTTAGATTAAATGACTTGAATAGTGTTTTACTAGTATCTTTTATTTCTGTCACTATTCTGAAAACATCAATCCATAAATGATCATTCCAAGTTAATTTTCATCTGTGTGCATTTAAAATATCCTCAGCTATTCCTTGCAGTTTGCTCGTCAAAAAAAAGCAAGGTGCCGCTACAAGAGTCTGATAACTGGACAGGTTATCATCCCACAAAGGAATATTTTTGCACTGCACATGTAAGGAAGATGTGGGTCCAGCTGGCTAACACACCCCACACTTGCTACAAGAGTCAGTGGGGTCTCCGCAACATTTAGAAACTTGTAGGTCATAAGGAGATAATTCAAGCACCCTGCCTCTTATTTTCATTTTTTGGCTTCATCATCTATTTGTTGCAAAAATTTAACCCCACTTGCCACATCCTTTTGAAGCAGCTGTTCCTTTTGGTATGGCTGATATCTTCTCTTCCTGGAGCCACTATTGGTGGTGGTGGCTTGGAATTGATTGTTTTGATTTATGCTTCAGTGCCAAGGCAAAATGTTATTAAATATTCATATTACAGTAGCACCTAGAAGCTCCTATCAGGCTAGAGGCGGTATTGTATACAAACACATACAAATACAATGATAATTTATTTTTTTAATTGCTCATTTTCCAAATCCATCATCCGTGATTATCATAGCTGGACCTTTGAAAAAGTTGTTTTCTGACAGAGAGCACTTCACATCACTCAGAATGCGGTTGTACATGCAGCGCACAGGTCATATTAGCACATCATGCTAATTAGCCAAGTATTCCACCAGCCTGGCCAAAGTCAGCAAGAGTCAAGAGACAACAGCTGTCCTCTCTGTAACTTAAGAACCTTTCTCAGTGTTGCCATTTCACTGACTTTTCCTGTCACCTTAATGTCACACAACTCAGTGAACTGAAGAGTGAAGTTCAGCTAAACTCACATCTGTGCTGAGCGCATTGTGCATGCACTTCCTTCAGTTTGGTTCTTTTCCCCATTGAGCAGGACAAATTACTTCAGAGCATTTCGAAGTTTACTGATGCAAAGCATTCACTCAGATGCATCTCCAAATTCAAATGAACCACACTTTTCACTGCATCCAGATTATGCTTTTCTGTAAGTATGAAATGATTTCAGATCTGGCTTCTCTGGAATGAGTGTCAGTGAGTCAAATTCAGAAATATACTTTAGTTTACTCCTATAACCATTCAATGTCCCCCAACCACCCCATCAACTAACTCTGACTTTTTGCCTATCACTTAATATAGCTTAACATCTATCTTTTGTACTCAGTAAATTTGTTTTACTGTTTATCTTTACGAGTGAGTTTGCCTGAAGCGTGTGGCAAATCTGCTCAGGTTTTGCAAAGGCTGATGTATATCCACTTTCCATTGATGAACCAATTAATAAATTTGCACTGCCCATCTTGAACAGAGCAAAATGGTATATTCCTGAGATGCAAGGCTGGGAGCTGGGCGGGATCTGGCCGGTGCCTTTCCCTGTGTGATTCATGAGTAGCTCTGGGAGCATTCATGCAATCAAGCTGGGTGTGGATCTCCACATGTTGTTGTGCTGAGTGTTAACAGCACTTGGAGGGGTTTGCTGCTTGTCACTAGCAAGGCATTGTGAGAGTCAGCCCAGGCTGGAGAGAGAAAGGGGATACAGGGGTTCCACAGCCCCAGGCTGCACCCTGGGGATCCCATCATAGAAATTAATTATTCTATCTTTAGAATAGGGTCTGTATAGTGTGAAGTAGATAAGGAAAGTGGCCATGTATTGAACAATGAGGAAAAAACAAATATTCATTAGCTGCTCACTTAGCGAGCCCTATCCATCATCCTGTGCATTGAAAGAAGCTGGGGTCCTGTGAAACAATTAGTAAGTGATCATGTAATTAAAGACTATGTCATAATGCATACATGTGCCGGGACAGAATTAAGTATATACTGGGACTCTCAATTCTGGCATTTCCTAATTTTTGAGTGATTTACTTTGCAACCGTTTACTTTGCATTTTAATGCAGTTTTTTTGTGTGTAATATTGTCTACGTTTGGCAATGATTCCATGAAAGGACAGACACCATAATGTGAAAATCATGGAATTTGACCTTAAAAGACAGACAAACTTGGTGTGATGTGTTTAGCACACCATTGTTTACTGCTTATAACTACAGAGCCATACAAGGCAACAATGAATGCCCAGTAGAAAAAAAATGGAAAATTTGTAGCAGAAAATCATATTTAGCTACAAGATAGCACTTTACATATTTAGCCATTTTTATTATTTCATTTTAAAAATGTTATTTTTACTCATTAAAAATGTGTCTAGACCATCTGCATACATTGTGTCTTGTCTCATAGAACGGGTCTTTTAACTTTTCCAGGCACAAAATGAGTGGTAAATCTTCTTTGGCTCGGCATCACCATTGTGTGCACAAGTGTCCTGAGGATATTTTAAAACAATATCATGATATAAAATTGTGCTGAATTAATTCTAACCATTGAGATCTTAAACCTGACTTGATTATTTGCCAATTATAAGTACGCCTGAAGTAAAATACAGTTTTAATCCTGATAGAGTGGCTTATCTGGATCTACCTATCTAAGTGTTTGTATGGGAACCAGAACCATATATTATTGTGCTGGAGGATGTTGGTGGCTGCTGGTAGGCATGTCTTCAATCTGTGGGCGGTCAATGACCTCATTGAAGTTGATGGACATGCTAGCCACATTTCATTCAAGCTAAATGAAGGCGCAATTAAATGCACCTTGGCTTAGTGACAGGTAAAATAATAGAAGCCACTGCCCAAGGCACAGACTAGAATGGCAAGGCTCAGTAGAAGCTGAGCCATGTGGCTCAAGGGATTTTCTGGAAACTGATTGGAAAAGCAGGGGCTGGGGCACTGATCTGGTTGCAGTCGTTTGAGTGAGTGTGGAAAAAAAAACAAGAAAGAAGCAGAAGGTCAGGAGAAAGCTAGAGAAGTAACTGGTAGCATGGTTCTTAGAGAAAGCAGAGAGAGAGCTCAGTGGAACACACAACTAGATGGAAAGCAGGCTTGAATTTCTGAACAAGGAAACTGCTGCTTGTTTGCTTCTAATTTGTTCAGGGAAATAGGACTTTGTGTACATTCTTTGTAAATAAACAAGACTGCACCCAAGAAATACTGGACTCTCATAATCCATCTCTCCTCCTAAAGAAAACAATCCCACAAGGCTCCAAATATTGGTTAAAAGCTCAGATGTCAAGGGTTCAATAGTATATTCGCATAAATTTCAGCTAATAAAAACCTAAAGCTGATAAGCCATAACTGACCACACAACACAACTACTTTCATACTAACTACAGTAGAATTTTACTAAGTGAAAGAAAAGGTTTGATTGGCTACTTGTTGGACTGCAAGTTCCTTCAAAACATCTACTATAGAAATAGAGCCTGCATTTCAAAGGTGACCTTTCTGCTTATGATCTGAACGCAGCAAAAGGAAAACAAAGATGGATTTATTTTTAAAAATATCTTTTAAGAAGATAATAGCTACAATAGATATAATTTCTGGGGGAGATGTATCACTATCTCATGGCTCAATAAAACCCTCAAAATTGGTCAGTTAAGGCCCAAAACTTGATCTCTGAAAGTTATAATAATCTGATGGGGAGAATTCAATTCTAAGGCATCATCCACAGTATACAGAAATCAATGAGAAGACAAACCTTGGCTTCAGTGGACTTTGGATTCTGTCCTCAATCTTTGTCACTCCACTGACAGCAAGGAAGCCGGGCATTTTCAGTGCAAACCCTGTTTTTGAATTCACGCCTTCTAAAAACCAATTAAAAAAAAAAGTCTGGAGATTTTAGGCCACGATGCAAAATTTGTTCCCTCTGGTTAATTCTTAATTTGGGCCTGGCCTGGAGGTAGTGGGGTGGAAGGAATTTATTTCTAGATTTGAATGACTGATTTTACAGGGAATAATTTATTCAATTAATTTAACTTTATTTTATTCTTTGCAGATTATCCATACTCATCTTGCAGTTATCACCAATTTATTCCTCATTCACAGAATAATTTCTACAAATCAGCCCTAGGTCTATAATTTGTGCATGAGTGGTTTTTTTTATATTTTATATTCAAAATTTGAGCTTTCTTTAGGTTTGATTGGCTATACAGCTCATGGTGTATTTTTTCCCATTCCCTGACTGTTTGAGCTTAACTCTTAGAATAAGCTTGCGTTTAAGAGCTCAAAATTTGGTTTCCACAAATATTCTCTTATTATTTGCTGTTTCTGTGAACATTTTTGCAAGCAAATTTGATCATAAGAGAATCTAGCAGAATTGTTAGAAGACACACAAATAGAGGCAAAGCAAATTTGGTGCTTTTTTATGCAGATGAATATTTTAGAGACTTTTAATGCTATTTACCCTGCTTACTTAATTAATAAGAGGAAGGCATGGATTTGATCTGTGTCAACTGTTGGTAAGAGTTTTAATTTTTGTCCTACATGCCCAGTGTGAGGGCTGATACAGTATACAGGCTGGTTAAGTAATTTTAATGAACTAATTACCTATGCCATGCTTCTCAAGATTTTGTTGAAATTGGGGCTGTTTAGCTAACGTACAGATTCACATTCTCACACTTTTATAAAAGTTTTGTTAATCAAAATAAAATTTAAACAAGTTAGATGTTATATGACAGTGTTTCTAATCATAACATAAATTGGGCTTCATGTATTATCTTGTTGCTGTCTAATCAGAAAACAGGGCATCTCTGTTGCCCTTTTAAATCTGTAACTTCATATTGTTGCTGTGGGTCTTGTTCCCCAAACCCAAGCTCTACAGATCTTCACATTCCAATTCTGCTTTCAGAATTTCACCAGTTTAAGCAACTGCTAGACACCTGCTATGATTTTGTTCCAGGGATGAGACTCTGGTTTGGACACCTCTGTCATCCTGATCTTCCCAAAGCTTCCCTGTGGGTTCTGACCTCTTTCACACAACATCATATTCCTTCTGATAATGCAGAATCTCTTTCTTTATGCAAAATCGGTAAAGTCTCTCCACATTCTTTGACAGTCCAGTATGCAGCAGTATCAATCTTCTCTCCTCCAACATCCTTAGCTTGAATTAACATTAGCAGGATGAAAAATGATATAAACATTTGATTGTTAGCTGTTTATTATCTTTATTTATTCTTATTTGACTTATGAGCTGGAATTGCTTCATCAGTGTACTTTGCAGCTGGCACCTGTGCACTTCTAATCAAGCAGTGAACATATCTCTCTGACCATCCTGTTCTTATGATGCACAGTGGTTGGGTTAACTTTTAAGACTTCCACTTTTTCATTGGCTTTCCATCAAATAAATGTAAGTGCTTCACTCAGTCTTTGCAATAAGATATCTTTGTTCATTATTT
This sequence comes from Lepidochelys olivacea, assembly GCF_965140295.1. Classification (NCBI taxonomy): domain Eukaryota; kingdom Metazoa; phylum Chordata; order Testudines; family Cheloniidae; genus Lepidochelys; species Lepidochelys olivacea. The sequence goes on along the minus strand of NC_140413.1, from coordinate 36,299,782 downwards.
AAGCACTTCCATTAATCAATATTTCTTATTTAAAATAAAAACATATGTTGTCCTGACACACGGTGGTTACCGTCTCCTAGCAACACAACTTCCTCTTAAGCTGACACTTGTTCTTTTGAGGGGTCTACACCCTGAATACTTTCAATAGAATTCAGTCTCCATATTTTTTGTCTAACTTAATCAATCCTTTACTTTATGTGTTTGATTAGCTATATAAAAGGGTTTATTATTTCCATAATGTCACAATAGTTTGCTCTATCAGATATGATAACTTCTGATCTTTTTGTATTAACACTTTCATGATGCATTTAAACTAAGTAGTGCAAAGCTCCTCTTTCACAAATACACCAGGAATTTCCAGGTCGGAAGGTTTGTGCCTGTCACTCCAGGTTTTAGAGTGCAACCTTGTGAAAGACTAGAGGAACACTGTTGCTAGATTTTCATTTTTACTACTTTCCAGGGTCTGTATAACTGCCATTGATACATGGTGTTATTGAAATCCATATTTATTGAGGTTGTCACCAGATAAAACAGTGATGGGCATGACATACATTTTAAAGCTAAATAAATTCTACCATTCCATTTCCAGGAGTACCCCCACCCTCACACTACTATTTTTGTCAGGCACACAAAAACAATGATTTTGTACTTCTTGTGTTGTCTGGGCTGCAAACAAACACTATCTAGGGCCATTATGTGATCATTGACTATATATATAGGTACACGAATAAAGCCATCTTGGTAAAATAAAGAGTCATAGAAGTAGTTGGTCTTCCCAAAGAAAAACAATGATAATTTCTGTTCAGTTTGAAACACAATGGAAAAACAAATGTTCACTAAATAAAGGTCAATGTTGGTACAGAAGGAAATTTGTAATGTTCTCAAAAGGGAATTACAAATATGGAAGAATAACCAAAGAAACCCCAAAAGCTTAAAATTACTTGACAGAGCCCTTGTAATACTTAGCCCTGGTCTACACTAGGACTTTAGGTCAAATTTAGTAGCTTTAAATCGATGTAAACCTGTACCCATCCACACGATGAAGCCCTTTATTTCGACTTAAAGGGCTCTTAAAATCGATTTCCTTACTCCACCCCTGACAAGTGGATTAGCGCTTAAATCGGCCTTGCCACCTCGAATTTGGGGTACTGTGGACACAATTCGACGGTATTGGCCTCCGGGAGCTATCCCAGAGTACTCCATTGTGACCACTCTGGACAGCACTCTCAACTCAGATGCACTGGCCAGGTAGACAGGAAAAGAACAGCGAACTTTTGAATCTCATTTCCTGTTTGGCCAGCGTGGCAAGCTGCAGGTGACCATGCAGAGCTCATCAGCAGAGGTGATCATGATGGAGTCCCAGAATTGCAAAAGAGCTCCAGCATGGACCGAACAGGAGGTACGGGATCTGATCGCTGTATGGGGAGAGGAATCCGTGCTATCAGAACTCGTTCCAGTTTTCGAAATGCCAAAACCTTTGTCAAAATCTCCCAGGGCATGAAGGACAGAGGCCATAACAGGGACCTAAAGCAGTGCCGCATGAAACTTAAGGAGCTGAGGCAAGCCTACCAGAAAACCAGAGAGGCGAACGGCCACTCCGGGTCAGAGCCTCAAACATGCCGCTTCTATGATGAGCTGCATGCCATTTGAGGGGGTTCAGCCACCACTACCCCAGCCATGTTGTTTGACTCCTTCAATGGAGATGGAGGCAACACGGAAGCAGGTTTTGGGGACGAAGAAGAAGATGATGATGATGAAGAGGTTGTAGATAGCTCACAGCAAGCAAGCGGAGAAACCGGTTTTCCCGACAGCCAGGAACTGTTTCTCACCCTGGACCTGGAGCCAGTACCCCCTGAACCCACCCAAGGCTGCTTCTTGGACCCGGCAGGTGGAGAAGGGACCTCCGGTGAGTGTACCTTTTAAAATACTATAAATGGTTTAAAAGCAAGCATGTGAAAGTATTACTTTGCCCTGGCATTCATGGCTCTCCTGGATGTACTCCCAAAGCCTTTGCAAAAGGTTTCTGGGGAGAGCAGCCTTATTGCGTCCTTCATGGTAGGACACTTACCACTCCAGGCCAGTAACACGTACTTGGGAATCATTGTACAACAAAGCATTGCAGTGTATGTTTTCTGGCGTTCAAACAACATCCGTTCATCTCTCTGTGTTATTCTCAGGAGAGTGAGATATAATTCATGGTCACCTGGTTGAAATAGAGTGCTTTTCTTCAGGGGACACTCAGAGGAGCCCGTTCCTGCTGGGCTGTTTGCCTGTGGCTAAGCAGAAATGTTCCCCACTGTTAGCCACGGGGGGTGTAGCCACTGTTTTATAAAATGTGTCTTTTTAAATACTGTTGTCCCTTTTTTTTCTCCACCAGCTGCATGTGTTTCAATGATCACAGGATCTTCTCCTTCCCAGAGGCTAGTGAAGATTAGAAAGAAAAAAAAACGCACTCGAGATGAAATGTTCTCCGAGCTCATGCTGTCCTCCCACACTGATGAATGCGTCAGTGCAATAAGAGCACAGACAAATGCGTGGAGGCAAATAATGTCAGAGTGCAGGAAAGCACAAAATGACCGGGAGGAGAGGTGGCGGGCTGAAGAGAGTAAGTGGCGGGCTGAAGAGAGTAAGTGGCGGGCTGAAGAGAGGGCTGAAGCTCAAATGTGGCGGCAGCGTGATGAGAAGAGGCAGGATTCAATGCTAAGGCTGCTGGAGGACCAAACCAGTATGCTCCAGTGTATGGTTGAGCTGCAGCAAAGGCAGCTGGAGCACAGACTGCCACTACAGCCCCTGTGTAACCAACCACCCTCCTCCCCAAGTTCCATAGCCTCCACACCCAGACACCCAAGAACGCGGTGGGGGGGCCACCAGCCAACCAGCCACTCCGCCACAGAGGATTGCCCAAAATAAAGAAGGCTGGCATTCAATAAATTTTAAAGTTGTAAACTTTTAAAGTGCTGTATGGCATTTTCCTTCCCTCCTCCACCACCCCTCCTGGGCTACCTTGGTAGTCATCCCTGTATTTGTGTGATGAATGAATAAAGAATGCATGAATGTGAAGCAACAATGACTTTATTGCCTCTGCAAGCAGTGATCGAAGGGAGGAGAGGAGGGTGCTTAGCTTACAGGGAAATAGAGTGAACCAAGGGGCGGGGGGTTTCATCAAGGAGAAACAAACAGAACTTTCACATCGTAGCCTGGCCAGTCATGAAACTGGTTTTCAAAGCTTCTCTGATGTGTACCGCGCCCTCCTGTGCTCTTCTAACCGCGCTGGTGTCTGGCTGAGCGTAACCAGCAGCCAGGCGATTTGCCTCAACCTCCCACCTCGCCATAAACGTCTCCCCCTTACTCTCACAGCGATTGTGGAGCACACAGCAAGCAGTAATAACAGTGGGAATATTGGTTTCGCTGAGGTCTAACCGAGTCAGTAAACTGCGCCAACACGCCTTTAAACATCCAAATGCACATTCTACCACCATTCTGCACTTGCTCAGCCTGTAGTTGAACAGCTCCTGACTACTGTCCAGGCTGCCTGTGTATGGCTTCATGAGCCATTGCATTAAGGGGTAGGCTGGGTCCCCAAGGATACATATAGGCATTTCAACATCCCCAACGGTTATTTTCTGGTCTGCGAATAAAGTCCCTTCCTGCAGCTTTTGAAGCAGACCAGAGTTCCTGAAGATGGAGCGTCATGTACCTTTCCCGGCTGTCCCACGTTGATGTTGGTGAAATGTCCCTTGTGATCCACCAGAGCTTGCAGCATTATTGAAAAAGTACCCCTTGCGGTTTATGTACTCGGCGGCTTGGTGCTCCGATGCCAAGATAAGGATATGGGTTCCTGTCATAAATATAAAGGGAAGGGTAAACCTCTTTGAAATCCCTCCTGGCCAGGGGAAAGCTCCTCTCACCTGTAAAGGGTTAAGAAGCTAAAGGTAAACTCGCTGGCACCTGACCAAAATGACCAATGAGGAGACAAGATACTTTCAAAAGCTGGGAGGAGGGAGAGAAACAAAGGGTCTCCGTCTGTCTATATGCTGTTTCTGCCGGGGATAGACCAGGAATGGAATCTTAGAACTTTTAGTAAGTAATCTAGCTAGGTACATTTTAGATTATGATTTCTTTAAATGGCTGAGAAAAGAATTGTGCTGAATAGAATAACTATTTCTGTCTGTGTATCTTTTTTGTAACTTAAGTTTTTGCCTAGAGGGATTCTCTATGTTTTGAATCTAATTACCCTGTAAGGTATCTACCATCCTGATTTTACAAAGGGGATTTCTTTACTTCTATCTCTATTAAAAGTCTTCTTGTAAGAAAACTGAATGCTTTTTCATTGTTCTCAGATCTCAGACCCACAGATTGGGTCTGTGGTCACCTATGCAAATTGGTGAGGCTTTTTATCCAACATTTCCCAGGGAAGGGGGGGGGTGCAAGTGTTGGGAGGATTGTTCATTGTTCTTAAGATCCACGGGTCTGGGTCTGTAGTCACCTAGGCAAATTGGTGAGGCTTTTTACCAAACCCTGTCCAGGAAATGGGGTGCAAGGTTTTGGGAAGTATTTTGGGGGTAAAGACGTGTCCAAACAGCTCTTCCCCAGGAACCAGTATTAGTTTGGTGGTGGTAGCGGCCAGTCCAAGGACAATGGGTGGAATATTTTGTACCTTGGGGAAGTTTTGACCTAAGCTGGTAAAGATAAGCTTAGGAGGTTTTTCATGCAGGTCCCCACATCTGTACCCTAGCGTTCAGCGTGGGGAAGGAACCTTGACAGTTCCGTCTATGGCCCCACCACAGTTAGGGAATCCCATTGCAGCAAAGCCATTCACTATGACCTGCACATTTCCCAGGGTCACTACCCTTGATATCAGCAGATCTTTGATTGCGTGGGCTACTTGCATCACAGCAGCCCCAACGTAGATTTGCCCACTCCAAATTGATTCCCAACTGACCGGTAGCTGTCTGGCATTGCAAGCTTCCACAGGGCTATCGCCACTCGCTTCTCAACTGTGAGGGCTGCTCTCATCTTGGTATTCATGCTCTTCAGGGCGGGGGAAAGCAAGTCACAAAGTTCCATGAAAGTGCCCTTACGCATGCGAAAGTTTCGCAGCCACTGGGAATCATCCCAGACCTGCAACACTATGCGGTCCCACCAGTCTGTGCTTGTCTCCCAAGCCCAGAATCGGCGTTCCACAGCATGAACCTGCCCCATTAGCACCATGATGCATGCATTGGCAGGGCCCATGCTTTCAGAGAAATCTGTGTCCATGTCCTGATCACTCATGTGACCATGCTGACGTCACCTCCTCGCCAGGTATCGCTTTGCCAGGTTCTGGTGCAGCATATACTGCTGGATAATGCGTGTGGTGTTTAATGTGCTCCTAATTGCCAAAGTGAGCTGAGCGGCCTCCATGCTTGCCTTGGTATGGCGTCTGCACAGAGAAAAGGCGCGGAACGATTGTCTGCCGTTGCTCTGACGGTGGGAGGGGCGACTGATTACATGGCTTACAGGGTTGGCTTCAGGGAGCTAAAATCAACAAAGTGGGTGGCTTTACATCAAGGAGTATTTCAGGCAGGACTTCACGGAGGGTTCCAATAAGAAATGGTGCACCTCGGTAATTGTTCTTATTGGAACAAGGAGGTTAGTCTGGCCTCTGATTGATACATGGCTAGATTTACCTCACTGCACCTTCTCTGTGAGTGACTACAGTGTGACCTAGAGGAATGAGTCCCCTAGACAGGGGAGGGGCGGGGAAGCAAATGAGTGCAAAACAAATCTGGTCTATTTCTTGTTTTGATCCACTCCATCTATCTTTTACATCTTTGGCTGGCAGCAGACGGTGCAGAAGGACTGCATGCCATCCACATCTCATGGCTGCTCGGCAGAGGATGGTACAGTACGACTGCTAGCCATCCTCATCTCTTGCCTGCCCGGCAGAAGATGATACAGTATGACTGCTAGCAATCCGTATCTCCTGCCTGTTCACCATAAGACGGTTCAATAGGACTGACTGCAGGACTAAAGAGAATGACCTGGTCAAGTCACTCCAAATTTAGTCCCTGCGCCCATGTCTGCCCAGGCGCTCCCAGCCGACATGGCCAGGAGCACCTCAGACACGACGATGACGGCTACCAGTCATATTGCACCGTCTGCTGCCAGAAGGCAATGGGTTGCTGCTACTGTGTAGCAATGCCATACCGCGTCTGCCAGCACCCAGGAGACATATGGTGACGGTTACCTGAGCGGGCTCCATGCTTGCCGTGGTATGGCGTCTACACAGGTAACTCAGGATAAAAGGCGCGAAATGATTGTCTGCCCTTGCTTTCACGGAGGGAGGGAGGGAAGGGGGGCCTGACAATATGTACCCAGAACCACCTGCGACAATGTTTTAGCCCCATCAGGCATTGGGATCTCAACCCAGAATTCCAATGGACAGCGGAGACTGCGGGAACTGTGGGCTAGCTACCCACAGTGCAACGCTCCAGTCATAGGCGCCGACTTCCCCTCTGCTCGGTGGGTGCTCACCCCACCGCCCCTGCCCCACCTCTTCCCACCCCTGCACCGCCCTCGCCCCACCCCCATTCCACCCCTTCCCCAAAGTCCTCGACCCACCCTGCCTTTTCCCACCCCAGCCCTTCCCCCTTCCCGCCCCCATTCCACCCCCTTCCTCTGAGTCCCCATCCCTACCCTACCTCTTCTCTGCCTCCTCCCCTGAGCGCACCTCATCCCCACTCCTCCCCCTCCCTCTTGGAAAGTCCTAAGCACTGCCAGACAGCTGTTAGGTGGCAGGAAGAGCCGGGAGGGAGAGGGAGGAACGGGGATGCAGCACACTACAGGTGGGAGAAGGAGGCCAGGAGGTGGGAGCTTCGCTGCCGGTGGGTGCGGAGCACCCGTTAATTTTTCCCCGTGGGTGCCCCACACTGACAACTCTGGTCACTACTATGAACGCCGCTGCCTAGAGTTAACGTAGACAAGAAGTGCCCTTTTAAAGCCCCATGGATTTTTGAAATTCCTTTTACTGATTGCCTGCCTTGGCAAATGCACTTAACACACCTAGCAGCTTTCCACTGTCGAGTGCAGCTGCCCAGCTGACCATGCTTACTACACACTCCAGAAGCGCTCCTGTCTAGAGTAGACAAGAGATATTGGATCTCCTGGGCCTGTGGGGAGAAGAGTCTTTGCAGGTGTAATCCATGCCTGCTTGGTATGGCACTCTGTCCCGCTCTAGTGGCAGCTAGACCATCTAGAGATTGATGAGCCTGCTACAGCCTTGGCAAAGAGAGAGAGATGTCTTTTAGCTTATGCAGTAAGCCCCAGAGACTCCAGATTTGATCCCGGGTCTGTCAGCATTACTCAGGCACAGCTCCAAACCAGCATAGAAATATGGACATCTATGAGCAGATTGCTCAGGGATGCAGGAGAAGGGCTACAACAGGGACCAGCAGCAGTGCTGTGTGAAAGCAGACACACCGGAAGGCCTGGGAAACCAACAATTGATCCAGTGGTGTGCCACAGACTTGCTGCCTTTACAAAGAGCTGCATGATATACCTGGCAGAAACACCCTCCGCCAACAGCACTGTGGATACTTCCAAAGAGCCCAGGTCACAAAGACCTGCCATGAACAGCCAGGAGGAGAAGGTGGACAAGGAAGAGGCAGGCGACCAGGGGATCTAGCTGCAAAGCGAGGCAGGATCGATTGTTGGCTTCACTGCAGTCCAGCCAGTCCCACCAGTCAAGCATAGGTGAACCCAATGTAGGGCAGGAACTTTGGGTAAGTACACAGTTTGCTTTGAAATTACAGGGATGGCACCCCCAGCACAGTGCAAACATCTTTAAATTTACTCATTTTTACTCATTGTGGCCTTCATGGTGTTCCCCTCCATATTTGTGGAATGACTGAGCCAGATAAGTAGGAGAAAGAAGAGGACTCGGGATGACATGTTCCGGGAGATTCTACAAGCCAGTGCTGCATCAGAGAACAAGCACATGGCCTGGAGGAGGAGGATTGCCCTTGGAGACAGCCTGGGGAAGGATAGAGAGAAGAGGAGAAAGGTGCAGGGAAAGGAGAGGAACATGCAGCACAACATGCAGGCACTTCTCAGGCAGCAAACACAGATGCTGCCGACTCTGGTGGACCTGCAACAACCCCAGGATCGCCTCCCGCTGCAGCCCATTAAGAACTCAATATCAGGACATCCCTGTGCGCCCCCCATCCCTCAACATTCCATGTGGCATCAAGGGTCATTGTACTACACTTACCACTCCACCCTGGTGGACACTAAAGACAATCATAGCTTCACATACACTGACCTGTGAAAGCCACGGTTGGCATATGTGTAGCTGAAATGGACATGATTGTTCTTTCCCCTTCATATGTTCTGATTGCTTAATGTATTAATTTTTAAATGGTTTTCTTTTGAATTGCCTGTTTCATGTTACAGAACAAAAGTCTATTTTTTGGAACATGATTCATCTTTATTAGTTCCAAACATATGCTGACTTGTGCGAGCAGTTCTGAAAGTGACCAATCACTTGTTACTGTTAGTGTCACACAACTCATAGCATCGCTCACAAACAATATTAATAGGTGCATTGGCAATGTTGAATTTCTACATACTCAGCAATCACTAGAAGATTCATACCTGGTTGCAAGAGAGGAGAGTCAGGTAGAGCATGCTACTGCAACCTTGTATCTGGCTGTTCATACTCAGCAGACAGCCACTTCACCTCTGCCCTCCACCCCAGCAGAAATGTTTCCCCCTTTGCTTCACAGGTATTGCACTAGACACAGCAGACAGCCATAACCGTTGGGGTATTTTTCTGACTGAGGTCCAATCTTGCGAGTAAACAATGCCAGCAACCCTTCAAATGACCAAAGGCACATTCAATTGTCATTCTGCACCCGCTGAGCCTGTAGCTGAAATGCTCCTTGGTGCTGTCGATGTGGATGGGCCAGGGGAGAAAGGGGTAGGCTGGACAGGATCACTATAGGCATTTCAACATTCTCAATGGTGATCCACTGGTTGGGAAAGAAAGTCCCTGCTTCCAGTTTTCTGAGCAGTCCTGTATTCTTAAAGATGCGAGCATCATGCACTTTCCCTGACCAGCCCACATTGATGTAGATGAAGTGTCCCCGGTGATCTACTAGCACTTGCATAATCATATAAAAATAGCCCTTTCTGCTGATGTACTCCATGGCAAGGTGGCCTGGTGCCAAAAGAGGGATACATATGCCATTTATCATCCCACTGTAGTTTGTGAGCCACTTTGCTGCAAATCCACCCACGACGTACTGAACCTGGCCGAGAATCACAGTCCTGTCCTGTGGAGGTGATTATGATCCTGCACACTTGCATCACGATGGCCCCTGTGGTGGATTTCCTGACTCAAATTGATTCCCAGCTGACCAATAGCAAGCTGGCATTGCAAGTTTCCACAGTGCAGTTGCCATTCACTTCTCACCTGTCCATGCAGCTCTCATTTTGGTGTGCCTGTGCTGGAGGGTTGGGGCATGTTCAGCACACAGATCCAGGAGTGTGGCCTTGAGCATCCAGAAGATCTACAGCCACTGCTCTTCATCCCAAACCTGCATGATGATGCAATCCCACCGCTCAGTGCTCGTTTCTCGGCCCAGAAACGGTGCTCCGCCACCTCCAGCTGCTCCTTGAATGCCACCAACAACCCTGAAATGTTTCTTTTTATGTCCCACAGCAATCTGTCCTCCAAGGAATCATCATGTTCCCTATAGCTCCTCAAGTGGCTTTGCAAATACTGCAGGATTATGCACCCCGTGCTTGCAATGTTCATGACAATCATGCAGAGCTATCCAAGCTCCATGCTTCTGTCAGAGATGGTGGACATCAAAGAGGGACACGCAAGTGTGTGGAATTTTGAAAAGAAGGCATGCAAATTATGGGATGCAGATGAAATTATGGCATGGAGAGCACTGAATTATGAGAAGTTGACCCCATACTTCCTGTTACCCCAGCATGACTCGTTTTGGCCCCATCAGGCATTGCAAAAACTTCCCAAACACACTGCGCTAGATGATGGTGAGTTGCACGGTGGGATACCTACCCATGGCACACTGCACTCTGCCTCAATACAATTGCTCCTGGTGAATATGTGCACCGTTGCCACAAGGAGCCAGGTACGTACCTGCACAAGCCATTTACTAACTGCAGCAGCTGTATGCAAACATGACTTAGGTCAACATAAGTTTGTAGTGTAGACCTGGCCTTAAAGTCTCATTAATTTTTATCAGTGTTACCAGGTGTAATATCAAGTAGTGATTGGTGAACATCAAGAGACTTAGAATACAAGCTGAGCACTCAAAAGTAGGGATGCTTATTAAAAGCATATCCCAAAAGTCCATACTATTTCAGTTTGTAAAAGTGGACTGGACATTTCCAAACAGGATCTCTGGCCAGTTTTCTTGTTATTTGCACTTTCTGTTCAGAAATACTATCAAAAAACCCAACCTAAACCCCAAGTCAACCTCTCTCAAGCCAACTAACCTCTTGCACAGGGCCAGTAGTTGAAGAGTGTCATAGGGAGAGGGCTGTGTTGGCCAAAAGGATCAGCAGAGTCGAAGCAGCAATGCCATAGAAACCCCACTCATGGGATACTGAAAGTGCAGTATGCTAAAGCAAATGACCTGGTTTCAAGAGGAGGTAGCTGGAGTCAGAGGCCCAGTTCTTTCTAATCCTACGGCCCCTTTACACTGATTTGGCAGCGTAAAGAGACCTTAAAGTGAAGCGATTGTAGTTTTAATTTAATGTAAGTGTAATTTGCACCCACAGCCAGAGCAGTGTAAAGGGACTTGAGGGTATGGCTACACTGCTATTAGACACCCACAGCTGGCCCATGCCAACTAACTCAGGCTTGCTGGAATTGGGTGCGTGGGGCTGTTTAACTGAGGTGTCGACATTCAGACTCAGGCGACAGCCTGAGCTCTGGGACCCTCCCACTTCACAGGGACTAAGAACCCAGGCTCCATCACAAGCCTAGACAGCTACACCACAATTAAGCAGCTCCTTTGCCCAAGCCCCACAGGCCTGAGTCAGCTGGCACGGGCCAGCTGCAGGCATCTAATTGTAGTGTAGACACACAGTGTGAATGAGAATCAGGTCCAGGGTGTCTTCAGTGCAGGGTCCTTAACTCAGAAATCGCATCTTCCATTGGTCACATAAGCCTGAATACTATGGGGCTCCAGGTCTCCAGTAATCTCCGCCCCCCGCCCCGGCCCAATCCAGGTTTTTTCAGGGTGAGGGAGACCATCGCACACGGTTTTAGGAGTGTTTGTACAGCCTATATTGAAGCCTGTGTTTTCGCTGTTTCACTGCCACAGATACCAATGCTAACTAGATTAAAGCTAGTCCAGGTATGTCCACATGAGCTGCATCTGTAACCTGTGCCTGCTTTATGTGGCACTCTGTCCCCCTCTAGTGGCAGCTAAACCAGCTAGAGATTGATGAGCCCGCTACAGCCTTGGATAAGAGACATGCGTCTTTTAGCTCATGCGTTAAGCTCCAGAGGTCCCAGGTTTGATCCCAGCCCATGATGACCGGAGTCTGTCAGCGTTTCACAACTACACCTTGGTTCTGTCCTTGCTGTGAGATAAGGGCGGCGATTCCCCTGCTCTTGTACACATACTCGCGGTAGCTTGATGAAAGCTCTCGTGAGTGTAAATAGTAGTGTAGTTGTGGTAACATGGGCAGCAGCCGTGGAGGCGCGGCTGAGTCGTGCCGAGTACATACCCACCATTTGTACTCCGCTCATGACTCAGCCATGCCCCCGCTGGCACTGCCCATGCTGCTGCAGCTACACCATTTATACTTGCTCTGGGTCTCTCTGAGCTGCACATGTGTGTGTACACAAGCAGGGGAAACACCCCCCTAGCTCAAAGTGTAAACATCGTCCCTGTGTTTGCTGTGTAGACACAGGCTTGGAGGGTTAGCGTCAGCTATGAACAAAGTGACTTGGTTCTAATCCTGGATCCGACAATTTGCTTTTCAGCTCTTTTTACCAACACTGGGAGTGAAGATTGATTTGTGTTGCATCTGCTACCTAGAGAATATAAGATATGCATTGAATAATTCAGGGCTCTGCAGGAACTAGTATGAGCTTGGCCTGCAATATTCACTTCTTTTGTATAATCGTATGGTCATCTCTGATTTCATGTATTTAATTTTTCAAACTATTTCTTCATTTACCCAGATGAGGGAAAAGAAAAAAGAAAGATTTAAAAGGGAGAAAAAACCTGGAAAATTCCAAAACCAAAACTTTATTTAAAAAGATAGTGAAAGTTTCTAAGTGACCACACAGTACTGAAATGTTTATGTTTTTTTTTATTTTTAAGACTCTGGGGTGAAATCCTGGTGCCGGTAAAGTCAATGGGAGTTTTGTTGTTGACTTTAGTAGGGTCAAGATTTCACCCAAGGTAGGTGTTCATTGTGTGATCAGTGTACGATTTAGCACAGACTTCATTTTTTTATTTCCTTGCTTTAAGTTCTCGGCTTTAGTGAATGTTCTGACAACTCCAGTTAGGGAAGGTTGTTACCTAGCAACCTAATTTGGTTCTCTATATTAAACTTTTTTGTTTTTTAAAAAATTGTTAAAGTCCCTGCCTCTAAATGCTTTCCACTCAAAAGGCATCATTGGAACAAACTCTCATGGGCTGATCATACAAAGGGGCCCAGAAACACTTGCAAGCTGTTTGTCCAAGCAGTAGCCTTATACAGTTTAACTCTTATAGTTGCCACATTCACTACAGACAGGCAAAGAAAACCTGGATGATTAAAAGCCCGCCCCTCTCTCTCTTTCTCTATCTCCCCTCCTCCCCTTTGCCCCTCAGTTGATGAATTCCAGTAAGGCCTGAAAACTGAACAGGAGTTTTGTAGGATTGCAGAGTCTTTGAGAAAACAAGGGTCATTGCAGTAAGAAAAGCCTGGAATTATGGAGAGGGCCACCCTCAAAGTCCAACGTCATATCAGAGTAACAGCACTTCTTTCCCCTGCCCCCACCAAATAAAAACTCAAAAAGGAAGATGATCTAGTAAGCTGCCATTTATATGGAGGCAAAAGTGGCCCCAGTCATGTACTCAGAATGATTTTGATGTTCCTGTCCATTATATGTAGCATGTTGAGCTAGCCAAAGGATTCAAGAAAAGGACAAGGCAACGGCATATGGCCTAAGCAGACTGTTCATGTCTTTCCCCAAACAAGGCAAAGCTTCACCTTAGACTGACCTTGCAATTACAGGCTACTGGGAGCAGTTATGCCCTTGAAAGCAGTCAGCACAACAAATGGCATGAACAGAAAAGACTCAGAAAAACTGAACTCAGAGAGCCCTCAATTGGCAAGCCATGTATTTTGCCTACACTCTGAGATAAGCCTGCTCAGGTCATGAGGCTTGTTAGCTAAAGTTAACTATGAAATATGGAAGTAAAAGATCTCTTTATAGTAGCATTTCCTAAACAGATGAAACAAATGATAAAGTCTCCTCCAGAGAGGCACCTTTGGTAATTTGAAATTCTGAAAAAATAATCTGCAAATAATAAATCTAAATAACTGCAGAATAAGCAAAGTGGATTAATGTGTCATCTCTCTCCAGTGATGAGAGCAGAGTTTGAATATTTTTCTGAGCTGGTATTAACTAGTTAGAGAAAAATTGCAGCTCCACCACAAATAATTCATGCCTGTATGACACAGCGGAGGAATATTAATAAAATCCAGGCACCCAGAGAAAGACTGGCCCTTCTCATTAGAGTTTAAGGAAGACAGGATTCTGGGCATAAATCCACCAATTTGACCATGGCTATACTGTATGTACAGTACTCTGCACAGACCACAAACATAAACAAGCTTCCGTCTCATTTACAAATCACTAACTCTTACGAATGTGCTAACTTGAACTGTAAAAACTCTTTTGACTACTAAAATTTAGTCTGTCTCTCTTTCTGTCACAGCTCATGTGTGCAGGTCATATACATATATATAGCACATACACAAATATACACAGAAAAACACACACATATATGTACATATATAGCTACACATACAGTGTGTGTTAAAAAATTAAAAATATAGTTTAATATACATTATATATTAGAGAATAGACAGATACAGGAGCAACCAATTAGTTGCACACGTACAAAATGGGAAATGACTGCTTAGGAAGGAGTACTGCGGAAAGGGATCTGGGGGTCATAGTGGAACACAAGCTAAATATGAGTCAACAGTGTAACACTGTTGCAAAAAAGGCGAACATCCTTCAGAGTATTGTAAGCAAGACATGAGAAGTAATTCTTCTGCTCTACTCCATGCTAATTAGGCCTCAACTGGAGTATTGTGTCCAGTTCTGGGCACCACATTTCAGGAAGGATATGGACAAATTGGGGAGAGTCCAGAGAAGAGCGACAATAATGCTTAAAGGTTTAGAAAACATGACCTATGAGGGAAGATTGAAAAAATTGGGTTTGTTTAGTCTGGAAAAGATAAGACAGAGGAAACATGACAACAATTTTCAAGTATGTAAAAGGTTGTCACAAGAAGGAGGAAGAAAAATGTTTTTTCTTAATCTCTGGGGATAGAACAAGAAGCAATGGGTTTAAATTGCAGCAAGGGAGGGGTTTAGGTTGGCCATTAGGAAAAACTTCCTGTCAGGTGGATAAGCACTGGAATAAATTGCCTCGGGTCATTGTGGAATCTCCGTCATTGGAGATTTTTAAGAGCAGGTTTGACAAACACCTGTCAGGAATGGTCTAGATCAGTGCTTCTCAAGCTATTTGATGTGGGGGACCGGCATTTTTTTTCCAATGTGCGTGCAGACAGGCAGCCGATGGCTCACGGACCGGCACCCAGTCCGCAGACCACCACTTTGAGTAGCACTGGTCTAGATAATACGTAGTCCTGCCATGAGTGCAGGGGACTGGACTAGATGACCTCTCGAGGCCCCTTCCAGTCCTTTGATTCCATGATTCTATTTTCCACTGGATGGGAAACAAAGGATTCTCACCATATGCAAATCCTATTTAAGGCTGGGGAGTGAGTTCATCTCTGCTCTTTTCCATTGCCTCCCCACCCAAGAAGGAAGACTGTTAAAAACACCTGAAGAAACAAAGGAACTAAACTGGGGGAAGGTGGGGCTGGGGCGAGAAAGGTCAGCCTGTAAAAGGAATCCCTGGAGATTTAAACTGTGCTGTTTACCTTCAAGAAACTCTGCAACCTGCTTGAAACAACAGTTAGGGTAAGAAATTATTATTTGTAGCAAGTATTCCTTACTGTATTAAGCTTAGTTTGCATGTTTTGTTTTATTTGCTCAGTAATCTGCTTTGAGCAGTTTGCTATCCCTTATAATCACTTAAAATTTACCTTTTGTAGTTAATAAACTTGGTTTTTGTTTATTCCAAAACCCAGTTTGTGCAATTCATGATGGGGTGTCAGGGGAGGGCAAAAAGCTGTGCATATCTTCCTCCACATTGAGGGAGGGGGTCAATTTTCATGAGTTTACATTGTATAAATCTCTATACAATGCAAGACAATATAATTTTGGGTTTACATTCCAGAGGGTGCATGCACCAGAGTGCTGGGCAATTCCCCAAGCTGAGTCTTCGCACACAGAGCTGATTGGAGACTCTGTGTGATTGGATATCTCGGTGCATCCCTATCTGTGTGTGTGCAGCAGGACACGGTAAGGGAGCCCAGACTGGTGGAACTGGCGGGCTCAGTGGGACCCCAGCACATCAGAGTCCAACCCGTCACAGTGGTGTGTGTACAAGACACCAAACAAAAAAAGGTTGTAACACTAAGCTGATGGTGAAGGATTACAAAATCTACTTCTCATGCAGTTCAACATCCTGAAACAATATTGGAGTTATTCTGGATGTGATAGATGAGTATTAAACTCCATTGGGAACAGGTAACTATCCATACAGTAAGTGGGTATGCACCATAGTTAGGAGATGGCCAAAAGGTAAAAGGAGTTTTTTGATTAATTGTACTTTTTGGAAACATACCATCCAACAAAAAGGTAATTTCAGAGGAGATCTCAATGCACACATTGAAACTGCAAAGGCTGGGTATGAAACAGTCCATGGAGGACATGGCACAGGAACCATAAATTTTGAGGTCAAAATGATCCTTCAGACTTGTGTGGCACTGGACATGGTGATCACAAACACTCCCTTTCAGAAGGGGGAAAGCCATCACATACATAACATATGCCAGTTGAGGACACAAGTCCCAAATTGATTTTTTCTTTTAGTAATAGGAAGAGATAGATCATGAATAATGAATTCTAAGGTAACACTCAGTGGGTGCATTGTGAAATAGCACAGACTTCTCCTTCCAGACATCAGAACAGACAGGCCTTAGAAGCATCTGAACCCCTGACAATCGGAAAGGCCTAAGTGGTGTAAACTTAAAGATAGGAATGTGAAAATCTTCAAACAAGGAATAATGCTCAGACTTCCTGACTACAAACAGGGAAGGGTGGACCGGGCTGGACTTAGGGGCAGGCGACCGCCTTGGTGCCTGGCTTGGGGGGTGCAGGTGTTGTTTTTGTTGTTAGCCTGTCTTCAAGGAAACTTGTATTCATGAGAAAAAAGACAGTTGGGTTACAAGGGCAGAGATGAGGTGATGGGAAGCTTAGAAGAAGAATTCAAGAGGGAGGTTCTTTGCTCGCTTGTTGACACTGCTCGAGTATCCATCAAAGAAAGGTTTCGACAAATGAAGCACCACGAAAACACCGGGGGGCGGGGGGTAGAGGTTGTATGACCTTAGTAAGCTTCCAGCAGACAGGAAGAGACTCTCGAACAATTGTACGGACCTTCACTGGACGCTGACACATGGGGAATGTTCGGACATCAATAATAAAGACCTCTATGTCGAATTGGACAACATCCACCATATTTTGCCACATGGGAAGCACTCTTCACTCCTAGTTCTCCAATTCATTCATGATGCAGAGCTGAAGGACACTTTTCCTAATGTGTGGATAGCTTTGAGGATTCTGTTTACTCTGCGAGTCACAGTCTCGGAGTAGTAAGCGCAGCTTATGAAGCTCAGGCTCATTAAAACATATCTTCAGTAGGCAACGGCCGACAAGAGACTGACATCACTTGCTATTTTACCACTTGAAAATACCATTGGCCAGTCTTTGGATCTCTCTGATGCTGTGCTTCAGTTCACAGGGCAAAGGTGAGAAAAACGACCTTTTGAACTAAAGGACTAGGGTTAACATTCTAAGGCTGTCACCTACTGTAACACTGTTTAATACTGGTCCACAATGTTAGTGCACAGTTCAATTTCTTGATGTTAGTACATTTCTGTTATTCTTAAAATGAAAAAGTTTCTAAAAGCTTAGAGGAAACAAATTTTTTTATTTGCATATATATGGCATGAATAAATACAGATTTATGGATCCTAATGTGAAAATGTATCATCTTGTATGACAGGGATAAATCAGGCATCAAAGTTGTGAAATGGGCTATAAATGCAACACAAAAATAAGGTATTCAAAAGTTGAACAAATGGAGGCAGGGGTGTGGAGGATACCTGGTTCCACCTGAACGCAACTTTGCTGGAAGTGGCATATGAAGTACTAGGATTACACCAGTGCCAAAAGGATAAAAAGGGAGACTTGGTAGTGGAATCCTCAAGTTAAAGTATTTGTTGAGGGGGAAAAAAATATAATTTTCAAAAAATGGCAGGCCTCTGGTTTGAGCAGTGATAAGATGGTGTATATGGAGGCAAGAAAGAAAGTCAAAAGAAATGTTGCCGCAGCTAAAAATATGGCTAGTGCTGAGTTATGTGACCGATTAGGAGGACATGAGGAAAAGACTATCTATAGACTCACCAAGACAAGAGAGAAAATGGCGAGGGACGTGAACAAGTTTGTTTACATTAGAAATGAATAAGTTACATTGCAAACGAATAGTGAATCAATCAGTAAAGTTTGGAGTGATTATTCTGAAAAAGTGATGAATGAGGAAAACCCAAGGAAGGAATTAAGACTATGTCTATACTATGGACCTTACAGCGGCACAATTGTGCAGCTGCGCCACTGTAAGGTCTCCTGTGTAGCCGCTGTATGCCACCGGGAGAGAGCTCTCCTGTCGGCATAATTTAACCACCCCCAATGAGCAGCGGTAGCTATGTCAGGGGGAGACGCTCTCCTGCTGACGTAGTGCTGTCCACACTGGTGTTTTTGTCAGTGAAACTTATCTCAGTTGCAGATGTATTTTTTCCATACCCCTGACCGACAAAAGTTTTGCCAATGAAAGTGCTACTGTCAACAAAACCTAAGGTCATGTAAACTGAACTGGTATTTGATGAATTTCACACAAGAGAAAGAGGTTGAGGAGGCACTTAAGAAAAAGGAGAAAGCTCCTGGCCAAATGAAGTACCAGTGAATGCAGTGAAGTCACTGGGAAGGGAAGGCATCAAGTACCAGTTTCTTCAATGATATTCTTAAGAAGGGAAAATGCCAGATGAATGGCATAAAAGGTTTGTGGCGCCTATTTTTAAACATAAAGGAGATAGCCCAATGAAGTTGACAGCACATGCTAGGAAAGCATAAGAGAAAATTATTGAAAAGAATCTGCACAGAAGTGTTGAAATTTTGAAATGTCAGTATGGATTCATGCTGGGAAGGGGCACAACTGATGCCACATTTGCATTACAAATCCTCATGGAGAAGTTCAGAGAAAAGAGACAGCAACTGGTTATGGGCTTTAGATCTAGAAGGTGTAACACTGTACATCAAGATAACTATGGGGGTGGAGTTTGCGATGGAGTGATGTGCCAGAAGAATATGTCCATCTTATCCAGTATATGTATGACAGAGTGACTAGCACAGTCAAAACTAAATGAGGGTACAGTACAGAATTTCCAGTAAATATTGGCCTGCGTTAAGGGTCAGTGCTGATTCCCTATTCGTTTGTGGTTATCATAAGGTTAGAATGGATTGCAAAGGTCATCAAGTCTAACTCCCTGCCAAGATGCAGAATTTGTTGCATCCAGGAACAATGGCTATCCAGCCTCCTTTTGAAAACCTCCAGTGAAGGAGCTTCTATGACATCCCAAGGCAGTCTGTTCCATTGTCCTACTGTTCTTACAGTTAGGAAGCTTTTCCTGAGATTTAATCTAAATCTGCTATGATGTAGTTTGAACCCATTGCCTCTTGTCCGGCCCTCTGTGGCAAGAGAGAACAACTTTCATCCATCTTTTTTATGGCAGCCTTTCAAGTATTTGAAGACCACTATCATGTCCTCCCTCAATCTCCTCTTTTCCAAACTAAACATACCCAAGTTCCTTCTACCTTTGATCATATGGCTTGCATCCATCCCTTTGATCATCTTTGTCGCTCACCTCTGGATCCTTTCCAGTTTCTCTACATCCTTTCTATACATTGGTGACCAAAATTGGACACAGTTCTCCTGCTGAGGCCTAACCAGCCCTGATTAGAGTGGTACTATCGCCTCCCATGTCTTGCATGCTATTCCCTGTTAATGCAACCTAAAATTGCATTTACTTTTTTTGCAACAGCATTGCATTGCT
The DNA here is from genome assembly GCF_965140295.1 of Lepidochelys olivacea. Classification (NCBI taxonomy): domain Eukaryota; kingdom Metazoa; phylum Chordata; order Testudines; family Cheloniidae; genus Lepidochelys; species Lepidochelys olivacea. The sequence goes on along the minus strand of NC_140413.1, from coordinate 36,280,228 downwards.
GGCTCATGTTGGGAATGTGATTCACCAAAACTCCCAAATCCTTGCCAGCAGTGCTGCTGCCAAGCCAGTTATCCCTCATTCTGTATTTGTGCATTTGGTTTTTCTTGCCTAAGTGTAGCACCTTACATTTGTCTTTGTTGAATTCCATTTTGTCTATAGCCCAGTTCTCCAATTTATCAAGATCCTTGTGAATCTTAGCTCTATCCTCCAAAATGTTGGCAACCCTCCCTAGCTTTGTGTCATCTGCAAACTTAATCAGTGTGCTCTCTATTCCTACATCCAGGTCATTAATAAAGATGTTAAACACCGGACCCAGAACAGATCCATGTGGAACCCCATTTGAGACCTCCCTCCAATCTGACAACATTCCAGTAATAGTTACTTTTTGTTTGCAGACCTTTAACCAATTTTGTATCCACTTAATGGTAGTTCTGCTGAGCCTGCATTTCTCCAGCATACTTATCAGAATGTCATGTGGGACTATGTCAAAAGCATTGCTGAAGTCCAGGTAGACTACATCCACCACATTCCCCCTAGCCACCAAACCTGAAACCCTGTTAAAGAAGGAAAATCAAGCTGGTTTGGCATGATTTGTTCTTGGTAAATCCATGCTGGCTGCTAGTGATTGCCCCTTCATCCGCTACATGTTCACAAACTGAATGTTTTATAAGTTACTCTAGTAGCTTCCTAGGTATCGAAGCAGAAGCTTTGACTGCTATTGTGTTTCATGCACTCCTGGATGCTTCCTGGCCTGAGGAATAGGGTATGCTGGAAGTATACCACAAGTGTTCGTAAGAACGGAGTTGGGGGGATTTTTGGCAGGTAGGTTGCTAGGCAATTGGTTGGTAATTAGACTGCTTTGACACATACGAATTGTTAGAAAGGATTATTGAGAAAGGATTGATGCAAAAGGTTAATATTAATGATAATCATTAATCATGGACCCCCAGAATGCCACTGATGGAATAGGGGCAGGCACTAATAATTGGGGTACCAGAACAAATATGAGTATATACCCATGACATCTGCATAATGCAGGGTATAAAACACCATGCATAGTTCCCTTTCCTCAGGTTCTCTCGGGCTCTGAACTGTTGCCAACTGGATCTGTGGCCTTCTGAGGGTCTCCACTTGCTAATTTTCATCCCTGTGTTTTCATCTTTTTACAGTGAGTAGATATGCATTTATTAGCCTGGTCCAGTTTGGTGCACTGACTGCTCATTCGGATAGGTTTATGTTGTTTAATAATTATAGGTAGTACAATTACTTGGTTTCTTTGTAAGGTTATAATTGAATCTATACTACTCTATCATCAGTCACTTCAATCCCAACGGGAAAGAGAGGGGTTTCTAAGGGACTTGTGTAGCTCATTTGAGGAAAGAACCTGTGACTGTTTATTCATAAAAACATTGTGTTACAAATCATCTGTGTGATTATTTGTAAGGGCTACATGGTCAAATGGTTGTACACTCCATGATAGGACATGAAACAAGTTCGTAAAGGGCCTAATATAGACTTCTTCAATGAGGGAGGCCAGGCTACATTGGTATGGGCATATCCAGTGAAGACCACAGAGTTATATCAGTAAGGTTACAGTAGAACCTCAAAGATCCGAACACCTCCGGACTGGAGGCTGTTTGTAACTCTGAACAAAATGTTGTGGTTATTCTTTCAAAAGTTTACAACTGAACATTGACTTAATACAGCTTTGAAACTCTGCAGGAGAAAAATGCTTCTCCCCCCCCCCTTTTTTTTAAGTTGTTTACATTTAACAAAGTACTGTACTGTATTTGCTTTTTTTTTTTTTTTTTTTGGTCTCTGCTGCTGCCTGGTTGTGTACTTCTGGCTTCAAATGAGGGGTGTGGTTGACCGGTCAGTTTGTAACTCTGCTGTTCTACTGTACTTTTGAAAAGAATGTGAATGGGAGATGACCAAGAAGGAAACTAAAGACTTGGACTGGATACCAGCGGATCTCGGAGAAACCAATCTGCATGACAGCCTGGCGTACAATCATGAGTTTTGGAAGACGCCTATAAGAACTGTCAACCCCAAACAGGGAAGTGACAAGAAGGAAGGAAAAAGGAGACAGACAAGTATAGATGTATTACAAACACACTATATCAGAGGGATTTAAAAATACCATTAAAACTTGATGGTGGAATTTAACACACACTGGCCATTCCAGAGGAATAAATTAATACCCAGGGAGAGGTAACTTTTCTGGCTTGCCAAGCAAAGTCCTTTCTATTTTCACTCTATCACCATCTGTTTTTACCGATCTTGATTTCATACCAGCTGCAGATCTCACACCATACAATGATTTCCTGATAGGAGGATGGCAGGATAAGAGAGGCAGACTCTGGGTTTATTCAAACAACCAAGTCTAAAACTAATGGAGCAGTGTCTACAAATATGTTTTCCTCTATCTCATTTTCCCATTGTTGTAACTCATTGTCAAAGGGTTTTTCTCCTAGTAACACCACTACTGATTCTCTTTTTTCCTGCGGCCTTCACACTATGTTTCTTTCAGGGGCTCTCAGCAGCTTATGCTTAGCTGCTTAAAGTAAGTTACCAGGTCCGGGTTTTTGTTTTGGCATGCTGTGTACTATAAACTAAAAATAGGTACAAACAAAAAACACTTTATTTTAACAGGTTGCATGAAATATTCCAATGCCAGGATAAGCCAAACTATGGCTATGTTATAGCGAGGGCATTTTTTAAAGAGGCTCAATATGTGCCATAAGAGAGTGTTCCTGTCGCGTTCAGTTTCCACCTCCATCAGATCAGGTCAAGAATCTCAGAGAATTTCTCTGTATGAGTGAAGCAAAGAGGTCACCCCATGAGGAAGAGCAAACCCTTCAGGAAGATTTCTACACGAGTGCCCTGCTGTGTCAGAACATACTGCTGTCTACAACTGTGGCCATTAGCCAGGTGCTTCTTGCATTTGTAAGGCTAAAAAAACAAGGGGCAGGGAATTCCATAATTGACATACCGAACTGATTTTAATTTCATGAGGTTCTGGTTTTAAAAACCAAGCTTTAGTATTTTTACTTCTTAAAACTGAAATCCCATTGATAGATTTCAGGTTAACTTTGAGGACTCTGTCCTGCCACTGAGTCCAAACAGCAAACCCCATGAGGCCACCTAGCCCTTAGTTGTTCATTCAGAAAGCAAGCACTAAATCTTGATTGATCTTCTGATCACTACGAATTATTGGTAACCTCTGCATTACACCGGCCTGCTGCAAATTGGAGTTGACAGTATTATCACTGAAAGAAATGCATGAGCTGAGTGCTTGTCAAACTGTGACTTGTTGGTCCAGTAGGTAGCATTGCAGTACTGCAAGGGATGACATTTTCTACAAGGGACGACATTTTCCACCCAAACATCATACGACACTCACACAAATAATACCATCCATTTAGAATTAAGGTTGGTCAAGTGCATTTCCTTACAGCAATGCAAACACTAATAAAACAAAGAAATTGTAACTCCAGGCAACGTATGCACCCAGCACAAAACCAGTCTCCACGTATTAGCTCACACTACTCAACTATACCAACATAGTAATACCCTCTTCAACATGCCCTCTGTTAGTACGAAACTCTCAATGGAAGGCATTTGGGGCTGATATAGATTAAAACCAGGGGCTGTGGAGCTCCATATGAAGTTTATGTGGGTTGTCTGATTTGTTCCATACAGTAAACTTCAGTGTGCCACTCATTCCTCATCCTACTCCCTAGAACAGAGGTTCTCACCAGGGGCTGGAAAGGGGGAGTCAGACTTTTGCAGGGATGGGGTGCAACAAGCCCTCTGATAGTTGGATGGTTATGGTGTAAGTGAGGGAGCCAAGTGCCAGGTCACAGAGCCAGAGTGAGAGATTTAACAGAGTAGTGTGTTATATGGCCAGAATGGTAGGCAAGGAAAGGCTTGCTCTCTATCCATAGAAATATGTATGAACTGGAGGAAAGCTGGTGAACCTCTCTCTCAACATAACAAGTTGTTGGGCACCCAAGGCCAAAGTTCGCGCATCTCTGGGTGGGTGCTGTTTTGAAAAAAAAATGCAAGAAAAAAATCCACTGTCTTTTGTAGATTAATTGTAGGTGTTACATCACCATCAATAAGGTCAATTATTTAGAATATTAAATAAAGATATATGCATGGGACTAATTGACAACATATTTAAGCTATATTGCATTACCATCAGATTAGTAGCACAGAGATTGAAAAAACTAAGAAAATTCCTAAGCTTCAAGTTGGGATCTCTCCCTCTCTCTCTCTCTCTCACCCCCCCCCCCCACACCCCTCCCCAACCAAAAAAATCTGAAAAAGTTGAGTTAAAAAATTAATTCTTTGACATTAAATTACATGTAATTAAGGTTTATGGCTCAAGGCTATGGATTTACCATAAACCCAAAGAGTTACTCCCATGGATGTCAATGGGAATGTTGCACAAAAACTAAGGAAATAATATGGCCTTCATATAGTAACTAACATCATACGGCCCGATTCTTCAACATTTACTCCAGAGGGTAGCACTCATGAATGCGAGTGGTTGTACAGAAGTCAATGACAGGGAAGACTAGGCTATGCGGCTTATAGTAGAATGGTGACAAGGACTATGAATTATTTGTGGACTAATCTGTTTCCTCTTGTAGGAGGCAAGATCCAAATCCACAAATGGTGTAAATCAGAGTAGCGACTGAAGTCAATGGAGCTATGACAATTTACACCAGCTGAGAATCTGATCCTCCACATTTAAAGAGCTTGAGGAGAAAAGGGTAGTAAAGTAAGGCAGAGGAGAGACACCAAGAAAAGACCAAAGGGGATGCCAAAGAAGAAACAGAGAGAGGATGCAGGAGAGGAGATTCAGAGGGGAGTGGGGAAGGAGAGAATGAAATCATAGTCCTAACTCTCTTATTACACCCACCCACACTTTATTTCCAGCAAGTAGTGCTAAAGCACCCACAGCTTTCCTGATTAAACTGGCCCAATTGTGCAATCCTTCCTCAAGTTATGTAGTGCTTATTCACATCACCAGACCCACCGGAAGGAAACTGACTAATTCTGATTGCCCTTCAAACTCTGGTTCCTGCACAGCTCTATTCTTTATTGACAGGTAGAAAGGAAAACTGCCTGGGATCATTCTAACAGCTGCAGTCAATAAGCCATTTGCAGTATAACAACGTTATTGAGCCTACAGACTTGTAACACCACCACATACTCTGTTCTTGTGTGTCAGTAGATGGCACTCTTTATATTTACTATCTCCATATAGTGTGTGCACACACATAAAAATACCACTCTTTATATGGAACTACAGTGGCAGACCATACAACTTTAGTCAGTTTCCCTTTACAGGAAGCTCTGTGTTTTATTGCTCAGTGCAGACTAAATTGAAGCTCAATCTTGCACTGCAATGCAGGCTGGAAGAATATGCTAATCAGGCTGCATCTATCTCATGGGATGGGAGGTGTACGCATGCTCTGCAACACATACAGTGCATAAACAAACAACACACTCTCCTATCCACCATGTTATAAGCCACAAAATATAATCGTCCTCTGTAAGTCCTCTGTACACAGACTAGAAACACCACCGCTTACCTTAAAATATGGTTTTGGATATTAAAAAAGGGGGGAGGTGTCAAAGCCGGCTTTTCCTCATTTCCTTGATCTGTTCCCTGCCTGTGTGCAGAGTCATACCTGATTACTTCAGTTGGTCTGACTTCATACTTGTTTTAGCACAGCAGAGTCCATACCGTATGTTCACGGGTTACAGCTGCTGTTGTAAATACAGTATAACTTTTATGTCGTACCTGTTGTTCTAGAGAATGTTAATGTAAGATATTTTAAAAAATAATTAAGTGAGAGGTGAGGTTGGAAATATATACCATCAATAAACAGGACCTCATTAGAATATAAAAAGATTTTAAAAAATTGTAACACTTGGAAATTGACACATAGTGCCACACTGAAATTTTCCACAGACAGTAGAAGAGTCTATGATAAGATTTACTTCCACTTTTCACATTTTTTAAACGGATAAAGATTCTGCAGTGGAACTTAAGAATTCAGCTGATCGTGCATGACACAAACCAAAATCCAACTCACTCTCCCCTAGCTTACACTTATTAAAAGCACCATAGGATTTTTGCAACATGTGGTCAAGTCCTCAGTTTCACATCTTTGAAGGATTCCCATGCTGTGATATTGATTTGGTACTGACACCTGCTTCATGCAGGAAGCTAACATGTGATCCTTGCTTACCTTAACAGATCAAACGAGATCACAGTCTGAAATGAGAGTTCTTCAAAAACAAAATTAACTTGCTTTCTGAAACCATCTTCGCTTCATCAGTCGTCATTACAGTAAGTTCTACCCCACCAGACCAAGGCAGGAACACGTGATATTTCTTCTTCAATTAGTACAACCCATTTGTGTTTCCTTTTCCTGAAACAGTTACAGGCCATAATGATGTAATGTATTTAAATTTGATAAACACAATTACTATCAACATTTAATTGATTCTTGATTACAATCAATTATATTTCTGAAACAATCAAGCATGCTACAATTAAAAATAATTGATTCATTAGCACACCCATACTAGAAATTACACAAATGCATTATTTATGTAATTAGACACATTTACAGTTCATTATTTCATGTTTTGTACTATTGTTAAAAAGCTACAAATTTTTAAGGTACTTTTTAATCTTCCTTTAGCATCTATTAACATAGATCACATTTACCTAATTCTAAAACCTGAAAAAGACTCAGTCCCTTCAAAAACAATAATTAAAGCTCACTTGTCATACTCTAAAAGGTGAGGATGGGTGATGATACATCGCACGGTAGACCCTGCGTTTCAAGTTGAATAGAGCAATTTTAGGCAACACATTCTTAGAAATTTAGCAAAGGTTAATTAAATTTCTATCCAAAGGGCTGTGGCTTAAACCATAAGCTGCCAGAATTCAGGACCGAACATGCGAGAGAGAGAACTTATGAGAAAATTTTGTGGCATGAGCTATTTCCACTTCAGAAAATAACTAATGGCCTGTGTGCTTGGAATTCTGATATGGCATTAGAAAGAGTATAGGAGTCTTGGCATGGCTGTGACAATAGGTTAAGTGCCCAATTTTCAGAGGTTCTGGTCCTTCTCAACTCCCATTAATTTCACTTGTAGTTGTGGGTGTTCAGAACTCCGAAAGACTGCGCTATTCTCCATGCTTCATAGTCACCATTATTAGGATGGGGTTTTAGTTTTTCTGATCCTCTTCTTAGCAACATGATAAGGAGATATCAAAATCTGAATGTCTAGAACAGATACCAAAGGCTTGTCAGACTTTTATATATGCTCTCCTGTTTGTAAATATATATATAATGTCTACTGCACAGGTGTACCCCTAAACTGGAAAACATTAAGGGCCAAATTCCTCCCTAGTTACATCAGCAAATGATTTAGTCCTGTGCATTGTCCTGAGAAGTTAGCCATTCCCCCTCTGCCTTTCAGACAAATTAATGTATTTTAGAAGAAGAAAATGGGAATGGACAAAAAATAAAAATTAGATAGTACTGAAAATTGTTGCACTAAGACAGTTTACTACTGTCTTCCATAGAAAATAAGACACATGCTGACACCTCATTCCTTTTGGAAAGATTCAGTGAGAATAAGCAATGGCAGCAGTCTAGCAACATCTGCAAACTATGCCATGCACTAGTGTATTGCAAGAATAATTTTATTCATGCTTGAGATTGTCAAGCAGAAGATAAATTATTAACAATAACTTATACATAGAGAGTGTGCGTACTTGAGCACTCGTCCAGAATTTTCCGTTTTTTGTAACGCTTTTTGTAGTGGAAATTGTAGTTTCTGCAAAAATCAAAGTTTTCTGCAGAAAACTATTGATTTTGCTAAAAATGCTTTGATTTTTTCATTGGAAAAACTGAAACAAAATATCTTGTAACAAGTTGATTCATCCCAAATCCAAACATTTTTGTTTGTTGAACTGAATTGAGATGTTTTGTTTCAGGTCTTTTCAACATTAATCTGTACACACCTATCTTCACCTGAGCTGCAGCAGAGTCTCATGAGAGCTGTAGTATAGGTGGTCTTATGTCCCCATTCTCTCTTATGGTTGGAGCTCCCTGGTTGGACTACATCTCCCATAATGCACTGTCTGAAATGCTGCAGTGTGTCATGGGAGATGTAGTCCACCCAGATAATCCCGCCCATAGAGAAGAATGGGAGGCATGAGGCACCCAAACCACAACTTCCATGAGACACCATGGCAGCTCAAGCAGGCACACTTCAATGTCAAATTCAGCTGAAAGGAAATGTTTTGTTTCAGTTCCGTATACTGAAGTGAAACATTTCAACATTTCCTGATTGAATTTTTCTGATCTTTTCATCCAGACTCAGGAGAGAAACGAATGTTGAAATATCAGAATTTACCATGGGACAGAAAATTACAATTTTCGATCAGCTCTAAAAATATCCTTATATAAATTCTCTCAATTTTATTTTAACTCTGAAATTTTTGAACTACAGTTTAGATTAAAATATTTTCAAAATAAAGAGCCAAACGCTTTATTGCCATGACAGCACTGTAGTGAGGAGCAGAGATTGTGTCCTTTGCCGCGGTGATCTCTTCCAGAGCAGGGAGTGTGCTGCTGATAGCAGCTCATCTATCGTAGCCACCTAAGAGGACAGGACAGCCCCACTAACTCCCATGGCTTACCCCGTGGTAGCCAGACCCACCTTCTAGCATGCTTCTGTGAATCGTGGAAGAACAATGCCCTTCAATGTGCAGTGGGAGAAAGGGACTCTTCCATCCCCTCGCCTCTATTCCTTTGCACATCAGTGTAAGAACAGGCAGAATTGAGGAGGTCCTAAATTTGTACAGGGGATTTATAACCGCTCATCAAGACATAAACATGACACTTTTAAAAGATGTGGCCACATGTATTTTTTAAAGCTTCAGTACTATGATTATTGAACCATATAAAGCCTAGAGGGAAGTGCATCCAGACACTCATTCTTTAAACCTGTTCTGGTCGATCTTTTGCTGTTTAGATGGAACAGTTACTTTCTGAGCCCAATTAAGGTGAAGGCTGAAAGAATAAACTAAAATAATCTAGTGCATGTCATTGTTCGATATTATGCGTTCAGAATTTCACCTAAACACCACTTTAAAACTCTTCAGACTTCAGCTGCAAAGGAGAAAGGATGCCTCCGAGTCATTCCATCTTAAAAATTGGAGGAAAGTTCTTCCAAGCGTGTTTTGTGTGATCCTAAAATGTTAACGTGCTGACAGCTGTGGACCAGCTTCGTTTAGCTGTCACAACAGACTATAAAGCAACGTAGTAAACTGGATACTTCTGTGTCTGACATCTGCCACTCTTTTATTGACTACTGTTCCACCAAGAACATTTTACAGAATAATTAATTTGGCCAGGTGCATGCAACAGAGTGTTCATTTCATGCATTTACACATCTGGGTTCTTGCACTGCACGGTGCTGCCTAAGGTGAGAACACCCACAGAGAGTTTTCAAAGCTGCCATTTTGGACAGGACATGAAGAGGCTTCCTATAGAGAGAGAATGTGCCTTATATGCTCAGGAAAATGTACCCCCTAAGTTTTAACATAACGTGAAAAGCCTGGCTGCAGAAACACCAACATTGTAAACTTTAATAGAAATGAAAAATCCTGGTAATGCTTCATCTCTGCAGGGCTGTTCTTGGGATCCGAGGACCCTGTGCTTCAGTGGGAAAATACAGGTTATATGGAAGGAATATTTAATGAACTACAACAGAGCCAGAATGCATTAGGCTTGATATAAAGGGCAGTCACAGCAGACACCCTTTCAGAATTTGATCATGAGAAATGCTGAGCACCCATGACTCTCGGTGAAGCCACTGGGAATGGTTTAGCAGCTCTCAGGATTTGGCCCAAAGTAAGCCAGTTCTGCTACTATCAGAAACCTCAATTTTGGGTTTGGAACTGACAATGCACAAATGTCAAATTCACTATGTGACAAGGCTAGCTTCCTCACCAGCCTAGGGAATTATCTGACACACTAAATGAGTCCTTTGCCCTTAGTTCCAGGCTCCATTTATTGTCCAAATAGCCACAAACTCTCACCAAAGGAAAAACCTAAAAGGTCCAGCTGTGGCTTTCTACCAGTCACAACTATCAGAGTTTTCCACCTACAGTCCTACATCAGCTAAGCCACTTGCTAACTTTTATAAACACTTGCTCCCTTTCCAGCTGGGTCTGATAATTTACCAGGGCTGCTGGCCACAGGTGTTTGCCTCTTAAAGGGGCAGGCTACCTTGTTACACTCAAGTTAAATTTGTCTACACTGCGTGCTAAATCAAGGAATGCAACTGCAAAATCTCCACCCGTGTAAGGAAACAGGAGGCTATCTGGTGATAAATCGTAACTGTGGACTCTGCATTTCTTTAAATTGATGTAGCTCAATGAAATGACTGCAAAATGTATCATTTTTCACGCTTTGTTGGCAATGACATTATTTTTCTGTTCAGTGGTAATTGAGTGTCTAAAGCAAATTTTTTTAAAGGGGCTTAAAAATAATAGAAAAAAAGTAATATCTTTAAAATCAGCCCTTTCCAATAACACCTTGTTCAAACTTCACATATAAAGCACTGTTTGAGCTCTTTCAGAAGCGATCTCGCTCTCAGAAGTGTCGGCCATTCAGCCCCACGATTCCCATCTTATTTGGAAAGAAAAACTATCACCATAAAATCCTCAGCCGTAATCTGTGCTTGAATTTTTTATTTTATTTTATTTTTTGCAATGCTGTTTAAAACCTAAATTTAATGAACAATCTTCCATAAAGCATAAAATTAGGCCTCAAATTCTGTTGCTCCATGCCCGAGTGGTATCCTGATTGGAGACCTTCCTGAGCCACAAGGCAGCTAACGTTTTCTGAGTTAACCCCTAGCAAGAGCTCAGGATTAGTTCAGAGAGAAACTCTTAGGTGAGAGTTAAACAGGCACTGCAGAGAGAGAGAGAAAGGGAGGTTTGATGTGGACCTTTTGAAAGGGCACTCAGACAATTTTACTGGAGTAAAATATCCCAGGATTTTACGACTTCCATGATGACAACAAGATTATCCCATTTTTTGATTGGTTCAGCACATACAGCTGGTCACTCTTGATCCAGACCAAAGTCTCCAAGGGTGGCCACTGATTCTAGGTGCATCAATTTTTGGATCCCCAACTTTGGTCATCTTGGGCCTCATTTTCACAAGTGCTGAACTCCAGAACTCCAGCAGAACTCAAAGGAAGCTGGGGGTGCTCAGCATTTTTCAATCACTGGTCCAAAAGATCTCAAGATGGGTACCCAAAAGTGGAGGCATTCCAAAGCAGAGTCCACTTTTAACAATTTGGTTGCTCGTGCTTAGTTTAGGATTGGAGTTTGGACAGGTGGCTATAAGGCCTATGCTGTGAACCAACTATTATCCCTTGCAGCTTGAAGATAGGGCACCCTTTCCTGTCTGGGAAGGAACCTGTTTTGAATGCCTACTATTGGGAGGTTAATGGAATGAAAATGTTTTCAGAGGGCTCTGATGGAGCCTATCAGGTTACCTTCAGGTCTTGTCTAAGGAAAAGGCACTCTCTTCAGCCAATGGAATCCAATCTATGGAAGTTTTGCTGGCTACCACACTACTCAGCCATGAAGGCTCCTCTTGATTCAGAAGAGGAAGTACTCTTAAGCTAGAGGTCACATATCATCACACAAAACATTATGAGGCTACCCAAAGTCCTAACTGTTGTCTCCTAGAAATTTCGGATTACAAGAAGAACTACTTTCTCTCACACACACACACACACAGTCTGAAGGAACGAACACTGAACTGGAAGTCAGGAGGCTCTGAGTTCTAACCAGGTATGACACTTTGGGGTTCAACCCAGGCCAGTTAAGGACGTGTCACAACCTCCCCTGTAACCCTGGGTGTGTCTGTGCTGTGCAGCCTTGGTTCAGAGCCCTGACACCAGCAGCCTGCTCACAGCACAATAGCTTCACCCTGGCTTCCACAGCTGTGGTTACTCCTTGCTGGGTGACCCCAACACTCTCCCAGCCCTGAATTTCCCCAAAACTGTTTGCTCTATAATGTCCACTTTCTCACTGAACACTTACAGAAGCTGTTAAGTTCGCTGCTCCCTTAAAGAGACAGTACCCAGCAGCTTATTACCCTACCAGGCTTAAAACACACTCTCTTTTAATCAATCCACTGAATTGATTTGTAGTAAAAGTAAAACTGAAGTCATAGGTTTAAGTGATACCAAATATAAGGAATAAAGACAGCACAGGTTACAAACAACCAAAAGTAAAAATACGCTTCAAGACTAAAATCTGATTTACCCAACTAGAGTCTCTTATTCAAAGTGTTTCTCACCAAGTCTCTTTTCCAGCATGGCTGACCAAACTCTCTAGCCAGGGCCTTCACAGAGCTCAGAGAGCTTGGTTCCTTTGTCTCCTTAGGTGAAGGATGCCAAAATGGCTTTTTCTCTTTGCTTATATCTTCCCAACTTCATTGATCCTGTTTCAGGAGGCAGAAAGGCTTCCTGCGGGGTGTAGTCTCCATCCCCCATTGAGATTGTTAAGTGGTCATCATTCCCCACCTACTCTCCTGGTGGCTTTGTTTACCTTGCATGTAAATGCAATTTTCTTTGCCTTTGCTTAATTTACATTGGAGCCACATTCAAGCAGGCGGAAGCACATTCCTTTGTCTGGAACAGGCAGGGCTTAGGCATTGCTTGGCAAATACATTTTAATAACATATTTCCAGCACTATGAAATCCTTTGTAGGTTTACCATACATACATCACCCAAAATCATTAATGATCAGTGAGTTATTAGTTTTCCAGTGGTACATGACATGCCACCTTTTGGATCTATATCATGTCAACAATGTGCCAGCTGACATTGGGGTGCTCTTAGGGCCACACACTGCCACTGACCTATCACATCTGTAAAGTATCTACCACGCAAGACACTATGCCTTCCATGTTCAAAATGCAAAAGACATATGTGCAAAGTATTCATAAATATCAAATGCAAGACTTCCCTCAACTTCCTGAAAAAAAGAATTACAAGTTACCCAAATGGATACTGCTGTACACATGGCTGATGTAAATAGATGCAATCCAAATTTGGCCCTTCCCATTACCTAACAATATCCATCCCTGCTGTAACTCTCCGAATTCTTCTGCAATAGGGTTGCAGCAGGGATGAATTTGGCCTACTATGCTTATCCACTATATTAAAACAGACTGTCTTATCATATAAACTCTACATCTCACAGTGAGGTGAGAGTTAATTTAAAGTTTCTTGCTTTGGTGTAGTTATACCTCTAGTCTTCTCATTTCTGTTACACCAGCTACTTCAGTTGACCAAACTAATATCTTATTTACACCGGTGTGAATTCAGAGTCAGTCATTGGAGTTACTCTGGATTTATACTGGCATAATTTAAACTAGAAACTGGACAAATTTTTTTTCAAGCTTTCAGCTTACAGTTTTCTCTAAATATATTTTACAGGCTCTAGTTGCAATGTTTTGTTTTGTTTTTTTGCCAGGCACAGAGCAATGTAAATTGGCATAAGCTCTTGTTATAATGCTACAGGCTAAATTCAAAATCTAGTCTAATGCTGCCAGCAAACTACAATTAGTATGAATCCTACACTAAAGAAAACAAACCATGAAATCTATCATATTTATATCTACATAAAAAATTATCATGAAAACTTTCTGCAGAATCCAAAAGGTTCAACTTCTGTTCATTTCTTTCTTCAGTTTTCACACGAATTTTAGGGCAGAAAAAAGTCAGAACACACAATGTGTCATATGTTGGATTGGGCCAAACCACAAGCATATGATTTCTGTTTCCCTGATACATCCATGCAAATATAATTGGAGCACAGGAAATGCCATACTAGCTAAGACCACTGGTCCATGTAGGTCTATATCCTGTGTTGGACAGTGGCCAGTATCAGACATTTCAGAGAAAAATGCAAGAAACCCTGTAATTATCAGTCATAAAACAGCCTACGCAGAGAAGAAATTTTTTTCTGATCTCCAGCTGTCAGTGATTGGCTTATACCCTGGAGCACAAGAGTTTATATCCTTTATTTTTAAAAGGATCCTATGACCCCTGGATGTTCTTGTTATCCATATAAACATCAAATCCTTTCCTCCTCAATATCTTGTGCCAGTGAATTCCATTGGTTAATATACAGTATTAAAAATCAGTTTAAAATGTGTGCCCTTTCCATTTCATTTCTTGGTCCCTCTTTTTTGTTATTACAGGGGATGAAGATCTTCTCCATATTCTGTGTTATTTTGTATACCTCTATCATGACTCCTTTTATTCATCTCCTTTCTAAACAGTCTCCGTCTTTTCAACTCTTGTCATACAGAAGTCTTTTGTACCGTCTAATCATTTCTATCACCTGTCACCTCTGCAGGGCAGTTATCTCTTTTTGGGGAAAGGACAACTAAGACTGAACATAGTGTTTCAGGCGAGTGCATATCATTCCCTCTATTTGTTACTCTCCCGCATTATCTCAGGGACAGAGACCTTGACATTTTTTATTTTCTCTGCAAAACATGTAGCACATTTTAAGCCATGTGTCTGAACAAATAATAATGAGCCAGATTGTGACCCATTCTCCATGCCCATGCAGGCCAATAAGGGGATACCAACTTCCCCTGTACCACATTCAGGTAGATGTGTGGTAGGAAGGAAGGGGCAGCTTCCATACAGCTTCATGCACAGAGAGTAGAGAGTGCCTTGGTTCTGAATCCTCCCACCCACCACAGCAGGCAGGGCCGCTGAGTCAGTGAATCATGAGACATTTGCTGTGTGAGACTGGTGCCGGGCATGTCTCCCAGGGGAAACTGGGAGGCAGAGTCCAACTCTGACTCCAATAATCTGTTCCCTAGGCTGCTCCAGGGGCAGGACAACAACATGCTGCCCCATACACAGGACACATGGCAAAGCCATAATTGAGCCCAATATTATAATTAATGGGAAGTAAAAAGGTAAAGAGGATTAATGGGCAAAATTAATAAGTAGGTTTAAGGCAACTTTAATTGGTCAGAAGCAACACTACAACTCTCTCTCTCCCCAATTGCTCCAAACCTTCAAAATACTAGCCAGTCTCACTCTAAGCTGCTCAAACTATTACAGCTAGAGCAGAATGACCCAACCCTTAAACCTAAGATTAAAAAAATCATGGTTATCTTTAAGACTTTTTAGAAATCATGAAAGATGATAGAGGGAAAAAGTCACTGTTGCCATGACATAGGTGACAGTGACACATACAGTGACATGACAATGAAAAAACAGCAGAAAACAAGCACTGATTCCAAGGCCTGTGATCATCTAGTCTGATCGCCAGTATAACACAGGTCATAGAATTTGCCCAAAATTATTCCTTAGAACTACAACATATCTGTTAAGACTCCTTAATTACTTTTCAAATCCACCTTGCTGGTAACATTTACTCAAATAATCTTGCACTTGTCAAAGCATTTTTAAGTTCTCATGGCTCTCATGCTGTGAGGCCAAACTGTTTTAATCAAAAAAAAGATTCACACATTCAGCAAAAGATTTTAAGGGTCATCTGAGCCTGTAGCAGTGACTGATCAAATTCAACTCCCAATCACATAATCCAATTCTAGTTCAAAATGAGAATATTCTCTTCTGCACTTAGTCCTTCTCTGTCCAACAATCTGTGTATGGCTACCTAACCTAGGCATTAGAGATTTGGAATATAATATTCAAACTGCACAACATTTTGTATAAATATCTCCCCCAGTTGCATCACCCTTCACAGATACAGTTGACTGATTGACTGACAAATCTAATGAAGTAGCAAGTAGAGTTTTATCTTCCACTCCAATATCAATCTTTTTGAAAATGCAGAAAAGAGGCAGGCTCTATTGTGAAACTGAGATTATTTGGGTCTAGACGCGGTGGAAGAATCACCTCATTTAGTGGTCTATTGATATTTAGTGTGTGATTTACCATTGCCATTAAAAAAAAAAAAACACTCTTACCTCTTACCACATATGTTAGGACAGAATAGACCTCCTTTACTTACTTCCTGAGGTTTCAGAGTAGCAGCCTTGTTAGTCTGTATTTTCAAAAATAAAAGGAGTACTAGTGGCACCTTAGAGACTTACCAATTGATTTGAGCATAAGCTTTCGTGAGCTACAGCTCACTTCATCAGATGCATTCAGTGGAAAATAAATCTCCTCACTGTATTTTCCACTGAATGCATCCAATGAAGTGAGCTGTAACTCACGAAAGCTCATGCTCAAATAAACTGGTTAGTCTCTAAGGCGCCACTAGTACTCCTTTTCTTTTTACTTCCTGAAGAAAATTTTTAAATTGCATCAATTCAATCCACAACCTAACAAAGCACAACATAAATTAAAGGAGAATTGCTAAATATGGCTATTCGACCTGACCAAAAATTCAATATTTCTGTGCCATGAGATATTCTAACATTTCAACTTTTGTTTTCATCCCACCTCAGGACAAAAAGATGAAATGTTGGAATTTTTTACGGGAGGGAAATTCCAAACAATTTTGGATTTGGTGATGTCAAAACGTTTTGTTTCAATATTTTCCAATCAAGACTAAACATTTTCACACTCCCCAAACTAAAATGTTTGGTTTCAGTTTGATGAACTGATCCCGACATATTTTGTTTCAAGTCAAATTCATCATACCACATTTTCCTATTGCAGTGCATTGTGCCTCAGGCAAGTGGTAGTTTGGAAGTCTGAAATCCCTATTTGCCCCTATCTGCCAGATTCCTTGGCCAGACTGCATTTCCTATGGTGTACTTACAGTCATCTGACTCCTATGATGTGTCACTGAGGGGCACATTTTAAATGCTATTTTACCAAAGCTGCAGCTCCCAGATTGCGATAAACCCTCCCCCACACACTTTTTTCAGGCCACTTTAAACACCAAGCCCTGTCACCTTTATTTCATTGCCATGTTCTAATTCTTACCATGCAAGTTTACACTCAACATTATACCAATGACAGTCTTCATAGACAAGCATCCAGATACATATATCCATTTAAGAACTATTATAATGTAAAGCCTCCATCCTGTAAAAACTTGCAATACACAACCATACACATAGCTTTATGCCCTGTGAGTAGTCCCATTGACTTCAACGACATGACATTAACTTAAATGAGACTGTTAACAAGGCCTAAAGCTAAGCAAGTGCTTGTGTCTTTGCAGAATCAGGGCCTAAAACATTCACTCTCTTAAGTGAATACAATTTATTCAGGAATATAATATAAATATTAGATTTACTTTGATTTTGTATTGTCTAATTGCATGATTCAGGAGAACAACACTTCCAGTTCAAAAAGGAACAGTTAGTTTTAGGGAACTGGCAGATCCCAATATATCAGCAAATGATTTGCTCCTTTGATTTTGTAAGGAAAAGTAGGAAAGAGTGAAAAGATCCCCATGAGGTAGGAGACAGGGAGAGCAGATGCAGCTCTTGCTCTTTAGAGGAATGAAATCTATACCTCATCCATGTTTGCCTTTCTAATGATAAATGATCCTCTCCCAAGGTTTTGATTTGTCCTGCAAGGTCAGTCTCCAAAATTATTCAGAATTTCCACGACCTTGAAAAGGGAATCATTAATAGATTTTACCCTGATGGTGACCTGTTGCTATGGAAGTCAATCTCTTCAGCAAAACTAGAAGGAAGAAGTACTGTACCATTAAACACATCATTAATATACCCCTAATAGGCTGAGGTTCATAACCCCTGAGTGCTGATGAATTGGAGTCACATAAACCTATTCTATCCAATGTTTTAATCAACAGTGATGGTTGCTCAGAGCCATGGTAGCTAAACCTATAAAAAAATAAAAAGTGTGCACTTCACAAGTGTTAAGTGCAAACTAGGAGTTGCATAGGCTTAGCAATACCCCTCTTAACGTCTATCCTTGCCATTTATCAAAGTCAGAGGAGTTTCCAATGCTTCCAAAAAGCTCTCTTAGTTATTTAATTAAAATTGTTTTGAAATCACTTCTATGCAGTCTTCTCCTTGTTATAAGGGAATGGAATACAATTGACTTTTAGAGCCCCAACCTGCTCCCCGTGAAGTTCATGGAAAAAGTCTCATTCACTTCATTTAGCCTGGGATCAGGGTCTCATTTCATATTGTACCATCCATGAAAAATATATCCTAAGTGAAACTATACAGTTACTGCTTTAAATGATCATAGATAATAGCAGACAGAGAGAGAAAAAATAAAAGTTATGGGAAAGAAAGAAGATCTAGGTCTTTAGGTAAAGATTCGTAAAACTACTAGACATGCTATTCACCCATCTGCAAAAATGCCTGCTGGGGTACTAGGTGTAAAGTAAATAATTATTACAGATGATTACTTAATATACATTTTTAGTTCATCTATTCACAAATCTTGTTTGCTGTAGAAGCACATATATTCCAACACTATTTTTGTTGCATTTAAAGATAACTACCCACCCATATCCATAACAGCTCTTACCTTCAAGCTTAAGATTGACATTTATTGCTGCTAACTGCATTCTGGTTGGCTGTTCTGCAAACATTGATTAATTATTTTGTAGTATTTGTCAATTAAATTGCACCTCAGATCAAAAATTCAAAGCATGGGGGAAAATATCAGACTAAGTGGCTTTTCGTATGTAGTGAAAAGAGCCTTCATTAAAACCTTGTTCTACTTAAATTGAGAGATTGTTAAAACTGACCTTTTTCTCATTACAAATGTTTTACCCACAATCTCTGGCAGCTTCAGTGCAGATTTTCGCTTTCTTGCAATCCTGAAAACTCTTAAAGTGTACTTCTTCGCTGGAAAATGATTGTAAAAATAGCATCAGGGACATTCCATATTTATTCCTATCAATGGTTTCCGGATCGAATCTGCTTCATTTACACAGAATAGTTTTTTCCTTCAGCATGCCCTAGATCAACAGACACTGCCTGGCATCTGAAAGCCAAGTTGGGTTGATGTGTTATTTACGAAAAACAATAAAGATTCTGTAATCAGAATGAAGTTAATAAGAGTGTTGGTGATGAGTAAACCAAATCAGAGTCCAACTCCCTCTCCCACAGCTGTATGGGCTATGTAGAACTGACAGAAGTGGTTAAAACTTGCAGTAATTAATAAACTAAGCAAATTACACAAATGAGGAGCAAATCTATTGAGTAAGGTGGTGCCACCTCCTGCCTTTTCAGAACGGAAATGTGCCTTGAAATGTTCAAGGTATATAGACATGACCTTGGCATCGTCTGCATAGTTACTTCATCTCTACTGATCGTGCTTGTGTACGGGAAGAGGAGTTTCTGTAGAAGAGTGATGCTGCCACCTATTTTGATATTTCTTTCCCCTGTTTTATAGGGCTGCTATTTTGATCCAGATGCTGTTCAGATTCCCCTATTATTAAGATGATATTGGGATCCAAAATCTGAATATCACTTTCCTTCCCTCATTCTCTCCTCAAAAACCCCATGAGGCAGGTGAAGTTTCAAGGCTGGCCTGTTGTATTAGGACAGACTCCTCCATGGAAAAAGGGTAGAGATCTTCTTTGAGCTCCTACTGAGGACAGGGGTGGGGTGACCTAGTTAGGAAGTTAATTCCACTCACTGGAAGCTGGGATCCTCACTCCCCACTCCCTGCTAAAGTCCAGGGGATGGAGTGTGACAGCTGATCGTCTGTCAGGTCCAGGAGAACAAGATGCTGAAGATCTTCTCCCCAGCCATAATGAGCCCAGAGAATGGGGGCTAGGGTGCACAGCTTCCCCTTCCTCCCTCTGGCATTCCCACACCATATATGGTCTAGAGAAGGGAGTGAGGAGGGCTGGCCAATATCTTCCTAAGCTCAAAGCTACATCTGAAAGCAGCAGCCAGGATTGGTGAAATTTGCTGAGTTCAATATTGCCCAGCTCTCTCAGGCAATATTCAACTGGCCAAATAGCACTAGCAGTCCAACTTTTCAGCAAATTTTGTATTCAATTTTCACATTCCTAATTGTAACCAATTATTGAACTTTTTCTTGAAACAGATTGTGCTTCTCAGTGCATGAAACCTATTAACAGCGCCTTAGTCACAGAGTAGATAGCAGACATGTTTCTGTGTATGTATCTGTCAATGTGTGACCTGGTTACATAGGCTAGGTTCTTCACTTACCCAAAGGCTGTGCCCTTTTCTCCTTTTCAACCAGCAAACCTATTTTCCTGCTGTAAAAAACAAAGAATCACTCTCCCTTATTCCCAGAATGGATTGTGGGGCTTCTCCCAAAACAAAAAGGTAGATGTTAGTGGTCTTCTAATCTCACTTTTTCTATCTATCCAGGCTTTTATACTGTGCTGATCACTGTGGCATCAGAATCCCTTTTCCAGGACTTCGTTATCTACACATTCATTTCCCTCCTTGTTTAGAAATTAACTTTTAACTTGCGTATTAAAAACATCTATACAATAAAACAAGTATTTTAAAAATAAAATGGCTAGCAAATACTGCCTAAAAAACCTAATCTGCTTCCCATCTTTGCCCCGACTCAACATCAGTAATCTTCAGCCAGACCTAAGAGACCTAATTAAACAGTTATGTTTTGCACCACATCTTCAAGATGTTCAGATGCTGGCTGTCTGCAGAAAGCGTCAGTGTGTTTTGTTCACTACAGAAATGGGGAAAAGTTATTGGACTTAGTGATGTACATCAGCACGACCACCAGGATTAGTTTAGACTTCTGCTTCTAGAGCATCCCAGGCATGACTTTGTGATACTTTTCTCCCTGTATGTAAAGCTTAGATTTGCAACATGCACCATAGTCTCTGTTCTGTTAACTGCTGTAACTTAATGGAGAGTTGAGTCACACTGGCAGAGCAATATTTGACAAACTTTGTACTACTCCTGCTCTGCCTGTTCTGTGGCAAGACGACTATGATTTTCAGGGGTATCAGTCAAGCACATTTCACCAGCACTAAGAAAAACAGGGATGAAAATAAGTAGTATGGTTATGCCCCAGGACTAGAGTGAGACGAAGCAAAGGAAAGTATTCAGAGTAACAGCCGTGTTAGTCTGTATTCGCAAAAAGAAAAGGAGTACTTGTGGCACCTTAGAGACTAACCAATTTATTTGAGCATAAGCTTTCGTGAGCTACTGCTCACAGTAGTTCACAAAAGCTTATGCTCAAATAAATTGGTTAGTCTCTAAGGTGCCACAAGTACTCCTTTTCTTTTTGCAAAGGAAAGTAGGTGTTAATGGGGAGTTCCACAAAAAGGGGATGGAGAAAAAATTCCATACATGTGAAGCAATAATCAGTGAAATATTACTTGGGTACTCGTTTCGTTTTCTCTCCCTCCCCCAACTTGGATTCTGCTGTCTCACTCTCTTCTAGTGTATTTGAGGAACTTTTCGGAGCCGTGTAAACCAACCTACTGATATGCATACGCTATACTAACAGTGATGCACTAACATTGGCAAACAGAACTATCAAAATTAACATCAGGATGCTAGCCGTACGACCAGTTCCTTGACAACCGTGTGGTGCTACAGCAGCATACTTACATCTCCTTGAGTCTCATCAGGATAATAACTTACTAGCCTGGCAACCTGCCCCTTGAGACTATAGTTGTTGTGACATAGTGGAAATGCAACAAATCCAAAACACATTCTTGCAATGTAAAATTAATACTGCTTTACTTGTTGCATTTCCTAGATCTTGCCATGGCCAAGTACCCTTGATATAACAGCGTAGTCTTACTGTTCTAATAGCCAGATGTTACAGATGTTCACTACTTGCCATGATATTGAGAATGTACTAGAATGAACCTAGGGTTGCCAACCCTCTAGGATTGTCCTGGAGTCTCCAGGAATTAAAGATTAATTTGAATTAAAGATTATGTCATGTGATGAAACCTCCAGGAATACACCCAAGCAAAACTGGCAACTCTAATATGAACCCCACAACATTTTATATTTGCTGGATGAATAGGGGTTGTTTGTCTCTCCCTTAGTTTACAGTTTTGTCACACAATGCAGCCCACATTTGTGCCGTGGCAGGTTGAGAGGTGTGTGACTGGGACAAAGACTAAAGTCCTTACTCCACTTTCACTAGATTTTACTCACAAGCTTCTATCGCCTATGACTCATCAGCTTCGGGAAAAAAAGGCTTCAGGATAAAGAAACAAAACAAAAACAGCTAATGCAGAAGACATCTACCTTGAGTGAAGGAGCCTAAATGCTATTCACTTAAATTCTTTGATCCCTCAGAATTTCATTTTAAATACTTCTTAAAACACAATGGACTTAATTTACTCATGCTGGCAGTTTAAGGGGAATGGAGTTTAAGTTATGACATGACATGGACGAGAAGCTGGATATGAGTCAGCAGTGTGCCCTTGTTGCCAAGAAGGCCAATGGCATTTTGGGATGTATAAGTAGGGGCATAGCGAGCAGATCGAGGGACGTGATCGTTCCCCTCTATTCGACATTGGTGAGGCCTCATCTGGAGTACTGTGTCCAGTTTTGGGCCCCACACTTCAAGAACGATGTGGATAAATTGGAGAGAGTCCAGCGAAGGGCAACAAAAATTATTAGGGGACTGGAACACATGAGTTATGAGGAGAGGCTGAGGGAGCTGGGATTGTTTAGCCTGCAGAAGAGAAGAATGAGGGGGGATTTGATAGCTGCTTTCAACTACCTGAAAGGGGGTTCCAAAGAGGATGACTCTAGACTGTTCTCAATGGTAGCAGATGACAGAATGAGGAGTAATGGTCTCAAGTTGCAGTGGGGGAGGTTTAGATTGGATATTAGGAAAAACTTTTTCACTAAGAGGGTGGTGAAACACTGGAATGCATTACCTAGGGAGGTGGTAGAATCTCCTTCCTTAGAGGTTTTTAAGGTCAGGCTTGACAAAGCCCTGGCTGGGATGATTTAACTGGGAATTGGTCCTGCTTTGAGCAGGGGGTTGGACTAGATGACCTTCTGGGGTCCCTTCCAACCCTGATATTCTATGATTCTATGATGTCACCTGAAATCCCAACGGGTTGCTCATCATCTTCAGGTAATGTTCATTTTCTTCTCCTGTTTTAATTTGTACTTTCCCCCATCTTTTAATTAAACCAGAAAGGATTGTATATGACTGAAAAAAAGCAACAGCTATTCTTTAAATTGAATGTATTTAGCAGTTGCCATATATAAAGCAATTACTATACTACATATAATGGTCACCCTTAAACTTTCTGTTTCTGCCTTAGATAACATTCCCTCAGTATTTGTGGTATTCCTTACAGTTAGTGTACAGATTACTTAGTGAATGCTGGTGCTCCCCGGAGGTATACAGGGCAGGTACTCACAGAAGTGCCATGCTGCCAGTGGGTGCAGCCACATCCTACAGCAGTGAACAAAAGGGTTGTGAGTACAGTGTAAGCTAGCTTTTCAAGCTGGAATTTTATGTGAACCGGGGGAAGACTTCTAATACTGCGTAGTGTGAATCCTTCACCTTAGCTAGAGTATAATTATATCATTGTGCTTAACAACGTGACATAGAAGGGGCAAAAAAATATCCTTTTTGACACCAGTATGTCACCAGTATGACCTGGCTACTACGGATGGTTAGGCTACCTAATTTACGTTTCAGAGCTCATATTAATTCATTAAGCATTTCCCTCCATATTCAGACTTGCTATAGACAGCTGTTTATAAAGGTTATAATAAGAAATAAACATTTTTAAGCATGGACAATTTATGTCTTCCTTCCTTCCTTTCTCCAGCCTGTTTGTTTATTTTGGTAGGAAATCGCATGCTACTGAGCAATATCTACAATATCTCATTTACAGAAAGTATGAGAATCAAATACTTCAAATGGTAGCAAACCTCTTGGTTTTCTGGTGATAGAAAGCATACTTGAGAATACACTAAAAGGAAAGGAAAAAATAAACAAATCATGGGGGGGAGGGAAGAGGAGGGATCAAAGACTGAAAACAGTGAAGAGAGCATAAGAGAGAGATTTCAGAGTAGCAGCCGTGTTAATCTGTATTCGCAAAAAGAAAAGGAGTACTTGTGGCACCTTAGGGACTAATTAATTCATTTGAGCATAAGCTTTCGTGAGCTGCAGCTCACTTCTGAGCTGTAGCTCACGAAAGCTTATGCTCAAATGAATTGGTTAGTCCCTAAGGTGCCACTAGTACTCCTTTTCTTTTTATAAGAGAGAGAGACTATTGTTCTGTTGTACATGATGTACCATAGGCTTTAGTTAGCTCACTTGTATATTTTAAAGATACTTTCCAGAAGATCATTTGACACGTTGTTTGCTGCATTTGGCTTGAAAAGTAATAAACTATGGTATGGCCCCTGGTTAAATTAGATGACAGGGAGGCAGGTATATCCTGAATTCTCACAAAGTGGGAGACTGAGTCTGTGGTGACTTGACTGCAGCTAAGTAGAATCCCACCACTCTGTGTGAGAGTATTGTTGTGTGTCTTCTAAAGGCAGGCTATCACACTGTGCAATTCATTAGTATTCTGATTGTCAAGTGGTGCTCAGTGGTTGTCTCAAGCTGCCTGATTAAAAATTAAACAGAATTAATTTTTTTTCTTTGCCAGATGCACTGGAGTCTCTCTCTCTCTCTCTTTAATTAAAACCTCCAAACATTCACCCTTAAAATCAGATATATCATCATTCAAGAGTGATAACTGACCATTTGCTACACTGTTAGATCACTCAAACCTTATAAAATATTGTCCACAGCCCGTTTAATTCTGAATTACAGCATAGGGGGTTAACTTTGTAACACACTGTAGCTCTTTTGACCACTGAGCTGATTCCCCATCTTCACCAAGGGTGAGAGGAATGAATAGACGTGATCATGATCCTAATCGGAGCATGGCAAACAGCTCCATGACCTACAGCTGGCTGTGTATTACATCAGGGGACTTGCAGGGGCTTGTTTCCTCCTCTCCTTTCTACTACACTAACCTCGAATTATTAAGAGGATTGCTCCTGTGTGTTCTAGTAAAGATGTTATTGCTGACACAGACTTGGTTGAATTGACTCAGGCATTTAGCGGTAACATCTAGGCACTAATCCCTCTGACCGCTCTCCTCAGATTATAAATTTCTTAAACATAAAATTACCCCAGTGGCTGAATTGTTATGCTGTTAATAACTATTCATAATGTTTCACACTTAAATAGGATGATCTAGTGATTATGACACAGGATGGCATCTCAGGAGACATGGGTTCAATTTACAACTCAGCCACAGACTTATTCTGTGACCTTAGGTAAATCACTCAACCCACCCCATGCCTCAGCTTCCAATCTGTAAAATGTGGATAATACTTCCCTACTTCATAGAGGTGTTAGTGATTTAACCCATTAATACTGTGAGGTGGCAAATAGATGGATAACACTTTCATCTTCAAAACATTTTACCAACATTAACTAAGCCTCAAAAGAACCCTGTGAGGTAGGTAAGAAAATCGGTTATCTCCACATAAATTATGGAGCAACCACAGGAAAGAGGTTAACTGGCTTGGTAACGGACAATGAATGAGTCTTTATCAGACCTAGGATTAGTGCTCAGCAATTTGTGAACAGAGAGACAAGGTGAGTGAAGTAATATCTTTTATTGGACCAACTTCTTTTTGTGAGAGAGACAAACTTTCAAGCTTACACTGAGCTCTTCTTCAGCTCTGTGTAAGCTTGAAAGCTTGTTTCTCTCACCAACAAAAGTTGGTCCAATAAAAGATACTACCTCACCCATCTTATTTCTCTAATATCCCGGGACTGATGAGGCTACAACAACACTGCATACAACTATTCTGAGCAGACCACTTGGTCACATCCCTTTGCTTTAAGCAAGTTAAACGTATATTTATTGAAATTTGCTATGGCATTTTTAACACAATTCTAAAGGAATGGCAAAGGAGTTGAGTGGCAAACACTCCAAAGATCTCTAATTAGTTTCAAACACATCAAATATCTAAGCAGGCATATTGGATGGGCAGTTGTTGTCTCTAGAAGGTAGGAACTAATTTATTATTTGTATTGTGGTAGTGGCAGGATTGTGCTGGACCCAGTGTACAAAGACACACGCAGTCCTTGACCTGATAAGCTGACAGCCTAAGGCCCGGATGCTACAGACACTTGTGTGAGCAGTCCCATTGAAATCACATGTGTAATCGGTTTGGTTTTGATGGTCATACAGAAAGTCTCATGA
This sequence comes from Lepidochelys olivacea, assembly GCF_965140295.1. Lineage (NCBI taxonomy): Eukaryota > Metazoa > Chordata > Testudines > Cheloniidae > Lepidochelys > Lepidochelys olivacea. Next base: position 36,253,937 of record NC_140413.1, on the reverse strand, counting down.
ACTTATGTAGCAATGCTCATGCATAGAGCTAAGCGCATCCTTACGAGTTTGCAGGATTGAAGAACACACACATAATTGTTACCTAACACCTAAATGTGTACTCACATTCAAACTTCTCTCTCTAAAAGGGACATTAGGGCTATGCAATATACCTGGAATATTCACAAGGAAATTTTGTTATCAAGACATTAGGGGTTTTTGAAGAAGTGCTCAATGGAAGCAGCTGATTGCTGAGCATTGGTAAAAATCTAGTACTAATGTAATATCAAGGAAACTGTGGGCAGAATATCAACCTTGGGTAAATCATGGACAGAGAATCTCTGATAAGGCCAGGAAGAAATCCAAAATCTTACCGTGCTTTCTTGCTTGAACACAGGTATTTTTGTAATTTCCCTCCCCACCAGCTTTTTTGGATCCAGTATTGCTGCCTCTTTCGCTTTCTCCAGCTCAGTTATTATGGTGCTAAAGGCCATGTAAATACCTGGACAGAGTAGCCTTACTTTAAATGACCTCAAATATCCATTGTTAAGTGAAAACAAAGTAAAGTTTTTCCATATGACAGTTAAAGAAAGTTCAGACAACCATTTTGTAAGCTGTGGGACACAACAGAGTATACAATATCATGTAATAATTTATGACTAGGGATCAATGTGAAGCAGAAGGTCAAAGGATTCATCCACTCGTTACATAATATCATGTATTCTTCTTATTACACTATGAAAGTAATGTCTCAGATAATCAGTTACACCCAAATGGATTTGTAAATCCAGACATTTCTAACCCAGGGTCACAAGTCTTCCTACAGAAAAGTGTTTGTGGGGAACAAGAATTACCAGGAGACTCACTTAGCTTTCACATTTACAGGCTACTTCTTCACTTCCTCTTGTTCAGCTATAAGTAATTGCAGGGCACATATTTCACAGCCAACCATTACCATTAGCAAATTAATGATAACATTATTTATCTTTTTAGGTCCATCTTCATTTTTGGAGGAAGATTCAAAATGTACCAAGAGGAAAAAAAAATCTGTTTAACCCATGTTGAAATGATTGATCCTTCATGAGGCAGCCACAAGAATACAAGGCGCAGTGCCTCTAGGAGTTTCAACTTAATCTTGAATTTGTTCCTACAAAGTAGGGACCAGATCCTCAGCTAGCACAAATCAGAATAGCTCCCTTTAAGTAAAGAGACCTATGCCGATTTACACCAGCTGAGGATTGAACCATAGCCCGGCAATTTCTTAATTTTGTAGATCTTTTTACCGCCATTCTGCAACTTATCTGAAAGCCACTTTTTCAATGTTAAGAGTTATGTGCCACAGGGTTTTCTGCTGGTACACAGAGAGTGCCCATTCCACGCAGTACAATCTATGTAGGAGTAGGACTACAGGGCTCCTCCTGCTTTTAAGGAAAGCATCACCATGAGGCAACAAATACCCATGTACTTCACAACAGCAACAAGGGGATCTTTTCTCCCCTTTCAGTAGGAGCCAAATTAGTTGAGTTTGTTTTGAGTTCAAAGCACTGGAATCCCATAACTCCGCAGCAAAAGCACAAATCCCACCATCACCTCATACTGCTGGAAATGTTCTGCTCTGTAATTCAAATCTGGCTTAACCAACGCTCACGCTTGCTAGCTTATTTTTATTTCCTCTGTGAAGACTACAAAGGAATTCAATACTGAAGAAACTCTGAGTAGTTTTAAAATTCTGCCCATGCAAATTCCGCAATTAAATGCATCTGCATTGGAATTTTTCTGCTATGTCTTTAAGAGCTCATTTGAAGGATACTTGTTTAAGGATATGTTGGTTAGTTACAGATACCTCCGTTATGAATGCATTGTAATTTAGCAGCACTTTTCTCCCCCCCCCCCATTAAAAAAATCTTTTAAAAAAAGCTAGCAAAACGCAATGCTAAAGTTTGAAACAAAACATTCAAAAAAATAAAAAAACTAAATATTTTATAGCTTTACATTAATAGATTAGTCCCTCCCCCGCCCTTTAAACATGCAAAGCAAGATCCTGATCCTACAGACACACATATATGATCCTTTATGAACTCTGAGCAGTCCCACTGACTCCAAGTGAGTGAAGTTAAGTGCTATTGTATTAATTTAGATGAAATATAAGTGCCCAAAGAGTCAAAGGTGTTAACATGATTTTGAAACCGTTCAGCATTAAACACAATCCGTGTTTTGGTATACACAGACCTCAGTCTGCTGAGTACCAAGGAAAGCACACCATTCGGAATCCTCTTAACTGTTCTTTAAAGTTACAGGAAAGGCAGGAAAAACAGGTAAAGCATTTGAAATTTAAAATATTAGGCATGGAAGGATTAGATTTTTATCAGTCAATGTCAATAAAAGTCAATTTCACAGCACACACACACAATACTTCCACCAATGGCCATCACAATTTACAGATAGGCACAATAAGAAAAAGGCTGCTTGACAACTACAGTCTGATTTAAGGAGATTTACTTTGTATATTTTGACACGTGATGTTGACAATGTGTGTGTGTTAACTGCTAGAAAGCTTTCACTTTTTTGGATCTCAATATTTACTGTCATTAAATAGTTATTGTCTGACCCCCCATAATTTTCCACAATTATAAAAATGTAAATAGGTAAAAATAAAAATAATGCTTACAAATAAATTGTCAAAATTATAAAAAAATAAAATTGAATTGTGTCAAGCCTGTTAAGTGAGGCTTTCATTTTAACAGCATTCCTTGTTCCCTTTAGCTGTAAAGAGTCTTTAGAAGGGGGGGGGACCCGTTGTTTTACGACAGTCTATTGAATGACAATAACTGTCCTTTTACGGGAAAAGAGAGGAAGTTAGCTGAGATGGGCTAGAGTTGTCATTGTTGGTGTTGTTGTTAAAGTCCAGTCCTGTTGCCTAGAAGACAAAACAAGAAACACACATAAAAGGGAAGGAGTACTTGTGGCACCTTAGAGACTAACAAAATTTATTTGAGCATAAGCTTTCATGAGCTACAGCTCACTTCATTGGATGCATGCATCACGAAAGCTTATGCTCAAATAGATTGATTAATCTCCAAGATGCCACAAGTACTCCTTTTCTTTTTGCGGATACAGACTACAATGGCTGCTACTCTGAAACCACACATAAAAGGGGAAAGCAAAGAACAGCAAAGAGAAAATGAACCTCCTGTCTCTAGCGTTGACACACTTGCAACCTTGAGGCTGGAAAACCACAGCGCACGGTTTTATCAGCCACTCTGAGACCTGGCAAAATTAAATCAGCATTGGGCTTTCAAGGGCACTGTTTTTAGCTGTCTTTCCGGTACCAGGCTTAGAGCAATATTACAATATATTCAATCTTGGCCAACTAAGCCAGGCTCTTATTATACTGAAGGTAAAAGAAGAGAAGAAAAAGGAACACAAAGGCAGAGGTAGGGGTGTGTCTGTGTAAGTAAATCTCACATCCCAGGTGGTGTTTTGGATTTAGCCAGAGCAAGGGGAGGTGGCAATATTATCTGGCTCCCCCTCTTGGTCTAACCAGGACAATTCTTCAGTTAGGAACAGAACAATGAAAGCACAATGGTGACACACTGGATCCCAGCATCCCAGGAGATGGTGGGGATGGTAGTCACAATGGTGAAGCTTCCTCCTCCCCCTCCTCTTTCAGTCAGCCAGCATTCACAATAGCCAGACTTTCCCCCAAAGTTTCTTTCTGAGGTCCCCAAAGTGGAGTGATGGGGAGAAGGGAAAAAGATCCCATCCCTTCATTACTTTGTCCACAAATTAGCCCTAATTTCTGATTCACCAGTGTTAGTCCATTGATTTCCCATCCCACACTTCTCTTGTTTACCAGGCATGCTCTTGTCAGCCCTTCAGTTTTGTCAGGAGGCCTTTTTGTTTGGATTAATTCACTCTGTCTCCCTTTTGCACCTTTCCTCAACAACATTTGTCGTTATAGATTATTGTGACAATTAACTGTCACTCACTTTTGACAGTTGAGCTCACTAAGGTAAATTTGGAGGCCCAGTTATCACAACATAATATGCCTGTGTCTTTGTAGGACAGGGACTCAACTATTTACACATATACGGCCTTATTTAAAGCCTACTGAAGTCAATGGAAAGATACCTGTTAACTTCAATGGACTTTGGATCAGGTCTTTAAACTCCACTCTTCCACTGGACCCATTTGGAGATCCACATGCCATCCAGGTCCTATCAGATTTTCATATCAGCCAGTAACAATGACAGATGGTTTAACACATTCTCTATGAATATACACAAAATGGTGAACTTAACATTTAAAAAATCTTCCCCTAACCATTTTCTATTAAAATGGTTTTGATAAAATTTGTCTTTAAAAAGGCTTCTCGGGTAAAGTTTTATGAAGTAGAGAAAAGACTAATCTTGAGAAAAGAGACAACACTATAATAAAGATCAAACTGCACTCCAAAAATGGCCACATTATTAAGTATTTCTTTAAAATAAATTATTCAGTTTCACAACTTACATGTTATGGTTGCAGAGGTGTCGTTAATCTAGATATATTTCAATCTTTGAAAAAGAGCTTCGTAGGTGTGGAAGGATGATTTGAGCTTTTCTCAAATATCCTTCAACTAGTCCCAGTCTCCCAAACCTTGGAAAACAACCTTTTGGGCTAAGATCAAACATGCAAAATTTCAGCATAAAAGGAAACATGATCAGAAAATTACGAGCATCTGGAAACAGGAAGATACAAGGGAAATCATTTTGCAATGTAATTATAGATTTTGCAATCAGCAAAAACTGTAATACATCAATTACTTTGCCCACAGCTGAAGTGCAGCTACCTCTAGGGTGGAGAGTGACATCTGTGTAAGTGATGCGCAGTTTTAACATAACTACCGAGGACATGAAAGGGTGATCCAATGCCCCTTGAAGTACATCTTTCCTTTGATTTTAAGGGGTGATGGATCAGTCAATATTGTATCAAAAGGAAAATCGAGAGGGAATTTATAATACAATTCTCCAAACTGTAGTGGCACAGGATGCCAGATGATAGTTAATACGTGTACTCTTATGAGAAGTGCCATGAACTTTAATAGGTGCTCTCAGGTGTTCACATGTCTGCAGTTAAATGATAGTTCCCTGTGACTACTGCCTCAGTGTAGCTTTTATGACTGAATGTATACAAGTCATATGAACATAAACTTGCAGGTTTATATTAATTAGTTACTGTACTCTTTGCGCAAAGAAACAGCAAAGATCCTCTCAAATTTAAAGAAAATTTTAGCAAACTTTAGAGTTCTCCAAAACTGGGTTGTTTACAGTGATATTTAACTAGCAGTTGTAACATACACAGCTCGAGTGTTGTAAAAATCATATCTGTCCACGCCAAAACTTAAACTTCTGACAGCTCATGATTTTGCAAGTTCTTTTCCATGAGACAAACAAAAGCTAGCAGTGCTGGATTTGTAGCAAAGGGCACCTCTGAAGCATTGCCATTTTTCACCAGATACACCTATTGCTTCCCCATATTACATAGAGAGGAAACTGTCTTGGCTGTGGAGGAGGAACTAAGAAATATTGGTCCAGCCTGATCTTAAATCATTATGGCTATGACAGGCATTCCTACACATGATGCATGAGTAGCAGCAAATAAGGTCAATGTGTTGTTCTCCTTAGCTGTTAATGCTCCATGGACTGAAGTGCCTTAGCTTGTTGTTTAAATTAACATTTGCTTTCTTTCCCCAAAACCTAGATACAAAATATACAGAGTAATTAAATCTATGTCTGATTAGCAAAGATTGTACTCCAACTTTATTCACTTCTGGCACATTTAGCCTCTCCCCGAACCGCTTTACGACTACCCTACATTTATTTAGTTTTTCATATTGATGAACCCCGATATAATTAACAAACTATGGGTAGATCCTCCGTTGGTGTAAGGCAATGTGGCACCACTAAAATTAATAGAGCTGTGCTGATTTACAACAACTGATGATCTAGCTCTATGCACCTACACAAGAATTGCTTCATGCACCAATAATATGGATTTCCCTAGGGGTAGAATCCAGACTTTTTGTTTGATAACTCATAGCAACACTACATCTGTTTTAATCCAGGAAGTGAAGACTATCTTCGGGGGAGGGGGAATAGCTCAGTGGTTTGAGCATTGGCCTGCTAAACCCAGGGTTGTGAGTTCAATCCTTGAGGGGGCCATTTGAGATCTGGGGCAAAAATTGGGGATTGGTCCTGCTTTGAGCAGGGGGTTGGACTAGATGACCTCCTGAGGTCCCTTCCAACCCCGATATTCTATGAGTCTATGATCTTGTTGGGTTTAAATTTCAGTTGGAATGTTGGCAAAGTGAATTTAACTCAAATTTGAATTTGGCTATAACTCCCCTGCTTATGCAAAAGCTTTCCTATATCACTGATAGGCCAAAACTGCCTGGACCTCTGTCTCCTATCTCATCAGAAGGCAACTCAGCAGCCCAGTTCTCCCTAGAACCTTTTTGGTACTGGTTCAGAACTGATTCAGAGACCTTCTCCACAATTTCCAAGGGTCAGCCCCACTAGTGGCAGCAATGGTGGAGGCTACAATAAAGACAGGCCTCCTGTCAAACGGGGCTAGATGGCCTGGAGATAAAATACTATCACATGACAGCATCTACCAGTGCCACCACCAATGGTGCTGCATTAGTAGGCCAAGCGTTCCTAGCATAGGCCTAGCCAGAGAGAAATATCTGCCACATAATCATCAACACCCCTTCCTGGGGTTTTCCTTATTAGCCAAGTACGACGCAGGTACAATCTGCTTGGACTGTGAGATCTGAAGAGACTACAGGTGGCATGGCTGCTGCTAGAGAAGAGTCACAGTGGAGTTATTTGAATGTCCGTTGAAATTCAAATGTACACCACAGAAGCATTGCTTTGATTAAAATAGTAAGAGGCCATAACTAGCCTTTTAAATCTGCTTTGGTTCCTTTTCTGGCAGCTACTGTTGCTCCACTTTATGCTGGGGAAGATGATGCTCCAACAAACAGCCTGCAGAAGTTATGCTAAGCATAGAGCATCCAGTGCTCTCCTCCCTGCCATAGAGCAAGCAGCATTTTCATCGGGCTGCCTGCAGGGGTTGGAATCATAAACCTGTGTACTCAAATCAGGGCTCCCAAATGGCATGAGAATGGAAAGTGTCTGTGCCACAAGTTCTACATTTATTTTAATATCACAATAAAACATTTACATAATTTAATTAGATTATGTAAATGCTTGCTCTAATTTGAATCTTTGAAATCATAATTCTATGCTCTAAATTATGCAAATATTGAAATACTTTTCACAGCAGTTGAAGTAAAAACACAAGCCATGCAAGTCTACCTCATGTCATCTTGCTGTTTTCTAACTAGTGGAGTCCACATGAAATGCTCAATTAATCCTAATTTTTCTATTAATATTTTCCATGCAACAAGGCAGTATTTCCTGCTTTAATTTTAACTCCAAACCCAATTTAAAATTGTGAAATGTTTTGCAGATTATATCTATAACCTAGCAAAGAGCAGTCAATATTTTAACAAGAGGTTCCCACAAAAGTGCTCCCCCTTTCTCTTTGTCTGATAAAGCTTGTATCTCGGGAGTGAGCAGGCTTGCAGAAAGGACAAGTGCTACTGCACTCGTTCCTGGAAACACCTTGCTCTATCTCTCTTTGAACTGAGCTTTGAGAGAGCAACACCACTTTTAGCAAACAAATTTATACTAAGTGAACTTGTTTGCCCTTTGCTCCGGAAAAGTGTCCTGGATAAATGATAGCGTTAGCACAATGCTTAGCTCATGCAATTTTTGAGCGGATCTCTATCCCACAGAAATGATTTTCATAGAATCATAGAATATCAGGGCTGGAAGGGACCTCAGGAGGTCATCTAGTCCAACCCCTTGCTCAAAGCAGGACCAATCCCCAACTAAATCATCCCAGCCAGGGCTTTGTCAAGCCTGACCTTGAAAACTTCTAAGGAAGGAGATTCCACCACCTCCCTAGGTAACCCATTCCAGTTTTTCACCACGCTCCTAGTGAAAAAGTTTTTCCTAATATCCAACCTAAACCTCCCCCACTTCAACTTGAGAGCATTACTCCTTGTTCTGTCATCTGCTACCACTGAGAACAGCCTAGATCCATCCTCTTTGGAACCCCCTTTCAGGTAGGTGAAAGCAGCTATCAAATCCCCCCTCATTCTTCTCTTCCGCAGACTAAACAATCCCAGTTCCCTCAGCCTCTCCTCATAAGTGATGTGTTCCAGTCCCCTAATAATTTTTGTTGCCCTCCGCTGGACGCTTTCCAATTTTTCCATGTCCTTCTTGTTGTGTGGGGCCCAAAACTAGACACAGTACTCCAGATGAGGCCTCACCAATGTCGAACAGAGGAGAACGATCACATCCCTCAATCTGGTGGCAATGCCCTACTTATACATCCCAAAATGCCATTGGCCTTCTTGGCAACAACGGCACACTGTTGACTCATATCCAACTTCTTGTCCACTGTAACCCCTAGGTCCTTTTCTGCAGAACTGCTGTCTAGTCATACGGTCCCTAGTCTGTAGCATGAGGAGCAGCTCACGTGAACTGACTGGAATCTGTAATAACCTCAGGTAGCTTCCCCCTGCACCTCATGTCTCTCCTTGCAGGCAGTGTGGGAAAAGCCACATAACAATTACTCCCTCTTTCTCTCCAGCTGACTCTCTCTTCTGATTATGGAAGTCCCACTCAGACACATTTGTCCACTGCACTTCTAGCTCTTGGTGATGGCCAGTCCAAAACACTGCAAAATTCAAATTCTGACTTGAGCAATAAGGTGTAGTGGAGCAGGAACCATGTTATCTTCAGCCATAGCAGTACAAAGCCTTATAACAAAGTCACAGCACTCCACTCCACTAGCTGACAGATAACCCTGAGACAAGATATAAAATCATAGTCAACTAGGAAAGTTTACCCAAACCAGAGGAAGAGATTCAAACCACATTATCACTGAAAACAGCAAATTAAAACAGAGACCTGAAACATGAATTCTGTTAGCAAACTGAATCCAAATGCCTGCCATTTATGATTCTGACAGGAGAGTGAGAACAGTTGAAGTTCTTTGGCATATGCTTTGCAAAGTTTAAATAGCTCCTATTGCTGATGAAGTTTCCATTTGTACTTTTGCAGACAACCTACTATACCCCCTCCCCACAAAAATATGTCTGCCAGATTTTTCCTGTGGTATTCAGATTAGACAAAGCAAAGAAAAGAGCAGCAACATCACAAGTATCTGTTACTCAATCTACCCACTAGCTCCTAAAGACAAAAGCTAGCAACTGATCTTTCAAACAAGTTGTATGTGCTGCAGGCATCAAATCAAACTCTTTTGCAGCTTTGGATCTCAACAGCGTCATCATCATGTTCCTGGAGGATAAATGAGGCTTTGTTAAATCTGATACCACCCCAAAAAACAAGTAGGGTGCTTATATTATTATAACAGCACCTATGGAAGCATAAACTTATTCTGGGAGCAATATTAGATTTTGGTCAAAATATTGTGTGCGTTTGTGTATGTGTATACATGTGTGGTGCCTCAGTTTCCCCATATATAAAATGGGGATGATATCAACCTCCTTTGTAAGGCACTTTGAGATCTGCTAATAAATGCACTGTATCACAGCTAGGTCTTATTATTATTTAGTGTGGCACTGGTAAAAAGTTGTAGAACATGTTGAGATTCCACATGGTGTTACTTCATGAGACCAGGTAGTATAAATCATAAACTGTGAACAAGAATTATCTAATTTCAGTCCACTTAAAGACTAATTTCAAGTATTCTTTTCTGTCCTCATTATTTCCTGCATATGCCGAAGATGGCTCATTACTTTCTACAGCTTCAACTCTGTGTTCCATTTCTTATTTATAAGAACCCATTTAAAAGAATGCATATGATTACTTTCTTCATCTCACACACATAAATAGGTAGTGCTTGCCCTCATTATAAACATCACTAATACGTGCAAGACAATGCATCATCCATTCTTTACTGCATAGATGGGATATCTCAGTTTACAATATATTTGTTAGTGTTCTGGATTATGAGTTTGTATGAAAATCTGAAGAGTACAACCAAACTAGAAATCCACCAATCTTATCCAGTCTCTTGAATTTAAAAACATCTGTTCTTGTCTATCTCCCTGCACCTTGAAGTTTTATAGATCAGTACCACAGTTGCTATCTTCCAGTCTTTTGGTATTCAGTTTCCTATTGATCTTCAGAAACTGCCAGGGGTTCAGGGAATATGTCCACAAATTTTATTAACACCCTAGGATGCATCTCATCCAGACTTGCTGATTAGGATGCACGCTGTTTGGATTTTCCACGTATTCTCTTGCCCACTTTGTATCATGCATATTTTTAAAAGCTTTTCCATACTTCTGGCCACCAAAATCCTGGACTCAGGGCACATGCTGAGTAAATAGGCTGTTTGCTATAAGGGTACGTTAGAGGTCCCTCCCAACCAGCCCAGCTGTTTGCCTGCTGCTGTGATAGCTTCAGGGCTGCAGCAGCCTGCATACTTGTCATGAGTCCCTACATGGGGTTGGTTGGTGGATCTAGAACAGGGGTGGCCAACCTGAGCCTGAGAAGGAGCCAGAATTTACCAATGTATATTGCCAAAGAGCCACAGTAATACGTCGGCAGCCCCCGCATCAGCTTCCCCCTCCCCAGCTCCCAGTACCTCCTGCCCACTGGCAGCCCCGCCGATCAGCGCCTCCCCCTCCCTCCTAATCAGCTGTTTTGTGGCATCCAGGAGGCTGGGGGAGGGAGAGGAGTGAGAGCATGGCAGGCTCAGGGGAGGGGGCGGGAAGGAGTGGAGTGGGGTCAGAGCCTGTGACAGAGCCGGGGTTGAGCAGTGACACCCCCAGCACATTGGAAAGTTGGTGCCTGTCGTTCCAGCTCCGGAGTCGGTGCCTATACAAGGAGCCGCATGTTAACCTCTGAAGAGCCGCATGTAGCTCCGGAGCCACAGGTTGGCCACCACTGATCTAGAATCACAGATCCATTCATCATCTCCTCCTTTCCAAAGCCGTCTTCTATGCTAGAGCACTAGGATCCCCTTACAATGCTGTGTCCTTGATGTCAGGGGATGTGCCAGTTATGGAAGGAGCAGGATTTCCTCAAAAGAGCCCCGGATTCTATCCTTTAGCAAGTGAGTCAGTGCGGTAACCGCATTGTAATTCAGGATTTTTAGTAACTGTATTTTGAGCTTGTCTATCTAAAATATTTCAAAGCCAACTATCACCATAATGTATCTCAAGTAGATACTAAAGAGAGAATTTAAAAGAGTGTTCAGTAAGTTAGCAATTCTAGAATCATCTTCTTGTTTAATTTCCCTACTTGTACATTAATGGGTGTTTAGCATTCCAGAGTCATCCAGCAGATCCTTCTACAGAGAAGTTTCTTTATAAGATTTTAAGGTTCTTTTGGTGTATCAGCTTTCTCTTTTTGTAAGCCTTTCTTATCTGACTCACCCCCCATCTTTCCTTTAACTTCATTTACAGTCTATTTTTCCGTCTTTCCTATTTCTGTTTTCCAAGTTGATCTTTCCCTGCTCTTGTCTTTTCCAATTCACTTTTCATTCTATATTTGTCAGTCTCCCTTTCACTTTTTTCCCCTCCTTTGTCTTTTTCTTGTTCGCCAAATCTCCTGTGTGTCATTTTCTTCTCACTTCACTAGCCTCTTACTGACTGAAGTGGCAGGTGGAATGAGCAGAAGCAATGTGCAAATTGATTTGGAGAGTATCCATGATTTGGAGCTTGGCATTTCCTTTTCTAAGCAGAGCGGTCATGGATTCTCTGCAAATGGATTTGCACATCACTCCCAGTCATCAGTCCACCTGCCTTTTCAGACCAGTTCAGGAAGACCAGGAACAGATTTCTGTAACATTTAGAACTGCATCTACATGACAGATCCCCCAGCAAAATATCATGCACAGTACCCTCCCCTACCCAACAGGCAAAAGTTTAGAACAGGGATTGGCAACCTTTGGCATACGGCCCACCAGGTAAAGCCCCTGGTGGGCTGGGCCGGTTTGTTTACCTGCAGCGTCCAAAGGTTTGGCCGATCGCAGCTCCCACTGGCCGTGGTTTGCCATCCCAGGCCAATGGGGGCTGCGGAAAGTGGCGTGTGCTGAGGGATGTGCTGGCCGCCCTTCCAGTAGCCCCCATTGGCCTGGGACAGCAAACCATGGCCAGTGGGAGCCGGGATTGGCCGAACCTGCGGATGCCGCAGGTAAACAAACTGACCAGGCCGCGTGCCAAAGATTGCCAATCCCTGGTTTAGAAATAGTAATAGAAATAGAAATATTAGAAGAATAGCAATAGAAATAGTCACAATAGTTAGCTCGGCCTAAACCCAGATAACAGCTGCATGCATGTAGTAATGAAAGATTTTAAAATTTACTATTAATGAATATTGAATACAGTTCCTCGATCTCAACTATTTTTATAACAGCAAAAGATTTCTTAACGAGTTCAATTCAATTTCATTTAATTGTTTTTGTAAAGTGGGACACAGCTACATCTGCACCCTGGATAGTGCATTAATGTGAGTGGGACTCTGTTAGAGTCAGGGTTAGTCTACCCTGATGAATAAGTTTCAAACACTCAGGTTGTAAACTTCAGTATATTTAGAGATATGCCAGGCTGAGAGATTTAGGAATTCAAAGTGAAGTGTCCAAATATAGACCTAGATCTAGATATCTGAAGTTGTCAACTGCACTGAGGTGGCCAAACTGTATTATAACCCTAATACTATTATTCTTTTCCAGTTCTATCATTGTTCTTAATCCACTTCATATTTCATCTTTTCTACATGACTTTGTAAAATGAGAGGATTAAAAATGTGTGCCAGAAATAAGGAGAATGGGTTTAGAGCAAATGTCAAGGCTACCCATGCCCTCAATACTTATTTTTCATTAGCTTTAGTGTTGACAAGTAATTCATTAACATCATGAGCTTGAGGACTGGTCAAGCTAATTTTAACACTAACGAAGGCAAAGTTTGTCAGTACTGATTTTTTTTTTTAATTTAACGTTTTTATTTAAGGTGGGTGAAATTTCAAACCTATCCTAACAAAAGGAAGACAATCACATTGACTTCAATGGGCTTTGGATCAGGCCTAAATTGCTTATTAAGAATATTCAAAATTCCTTGCAGAACCTCTTCACTCAAATTGACTATGCCATCAATACCTCTCCAACTGCCTTTTCAAGCATTTGAATAGTTTTGTAGTACGTACATTAATGAAGCACTGGTGGAAAGCTTTTACTGCTCGTCTTGCACCCGTGGCTAAAGAGAGGGGTTTAATTCTCCAACACAGGATCTGACGCTTTCAGTAATACTAAAATTCAATTTAAAAAGTTTAAACTTCTTAGACATTGTAGTTCTCAAAGACCAAAAATCAAAACCAAACCATTAAGAACAGTGTTTAAAGGTTGTGCGTCTCCTGTCCGTGTCACCCTTTGATTTCAAATGGTTTTCAGTGGTATGCTGCAATGCCCCATGTTCTGAGATCATGTAGAAAACTATCTGGATGATGTGTGCGAGTTGACAGAAAAGCAGTTCCATTTCACCGAAAAATTCAGGGTTTTGAAGTTTGTTTTTGTTTCAATGCAGAACGAAATTGAGACCTTTAGAATTTTTTCTCAAGACCTATTCCAGAACAGTCAAAATCCCAGTGGCCAGGACACTTTTTGGGATATGGGAGACAAGGATCTAGTACCTGGTCTGCCTCATTTGGTTCCAGGACTTGAACCTGCGTTTCCCACCTTCCAGGTGAGTGCCCTGACCTAGCCATTGGGATATGGAGTCAGTTTCTCTCATCATCTTTTGTTGGAGCGGTTTCACTTCATATAAATAACTATTCACTGAGTCAGAGAAAGACACTGACTCTGTAGCCCAGCGACTAGTTTAGGGCACTTGCCTGGGACGTGGGAGATCCTCATCTGAATCAGGCAGTCCTGAGTCTCCTACCTACCAGGTGAATGCTCTGAACCACCAGGCTTTTGTCTATTCTATTCTAGGGTTGGTCTGTCTCTCCCAATTCAATGTGAAATTCCATCCTGGCCTGAGAAACATTCTGGACAAACAGTTTTGTCAAAACAGACACATTTCCATATTTTGGTTTCAACAAATCAGCTTTTCCGATGAAAAATTCTGGAAGAGCTCTACTCCATAGCATATCTGCCAGTGAGTGAAAAAGGGTGGGTTTCCTAACAAAGCAATTTCCATAAACAATACAGGGGTTTTGAAAGAATTTTACCTCTGATTGAGATGGAAGGATTTTCTAAGTTTCCTTAAAGTACAACTTACAACTGAACCAGAGGATTGTCAGAAAGAAAAGTGCAGCGAGGGTGTGTGGTGGGGAAGAGAAGGGCAATGTGAAAGCTTGAGAGTATGAAAAAATTAATTCTCCTCTTGTCTTATAGTGGTGGTTCCCAAACTGGGGTTTGTGAACCCCTGGGGTGCATGAAATGTTACAGGGGGTTCCCGGGAAAAAATTCCCACTGGTGGACAGAGCTGTCCTTAGGGACCCCAGTCAGCACAGGGCCAGCAGCCCAGAGTCCCTGGACTTCCGAGAGCTAAGCAGATCAAAGCAAGCATATCTATCACACTGAGGAGATTTAAACTTCAAGACTCCTTATTAGAAATGGAAAGGGAGGTGGATATTTTTTGCTGTTTTTAAAAATAAATAGGCAGCTAGTATTGTTTTAAAAAGTATTATGAAGAACAAGTTTAAGATTTGTTGTAACGGGCGTTGTTTGTCTGGACTGCTCAAATGTTTGCTTATGCTTATGTAGGAAGAACTCTTTGAGTTGGCTTCTTAAATACCTTCATGTTGTTTCACATCTGATACTCCCTGATGAAACATAGGAGCCTTGTCTTATAAAAGGCTTATTCAAAGTGATACAAGCTACGAAAGTGAGATCTTGGAAGAGTGTTGCCGTTTTCATAATGTAATAAAAATACTGTAATGATTAATAATAATTAATAATAAATAGTGTTTAATAAGCATGTCATAAAAACAAATTTTATATTTCCCAGAACACTGCTTTTATAATTTATGCTCAGATAAAGGAGAAAATCCCTGAAATATTAATTTTTAGGAGGGGGTTCGCGAGACTTGACATCCCATTCTCAAAAATTAAATTAGAAAGCAATAAACGTAAGTTGAAGACTTTTGCTAAGTACATTTGCTACTTCTATAGTATTTTAAATACTAACGTTATTTCTCTTTTTTGAAAGTCATTTTCATGTTACTGCGAGTGCTGATCACGTGGCTGGGATCAGTTTTAGACATGACAGCAAACTATTTAAATTTGATCCTCCTGTCCCCCTACTTCCATAGTTTTTGTTTTGTTTTAAATGTAATGGACCAAATTCTCAAGTTGGGTAAACTGACATGGCTCCACTGAAGGCAACGTAAAGACATCAAATTAGTCCAACAGAGTATGTGGTCCATACGTTAAAAATAACCAAAACAACAAATGATGTCAAATTTGCTTCATGATTTTCTCATAACTGCAATGAAATTGCTTTGCCATCATATTGACTTTGTTGATGAAATAGCACTTCCAGTGACTGGTGTATACACATTCTGCAGCTAAGTGTTAAAGTTAAGTAGCACATATTAAGAACAGACTGCAGTTTTTCATGTCTAAAACATAACCATTTTTGTAGCTAAAATTTGTGGTTTTAAATATTAAAGCCACCTATGAAAGTCCATCCCACTCCTGGTTTTTGACAACCAAAAACTTAAAACACGTTTTACTCTTTGGAAAGCACTCTTTGTTAAAGCCAAGTGTATACGGGTTGGTAGCTCAGGCTCGGTTTCAGGCTTATGCAGTTTGAAATAGCTGAGATATTAAACTTTAGAAAAGTCATAATTTTTGAGAGTGGCATTCATTATGAAGGAGATACAGGCACCAGAGTAATACAAGGAAAAACCAATAACAACTAATTAGCTACAATTATTTCACTTCCAAAGGTTCTGCTACGCAAACTTTGAGACAGCCATGCATGGAATTCAACTGTTCTCTTTTTCTGGACACTCTGGCTTATACAATCAGTCACGTTTTCACAGTGTGATCCCATATCAGCAGCAGTGTCTACACAAAAAAATCACGTTTGGATGTATTTCGATCCAGCTACTGAGTAAGGACAAGTAAAGGTTAGTAGTAGGCTGCCCCTCAACAGCAACACCAGCAGTCACTATAGCAACAGCAGGAATAATAGGAGGAAGTTGGTATTGATCTTTCTATCCCTTGCTAGCAGCATTCTTCAGCTTAGCCTTACACTCTGTTGTTTACTGTACAATTGGCTACCATTAAAGAAGAAGTTCACATATCCCTGAGGTACAGAAGTTAGCTGGAAACAATAGTGCTTAGAAAGCAAGAGGGGCATAAAAAAAAAAAACCCACTGAGTTCTGCTCTAAGCACCTAAATACAACAGACAGCAAAGCAAGCAGCACAAGTGCAATCTGAGGAGGTCAATAAGTGTAGTCTTATTTTACGTGCCCTCCATCTAGATTTCAAATTTCCTGTGCATTCTCCTTCCGTCAATCTTAAGTATTTGTAACAGGCAAGTCACAGCAGTAGCTGACCTAGGTGCCAAAAATGGAAGAGGATTTGGCAAAGCATGGTCTGTGCTCAGTGGAAGCCCGTTGCAAGCAATGCAAGCACATTGTGGAATGGCACTGAGCCAAGAAAGACAGGAGACAGATTTCTTGCACCCATAGAAGAGACTTTCAAATTAACAATGGTGTAGCTACAGTGAGATTGGCACTCATATTAAAATAAATAAAAGACAACCAACTTCTAAAAGAGATTTTGCGTCAGACAGAGAAATCATCATTTATAACAAAAATGCCACATAATGTTGCGTACAATTGCCAAATCATGGCACAGTATGTTGCCAACATTCCTGTATGGTTCAGCTGCAAAATATTTCATGCGGCTCTCTGTGCTGGCAGTCTGAATGAAAGTAATAGATTGTAGCTGTCTGCATGACTTCATCCTTACCTTTAACATTTCTGGTTAGGATAAACAAAGAAGGAAGAATGGTTTAAAATGTGGGAGTGAATTAGGAATGTTCTTCAGACCATTCCCCACTATATTTATAATCATTAAGGAATGAGCCAGAAGAGTTAACAGACTATGGTCCTAGCTAAGAACACTAGGCTGCTTATGTTGAAAAGAACGAAGAAAAAAATACTTTTGCAAGCCCGCAGATCCCTTTAGCCTTAGGTAGCACTGCCTTACTCCAATTTTTTTAAACTGGTACAAGAATAACTTCATCGAAATCAATTACACTAGCATAACACTGTAGTAATACAGTGGTATACTCAGCCACATATATCAAGAAACAGTTGAGTTTACAATAATTAGATAGGAATCATCACTTCATTAGAGTGATTATAGAAATCACACTAGCACAACTTCAGGAAAATATACCACCAGTGTCCCAACAATGCAAAGACAATGAAAACGTCAATTTCGCTTTTAGTCAAGTTTATTTTATTTTTTTATGTATTAATTATGTTTAAACGTTTACACCGAACAAAAAAGTACTGGACTTGGAAAACTAAACAATTATCAATACATTTCAAGCTTTTAAAAATGATGTCAAGATAATGATTATATCATAATCCAAACAAATTATAACAGTATATGATATTTAAGTGCTCTGGGAACTCTGTTAATAACAAGTCTCCCATCATAACTCAAAGAAGCAAAAAGCCATGGGTCTGCTGAGGACCATTCCACTGCATATACACTGTCTTCATGTTCTTCATAGGTAGCTATTATGCTGTCCTGAAGGGGCTCTTTAGTTCTGGAATGAAAATAGTAAAGAGCAGTGACTGTACCTGATTTATAAGGCACTATAAATGTCACAAACAAAGAAAGATATACAGGTCCTGATTTACTGTACAGCAGTGGGCTCTCTGGACACACCGTTGTACTCATGCCAGCCACTAATGCTTAGATTTTATAAAATATAGCATGATCATGTCAATATTAAAATGGCCATTAGTAGAGAGCAGTGATCGTCATTTTCACTACCTAAAATGTCAGTTGTTCACAGTTCTAGGAAGTTCTAGGTCTCATGAAAGAAACAACATATTGCCTACTCTAAGCACCTCCATGTTTTTTTTAAAAATGTAAGTATAGAGCATGACAAAAATGCAAATCATTATATAATTTTTTCCTGAGATTAACATACGGTTTAAGAGATGCCTCCCTCAAATACACCTCCCCCAGATTTTTATCCTTGTATTTATTTGTTTCCTAAGTGAATTTTGGATCTGTCAAAACTAGCTTTATGGCTGAATGCATAATGTAACCAATTATGAGACAGAGCTCAATCTGACCCCGAGTGTCTTTTGATGCAGTGGGCCGGATCCTGCAGTCCTTAATCAGGCAAAGTTCTCATGGGAATGCTGCAGAACTGGGCCCATAATCTCAAGAGCAGTGGAAAAACAGAGGAAGGGAAGGGTTCAAACTACACCATATTAACCTTTCCTCTTCTCCTGTCCATTTCACAGAAGTATATAAATTAGGGCTGTCAAGCAATTAAAAAAATTATTTGCGATACTGTTAAACAACAATAGAATACCATTTGTTTTAAATATTTTTGGATGTTTACTACATTTTCAAATATATTAATTTCAATTACAACACAGAATACAAAGTGTAGTCTTCACTTTATATTTATTTTTGATTACAAATATTTGCACTGTAAAAAAAATGTATTTTTCAATTCACCTCAAATAATTACTGTAGTGCAATCTCTATCATGAAAGTTGAATTTACAAATGTAGAATTTTGTACCAAAAAATTGCATTCAAAAATAAAACAATGTAAAACTTTAGAGCCTACAAGTCCACTCAGTCCTACTTCTTGGTCAGCCAATCACTCAGATACACAAGGCTGGTTATTATTTGCAGGAGATAATGCTGCTTTCTTCTTGTTTACAATGTCACCTGAAAGTGAGAACAGGCGTTCACACGGCACTGTTGTAGCTGGCGTTGCAAGATATTTACATGCCAGATGGGCTAAAGATTCATATGTCCCTTCATGTTACAACCACCATTGTGACAGATTTTCATTACCAATCTGCTTGGGATGTCAGTTGATCAGGCTGATGCTGCAGGATCTTTGGGGAGGAGATACAGAACACATCAAGTGTCTAAGTTTTAAAGCTTTATTGATAAAATAATAACATAACAGCAGAGAGTGCTGGGAACACTCCCACGTCACTTAGGGGAAGAAAGTAAGCATTAATGCCCCAAGCATTACCCACTTTCAAACTCACACATGCACTACCCAACACTGGCCAGGCCTGGGTGCAACGTCAGAAGAAGAGGGGGGTGGGTGTGGAAAGGGTGGACGGGAATGGTGTCCTAGGCCCAGGTCATCCAGGGATCTGCTGTTGATCTCCGAGCTGCTCCAGCTCTCAGGAGGGTTTTGAGTCCTGGGCTCCTTTGGGGGGTGAGGGGGGAATTTCACTTAGGGACCTCTGCTTCTGGTGCTCTTTGTGCCAATCCAAACCAGCTTGCTGTGGCCTCCTCGGTTTCCCAAAACATCTCGGCTCCAGAGACTTTTTTTTCCCTTTTATTGGCCTTTGCTGTTGCCATCTCATTTGTTCTCACTGTTCTCGCTGATATCTCTGTAGCTCTGCTCAACTTAGTTCTCCTCTTGTCATGGCTGGGCAGCTGCTGATTTCTCGTCGAGCCCATGACCTTGGGCCAAGGCCAGCATCTTATCTTCACACGGAGCTAGCTGAATTGTTGAGTTAACCCATTCTCTGCTCTTCTTCTTTCTCCTCCCCCTGGACTCTTGTATTTCGCAAAGGAAACTTCCACTCACACACCTTTGACCTTCCCCAAAATGCTTTGAAATGCTTGCAACAGTGTTAGCCACATACAATGCGGCTCTGCCTTCCGCAGAGACTCCCTGAGGGAAGGGGCCTTTGGGGTGTGACACCATTCCAGAGGACATGCTTCCATACTGATGATGGGTTCTGCTTGATAATGATCAAAAGCAGTGCAGACTGACGCATGTCCATTTTCATCATCTGAGTCAGAATCCACCAGCAGAAGGTTCATTTTCTTTTTTGGTGGTTTGGGTTCTGTAGTTTCCACATCAGAGTGTTGCTCTTTTCAGACTTCTAAAAGCATGCTCCACACCTCGTTCCTCTCAGTTTTGGACTGCACTTCAGATTCTTAAACCTTGGGTCGAGTGCTATCGGTACCTTCTTTGCGTTTTGTCAAATCTGCTGTGAAAGTGTTCTTAAAACGAACATGTGCTGGGTCATCATCCGAGACTGCTATAACATGAAACATATGCAGAATGTGGGTAAAACAGAGCAGGAGACATACAGTTCTCCCCTCAAGGAATACAGTCTCAAATTTAATTGATGTGTTATTTTTTTAACGAGTATCATCAGCATGGAAGCATGTCCTCTGGAACGATGGCCGAAGCACGAAGGGGCATATGAACGTTTAGCATATCCGGCATGTAAATACCTTGTAATGCCGGCTGCAAAAGTGCCATGCAAATGCCTGTTCTCACTTTCAGGTGACATTGTAAATAAGAAGCAGGCAGCAGTATCTCCTGTCAGTGTAAACAAACTTGTTTGTCTTAGTGATTGGCAGAATAATAAGTAGGACTGAGTGCATATATTTGTCATAAAAATAATAATATAAAGTGAGCACTGTGCACTTTGTATTCTGTGTTGTAACTGAAATCAATATTGAAAATGTACAAAAACATCCAAAAATATTTAATAAATTTCAATTGGTATTCTATTGTTATAACTGCGATTAATCACGATTAATTTTTTTGAGTTAATCGCATCAGTTAACTGTGATTAATTGACAGTCCTAATATAAATATTAGCTCCAATAGAGAAACTTTCTTGTTTTTTTACCTTATATATCACCTAACACCTTTGAGCACATGATAATTGAGTGTTAAGACAGATATGGTCTTTTATACTACAAATGTTTAAAGAATGATGTGCATCCATTTTTAATTTCCAAAGTACACAATATGGATTGATATTATGATACTAGCAATGCACTCTCCTTTTCTTCCAATCCCTTTTTCTATCAGATGCCACTTCAGTACATTATTCTGTGCGGTGGTGGGTATTGAGTTTTCAGTGCATAACGTCAGATTTCTCTCCTGTCTGATGGAAATCAGTGAAGCTTTCAGAAGCATCCCCCTACCTCAGAAACAGACTTGTATTACAGCTGCCATCGTCCTACCAGAAGCATATGACAGAGAACCCTATGAATGGGACTCAATCACATTACAGCTATGATAGAAATGAAGTGTTGTTGGCTGTCTCTGTCCTTTTCCACTCGTCTCCCAGAGTTCAAAGCATGAATCTCTGTAAGAACAAGTGTAAAAACAAATCCGGTATTGAATTTGGTAATGAATTTGTATGGCTTGCAGGGCTGCATGTAGTATTAGTGCTGGTCTGCCTAACCAGCCCAACCAGCTGTGAATTTAAAATCACAATTAAGTTTAAATTCAATTAAATAACTAATGAAACTCTAATAACTGCAGTGTGATTCCTGATGTTTGGTTTCAAGGACCATCATCTTTTACTTATACTCTTTTAGGGAAACCACCATAAATGTCACAGAAGAGACGACATACAGCTTATAGATTAACTGTGAAGAGTAGGATGTATGCTGGAGAGCTCCTGAAAGTGTACTTTGATACACTCCATCTAATAACTGATCTACTAAGCCCACAATGCACATTTCATCTCCTCTATAGTGTTTTTCTGACTACTTCTTAACTGACACAGCTGGTTAAAAAAAAGTTGGTCATGTCCCCAGATAGCAATGTGCCTCATGCAATGCTCACCCACTTATCCAAAACTCCATTATTCTGAAGGTTTCAGATGTCTCTTTGGATAAGCAGGGGAGCAATGCATGGTGCATATTGCTGTCAAGGGACATGACCGACTTTCAGTTAACCAAGAGTCTCACTCAGTTAACAAGAGGCTGGATAAATAGGGATGGATAAACTGCTAGTTTACACTATTTTCTGTATGTAAGATGTGACTTTGGTGTATCAATTCCAATCATATATTTTGTACAGTTTAATGTAAAAAAGAGGGATTATATGTTGAGGAAAGAATCTTGAATCTACTGTTCTGAATTTCAGTTCTACTCTGCTATTTTGAACCTCATTTATTGTTCCTTCTTTGATGAATTTCCCATTGAGAATTAAAAGTTACCTGGTAGTATCCCTTAAGGAGAGCATATTATTAAAAATAATTCAGACCACATGAGCTCAGGACTAGACATGGTAGCATTTTACAGTTTCTTCCTCCATAATGACAGGTTTCAGAGTAGCAGCCGTGTTAGTCTGTATCCGCAAAAAGAAAAGGAGTACTTGTGGCACCTTAGAGACTAACAAATTTATCTGAGCATAAGCTTTCGTGAGCAACAGCTCACTTCATCGGATATAGGCCTGGCCTAGGGACATCGCTATTAAGGAGCTGAAGGAGGCATAACCTGTGGATCTCCTACATAAAAGATTAGATACTATACAAGATACTAAGGCAAACATTGAACACAGGATGAAAATTACTGCAGGAACAGCACAAAAGGTCCAGTAGAAACTTACTTCCACTTCTAACCTTGGAGATATTGTACATGCTCTGATGAAAGAAAGTAAGAAATTATCCTTTAAATTGTGCTACCTGGATAATTTTCCTAATGGGGATGCACCAGTATAGACAGTAGCAGATTAAGGACCAATATATCTGAAATGTGAGGATGCCAAGGAAGAAGAAATCAGAACAAAAGAGGTTTGCTTTACACACTAGAAATCTCTTGGAGACCAATCATTTTATCCCTTGCTCAGAGACATCCAAATAAAATGTTTGCTGGGTATACTGTGTCTTGTATTATTTTGGTAACCCAGGAATCCCAGAGGATATGCAGTTTGATACTATGTAAAGCTAGGCTGCTTACAGAGCTTCAGTTTCAGAATCCTAAAACATAGATTTTACCCAATCAAGTTGAAAATCAGTTTTATGCAGACTGAGAATCAGCTGAGACCACCATATATCAAATACTCTTTGGGTCACCTAGTAAATTTAGGCTGGGCTGGTTGGACAAAATTTACTTCAGTCAAGGAAACTGATGTTTTCATACAGTAAGCAAAGTGAGTGGTCAAGTGGCTCATCTAGAAAACAATTGATAAAATCAAGATTTAGATACAAACTTCTATTTATCTAAGAGTATGTCCACATGTACAGTGCTGCAGAGGCACAGCTGTACCACTGCAGCATGGGTGGTGAAGATCCTCTATGTTGATGGGAAAGAGCTCTCCCGTTGGCATAAAAAACCCATCTCTGCGAGATGCATAAACTAGGTCAGTGGGAGAAGCTCTCCTGCCGTCAGTGCTTACCCAAACACTCACGTCAGTGTAACTTATATCGCTCAGGGGGGTGGAATATTCAAACCCCTGAGTGATGTAAGTTTTGCGGACAAGGCTGTAGTGTAGACATACACTAAATTGCTCTTTAACTGTTTATATTAGAGTGTATTTAACAATGTTGCTATATTTCATTATCTATTATAGCTTTATTATTCCCTGACATAGCAATAAACAGCATCAGCTTGAGTCTGCAATTGCTGATTAACTCTTATTAGAATGGGAGTACTTGTGGCACCTTAGAGACTAACAGATTTATTTAAGCATAAGCTTTCGTGAGCTACAGCTCACTTCATGAGAATGTTTAACTGCTTTGTTCAAAAGGTTTTTATGATTAAAAGGAATATTACCAGTGATATGGTTCATCTAGTACACCAGAGGTTTAGATCCCTGGCCTGCTGCTTTCTTGGAGGAGTAGTTTGGCTGGATTATATTCTGGGTTTGTGTGTTTAAGAAACACACAGGCCATTATTTCTTCCTTGTAATAAATTTTCCTCAAAAAGTTGCTTTAGTGTCAACTTTTTAATACCATTTTAAGAGCTTCTTCTGAGCAGACATATTTACTTGCCTATCTGTTTATCTAGGTTCTTTTACTGCATCCATCCTAATATGGATCTATCTACATCTCCTACACAGTTTTGAGATCGGTGTCAGAGAGCTGGAACAGGGCTTTTTCTCTTTTTGTTATCCTATTTGTATAGCATGGCCACCACTAGCTTCTCCCATAAAAGGAGGGAAACTTTCATTTGACTAAATAAGTTTGAGGTTAACTGTGTTACAATCTTGTGTAACAAAGTTCCTGCTCTACCTTGGTGGGTCTTGCACTTACTGGCGGATTTGTTCACCTTGGAGCTTCACAGCAGCCCTCAGCTTGGCCGTTTTTCTGAACCCACAGTCCAGGTTGACTCCTCCTGTGTCTGACCAGGAGTTGGGAGGATTTGGGGAGAACCCGGGCCCACCCTCTACTCCGGGTTCAGCCCAGGGCCCTGTGGAATACAGCTGTCTAGAGTGCCTCCTCGAACAGCTATGCAACGGCTACAACTCCCTGGGCTACTTCCCCATGGCCTCCTCCTAACACCTTGTTTATCCTCACCATAGGACCCTCCTCCTGGTGTCTGATAATGCTTGTACACCTCAGTCCTCCAACAGTCGCGTTCTCACTCTCATCTCCTAGTGCCTCTTGCTCCCAGCTCCTCACACGCACACCACAAACTGAAATGAGCTCCTTTTCAAAACCCACGTGCCTTGATTAGCCTGCCTTAATTGATTCTAGCAGCTTCTTGATTGGCTGCAGGTGTTCTAATCAGCCTGTCTTAATTGTCTCCAGAAGGTTCCTGATTGTTCTGGAACCTGCCCTGTTACCTTACCCAGGGAAAAGGGACCTACTTAGCCTGGGGTTAATATATCTGCCTTCTATTACTCTCCTACAGCCATCTGGCCCGACCCTGTCACACTTGTAAGAGAAGCCCGTTTAGCTTTTGGATAATTGTTTTCATGTAGCATGCCGTTACTTCAAATTACTGCTCATGCTAACAATCACTTAGGTTTGCAGTGCTTGCGATTCCATATTATCATCAAAAACTTCAATAAAAAGAAGTTTAAAAAAAGAGAGACATCAGAAATCATTAATTCTCCATCAGAACTAAAATTAAATCTTGTTCAACCTAAAAATTGTTTAGAAATAAACCTAACCCAGTAGAGCGGCAACAATATACAGCAGGGGTGCCCAAAGTGCGGCCTGAGGGCCAAGCACACCCCACAGAGTTCTAAAATGCACCCTGCAGATACCCTCTTCCTGTAACTGCAGGGTAGAGCTGATCAGCTGCTGGATTTTATTGCTGGTAAACTCAACCAACATGGTATTTTTGTTGCTCTGCTAAGGAAGATACAAGTCCTAGAAAATATTATGGCTGTGTGAATTTATCTGATTTTAAAAAATTCCATCCAAATTTATATGCAAATTAGGAACAGCCTTCAGTTTCCTGTAGATTTCCAATTTGACCCTCATCATAGCCAATTTTGACAGCCTCAAAAATACAACATATCAGCTGAATAATACTCCTAGTAGACCTTATTTTTATATTACTTGCATGGGAAAGGATCGATGATTTTTAACCATTCATGCAATTGAAAGACCGGTCATTTTCTCACATTAATAAAACCTCAATTTCTCCAACAGAAACATCTTTAAAACACACAAAATCTGTATTTTAAAACAGATTGTCATTGCTAGTTAAATATGATATGTTTACTAACTTGAGTGAAGAAACTAATAGGAAATAATTATACATTTGTTAAAGACAAAATAATGTAAGAATGGGAAATTGCTGTTTTATTGGATTTGACCTAGTTTCTCAGACACCCTACCAACAAAGCCCCAACTACAAATTCTCCCACAAAGAATTCACATAAGCAGCTTTAAGTAAGTCACTTTGTCGGGTGATGCTACACTGTAATCTTACGATTTCTAGATTTCTCTTACTGAGATACAAAACCCACAATCTTTTCTAAAACAGTCAAGATTAACACTATGTTAGCTGTGGGAAAATACCTAAAACCTGCTTAAGTAAGATCATTTGGTAGAAGTGTTTGAGATCAATATTGAAATATATAAGTTTGCAGAATTTAAACAAAATAGATACATTACTAATAAAATGACGTAATTCAGATATTGCATAATATTTTTCCTAAATTTTAGAAATTAAAAGTAATCCGCAAGGGTGTGTTTGCGGGCAAGGTTTAGCTCTAGGACTGAAGAGAAAATTACTTATCTTATAGTAATTGGAGGTTCCTCGAGACGCATTGTCCCGATCTGTATTCCACTAGGGAGTACATATGCGCTTCATGAGCCTTGAGTAGGAGAAGTTTGAAAGCAGTGTCCATTGGTCTGAAAATGTGCCCTGGCTTACCTCGTGCCTCTGATTGAAAAGAAAAAAGCAGGATGGAACAACTGCCTCTCCAGTTCCTGCTACACCTCGAATCCAAGAAGATGTGAAGATCTGAGGGAAGGAGGGTGGGTAGCAGAATACAGATAGAGACCGCACAATTCAAGAACCACAGTTACAATAAGATAAGTAACTTTCTCTTCCCCTTCGAGTGCCTGTCCCTGTGTGTATTCCACTGTAGGTGACTGAAAAGTAGTACTCAAATAGGAGGATGGTGCAAGGTCATAGATGGTAGAGTCAAATGAAGGACTGCTGTTCCAAAAGATATATCAGTAAAGGAGTCCTGTACTAAGGCACAGTGCCTAGCAAACATGTAGACTGAGCTCCACGTAGCTGCCTTACAGATATCAAGTAGAGGCACCTTTTGAAGTGACACCATAGATATTGTTTCCCCTCTTGTGGAATGAGCTCTTACCCTACAAGGAGGGAAAAGACTAGACAGCTGATAGCAGAGCAAATTACAGTCTGAGATCCACTTCGAGATTTTTTTGAGCAGATATAGCCTGACCCCTGGCCTTTTCTGCTATGGCAGTGGCTCTCAACTCGCAGCCCACTTGCGGCCCAATCAGCATACAGCTGTGGCCCATGTGACATCCTCAGGGCCATACAGGTAGTATATATATTATGTGGATGTGGCCCACATAACACAGAGAGCTGCATATGTGGCCCACAATGGTAAATAGATTGAGAACCACTGCACTATAGCAACAGAGAGTCTAGGGAATTTCTTGATGGTTTTTGTCCTCTGCAGGTAAAAGGTGAAGGCTCACGTAATGTCGAGGAGATAGAACCTCCTTTCTTCTGAGGATGCATGAGGTTTTGGGAAGAACATGGATAAGTGGACAGAATGGCTATGAAAAATGCAACTTTCATGGATAGGCGAGACACAGCAAGAAGCCAATGGTTCAAAAGGAGGCTTAGTGAGTACTGAGAAAACAAGGTTCAAGTCCTACTGAAGAATAGGTTTTTTTATAGGTGGAAAAGATCCGATTAGGCCTTTCCAGAATCTGCTACTCAGAAGGCATGCAAAGATCAAGAACCCATAAGGAACTGACAAACCAGCTGTCTTCAAGGAAAGAAATCCCAAACGAAAGGAACATCTCTGGCTTCTGTAGAAATGTGTCTGATGTGCCCAGACAGAGAAACACTTCCACTTGTCTACGTAACATTTATTAGTGGAACCCTTCCTACCGTTAGAAAGAATGTTTTGTGCATGAATCCTGTAAGGACAATGCCTATCCAAAAACCAGGCTCTGAGACAAAGCACCCGTGGGTTGGGATGCCTGACCTTGGTGTTCCCATGAGTCAGGAGATTAGGAAACAGAACTAACAATCAATGCCCGAGATGACACATGTAGGAACGTTCAGAAACCAAAACTGTGTGCATCAACTGGGGGCAATGAGAATAACTCATGACCTGTCCTGCCAAATCTTGTGCAGACTTGAGGAAAGAGTGGTAGTGGAGGGAAGGCATACTTCAGATTAAGTGACCATGGAAGGAGTAGAGCGTTGCCCTATGAATGGCAGCCCAGGACTCCTCTGGGGAACAGTTTATGTTGCACTTCCTGTTTGTTTGGGAGAACAGGTTCCTGGTGGGGGTTTCCCCAGAGAGCAAAAAAATTGTTTATCACAGACTCATGAAGCTTCCACACATGATCGACCGCACAGTGTCTGCTGAGAACGTCTGCTAGCATATTCTGGTTTCCTGGCAGGAAAAGTCTTGCTACCGACAGAGTAATCTGATTGCCAATGCACCAGTTCCAGAGACTGACTGCTTCTGCACACAAGGGACTGGATCTTGTCTGCTGATGTAAAAGACGCTTGTGATGTTGTCTTACATCATGAAGGCATAGTGACTTTGAATGAACAGGAGAAATGTTTTGCAAGCTTTTCTTTTTAGGGAAAAAAAGAAGTAAAACTAAAAAAGTAAAACCCCCTTCCCCTTGGTCCTGAATAGGAACCTGCTCTATCACTCTTCATTTAGAGACAGATTCCACTTCCTATCTGAGAATGTTCTCATAAAAGTATCCCCCCAAAAGGGGCTGAGGAAAAGATGCAAACTATTATACAGCTGGAATGAACGATGCTGAGCACCCCTCCGTCTGTTATTGGACTCCAGGCATGGAAAAAGAGTGCTAGATGACCCCCAAAGGGTCTGTGGAAGCTCGGAGGTGTTAGATTCAGTGGTTTGCAACTCTCAAGCTTCTGTCAAAAATAACATTTAGCTGAGGGCTGGGACTGGAATGAGGAACCCACTGCAGAAGGCGAGGGAAACAGATCTTTTGAGTCTCTGCCTCTTACGGGGTCTCTCTCTGATGGAAGAACTGCTGAGTCATCGGTCTAGGCTTGTATGGTTGCTGGTGGAATTTACTCTTTGGTGCAGGTGTATATATTCCCAGGAATGGAAGGTGGTTCTGGAGTCCTTTAAAGTATATAAGGACTTATCCATTTTCTGATTAAACAGAGAAGTCTCATCCAAGAGAAGATCCTCAACATTATTCTGGAGCTCCTTGGGAAACCCTGAAGCATGGAGCATGATTCCCCACATCATGATGGCAGTAGCCATTACCCTGGAAGATGTATGAGCTACAACTACAGCTCACTGGAGAATGGTCCTGGCAACCATTTTTACTTCCTGTATTAAAGCCTGGAAATGAGCTCTGTCCTGCTGTGGGAGACAGTCAAAGTCTGCGAATTTCGAACAGTTCAGGAAGTCGTCCTTAGTCAGTAGTACTTGGTAATTGTCTATCCTGAACTGGAAGCTAAAAGAAGAAAAGACCTCCCTTTCCAATAAGTCAAGACTTGCCTTCCTTATTACTTATGACAGCCCAGGGATGTTGCTGCCTAAATATGTCTGAGGCAGCTTGGACCACTAAAGAATTAGGAGCAGAGTGAGAGAACAGCAATTCCACCCTCTTGGTTGGGATACAGTAGCATTTCTGTGCCCTCTTAGGGGTAGGAGTGCAGGTAGCTGGGGTATGCCAGACCACTCTAGCTGGCTCCAGCATGACTTCATTAACTTGGAGCACTATCTTGCAGGAGCTGGAGGACAGAAGCAAGAACTTGTGTTGAGGATCCTGAACCTCCTAAAAAGTTATCTGCAGCTTCCCTGCAATTCTACACAAGAATTCCTGGAATTGCTCGTAGTCATCAGGAGAGGATGGAGACATCTGAGTCACTGCTTCATCGGGTGACAAAGATGGAAATCTTGTTGGATCTGGTGGAACTGCTGCATCTAGTGCGTACTCCTCCCCCTCAGAAGGATCTGGGGTCATCTCTGGTTATCACCTCAAAGGGAAGGGAAGGGGTAACTCCCTAGCAGACTGGAGCAACTCTGTGGGATGATACTGAGGGCAACAAAAATGATTAGGGGGCTGGAACACATGATTTATGAGGAGAGGATGAGGGAACTGGGATTATTTAGTCTGCAGAAGAGAAGAGTGAGGGGGGATTTGATAGCTGCTTTCAACTACCTGATAGGGGGTTCCAAAAAGGATGGATCTAGACTGTTCTCAGTGGTATCGGATGACAGAACAAGGAGTAATGGTCTCAAGTTGCAGTGGGGGGAGGTTTCGATTGGATAGTAGGAAAAACTTTTTCACTAGGAGGGTGGTAAAGCACTGGAATGGGTTATCTAGGGAGGTGGTGGAATCTCCTTCCTTAGAAGCTTTTAAGGTCAAGCTTGACAAAGCCCTGGCTGGGATGATTTAGTTGGGGATTGGTCCTGCTTTGAGCAGGGGGTTGGACTAGATGACCTCCTGAGGTCCTTTCCGACCCTCATATTCTATGAGCCCAAGGCCCCCAGTATCACCAACCAGATGGGTTGAATGGGGATAGCGGTGGTCCCCAAGACATAGGGTACAAACAGTTCCAAGGAATTTGAGACGGAGGTTGAGCCCAAACTGGCTCAGGTCTTCTGACCAGGAAGCATGGATTCATTGGGCTTTTCAGAATCTCCTTATGAGGAGAAAACTGATTCAAGTCCCAATGGCAGTATCAATGGGCTGCTGGAGGGAAATCATAGCCCGAAGATGTAATGGGAGACAAACTCCTTCCACAGACAGACTCCCCTGGTGGAGTCATAACCTCTCTCAAAAGAGAGGGAAGATGAAGGAGTGGGAAACTCTGAGACTGGGAGACCGAAGATGTCCTCAGGAGGAGCGTGGGCTTCAGCTCTTCCTGAAGCAAGAGGGCTTCTGTCTGCCTGAACTGCCAGAGCCACTGTAGAGACAGTCTGTGCCACAGCCATTGATGACAAAGATGGAACTGCAAGTGCTGGTGGATCCTGATGTTTGTGCTTGGGAGGAACCAGCACCACCCGATTGCATCCGGTGCTGATGAAGCCCTAAACTTCTGGGCTTTCTTATCATGCCTCTGAGACTTAGGATGTATTAAGTTCTCTTGTGCTGAGCTAGTGCTTGGTGGATCTGACTTCTTCAAAGACAATCTGGAAGAAGACAGCCTCATGCTTATGAGAATGCTCCATGCTCTCCCGACATGGAGGTGGGGGGGAGGGATAGCTCGGTAGTTTGAGCATTGGCCTGTTAAACCCAGGGTTGTGAGTTCAATCCTTGAGGGGCCATATATGGATCTGAGGCAAAAATTGGGGATTGGTCCTGCTTTGAGCAGGGGGTTGGACTAGATGACCTCCTGACGTCCCTTCCAACCCTGATATTCTATGATTCTATGACACGATCCCGCCAAGAGATCTGTGGCAGCTGACTCCTTCACTCCTGATTTGGACCTCATGGCAGGAGGCGTACTCCTTGCTGAGTCAAACCAATATACAGGAGGGATCCCCTGGCCTGGGTCCAATTGCAGCCTCAAGGCCTTTTCCATTAGGTGCTTCCTAAGGTGAAGTTTCTGCCCTTTCTGGGGATGGCTTTCCACCCTTTCTGGGGAATGAACAACAGATACTCCATCTTGCCACTATGTCCCCATGGCAGCACAAACAGCATTAGTGGTCACTGCTGACTAAGTAGTATTGTGGGCAGGAAGCACAAATCTTGAAGCCTGGAGACCTGGGCATAGTCCACTACCCAAATGGGATGGGGACGGGGGAGATTTGGGAGGCTCACCACGTCCAGTAGACTAACTATAAAACACGAAAACTAAACAGATAAAAAGTTTAAAACTTGAGAATATAAAATCTATTTACAGATATCTAAATATATTTTCATAGGTAAAGAAGAAAGCCGAAGCTTCAGACACTGGATATTCCAACCTAGACCACGCTGCAGTGAGAAGGAACTGGAGAGGTGATCGGTTTGCCCTGCCTTTTACCTCCTCTGTCAGAGGTATGAGGTGAGCCAGGGCACATATGCAGACCAACAGACACTGCTTTCAAAATTTTCCAGCTCTGGGATCATGGAATGCATGCATTCCCACAGCGTACTACACATAGCACTTGAAGAAAAACAGATATACTGTTCACTCAGCTTTTAGTGCTGGTGGCAGTTACAACTATCGTGACATCCCTGAGCTTTACCTACAGTTTTCTTGATGTTCAGAAGTCCTAGCAGATTGTGAGCATGTCAAAAGGAAAACTGGAATGATACAACACTGCACTATGGCTATTTTCCCTCGGAAAACTCCCTTTTAGTGACTTTTTTTTAAAAACACTGTCATTTTCCTGGTGCAAGGCCGGGGCACTTCAGCAAACATGAATGACAGTATTTTGAAATCCTTCCAGGAGATTAATTCAAAAAATAACTCTGTTATAGATGACATTAGGATAAATAAAGACAGCAAATTACAACAGATAGTTTCTCAAAAAACGGTATTTAAAATTGGGGAGAAAAAGTGCTAGTGGATGCAGAACTATAATAGGGGAGGCAGATATCAAGAAGAAACACAATGCAGGGGTATTTGGGGATGTGAGAGAGAGAGAGAGAGAGAGAGAGAGAGAGGAAAAAGAGAGAGAAAGTGTTTGGCTATGAAACAGAATATCGAATCAAAATTTTGCCTATAGCCTAAGAATTTAGAACTTCCTAAAAATGAAGAATGCTTTGATCTTACTGATTTTTATTGAAATGTGGACCAACAAAGTATCTAAAAAACAAAAACAGATAGAAAAAACAACATAAAGAGGGTTCTCATTATAGCCGAAAGAATTTAAATGGATCCAAAAAAACATAGTTAAAACTACAGACAGTAAAGATAGAATCTTCAAGTCTGCAGATCTAGATATAGGGACAGTGAGTGGTAATGTGGCATATATGACAAATGGAGGCCCGGGGGGGGGGGGGGGAGCTCCCTTTTATGGACACCAGCCAGTCAGTTAGCTATAAAGTCCCTCTTGGTGGCTGTTCTCTGCTTGCTTTACCTGTAAATGGTTAAAAGGAGCCCGAGGTAAAGGAAAGGGAGTTGGCACCTGACCAAAGGAGCCAATGGGAAGGCTAGAGCTTTTTAAAATGGGGAAAAACCTTCCCCTTTGTGTCTATTGTTCTCTGGGAAAGAGGGGAACAGGGGGCAGTTATGCTATGAGAAGCTTTAAGCCAGGTATGATCATAGATGATCAGATCATACCTAGAACTATTTATTTGGAACCCCCAAAATGTATAAGTAGATCAGGAACGTTTAGAAAGACGTGATTAGCTTTATTTCTATTTATTTCTTATGCCTAGTGGACTCCTCTGTGCGAACCCCAAATGCCTTTGTTGTGCTGTAACTTTCAAGCTGGACCTCAAGGAGCTTATTCTTGATGTTTAATTCTTGTAAGTGGCTTTTTAAATCTAGCAAAAGCCCAAATTCCAGATGTATTTTTTTTCTTTTTGTTTTTAATAGAATTTATCTTTTTAAGAACAGGATTGAATTTTTGGTTTATGTATATGTTGTTTAATTAGCTGGTGGCAACAGCTAATTTCCTTTGTTTTCTTTCTCAGCTCGTGTGTGTGTGTGTGTGTGTGTGTGTGTGTGTGTGAGAGCAAGCACTTGAGGGTACCCCACAGGAAGGAATTCCCAAGTGTGCTTTCCTGGGTTCCAAAAAAAGGGGTTTTGCATTTGGGCGGTGGCAGCATTTACCAAGCCAAGGTCAGAGAAAAGCTGTAACCTTGGGAGTTTAATACAAGCCTGGAGTGGCAAGTATTAATTTTTAAAATCCTTGTGGGACCCCACCTTATGCACTCGAAATGCCAGAGCGGGGAATCAGCCTTGACAGCATAGAAAAAGGTTATCTGTGTAAAGGGAGCACATACAATGCAGGATTTTCAAAAGCACTCAGTGTTGTCCTAATTTTGCTGCCATTGATGTAATTGGTAAATACACATCTTATATTAGACCTTATAGTATGTGTTTTGTATATGTACAGTGAAACCTAATTTAAGCTACTATTCAAGGAACTTAAAAACCTGGTTGCTTACAGAAGGTGGTTTCATAATTCAGTGGTTTCTATTCAATATAGGTTCTTATACTGTACTCATTACTGTATTATCTGAGCACCTAATAAAGAGGGAGAACAATTATAATCAAGATACTTGGGGCCATTTTTATTTACACTGTATTTTCTGGATTCCAATCCACAGGGAACTGCAGAGTCTACCTTACTGTAGGGATTGTGGGCCAATGCAGAGACCACACACAGAGAATGACAAGGCACAGTGTGGTTATAGAGCTGTGCTGTAGGTACATCGACAATACTTATAAACTACTAAGCCATGGGCAACTTTTCCAGATTAAACCTTTTCCAGCCACTTGACTTGCCAGCTGCTCCTGAAGATATTCTTTACAACCAGTATTCAATGAGTACTATATCTTCCTTTCTTGGCATGGAAAAACAACTGTTCCTTTGGCAGAACAAGTGAGACCAGTAGCTCAGCATCAGCTGGAGCAAAGGTGAGGACACTCTTGTGACTTGCATTTATTGTTCAAAATAGATAGATGTATAGCTCAGAGGTGCACGTAGCATAACTGAGTAATTGTCTGATCTTATTTTTGTAACCCTTTCCCTTTCTCACTCCATCTAACCCTATTGTTAATTAAAAAAAAAAAAATTCAGGGCAGGAACCATGCCTTTCTATTTTCACTATAAAGCACCCAACTCATTTTTGTACATTAACATAAATTAAGAACACTTGTGTGGACACAAATGTTAGACGTGTTCAGTGCACATGAGGTGTTCACGCCTGCAAAGAACAGGCACATATATATGTATAAGCAAAAAATGTGCATGCAAAAGTACAGGTTGGGGGATAAGCGTTTTTTCCGCTCAAGTTTTAGGCTGCCAAAGTACTTTTCCAAATAAAAATTAAAGGCTTGAAACTATTAATATTAAATGCGATAATGAAAATTTAGGCTTATTTCTTATAAGAAAAGACAACATAAAAAGCAAGTGCATTTTAGTGTACACAATGTTTTTAAATAATACTATTTTTAATAAAATGATTTATGATGTGTCTAGCTTCTTTACACACCGAAGTGGAGTGAATATACACTTACAAATGCTCACCATGATGTGCGTTATTCCTTACCTTCAGCTGAAAATAACTTTTAAAAATAAAAAATCCTAAATATATATAGGCACATTAAAGGTATCATTTTCTAGTAGAGCCCATCAGCTATATTAAGAAGGAAATTAATGTTGGCAATATATTTTCATTCTTCTTTTCATGATGGTGTATGGACGTTTAACTCTAAAGATTATTAAGGAAGAAGGAATTATGAGAAAATCTGATGAAAAGCAGAAGACTTTCAACCCTTATGTGATACATATTATTAAATGTGGGCTCAGGGCCTGACTCAAAACCCACTGAGGTTAATGGAAGTCTTTCCATTGACTTAAAAGGCTTTGGGTCAGGCGTTTAGTGTCCCATCCCACTTACACCAGTGAACTTACAGCAACTCTGCCAATTCGTTTTAGAAAAGTGATCCCATCCAAGACTCAATGTAGTAGATTAAATTGAAAAGTACAACATACCTGAAAGGTGTGTATACAAAAATCCTGAAGTCAGTAAAGAATATAGCATGTTAGTCCTTAAAGTAAAAAACACCTGATACTACAAAAGATTTGTGTGAAAATCAATATGTTTCATACTTCTCCTCTTGATGGTGGTCCTCTTGGTCACTAAGCTCATCATCATCTACCAGATGTCCAAAGGGCTCAGAAGAAATTGATACCATGTTAGACAGAATGATTCTGCTATCACTGCTGCCTGAAAGGACCAACTGGTCATGAGAATGATTGTATCGTACATTCCATACCCTATAAAACGTAAATAATTAAAAAAGTATTACAGGTCTATTCCACAGAGTCTGTAAGTAAATATACTGCACTGTTTAAATAAATTATTTCAATTTAAATGTGAACAAATAGTTTCAGAGAAATCTAATCTGTAAAATGAGTTATGCTCTAGGAATTATTTTGGGGAAGTTCTATGGCCTGTGCTATACAAAAGGTCAGATTAGATCATCATAATGGTCCTTTCTGGCCTTAGAATCTACAAGTATGGGTAGAATCTGACAAACTCATTCTAAAGACTGTTTTTTTGCTGTCTTCATTTGGGTCATAAACTTCCATGTAATTTGATTTTCCAGGGCCATATCTTTAAAATTCAACAAACAGGTTGCAGGTTGGGAGGGTGGGGGTGGAGGGACCAAACCTTAATATAATTCCCCAAGGGTAAATGTCTGCTTATGGTTCAATATATCAAATAGACATTCTAAAAATACTAAATACAGTAAGGTACTCTAAAAGCAAAATGTGGATTTGAAATAAACTTCTACATTAACCAAGATCTCACATTATCACAGTGAACTGTTAAAATAGACCCTAAATCAAAAGGATTAGATTTTTCTAGTGTTTATATTTTGTGAATTAAGTTAATACCAATCACGTTATGATTTTCTTTTGTTCTATTTTTGTTTTAATCTTCTCAACAAGTAAAAATATTGCTTCTGTTAATTCTCATCTTCAAGCTACTGTCAAAGTGGCTGCAGGGTCCAGATTTATGTTGCAAGTGATTCTGCAGCCCAAATTCCAATATGAAATGCTCAGCTTCTCTTGACTACAAAAATATGAATATGTAAGCGTTCAAAAATGGAATGGTTAATCTCTTAAGGAATTTTTTAAACCTATGGGTGAGATTCTCACCTTGCTCTGGCCCCTTCGTATTGTGTAAAGGGGCCAGAATGATGTAAAGGGGCTCTCAAAGCCCTGGATCTGGCCAAGGGAGACCACTACCCCAGGACAGAAACTGATCTAAGGACCCCCCTGCCTGTGCTGGCTCAAGGGGTGTGAGGAGCAATTGCACGGGTGCAGGCTGCAGCATGTAGCATTGTGAAGATGCTGGGCAATGCAACTGCCATAAGGCAGCCCAGGAAGGGTGCTGTAACTGAGACAGCCCTAGGGCTGTGTAAATTATGTTGGCAGCTACAAAGCAATCCAGAACTCAGAGTGCAGAGATGTCTTAAAAGCCACCTGACCCCCTTCTCCCTGTGCTGCGCCTCTTAGAAATACAGCCCAGAATCTCACCCGTCATACAGCTGAAAATACCTTACTAGAAATTAGACTCACATTCCCCAACCCTTAATTCACAAATTATACAAGAAATAGTCATACATTAAAACCATTCCATGATGCAGAAAACTGATGAATCACAATAACATAAACACAGCTAGTTTGCATTGTTTTTAAACAGTAAAATAATTAGCAGAATAAATTACATAAACCGTCCACGCACAAACAGCATGCAGATAATTTATTCTACCAGTGGGAATGCTCCTCTAGTGTCTTCACTGGCTCTGTGACATTTCTAGTATCCCAGAATTTCACCTTGCAGTCATCTCCGCAACTAGCCAGGTAATACTGTTTATTGGGATTAAAGTCTAGGTCCCGCACCAGCTGTCCATGTGCATTTTCTATGTAATAGATCTGTCTGTAAAACATACATTAAGAATTGAAGGTAGTATGAAAGCTAACTGCAGTCTACTGATAAAAATCTGTTTCTCTAGTAACTTGGTTAATACTTTGGCACTGACAGAGCTAGGCCACATCTATACTATAATCTTTGGTTAATGCAAGTTACATCAGCATACAGCCATTGAGTCTGTACATCGCTTGTGGGCGTGCACACTTGGCTGTTTGCTTTGGGATGGTACGTACTCACCAGGAGCGGCTGCGTCAATGCAAAGTACAATGCACCATGTGTAGGTGTCCCAGTGTGCCACACGCCTTTGTACAGCGCAATGTCTTTTGGGAAATTTTCACAATGTGTTATGGGATAGAAGTGACTCGGCCAGGGATCTCTGAGAAATAAGGGTCAACTTCCTAGTGAGCAACTTTCTCCGCCCCACAATGCTAAGCATATCCCATAATTTTTGCACCTTTTTAAAAATACCTACAAACCCTGTGGCATTTTTCCGTGTTTGTCACCTATGATAGAAGCCTGCAGAGCTCTGCACTGTTCTCATTAATGTTGCAATGATCTGCTGGTATTTACAGAGCTGCAGAAAGTACTGCAACAATGGGAGACATGACAATGTCCTTGAGGACAGTTTGCTAAGAGACACAGTGAAAAACAATTCAAGGTTGTTAGTAGAATTCATGGAACAGTTGCAACAGTGAAATGCTGCTTCTGGGCCCGAGAAACAAGCACTGGCTGGTGGGATTGCATCCTAATGCAAGTTTGGGATGATGAGCAGTGGCTCAGGAATCTTCAGATATGAATGACCACATTCCTGGATCTATGTGCCAAGCTCGCCCCAGCCCTCCAGTGCAGGGACACCAGACTGAGAGCTCCACTGGCTGTGGCGAAGTGAGTGGGGACTGCACTGTGAAAGCTTGCAAATCCAGATTGCTACCACTCTGTGGGAAACCATTTTCGAGTTGGAAAATCCACAGTGGGGGCTACTATCATGCAAGTGTGTAGAGCCATTAAATAGTCTCATCCTATACAGGACAGTGACTCTTGGCAATAAGAAGGACATAGTGGATGGATCTGCAGCAATGGGGTTTCTGAACTGTGATGGGGGTGACAGATGGCATGCATATCCCTATTTTGGCACCAGCCCATATTGCCACAGAGTACGTTAACAGAATCGGGCTATGTTTCGGTGGCTATGCAAGCATTGGTAGCTCATCAGGTATGCTTTCTTGATATTAATGGGGGCTGGTCAGGGAAGGTGCATGATGCTCGCATCTTTAAGGACTGTTCAGAAAGCTGCAAGCAGGGACATTCTTTCCACTGGTGGATTACCATGGTAATACTGAAATGCCAAATACTAACTTTCTTCACCCTCTCCCCCATTCTATTCTCTTTCCCCTATCCTCTGAACATATGTCAGGCTTACCCCAATCTTAAAAGACCCTCCCTTGACCACACTTGTTTCTTCAACTACTGTCCCATCTTCTTCTTTCCCCTTTCTTCCAATCTTCTTGCAATTTAGTCCCACTGCCTGGACTTCCTCTGATTTAATTTTCTCTTGGAAAATATGTTCTGGTTTCCATCTTCTCAGCTTGACATACACAGCTTTTATTACAATTACTAATGACCTCCTGCCCTAGCGTGAAGGCCTTTTTTTCTGTTCTTTTCCTCATTCGTCTAACACCTTCAGCTTCATTTTCTACCCACTCAAGGGGTTTCTTGACAGTATTCTCCTGCTTCTATTCTAGCTCTTCTTCAGTATCTCCCTCCTCCGTTTTCCCATTCTCTGCAGATTTTTATCCTTGGTTCCCTCATCTTTACTCCTTTATTCCTTAGTTATGGCTGAATTAATCTACTCTTATGGTTTCTATTCCTACTTCTGCCTACTTATAGGAGCTTTCTGCAAGTCAGCTAGTCTGGCTCCCCTTATTGATAAGAACCTGCTTTTTTCCCCAATGCAAATCAGTTATGCACTTCTGCTCTGTCCAAGCTCAGAAGCTCCATGGGTCTGAAGAGTCCCTCCTGCAGAATTCAGTAGCTTAAAGAACAGATCCTATGCAAAAATCCTGGCGTACAACTCAGTCCCATGAGCTCCTAAACTCTGCAGAGTGGAAGCTTCAGACAAATCTTGGGGGATGTCAGAACTGTGGTTCAATATGTCTATACACCAACAGGTCCACATGCAGTTGGTGCAACATTTTCATACACATATAAAACGTGGGGAGCTGGGGCAGAATAGTTAAACTCCAGGAAATACAGTCACTCTACTTAGTTAGTAGACAAATCAGACTAGCCTCTTTCTAGAGATACCACAGTCTCTTTAGCTCAGAGTTATTCTTGTTTGTATTTTTTTTTTCATGTAGATTGCAAATAGTTCATTGTCTGAAGTCCATTGCTCTTCAAACTGGTTTTGGGACTGTCTAATCTGAGCTGTGATTTGTTCTATAGCTTCTATTTTGTTTAGACAAGCTGTAATTGTGAAGTTTGCTTTTGTAAACCATACCGTAGCATTTTTCTTTCAGTTACTGTTAATAACCTGAATAAATATTTTTCATTGGTGTTTACTAGGATACCTCATTAAACACAACGTTCAGAAGATTCCTCCATTAGGACTAGTAAGAAAGAGCATAAAACTTAAATGTATTGTGTGCATGGTCTTTAGCACTTAAACATAGTTAGGCTTTAAGCTCAAGTGTGAATACAACATGCTGAAATGAGATAATTACAGAAAACAAAGGAAAAGCCCCAAAAAATCCTTCTCCTTTGCCCTTCACCATTACCTCCTATATGTTTTTATTAAAGGCAGCCTTATTTATAAATATGAATTTAGATTTTTGCATGTCCTCTTACAGAACAATGAAAATGACAAGATGCTAGAAAAACAAGAAAAAATGGTTTTTGATGATTGTATATATGTATAGTTAGCTTTGCTTTATGAAATTAAATAAACCTTTTTAGCTTGGGAAACATGGGGACTTACTGCTGCACCCTGGGCTTGCAGGAGCCACAGAACTAAATTTGAAATCATCCCCCCTTTAAGGCAACAGAAGTTATTACAAGACATCCGTTTTCTCAGTTTAGTGATAAATTACTGTGTGCTAAGGGGATAAATGGTATCTTAAAAAAGCTTGCAGGCTTCTGTTGTTATGGCAACATATGTGCACATCACCACTCCTTTGCCTATCAAAATCACAACCAGAGCAGGTAGAGAGTCCCTAACTTGGTATATCTGCAGCATTTTGTTTATCTTGGCTCACTTTTTTTTTTAAATAAAGTCCATAATTGTGTGGAACTAGTATGTTATAATCTTAGATACAGTAGTTACTAAAATGGTAAAAGTAAAAGGTAAACTTACCCCCAAAGATTAAATTACCTTTAACCATCATACTA
This sequence comes from Lepidochelys olivacea, assembly GCF_965140295.1. NCBI lineage: Eukaryota > Metazoa > Chordata > Testudines > Cheloniidae > Lepidochelys > Lepidochelys olivacea. The sequence goes on along the minus strand of NC_140413.1, from coordinate 36,213,246 downwards.
TGGAGATAACAATTAGTGCACCATCAGTACCCTGATTTAAACAGACATTGATTTTCATGCTGAATTATGAAACAGCTCTAGTTTAAGCAATACTTATATTGTGTATTGAACCATCACCTTGGGACTACTGCATAGTTCAATGACACTCAATACACAAGGTAGATTTGAAGCTTAGAAAAAACCCCATGAGTAAACCTTTTACTTGAAAGCTCTGAATACACCAACAATGCAATCCAAATCCATTCCATTTACAATTATTTATGCAGTCACATCTTTTCTATCCTTTTTTTCAAAAAACAAGTCAAAAGTGATGAAAATTAACCTCCAGTAGAGAGTCTATTCTTTAAGAACAAGAGAGCAAATTTTTTTGTTACCTCATACTTCGAGTATCCCATCCTCGAATGGCAGTATCATTAGCTGTTGCAACCTGTGTACAATTGTGGTGTGGACTCCATCGTCCAGACGTAAATTTTAATTGCCCTTTTCCTTCCAATGCAGCAGAACTGGAGAGCTGTGCATTAAAAAAAATGGGGTATTTACAAATAAGGCTAAAATTAAAATAAATGCAGGCACAGGAGAAAAATTGCAAGCTGACCTATTGCTCCAAGTGCAAGAAAGTAAGGTAGAGATACTAGGATACTAATGGGGGGGAAATAAATAAACAAACACACACGTAAAAAAGTAAGTATGTAACAACCCAGACCAGTAAGTTTGTTTTCTAGCCCACACAATCTGAAGTAATTTTTATGAGGCTTATCCAGTGTAAGTTACTCAGCAGACAATGGATGTAAAGATCATTTTCTAACCTTCTTTACATTTCCAAAGAAAATTAAATTGTTTCATATAATTTGTTGAAACTTCATGGGAGTATTCAAACATCTGAAGATGGTTAACAAGCACAGATATATACGTACATTCAGTTACATGGAATTGCTCACAAGATATATCAATACTCAATGTTACTCAATACAGGAGTCCCAGGTTTAATCTGCACCTTCATTCAGTGTGCCCAGCCATTTCATAGCATCCTCATCTGAGCCAGAAGCCCACTGTCAAGTAAGTCAGTGGGCACTTGTCAAAGATATGTGACAGAGTCTGAAGTTGCCACATCTGCATTGTGGGTCATGAGAAAAACCCCATTTGAAGTGATTGGCCACATAATTGCCCTGTCTTGTTTGAAACTGGTTCAGGGATGACCACTGGTACCTTGGCAGGTCAAAACCTGGTGGGAAGATGGTTGGGTTGGTATGAGAGAGTGACAAATGACTGTCGTCGCTGACCAGTCATTAAGCCAAGCAGATGCCAGCATCTTGTCCTGTGGAGTCATACGTGACCATAAAGGGCATCCAGAAGACATACAAATTGGTGGGTGGTTGAAGAGGTCAGAGTAGAGAAGCAAGTCACTGTCCTCATGGATCTTGGCCAGGAGCATAATGGAAACCCCTTCATGGTGAATATGGGATGGTGCTATGTTACTAAGTATTGGCAGCCCTGGCAACAGTTGCACGTAAAGTCCTGGTAACAATGAGCAGAGCTTCAGTAAGTTCTACATAGACCAGCCTTGTGTGAGATGAGCAACACAAGACAGGAGCACAGTATTCTGCTGTTGAATAGCAGAGAGCAAGGGCTGATGTTCTAAGTGTCCGGGTGTTCACATCCCAGGTTGAGCCAGCCAGTTTTCTGAGCATGTTGTTTTGAGTGCTAGTGGTCTTATTCAAGTGACTGCAGTACATCAATGACCTATCCAATATCAGGTCAAGGTAAACCAGATTTGGGTCATGCTGCAGGTGTTGGCCGTTTAATAAAGGCCAATGTAATTTTAAAAAAATTAAAATCCTGGTCCATTAGCATATAATCTACTACCATATAGTGAAAGGTGGATGATAGGTCATATGGCGAGAGTAAAAAGTTCTCGTTTCAAAGTACATAAGGAGGCTTGGAAGGGAAGCAGGACATAGGTTAGGATCTCTGGTTTCCTCTCTGCACTCTCATTCACCCTCTCAACACTGACAGAAAGACCACAATAGGTAACTGACTTTCCACAGAAGATGGGAAGATAAGTTCTCTCCAAGCCAAAGCGAGCAGGAAGAGGCCTTAAATATTGGAGGGTCAGAGTAATATTATTTAATTTAAATACCCTTGCTAAAATTAGGGGTTTGTATTTTATATTTTAAAGAAAAAAAATAAACCAACCTGCTATTAGTCACAGCACAACACTGTACAATTTCCACATGACTAAGCAAAGAAGTTAAAGATGGTCATTTTGTTCATCCCCCTCCTTTCACTGCATTCTCTAAGTGATTTATGTAGAATACATTTAAATTGCTTTAGTGATACATATTCCACACACTATGAGATCTCACTGTAAGGAACTTTTGACCAATACCCAGAGCCTAACTTTTCCATGGCTCAACTCCATCCCATTACTTCTTCCCCTTCCTTGTTTTTTACACTCCACTTACTACTATAATTTCTAAATATTTGAAGTGAGCAAGGGTTAAAAGAAAGCTTATTATGTTAAGCGACCGTATTGAGTTTTCACAGGTATAACCAAAGCGAAACATATCTAGCATCCATCTACTTGTAGGACTTTTAACAACTTCAGGTCTATGTTGTCAATATTGAAGAGATGTGATGCATAAGTTTATGCTTTATCATATTATAACAACATACACCTTTGTATTTTGCAAACCTTTTACTGCATCTGATAATTCAGACACAAACTCCTCCTCACTGGGGATTTTAAACTTAGCAATCGAGAAACCTTCAAAGCCAAGTACAATTTTTCAACCGCTGAAATTATTAAACTGGCTGAGATGTGCATGTCTTCAGAAACCTTTGCAAAGTATTTGTTTGTTGTGGTATAACAATGTAAGAGACCTATATGCATGGTTATATTTTGCTTATGTTTCCACCTTTTGAGTACACTTATGCCAAACAGTACTGTGAAAATTATTATTTGCTGTCCGAACAGTTTTTAAATCTTTTTGAACTGAAAACTTTCTGTTTACCTTGGTACTCATGGTTGGTCTATCAATGTGGCATCTAAACATCTTTCTCAATAAAGTTGTCACTGAGCTCCAGTCGAAAAGACAGAATTCATCATGGAAAGATATTTCCTTTAAGTCAGGGCTTTGAGGCTCCGAAAGAAAGTGGTGCTGGGAAACTCACACAATTGTAATTGAGCTGTTTCAACTGTGTGGTTAAATGGGCACTTTTCTTTAGTGCTGTGAATCCAGCACCTACAAGGAGCACTTAAGTTTGTTTACATAAAATTCTGGTGAGCTTTAGAAGAATCCACAGATATCAACATTTGTCATCTTCCAAAAAAAAAAAAAAAAAAAAAAGACAGCCCTTGATGCACTTCGAGCCAAACACCTCCCCTATTGCATTCAAAATGGATATTCTAATCACCATACCAAGTCCATTTAGAAGATGGCTTCCCACCGAATTCAAGGAAAGAATCTCTCTTGACCAAATTCTTTTAAAAGATTATTTTTATATTTTTCTTTAACTATTTTAGATCAGTACATTTACCACACTACTGATGTAATTCAGACAAGTTTACAACACTTGCCCTGATCACCACAAGGGATTACTCCCTCAGCTACACATCATTGTTCCATTAAAGCAGGCATTAAACAGTTTGTCCATTATCAAGATCTGCATAAAAAGGGTTCTTCCTCAACAGAAATTAACGGATGTCCACCCATTTCTCTACAGGTTGTCAGTGATTTCATTGTGGTCAAGCTTTTAAAGCCCTTCTAATATCCCCTACATCCTGTCAGAAAAGCTGAGGTTTTCCCTTGTTCAGGTAAGAATGATCTTAGCCAGGTAGGTCTGGACACAGTTTTAATGACTCGCCACATCCCTTTTTTAAAAAGCTGCAGTTTATTGATAAAGAAGAAATAAGATGGATAACATTCATCCATTGGATTCAAGATAATAAAAATATACTATACCATACTGTTTCTGTGTATGTATCATTTCATATATAGGATTTACTCCAACCTACACAGAAGTGCACAGGACCTGAATGGGTCACCTCAAAAATTAAATTAAGCTTATTTAACCTTGAGAAAATAAACTTAGATAATCAGAGGGAAAGAAACAATAACACGGAAAATATACAAGAGTTCCAAATAAAATAAAACCACACATTTCTGTCTTATTTTTTCCGTATTTACTCCTGGGGTAGGAAAGCCTCCAAGCATTGTGTATCCAAAACATACCCCAGTGGATTAGTTCTGTCAGTTTTAGGAGAGATTTTTCCCATTTTAGCAGACATTTTAGGAAACTGATCTTATCTTAACCTCCACTGTCTAAAGTATTATGCACAGACCTTGTGACCCTACACTTTAATGCACAATCCCTCACTGGTCTGGATTGAACCCCAGAACATGACAGACCTCTTCCACGCATCTAAACGTGATTTGGGACTGGCACACTTCTAAAGATCAACCTTGATTCAGGTCTGAAATATAAAGGAGAAACTGTATACATTTAGAATTTGCCATTCCACCCCAGTTCTTCTCACATAATCCTTTCACCACTTCTATGAAATGAAACATACTTTTTCCAAGAAGAGAGGGAACACATTTACGGTTCAGGTCAAGTTGCCAATCAACTCAACACAGATTCCTACTGTAAAAAACATTATTTCAAACAAATCTTTCTTCCCCAGTGGATAACCATTCTCTGAACCTCTCATCCACACTTCTACAGCCACTGTTACACCACAACCCACACCACACAAAATGCAGTCAAAAATGAATTATCTTCTACTAAACTGATAGTAAAGAGCTACATAAGAGTCAAACTGTCCGCACCCTGGCTCATGAGTCCTGGAACAGAAGAAAACTCAGATGGCACTGAAATAAGAGCCTGTGGGAAACAAATACAGTTTCAAAACCTTAGCTTTGGTTTTCCTTTGTACCTGAATGTGAGAAGAGGAAGACCGAAAGGAAAGGATCTATCTTCATCTCTTACTTCCCCCTCTCTGAAGGGGAAGGACGTTGATAAATTGGAGAGGGTTCGGGTAAAAGCCATCAGAAAGATTATAGGATTAGAAAATATGCCTTATGGTGACAGACTCAAGGAGCTCAATCTGTTTAGCTTAACAAAGGAAAGGTTGGGTAACTTGATTACAGTGTGTGTACCTACATTGAGAACAAATATTTAATAATGGGCTCTTCAGTCTAGCAGAGAAAGGTATAACACGATCCAATGGCTGGACATCAAAGCTAGTCAAATTCACACTAGAATTAAGGCGTACATTTTTAATGGTGAGAATTAATCAATCATTGGAACAACTTATTAAATGTTATGGTGGATTCTCCACTATTGACAATTTTAAAATCAAGATTGGATGTTTTTCTGAAAGATCTGCTTTAGGACTTATTTTAGGGAAGATCTGTGGCCTGTATTATACGGGAAGTCAGACTAGATAATCACAATGGTCCCTTCTGGCCTCGGAATCTATTATTTTGGAGGGAAGGAACAGAAGAGAAAGGAAGTTACTATATTTCCAGTAGTGAATAGAGAAGGGCCTTATTACAGGTCTTGTCTACATAAACAATTAGACAGGGGAAGCTGGGGTGTGAATCTACAGGATACTAGTTTGCTCCTAGTTGACCCTGCTAATTACATTACAGCACTTTGATCTAAGTCCTCTTTGAAACAAGACTAGCTCAAAGCCCATTAACAAACTGCTAATGTGCTACTCCTGGGGGAATTCTGTGCCAAAAAATTAAAAATTCTGCAAAATTGTGCATATTTTATTTGTCAAAATAACAAAATATAATCACGGCAGTTTCAATTATTTTGATCATTTATTTTGGTATTTATTTCAAAATATCTGTGAACAAGTATGTCTGTAACAATGCAGACAAAAAAAGATTCAGGAAATGTTTTTGAGAAACAGATTCCTTACTAGGCATATTAATATATAACTGAGTAATAATTCATTTAAACTACAATACAGAAACATATTTCCTACACCTCAGAAGCAGTGCAAAGGTTTGGGGAAGTCTGGAGTAATGGAGGAACTGAGGGAGAGGGAAATCATTGCTGGGAAGGAGCCTGGGAGTGAACGTGGAGGGTTGTTGGGTCTGGGTGCTAGAAGTATGGAACAGGTTTTTGGGGAGGCAGAGGAGGGATTGTTAGGTAGTTGGGGAGCCTCTCCCATGCAAAACCTGGCTGACCCCTAGTCTCTCCCACTCAGGCACACCTGCCCCTATCCCCATGTGTCCCTGCACTCCCCTTCCCCCATCTCCATGGGTCCCTGCACCCCCATTTAGCCACCCCTTCTCCCCACATCCCCATGTGGCCCTGCATCCCCATTCCCATTTAGTCCCTGTCCCAGTCTGTCCCCCACAATAGCCTTTTTGAGCCCTAGTCTATGTGTCCGTCCCCCCCCCAGAAGCCCCATTTGCCCCGCTCTATCTGTCCCCTCCATATTCCATACCTCTTCACCTGGCCCTGCAGGGCACTGTGAAGAACGCAGCCTCTCCTCCTCCCTATTGGTGCTACTATTGTTGGTGAGCTGGCTGCCCTCTGTTTTGCAGTCACAGCAGCCCTGGGTTGGTGAAAGGCATAACTGCAGAGGCTCTCTGGCAGAATGTATTTTCTAGAGAGGAAAAAAAAAATCCACTGGGGACCTGAATTTGGCGCGTGCACAATGGCACAGAATGCCCCCAGGAAAAACGTGCATCAACAGACTCCACATGGCCAGTTAGACCATTACAGGCTAGTTTCCCACCCCCCTCTCCCTCAGCTTGCTGTTGTTTAATTGTACATGTATACAAGCCCTTACAGTAAGGGATATTTTGGATCCCTGTCTGTCCATAGCTGAAAACATTCAGTTTAGAGTAAGGAATATACAGAATGCAGAAAGAGGAAAGACACCTGTTAATATGCCATCCTTAACAGCCAAAATCTCAGACCTCAAGTTATCTGAAGTGGCTTACACATTGTAATTTTGAAAAGAGAAAAGCTTATTTGTTGTATATTTTTAGGGTATGAAAGCAATGCATATAATATTCCTAAATTGTGTAAGAAACTCACATTGATTTTAGGATAGATATCCAAGAGAAAATAAAACATGAAAAGAGAGTGGAATGATAATATATGAGGGCTCTGATCAAGCAGAGCCCTTAACTATGTGCTTAACTGCTTTACTGGATCAGGGCCTAAATTTGGTGACATACAAGGAACTGTAAGTTTATAATGTAATAAAATTATATAAGAATACTTATTTAACAAGTGAAATAGAAAAATCTGGGGGAATTTAAGGGACATGAGACGATCTACACGGTTTTGTACCTGAATAGCCCTCATGGAATGATGAGTTTCAAAGACAGAAAATATCTTGAATGGCCAAAAGTCTTCCTAGTTTTTAAGGACAGGTTTGAGTGTATTAAATTATGAAATGTCTGGCCAATTTATCAGGATTCTGTCCCACATCACCGAAATATCAAGAAGGAATCAGGTATTTCATTTTCTGCTTCAAGCTCTGGCTTCTCAAAGGCTGAATTGGAAAAAGGAGAACGAAGATATCCCATTTTCAAGCCAAAATGAAACTGAAGCCAAGTTTCCTAAAACAAACATATACCATACTTAAAAAGAAAAGGGGTACTTGTGGCACCTTAGAGACTAACCAATTTATTTGAGCATAAGCTTTCGTGAGCTACAGCTCACTTCATCGGATGCATACTGTGGAAACTGCAGAAGACTTCTGCAGTTTCCACAGGATGCGGCACCTTAGAGACTAACCAATTTATTTGAGCATAAGCTTTTGTGAGCTACAGCTCACTTCATCGGATGCATACTGTGGAAACTGCAGCAGTTTCCACAGTATGCATCCGATGAAGTGAGCTGTAGCTCACAAAAGCTTATGCTCAAATAAATTGGTTAGTCTCTAAGGTGCCACAAGTACTCCTTTTCTTTTTGTGAATACAGACTAACATGGCTGTTACTCTGAAATATACCATACTTGTTCACTATGTAAAACGCTTAATCTAGAGTTTATCATTCCAAAGTGGAAAGAGACTGCTGCAGAATTCATAAACTAGAGGTGAGATTGAATGGAATCTGAAATGTGGTTTCTATTGCATCAACAGTACGGTCCAGCAGTAAGAGCACCAGAGTGAGAGCAATGGGTCCTAGGTTTTATTTCTAGATCTGTCATTGACAAATTGTGTACCCTTGGCAAGTCCCTTGAGTTCTGTTCCTCAGTTTCCCCATTTGGAAGATAGAAGTAATGATTATGATTGCTATTGATAAATACATCAGAGGGATAAAAACCAGGAGAGGAGCAAATTAAATTAAAGTTGGCAGTGTTGGCACAAGAATAAACAGATATAAACTGGCCATAAACAATTTAGGCTAGAGATTAGAAGAAGGTTACTAACCAGCAGTGGAGTAAGGTTCTGGAACAACCTTCAACAAAAATAATGGGGGACAACTAGTTTTAAAATTATGCTTGATAAATTTATAAACTGTGTCATATTTCAGAGTAACTGCACCTGTATCCCCTCTCCACAGCCTCTACAGAGCATCTACTTAAGGTTTCTGTCTCCCTCATTGCTGACTGGGATTTCAAGGTACCACGGCTCACTGCTTTATACTGCAATATCCTTAGCAAACCAGTCTATCTAAAGGCCAGCACCTAAGCTTTTCTTTTTCTTCTGGGGCTCTGAACAGTATATTGCTAGCAGTTACAAGTTACCATGCAGCTTTTTCTAAGCAAGCACATTTATTCTTAAGGTAAAAGCACTACAGAGAAAACAAAAAAAAATAAGAGTTCTGTGACAAAGCTCTGTCCTTGCCTCCGTGGGTCCTGCGTTTCCTGGCAGATTTCGCTAGCCTCAGAGGCTCACCGTGACCCTGCACGTAACCCTTCTCTCTCTGGAGACAAGGGTCACAGTCTACTGAGCCATTTTCATCATAAGCCAGCGAGGGAGGTGAGGAGAAGTTATCCTTCCTTGCACAGTCTCTGTTGTCTCCCAATCTCAGTGATTAATCAGGGGCAAAGGTGTGTGTGGGGGGGGGAGGGAGTCCAGGCCCACCCTCTACTCCGGGCTCCAGCCCAGGGACCCTAATGGTGTCAGCTATGGTAGCTGACCTTTTAGAAACATGACATGTACAATTCCCTGGGCTACTTCCCCCACAGCAGCCCTCACTTCCTCAAGCTCCACTTCACCCTTCCCTCAGGGCCTCCTTCCTTGTGCCTGACATGGTGTGTACTGCTCAGCCTCTCCAATAGCACAACTTCCTCCCACAGCTCCTGACATGCACACCCACCTGACTGACTGGGAGGCTTTTAACTAGTTTCAGCCAGCCCCTGATTGGCTTCAGGTGTCCCAATCAACCTAGCCTTCTCCCGGCCTTCTGGAAAGTTCTTAATTGGCCCCAGGTGTCTTAATTGACCTGGAGCAGCTGCCATTTAACTTATCCTGGTACCAGGGATTTGTTTAGCCTGGACCTAATATATCTATCTCCCACTACTTTTCTATAGCCATCTGGCCTTGCCCCGTCACAGTTCCTGTACGCATGCTAGCAGCTTACCAGAGGTCACACATGAGTCTAGCCTGTTTCTGTGGTCTCCTAGTCACAAACACAGAGTCCATTTCTTTTCCATCACGTATATACCTTTAATTCTCAGTTTCCAAACATGACAGGATGTAGCTCAGGTGTACAGCAGGAGGAGCCTTTCACACAGCTTTTCTTCTCTATGCAGCTTACCCCCTTACTTCCTGTTCCTCCCAATTATATATCCTCCCCTTTACTATGCCAATTACCACATTAGACCAGCAACTATGACCTAGGGTCAGTAATCCCCACCCAGAACAGGTTGACTGATTCCAATTAAGCCTGCAGCCTTCTCTGTGCTGCAGCAACTTCAGGGACGGTGACGCTACAACTAGCTCTCCATCACAAGGTGTTTATAGCCGGAGTGATTCACCTTAATCACCCCACACCGGAGGAGCTAAAAACAACCCTCCCTTCCTGGAGTTGCACACAATCCATGGCCCAGATTGATACATAAATCATTTATAACCTTAACACAATACCTTCCCCCAAATGAAATTACATGACGGGATTATCTGCAGTAGTGGGGGACTAGATTCAATCATAGAATCATAGAACTGGAAGGGACCTTGAGAGGTCATCTAGTCCAGTCCCCTGCACTCATGGCAGGACTATATTATCTAGACCATCCCTGACAAGTGTTTGTCTAACCTGCTCTTAAAAACCTCCAATGATGGAGATTTCAGAACCTCCCTAATGCAATTTATTCCAGTGCTTAACTACTCTGACAGTTAGGAATTGTTTCCTAATGTCCAACCTAAACCTCCCTTGCTGTAATTTAAGTCCATTGCTTCTTGTCCTATTCTCAGAGGTTAAGAAAAATAATTTTTCTCCCTCCTCCTTGTAACAACCTTTTACGTACTTGAAAACTTATGTCCCCTCTCAGTCTTCTCTTTTCCCAACTAAAGAAACCCAATTTTTCCCGATCTTCCCTTATAGGTCATGTTTTCTAGACCTTTAATCACTTTGTTGCACTTCTCTGGACTCTCTCCAATTTGTCCATATCTTTCCTGAACTGTGGTGCCCAGAACTGGACACAATACTCCAGTTGAGGCCTAATCAGCGCAGAGTAGTGCGGAAGTATTACTTATTTTGTCTTGTTTACAACACTCCTGCTAATACATCTCAGAATGATGTTCGCTTTTTTTGCAACAGCGTTACACTGTTGACTCATATTTAGCTTGTGGTCCACTATGACCCCCAGATCCCTTTCCGCAGTACTGCTTCCTAGCCAGTCATATCCCATTTTGTACGTGTGCAACTGATCGTTCCTTCCTAAATGGAGTACTTTGCATTTGTCCTTATTGAATTTCATCCTATTTACTTGAGACCATTGCTCAAGTTTGTGCAGACCATTTTGAATTTTAATCCTATCCTCCAAAGCACTTGCAACCCCTCTGAGTTTGGTAACGTCCACAAACTTTGTAAGTCTACTCTCTATGGCATTATCTAAATCATTGATGAAGATATGGAACAGAACCGGACCCAGAACTGATCTCTGTAGGACCCCACCTAGTATGTCCTTCCAGCATGACTGTGAACCACTGATGACTACTCTCTAGGAACGGTTTTCCAACCAGTTTTGCACCCACCTTATAATAGCTCCATCTAGGTTGCATTTCCCTAGTTTGTTTATGAGAAGGTCATGTGAGACAGTGTCAAAAGCTTTACTAAAGTCAAGATATACCATGTCTACCACTTTCCCCCCATCCACAAGGCTTATTACCCTGTCAAAGAAGGCTATCAGGTTGGTTTGGCATGATTTGTTCTTGACAAATCCATGCTGACTGTTACTTATCACCTTATTATCTTCTAGATGTTTGCAAATTGATTGCTTAATTATTTGCTCCATTATCTTTCCAGGTACAGAAGTTAAGCTGACTGGTCTGTAATTCCCTGGGTTGTCCTTATTTCCCTTTTTATAGATTGGCACTATATTTGCCCTTTTCCAGTCATCTGGAATCTCTCCCGTCTTCCATGACTTTTCAAAAATAATTGCCAATGGCTCAGATATCTCCTCAGTCAGTTCCTTGAGTATTCTGGGATGCGTTTCATCAGGCCCTCATAGTATCATTAGTGTCCACATGGATGAGTAGCATGGGGTAGTAGTCAGACGGCCGGATGATCCTCAAAAATCCCTCCATAGCATCTCGGATATGGGCCCTTGGCAGGCAGCATGCTTCCTGGGATGCCATGTCAGGGTGACAGATGAGTGCCTCTGAAGAGAGTAACCAAGCACCACTACCTTACATTTTCTCCTGGGAGCGGTGGCTGTGATCCTCCCAGCCTTGTGGGTATATGGTTTTTCCTCCTCCACCTTTCCTCATCGCTCGTTGCCAGGGCAGCATATCGGTTTTCCGTCACCACAGTGGATGGGTTGGGAGTAGGGATGGAGCAGTGCCTGCTGCCAGAAGTAACCAGCTGCCTGTGTCCTCCCTGTGACAGAGCCATACCCTCCTCCCCCGGTGCTGTGACAGCCGTCGTCTGTAGCTGGATAGCTTCTTCAGCCTTGGATGTCTCCATATGAATACTCTTGAGGAACTAATCATGGGAAGAGATGCTCCTCAGGCTAGCCACCTCTTTCTGTAGCTCTCTCACCTGCTTCCTGAGAGATTCCACCAGCAGGCACCTTTCACACTGGATGGTCCTCCTAGCCTGGCTTTCTGTGAGTGGGAAATAAAGGCCACAGTCTATCCAGATCCTGGTGTGGATTTTCAGAGAGGCATCCATGGTTAGGCTGTCTGTCTGGATACAGACGCAGGTGGAGGAGACAGGAGCAGCATTGCCAGTGGTGATGCAGCTCTTCCTAACTTAGCGATTATATTACAACTCCCACCTACAAACTCCCTCTCAAACTCCCCTGTTCGCTAGCTAATCCAGAAGGTCCCTTCCAGTCCTATCTCATATGTTTCTATGATCATCTACCTTTGTAAAGTACTGAGACCTAAGGATAGAAAGCTCTATAATAATAATAATCATGACAACAACACTAATGATTTGCTGAAAATATGGCAGAATGGAGGTGCATGACATTTTCATTGAGAAAGTTCAGTACGTTTGACTTTTTTTGTTTTTCACAGAAACATTTCAGTTCTTTAAATGTACAACTCTGAAATATCAAACATATTACAGTCTTATGCTTTTGAATTATTTGAAAAATCATAAATAGAAATTTGAGAAATATCTAATTTAGAGAATGAGAAAATTCCCTTTAGACCTCTCTTTCTCCTTAATGAATTTTTGTAATATTTTATTAATTTCTACAGTGCCTCTCTCCCTCTCTTCAGCAGCTAGGCACTTTAATTACAGATAATAAACCACAAAAGAAGAACGTAATAAAAACAGTTCATCAAATGCTAACAAATTAAGCTTGCATCTTGCCCTGAAGGTTGCTAGACTAAAAACTCTGATGGACCTTCAAGTACAGTGAATTCCAATGTGAGACCCTTAATTGAGGAAGCCTTGCCTCCAAACATGAAGTATTCAGTATGTTCAGGTAGCACACACTTCTCATCATTACTGTCTTTACAGGTTATAGGGTGAAAGATGGTATCACAAGTAATGAAGTCCCTAAAGATCTAAATCGTTAAAGATCACCATCTGAGATAAATTAACTCATGGCAGTGAACCTCACCACTCAGGAAACAGGCAGCTGCATTCTGCAGTAGCTGGAGCTAGTAGGTGGGCTTCAGGGTAACCCTATATAGAAGGCACTGCAACAACCAAACAGGAAGTAACAAAGATATAGAAGACTTTTCTCAGGTTCATAATGCAATGAAATGAGTAGTCTTCTGGCTAGCTGGAGATGCTGAATGGCACTATGAACCATAATACTATCTGAGAATTCCAATCGGACCCTGATGCTTTCAATCATTTTGCATAAAATTGGATACATAAAATGAGAAGAGAAGACCCAGCCTCCACTCTTCATCCTCCATGTTTCTCATTACCAACAAGCATCCGTTCTGATCCAATTTGAGCTACAGGCAGTTCAACTTCATCCAGATTGCTCTTTAAAGTATATATTGGGAAAGTAATGACACTGTAGAACCTGAGTTCAATAGAAAAGTATTGTAGAGGCAAGTATCATCAGTATAGTGGTAACACAAGAGCCTTCTGATCACACCCTAATGGTTTCGTACTAGTATTGGGAAAACAAGGAACAGGGAAGAACACAAAATGGAAATTTGTAGGACCCCACATGCTAGTGTTTTTGGAGAGAACCAATTGCCCAGTAGTTGCTTTTAGTACTTTTCCAAGGAGTGAGCTGACAGAATTAGTATGGACACATTATCTTGTTCATTAAGAAAAAATAAACATTCATATCAATACAGTTTTAGTCCCATGCCAGGTGAACACTGACAAACAGAGATCAAAGAAAATTGTGAAATCCAAACAGGGCTGGTGCATCATCAATATTCAGAACTTCTACTGGTGAACCAGACAAACTATCGATAAAGATAGCAGTGCATCAAGGATCAGCACTGAGCCTTTTCTTGTTTATAGTTGTCCTGGATATCCTCACAAGGAACAGACAGAAGGAGGCACCTTGGTACATGCTGTTTGCAGATGGTCTATGCCAATGGTCCCCAAACTTTTCATGTCATGCCCCTCTTACCCCTGTCTGCTCCCCCACAGCTGCAGTTGGGAACTGGGCTGCAGCTCCGGGGGGTGGGGGAGGGAAAAGGGCCCGCAGACAGAGGTGCTGGGGCCAAGGCTGGGGCCAGAGCTGCAGCCAGGGCTGGGAGCCAGGGGCTGCGGCAGGGCCGGGGACTGCAGTGATGCCAGGGACCACAGCGGTGCTGGGAGCCAGGGGCTGAGGCTAGAGCTGGTGGCTGGAGATGTGACCAGGCCAAAAGCTGAGACTGTAGCCAGGAGCTAAGTTGCGGCCAGGGCCGGATAAGAGCTGGGGTCAGAGCAGGGCTGGGTGGTGCTCCCTCCCTGCCATGCCCCCCTGAACTTTCCTTTGTGCCCCACGGTTTGGGGACCACTGCTCTATGCAGTGAAGAGAAAGATGTAGAACAAGATCTGGATAAATGGAGAGAAGTGTTGGAGAGACATAGGATCAAAATAAGCAGAGGAAAAATAGAGTATATAGTATGTAGTTTCAAACACGTGAACACTGAAGAATTATCTTTGACGCTAGAGGGGCAGACAACAGGGAAAGTTTCAAGAACTGGATTCCACAATCTGGGGAAATGGAGGATGGAATCAGAGCTCAGATAATAAATGTCTGGCTCAGAAGGAGAGAGAGAAGTACTGTAGTATGTGATAAGAAAACACCAGTTAAGATTAAAAAGGAAAGTTTATAAAACAGTGGCTCATCCAGTTTTAATATATGGTGCTAAGCATCAGACAAAGAAGAAACATGAACAAATGATCTCTTCCATAGAAATGCAAATATTGAGATAGATGAGTGGTGTAAGCAAGAAAGACCGCGGGAAGAACGTATATGTTAGAGACATGCTCAAAGTAATACCAACAAATGAAAAAAAGAGGGAGTGCAAGTTCAGACGATTTGGTCCCAACAATTATGTGTGCAGGACAGTCCAAAAGACCAAAAATGAAAGAAAAAGACAGAGGCTGATCCAAGAAGTAGTGGAGGAATGTTGTAAAGCAGGGGTTCTCAAACTGGGGGTTGGGACCCCTCTGGGGGTTGTGAGGTTATTACAAGGGGGGATCCTGAGCGGTCAGCCTCCACCCCAAACCCTGTTTTTCCTCCAGCATTTATAATGGTGTTAAATATATAAAAATGTGTTTTTCATTTATGGGGGGGGGGGGTGCACTCAGAGGCTTGCTATGTGAAAGGGGTCACCCGTACAAAAGTTTGAGAACCACTGTCATAAAGGAAGACAGGTTAGCATGTGGTGTGCTAGAGAATATGGAATTGAACAGGTCACTTTGAAGGGAGAGGACTTGCAGAGCAGACTCCATGAATGGGATTAACACAGGAGGAGGAGGAACAAGAGAAAGAGAACACAAATAGGAAAAATGAGCAATTTAGGAACAAATTTAGGAACTCTGACTCATAATGAAACTAATATTTAGCAAAACTAGGGATAATGCATACTTTCCCAATATAAATGGTCAAATACATGTAAAAGGCCCAGAAAAATAGGCGACATAGGTCATTTTGGGGAGGCAAGACAAGACAGTTTATACATTTGCTGGCAAACAACTCACCACAGTTCTGGTATGAGTATTTTGTGATTGAGATGCAAAGAACATGCAAAATGTCCATGATTCAATGCCTCTGTCTATTTCATTCTATTGCAATATGTTTAGGACAGCTGAAGATGGAATCTACTTGCATAGGAAGATCTACCTGATTTAGTGACGTTGGAACTATAGTCCAGTTGAGGAACTTTTTCACTTTCTCCAACAAAACCTAAAGAGATCCTGTGAATTGTTTGGGCTTTGGACCTCTTCTCAGTTCAACTAATGATTATAAATAGCAAAGAATAACTGATTTAATTTGAAAAGGTCCTTATCCCTTTTGATTAGGATGAGAATTATATGTAATGAGACAAATTTACACCAGAAGAAAGCTGTAAAATTCTTGGATCATCAAACATTAGCAATTAAGATAGGCTCTTATGATTGTAACTTTGAAGATCTCATTACTTTCCTTAACTGATATGGATACATTGGGCCTGATTCCGCTTTCAGTCAAACCTGATTTACACTGAGGTAATTCAACTGACTTCAGAAGAATTATTCCTGATTAAAATGGATGGTGGCATATATGGCGTTATCTGAAAAAAGTTTGACTGGCAATGAGAGCAATTACTTTCCGATGGTTTGAGAAGCATGCACCTATAGAGGTACAGAAGCTCACTGGTCAATTACTTCTTCAATATTCTCTTCCACAACTAATCAAGACATCAGGACAGGATTGCTGCTGTGACATTCTAAGAAGAAATGATACCTGGGGACACAGGACTGGAAGGGTCCTCCTGGGTCACAAAGTCCAGCCCCCTGCAATCAAAGGTGATCTAGTTATGTAATCCTGTTAATAAATGTACCCATCTTCACCTTAAAATTAGTTTGCTTCCACTACTCCTACTGGAAGGCTACTGCAGAACCTCACTCCTCTGATAGTTAGAAACCTTTTAATTCCCAGCCAGAATTTATTCATAGCCAGTTTACATCCATTTGTTCTTGTGCCAACATTCTGTTCATCTTAAAGAGCTCTTCCTCCCTCCTTTGTGTTTATCACCCTGATGTACTTATAGAGAGCAATCATACTCCTTCTAAACCATTTTGCTAGGCTAAACAAACCAAGCTCTTTTGGTCTCCTTTCGTAAGATTGGCTATTAATTCCTCCGATTATCCTACTAACCTTTCTATGTACCTGTTCCAGTTTGAATTCAATAGTTTATCTTAGTAGGCATTGTTTATTGTATATTTTCTTCTGAGTAATTTGCTTGCAAATACATTGAGGAAATGGACATGGACTTTTTCCCTTATCTTGAAAACTTTTCTGGATACCTGCATCTGATGTCTTGTATAATTGATTATAACCTCCAAATCAACTGTGAAGGACTCCAATGGTCTTTCTTAAGGAGAGCTTTTACGTAAAGACTTTTTGATTATACATTTCATTTTTTGTTAAATCTGGTGAAAACAGATTTTCTGTGCCGTAGGTTAAAGCTGCATTATGTTTTGTACCTGTTTTCAAGGCCCACACAACTCTGTTCTGTTTTGTTAATCTCCCTGAGTAGCCTGCTTTTATTTTTACATACACAGACGTGCGCACAAACAGAAAAACATTTCAATTTAAAACTTTGTTTTTAAAGTTGTGATTTACTTCGTACTCAACAATCCCATACAAACAGGTTGTACAGAGACATAACAAAATCTTATCTGTATCTACATCACATTCATGTTATATGAGGAGGTGATGGCCTAAGTAAAAAATACATTTATCATGCACTGTTAATATCAATACCTGTTTTCTGCTCATTAATCCATTTGCAAGGGATTACCTCTAACATTTCAAATCTCAGAACAGTGATTTTTTTTAAAATCATCTTGCTAAAGAAATGTTTCCTCCTCCTCCCCTCAATTTTTGAATTTCCCCTCCTTGTTATGGGCAATATTTCATTCCTGGATCAGTTTTTCTACATATCAAAGAGCCATAGTTTTGAAGCCCAGTATTTCTCAGCACTGCGTGGCTAGAAACCTGAAATTAATCCCTTTGAAAAGGGAAGACTCCAAGCTTCCTAATGGAGCTCAACAATCTAGTCTAGCCCTATTTAAGCCTGGAAAGGCTGAAAATATTTGACTTAAAATTGTCATAACTTTAAGGATTAGAAAATCTATTTTAGATCTTATAAAGAGGTTTTTATGACCCCCTGTATGTCTCATACAATTGGACTCATAGTAACTAAAGCATCTAGATGGAAACATACCAGCTTTATAATAATTGATACATTTGGCCAAGATTGAAATGCTGGTAGATCTGTGATTTTGAGGGGAAAAGCCTTCATTGGTTTTCAAAATTCAGCTGTCAAAGGAGAACCCCTATCCACAAGTGGGTTCTGGTTCACTGAAGAAGCAAATATCATCTAAGGGCTTGTCTACGTTGGCAATTTACAGCGCTGCAACTTTCTTGCTCAGGGGTGTGAAAAAACACTCCCCTGAGCGCAGCAAGTTGCAGAGCTGTGAAGTGTCAGTGTAGACAGTGCATCAGCGCCAGCACGTTTCTGTGGCCCCTCAGGGGGAGGGGAACAGCGGGTCTCTGTGCACTGCTTGTGCCTGCAAGTACCGCCCCCGCAGCTCCCGTTGTGTACTTTGGAAACTTCCCCCTCATGGAGGTGGTTTTTTTTTAGAGATCTGGGAGAACTCTCCCCCAGTGCTCTGCCGCAACCACACAAGCCACGTTATATAGTGCTGCCACGGCACTGCTTTAGCATTGCTAGTGTAGGCTTGCCCTAAGTGAAACACTAAGAACATTGCTGGGGGCAGAAGACTCATCATGGCAGAACAAAAAGAACAGGAGTACTTGTGGCACCTTAAAAAGACTAACAAATTTATTAGAGCATAAGCTTTCGTGGGCTACAGCCCACTTCATCAAATGCATAGAATGGAACATATAGTAAGAAGATATATATATATACACACACATACAGAGAAGGTGGAAGTTGCCATACAAACTGTAAGAGGCTAATTAATTAAGATGAGCTATTATCAGCAGGAGAAAAAAAAACTTTTGTAGTGATAATCAGGATGGCCCACTTAGACGGTTGACAAGAAAGCGTGAGGATACTTACCATAGGGAAATAGATTCAATATGTGTAATGACCCAGCCACTCCCAGTCTCTATTCAAACCCAAAGTTAATGGTATCTAGTTTACATATTAATTCAAGTTCAGCAGTTTCTCGTTGGAGTCTGTTTTTGAATTTTCTGTTGCAAAATTGCCACCCTTAAGTCTTTTACTGAGTGGCCAGAGAGCTTGAAGTGTTCTCCTACTGGCTTTTGAATGTTATGATTCCTGATGTCAGATTTGTGTCCATTTATTCTTTTGTGTACAGACTGTCCCGTTTGGCCAATGTACATGGCAGAGGGGTATTGTTGGCACATGATGGCATATATCACATTCATAGATGTGCAGGTGAACGAGCCCCTGATGGCATAGCTGATGTGATTAGGTCCTATGATGGTGTCACTTGCATCCGATGAAGTGAGCTGTAGCTCACGAAAGCTTGTGCTCAAATAAATTGGTTAGTCTCTAAGGTGCCACAAGTACTCCTTTTCTTTTTGCGAATACAGACTAACATGGCTGCTACTCTGAAACCTTGAATAAATATGTGGACAGAGTTGGCATCGGGCTTTGTTGCAAGGATAGGTTCCTGGGTTAGTGTTTTTGTTGTGTGGTATGTGGTTGCTGGAGAGTATTTGCTTCAGGTTGGGGGGCTGTCTGCAATCGAGGACTGGTCTGTCTCCCAAGATCTCTGAGAGCGAGGGATCATTTTTCAGGATAGGTTGTAAATCTTTGATGATGCGCTAGAGGGGTTTTAGTTGGGGGCTGAATGTGACAGCTAGTGACGTTCTGTTACTTTCTTTGTTGGGTCTGTCCTGTAGTAGGTGACTTCTGGGTACTCTTCTGGCTCTGTCAATCTGTTTCTTCACTTCAGCAGGTGGGTATTATAGTTGTAAGAATGCTTGACAGAGATCTTGTAGGTGTTTGTTTCTGTCTGAGGGGTTGGAGCAAATGCGGTTGTATTTTAGAGCTTGCCTGTCGACAATGGATCATGTGGTGTGTTCTGGATGGAAGCTGGAGGCATGTAAGTATGTATAGTGATCAGTAGGTTTCCGGTATAGGGTGGTGTTTATGTGACCATCGCTTATTAGCACAGTAGTGTCCAGGAAATGGATGGCTTGTGTGGATTGGTCTAGGCTGAGGTTGATGGTGGGGCAGAACACTGATTCCTAGAGAAAAAGTTATTCAGAAATAATTGAAGTTTTCAAAGTACACGATGGAAGCAGTGTGCTCACCATGAGATATCAGAATATTTTAGATGGGGTTATGGAGGAATTGATGGAGCTTTCTATTGTCTTTCCTGAGAAAGTCCTAGAAACACTCCTAGCCTTTTCAAACTAAGGCTTTTCACAGACCATCCCAACACGCTGCAATCTAAACAACTCAGTCACATATTGATATACTACTGGCCACATACTTATCTTGGGCTGTCCTTTAGACTTCCACTGACTCTAATTTGGGTTATTCATATTTTTCAGGTGCAAGCACATAAGTGCTGTCCTTGGCTAAATTTCCTTTGTTCCTTTATCACTGACCTTGCCCCCTGGAGCCATTATTCTGCCATCAATCGCTGATGTAGTACAGGCATACTTCTATTTTGAAAGTAACAGAATTTATAAAATATACTAGCTAAGCAACACTAACTGAAATACTGATGGATCAGCAATCTTTTCAATCAGAAGCTGGATATTGCTTTAATGATATAAGCATTGATTTCAAAAGTTATGCTGAGATTAAATAATATGTATCACTTATATACCTCTTTTCATCGGTAGGTTGAAAGTGCTTTACAAAGGAAGCCAGTATCATTATCATAAACAGCTTTGTTGTGGCTTAACCAGCTAGATAGCCATGGTGAAGAATCTATTGTTCTCAAAAATCATCGGTAGACTCCAATACTGGGTGATGGAGGAAAGACCAGAAAACATAAGTATGTTCATAAATGTCTGCATGACAGAGAAAGAAAGTTAATTTAGGGGAAAGGAAAAGCAAATGGAAGGTATCTAACTGACAGCAACAAATTTTAGTAAGTAGAACCCTGGCCAAAAAATTAGGAAAAAGCCCTAACACTTAGACATTCTTTAGAAGATATTTTATTAAGAAAGTATGACTAATGACAGACTGGACAGCATCCTGAAAGAAATTATATTTGATATAGACTGGAATTAGGGAGAGGCATGGTAACTTTAAGATTGTGTCAGAGAGTGGCTAGGACAGTGAAAGTCTAATTAACATTCAAGAGAATCTTAAGCAAGGGAAGACAGAGCAGCCCAAAGGGAACATGGAAGGAAGAGAGGAAATGCTAAACACGTCTGAAAGAATCCAGCACTTCAATCGGACAAGGACAGCTATTGCATGCAAATAGACTTTATCCCAAAAAAGTAGTTTGCCAAGAGGTTTAAAGGTTCCTGTGTGTTACATAAGAGGAAATTAGAAAAATAATGCAGCATATCCAGCAATTACATCTCTTAATAAAAGTGAATGCAATGGGTATTATGCCAGAGAACACAGACTGATGAACTTTTTAAGGGCTGGATTAAGCAAATCTCATTGTCAATTTGCTAAAATAAAATATTAATTTGCAGCTCAAATGGCAATGTAGGTGGTTTGGGATACTGAACGCTGTAATACCTGGTAGAAGCTGTACAGGAAAGACATTAGATTAAAGAGCTGTATGTAAAGGATATCATAGAATCTAGGAAGATAAACATTTTCAGTGGACAGAACCACACAGTCAAATGTATATGGAAACAAAACCACGATGTGAATGTAAATATATTAGTGGGATTATACTACTGGCCTCTTAATCAAGGAAATGAAATTACATGCACAATGTTGAGAGGCAACAAAATGATAATAATGGGGGACTTCAAAGACCCACGGCCAAATGGGACAATGGGACAAAGTTTAGAAAAACAATTTCTTGACAAAAAGAAAAGGAGTACTTGTGGCACCTTAGAGACTAACCAATTTATTTCATAGAATCATAGAAAACATAGAATCTCAGGGTTGGAAGGAACCCCAGAAGGTCATCTAGTCCAACCCCCTGCTCGAAGCAGGACCAATTCCCAGTTAAATCATCCCAGCCAGGGTTTTGTCAAGCCTGACCTTAAAAACCTCTAAGGAAGGAGATTCTACCACCTCCCTAGGTAACGCATTCCAGTGTTTCACCACCCTCATAGTGAAAAAGTTTTTCCTAATATCCAATCTAAACCTCCCCCACTGCAACTTGAGACCATTACTCCTCGTTCTGTCATCTGCTACCATTGAGAACAGTCTAGAGCCATCCTCTTTGGAACCCCCTTTCAGGTAGTTGAAAGCAGCTATCAAAATCCCCCCTCATTCTTCTCTTCTGCAGGCTAAACAATCCCAGCTCCCTCAGCCTCTCCTCATAAGTCATGTGTTCTAGACCCCTAATCATTTTTGTTGCCCTTCGCTGGACTCTCTCCAATTTATCCACATCCTTCTTGTAGTGTGGGGCCCAAAACTGGACACAGTACTCCAGATGAGGCCTCACCAATGTCGAATAGAGGGGAACGATCAAGTCCCTCGATCTGCTCGCTATGCCCCTACTTATACATCCCAAAATGACATTGGCCTTCTTGGCAACAAGGGCACACTGCTGACTCATATCCAGCTTCTCATCCACTGTCATCCCTAGGTCCTTTTCCGCAGAACTGCTGCCTAGCCATTTGAGCATAAACTTTCGTGAGCTACAGCTCACTTCATCGGATGCATGTGCAAATGTGTAAATTGGTTAGTCTCTAAGGTGCCAAAAGTACTCCTTTTCTTTTTGCGAATACAGACTAACAGGGCTGTTACTCTGAAATTTCTTGACACTGAGTGCTGCTTATTGGAACAAGTAGCTCTGGAGCACCCAACAAGACAGGTTATTCTTGATTTAAGTAACACACAGGAGCTAATTATAGAAGTGACAGCAGCTGAGTCACTACATAATAATGACCGCAGTACAATTTGAACCAACATTCTTGGGGCACATAGGATACCAAAAAGTGACAGTGATACTAAACTTTAGGAAAGGAGATTTCAATAAAATGAAATGCTTAGTTAAAAAAAAATTAAAAGTAGAGGAAGTAAAATCCTTAGAGGTGGTATGGATGCTACTTATAAAAAAAAAACAAAAAACCAAACACAGACTCAAAAGACAGGTGTACCACTGAACAAAACGAGAACCAGGAAGACAAAGAGTAAATCAGTATGGCTACATTGCAAGTTCTGAGATGCTATTTGAGCCAAACAGAAACCCTTCCAAAGTTTGAAGTCTGATCCTGCTGAAGCCAATAAATAGGAACATAAAGTACAGCAGGCAGGAAATAAGGGTTAAAATGGACTTTTATGAACAAATAGCCTAAGATATAAAAAAAAAACAATGCACGGGACTCTTTAAGTGTATCAGAAACAAAGTTATTTTGATCAGTCAGATCAGAGAGACAGAGGAACGTCAACAAGAATTAAACAAGCCAGCTGAATGGGCAATACAATAACAAATTAAATTCAGTGTTGATGAATGCAAATTAGCACGCACTGGATGGAAAAATTTGAACTACTCATACAAGTTGCAGGATTCTAAATTAATTGAATCAACTCAAGAAAGGGATCTGAGTGTCACTGTAGATGGCTCAAAGGAAACCTCTACACAATATGCAGCTGCAGTCAAAAAACTAATAAGATGTTAGGCTACATAAAGAATGTGATTGTGAGTAATAATGATATTATTATAGGCTTCATACAAATCAGTAATGTGGCCTCACCTGCAACACTGTGTGCATATGAGTCACCAGATCTCAAAAATTGTATTGCAGAAGTGAGGGGGATTCAAAAAAGACCAAAGAGAATTGAAGGGCATGGAAAAACTCTCATATAAACAGAGACTGAAAAAGACTGACTGTTTACCTTAGAAAAGAGACAAATAGGAGGAGACAAGATACAATATAGGAAATAATGAACAGTAGAGAGAATGTAAATCAGGAAATACTATTCTCCCTGTCCAATAAAGCAAGAGCAAGGTGACATTTGATTAAATGGAATGATGGAAAATTCAAAATTCAAGATTTTTCACACAATCTGTATTTAAAGTTTTAAACTCATTCCCACAGGAAATTGTTGAGGCCAAGAATTTAACTAGATTCAAAAAGGTCTTTATATGACCATCAAGTACATTCAGCGTTAACATAATTAATAACAGAAGTTTTGAATGGGTTATTAAATCTCATGTTTCTGGATTAATCCAATCTCTAGTTATTAGAGATCAAGATAACACCCAAAATAGGGGACAGATGATCCCACGTCTGTTAATTCTGTACAACTTCTTCTGAATTGTCTGATACTGGCCACTTTCAGAGACAAAAATAATGGACTAGATCAGTGGTCACCAACTGGTCAATTACGATCGACTGGTTGATCCTGGAGCCTCTGCCAGTAGATTGCGATCTCGGGCCGCTAAAAATCCAGCAGCACAGCAGGGCTCAGGCAGGCTGCCTGCCTGCCCTGGCCCCATGCCGTTCCCTGAAGCGGCTGGCTGCTGGCACGTCTCTGTAGCCCCTGGCCAGAGGGAGCATGAGGCAGCTCCACATGCTTCCCCCACCCCCAGATCATCCCCGCAGCTCCCATTGGCCAGGAACCGGCCAATGGGAGTGGTACTTGCAGGCGCAGGCAGCGCACAGAGACCTGCTGTTCCCCTCCCCCTCAGGGGCTGCAGAGATGTGCCAGCAGCCAGCTGCTCCAGGAGTGGTGTGGGGCCAGGGCAGGCAGGCAGCCTGCCTGAGCCCCGCTGCGCCGCTGACCGGGAGCCCCCTGAAGTAAGCACCCCTCGCCGAAGCCTACAACTTGCATCCCCACCCCAGCCCTGAGCCTCCTCCTGCACTCAAACTCCCTCTGAGATCCCTCACCCCCTTCTGTACCCCAACACTCTGCACCAGCCTGGAGCCCCCTCCTGCACCAAAACCCTCCCAGAGCTTGCACCCCTCACTCCTGCACCCCGACCCCCCCAGTCCTAGACTCAGCCAATGCACACCACACAGTTGAGAACGTTATACTGATTTGTGATGTGACGTGGTTCGGTAACAGAGACCCACTTGGGACTGTCACCTGATGTGCTGGAATTACCTCTGAGCCAGTTTTCCCTGCCAGCTTGGGACTCCAGAACTCTGCCTTGTTGAGCCAGACACGCTAGCCTGCTGCAACACAGACCCAGGTCTGGTACACGCCCCTAAAGCTGCAGACTTTAACCAAAAACTGCTCAGCAGGTCACCTATCTCCAGCACCCAGACACCCAGTTCCCAATGGGATCCAAACCCCAAATAAATCCGTTTTACTCTTTATAAAGCTTATACAGGGTAAGCTCAAATTTTCTGCCCTCTATAACACTGATAGAGAGATATGGACAGCTGTTTGCTCCCACAGGTATTAATCACTTACTCTGGGTTAATTAATAAATAAAAATGATTTTATTAAGTATAAAATGTAGGATTTAAGTGGTTTCAAGTAATAACACACAGGACAAAATAAGTCACCAAGCAAAATAAAGGAAAAACACACAAGTCTAAGCCTAATACATTAAGAAACTGATTACAGGTAAAATCTCACCCTCAGAGATGTTCCAATAAGCTTCTTTCACAGACTAGACTCCTTGCTAGTCTGGGCCCAATCCTTTCCCCTGGTACAGTCCTTGTTAGTTCCAGCAGACATCTTAGGTGGAAACTAGGGGTGTTTTCACGGCTGGCAGCCCCTTTGTTCTGTTCCACCCCCTTTTATATCTTTGGCACAAGGCAGGAATCTCTTGTCTCTGTGGGCCCCCACCCCTACTTCTAAATGGAAAAGCACCAGCCCTCTAAGATGGATTCCAGTATCAGGTGACATGTTCACATGTCCTGTGAGACCCCAGCCTCCGTTCTTCCAGGGCTGCCCCGCAGGGACCCAGGAAGGTTTGTAAGTAAACAGACCATTTACAACCAATTGTCCTGGTCAATGGGAGCCATTGAGCTTCCATTAATGGCCCACACTTTGTATAATTACAATAGGATCTCAGAGTTATACTTTATATTCCTAGTTTCAGATACAAGAATGATATATTCATAAAAATAGGATGAACACACTCAGTAGATTATAAGCTTTGTAATGATACCTTACAAGAGACCTTTTGCATAAAGCATATTCCAGTTACATTATATTCATACTTATAAGCATATTTCCATAAAACATTACGGAGTGCAATGTCACATGTGACAATCCCTGAAGGATTTTGGATCTATAAACCACAAATGACACTAATAAAAAGTAAAACTCACAAAATGTCCAGTGGATTCTATGAGATTAGATGCAGTGTGACCATACGACTCCTGCATCCAAACTCCCTCCCAGAGCTTGCACCCCTCACTCCTGCATCCCAACCCCCTGTCCCAGGCTCAACCCAGAACCCGCTCCCACTCTCTGAACCCCTCGGGCCCAGCCCAGAGCCTGCACCTCCTCCAACACTCCAACCTCCTTCCCCAGTCCAGTGAAAGTGAGTGAGGGTGGGAGAGAGCGAGCGACGGAGGGAGGGAGGAATGGAGTGAGTGGGGCAGGCCTCAGAGAAGGGGCAGTGCCTCAGGGAAGGGGTGGGGTAGATCCTGGTTCAATCTTAAATTCAAAAAGTGATCTTGTGCGTAAAGGTTGGAGACCACTGGACTAGATAGAACTTGAGTCTGATCTAGTATTGCAATTCCTATACTCCTATGGGATTCAGTTCACACCTATCCCCCAAAGAAACCTCAGAGTACAACCTCATCTCATATCTTGATGCAACATCCTTTTCTCTGGCCTTGACAAATGCAATCTTGCTTCACTCATATGCATTCAGAATGCTCCTGCAAAGATCATTTCCCTACCTTGTCACTTTGACCACATCATCCCTCTCTTTGAATTCCTCCCTCGGTTTGTTCTTCTCTATTACATCAAACAAACTGCTTGTATTTACTTTCAAAGTCCTCCACAGTCTATCCCCACTCTACCTAATGTCTCTGATTCGATATCCAGCTATTAATTCTCGCCTCTGACTGGTACCACCGCTGTAATTAAACCGCTGTTGCATGGCCACACTATGCTCCTTGTGTCACTGCAGCACACGCACAATAGCAGCGCTTGCATTGACAAAGAGAGCAGAGCACTGTGGGTAGCTATCTCACTGTGCAACTGGCTGCAGGGCGCTTTGGGAAGGGTTTGCAATGCCTCATGGGGCAGGTACAGTGTCAGATGAGGAAGGTTTCTCAATCCCATCATTTCATGGGCATCCTACTTGATTGCCAGCTGCTTTTCAATTGCTCTGGTAACCTGCAACCTAGCCATCTCTGTCAGAAAACATGGATCCTGCACTGCTGTTCAGTATTGTGCTGTACGTGATAAACAAACCGCTATAAGAGGAGCCCAAGGGGGGGCTATTCGGTTGACCCTGGCATTGTTTGTTTCCACCATACCATGAACCTTGTAATTATTTCTACATGTGCCTAAAAAGTAACACATTTTTAAAGTAGCACTGAGTAATATGACCGAACTGACATAGCTGAACACAAAAACAAGAAGCCCACAGAAGTGTGTGTGTGTGTGGGGGGGGGGGGTGACAGGGAGTGTGTGTGTTTGTGTGAGAATGAGAGAGAAACAGACAGAAATGGGGGAGCGTGTGTGTGTGTGTGTGTGTGTGTTGGGTGAGAATGAATATGTCGGCATGCTGTCTCTTTACAGTCAGACAGCAGCAGGAAGCAACCAATCCCGAGGCAAAAGCTGGTGCACAGACAGCTGGTGTCCCGCCCCCACCTCAGCAGAGACCAGTGCATCAGCAGGGGGAGGGGAACACCCAACATCAGACCTTGCCTCCCTCCCTGGCTCTACACAGCACAGCATGAGCCTCTCCCCCACCCGAGCAGCACCCTACCTGCCACTGTAGTCCTAGTGCCGGGAGAGCAGGATTCCATGTTCATGTTTTGATTCTGTGATTCCCTCCAAGTTCTCCCACCCCCTCCTCTCCCTGCAGAACAAGGAGATTCACCCCTCTCCTCTGTATTCCAGGTGGGAGTGTGTTTGCTGCTGGGAGCCAACATGCTCAGCTGAGAAGTAGCTATGTGAGCTCCCCATGCTGAGGAATTTCAAAGCTTCCTGGGGCTTTGAAAGGGGAGGGGCATACATGTGTGTAATTGGATGCAGGGAGGCAGAGTTCAAAACAGTGATCAGAATGCTCACAGTGGGCATTGTGGGATAACTCCTGGGGGCCGGTTACAGTGACGCAACGAACGCAGTGTCTGTACTGATGCTTTGTCGATCTAACTTTACTGCAAAAAGCTCTACGCCTTTTGTTGAGGTGGTTTTATTTGGTCAGCAAAGCAGGAGAGTTCTGTAGGCAGGAGGAGCACTGTAATGTGTACTCCACTGTTTTGTCAACAAAAACTGCCTTTTGCCCACAAAACTGTGAAGTGCAGACAAGGCCTCAGTCTCCCTGCTGAGAAGTGGGGAAATCCAAATCCCTCTGGGTTGTTCGTTACTTGGTGTCAGTGTCTGGGTGACTGGATTTGCCATTGTCTTCTCAAATGCTCCATTCATATAGAGACCAAGCCCAGACAGCTAGGCAACACCCACACCTATGTCACTTAGCCTGCTCTGGAAGCAAACAGTTCTCTTCCACCCACTGGGTAACTATGCAGGATAGAGGGGGGAAACTTAAGCACAGAAAGGACTCAAAAATATTACAAAATACTCCCACTTTCTCACAGCCCCACACGCTTGGAAGACGTTCCCCACAAACATCTGCAAAGCTAACTCATTATCCACCTTCAAATCCCTCCTCAAAACTATCCTTTGATATGATGCCTAAAAAAAACACCCCTTGAGAATGGTCAGGCTGCTGATGTGCAGAAACCACTGTTTTTCATGCTGGCCAGCACTGTTTACTTGTATTTCCCTGTTGGTCAGTCTGTATCCATCTATTGTTTCCTGTCTTATACTGAGACTGTAAGACCCTTGGGGCAGGGAACCATCTTTTTCTGTGTTTGTACAGAGCCTAGCACAACGGGATTCTAGTCCATGACTAGGGCTGCTTATGTACTACAGTAATACAGATAAATAACAGCAGTGCTCACACATTGAGATAGTGACTTGCGATACTGTGATGCTAGCAGACAGAGAATAAGTAAAAATCTCTCTCTCCACGCTCCCTCTCCCCTCTTTGGGCTCTAGGACATACATGAATACTTGTTTAAATCAATAACTTCAAGATTTAACCTCTCTTACCCAATCCTTAGACTAAGCTTTTGTTCCATTGATCTCTGATTTAACTGGATTTTCTTTAATTTGTCTAAAGATCATTGCTTTATTAAAATCATTTTGACATTATACTCACTGGGGTAACAACCACAGGCAATTCAAGCAGACCCAATAAAATAAATAAATAAATAAATAATAAAAAGTATAACTGTTGGTAAGAGAAAAGGGGGACAAAAAGTTACCTAAGCCTGGAACATTCAAATCCAAAAAAGGACCAGAGTGCCTGTTTCAACAAGCTGCAGCCTCAGAAAGGGAAGGGAAAGCCTCAGGATTGTGAGGGGCAACAGGAAAAGGAGACTAAAGTTTCCATAAACCCAGGATTATCGCATTTAATTCACGCTAACAGTAGTCTCAATAAACAAGCTTTAAGTCCTATTCTTAGGATGTTAAAAGAAAGTTCTTATGCTAATTTTAATGAAATTGGGTAAAAATTTAACTTTTAGAAGTTAGTAGCAATATATTTGAGAATCCTTATAAAATGTTGAGTTAGATCATATACCATACCCGACCATATTATAACTTACAAGCAATTTTTCTTACCATGGCGTTGCTTGAGCTTTCTTGCAAATCCCACAATAATAAGTGATTATCAGCCAGTGAAATTATCTTTTTACCATCTCCCATTGGCTCCCATACAACACTGTAAAACAAACATATAACATAAATAAAACACATGAAAAAACCCCAGATCAATGAAGTCTTGCAATTGTCAGTCATTTTAATTATGTGGACCTAAATCTGTCCTCAAACACAATGGTGAAACTCCCATAATTTTCAATATAGATTGGTCCTTTTTGTCTGCAGAGCAGAATTTGACCATCCTTGTCAATATGTAGTTAGTTACATACAAAAAACGCCAACATTAAAATAATATTACAGAGGTAAAGACAAGCACTCAAAAGTTAGGAAATGCCAGAGTTAAGGTTGCCCATACAACCTTAATTTAGCCCCCTGGTGCATATATATTATGACAGTCCTGCTCAATATCACATATAAAGTCTGTGGCAGACGAAGAAACAAGTGGTGTTCAATTATCACTCAGAGCCAAGGAATCTGACAGAGGTCTGCTTCATTCAGTGTCAGAGCTCTAACTGATCAGTACTGCTTAACACGAGTAACACAACTGGTTCTAACTAGCTCTTGCCAGAGCCTCTTAAAGGTACATTTCTCCACATTGTCCTTTCCCAGGCAATTAACAAACAACATTAGCATACTACAAAATTTCAAGTACTTATAACCAAATTACTAACCAAACTAACAATGCTCAATTTTTCTCTGAGGTGCACTGTACTGTCACGTAGAACTGTAGGCCTCACTTGAGACATCTGCACCATTGTATTCAAGTGGCAGTAAGTCCATTAACTCTGGTTGTGCCATGTCCTGGGGCTCAGACTTCTCAGTCTGCTATGGTCGTAGACCTCCTCTAGCAAGACAGCCATTCAGGGCCACTTGGTTCCAAGTGGTTCTTGACAGAGCCTCTTAAAGGCACAGTTCCTCACAGGACAGAACCCAGCTCTCCTGGATCCTAGTCTGCCTAATTATAAAACAACTTATTTTCTCCACTAGCATCCCTCTGCCTCAATTACTGTCCATTCTGGGCACTGGATGAGGCAACGGTCATGGAAAACAAACAATATAATTAAACACTGAATCAGAGATCGGCAACCTTTGAGAAGTGGCGTGCCAAGTCTTCATTAATTTAAGGTTTCGCGTGCCAGTAATAAATTTTACATTTCAGGGGCCCCACGACAGAACCCCAGACTGGCAGCAGGCTGAGCAGGGCCGGTGGCCAGGACCCCAGACTGGCTAGGCGGCTCAGCACGCTGCCGGTCTGGGGTTCCGTCTGCCGCCCACGCTGCCGGTCTGGGGTCCCGGACGTCAGCCTCGCTCACCCCACTGCTGGCCTGGATGGACGGAACCCCATACCAGCAGCAAGGGCAGCAGACGGAACCCCAGACCAGCAGCGCGCTGAGCGGTTCAGCCTACTGCCGGCCCGGGGTTCCATCCATCCAGGCCAGCAGCGGGCGGCGGCCAGGACCCCGGCTGGCAGCAGAGTGCCACTAACAATCAGCTCGCATGCCACCTTTGGCACGCATGCCGCAGGTTGCCGACCCCTGCACTGAATCATAATGCACATGCACAAAGGATCCAAATTACAGGATAACTTTAATTGTACCATATCCTAACTTTGGAGTGCTTTTGGAAGACAGTCAGACTAAATGGACGAGATTTGCCAGATTAGTTACTTGAGTTCTGCTCCCAGCTTTTATAGAAGTGACTTTTTGTAATCTCTCAGGTACCTTATCAACACAGACATGGAAGCAATCTCGACACCCAGGCGGTGGGGAACATTTCTAAAATGGGTGAAAGATTCGTACCTGCCTCCTATAGTAGGAATATAAGGCCCAGATGTATTGGGCTATGAAGTACCCAAAATTAACACCAGGTAATAGAAGAGCTGAAACAATAACTCATGGTCTTCTCCACACTCTTCACCCACTGACCCTTTCCTTAGGTGAGGTAATGGGGAGATAATGG
This sequence comes from Lepidochelys olivacea, assembly GCF_965140295.1. Lineage (NCBI taxonomy): Eukaryota > Metazoa > Chordata > Testudines > Cheloniidae > Lepidochelys > Lepidochelys olivacea. The sequence continues at coordinate 36,181,543 of NC_140413.1, read as the reverse complement.
TAGTAAGGACTGGCTACTGCTTCTACATTCCTTCTATTGTAGAGCTTTAACTCTGTAGGAGACTCAATGTAGACGGTAACATGCTCAGTGCAGTTCATTTGTAGTGAACTCCATGATGCTGCGGGATGCTCAATACATTTGGCATGTTATGAATTTTAGCACCAAGCCTCTAACACAAAACTAGGACTTCCCCCACCAGAGCATAACCAAAACTACCTAGTCTTTCCCGAATCATCATCCTAGAGATCACAAAATTATACTGGAAGGGACCTTGGAGGTCATTTAGTCCAGTCCCCTGCACTCATTGCAGGACTAAGTATTATCTAGACCATCCCTGATAGGTATTTGTCTACCATGCTCTTAAAAATCTCAAATGATGGAGATTCCACAATCTTCCTAGACAATTTATTCCAGTGCTTAACTACTCTGACAGTTAGGAATTGTTTCCTAATGTCCAAACTATACTGCCCTTGCTGCAATTTAAGCCCACTGCTTCTTGTCCTATTCTCAGAGGTTAAAAAAAACAATTTTTCTCCCTCCTCCTTGTAACAATCTTTTATGAACTTGAAAACTGTTACCATGTCCCCTCTCAGACTTCTCTTTTCCAGACTAAAACCCAATTTCTTCTAATCTTTCCTCTTAGCTCATGTTTTCTAGTCGCTCTTTAATCAATTTTGTTGCTCTTCTCTGGATTTTCTACAATTTTTCCACATCTTTCCTGAAATCTGGTGCCCAGAAGGTGGTTACAATACTCCAGTTGAGGCCTAATCAGTGCAGAGTAGAGCAGAAGAATTACTTCTTGTGTCTTGCTTACAACACTCCTGCTAATATATCCCTGAATGATGTTTGCTTTTTTTTGCAACAGTGTTACACGGTTGACTCATATTTAGCTTGTGATCCACTATGACCCCCAGATCCCCTTTTTGCAGTACTCTTTCCTAGGAAGTCATTTCCCATTTTGTATGTGTGCAACTGATTGTTCCTTCCTAAGTGGAGTACTTCGCATTTGTCCTTATTGAATTTCATTACATTTATTTCAGACTATTTCTCCAATCTGTGCAGATCATTTTGAATTTTAATCCTTTACTTCAAAGCACTTGCAACCCCTCCCAGCTTGGTAGTGTCTGCAAACTTCATAAGTATACTCTCTATGCCATTAGCTAAATCACTGATGAAGATATTGAACAGAACTGTATCCAAAACTGGTCCCTGCAGGACCCCACTCAATATGCCCTTCCAGCTGGACTGTGAACCACAGATAATTATTCTTTGGGAATGGTTTTCCAAGCATTTACTCACCCACTTTATTGTATCTCCATCTAGGGTGTATTTCCCTAGTTTATTTATGAGAAAATCATGCAAGAAAGTATCTAAAGCCTTACGAAAGTCAAGTTATACCACATCTACCACTTCCTCTCCATACATAAGGCTTATTACCCTGTCAAAAAAAGCAATGAGGTTAGTTTGACACAATTTGGTCTTGACAAATCCATGCTGTTACCTATCACCTTATTATTTTCTAGGTGTTTGTAAACTGATTGCTTAATTATTTGCTTCATTGTCTTTCTGGGCACTGAAGTTAAGATAACTAGTCTGTAATTCCCCGGGTTGTCCTTATTTCTCTTTTTATAGATTGGCACTATGTTTGCCCTTTTCCAGTCCTCTAGAATCTCTCCCATCTTCTGTAACTTTTTGAAGAAAATTGCTAATGGCTCAGATATCTCCTCTGTCAGCTCCTTGCGTATTTTCTAGGATGTATTTCATGAGGTTCCGGTGACTTGAAGATATCTAACTTGTCTAAGTAACTTTTTACTTGTTCTTTCCCTATTTTAGCCTCTGATCCAACCTCATTTTCACTGACATTCACTATGTTAGATGTCCAATCACTACTAACCTTTTTGGTGAAAACTGAAACAAAATGACTGAACTGTTTTCATTGAAACTTCAGAAAGATTCAGTCTGAATCAGAGAGCAGGTTCAGAAAATGTCACCCCAACCAGTTATAGTTTAGCAAAATTATACACAACTGAAAACAAGTCAATACAATGGAAAACATTAAACAGCCTAAACAATAGGCATCACTATTAACTGCCTACAATAATTAGAAGTAGCTAACTGGTTTTAAAACTGTCACTTGGTATCAACAGAGACACACGGTGGGGGAGGTAATATCTTTTATTGGACCAACTTCTGCTGGTGAAAGAGACATGCTTCTAAGCTACACAGAGCTCTTTTTCAGGTCTCTCTAACATCCTGGGACCAACATGGCTACAACAACAACTAACTTGGTAACTACATTTCATAATGGACACGTTATTCCATAAAGTTCTGTTCCAGAAGACATGCATTAGCTCTTTGAAAAGATTAAAAGCATTTTATAAACACCATTAAAAGGATAAAATATTAAACTCATTTCAGACTTTCTACATCCAAAATGAAATAAAAAGGTCTAATGACCATTCCAATTTTGAAAATGGACTGGATCATGGAACAGTGAAAGTGTTTCTCACACCAAATGATAGGGAGCATACCAAAAACCTCAGTGACTTTTCTTTTAATTCAATGATTATTTCTGGATTACAGAAGAGGACAACAATGGATATTTTGGCCTATTTTATTAGATAACATTTTTGATTACTGGCAATGAAATTTGGTTTTGCCAATTACTTCTGTAGTGATTATTTGGCAACAGAGATAAAAACTAATTTTCTAAAAGCCATTTGTTATAGGTGCTGATGTGTTTGCCCCTCACTTGAACTAATCACTGGGCATTCAGCTGTAAGGACTAAATTGGAAGCACTTTTTTGATGTTTTCAAAGGCAAGGAGAAATTTCACATCTTTGAGTGTCACTGAGCTTCAAGATAAAGAATTTTATAGCTGGAAAGTGTGGTAATTAGAGCCAATTATAACCCAACTGACATACCCCAGAATTAAAAGGTCTAGGAGCTTTGTCCTTGCAAGATGACCATTTTGCTACTATTTAATTTATCTGATATGGAAGTTCACAGTTTTATATATGTGGCTGTAGCGATCATTCAGATTTTATGATCAAGTTGAAGGTTACCCAAATCACTCTTTGTAACATGATTTCACTTTAAGTGGAGACCATTTTTCCATAGCCATAACTCAACTGTTAGAGTAATAGGAAAACACCAGGGTTTGCAAAATTCACTCATACCTCTTACCACTGGTGAGTGAGAAGCTTTGCTTTCAAAGTAAAAGGGCTTAAGCCACCAATTTCTGCAGGATTTAAGTTATTTTTTAAGTTTCTATTCATTATGTATATGATAATCTTCAAAAGGTGAACAGAAAGGAAACCAGTGCAGCTTTGCCTTCTTGAGTCTGCAAATAGTGGCAGTCTCTCAGTTGAAACTAGCACGTTGTCAGTCTCAGAAAAGTTAGTCCTTGTCTAAAACAAGGATTTTAAACCAGATCAAATCGAGCTAATCCAGTTTGAAAATGCTTGTGTATACACAACACAATCCACACTAATTCTGCATTAATCGAGAACTCTGGAGTCCTCCAGAGTACCATTCTTGCAATACAACTTTGACAGCTCTCCGGAAGCTCTATAAAATGGCTCACGCAGACTCTCGGAGCTGTGCTGAGACCCAGGATCTCATCATCATCTGGGGAGAAGTGTTGGTTCAGGAAATTCTTGTGGCCAGCCACTGGAATAAAAATGCTTTTGTGGACATTGCCGAACAGATGCTCATGAGGGGTCACAGCCAGAATGCTAACCAATGCCAGATAAAAAGCAAGCCGCTCAAGAGAAAGTACATTCATACAAGGGACAAAAGTATAGACTCTAGCAGGGATGTGTGACCTATCCATTTTTTTAATAAGTAGACAAGATTCAACACGATTATAGTACAACTCATTTCTGACACCATTTGGTGCCTTTTGTGTCCTACCACTGAGGACAATCGGCAAACCCATCAGAGGATGAGCAGGAGGATGCTGGACAAGAGCTGTCCCCTAAGCACCAAGGTCTTTTTGGGACCCAAGACACTGACATCAGCCAGATGGAAGGCCAGTTCTGCCCTGTGCCAACAGGCTGAGATTCCTGCCCTGCATTGTTTAGGCTTGAGTCCCAGACCAGGACCAAGAGAGAAATCCCCTGGAGGGAACTTCAGCACGTAAGAACCTATCTTTACAATTTATTTATTATTATTGGCTGTACTGAGGTTCTGGATCTGGGTGCCCTCTGGCCTCAGTCATTGTTGGCAGATGTGAGCTAGGAGCATTTCCATGTATCAAGCCCCGACCTCCCTTGGACTGTGCTGCCCATTCAGCACCCCTGTAAGTTTCCAAAATGGCAGCTGCTCTGCCCAGCAATCAGCCTCTGTGGCATGCTAAATCCATGATTTATCCACCGTTTTGGGGGCCATTGCATGGATGGCATTTGCCCATCCTTTCCCCTTCCTCCATCTGTCCTGATGGTGAAATTCGCCCCTCCCATATTTCCCGCCTCAAAATGGCAGCCACCAATGGCTCACACTACCTCTGTCCATAATAGATTTGAACAACAAATGCATTGTGCAAAAAATCATCAGTTTATAGATAGTAAGAACAGACAGGAAAAAAGTTTGGTTAGAGTTCATTGTTTACATGAGGCATAAATGGATACTGTATAGCAAGTAAAGTCACTAACAATACTACTCCCACTGAGGTACAAATGACACACATTCTAACCATAACCTCTGACACCACAAAAATACCTGCAAAACCTAAACAGGAACATCATTCCAACCCGCCCTATCCCCCAACCTCCCAAACAGCATAATAGCATATACAGCAAACAGAAACCCCAATACACCCAGCAACCTCCTCACATGCAGACACTTATCTCTGAGGTTCTTCCAAGATTGGTAAGAGTTTCATGGAGGTAAATTAACATATATATATTTTTAAAATGCTATTACGGCCTGACTGGAATACGAACAATAAGCAACTGATCTTTTAGCCCCTTACTCCCATAGCCATAGCATCTGCAAAAGCTAGACCATCAAGGACAGGGCTTCTATGCACTGCTCAGAGGCTGATCAACCTGAGGGGGAGAAAAAGGAAGATTCAGGATGAGATGTTTGCAGAATTTGTGGCCGACTCCCAGGGGAAAATCAGACTGGCTGAGAGGCAGAGGTTGTACATGACCCAGGGAGAGAAAGAAATGCAATTCTCCTAGAAGACAGTGGCAGTGGCCAGAGTCAGCATTGCCACAGTCAAAGAGAGGATGGAAAAGGACGGGGAGACATTGAGGCAACTCATGGAAGCTATTCTGAGTCAGAATGCTGTCCTCCAAACCATGCTCCTGGCTAGGCCAGCAGGCCCCTGATTTGGGACCCAGCCATGTCCTTCAGCCCCTGGACAATTCTGACTACTGGAACCAGCAGCAACTCCTCCCCACGGTATCCACAACAGCAGTGCTACCAGTCGCCATTCCCCTCTCAGAACTAACCTCAAGGCACAGAAAATACTGGCTCTTGGGAGCCCAGTGCTTTTGAGTCCAGAAGTGCCCCTGACAATTTTGAGCCATGGCTCTCAACCCCAGATCCCAAGTGGACAGAAAGAGGCAGGGGGAAGGCAAATACATACCTGTGACTTGAAGCTCCCCACCCAACCTTGTTCTATTTGAATGGTTTGTTTTATTGCCAGTTTTGCCTGAACTATTGCTTTAATTAAATGTTTGTTTATAAGTGCATTGTTAGTAGATTGTTTAGTTAAATGTATTTTCAAATATAAAATAGTTATTTTTCCATTGGTTTACTTAAAACTTTATTTTTGGTTTTGTTATTGTTCTTTCATAATAAAAAAATGTTTACAATCCATCCATTACAAGTCATTAACTTAGAAAACCTTTAAAATAAAGCTGAGATAATTCATAGGGTTTTACAAAAGTACATAGGGATAATTTCACTTCCACCACCATACACAATACAGTTATCACAATGGATCTATCCCAATACCCTCCTCCAGCAGCTAACCACATGTTCAGACATGTGGCTCAAAATATAAACAATAGGCATCCCTGACAATATTCCCATGGATGTTAGTGTTTTCTACGGGATGCCTTGCTGGGTAGTTTAATCATCAAGCAAGTCTCTCACCCATCATTAAGGCTGTCTCCCTTGCTCTCACAAATATCATGTAGAACACAAAAAAGCAATTATAATGGTCAGAACATTTTTTCCACTGCTACCAACCTATTCCATGAACAGTGCCACCTGCCTTTTAACCAGCTAAATGTACACACGACCACCATTCTTCAGCTACCGAGGAAGTAGTTTAAATGTTCCTTCCTTCTGTCCAAACAGCCTGAAATGGCTTCATTAAGTAACACATCAGATGATAAGATGGGGTGTCTCAGAATAATTGAACTAATCTTCACACCATTAATGTTCACAGTAGTCTTGGGAGTAGCGAGCCCTTTCTCTATTAATTTAAATAGAAATGAATTCAGAAAGATCCTAGCATCATTGACCCTTCCAGACAACCCTGCATGTATGTCTTTAAACCTGCTATGGTGGTCAACGAGTCCTTGGAGAACCATAGAGAAATATCCCTTTCTGTTTATAAATTCCTGAGGATGGAGGGTAGTGGGGAGAGGGAAGATAATTGATAGACAAGTGAGTTCCATCAATTACCTCAATACAGTTTGGGAACTCTGTACTGTCAATGATCTCGTGAATATTACCCAACTTTAGGATCTGGTTAGACAGTACCTTGTCAATGACCTTCATGAGAATGGCCCCAACAGTTGATCTCCCCATGCCAAATTGGCTGTCTACACAGATGGTGGCATTCTGAGGTAGCCAGCTTCCAGATGGCAATGGTGACCTGCTTCTCCTCAGGTGTGGGGCACTGCATACGTTGGTACATTGTTGCTGCAGCTCCGGGGTCAATTCCACACAGTGTAGAAGGGTGGAATGTTGTTACTGCTGCCAAGTTCTTACAGCTGCTCGGTGCTTCAGTCCTTGGAGCTCTGGTGTCATCAGCTCTAGTAGAGAGCACAGCCTGCTAATTCAGCAGATCTCTGTGTTACTCATAGGGAAAGACCACAGGTATGGTTCAATGACAAACGCACTCAGCCAACTTTACTGCACTCAAGGCACAGTCCTAAAGACTTGCAAGACTTGTACATTAACACAGAAGTGCCCCCTGGCAAGGAGCAGCTCAATCTGCAGTGGGAGTGTCTGCTGTTCCCTCAGCCACATAAAGGGTTAAGGGGAGTGTGGTGGGGCAGAGTCACACTCCCTAAGAAAAAGGGCTGAACCAGGCCAGAGAGGCTGCGCAGACCAGCAGCCAATCAGTGAAGGCCTGGGGAAAGCCAATCAGGGCAGTGGAAGGGACAGCCAATCAGGACTGGGCTAGGTCTTATATAAAGGCTGCTCAGCTAGGGAGAAGGCAGTCACTCCCTGGCCAGCAAGGGATAAGGACTGACTCCTGATGAAAAGAGCAGCACCTTGGACAGAGCAGTGCTGGGCAGGCTTGGGGGAGCAGATAGGGGCTCCAGCCCACTACCTGTCAGGCTGTGGCCCTGCTGCAAATGGCCAGGAAGGTGCATAGGGCCAAAGGGGAAGTGGCCCAGGGAAACTGAGCAGGCAAGAAGAGAAGGAAGAAGGGCAGAGAGAGGCTGCCGCTTGAGGGTTCCTGGGTTGGGGTGCAGAATAGCGGGTGGGCCTGGGTCCCCTGCTTTGCACTGCACCTGGCCATTGAGGAGGGGGGCTGAGACAGACTGCAACTGGCCCTTGAGATAAAGGGCTAGACTACAGGGTTGCGGTTGGCCACTGAGAGAGGTGCAGACAGAAGGACTGCTGTTAACATTACCACCCCGGAAGGGGGTGAGACTGAAGCAGTGGGCACTGCCAGAGGGCAGTGTCTTGAAGCAGACAAGGACTATCCTGAAGAGGATGCCACCGAGCAGAGAGCAATGCAGGTCCCAGGGCAGCAGAGCAAATGATGGGCCTGACAACACGCACTGAGGATGCTCTGCAGCGGTCGAGAGCTAATTCCCGGAGCAACTAGCAGGAGGTGCCAGCGGTGGGGAGTCAAACCCCGTCACAGGGAGGTACCCTGACATTTATAGATGGAGAAAAACAACTGGGAAAACTACTAACGTACCATCTTACATGTTTCATGATGTCTGTTACCTCCCTTTGTTCCAGATATCTCGGACAAAACATCCTTATCCATTGTTCTGTCAAACCATCTTATCTTGTACTAGATAGGGGTGTATCTGGTACTAGCCCTCTGAAGTATTTATGTAAATATCTAGTGCCTAATCCTTCTTAGGAGTGTTTATGTTTTAGCAATGCTATCAGCAATTTTGCCAAGTTCATATACCAGATGGTGAACTTGTAAGCATCTGTTTAAATACATGGTTTGACTTGGGTTCACAGCCTCTGGTTCAGGTCATACACCAGGCCCAGAGCTCCAGGTGCGCGCACGCGCTCCCCCCCTCTCTCTCTCATTTATTTATATTACACATAGAGCTCAAACAGTTGCCTTCACCATTCTGAAATTCTCTTATCACTGCTGGTCATCTCAGGCTGCAGAATGATCCTTTCTCACCAACTCATGCTGGTTTCCCAGGATCATAAATGGTGCTGAATACCATGTAGCTGACCAAAGAACTAGTCCTCTAGTTCCAACAGCTTGGCATAAACCTATTTTTCCTGCTTTACCTGCTGCCACTGCTTCAGAGTGTTCTCCTGATGCCACGACAGAACATTAGCATGCTCCCGCATAATTTGTTTTTTGGTATGATGGGAAAGGTCATCCAGCTTTGATGGCCTTTGCTCATTTGTGCTTGTCATTATATTGGTGTGGAGCACTGTTGGATCCACAATGGCCAACAGCAATTCAAAAATGGTGCAACCCCACCCAGAAAAGTCTGGGGGTGGAGACAGTGGAAACAATTTTTTTTATTTGAACCCACTTTGCTTCCCACTTGTCATAACATACTTTACTAAATAATTAAATTTCAGTGAAATACTTCATATGCTATGTTTACTGGTAAAATGTGGGTCCAAATATTCTTCTTTCTATTAAGTTAGTGCCTAGGATTCCTAGTAACAGACCAGTATCCCATTGATAGGGCTCTACCAAATTCACAGTCCATTTTGGTCAATTTCACAGTCATAAGATTTCTAAAAATCATAAATTTCATAATTTTTGCTATTTAAATCTGAAATTTCAAGGTGCTGTAATTGTAGGGGTCCTGACCCAAAAAGGAGTTGTATGAGGATCGCAAGGTTATTGTAAGGGGGGGTTGCTGTACTGCTACCCTTATTTCTGTGCTGTTGCTGCAGGTCGGGAGCCCAGCTCTGAAGACAGAGCCGCTGCAAGCAGCAGTGAAAACGTATGGATGGCCTGGTATAGTACTGCCATCCTTACTTCTGTGCTGCTGCCTTCAGAGCTGGGCCCTCGGTCAGCAGCCACCACTCTCTGGCTACCCATCTCTGAATGCAACAGCGCAGAAATAAGGGTGGCATAGTATGGTATTGCCACTCCTACTCCTGCGCTGCTGCTGGCAGGGCGCTGCCTTCAGAGATGGGCGCCCAGCCAACAGCCGTGCTCTCCAGCCATGCAGCTCTGAAGGCAGCGCAGAAGTAAAGCTGGCAATACTGCGACACCCCCCCACACACACAAATCACTTTTGTGTCAGAAGGACCCCCAATTTGGGAAACAGTAGTCTCCCCTGTGAAATCTGTATAATATAGGGTAAAAGGACACAAGACCAGATTTCACGGTCCATGACTTTTTTATGGCAGTGAATTTGGTAGGCCCCTACCCATTGGTCTAGGCCAGAGGTGGACAAACTATGTCCCATGGGCCACATCCGGCCAGCAGGACCGTTCTGCACAGCCCCTGAACTCCTGGCCCAGGCAGAGCTCTGGGTGACATGGTTGCGCGCTCATGCAGGGCAGTGTGGCAGCGTGTCTGGCTCCAGCCAGGCGGCATGGCTGCCATACATGCTGCTCTGAGCAGCATGGTAAGGGGGTCAGGAGGTTAGATAAGGGGCAGGGGTTCCCGGGGGGGCAGTCAGGGGACTGGAAGCAGGGGGTGGTTAGACAGGGCAGAGGTTCTGGGTGGGGGCAGAGGACAGGGAACGGGGGGATTGGATAGGCGTGGGGGTCCCGGGGGGCCTGTCAGGGGGTGGGGGTGTGGATGGGGTTGGGGCGGTCAAGGGACAGGGAACCAGGGTGGGGTCGTGTGGGGCAGGGGTCCTGGGAGGGGGCCGTCAGGGGACAAAGCAGAGGGGTTGGATGGGGCAGGGGTCCTGAGGGGGGCAGTCAGGGGACAGAAAGTGGGATGGGGGGAGGGGCCAGGCTGTTTAGGGGTCACAGTCTTCCCTACCTGGCCCTCCATATAGTTTTGGAACCCCGATGTGGCTCTCAGGCCAAAAAGTTTGCCCACCCCTGGTCTAGGCATTGTACAAACAAAAAACAGTCCCTGTCTCAAAGAGAAAACTACAGATTTACTCAATGGAATTTGGAAGACCATATTTTCCAGTACCATTCAGACAATGATATTATTGAAAGAGTTTGACTTAATGCTGTCTCAAAGGAAATTAAAAATCCATAGTGCTCAAACTGAAAATACCTTATTAGTCTCTATTTCTCAACATTATTCAGTATGTCTAAACAGGAACAAAACTTATCCTAATTCCATATAAGTAGTAGTTCTATAACTAGGAAGGCCAAAAAAGAACTTGAAGAGCATCTAGCCAAAGACTCAAAGTAATAAACATTTTTTTGAAGTACATCAGAAGCAGGAAGCCACTGGACGATAGAGATGCTAAAGGAGCACTCAAGAATGATCAGGCCATTGCAGAGAAACTAAATAAATTCTTTGCATTGGTCTTCATGGCTGCAGATGTGAAGGAGACTCCCAAACCTGAGCCATTCTTTTTAGGTAACAAATCTGAGGAACTGTCCCAGAGAAGGTTTTGGAACAAATTTATAAACTCAACAGTAATAACTCACCAGGACCAGATAGTATTCATCCAAGAGTTCTGAAGGAACTCAAATGTGAAATTGCAGGATGACTAACTGTAGTATGTAACCAATCATTTAAACCACCTACTGTACCAAATTACTTGAGGATAGCTAATGTGAAGCCAGTTTTTAAAAAGGGCTCCCGAGGTGATCCCGGCAATTACGGGCTGGTAAACCTGACTTCAGTACCGGACAAACTGGTTGAAACTATGGTACAGAACAAAATTGTCAGACACATAAATGAACATAATTTCTTGGAAGAGTCAATATGGTTTTTGTAAAGGGAAATCATGCCTCACCAATCTACTAGAATTCTTTGAGGGAGTCAACAGGCACGTGAACAAGGGTGATCCAGTGGATTTAGTGTACTTAAATTTTCAGAAAGCCTTTGACAAGGTCCCTCACCAAAGGCTCTTAAGCAAAGTAAGCTGTCATGGGATAAGAAGAAAAGTCCTCTCATGGATCAGTAACTGGTTAAAAGATAGGAAATAAAGGGTAGGAATAAATGGTCAGGTTTCAAAATGGAGAGAGGTAAATAATGGTGTCCTCCAGGGGTCTGTACTGGGACAAATAGTATTATAAATGATGTGGAAAAAGGGGTGAAGACTGAGGTGACAAAATTTGCAGATGATACAAAACTACTCAAAATAGTTAAGTCCCAAGCAGACTGAGACGAGCTACAAAAGGATCTCACAAAACTAGGTGACTGGGCAACGAAATGGCAGATGAAATTCAATGTTGATAAATGCAAAGTAATGCACACTGTAAAATATTATCCCAACTATACATATAAAATGATGGGGTCTAAATTAGCTGTTACCAGTCAAGAAAGATCTTGTAGTCTTTGTGGATAGTTCTCTGAAAACATCCACTCAATGTGCAGCGGCAGTCAAAAAAGCAAACAGAATGTTGGGAATCATTAAGTAAGGGATAGAGACTAAGACAGAAAATATCATATTGCCTCCATATAAATCCATGGTACGCCCACATCTTGAATACTGCATGCAGATGTGGTCACCACATCTCAAAGATATATTGGAATTGGAAAAGGTTCAGAAAATGGCAACAAATGACTGGGGGTATGGAACAACTTCCTTATAAGGAGAGACTAATAAGACTGGGAATTGTCAGCTTGGAAAAGAGACTACTAACAGGGAATATGATTGAGGTCTATAAAATCATGACTGATGTGGAGAAAGTAAATAGTGTTATTTACTTCTTCTCATAAAACAAGAACTAGGGGTCACCAAATGAAATTAATTGGCAGTAGGTTTAAAACAAAGGGAAGCATTTTTTCACACAATGCACAGTCAACCTGTGGAACTCTTTTCCAAAGGATGTTGTGAAGGCCAAGACTATAACAGGATTCAAAAAACTACTAGATAAATTCATGGAGGATAGGTCCATCAATGGCTATTAGCCAACCTGGGCAGGGATGGTGTCCCTAGCCTCTGTTTGCCAGAAGCTGGGAATGGGCGACAGTGGATGGATCACTTGATGATTACCTGTTCTCTTCATTCCCTCTGGGGCACCTGGCACTGGCCCCTGTCAGAAGTCAGGATACTGGGTCTAAGGTTTGGACCTATGGTCTGACCCAGTATGGCCATTCTTATATGAAAGCACTACAACCTCCACAACAAATATCATTTTTTCTCCATTCATATTATAATCATTGGGGTTGCTCAGGGCTGGAGCGCATCAAACCGTTAAAGTGCGAATAACATGCCAGGTGTACCAAAACTCAGTCAGGTGCTGCAGCAGATAGGGCTTGCAGCCCTGGCTAGCCTGGGTATAGCCCAATAACCACTCAGGCACACAGCTAAGTGAAAGGGTATTTTAGTAGGGCTGGCAGGAAAGAGAGAGGTTGCAAACACCCCAGGTACAGAGACTTATATAGTTACAGTTCACAGTGAGCAATAGTGGTTCTTGTTTGAGCCCATGGGGCAGTCCAACTGAAAGCCAAGAATCTTCAGGCCTAGTGCCTAAAGTACCCTCTACAGCCCAGTCTTTGTTTAGGCGAATAGGAGCTTGCCAGTTTTATAGGCCAGGATCACTTAGTAGTCTGTCTTTCACTGGGACCCCTACGCATTGGCTCTCTGCTCAGCCACATAAGTTCTATACAGACCTGCATTCAGCTGCAGTGTCCAGCAGTTACAGCTTGTTCCACATACAACTCTGCATCTACTCCTGGGTGTTCCTCTCTGCATCTCTCTTCCAGGCAGCTCCTTGCTTGCCAGGAGGCCACTGCTTCCCCACAAGACCCCATCAGCCAGGCCACTTCCTAGATCAGGACCTTATCCTGATCCTTGTTAAGGCAAGAGGAAGTGCAAAGGGGAGGAAGCTGATGGGACTTCAAGTCCCCTGATTGGCAGGTCCATCACAATATTTTATTTTGGAGTTAATTGATCATGTAGTGTCCAGACATTATAGGCAGAGTTTGGTCCTATTAATAAGACTCTGGTGCTACTAAAGTTGCCAGATATTTTCCATTATAAGACCCTTTTTCAGTTGTTTATAACTGCCAAATTTTAATCATTTGGCAAAAATATTTCATGTGAGATGTCTGCCTCAGGTTGATATTTATTTGATTTACCTATTTGAAATTTCAGCCAAAACGATTCAGCCATTTCTGAAAATGAGATTAAGGAAAATAACATTGATTTTCAATGTTAAAACAATTTTGGCTACCTTTTCTTTGAAACTCTAGTGTTAGTGACTTGAAACTTCGCAGGAGGGTAGACTGTGCGTCAAGGATATGCCTTTTGCCATTCCTATGAAAATCTGCCAAAATATGGTCAAATTAAAGCCTTTGAAAAAAATCATTCATGCTCAGTAGAGATTTACAAGAGTTTAACAGGTAAAATCTGAAAATCCTGTCTTCACTGAAAATGCTCAGGCTTCTCACAGCTCCTAGTGCTGACCAAACTCCAGTAGCTCAAGAGGTAGAGGTCTGTGGCTCTAAAGGTTCTAACCCTGTTGATGAACCTGATGACATATGCTTCTTCTCCCTCCCAGTTTACTTACAGAACAAAAATAAAAAGCAAAACTCCACCACATTAAAAACATTATTAAGGTGGTGAAGTCAAGCACTCAGAAGTTGGGAAATGCCAGAATTAAGGGTGCCTGTGCCTGTGCCTAGGATCCCTGCCTCATTCAGTGCACAGAATGAATGCTGTTCATGTAATAAACAGCTGTTCAATCTTTTAATTCATTGTTGTTCACTGCACACTATTCAAACCCTACACTGAGGACATAATTAAGTTCCTCATGGACTATGGTGCTCATCACTTCAGAATTTGAGAGCTTCCCAAACATCAATGAATATTGCCAACTCTCAACTTTATAGTGAGAGAGGCAATTTTGGTGCTTCCTGTAGGAGCTCTTACCAGAGGACTTAACTAATCTCAGTACCCCATTGTGCTAGGTCAGTATAAAAACATAGCAAGAGACAGCCCTTAATCCTGCCCTAAAGAGCTTACAATCTACTGCAAAGCATGGTGAATTTGGGACATGAAGCTGGAACTGGGATTCAAGCTCATCTTATGAAGAGGCTGCTGAAGTATCAATTCCTACTGAGATAGGGAAGAGTTAAATTGTTGATCTACAGGTGAAAGGTTCTATAATTCATTAGAAATGCCCTGATGTATGCAGTCCACTGTAAATCTAATGTTACACCTTTGAGAACAAGGCTTGCTTTCTGAAAAGATGGTTTAATGAATTTACAGGTGTGATCTTTTTTGGACACCATCAGGGTATTCCACTTTCTGGACAGAAAGGCAATATCTCCCACACTTTGTTCTCAGTCTGAGACAATGTCTCCATTACGGATGCCCACTGGCACAGCTACAGCGCTGCAGCTGTGCCCCTGTAGCACCACCGTGTAGCCCAGTGGTGGGTAGCCTGTGGGCTGCATGCGGCCCATGAGGGTAATCCTCTGGTGGGCCGCCAGACAGTTTGTTTACATTCGCAGCTCCCAGTGGCTGCGGTTCGCCATTCTTGGTCAATGGGAGCTGGGGGAAGCGGCGGCCAGCACATCCTTGGGGCCCATACCACTTCCCCCAGCTCCCATTGGCCGGGAACGGCGAACCGTGGCTACTGGGAGCTGCAGGCAGCCGTGCAAATGTAAACAGACTGTCTGGCCTTCTGCCAGAGGATTATCCTGACAGGTAGCAGGTTGCCCACCACTGGTGTAAACACTTGCAACAGTGATAAAAGGGGTTTTCTGTCACTGTAGTTAATCCAAGCTCCAAGAGGTTGTTACCTAGCAGCTCTGTGTCCTTGGGCGCAGTACCCAGCCTGTCTGATTCACGAAAGACCATCCCCCCCGCCACCCCAGCCTCTGCTTGAACCAAATCTGCATCAGAAGAAAGCCTTAAAAAAACAATGAAAAGGCAGTGGGAGACGCACCTAAACCACTGGGATAAAGATGACTGGATTATGGAAACTCCCCTAGCTTCATTTGCATCAAAGATGGGACAAGGAGGCATCTCCATTAGCATACAGAATGGAGAACAGAGATTCCAAGGCAAGAACCACAGAACTCTGGGACCAGGAAAGCACTGCATGATGGGGGATCTCTGCTCCAGATGTTAATGAACACACACCCAGCTCAATAGTTATCAGACCAATTTTAGTAATAAATCCTTTGGTATCCAAAATAGTGAAGCTCCCTAATTGCATTGTGACTTCCCTCCAAGGAACACTGCCCATAGCTAGAAATGATCAGCTCCCATTGTCTAGCCTGAACAAAACATCTTTGGTATACTCTTGAGCCATCAGTTTACATATAAACAAATTTAGTATTTTCCCTTGAACCATTGTTTTTTCTCCACAAAAACCCCTATCCATGCTCAAGTAAGTGTTCTGATGCCTGGATCCAAAATCTGCATCAGTTCCATTGGGGACTTCATCTTCTCCTGACTGATCATGCTGGGGCCTCTGCCTGTCTCCAGCACTCTGGACCCTCAGCTACCACCTGGGATCCCTAATCGATTCAATCTTCAAAGAGTGGTGAGAACCTCTCTAGGTATAGTCTTCTGACCCTGACTTATGTGATCAGTTATAGTTTCGTAAACCTGACTTTTATAATCAAATTTAAGTTATAATATTAAATCTAACTGTTTTGTTTGTTTGGCTCGCCTATGGTTATTACCTGGCAATAAATAACTTTCATGATTAAGCTGGTTGCTTCTCTCTCCCTCCCCCCCACCCCCCACTCCTGTTTGCGTTTTTTGGTTTTCTCATTCGTTCTGCAGCAATGCTCCTCGTACCTAAACTAAAAGATTCCTGCAGTGCCCAAAAATCCTGTGGGGTTTGCTCATCAAGTGGGTTACTACCAGAACAATTATAACATGAAAGTGGGGATAGAGACGTGCCAAACCTAGGACATATGAGAGTGGCAGCTTGGAAGTGCTGCTCGATCCAGTCTGCTGAGTTGAGGAGCATATGAGGGTGGCAGATCGAAAGTGATGCTTGAGTCAGCCGGGTTAGGCATGGTCTATTCTGGTGCGGTGCCCAGGGCCTATGAGGGGGACAGCTTGGAGGTGCTGCTCAACGCAGCCTATGAAGTCCAGGGACATATAAGGGGTTAGCTTGGGAGTGCTAACTAATCCGGTCCTCTCAGATGTGCTCTGTTAGTGTGTGTGAGCGCATGTTCGTTCGTCTGATTCTGGGGCTGGAAGAACCTAGCCCTGGGGAACCTAGGTCCTGCAGGACAGCTCCATTGGGAAGGAACTTGCAGCAGGGAGAAGTAGAGCTCCGTTTGAGAACACAAGTGACAAGCAACACATTGATATCAACATGGTGGTGTCTGCACGAGGGCTTAGGTCAGCTTACATCTCTTAGGGGTGTGAATTTTTCACACCCACTGAACAATGTTCACCTACGGTCAACCTAAGTTTTAGGTAACCAGTTTAAAATGCACGCTGAAGGCTTGTCTTCACTGCAAAGTTAATTCGAGCATTGGAATCATAGAATATCAGGGTTGGAAGGGACCTCAGGAGATTTAGTCCAACCCCCTGCTCAAAGCAGGACCAATCCCCAATTTTTGCCCCAGATCCCTAAATGGCCCCCTCAAGGATTGAACTCACAACCCTGGGTTTAGCAGGCCAGTGCTCAAACCACTGAACTATCCTCCCCCCACCATTAGTCCTTACTCAAGTCCCGACCATTAACAAAACCCACCCCCAGCTCGAGTGAGGGGATGCTTTTAACTCAAGTGACTGGCCCAAGAATGGGTATATGCTAAAACTAGAGTGGACACAAACTGTCAGCCGTTAACATGACCATTTGGTAGTTTGGACTACTCGAGTGCAGCTAGTTCTCTAATGCCTTCCCACAATTCCCCCCCTTTATCTAGAAAGGGCAGAAGAGTTCTCCCACAACTCATGGGGAAAGAACTAAGAGTGGCTCAACTTACTGCAGTGCTAAGAACCATGGGATGTGCTGCCAGCAGTTTCTGTGCCACATGACTGAGTATAGCACCAGTGTAGACACAACTTGACTTACCTGGCCAAGTGGACAAGGTTTCTCCACTGTGCGTCCGAGCGTGGCATCTCTTCCTCATGCTCTTCCATACAGGCTATCCTGGACTACCTGCTTCATTTGAGGAACCAGGGCCTGGCACACACTTCCATTAGAGTGCATCTCACAGCCATCTCCGCTTTACACCCGCCGATCCAAGGCCAGACAGTGTTTTCTCATGATAGGACGGTCAGATTCTTGAGAGGGCTCGAGACACTCTTCCTGCAGGTACAGACCCTTGTCCCACAGTGGGATCTTAATGTAGTCTTCTTTAGGCTCATAGGCCCACCCTTTGAGCTGCTGGGCTCCTGCTCCCTTTCCCTCCTGTCATGGAAGACTGTCACCACCACCAGGAAAACATAGGCAAGACGAGTCTCTGAAATTAAATCTTTGATCTCAGAACCGCTGTACACGGTTTTCTACAAAGACATGGTTCAACTGCGGCCCCACCCAGCCTTCCTGACAAAGGTGATGTCTAACTTCCATATGAACCAGGACATCTTCCTCCCCATGTTGTGTTCCAAACCACACAAGACCAGTGAAGAGAGGCGTCTTCACACGCCGGATGTTTGAAGGTCCTTTGCTTTTATCTAGAAAATACAAAGCCTTTCCTTTTACAAATCAACTCAGCTCTTCATCGCCACAGTGGATAGGATGAAGGGCCTTCCAGTGTGCTCACAGAGGATTTCCAGTTGAATCACCTCTTGCATAAGGACCTGTTACAACCTGGAAGGGGTCCCGCTGCTGATTGTCAGAGCCCACTCGACTAGAGCTCAGGCATTCTTGGCGCCTTCCTGGCACACATCCCTATTCAGGACACCTGTAGAGCTGCAACATGGTTCTCTGTCCACATGTCTCTGGCCTGCTGAGTGATGGCATAATGCACCGTGAACAACGCTGGGTTCGGCAGAGCTGTGTTGCAATCTACACATCAGTAAACTCCTACCCACCTCAAGGGGTACTGCTTGGGAATCACCTAAGATGGAATGGACATGAGCAAGCACTCTAAGAAGAAAAAACAGTTACCTTTTCCATAACTGGTGTTCTTTTGAGATGTGTTGCTCATGTCCATTCCACAACCCACCCTCCTTCACCACTGTCAGAGTTTCCGTCAAGAAGGAACTGAGGGTGGGCGCTACTGCAGAGAGCATCAGAGCCAGTCCTCTATGGATACTGCTGAGGGGAAAACTTCCAGCACTGGTGCATGTAGCGAGCATGCACACTTAATATGGAAGGGACATAAGCAAGCACTTGGAGAAGAATGGACAGATTTAGTCATATGACAAAAATAGTTTTCTCCTTTACTAACCAGCTAATACATCATTGGGTTATTTTGTTTGTTTTTGGCTCTTTGTGTCAAATTATTTTATTATAGTTGGTAGCATAACACTTAAAGTACAACAGTATACACACAAAACCATCCATTTAACACTAGTGAAAAAGTTTGAGGTCATTCATGAGAATATTACCTGAAAATCAACAGGAGAAAAGCGACTTTTCACGTTTTCCTGCCAGTTCCAGATTTTTTTCAGAAGATGACCCCATAAAAAGGGAAAATGAGCAAAATGGAAAATAATAAATAGACAATGTTTCAAAAAGCTAGACAAGTGGTACAGTATTATGGCCTATTCATATTAAAAGAAGGGAAGAAGAGAGGTCAAGAGTGTAAATCCTGTTGAACTCAGTTATGAAATAACATATTTTGGTTTACTAAAGGATAAGTGAGGAAGTTTTATAAAGGATCAGAATACAAGGTTAGGAGGTTATTGGAAATGGGCTGGAAGTATTCTAATCAAAAGCAAATCTATTTCACTTGTTATTTAGTAAGTTTTCCCAAAGTTTTCTTTTTATTCTTCTACATTTTTCAGCGTACAGACAGGTCATGAAGAACATAATTTCAAGAAATTAAAGAGGTGTGAAACAATTTAAGTGCTGAAAGTTCTTTGACTCTGTCTACAATGAATCAGCTTCATTTCTTGATATATCTGAAATTTTGTGCACCATGTAAAGAAAATGGAGGGTCTAGGATATGCGTAATAGACAGGGCTTAAATTTTCAGACAGTATTTCCCAGAGCCCTCCATGCCCTTCTCCCCCACAACATGCTATAAAAACACCGGAGGGGGGGAGGGACTTGAAAATATTTACCGGGGTACGGCTCCAGACAGCTCCGCTGAATGTAAACCCTGGTAATAGACATTAGCATGTGATGTTATATTCTCTGGCAATTTCTGTAAAAGGAAAATGGTTCCTATGATCCTGATATTAAATGTGCCCAGCTGAACCTGCCGAACTTGCACAAAGCCCCTCAGATACTTTTGCACAGCCTGCAGAATTGAGCATCCCAGCCCAGGTGGACAAACTCAGGCAATTGGGGCTCACACAAGTGAACTACAAATAACTATGTAGACAATGTTTTGAAGTTGCATCTCAAGCTTCGAAGCCCATCCCATTTTCTAGGCTTCAGACCCTGAGCTCTAGCCCAAGCCACATCATCAAACTGTTGTCTACACAGCTATTTTTAGTGAACTAGTGTGAGCTCCTCTAGCCCAATTCTGTCAACCTGGGTTGGGAGGCTCACTCCTGCAGGTTGTGTAGACATACCCTATAAGGTTTCAAAGGGGTCTACCCAACCAGGGGTCGTGAGCTCATCTATTTTTAGTAGTAGATCCTATCATGTTAAAATAAGTGATAATTTTCATTTGTTCTCAAGGCAAAATTACTCATCAGATTGTTCTAATTACACAATCTTTTCACTATGCGAACATATAACCATTTAAAATGCTATCAGCAGATTTCTGATTTTCAAAACAATTTGCTTGATATTAACTTTACTAAATCAATTTATATATTCAGTTTTGTTTCCTTAAGCATGCAACCTTAATACTGCATTAATGAAATGAAATCTTAAAGACAAGTCAGGAAATATGATAATATTTGGATTAATGTTATTATCAGACCCTTAATGATAATTATTCCACAATACTACTGAGGTGGAAGTCACTCAAACAACTTAATGGATCTAAATCGGGGGGCCCAGACAATTTCCATCCAAGAATATTAAAGGAACTGGCACATGAAATTGCAAGTCCAATAGGAAGGATTTTTAATGAATCTGTAAACTCCGGGGTCATAAGCAATGACTGGAGAATTGCTAATATAGTTTCTATTTTTAAAAAAGGGAAAAATGTGATTCAGGAAACTACAGACTTGTTAGTTTGACCTCAATTGTATGCAAGATCTTTGAACAAATTTTGAAAGAAAAGTAGTTAAGGACATAGAGATGAACAGTAATTGGGATAAAACACAACTTGGTTTTATAAAAGGTAGATCATGCCAGATCAACCTCATCTCCTTTGTCTAAAAAATCAGTTATCTTCTCAAAGGAAATGCAGTAGATCTAATCTACCTGGATTTCAGTAAGGCATTTGATATTGCTCCACATTGGAAATTATTAGTTAAATTGAAGATAGGGATTAATATGAGAATCAAAAGGTGGATAAGGAACTGGTTAAAGGGGAGATTACAACTGGTCATACTGAACGGCGAACTGTCAGGCTGAATTTCCTCCGGGATTGGTCTTGGGACCAATCTTATTTAAACATTTTTATTACTGACCTTGGCACAAAAAGTGAGTGTGTGCTAATAAAATTTGCAGATCACACACAGTTGGGAGGTATTGCCAATATGGAGGAGGAAAGAATATCATACAAGATCTGGACAACCTTGTAAAACAGGAGTAATAGAAATGGGATGAAATTTAATAGCGCAAAGTGCAAGGTCATGCATTTAGGGACTAACAAGATTTTTTGCTATAAGCTGGGGATGTATCAGGTGGAAGTGACAGAGATGGAGGAAGACTTTGGTGTATTGGTTGATCGCAGGATGACAATGAGCCATCAATGTGCTGTGGAGGTGAAAAAAGCTAATGCAGTCCTATGATGCATCAGGCGAGGTATTTCCAGTAAAGACAGGGAAGTGTTAATATCATTATACAAGACAGTGGTGAGACCTCATCTGGAATAGTGTGTGCAGTTCTGGCCTCCCGTGTTTAATAAAAATGAATTAAAACAGGAATAGGTGCAGAGAAGGGCTACTAGGATGATCTGAGGAATGAAAAACCTACCTTCTGAGATGAGACTCCAAGAGCTTGGCTTCTTTAACCAAAAGATGGCTGAGGGGAGATAGGATTGCTCTGTAAAAATACATCAGAGGGATATACCAGGCAGGGAGAGGAGTTATTGACGTTAAGTGCCACCGTTGACACAAGAACAAATGGATATAAACTGGCCTTCAACAAGTTTAGGCTTGAAATTAGGTGAAGGTTTCTAACCATCAGAAGAGTGAAGTTCTGGAACTGCCTTCCAAGGGGAGCAGTGGGGGCAAAACACCTAACTGGCTTCAAGATTGAGCTTGATAAATTTATGAAGGGGATGGTCTGATGAGACTGCCTATAATTGCATGTGGCCCATCAGCAACTGCCAGTACCAAACATCTCTAACAGCCAGAGATAGGACACTAGATGCAGAGGGCTCTAAGTTAGTACAGAGAATTCTTTCCCAGGTAATCTGCCTTGTTCTTACCTATATGCTCAGGGTCTAACTGACTACAATATTTGGGGTTGGGAAGGATTTTTCCAGTGGGTCAGATTGGCAGAGACCCTGGAAGTTTTTTGCCTTCCTCTGCAGCATGATGCATGGGTCACTTGCAGGTTTAACCTAGTGTAAATGGTGAATTCTCTATAACTTGGAAGTCTTTAAACCATGATTTGAGGACTTCAGTAACTCAGCCAGAGGTTATGGGCCTATTACAGGAGTGGGTGGGTGAGGTTCTGTGGCCTGCAACATGCAGGAGTTCAGACTAGATAATCATGATGGTCCCTTCTGACCTTAAAGTCTATGCATCTAATGAATATTTCTAGCTAAATATATTCATAACTAGTGCTTGAAAATGTTGCCTGCATGCAATGCAAAGTGTTACAATTATGAAAAACTTGTCTTTTGCATTTCCTGATCAAGTTTTTGTTTATTCATTTTGTTAGTGCATATGTCATTTAAAAAAAATCAAAAGAAAATAAACTTACATTATGGGATCAATAAACACCAGAAAGCACTTAAGTCCATCTCCATGTAGTATGGCACTTAAGCCTGTGCTTAATTGTCAGCATGTGATTGTGTCCCATAGAGTTCAATGGGATTTAAGCACATGCTTAAAGTGAAGCACATAATCAAATGCTGTCGTGAATGGATTTATTTTTCCAGAACTGGGGCCATAATACATTCCATATAGTAATATTATGAAGCTGTTACACTTAACTGCGAGTGAAAAAGACTTGTTTGTTAAACTAGTAGAAATCTGTGTTTATTGCAGTCAAACTACCTGGCACAGTTTCTGTGACCATACCAGCTAAGAAAGGATGAGACTCGACAGTTCTCGGATAAGAAACCTCAAAGGAAAATCCAATTCGTATAAAAGAGGCACTAGTAAACCAATAAAAAGCAATGTTCTGCTACTTGCAGATTGAACCGTCCGGGGGTATTGTGCTGTGAGATGGTGGGTGCTTTTATTTTTTTTATTTATTTTTAAGATGTGACCAAACGGATATCCAGATGAGTTTTGGTCCTTTAATTTCTCATGGAACTACTTGAAATAATAGAAACAACAATCTTAGCATTCTGGCCACATTCTACTTTGGGCGATTATATTGTGCGGACTTAAATTCCCCTACCCTTTAAATTGGATGTGGTATAATTCACTTGTCCCATACCCTAAACTTTGATAGATCATGAAAAAGATGGCCCTTAATGCAGCATTTTGGTCTTAAACTTTGTAGAGAAGTAGGAGGAAACTGCTTGATTTTAGGTCTTTTTACAGAATTATCAGGTTTTCAGATCACCAAAGTGAAAATTTTCCTGATTGCCTCTTAAGCTCCATTTTAGAGTACAAATGAAGGAAGGGGCTATATAACATAAAAGAAAACACAATGCCAAGAACAGAACGGAGACAGTGAAGACCAGACAGAAGGGAAAAGGAAGGAGGGGAGACTTTGGCTGTAAAGTTAAGTATCAAGTCAAAAGAAAGGGGTCTAGTTACTGAATCAACCACATATGAAACACCTGCATGCTCTTTGTCTGGCTCCTACCCATAAGTTAAGGATAACACTGCTTAAGCTTAAGAGATGTGGAAAAACCACAACTTGTGATAGCTGGAAGTACAGTAACCATGGATTTCCATCAGTACATCATATGACCTTCTCACTAAAGAATATCTATTTCCTGTGGAGCTCATAAATGCCTCTTATTATTAAAGCCCACACTGTAAAGTTACGTAAGGATTCATAAGAAATCTTCTCTTTGAATAAAATGCTGGTTTAATTTTCAGTCATTAAGACCAACCTCCTGCATTGACAAATGGCTTTTCCTGCTCCAAACACCTGCATTTGTGCTGTCCCCAGTTCTAGTTATTAGCATAAATTGTTGCAATTGACTTAAATCCCATGAGCTTCATTGGTTGGTATATTCTGGGAAGGCATCAAATGCTTGTCTTTTTCAATCAAATTTCTGTGTATGAATTAAAGTTTTCGTGGCTCTGATCCCTCCTAATTAGAAGGATGTGGGAAGTCACAGAGAGAAACATGAGGCAGTCATGCAGAAAAGAAGTAGCCCTGCCACTGTTTACTCACACAGGGGGTTAATCCTGCCATCACCAATTTGGCAGACACATGACTGCCCCAAAGGAACGGATGGGGGGAAAAAATAAATATTGTGGATACCTCATTTCCATTAAGTCTGTCACTAATGGTTTGCTGACTTGCCTACCAACTTAAAGTGCAAGCAGAAGGAGCAACTCCGACGAAAGTAGTAAAAGGAGTATGATTTTCTGTTTTTCCACATTTTAAAAGGGATTTCCCAAATCATAAGCAATGTGAAAATAAGCCTTTTAAAGAGAGAGATTAATTTTTAATTAAAACACACTGAAGACAGATTTGGTTAGGGAAGAAAGCATTTATTTTCTATTTAATGTCTCAGTGCCTTTATAAGAGCAAAATTAGATAATTCTTTTGCTAGAAAAGCATCTTTCACTCCATAAAAAAATATTAATTTTCTCCCCTACTTGACAAAAGGCTTTTGGTACTGGTACAGTGGTTAAATTTATAGTACTATCTATATTCTTACAGTTTGCTAACCAAATGCATGCTCAGAAAATTACAATGGATTATACAGAGTGATAAATACCCTATCTATCTTCTCACACAGCAGGTCTGCTCTGTTCATATACTTAAAGCAGAGGTGAGCAAACTACGGCCCACGGGCCACATCTGGCCCCTGGGACCGTCCCGCCCGGCCCCTGAGCTCACGGCTCGGGAGGCTGTCCTCCCTCCCTTGCAGCCACACAGCTATGCGGCACAATGCTCTTCAATCTCTTTGGTCACTCGATTACAGACCTAAAAGTTGCAATTCTTCAACAAAAAAACTTCCAATTCAGCAGTCTCTTGTTGGAGTCTGTTTTTGAATTAATTTGCAAACTGAATACAGTTAATTTAGGCTTGAATAGAGACTGGGAGTAGATGGGTCATTACACAAAGTAAAACTATTTCCCCATGTTTATCCCCCCCACCCCACTGTTCCTCAGACGTTCTTGTCAACTGATTATCACTACAAAAGGTTTCCGCCGCCCCCTCCCCCCCACTCTCCTGCTGGTAATAGCTCACCTTAAGTGATCACTCTCCTTACAGTGTGTATGCTAACACCCATTGTTTCATGTTCTCTATGTACATAAATCTCCCCACTGTATTTTCCACTGAATGCATCCGATGAAGTGAGCTGCAGCTCACAAAAGCTTATGCTCAAATAAATTTGTTAATTTCTAAGGTGCCACAAGTAGTCCTTTTCTTTTTGCGAATACAGACTAACACGGCTGCTACTCTGACTCCTACATCTTCAATTCCCTTTCTGATCCAGTTGTCCTCCCACTCCTGAAGGCCTATAAGTCCTAGTCTCACCTCAATGCTATCGAAGCAGAAACAAGTTTTAGGAAACCCTCACAATGCATATATTATTAACCAAAGTAATCACAGAGTCCTATTGTTGCTTGTCTCCCCTTTCCCTTCGCATCTCCTGCCCCCACAGCTCTTTGTCCAACTTCTCTTGACATGCAATATCTTAACCCCAATTGTAAGTTCTTCGGGATATTACAATCTATTTCTCTAAAATGCCACACACAATATCACTATATAAATAAATAACAATTAAATACAGGACCTTTTCTTGGAAACCCTTGTGACATGGTCGGTCCAGATGGCTATAGGAGAGTAACAGAAGGCAGATATATTAGCCCCAGGCTAAGTAGGTCCCTTTTCCCTCAGTAAGGTAACAGGGAAGGTTCCAGAACAATCAGGAACCTTCTGGAGACAATTAAGACAGGCTGATTAGAACACCTGCAGCCAATCAAGAAGCTGCTAGAATCAATAAGGCAGGCTAATCAGGGCACCTGGCTTTTAAAAAGGAGCTCACTTCAGTTTGTGGTGTGCGAGTGAGGAGCTGGGAGCAAGAGGCACTAGGAGATGAGAGTGAGAACGTGGACCGTTGGAGGACTGAGGTGCACAAGCATTATCCGACACCAGGAGGAAGGTCCTATGGTGAGGATAAACAAGGTGTTGGGAGGAGGCCATGGGGAAGTAGCTCAGGGAGTTGTAGCTGTGGCACAGCTGTTCCAGGAGGCACTCTAGACAGCTGCATTCCACAGGGCCCTGGGCTGGAACCCGGAGTAGAGGGCGGGCCCGGGTTCTCCCCAAATCCTCCCAACTCCTGGTCAGACACAGGAGGAGTCGACCTGGACTTTCTGTGAATTCAGAAAAACGGCCAAGTTGAGGGCTGCCGTGAAGCTCCAAGGCAAGCACATCCGCCAATAAGCGCAAGACCCACCAAGGTAGAGCAGGAACTTTGTCACACCCTTAATCTTGCAAGTTATCCCACAGAAATCAATGAAACAATTTACAGGCTCAAAAGAGAAGCCGAGAAAACTCTTTAAAAGTGAACTCCGCTTTCAAAGCCAAGAGTTGGCAAGCATAATTTTATCAGCAATTTCCTGAGATTAAAATGTTTCAGTTTCTGAGCAGACTGCTTTATTTCTTTAGAGTAGAGGCCCTCCCTCTGCTACTAACTCTTGGTATGTGTAACAATAACTGTATTCTAATTTCTAGAAGTACAATAGACTAAGTTGTCAGACCTTTTCTTACGTGGTTGATACATAAGAACAGGGGTGGGCAAACTTTTTGGCCTGAGGGCCACATCTGGGTATGGAAATTGTATGGTGAGCCATGAACGTTCACGAAATTGGGGGTTGGCGCGCGGGAAGGGGTGAGGGCTCCGGCTGGGGGTGTAGGCTCTGAGGTGGGGCCAGAAATAAGGAATTCAGGGTGTGGGAGGGGGCCCTGGGCTGGGCAGAGGGTTGGCGGGGGTGAGGGCTCTGGCTGGGGATGTGGGCTCTGGGATGGGGCTGGGGTGAGGGTTTCAGGGTGCAGGAGAGTGCTCTGGGTTGGAACTGAGGGGTTCAAAGGGCAGGAGGGGGATCAGGCCTGGGACAGGGGTGTGGGAGGGGGGTCAGAGGTTCAGGCTCTGGCTAGGTAGCTCTGTGCACTGCCCTGTCCGCAGGCAGCGCCCCTGCAGCTCCCATTGGCCGTGGTTCCCGGACAATGGGAGCTGCGGGGGTGGTGCTTGTGGCAGGGGCAGCGTGCGGAGCCCCCTGGCTGCCCCTATGCGTAGGGGCTGGAGTGGGGACATGCCGCTGATTCCAGGAGCCACGACACACACAGAGCAGGGCAAGCCCTCGACCCCACTCCCCGGCGGGTGCTCGAGGGCTGGATTAAAATGTCTGAAGGGCTGGATGCGGCCCCCGGGCCACAGTTTGCCCACCCCTACATAAGAAGTACATCTAGAAAAGGGGAAACTTATTATAAAACTGTAGAAGTTATAGGTGGAAAAGACCTACGTTATTTATGCCCCAAACTAGCAAAGCACTTAACAGAACTTCACAAGTTTAAAAATAAACACATGCTTAAATGTTTTGTTTTTTTTTGAAGTGGGGTTCATATTCATCTCCCTGCTCATTCAAATGCCTGCTATATCTAGAGTAAGAATTTTGCTAACTCCAAGATACATTGAAGCTTAGCAGCAGTACAGATTTGTGTAAACTGCAGATGAATAGCAGTTGGTGGTATTCAAGTACTGATAATACGCATGGCAAGAAGAGCTCCAAATGTCTTTGTCCACAGATGTCATGGTTAGTTTTGTCAGGATATGACCGGAAAAATATTCCAAAAGTCTTTGAGCAGAGGACACATGAAGCTCAGAGACAGGTAAGAAAAATTTAGAATTTTTGTCATCACACATTAGGCATTCTTTTTTTGTCTTGGCTCAGAAGAAAATACACACTGTAGTGGGTGTATTATATGGTGTGTGTGATTGTTCAAAAAACGAATTCTGCATTTCTTTGTATCTTCTTTACCTCATTTCACTTTTGAAAATCTATGTGCCAGTGTCCTTGTCACGTCTTCTTAAAACATTAAAAGAAAGAATGGTCAGTGAAATAAAATGAATACCTAGCATCCTGGCAGTGAAATAATTCCCTTCTCCCCCCGTAACTCCACCCCCAAGTATTTCTAGAATACACAGTATTAGAAATATAAATAATACCAGAGACAATATTCTGACGATAAAAGGCCTTCGCCAGGAAATGAACATAGGAAAATTAGCTGTAGAGAAAAGAACCTGAGAAGCAGGATACAATGGGAACAGTGAAAGGAGAAAACATGGGCAAGAAAAGGACAGTGTGAAAAACAGGGGAGTTTGGTAATATAGTAATGCTACATGCACATTTTAAATTTAAATTTCTCTCTTTCCTTCTCTTTTCCTTATAAAATGCAGATAAAGAGATTTGATAATTGCAATCTTCTTACTAATCTTCATTCCAACCATTCATTTCAAAACTTGACTTAAAAAAAAAAAACTTTTAAAATCTGTTATCACCTCAAATGTGAAATTTCAAGAGCTGTCATGATTCAGTTAACGACTCCCTTCCCCCCTCCCACCCCCCCGAAACCCCAAACTAACCTGGACGGAGTGCCAGACTGCTCAGAGAGGGTGTAATCACATTGCCTCTGATAGCTGGACTACAGAGCATATAAAACCTTTAGTTAAAACCAGCAGGAGTTCGTGTTTTTGGAATGAAACATTGACCCGGTAGTCCAGACAGCCACAGCCAGCAATCTGAATGATTAACATGACATTTATGTAACCAAAGAATCAGCCTCCTTAATTTAAGTGACCCATTTGACTATAAAAGTTTCTCATGCATTTTCATGATGATTTTTAAATATTTTGGTTTTCTTCAAATGAAGGAAGAATGTTCTTGTAGTTAAAGGTAAATTCTAATCCCAGTTCTTCCATGAACATTTGGAGTGATTTTGGACAAGCCACTTAATTTTACAAAATACCTAAAATACAAATATTGAATTAAACAACAAAACAGATTTTTAAACGTCTAAGTAGGCACTTGTCAACACATTGTTCTCTGCTTGGCAGTTAACCTACATGTGGATGAAATTAAAAAAACACTGTCTTGTGTTTCAGAATAAAACCTTAAAAGTAATATTTTGAATGATGCAAAGTGCAGAGTCCCCTATACACCAGCTTTTTGTGTATACTTGTATAGGCACTGAAGGCCAAAGTGTTTCAGTGGAGATCTCAGGACAGGATGCTACTCTATCTGGGACCAATTCTGGTTGGTCTCTGGTCAAACTAGAGAGGTGTTCAATTAATAAAGGTAATTTAACATTGTAAAATGATTAGGGATACCTTTGGGTAGTTACTTACAAGGAAGGAGGTCTTTAAATACAGTACTATTTATTAGTTTTAATCCTTACTAAACTAATTATAAGCGATTCTGAACTGAAACCCCCTATACAAATTACCAAAGCCACACCCAAACCCCAACTGCACCCACACCAACTGGCCCTCCAGACCTTGCCTTCAGGCCCTTGTCCCGCAACCTCAGTTGGCTGAACACCATCTAGCCGATCTGTCTCTGAAACACACCCAGGAAACAATTGGTATTCACTCATGCTTCACACCATCCACATCTTTGCCCTGGTGTCCCACCCTGACACCAAGTGGCAGGACCAGTCTGTACTTCACTCTGGTTCTACTGCCCTCCTGGGATACTAGCTGATGGCTCCTTCATGGAATCATGAGCACAGGCAGGTACCTGGCATGGTTCAAGAACTCCCCTGACACCTGTTCTTTCTGTGGCCAGAGGGAGATCCTGGCATACTTCTATGTAAGGTGTGTCAGATTGTAGACCCTCTTCTGGCTCCACTAGAACCTCTTACAGATATCCTGGCTGCACTGTCTCCCATACCTCCTTATCCTAGTACACCCCATCCATGGGCCCAGAAAGTCACGAGACCTCATAATCAACCTCCTCCTGGTGCTGGCCAAGTCAGCCATCCATCATAGTAAGAGAAGGAAGCTGAATGGGGCACGGGTGCTCTGTGACTGTGGCCTAATTCCTGTGCCTTATCTGCTCACATATCACAGAGTTCTTCTGAAGAGCATCCACTGACTCCTTAGACTCCTTTAAGGAGCAGTGGGAGCTGTCTGGCGTTCTCTGCTTCGTGCGTCCCCATCCCCCCCAATCCCTCATTATTACCCTCTGACCTCACGCCTGATCCTGTTTTTTTCATTTGTTGTCTGATGTAACCACCTGATGCCTGGGTCCAGTGGTTCCTCATTCTTAATTGAGGGGGAAGGCCTTTTGTTTTGGGTAGGCCTGTGCCTGCCCACCCTCAGTGCGTCAAACAGTACCCACAACAACTCTGAAAAAGTCTGAATCCAAACTTTGCAGGTTTACTACCCAGGCACTTCCTTAAAAAAATAACAGACACACAGATTAAGGACAAAACTTTGGAACCAATGCACACCGTAGTGAGCACACTCTAGTGAGCACCTAATCACTCACGTAGTCTCATTGGGTTTCCACAATATGGCCTTAAGAAAAAAATAAGAAAAATAAACAAACCAAAAATAATAGGTTGGGTTTATAAACAATAAATCCCGTTGAAAATGTGATCATTTTTGACTGAATTGCAAAATGAATAGATATATAAAAATAATTAGTCAAGCAATTTTTATAGGGCCTCACAAAATGTTAACTTGAAGTTTAAATTATATTTGTCTTAGATATAAGGCTTGAAAGCTAAACAAAGGATTGCAAACAGAAGGATAACACACTCCCCAAGACAGCAGTGGTACAGATTCAGAGAGTTAGTGGGGTTTGGGAAGTGGGTAGAGGTGAGACTAACCCACTCTGGGTCCTCTAACTGACTGGAGAAAGCCAGCAGGAGGGGAGATCTGCTGATGGCTATTCTCCAGCTTTACCTTTCACCTCTAACACAGGACAGGAACTTTTTAAACCCTGTCTTACAAAAAGGTCTAAAAGGAAGCGGAGAATTTGAGGAAATAGGGTTGAATCCAAGTGCTATTTTCTTTGATGCAATTTCAATAGACTCCCACAAGAAAGTCATAGAGCAACACCTGACACTGCATAAGTGTGTTATGCTGCATTGTCCAGATTCAATGTATGTACATATGATGCAATATCTCTCAATTCCCATATCTCATCCTCTCCCTCCTCATTCCACCCTTTTCTGGGTGATATCTTCAAAGTTCTTTGGTGGTGGTAGTGCAAGGGGTCTGTACACTCTGAGATCATGGTGCTTCGTTCCATGGTCTGGCTCACACACAAATATTAGCCAGTGCAGAGAGTTCTCCTGCGATTAGTACTGCGTTTGCTGGTGTAAGAGTGGAAAATGGCCCAGATGTCATTGAAGATGCCAAACCAGGCTGTTATGACCTATGGGCTGAGTGTCAACATTCTGTTGCCTTGCACTGAAACATGCTATATAGATACCCACACAGCTAGGTGCTCATGAATATACGGTGAGCAAATTTCACTCTCTCAATCAAATAATGAAAAGAACCTCTATGATAACACACTGCAATAATCCAGCCCTCATTACAAATTTTTAGTTGACAGAAAAGAATAAAGAGGAACCATGGAACATAATCAAATCTCCCCCCAATAAACAATAATTTACTTATATTTATACCAAATAGAGCAAAATGCAGCCAGAAAAACAAAGATAAAAATGTGATATCAAAATTATGTTCTGTACAAAGACTAAAATGTTAAGTAGAGCACCTGTTTGTGTGCAACAAAGGTCTTGTATGAAAGGGGGAAGGCACAGCAAAACAGTACACAGGCTTTTACAGCATGTGTTTTTGCAAGGACTATAATACATGTTTTTAATCTATGAAACATCTGGGACCAAGAAATCAATTTGTACCTTTTTTTTAAGAAGGAATAGTTTTAAAGTTTGTAATCCAGTTTCTGCAATATAAAACTGCACAAAACTAACAGCACAGGGCTTTAGGCTTTTCTTGGGAATATAAAATATGCAGAATCCTACCAGGCCATATTGCCATGGGCTGTGTTGTCAAGGTGACAGAGTAGCTCCAGGGTTTGAGTGTTGCTTGATGAATCATCAGGGGATTCATGACTGCCTGATTCCAATTCCTTCGGCATCCTCCAAACAGCCGCACATGTCATGACTTTACTGTCTGAAGCTAAGCAACAGAGGATAATGTCAACAGATCATTGTACAGGAGACATACTGTACACATGCATCAACATCTACGCAAATCTTTAAGCAATGCACATCTGCTGTTTAAAATATTTAAAATATTATATTAAGCTGAATTCAAAGAACATACCACACAGATAAAGGCGCAGACCTCAAGTCAGCAATCAGTTCACTGCAGAACTCATAATTAGCATACATTTAACCCACTTTTCCATGTTTTAAAGCCAA
Organism: Lepidochelys olivacea; assembly: GCF_965140295.1. Classification (NCBI taxonomy): domain Eukaryota; kingdom Metazoa; phylum Chordata; order Testudines; family Cheloniidae; genus Lepidochelys; species Lepidochelys olivacea. Next base: position 36,149,092 of record NC_140413.1, on the reverse strand, counting down.
AATTCAGTTCTGATGAAAACAGATTTTCCAAGTCCCATTCCCCATATGTTCCTTTCAATTAATGTTAGAAATGAAAATGACCCCTTCTCAAGTGTATAGTTTGCACCTTAATGGTAATAATTTAGCCACAATTTTAAAATTTGTTCTTGTGGATTTGCTGGGTTATCCCCAGTTTGCATGTATGGCACTAAGTCACATCCTTTGCTGTGAAAGACTGTTTAGCAAAGAGAGTTCTCCTCTAAACATATATGCATTCAAATTCCTCCCTTTAATTCCAGCTGTAAAAACAGAATTTCCAAAAAAGACAAATACAGGATTTATTTTTATTTATTTTTAAAAAGCAGCAACATCTCTTGAAACCCCTTCATGTTTAAATTTGCCTTTTAAAAAAAAAGTGATGTTGCAAAATATAGGTGTATCTATGAGAACAGTCTATCAGCACTAAAAGGAAAAGAATGTTGTGGGACCCATCTTCATTCCTGCACCGTGTGTAGCAATTTGCAACAGTGCAAAGTGGGTGTAAGCATTACTAGATCAGAATGGCAATAATTTGCAACCACTTTGCACTGGTGCAAATTGCTATGCAACAGAAAATCTGGTCCAAGGTCAACAAGGGAATAGCACAGGGGTGGGCAAACTTTTTGGCCCAAAGGCCACATCTGGGAATACAAATTATATGGCAGGCCATGAATGCTCAGAAAATTGGGATTGGGGTGTGGGAGGGGGTGAAGGCTCTGGTTGGGGGTGTGGGATCCAGGGTGGGGCCAGAAATTAGGAGTTCAGGGTGAGGGAGGGGGCTCCAGGCTGGGGCAGAGGGATTCGGAGGATGGGAGGGGGATCAGGGCTGGGGCAAGGGATTGAGGTGCGGGAAGTGGTGCAAGCTCCAGCTGGGGGTGCGGGCTCTGGGGTGGGACTAGGGATGAGAGGTTTGGGGTGCAGGAGGGTGCTCTGGGCTGGGATTGAGGGGTTTGGAGGGCGGGAGAGGGATCAGGGTTGGAGGAGGGGGTTGGCACGCTGGAGGGGGCCAGGTTGCAGGCTCCGGGCAGCACTTACCTCAAGCAGCTCCTGGAAACGGCAGCCATGTCCCCCCCATGTCCTATGCAGAGCCGCGGCCAGGCAGCTCTGCACACTGCCCTGTCTGCAGGCACCGCCTCTGTAGCTCCCATTGGCTGCAGTTCCCAGCCAATGGGAGCTGGGGGATGGCGCTTGGGGAGGGGGCAGCATGCAGAGCAAGAGCCAGAGCAGGGCCTTACCGCTGTTTCCGGGAGTGGCCCCAGACTCCACTCCCCAGCGGGAGCTCGAGGGCCAGATTAAAACAGCTGGTGAGCCAGATCCGGCCCACGGGCCACAGTTTGCCCACCCCGGAATAGCAGGTCAGTACAAGATACTGCTGCACACAAAAATCTTACCATTGATGGCAATAGTGAGGAGACCACTAATAGTAGGGGATTGGGTTGGGGCGGGCAGTTTGGGGAAGATAGAATCCCTATTAAAATGGTCTATATGAAAATCCAATGGGTAAGTAATGGTTAATTTAAAAAAAAAAAAAACATTTCCTTTTGAAGAGTCACTTTGTATTAGGAACAGAGATGAGGGACTTCCCTTTCTGAGTATATATGACTGGTTTTAGTCCGGAGCTATGAACTGAGGCGGTTCTGCTGACTTTGAGAATTGAGGGAAAGGAAACGGAAGCAACTGTACTACAAATCAGTATCTTGGACTAAGGTGTCAGCAACATGGATACAGAAACCAAACAGGTCCATATTACAAAGCAGTTTGACGCAAATATATACAAATTACTTTCCCAGGGACAGAAAGAGGGTAAGCATTTAATCCAAAATAATTATTAATAAATCCTAGTTATCAGTGAGATACAGGAAAAGTAACTAGATAAAAATTGAATGAAATTAGGAAAAACCAATGGAAGAAGATGACAATCACTTCAAAGGAGGAGGGCTGAAGGGGAGGCTTAACTTACTGTGCAGAGTTCAGAATTTGTTATCTGGTAAATGTATACACTAGGATGTGACAAGAACAGAGTCTGGAATTTGTACATGAATTTGGTCAAAGAGGTGATTTAGAATCATACGGTGATGGACAATCCCCTTTCGTCTGTTGCTATGCAGACAGACCTGTACTAATTGTAGTGCATGCTGAGTGATTGATCAATATTTAAAACTCAGCAAGTACTATGCCAAATTCCCCACTTCAATTCAATGTAGGTACTGAACAAAAAAGAAAAAGCAACTCTATACTGTATTGATACTTTTCCTTACGAAAGGGTAAAGCATTGCACCTAACACACTACACACCTCCACCATACAAATAAGAACTACCTACTTAAGCTAAATTTACAGTAAGTTCTGTGAAGACATAATTTCTTGAGAATGCTATGTTTGTGTACTCCGTATCAGCGATGAGAAAGCATATGGTTTAAAAAAAAAAAAAAAAGCAAGCACTTGGAGGCTGTCCCACTAGCACCGAGAGATGCACAGAGAACCATGACAGGAGTAAGCAGCTCAGAAGAGGCCATGGCACATAGACTCTCCAGAGTCTTAACTAGGGTTAAGATCCATAGTGCCTTTGGGGAGAAAATGGCAAGTGGTTTTCAGCTAGATTCTTTTTGGAGAGTAGTGAGTTTGGTATAGTCTTTGGTAGAAACTTCATTTTCATACTGTTGGTGGTGGTGGTGGTTTGGTTTGGTTTGGTTTTTTTTCTGGCAAACTACCTATGACTAAGTTAGTCTAAAGATCATGATAAACTCCTCCTGCTCCCCATCAAAGGGTGAGGAAGATCCAGGACATCACCACTTTTTGCTTTAACAAATTTAAACCCTCTTTAACATCACTTCATTTCTTTGTCTGAGTCTGCTAGATGATCCACTATTATTATTTATATTTGTAGTGTAACCCACACACCTTCTGGGTGTGGCGTTCTGTCCCATCTAGTGGCACCAAGACCACTTAGAGCAGAGGTGGGCAAACTACGGCCTGCGGGACCTTCCTGCCTGGTCTTTGAGCTCTCAGCCGGGGAGGCTAGCCCCCAGCCCCTCCCCTGATGTCCCCCCGCCCCTGTGGCCTCAGCTCGCCATGCCACCAGCACTCTGGGCAGCGGGTCTGCGAGCACGTGCTGGGCAGCGCGGCTGCGAGACCCGCCGGCCTGCCCTGGTGCCCTAGACTGCGTGGCGTTGCGACTGCCAGTCCTGGTGCTCTGAGAGGCATGGTAAGGGGGCGGGGAGCGGGGGGATTGGATAAGGGGCAGGGAGTCTCCGGGGGCAGTCAGGAGACATAGGGTGGTTGGATAGGTGTGGGAGTCCCGGGGGGCCTGTCAAGGGGGGGAGGTGTGGATGGGGTGGGGGCAGTCAGGGGACAGGGAAGGGTTGGATAGGGGGTGGAGTCCCAGGGAGGCAGTTAGGGGTGGGGGTTTCCAAGAGGGGGCAGTCAGGGGACAAGGAGCTGGTGGGGGGAGGGTTGGAAAGGTCAGGGGTTCTGAGGGCGGGAAGTGGGAGGGGGCGGATAGGGGGCAGGGGCCAGGCGGTTTTGGGAGACACAGCCTTCCCTACCCGGCTTTCCATACAGTTTCGGAATCCGATGTGGCCAAAATGTTTGTCCACCCCTGACTTAGAGTTAAATGAGTCTGCTCTACAGCCTTGACTAACAGGCAGTTGGCTTTTAGCTCATGCATTGAGCGCCAGTGGTCCCAGGTTCGACCACGCCTGCCAACAACCGGGGTCTGTCAGCGTTACAGTAGTACTCAAGTGTGCTAGGCACTAAACATACGCACAGAAAGGCTTCTCTCTCTGCCTGAAGAGCTAATAGTCTAAAAACAAAGACATTTTCCTGCAGTCATCTCCAGACTGCAATGGCTATAAGCGGAAATGAGTGTACCCTAAATGAGCTGGTTAACTGAGACAGTGCCCATATGCAGCTTTACACTATCTATTATTTACTGAAAAACATGGTGGAGAACAACTGCACTCTGATAATTTCCTGTTCCATGAAACCCAAAGTGGGGATGCTGGCTCTGGAACACAGGAGTCCAGCAGAGATTGTGATCCAAATTTTAACCCTCTGAAGTTAACCCAGACTCTGAACATGTGAGCAAGACTCCTCAGCCAAGCATCTAAGAAAGAGAATTCTCCTGACCACCTCAATGCACCCTCATTTTGTGCCTTATTTCCAGCTACAGCCAAACCCTGATGCTTTAGAAGATAGCAAACAAAACAAAACAAAAACAATACAAAGAAAAAACCCAGAATACACCTGGCCAATCGTAGAAAGGGAAAAATTCCTTCAAGAGCCCTGCAGACAACCAGCTTACACCCTGAAGCATGAGATTTTATTGTATGATTTTATTCGATTCATCTCAGCAAAGAAAGTATTTTAAGCTCTGGAAAATATATCTGGGATTTTAATTTTAACCTCGGAGTATTTCTGCAAATGTTGAGTCTAAGGAAGATAGTGTAACTTGTCAGTTGGAGCCCCGCTTAAGCTATTCTCATCAGTTTTGGATTTCACCAAGACAATACAAAAGCCAGCACATCACACAGATGCTTGGAAGAGTAAAGGAAAATAATTACTAATAGCAAAGAGAGCCACCTAAAGACTGGAGGGAGAATCTGAAGCGGGGCAAAGTTATCAAAAGCACCAAAGTAACTTAGGTGCTTTTAAAATTTTACCTGCAGCCACCAATAAAGAAAACCCACTTAAATTTCAAGTGTGTGCAGTAACTGGGCAAAGATTCTATCTAACTACAGTAACTATAAATGCTGTCAAGACCAAGCCGGAAATGTGCCTCACTATTGTATGCACAGGAGACACCATTGGGTGGTGAAAGCATAAAGATATATCATACTTCCACATCTTGCAGACTTGGCTATGCCATTCCTTGGAGCCCAGTATACAGTGTCCCCTCTGAGAGGCTGTTTATCTACTTTGATATGATGTATATCAGATGCCATTTGTTCTCCCAAAATGCAAGAGAAGCTTATCTTTTTGAAATGTAATTTGACCAGAACAGATTTACTGTATTAATGGCTGTTATTTTGTAGTACTTACTTGAAGCAGCAATTTTTTTAACTATTCAATTTTCATCTTAAAAAACTGTTCTAAGCTTTGCTACGTTAGTGCCTATCTTTATAATACAATGTTACCTTGAAAACTAACACACTTACAAGGGGGCCCTCTAGCTGAGAAGTCATTTGTCCCTGTTCACTGTGGGTACCTCTACACAACGTGTTGCAGTGACCCTCACAGCCCAGGCTGACAGACTTGGGCTAGTCAGGCTCAAGCTAGCACTCTAAATATGGCTGTGGAGACAGTGCTTTGAAGTTATGGCTCAGGCTGGATCTCGGGTTCTGGAGCCCTGAGCCCGGCAAGCCCAAGTCTGCGGATTAGAGCTAGGGGGCTCACTGCCGCCAGCTGGGTAGACATACTTAAAGGAGGAAGTAGTTCAGTTATTTAGCCTTCTCTGGTCCAAATTTACAGAAATCTAAATGAGAAACTTCTATCCATGATTTATCAAGATTAAAAATGACCTATTGTGATTACGCCCTCTTCCCCACTCTATAATGGAAAAAAGCATCAACCTCACTGTAATGACAGTATTTCCTAAAATTTAATATTTACTAAAAATGCTCTCCCCAATGCTAAGGAGATGGAAGTATCTGAATTTAAAGGATAGCAACCCTTCACTTCGTAAGGCAAATGCTTTTGTATGAACCAAACAGATGCCAAAAGGTCTAAAGCAGAAGGGTGGCTCAGATTTTCATGTGTAAAATGGTATAACATTGCACATCAGCTTAACTTCATTTGGGAGTGCCTAGGGGATGGAATCCAGTATGCATCGGAGATGGGGAGTCTTCTTGGGACTATACAACTATCTTGCATAGTAGATGCACAAAATGCCCAAACGTATCATCTTAAAAGACTTTATTCATAGCTGGATTTGGAAATGCTCAAGGAAACTGATGGGCCAGTATCAAGCTCTCATACTATGGTCTAGTCTCAAGAACTGTATGTTCCTTGCAAGCCTTACCAGTTCTATTTTTAAATTTTGAAAGTATGCTGAAATTAGATGTTTGGCTGATTTCACTGGTGCAGAAGTACTTAATTCAGAGCACTTTTCATCTTCCCTTACACTCATTTTAATGTACTTATATACAGCTCTAACAATTCATTCCCAGAGGTGTGAAACCAAAATGGAATTGCCATGGCCTCACATGGAAGCAATTTTAGGTATGCCTAGTCTAAGCCTGGGTTTAATTTTCCTTTTATATAAAGTATTTAAAAACAGATAGTTTTCTCTCTGGTGAAAGAACCAGGAAGGCCTGGAATAGATTGTAAAGCGTCAACCCATTATTACAGATGGAGTAAAGTTCTATTGTGGGTCATAACTCCTCAAACCAAATAATCAGCAGCTACAGACCTATAGGAGACTCAGTATAAAATAGCTCCACCTACATATGAACAAGGCTCCCACAGCTACCTTCTCAATGAATATACAACAAGGGGATCACTAACTGTACAGTACTTGCAGAATTGGCCATACATTTCACGCCCATGTTACTTTGGAAGTCTCTCATTACTTTACATTTTCCATTTTTACTACTATTGAACAGTATCACTTAAGCCCTTGATTTGTCTGTTCCCTTAGAAAAGATGTGAACCTGCACCTTCATGCAAATAGAAATGTATATTTCATTATGCAAGATGCCACCCTATGGAATTCCCTTTGGAGATCTCTGCTACAGTCTTAACTCTCCCCAGTTGTGACATGCAAATAGCTTTTTACCACCTTCTCACATACTATTTTTCAGATACAATATCAAACATTTTTTCTATAACTTTATACACATGCAGTACTCATCATGTTACACAGTTAAATAATGATTCCAAATATATTTGACTTAAATCAAAAAATCTTTTCTTTCGAAAACTATGTAATTTAATTTTCAATATTTTTATTGTTTATTTTTAGGAAAGTACAAAACAAAAAGGGGACATTTAAATGAATAAAGAAGTTATTACTGATATTTAGATAAAAAATGCAAACATACAAGGCTACTGCACTGGACCTTTAAGGTTCTTTCTTTTAAGCCACTTAATCATAAGTCACATAGCATATTAATTTCTTTCCAAGCAGCCACCAAGCCTTTCTTAGGCCACATCTACATTAAAGGATTTTTCCTCCCCATTGGTGGTAGCCCATGTGTAAATATACAGCTATAGTTACTTCTACTATTTGTTTTTACACCAACACAACCTGCTGACGTTCTCTTTGACTAGACACCATTGGAACACCTATCTTAAAGAACCTTATGAGGTACATTCAAAAGGAACTACTCTCCTGCTCACCTTAAGAAGTCTGTAGATTAGAGTCCCTCAGTAAACCTTAAAAAAGTCTGAAACTCTTACCTTACAAAAAACCTCAGTGAATGAGGCAAGGACTTCTACTGAACGTTTGCCACATTCCCTGCTCATCTTACAAGGCTGAGCCCTTGTCTCATTCACTGTACACCTTCTATACATTTTTCTCTGTCGATCTACATTACTTAAATGCACCCATACAGCGTGGCCTCGTTTAGCTGCACACTTTACAAGTAGAGTGAGAAAATGTACTGGCATGCACACAGTGCAATTTTTGGTGGGTCACAATTCAGTTAAATCAATACCAATTTTCAGTGGAGTACTCAAAAGCACTTCTCAATGAGGGCTATTTCCATGCTATTTCAACTTTCCATCACAACAACTGCTCAAAAAGAAGTTGCAAGAATGTGTTGTAAACATGTGAAGTATCCTATTTTCTCACCCCCAAACATGCTCCCTCTTGGACTCCAAAACAGTTGAATAATATTTGTTCCAACTCAAAGTATTCCCCTTTGAGAAGAGGTCAAGGATGAAAGAAAAATTTGAGTCTAAAAGGTGAACACTTCAGAAAGTTGTAAGCAATGATAAGAATTAAAGGAGAAAGATGTGTAATCTTAGCTACTAGTCTGCTGCTGCTCCTGCTTTACAGTGCATTACATACAGTAATCCACTGGCTCTCAACCTTTCCAGACTACTGTACCCCTTTCAGTAGTCTGATTTGTTTTTCGTACCCCAAGTTTCACCTCACACTTAAAAACTACTTGCTTACAAAATCAGACTTAAAAATACAAAAGTGTCACAGCACTCTATTACTGAAAATTTGTTTATTTTCTTGTTATTACCATATAATTATAAAATAAATCAATTGGAATATAGATATTGTACTTATATTTCAGTGTACAGTATAAAGAGCAGTATAAACAAGTAATTGTCTGTATGAAATTTTAGTTTGTACTGACTTCGCTAGTGCTTTTTATGTAGCCTGTTCTAAAACTAGGTAAATATCTAGATGAGCTGATATAACCCCGGAAGACCTTTGTGTACCCCCAGGAGTATGCATACCCCTGGTTGAGAACTACTGCAGTAATCAACCCACTTAACCAAACACAAGCTAGAATGCAGTAGTCCCTGTACATGCCTCTGCAATGCTACACAAACATCTAGGAGCTGGAAGCAAACGAAAAATGTCAACGAAGAAAGGCAGAACTGATTCCAGATGTATATATTTGTTCAGGACACTTGGAGAGACTTCCCCTTTATGAAAGGTGGCATGGGACCTATTATAGATTCATAGAGTTTAAAGCCAAAAGGAACTGTTGTAATCACCTAATTCAGTAGTTTTCAACCTGGGAGCTGCAGACTATGTCTAATATTTCCAAAGGGCCCGCACCTCCATTTTAAAATTTTTAGGGCTCCGCAAATGTAAAAAGGTTGAAAGATGACTGACCTAGTTTGACCTCACGTAAGACAAAGGCCAAAGAGTTTCACCCAATAATTCCTGCAGTTGAGGGAATTATTCTTCCCTAATATGTAAGCAAATACCTCAGGTCCACAAGTTTACAGACTGGACAGTAATGGTTGAAAGAGAGCCATTTACAATCACTACATAGAAATGGGGTTTGTTTTGGGGGCTTTTTAAGTAGAGTATATCCTGGAAAGCTGCAACAAGTTGAGCGATTGGGTATTAAGTAAATTTGTATTTGGAGACTTTCTGAAAAAAATTATCTTCCTTGATAAACAGCAGCTTTAAAAAGGGACACATCATATAATTTCAATGGATATACTGAGAAACTATTTCATATTTAGATGACTGACATGGTAAATCTGAATAGATCTATTAGAAGCAGCTGCAGTCCAGCACACCAATGTGGATAATAAGTATACTGAATTAGAGTTCTGTTATTATATAAGAAAAAAAAACTACACTCACTGGTGTTTGAACCATAGGTGACTTTCTGAACTAAACAGTTTTAATTTTTAAAATTTCTCTCTCACACTATCTTCCTTCCTCCGCCCTATTCTCTCCCGTACCCCCCCCCCCGAAAGTAGCTAGAGACACAAAGAAATCCAGTTAAGAAAAAAACGGTTACTAACCTTCCATAACTGTTGTTCAAGATGTGTTGCTCATGTCCATTCCATGACCTGCCCTTCTACCCTTTGTCGATGGACTGCAGGGATGACCGAGAGGGGGAAGATTCCATTTGGAGGCCCAAGTGAAATGTCTCCACTTACCCAAGTAGGCTACCTTTGTGGAGGGTTTTCTGTAACCTAGCAAGATTTTCTGGACCTGCTCCAAGCAGGCTCGCTCCTCTAGGTTCAGCCATGCAGTAGCCACGCTGTCAGGTACAGGGAGGCGAGGTTCAGGTGGAGCAAGCAGCCTTGGCTCTGCGAGATTAAGTCTGGGCGTAGTGGGAGCTCTAAGCGGGGTTGTTACCGAGAAGCCAGGAGTGTGTCAAACCAATGCTGGCATGTCCACACCGGCGCTATCAAGATAACTTTTGCCTTGTCCTTCTTGATCTTTAGGAGGACGTTGTGAACCAAGGGTATCAGTGGAAAAGCGTACACAACAGCCCCTTCATCATGAGAATAGGAAAATATCAGACAGGGAACCCTTGCTGAGCCCATGCATGAAGCAGAACTTTTAGCATTTCCTGTTCTGTCTGGTGGCAAACAGGTCCACCTGGGGAGTCCTCCACTTCTGGAAGATGGCATTGAATACCTCTGGGTGAAGGGACCACTCATGGTGAGAAGACCTGCTTAGGTGATCCGCCAACGCATTGCGGTCTCCTGGGAGATGTGATACCTCAAAGTCCCACAGTCAGAGAGTCTCTTGACACAGGAACAAGCTCCCCCTTGCTTATTAATGTAAAGCATCGAAGCCGTGTTGTCTATCAAGGCCTGCATTAGCTTCCCTGAGAGATGGGGAAGGAACACCTCGCAGGCCAAGCATTTGGCCCCAAGTTCCCTGATGTTTATGTGCAGGGCGAGTTCTTCTTGGGACCAGAGGCCCTGTGTTCTGAGACCGCCAACTCCCCAGCGCAAGTCTGAAGTGTTGGAGACTAGAAACACTGACAGGTATTGGGCAGTGATTGGCAGCCCATTCAGCACCGACTCAGGGTCTATCCACCAAGTCAACAATTCCAAAACAGATGACGGGATCGTGAGAGTCAAGTCTAGGTGGTGCCTGCCCGGGACTAAACTGACACCAGCCACAGTTGCAGGGGTCTGAAATACAGCCGCGTGTACTGCGCCACTGTGCCATGTGGACTAGCGACTTGAGGAATACCCAAGCGGTCGTGAGCTGGTAGTCCTGACTCAGGCGATTAGCTCCAACATAGTTTGGAACCAGGATTCCAGCAGGTAGCCTCTGGCCTGAGTGGAGTCAAACACAGCCCCTATAAATTCTGTTCTCTGTATTAGAACTAGTGTTGATTTCTGCTCGTTTATTAGCAGACCCAACTCTCGACAGGTGGCCCTTACTACGTCAATGCAGTGCTGCACCTGAGCCTGCAAACAGCCCTTGAGTAGCTAATTGTCAAGGTATGGGTAGATTTGGATGCCCCGACATCTCAGGTAAGCTGCAACCACCACCATACACTTTGTAAAAATCCTTGGGGCTGCCGATAGTCTGAAGGGCAGCAAGGTGAACTGGTAGTGGTGTTGGCCCACCACAAATCAGTGCCCACGGAAGATGGAAATGTGGAAATACACATCCTTTAAGTCAAGGGTGGCATACTAGTCTCCTGGACCCAGGGAGGGAATGATGGAGACCGTGCAGAACTTCAACTTCCTGAGATATTTGTTGAGGCAACACAAGTCCAGGATGGGCCTGAAGCCCCCTTTGGCCTTTGGGATTATGAAATATCGAGAGTAAAACCCCTTCCCTGTCAAATCTTGAGGAACTTCCTCCATGGCTCCCTCACGCAGGGCGGGTTACACCTCCTGGGTGAGAAGTTGCTAATGAAAAGGGTCCCTGAAAAGGGATGGGTTTGTGCAGTGGAAGGGAGGGGTGCACAGAAATTGCTAGTGTGTACACAGTTGACACAGTACTGAGTGCCCAAAGGTTCAATGTTATGTGGGACCATGCAGTCTGGAAGGGAAACAAGCAGTCCAAAAACAAAAGGGGGGGGGGATGGATCCAGGTATGCAGTCCTCGGACACACCCTCAAAAGGCCTGCATAGACCCACCAGGGTATCTACCCAAGCTTGACTGAGAAGCTGAGGCAGAAGACAAGGACTACCAGTGTTTATAGCCCTTTCCCTTCTTTCTAAAGGGTTTGTGCCTGGGAGACCCTAAGAACCTGGGACGCAGTTGCAGCCAGAAATGTTTTCTGGAGGTCGTAGGCATGTACCGGCCCAGAGAATGTAGCCTTGCCCTTGAATCTTTCAGGCCATTCAGCTTGGCATCCCTCTGTTCAGAGAAAAGCGCATTGCCCTTGAAAGGAAGGTCCTGGACCAACCACTGCACCTTGTGGGAAAGGCCCGATGACTGCAGTAGCCACTGATCTGGCTGCCAAGTCAGCTGCATCCAAGGCTGCCTTGAGAGAGGCTCTGACCAGTCTTGCCTTCCTCCAGGATAGCAGCGAACTCCTGCTTAGACTCCTGTGGGAAGGAGTTTCTGAAATTGGTCATTGAGTCCCACAAATTAAAGTCATAGTTCCCCAGCAGGGCCTGTTGGTTTAATCTGATGAAGTTCAACAAGTACAGAGTCCTGCACTTAGCAAGGAAGAATCCCATGCACCGTTACAGGCTGGGGACTGATTGGCTAAGCAGCAATTCTGAAGAAAAGGACCTGAGGATTACAGTGGATGAGAAACTGGATATGAATCAGCAGTGTGCCCTTGTTGCCAAGAAGGCCAATGGCATATTGGGCTGTATTAGTAGGAGCATTGCCAGCAGATTGAGGGAAGTGATTATTCCCCTCTACTCGGCACTGGTGAGGCCACACCTGGAGTATTGTGTCCAGTTTTGGTCCCCCACTACAGAAGGGATATGGACAAATTGGAGAGAATCCAGCAGAGGGCAAAAAAACGATTAGGGGGCTGGGGCAAATGACTTACGAGGAGAGGCTGAGGGAACTTGGGGTTATTTAGTCTGCAGAAGAGAAGGGTGAGGGGGGATTTAAGCAGTGGGGGAGGTCTAGTTTGGATATTAGGAAACACTATTTCACTAGGCGGGTGGTGAAATACTGGAATGGGTTACCTAGGGAGATGGTGGAATCTCCAGCCTTAGAGGTTTTTAAGTCTTGGCTTGAAAAAGCCTTGGCTGGGATGATTTAGTTGGTGTTGGTCCTGCTTTGAGCAGGGGGTTGGACTAGATGACCTCCTGAGGTCTCTTCCAACCCTAACCTTCTATGATTCTATGACAGGGGTGGGCAAACTTTTTTGCCCGAGGGCCACATCGGGGTTGTGAAACTGTATGGAGGGTCGCGTAGGGAAGGCTGTGCCTCCCCAAAAAACCTGGCCTCCACCCCCTCCCACTTCCCACTCGCTGACTGCCCCCCTCCGAAGCCCCAACCCATCCAACCCCTCACCCCCCCATCTCTCCCGCCCCCAACAGGCCCCCGGGGACCCCGCCCCCTATCCAACCCCCCGCTCCCTGTCCCCGACTGCCCTGACCCCTATCAACACCCCCGCCCCCTGACAGGCCCTCCGGGACTCCCACACCTATCCAACCGCCCCCCAGCTCCCTTACTGCCTCCCCCACCCCAGAACCTCCGCCCCATCCAACCCCCACTCCCTGCCCCCTTACCATGCCGCTCAGAGCGGCAGGCGCTCGCAGCCCCGCTGCCCAGCCGGAGCCAGCCACACCGCCGGGAGCTCGACGGTCGGGCAGGATGGTCCCGTGGGCCGGACATGGCCCGCAGGACCATCCTGCCCAGCTGTTGAGCTCCCAGCAGCATGGCTGGCGTGGATGTGGCGTGGCAGGCATGGATGTGGCCTGCGAGCCATAGTTTGCCCACCTCTCTTCTATGATATGTGAAGCTGTAGGCTGCCTCCCAAAGAAATCCAGTCTCTTGGCCTCTTTATTTTTCAGTGTGGCACTGGGCTGCCCTGCCTGTCTCTTTTGTTTGCTGCCAACACCACCAGGGTTCCAGGAGGGGGATGGGAGCATAAGTACTCATATCCTATTGCAGGCACATAGTACTTCTTCTCCACCCTTTCAGATGGGTTTGCCAGGGAGTCTTTACTTGCCCCTACTTTAGAGGGGGCCGCAAAAGCCAAGATGTCAATTACGCTGTGGGTGGACTCTTTCAGTTCCTCCACTTCCAGCCCAAGGTTCATGGCGACCCACTTCAGGAGCTCTCTATGAGCCCTAAAATCATCCGGTGGGAGCGGGTTGGAAGGTCCCGCTACCACCTCATCCGGGCATGACGATGAGGCAGCTAGTGCTACGGGAAGGGCTGGTACCTCCTCCTCAGCCTGTCCACCTCGTCTCGGATCATTTCAACGACCTCGGTGCTGTAATCCGCATCCGGTTCCAGATGGGAAAGTACCACAGTGCGTCTCTCAGATGTCACCAAGTGGGGTAGGGGCCCCGGTACCTGGGGGAACCTCCACGGGTTCCAAGAGTGCCACTGCATTGGCCAATGCTCTGGTGGCCAAGCTGCGGCTGCAGCGCCGAAGTCTGATGCATATTCCAGTAACCGCTACCCCTTCTGTGGCACTACCAACTCAACTTCAGACTCCGACGATGACTCTTCATCCAGAGACCAACGCAGAGCTGTACCTGGTTCTGCCTCCAGGCGGTGCAGGGGAGCTGATGACTGGTGCTGGGCTGGGGGACTGTTGCATCAGGGCCATGCAACCCCTGGAAGGTGCTACTACCGCTGGTGCTGATGAGCTCTACGCGCCCCTCCGCCGCTGTGACTTTGGCAGGAGCAAGCACTTGGGGAGTGGGCAGTGCCAGGAGGGACAGCAAGTACTTCACAGTCTGGAAAGCCTCCAGAGTCGAGGGTGCCTGGAGACATGAGGGACCATAACCATTCCCAGGAGTCGGAGGTCACAAATTTGGCTCGGTGCCCTCAGAGGGTTGCTGGAGCTGATCACTGCTTTGGGGATGATGAGTGACCCAGCTCAGGTCTCATCACCTCTCCCCTTGTGTCCCTCTTTGGCACCGGCAAGCATCCTCTCTCTGCATGTTGTTTATTAGGCCTTTTCCTCGGCACCGGGGATGGCAAACGGTGCTGAGAAGAGCATGGTGCCGGTGGCACACTTCATACTGAAGATGAAGAGTTCGGCATTGATTTGGAGCAGGACATTCAGGCGAATGTGTCTGTCTTTTTGAATCCCCTGAGAGCCTAATACTTGTCTTTGACATGAGCTTCCCCAAGGCACTTCGGACAGGCTGAAAGTGGGTCGCTCACTTGCATAGAATTTGCCGCAGGTGGAGCATGGCTTGAAGCCTGGAGTCCCTGGGACGTCTCCCTTCAGAAATGGGACAATTAGCTATATTCTAACACTAAAATAACTATCAGTACAACTATATACAAAACCTGTGAAGACTAAACCAGTAAAGAAGGAAAGTCTTGCAAGAGCAAGAAGCCGTTTCAGCAACCGTCATGGATGGTAAGACGGAACAGAGAGGGTCAGGAACTGGTGGTACCCCTTATACCGGTGCATAGGTGCAGGGCTCCAGGGGGCACTAGGGCCAGCCCTATGAATTCCACTAAGGGGGAAAAAAACCTGGCAGCTGTGCATGTGGTGCGTGCACAACTAGCATAGAATCGACATAAGCAAGCACTCAAAGCAGAACTTTATTTTTTGTGTTCTGCACACTTAAAAAATTACATTTGAAAACTACTTTGGGGGCACTTCCAAAATTCAGATATGCTAGACCCAAGGATGACTCAGGGGACTGGTAATAGACTAGGGAGCCTATCATTAAAAACCACCATGAGAATTGGCACCAATTGAAATCCTTTGTTTACAGTCCCAACAGAGAAGCCCAGGCCTGCACAGGTGCAGAGACTCAAGAATTCCCTTAACCTTACACATGGTCCTTCCAGGTCAGAGCTGAAGCTCACTGGAAGGTCTGTGTGAAGAAACAAGCAGTGAACACAGAACAAAAATAAGGGAAAAAATTTAAAAAGGGTTGACTAAGCTGTTCCAATATTTCTTTTTTTAAATGGCAGTTTCCAGACTGGAGTACATTTTCTAATGGCAAAGTTTATTTAAATAAAAAAATAAACCTCTTGAAAACAGGATTTTAAAATGTGAAAGCACTGACAAACCTTTGACCAAATTGATGCCAGTAGGTGCTGCCATAATATAAAAGAGAAAACCAAGGAATAAATTAAAATGTACACACAAGAGAGTACTACAAAAAGATCCTGCAAAGACTCAACTGGATTTAGATCACAATTATGTAGGGAATTGTCAGCTAGCATTACAATTCACAGCTGTTCCAATCATCTACTTTTTATTCTTCTGGCGCCCCTTGCTGAATAAAATCTACATTGCCACAGAAGTGTGCTCTGACATATACATCAATTGCAATCTTGACTTCTGCCATGAACTTAGAGCATTTACATGCAGACCAGTTCTATCTGCTGAGACCTCCCTAATTATATTATTTTATACAACTATAGATTTACACCTATATCATTCTTGACTAAATACATACAATAAGCTGTCCACGATCACTTCCCCTTTTCCATGAGAATACAGTAAGCCAGCTATTTCTAGCCTTTTGTTTCAAGACAATTTAAAAAAGGGAAAATATATTTTTCTAGGTCTCTATTGGTATATAAGATGTATTGTAATACGTTTCTGTAATTAATAACTGTACACATTAGACTTATGTAAGAGTTGCATTCTCAGTCTAATCTTTCCTGTCATTTCATTTCATTCCCCCATGTTTAACCTTGAAACCCAATTGATAATACTTTCTACATCACTGCCTGCAGATATTCACACTGGAGCAGGAGGAGCTGAAGTTTCACTGCCTGACAGGGTTTGCTCTTTGATCAGCTCAGGTGGTGCAGAGCCAGCTGGGCTGCAGTTATTCTGTTGCCCAGGGAACAACAACTGAAGTGTATACTTCCTAAATCTGCACAGGAGGCACTTCTGCACCATTGCCACAGCAGCTCTTGCTGTGCAAAGCTGAAGTGGTGTAGCTGCTATAGCTAGAGCCCAGCTGGTGCCCATTAATGCTCTCGGTATGACAGGAACAAACAGCTAGTTTTCAGAAACCTCATTCTTTGCATTGACAAACAGATTTATGACTCTCCTTTATTAATGAATACAAACATCCTTTCCGCCCTTGAATAAAATGGAGAAATTCAAAAGAAATCATTATTTCAATGATGCTTTATTCTAAATACTTTTGTAGTCTTTAGTTTGCTCATAAGAAAATGAACTACATTGCCTCTATAAAGTAATGTCTTATTACAGTCGCAAGATGTAAAATACTTCCTTATTCTGTCTTAATACTCAATTAACAATTTTAAAAAGGGGTTTTGCCTTTTCAAAACACAAGAATGCAAGTTTTCACTCCTGTGCATGTAGCTATTTCATGTATTTAAAAAAATCCCAGTATCAGTTTGATGAAATGTAACCACTGCAAATACTTCAGATGCTTACGTCTTTTCAGACACTAAGACCAAATGTTTGCTTTTGAAGATACACTTCCACTCTGCTCCTGTGTAGGCAGTACAGTAGCTTATTGTAAATCCTGATGGAAGCATGTGTATAAGCACATCTGACAGCAGGCATGGTTCGGAGATAAACACAGTTGCCTGATATAGTACAATCCAACCCAGACATGTCCATACACAGGTCATTCTCCATGATTAGCAGCTGGATCACTGCTTCAACGTGTAGCAGGAACTATATAAATTGCAGAGTTCTCATTATTTACAGGCAGATCACAGGTAACCACTACTCATAATAAATTCACAATTACATCACATCAATCCAAAGGTTACGTTTTAGGTCTCTGGACAATCCACTTCCATATTTGTACTCTGAATACTGACATATGATTAAATTAAAAATAAAAACCACACACATTGGACAGCAAACCTGAGATCATGTTCGAAACAGAATGTGGCCAAAAGGACATTTGGATGCGACACAAAGGAGAGACAGATTTAATAGTCACATTACAGAGAACTGAGTGACAGAACCAGCACAGAGCAGGCAGCTAGCTGGTTGAATATCAGAAAGGGCACACATCAGAAAGGGCACTTCCTGCATACTGGTGTACTTTACACTCCAGATCAACAGTTTTTTCAGTGACAGCATATGAGTACTTTCTGAGTCTATGGGCTGAACATGCCCCTTTTCATTGTGATGTGCCTTACTTTGGAGATCTAAAGGTACATCTATGGGGGACATTTTATGGTTTGCTTTTTTGGGACTCAGTAATATACTGCATTTACTTTCAATGCAACTTTCAAAGCCAGATTCTGAAGGTAGGAAACTGGACAACAGATACAAAGCTGTACCTGGATGGAAAAGAAATTAAACAGAAGACTCTGGGGAGTGTGATGACATTTGAAGGTGGCTGCAATACAGATATTCATACAAGATTAGGAAAAGCAAACACCACTTTCAGAAAGATGAACTATGTCTGGTCAAACAGAGGTCTTTGCACCAAATGGAAAGTCAGATTATACTATGTAACTGTACTGAGCACACTACGGTACAGAGCAGAGACTTAGCTGATGATGGTGGCTAACAAAAAAAGATCGGAAGCTGTCTATCACAGATGGCTGAGGAAGATACTACACAGTTCATAGAAAGACAAAACAACAAATGCAAAAATAAGGGAGCTGACAGAGCAGGACATGTGAGGAAATATCAAAGAAAGAAGGCTCAGACGGCTGGGACACGTACACCATATGGAAGATGGGAGACATGCTAATCAAGCATTGAATTGGGTACCCAAGGGATGAAAAAGAAAGCAAGGAAGGCGAAGTATGAACTGGCAGAAGACAGTGACAAAGAATATAGAATGCTCTGACATCATCTGGGAAGAAGTTCCACAACTAGTGAGCAACTAGTCAATGGAAGAACTGGACTGCCCAATGTGTCAGCAGCACAGGAAGAACTAAGGTCTCAGGTAAGGAAATATTTTATTACAGCTAATGTTTAAAATTAAATTTACACAAGTTAAGAGGGAAAGTACTGTACATCTGGGGTCAGGCTCAAGTTATAAGGGATTACAAGTATTGGTTACAAGGTTCACAGGACACATACATGGGTTATTGCATAGAATCATAGGACTGGAAGGGACCTAGAGAGGTCAGCTAATCCAGTCCCCTGCACTCATGGCAGGACTAAGTATTATCTAGACCACCCCCGACAGGTGTTTGTCTAACCTGCTCTTAAAAATCTCCAGTGATGGAGATTCCACAGCCTCCCTAGGCATTTTATTTCAGTGCTTAACCACCCTGACAGTTAGGAAGTTTTTCCTAATGTCCAACCTAAACTTCAATGAAAAGGATGGCAACATCTCCAGGTATTTTAGCATAACGGGGCAGAACAGAAGGACTAACTCTGTCTACACTGTTCTTTGAAAGTTTTCCTACCATTGTTATACCAGTGCAGCTCCTACAGTGGTTGGAATAGTGGGAGCCTACCATAGGCCAGGTTGCAGGTGGCCACTGGCATTTTTAAACATTGTGTTGTCCAGCCCTGTACCACAAAGATCTACATGACATGGTGGTATAAACCCCATGGCCAGCTGAGCCTGACCTATTCTTGGGCTCCCACCAGTGGAGCTGAGCCAGCATTAACAATATTGAGACATTATTTCAGAAAAAAGGCTGGTATAGACAAAGCAGGAAAGTGTAGTGGGGGATTGGCTTCATCACCAATGAAAATCACCGCAAGCATCAGTTACATGAGACTGGATTAAGACAATACATTAAGATCCTTGGTTCTTTTCCTATAAAGGTTCTGAAGCACACTTGCCTATCCATTAAGTTCAATGGGAATTGAGGATGGCTCAGCACATCATGGGATCAGACCCCGACTGGTCCCTTTTCCACTAAATTACCATATTTATTTAGAATAAATAATTTGTGGAGGTCAAACATTACTGCACATTAATTCAAAGACTGGTATAACAATTTCACTTGATAGATTATAGAAATCTACCTCAAATAAACAAATCTCACTATACTCCAATAAGAGCATTTTGTTATGTAGATGCTGCCAAGGAAGTGCTGCTGGACCACCAAAATGATCATATACATTCCTCAACATAAATGAATTCAAACTCACAGTTATAACTAATTACGTACTTTCTAAAGTGTCCTATGCCTTTTAACCCTGTATTGGAAATTTTTGCAATCCCACTTTCTGCGTCTAGGCCTCCCTGTCAGAGGAAATTGTGTTATTACCTTTGTAAACACACAATACTTTGTTTCATCAGTGAAATGTGCTGCTCGCTTGGGATATGAGCCATTATTTTGCTCTGTGCTCTACATTATCTGGATACATTTGCTAACTTTCAGAGTCAATTGAAACATGCTCACACATCAAGCATAGAATGCAATTTACGGAAGAAAATATTAATGATAAACAACTGGTTGCTACATATAGATTCACTTTATTTATTGTCCACATAAACTTGAAAATAAAAATGCCCTGGAAAGAAAGCTATGTTACTGCAACAAGAAATTATAAAAATTACTAAAAGATAATGGTTTTCAATTGAATCCCATATAACTGATATGTTATAATATCAACAGCCAATGGTCAAAAAGCCAACACCTCCTGCTCCCGCAAAAAACTGACAAGATCAAGCAGCTATATCAGCAGCATCCAGAGAGGCCTGCAGGGATGTTCTGACAGGCTGCTGACCCTCTGTGATGACAGCCTAGAATTGTTCTCTCTGCTCTGGTGGAAGGTGCTCAATGAAGGAATTAAACTTGGAATAATTGGTATGGTTATATTCGCCATGAGGAGCTGGTAATTGACTATTCTAAATTGTAGAGTAGCCAATGAATATGTCTTACGACCCAATAAAGTCACTTTTGATCTTTAACATACAGCATCGATTTTGTGTGGTGCTGCCTTCCATGTCTGTTAACAGCATCAACCACATGGGAGTTGGGATAGGGATGAGAAAATAAAAATTCTGAATCCTTAGAGGGACAGAATACTTTTTATCATCCCTTTTACAAATGGGTGGTATTGTATCCAATTTCTTTTGAAGTGTCTAGCAGAGACTCATTAACAGGTAGCACAATGTGCGCAGATGATGTTGTGTGAAAAATGTCAAGCAATAAATGCTGTGACTCTCTAACATCCTTGAGTGGTATCTGTACAGAGTCTGCTATCCTTTTAATGAGGTCATGGAACTGCTTTAAGTCATCAGCCAGGGATGGTGGAGGAGGCACAATGGCTTAATCTGGGGATGAGGAAGAAAAGTTGTTTGTTGGGTTGACCTCTTCATCCATCCTTGCTTCCTGCTCTTCAAAAGGACTCTTCCTGTGGATAAGGCATTCTAGAGTGTGAGGATGGTGAGGGACTGTTTGCCCTTATCATGGCGAATAGTACTAGATGCCTTGGAGAATTATTGTTGGTAAGCTGCCCAGGGACCATAGTATGGTCAATGAAGGGACCCAAATGGCATGGGTGGGGGCACCCGGGGGTGTCCATAGCATTAGGATGAAGTCTGAAGGTATCTTTCCTGGGGATGTTCTGACTCTCTGGAAGTGTCTGGGAAAAGGGGAGAAATGTGTACTGATATTTGAAAGATTGAAAAGAAGTTCCCATCATCATCATCACTTGGAAGAGGCAGGGCACCTGTAGAAATAGGCGGTGACTCCAACAGCACCAGACAAATACCTAGAGACAGAGGTCCTCAGTACTGAGAATGGATCAGTGCCAAACAAAGGGGATTTAGATGTGTCTGTTACCACCAAGTCCTGAGAGAATCTAACTCTTGCAGTACCAATACAGTCATTTGGTCAGAAGTAATTGTGGCAGAAGGAGCCAACAGTACCATAGGTCTTACATATTCTGAGGACTGACCACTAGGTGTATGGTTTTCTATGGTACCGAAGTGTTAGGTACGGAGGGCCTGGCAGATTCTATCGGCACTGATTTAGAGAAGATGGTCTTTTTCTTCTTGCTGCTCTGATCTCCTGATAGTACCGGAGATCTTCCAGAGCCTGAATTCCTAGAGTCTTCAGGTTTGTTACTGCTCACAGTATCTGAGGAACCTGCAGCCTCGTGGGTATCAAGCCAGAGACTTAGTGGGTGCCAAAGCAGTTTTCTCAACTACGGACTGTGATCTCTGAGGTAGGTTCCATATCAGAGGAGCTTTAAAACCATTCCATGGAGTCCTTTTCAGATGATCCTTGACTATTCCACTTGGGGGCTGTAGGAGAATGCTGCACCAATGAGGTAGAGGCGGTTGATTTGCTGGGACACCGGTGTATGGGGAGGGGAGGACCTGGCCAGGTATAAACTCACCATAATGAGGAGACATAATTTAATCTCACAGTCCTTTCCGACCCTCAACTTTAGGGCCAGGCAGAGATGACACTTTTGAGGAGCATGGGACTCCCGAAGGCAACAGACGCACCAGGAAAGCCCATCTCTTACTAGCATGAAAGACAATGTTTAAACCTGGTAGATCCTGGAATGCCTATCCAGGATCTGAGTTCCCCATAGGGAAAAACAAAGTGAAAGGACAGCCATGCAAACACCTGCCCTCATTTTTAGATGACATTGTAAATAAGAAGCAGGCAACATTATCTCCCATAAGTGTCAACAAACTTGCTCATCTTAGTGATTCGCTGAACCAAAAGTAGCACTGAGTGGATTTGTAGGTCTAAAGTTTTACATTGTTTTGTTTCTGACTGCAGTTATGTAACCAAAAAAAAAAAAATCTACATTTGTAAGTTGCACTTTCATGATAAAGAGATTGCACTACAGTACTTGTATGAGGTGAACTGAAAAATACTATTTTCATTATCATTTTTACAGTGAAAATATTTGTAATCAAAAAATAAAAATATAAAGTGAGCACAATACACTTTGTATTCTCTGTTGTAAATTGAAATCAAATATTGGAAAATGTAGGAAAACATCTAAAATATTTAATAAATTTCAATTGGTATTCTATTGTTTAACAGTGCGATTAAAACTGCGATTAAGAGCAATTAATTTTTTTAATCATGATTACTTTTCTTAGTTCATCGCGAGTTCAGCATGCAATTAATCGACAGCCCTAATCCTGATTTTTAGGGTTTTTTTGTTTTTTTAAATCTTAAACCATTCTCCAGCAGCCAGACTATTCCTCGGCCCAGTTGCCTCACCCAATATCCTCCTCTGTGCTGATCTAACGTACCCTTCCAATATTCTGAACAAACATAAGAACAGTGTAAAATGAATTGAATTTAGTATTAGAATAAACAGGGCTACTGTACTCATTTGCATTAATCACTGGACTAGGACTAGCTGGACAAGGACACGAGGATCCGGGAGAAGAGGAGGAAAAAAGGGAGGCTAGAATCAGCTAGCAGAGACTGGGACTGAGATGAGAAGCTTAAGGAGTAGAGACTGTTACTGTCTAGGAAAGGAGCCAGTGCTGATGAGAATATAGGACTCAGACAGGGACAGGTTGGAAGGGATGAGACAGAAGGTTCTGTAATCACTGGAACACATTCCCATCCCAAGTGTGGATGGGTACCAGGATATCCGAGACTCATCATTCCTCTGTTGTTAATAAACAGCTGTAAAACCCATGGGCAAAGTGTGTGTCTCATCCCACTCTAGTGCTGGTCCACACAGTCAGATCTGTTATGTATTTTTGATTCTTAAAGTATGCCTTATGGATAACCAGTCTTGTTGTATCTAGACCTGCTCTTTGAATCCCATGTGGTTCCAAGCCAGCTGGGTCTGGGCAGACACTACATACTGTCTCTAGCTCTAGGCTTCTAAGGATACATTTACACAGCAGCTGGGAGGGTATTTCCCAGGACGGGTAGACAGACACGTGCTAGCTCTGCTTGAGCCAGTGCACTAAAAATAGCAATTTAGGCACAGTGGCATGGGCAATGGCTTGGGCTAGCCACCAAGAATGTACCTAGGGGGTCACCAAAGCTCACCAAAGCTTCCAAATTCTTCAGTGGAGCCCTATCGTAAGCCAAACACTCAGTCCTGGAGGTAACAAAGGCAAGGTTAAGTGTCCGTGTGTCATGTGAATAGACTTCTCTTGCCCTCTTCCATCTGTTTCCTGGCAAGGTTTAGCTGGTGAGAGCACTAGTCTGGAGCAAACCCTGCCCTTACATAAAGTTTCAGTCCCCACTCTCAGGTGATTCACTGACCAGCTCCAAAACCCAGTCAGGTGGCTAAAGTCCCAGCCTCCTAGCATCAAAATGGGAGAAGCCATTTTCTTTAGCTTGGTCACTCTCTTTAATAAATCCCCCTTTTCTATAAGGGAGAGCTGTTCGAAACTGATGGCCCCTTAATGGCTCTCATTCAGGATCAGACACGTAGGTACCAGGCCCTCATAGTACAAGAGTGATGTTACAATCCAACATTACAGTATACAGCAAAGGAATTAATTACAGCTGACATTACAGTATACAGCAAAGGAATTAACCAAAGTCCCACTCCAACCGGAGGCTGAAAAACATCATGTTTTTCACAAAATCAGAATGGAGACACAGACATAACCCCAAAAGCGCAACGACTTTCTACTGCTACTGTACTCTATTAGCTCAAGTGGCAGAGATCTGTGCAGGAGATCTAGAGGTTCTAGCCCTGGTGGTGAATCATGTGGATATCAATATAATGCCACTTGATGGAATTTCTTTCAGCTTGCCTTTTTTTTTAAAAAAAAAAAAAAAGAGCAAGTTACACACAAAAATATCTAAGTGAAAACAACCCTAAGGTTGCAAAGTCAGGCAATCAAAAATTAGGAAATGCTAGAACTGAGGTTACCTATACAACCTTTCTGTTCCTTTAACAGAGTGTGAGTTACAGAGTATAGGGTAACGAGGAATCCTTGGGGCACCTTGCATGGTGACAGTTTTCAGAGTGGTAGCCGTGTTAGTCTATATAGTGTTAGTCTGTATTATGGGAGCAGTGTTAGAATCGTATAGCTGAAATAGTCATTTTTTCTAGTTTACCAAAAGATTCCTATGCAACTTAACGCATCGTTTAATATACATCCCAGCTTCTTTCTGATACTTGATATAAATAAAATGACAATTAGTAAGCCACAGACACAAAATCACTGAATATGTACAAAGTTCAAGAATGCTTACATGATAGTGCCAGACAACTATACTTTCACCATACTGAGAACTTTGGAAAGAACTATGAATTATAAAGTATTTTTAAGATTACATTTCAGATATTTTTATCCTTATTACTCTGATCTCATATATTGTTAATTATATGAAAATCAAAGCAATATAAAAAAAATCCCAAAGAGCTAGGGTTTCTCAAACAGACTAGTCATCCCTGCTGATCAGCATGTGCAATGGAAGTCCATCTAATACACATGCATATCACAGAAAATTATTTTAGCTGAAAAAAAGAGATGTGATATGGGCTTGTTATAAGCATGTGCAGTTATGTTTGTCCTTATGTGCTCCTCTCTGTCCTCCGTCTCCCGCCCTGGGGTAGGATGGTGCCTAGATATTTGTACTTCACGCCTTAAGTCAAGAGCAAACAAGGGCCACATCCACTTCAGAGAAAAAAAATTAAAAAATGTTTTGCAAGGAGTTATATTTTGTAGGTAGTTAAACTGAATTTTGTAGGTAGTTAAACTGGCAATAGTTAGCTTTGTCTTTAGTCTGTAATCATCATGTAAGCATGACTGTGGGCCACATATCACTCGAAAACCTGGATTTGTGCTGGAAATGGCCCACCTGATGATCACTTTAGATAAGCTATTACCAGCTGGACAGTGGGGTGGGAGGAGGTATTTTTTCATATTCTCTGTGTATATATAAAGTCTGCTACAGTTTCCACGGCATGCATCCGACGAAGTGAGCTGTAGCTCATGAAAGCTCATGCTCAAATAAATTGGTTAGTCTCTAAGGTGCCACAAGTACTCCTTTTCTTTTTGCGAATACAGACTAACACGGCTGTTACTCTGAAACTTTGAACACACTGAATTTAAAATAGAAGTGATTAACATACTCCATTGATTTTTTTCTTAATTCAATCTATACTATAACTCACTGATTAAGCTAAGATCTGATTAAGTTGCGATAATGTTTATGCACCAGTCAACCCTAGAATTTTAAAGTTGCTTTCATAAATTAAGCTGCAGATGATGTTTTGTTTTAAAGAAAAAAATGCTGTCTGATTATTGTGGTTGGGAAGTGATTTGTATTAAAACTTTCTAAACATTTATACAGGGTTCATTTTACAAAAGTAATACTAAAATCCCAAATTAAAAGTTGATTTTGTTGATTTTACGCAATTGCTTAACATAAAAACAAATATTTAAGACTTTTTTTAAAAAAAATAGCTACCACTGTTTCTTATAGTCAATGTTAAACAACTTTCTTAAATTTCTTCACTGAATGATCAAGTTTTATCAGCTCAAAGTGAATAAATTAGGGCAGAAAAAGGTGAAGATAAATACATGCAAATTATTGAGTTCCAAAACTGTTGGTTCCAAAGTAGTAAGTGGAGGATTGTGGTAACCAGTGATTCTGTTGGAAACGTCTGCGCTGTTTATTTTGCAGTGTGTACTTACTGTATTGAATTATTTTGGAGGAGTACTAACCTATGAAAGAAACAAACATATGCTAAATGTAAATTAGATATTTATGGTACCTTGTAGTTCTTTTGTGAATGCTCAAAAAACAAAGTTTTCATCTTATTTAACCTTCTTAATCCAGTTTGTTCTGCATGTTTAATTACAGTAATCCGGGTCACACATCCAAAGCTTGACATTTAAATCATGCTATCTTCCTCTTGTTTCTTAAAAAAAAAAAATTAAATGAATTTTGTAACCTGCCACAATTTATCATTTTTCAGATTGCACCAGATATCTACATGAGTTAAATCAATAGCTCCTACAACTGACAAAACTTCATCACCTTACTGAACTCATGCATGGCTCACAACAGTATTTATCAAAATGAAAACTTATAGTTGCTGCAGCAGTTTCTCTTAAAATAGTAGCACCTATACTCTATGTTAATGGTGTGCTAATATAGCTAGTTTATACTTCAGGGTTTTATTTTAGTCATTTGGCCACACTTTTCAGCCCTGGGCTGACAAGTGGCATATGTTGAGATGCTGTCACACAAGTGAATTCCCACATCAGACTCCCCCTCTCCCCAACAAGGATTTAGCTCAGGGAAGCTGAAGAGGGTACATCTTGGTGGTTGTGAGAGGGCTTCAGAGGCTGATGTGAAATTGGGAGAAAAAGTCTTTAAAAGATTGCTTGAGAGAAAAGACAGAATCCAACTGTAATTTCAGTTTCACTGGTATAAATTAGGAACAATCCCACTGAAATCAATGGAGTTAATCATGCCAGTATGAAATCAGTGGAAGTGAAAAAAGAATCAAGCCTCTTCAACTTCTTGAAATTTTTTTTTGAGTCCCCTTATCACCACACTATTCCCCAAATCTTCACATCAAGAAATCCATCCCAATGCCCAATATCAATTTAGTAACTAGTATGACAGCACAAAGCATTCAGGAACACAGAACAACAAAGTTTGAGAGGTTTCTTTAATCTTTTCTCAGGGAGCAAATGCTTCTAAGAGTAACCACTTTGAAATGTGTTGTATGACAAATGTATATAACCCAAACAAAGATGAGTGGTATGCAACACTACCTAGGCTTTGATACCTGTAACCCAGCCCAAATGTCGGATTCACTATTCAGTTTTAATTATCTACACTGCTTATCTGTAAGGAATCAAAGCAATATAACTTTCAAGAATGTGATATATATAAATAATCAAAAGCTGAAATTTGCACTCCACTATCCTTTATATATAGTACCTAGCAAAGGCATAAATTAGTAGAATCTCTGATATAATTATCAGAAGAATGCCAAAGAAAAGTCCACTGGCCCACCTAGCAAATTTATTGTGGCCTTTCCTACACAGATTTAAAATGAAATAAGAAACTCATATTAGGGCTGAATGAATCTTTCAAGTCGGAGGCGTGGGGAAAGGCTTCCAGGACACCAAGATATGTACAGATTGTTAAACTGGAACCAGAGAATAGCCTTCAATGCTTGGGTTCAGAATAGCTTCTCCAGTACATATAGTGCAAATATTGTAAATCTTAATGCTCCACAATACCTGGCATTCAGGTAATTCATCAAAATCATTTTTAAAGTGAAAAGAAAAAACGTATTTAATTCCACTGGGACCCTACACACTTAGTTCTGTGAACCACAGTAGGAACAGGACAGAAGAATGTTAATTTCCTTCTACCCTGTGAATCCCTCTGCTCTGTCGTTTAAATTTTTCTTAATGGTATAGTGATTTCAGATATTCTTGATTAGAAAAGCAGAGGGAAATGTGCTAGCCCAAATTGTGTTTCCTAGTCTGCCATCAGGATTGCTATGCCACACACGGGATGGGGTAGGACTGTAATTAAGGGCTATACTACCAGCTTACATCAGTTGCAAGCGGCCGTACAACCACCAAATTGGGCTCAACTGTGAGTGATTAGAATATTTTTTAATAGGGCTCCTGAGTCGTAAAGTGAGGATTTTATCCCAGGAATGTAAAAGCTCTCAGAAGACACACTAATGCAGACAATAATTGCTGTTCAAATTTTTATCAGGTTCTATGTAGTTCTGGTATATCAGAACTTTTTGACTAACAGAAGAACCCAAACTTCTCCTGGTCCATCTGCCTGTCAACTGTTTTTATAACTAATGAAATTTTGGGAAATATTTTTTTAAATTAAAAATAAAGATGTCTTGTTGAATCCAGCAATAAGAAAGAGAATTCACATAATGACTCAGAAAATTTGTGAAGTCAGGAAAAAGAAAGGCACTCCGGGAAAGACAGAGACACATAGATTCAGGGTTTGATTTCATTTTTGTGTAGGGAAAGAAGTGAGAAAGGAAGATTCGTTCAATCTGTATCAAACAACTATGAAACCGGTTGGCTAGGAAACTTCATTGCATCCTAGTACACGATAATTTGGCCTCTCTTACACACACACACACACACACACACACACACTCCTTTGTCACCTCCTGTTTGGACTACAGCAATACGATAACCTAACCACGAAGCCCTCATGAAACTCCAACTTATACACAATGTCTCCTCAGGCAACTTTGAGCAGATCGGACTTGTCCCCCTCTCTTGACAGTGGCTTCCCACAGAATATCAAGTCAAATTCAAAGTCTCATCCTTATCTTCAAAATGCTCAATAGTTTGGATCCGCTTTATCTAAAAGACAGACTAAAGATCTGAGAAGATGATTGTGGAAGACTAGTTTGTTCCTTCTGGTAGAATGGAACTTGCTGCCATAATGATAAAGCTTATCTGTGCTGGAAACAGAATTTTCTCAGGGGTCAGCCTGAGATGGTGATTCAAACTCCCAATGAATTACGGACCTTGACAAACATCTTGCTCTCTCAGTGCAAAGTACATTTCTTTGATTTTGCCTTATTTAATAATAAACAAAGCAGCATGTACATTAACAGAACAAACAAAACACAGCACGGCACACACAATTCTCCACCTGGGAAGAGGGTGAGAGAGACCGACAAAATCACAGATAACAGATGCGCTTTAATGGACTATGGGAATGAACTAAGATATTGTGGTGGTAGGAGTAGTATAAGAACCTACATAGAATAAAATAATGAATAGCTATAACTATCATAGCACCACAGGGAAGAACAACAAAGCAACAGTGATCCGATCCTGGTCAGACTGACTTAACTGCTCCTCTTGAGCCATGGGAACGAGCTCTCTTGCAGCAACCTTCCAGTGATGCTGAGAAAGGGATCAGGGAAAAAGAGATTTGTATCTCTTTTTCCCTTCCCTCCCTGAACAGCCCTAGCAGAAGTACTGTATGATTACACCTGTGCTTCTGCTGCATGGAATGTTTTTACTGTGGCAAAGGACAGCAAAAAATATTAGATTAATTTCACCCTGTTGTCTGCAGCACTTGAGAAGCACTGTGTGCGCATTAACAGCAGCATTATTTCAATCCTTTCTTCATGCAGGATTTGCACTGCAGGAGATTTTTTAAAATGCAAACGTGTTAGTGGAGGGAAAGGATGGAATGCACCAGATACTTATGATCTCACATCAAATTCAAACCCTTGAAATGAAGGAATGGATTTTTTTTAAAAAAATAAAAAGAGACTGCTAATTATTTTTGACTGAACAAAGTCTGACATGTTGTGGACTTATAAAAACATTATTTATCATAAATACCAGCACAGTGGCAAGTGTCTTGTTTGCGGAAGCAAACAAACAAAAAACAATCCAGAAGATATAGATGGATATCGGCCTGCTTTACACAAACATGTTTTTGCCCTCTGGTGGCTTCATATGTCATTACATCATTATTATATTGTTCAATGGTTAAAAGTCACATGTATTAGAACAGAGCTGTCAATTAATCGCAGTTAACTCAAGTGATTAACTCAAAACAAATTAACTTGATTTAAAATTATTTGCGATGAATCAGTTTTAATTGCACTGTTAAACAATAACAGAATACCAATTTAAATTATGTTTTTAAAAAGTGTGGTCTTCCCTGCTTTTGCTGGGGGATGCCTTGGTGGTCACAGAGCATGTGCATTGTGAGCTCCAACAATAATTGATGGGAAAGAGTGTTAAATCTTGAACAAATAAACTTTTTCCAGAGTTCTATTAGTCACTGGAATTAAACAGGTTTTAAGGAAAACTAAAGAATCTTGTAAGTCTATATGGTGCCACAGGACTCTACTGCTTTTACAGATCCAGACCAACATGGCTACCCCTCTGATACTTAAAGAATCTTAAAAACAGTTTGACTAAATGACGCTTTCTTGGTCAGTACTTAGCATTCAACCTCTTAATTCTTGTGGTCAATTTCACAAGATATCCAGTCTTCATGGTAGACAAGACCAGAATGTGTAATTTAAGAAAAGTTAGCAGGAAACAAAATTTTTGAAGAAGGAGAGGAGAAAAAAAACCCACACTCTTTTGGCCTTTTTTATAAACCAAAAAATACCACATGCTCAATTGTTTTTCCTTTGCAGGCTGATATTCAACATATATGCATTTATTAAGATGTAATATAAAAACTATCTGGACAGAATTTGTTCATCAAGATTTCATTTAATAATTTTTTGCCTCCCATTTCCCCACCCTTTTTCTTAAAGAAGCCTCATTCTATAAGGAACAAGCACATGTCAGCATAGGTACACTGATTTATATCATTGTGCTTTGTAAAGTGAATGCTTGTAATTTAACAGGTCTGCCAGAAACCTTGCAAAATTAATAGTCTGTGATAAGCATATATTTCCATACCTGTGGATGCATATACTCTTAAGTGCATATTAAAGATGATCCCATGGCTTATTTATTTCAAAATGTTCATAATTTCAAAATTGCTGACCTGATTTTCTATGGAATTTTCAGATCTCAATGAAAAAATAAACCTAGTTTGAAGGAACTCTTTTCAGTAGCTTTAAATTTACTAACAAGCTGTCCTTTCCCCTACAAGCACTGTTCTAAGCCCTCTGTTGTGATGACTTCATTGTTCTGGTAGCAAAACCAAAACCAAAACAAAAATTAGGCTCTACACTGGGGAAAGTAAGTACAGAGCAACGAAACATTTAAAGGGATAGGACACCACACATGCCCTCTCTGCCTTGTCCCAAATACAGATGACTCCTGTTTCTATGATAAATTTGCATGAAAAAGCTTATTACTAAATTAGACCTTGCTTGTGCTAACTCAAATTGACTATGATCCCATGACTCCTAAGCTTGCACCAGAATATTTATTGACCGATCCACTCACAAAGCATCTGCTTACAGGCCACACACAGTCTCTTCCCCAGACATTTTGGAATTGGGGCAAAAAGCTTCCACCCCCTGCTGAAGCCAAAAAGATAAAGAGTAGCTTTTCTGGAAGAAGCATATGGATAAAAGGCGAGCCAGTATGTAAAAGTAAGGTAATCCAGTGCTGTAGAGCATAATATATTGTTGGCTCTCAATTAAGTCATCTAAAAACTTGTACCTTGGGGTGTACAGGCAATTGGAACTTTGTTATACAACTCCTTGGAAAATTCCGTGACCCAATAGTTCACCACAGGCCTTTGGCAAACAACTTGGTTAAAGATTAACCTGTCCAAAAGCCAGACAGCAAATAAAAATATATTTAGATCATGTCACTCTGCCCACTGAGTGAGTGAATGTGTTCAAAACCACCATGAAGTTCAACTAATTAAAAAAGAGGGACTGGACACTAAATGTTTTAACTTCATGAAGGATTCATGTGGGAATTTTAATGAGACAATCAGTGGATATAAACCTTTTCTCCCCCAGCGGACACCTACAAAAAGTCTGATAAACTCTATATTCATTTTACTGCACCTGTTTCTTATGAAAATTATCTCAAATGGCTTCTGCCATGCCTGCTATCATTTTAAAACCTCCTATTTTATTAAAAGCTTATTTGAACCTATTGAACTCAAGGGCACTAGACCAATTGAACCTGTATGTGGCAAATCACTAGAGAATTTTCGTTACAACTGAGGTCTGGTCTGGTCTACACTACAAACTTGGGCTGATATAAGTCACCTTCCGTCAACATATTTGTGCAAGTGTCTACACTCAAATCTGTCCATCACTGATGTGAGCAACCCATTATGGAGATGGAGTAAAACCATTTCCCTGAACAACGATGAGGTCGACGCAGTGCGAGAGCAGATAACTACATAGAATCATAGGACTGGAAGGGACCTTGAGAGGTCATCTAGTCCTGTCCCTTGCGTTCATGGCTGACTAAGTATTGTCTAACTTGCCCGGTGTTGACCCTAATAGTCGTCCAGCAGCTGTCGCACAATTCCCCATTCTCTGCAACAGTGGCTGCTCTGGTAGCAATTCTGAATTCCACTGCCTCAGGGTCACAGAGACCCAAAGCCATCACCCCTTTTTAAAACACCTGTGTATTTTTGAAAGACCTTTTCTTGATTGCCCACATTGGCGGGCACACCTAGCAGCTCTCCCTTCTCCTGTGAAACTGCCGAAACGAACATGCCAGCTCCTGCCTGGATCTCCTGGGCCTGTGGGGAGAAGAACCTGCACAAGCACAGCTACAGAGCAGTGGTAGAAACGTAGACATCTATGAAAAGATTGCGAAGGGGACACGAGCAAAGGAGTATGAAAGGGTTTAGCATCAGTGTCAAGTGAAAGCGAAGGAACTGTGCTAGACATACCACAAGGCCAGGAGGCCAATCAATCAATCTGGTGCTGAGCCACAGACCTACCACTTTTTACAATGAACTGCATGCCACACATGACTGAGACCTGGTCAGTATCCCGCAGACCACCATGCATACATTGGAGGAGATGGATACCCCTGTCATTAACAGTGAGAAAGGAGGAAGAGGAGGAGGAGGGTAGACACATGGCGGATTGGTGGGGGTTACTCAGCCATGCCACGAGCCAGGACCTGTTCCAGACTCCACCACAGTCTAGTCATTTCCACCACCTGAGCACAGATGAAAGTGAAGAAGGGGAATGAACCCTATGTAAGTATGCGCATGCATTTTCACTTACAAAGTTTAAATTTAAAGATGGTGCACAGCCCATTGCCAAGATAACAAGACACAGGCTATGTCTACTCTATAGCTTATGTTGGCATAAGTTATGTTGCTCAGGGGTGGGAATAAGTGCCAACTGCCATAAGTGCCAATATGGACAGTGCTATCTCTGTGGGAGAGCTTCTCCTGCAGACATAGCTACTGTTAGGGGGCTTATTCCTTCACCCACTTACTTCCCTGGTCCTTCTCGCATGAACAGAGAGCAACAATACCCGAAGTCCAAAGGTGCAAACAATTCCATGTTTATTGGGGTGAACTTCCAGCAAGCATGATTCCAGTTTCCTTCCTTAGTATCCTCCTTCCCAGCTCTGACACCACAGAGCCTTACACCTGTGTCCCTGTTCCCATTCCTACCCTTAGCCAAACATGATTCCAATTTTCTTACCCCCATTCCCTGTTCCCATCTCCCTCCCCCCCACACACACTCACCCCCTCCCACCCACACCCACTTCCTCATTGACTACAGATTATATAGTAAAACTTGAGTTCTGCTTAGCTATACCTTAACCAATCATTTTCCTGAAATTTAACTAACCAATCCTAACATATTGTAACATGATTATGTAACCAATTATATCCCACCACCTTAATTAGTTTACACCCAGCAAAATTAATTATACAGCAGACTGGAACAATCACAGAACCAGAGAGATTATACAGACAAACAATAGCAAAGTGGGAACTATAATGACAAAACAATACAGAAGTGAGGATTTCACATCCCAGCTATAGATAAGTGAGTTCTTGCCAGACAGGATGCTATCAAACTAAGTTTCCTTTTACATTTTCTAGGCACTTCCCTTTCTCTGGAGGTGATAGGAATACAATCCTGTCCTGATAGTGCCTAACAGCCCAATAGCACCTTATTTCAATGTGACTAGTTTGGAATGTGAGGATGTGACTGTTTGCTTCCCAGCTTATGGCTGCCTCTGCTGCTTAGCCAAAGGCCTTAGCCTAAGAACAGGGCCTCAGACTGTCACAGTAAGAGAAGGCCCTTACACCAGCAGATAGTGATTCTGATTCTTTCTTTTATACCTCTATAATTAGCCAAGTGATAAGAATACACCTAAATTCTTAGAGTATAGGCCTTTACAGACAGGCCTGAATATCTATATCCTAACAGCTACCACTGCTCGCAGAGGTGGTTTTATTATGCTGACAGGAGAGCTCTCTCCCATCAACCTAGATCAGTGGTGGGCAAACTGCGGCCCACGCTGCTTTCCGCAGCTCTCATTGGCCGGGAACAGCAAACCGTAGCCACTGGGAGCTGTAGGCAGCCATGCCTACAGACAGTCAATGTAAACAAACTGTCTCACGGCTCGTCAGCGGATTACCCTGATGGGCCGCTGGTTGCCCACCACTGGCACAGAGCGTCTTCACCAGACACACTGCTGCAGCGCTGTATTGTGGAAATGCCTACAGATATTGTCTTTTCATTGTTTCACTTGGACAAGCAGCAGCTGTGGTACAACAGAGATAGATTTGGTATCTGCTTTTCATTCCCAGAAGGATTAGGAGGGGTTGTGGGGGGCTGTGGAGCAGTTTGTGTACGCATATAGGGATGTCCCTTATATCCTCCCAAATGAAAATGAAACTTTCATGCAGAGACTCTGCAATCCTCTTCCTTAAGGTTTGTAGGGATGCCAGCTTTATTTCTGCCTCTACAGTAGGACCCTTTCCCATGCTACTCCGCCATGAGTTCATCTGGCAGCATTGCAGTAAACAGATTAGTGGCATATGGGCCTGGGCTGCTTTGGGATGTCAGTAGCAGCTGTGCTCTCTGAGCCTTTATTACCCTCAGGATTTAGCTATCAGCTAAAATCAACACCTCTTGTGGAAAATAATGCCAATATGCACTATGCTCTGTACTCGTACCCATGGAAGAGAGAGCAAAATGTTATTGTTTCATACAACCAAAAATCTTTAATACACCCCCTCCTTTCTTCCCTCTCACCCCTGGAAGGTCATACGCACCATGGCTAGTTCTGGAGATCAGTGCTGTGCAGACACTCCAAAGCTGAAGTGTCAATAAGCATGTCTTCTTAGAAGATTTTATGGGAATACGGGAAGGGAGTTTTGAAACATATCTTTCCCTTTCCATTGTGACTGTAAATCCAACGATACATTTCCCTGTTTTTATAAGAAGCTACTGTTGTTGCAGCCTTGAGGGGTTCCCTCTCTATACCTGCAGAACACCTAACTCTGATCATGAAAAAGAAGAGGACTAGGGAGGACACGTTCAGCAAGATCCTGCAAGCGAGTGCTTCAATCGGACCACAATCAAAGGGCCTGGAGGACAAACATGGCAGATGGCACGGAGAAGGAAAGAGCAGACACTAAAAAGACCGAGCAATCCCAGCAGGAAAGAGAGGGGGAGATGAACCAGGATACAATGAAGCTTCTTAGACAGGAAATCCAAACGCTGAAGACCCTGGCTGATCTACAGGTCCAAAAATCCCAGACTCCCCAGCCTTTGCAGTCCTTAGAGAATATGGTAGCTCCCTTCACGCCCAACATACCATGTAGCATCACAGGCTGTATCCTTACTCTCAGCCCTCCTCACTGGGGGACAGCAAGGAAAACCACAGCTTCATATACATCAATTGTGGTTCTCATAGGTGAGTTTATGTGTAGCCACAACAGACTACATTTCTGCAATGAAATGGACAGAAATGTTTGCTGCTTTGATCGTTTAAAAATTCCATTCTGTTAATTTATGTTAGGAATCTGTATTCCATTGTCTGTTTCTTGCACATTCTTTTTCTGTACTCCTTTTGCCATTCAATACATTTCTACTTTTTGCAAATAAAATCTTCTTTATTAGTTAGAACACACATTGTAGAATGCAGGGTGGTACCCAAGCATCCAGTAGTTGTAAGCGTACAACACCACAGAGGTCAGAGATAAAGCTCATTCAGATGTATAAGTGTATGATAAACAAGCACAGTCGTAGTTAGAAGCATACAAGCAATATACAATTCCTAACAGTTCCCAAAGCTTCAGGCCCAGAGAACAGTCCAGCACCAAACAATGTGTCTGACCGTTCAAGTGCTCTTTCAAAGACTCTCAACAGCATAGCTCCATGTTGAGCTCTTGGAATGGCTCACATCTGGCTGTTTAAACTCAGCAGCCAGTTTCTCCACCTCCAGCCTCCATCCTGGCTTTTCCTCTTTGGCTTTTCCTCTTTGCCTCACAGATATTACATAGGACACAACAAGCAATTTTTCTCACAGAAGTGACAATCTAGTGAGTAAACACAGGCAGCATCCCTTCAATCTACCAAACGCAGATACAACTGTCATTCTGCCACCTGCTGAGCCGGTAGTTGAATCTTTCCCTGGTGCTACTGAAGTGGCCAGTGTGCCTTCATGAGGTGTCAAGATAGATTCATGAGCCTGGGCAGCAAGGAGTAGGTGGGTCCCCCCAGAATCACTATTGGCATTTCAATATCACCAGTGGTAAATCTGTAGGTTGGGAAAGAATGTCCCTGTCTGCAACTTCCTGAACAGTCCTGTGATCTTAAAGATGCGAATATCATGCACCTTCCCTGAACAACTCCCACTGATATCAGTGCAGCATCCCTGGGGATCCACCAACACTTGCTTAACCAAAGAAAGTTAGCTCTGTCTGTTGCTCCATGGCAAGATGGGCTGATCCCAAAACAGAGATGTGTATGCCATCCAATGCCCCGCGATAGTTCAGGAACCCCACTGTTGCAAATCCATCCACTATTTCCTGCATATTGCTGAGAATCACAGTCCTGCATAGCAGAAGACGATTAATGGACCTACACACTTGCATGACAACGGCCCCCACTGTGGATTCTGCCACTGACCAGTAGCTATCCAGAATTGCAAGCTTCAAGAATATAACTGCCACTCGCTTCTCAACAGTCAATGCAGCTCTCATGCTGGTGTCACTGTGCTGGAGAGCTGGGGCAAGCTCAGCACACAGATCCAGGAATGTGGCCTTTCATATCTGAAAGTTCTACAGCCACTGCTCATCGTCCCAAACCTGCATTACAATGTGATCCCTCTAGTCAGTGTTCTTTTCGCAGGCCCAGAAACAATGCTACCAACAACAACCTTGAACAACCTTGAATTGTTTTTTGCCATGTCCCTTTGCAATCTGTCCTCACAGGAATAATCACATCTCCGCTATTGAGGTACTTCCTGTGGGTCTGCAAATACTGGAGGATTGCGCATCCTGTATTTGCTATGCTCATGAGAGCAGTGCAGATTTCTGCAAGCTCCAAGGTTCTGTTAGAGATGGCGGACACTGAAAAGCACTGCAGGGATTTGTGGGATTTTTTTTTAAAAGGCACACAAATATGGGATATGGCATTATGGGATGGAGAAAATTGCATACTGAAAACTTGACCCCGAGCTCCCAAAGATCCTTGGGTGAGTCATTTCTACCCCACAACACATTGCGAAAGTTTCCCAAAAGGCATTACACAGCACGGTGACATGTAGCACACTGGGATACTACCTGGGGTGCACTGTACTTTGCATCAACATAACCAGTCCTGGTGAGTAAACACAGCGACAACGCAAACAGCCAAATATGCATGTGCACGAGTGATATACAAACTCTGGTGGCTGTACACCAAGTCACTTGCATCAACTGAAGACTGTAGTGTAGACATGGCCTGACTAATAGAATTACACGTGGAATGAATTTGGCATATCATGTAAACTACACAAAATATTGAGCCCAGATCCCCTACCATTACCTATGGTTCATCTCCTTTGGATGTATCTGTCAAAATATTAATCATCATGCTTTTTCTTAGCTCTATATATGTTACCTTACATCCACTTATGAAAAAACACCTTTTGAGCATGTTATTCAGACTCTGATCTGTCGGTTCTGCTGTGTTGCTGGTTAACTCATTTTTACACTAACAAATTCAGCCACTTCTGGAAGTGAAGTCTCTACTAGGTAATTTCTGCTAAATAAATAAATAACTTTTCACCTCTGAAGAGCTTCTCATCCAGCTATCTGAAAGTACTTCAAGACACATACAGGCAAAGTCATTTATCCAAAGCAACACAGCGAGTCAGTGGCAAAGCTTGAAATAGAAGCCAGATTTTCTGATACCCTGTCTGGTGCTGTATCCATAGGGCCACACAGCCAATCTAAGTGAGCTGAGCTATGAACCATAATGGTAGCTCGTGTGCTCTTTCCCTATAGTACGAACCATTACTTTTTTCTAATATCAGTGCCTTCTTTTTGAGCATAATCCATTTTTATCCTTTATACCAACTCCCTCCAACATACCACTTACTAAATTTATAGATCATTACTTTGTACGTGTACAATACGTAAACCTGTAGATTATGCTTGGTTTCTTCTTTTTGCTATTAGCTTAACAGCATACTATACCTATTGCTGGTGTCCCAGAGTCTGAGGCAGTGAGCAATTAAGGATTTTTTAGTTATAGTTCAAAAACATGAATTCCACAAAAGTGGAAATTAATATTTATATCTATCTTTCTATGAACATAGGAACTGCCATACTGGTTACGACCTGAGGTCCACATAATCCAATATCCTGTCTCTGGCAGCAGCCAGCACCAGATACACCTTCCTCTGAAGCAAGAAAACCCCACAGTAGGCAGATAATCTGCCCCCCATAAAGGTCTCAACCCAATCTTGAATGGACAAAGGTTTAAACTTTGAAACATGTGGTTGCATCTCCCTTCCAATACCCCTTGTTGTTATTAACTATTATTTATTATTTGTATTACCATAGTACCAAGGAACCCTCATGCTAGGTGCTGCACAAACATAACAAAGACTGCTCCTGCCCCACAGACTATACCTTTGGATATTCTTGTTATCCATGAGTGTACAATCCCTCTCTGAATCTTGCTAAATTCCCGTGGCAATGAATACAACAGTCTAATTATATATTATGTGAAAAAGTATTTCCTTGTTATCAGTTTTGAATTAATCATCTTTCAATTTCATTGAATGTTCCTTTGTTCTTGTGTTAAGAGAGAGAACAGAAGTTCCTGATCTACCTTCTCTCAACCATTCATTATTTTGTATACCTTTATCATGTCCCCTTATTCATCTAATTTTAAGGTACTTCCATGGCCCTCATGAGTGAGTTTTTCCACAAATTATTAAATGAATTTTACCCTGATGACACTCCTGTAATGTAAGGAAATAATATCCTCATGTTACAGATTGGGAATTGAGGCACAGGACAGATTAAGTGACTTGCCCAGGGTCAAAGAGGAAGTCTTGTGGCACAGCCAGGAATTAAATCCAAGGGACCTTGATTCCAAGTCCAGTGTTGTATCCATGAGACCATTCTTCCTACCGTACAGATGGCAAGTTCATGCAGATATCTCCAAAATTCACCACCAATTAACATCAATTCCATACAAGCAATACTGATACAAGTCAGTAACAAGAGCACGAACATTTGATTACCTGATTTAGAAAACAAATTAAATACTCAGTAGTTTATTTGTACGGTCAGTATACCTTACCCCCATAGCCTTGCAGGAAAGAAACATTTTTAGTTGTTACCAAAACTAATTCTAACTTTTTTCAGCCTACTTTCCTTCATTTTTTCCTGTGCAATTGAGACTAATGACCTAACCAATTTCAAACACCAATCCTGAACACTGTCTTTGTGACCAACACACCACATTCAGATTCTGAAGCTTTTATTTTAAACAGTTTATACGGTTAATCTTGCAAGCACGAACCAAGTGGTATAAATCCCTGCAGTAAGATCTTCCTGAGCCCAAAAACATACAACCTGAAACAATTACTAACATATGTGAACTATCCAGTCTCCCATTCATTTAACTGGGGTATTGATTCTAAAACCTAATGACAATAACATAAATGTCAAGAAATTATTCTATTACTGATCATTTTATAGGATGGTATGGAGAGCGAATTGGGAGTTGCTCCAGGAAGGAAAATACAGAGAGAAGAAAGGAAGAACACAAAGGCAGGAAGGAAGGGAAAAAAATAGAAAAGAGGATGATTAAAAAAAAGGGGGCGGGGGGATGTAACAGTGGTCAGAGAAATAGCATCACTCAGCAGAGAAACCTAAGATGGAAAACAAAGCACCTCACAAATCATAACAATTTACAGCAATAGTCTACCATGCTTACTGAAGTCAAGTAGTAACTTACTGTGAAGTATTCCCACTGTTTTCCATTGACCTATTGTAGAGTAAGGTACTATGCAACATCAGCAAAGGTGGCACAATCCACCCTTACATTTTTAGTTACTACATAAAGGCCATACTCTATTTCTGAACCTTATAAGACAGACCAGCCCTGCCTCCCTGCCCCAGCCAATATCTATTTCCTCCAATTTGTTCTCTCTCACAGGAGAGCTTCTTTGGCTATAAGCACCCTAACTATGTGGAGTTCCTCCATTACAAATATGATCTCTCCATCAACCCTTACATTTTTCCTAGCCGAACAACTTTACTTCTCCACCCTGATGAACTATCTCCGTAATCCCAGCCACCCATTTGCCATATTTGACTCCTCCTTTAAAAACCTCAACACCTTTCATGCTTTCCCCTCTCAGGTCAGGATCTCACTAATGTTTTCAGTGACAAAGTTAATGAGATCTAACATGACTTACCCAGTGTCCTCTTCCCATTCACCCTTGTCCCCTTCCCTCTAACCTCTTCTCCTACCACTCTCTCCTTCTTCTCCCTTGTCACCGAGCTAAGTTTCTTGACTGTTCCTTCTCCTGCAACGTCTACCTGCCCAAGTGACTGCATCCCATCTCCAGTCTCTACCCTCACTTCCTCCCTTACCCATCATCTCAGTCTCTCACTCTGCACAAGTTCCTTCTCCTCGCAAGCATGCTCTAATAACTCCCACTCTTGAATCCATCTGCCTCTCCAGTGAAAGCCTCATCTCTCCAAATATGATTAATACACAGTCTACAACCACTGCACTGACTTCCTCTACTTCAAACTTTTTTTTTAAAACCCTCCAGTCTGACTTCTGCCCTCTTCACTGAAACTGCTCTTCTAGTCTCAAATGACCACTGCCTGGACAAATGCTAGCAGCTTACACCATTTTCAACCCTCTTTGGACTCTAGCAGTATGAGACCACTGACCACTCTCTACTTCATTAAATTCTGTCCTGCATTGGCTTTTAAGTCAATAAGAGAATCAGGAGAGAGGACCGACTCCAACTGGTCCTTCACCATCTCCTTCTTTCAGCATCTCCCAAGACTCAGTCCTTGGTCCTCTGCTCTATCAGATCTGTGACTATCAACATATTTGCTCATAAAATCAAAGACCTTAAATTCTTACTTTTTTCTGGCTATAAATTGCATCTTCTGTGTCAGAAGAGTGGGTCTTCCCTTTAGCAATCTCCTCACTTGAGGGTAAATAAAAAGGGCAGAGACAGATGGCAAAGCAGCTTCTTTAGACAGTGTATCAATCAAAAACAAGAACAAGATTCACCTACACCTCCTCCTCGCTGAACAATCTCTCCTCCCACAAATTTAAAAGGTTTATTTATTTTATACTCCCAATGCCAAAGAAGAAGATTATACTGGAATTGCAACAAGCATCATCATTAATGAATCCATGTATTCTAAAGGCTCCTGTCTCTGTCTCTCCACAAGGTTTCCACTTTCCTCACCTAGCCCTGGAGGTAAGGTTAGAAATTTGTAGTTTCCTGTAACATTTAAATACAAAATTATATTAGCTACACTCCAGTCCACAGGTACTTCCCCCCATCCTCAGCATGCTTTAAAAGTCTCTTAAAATGGCTTTCCTATTTCCCTGGATACATTGTGAAAATTAAGTAATGCAGAGAGAATATATGTGTTGTATTTCAACTAGGCCTGGTGCTTTGTCAGCTTTTCCTTATTTTAATTTCCCCAATTTCTCCGCTCTAGCATAATATACAGCCTTTTTGGCATTTCACCTTAATCCAGGGAAAAATTTATCCTAGTCTAAGACATGATGCTTTCCAGCTCCTAATAATATCTACTACAAACTTCAAATACTTTCCTTTGGTAGGGGTACTGAATGGCTATGCTTGGATGGCTACTGGTTTCTTATATATCTGAAGCCTAATTTATCTTCATGATGGAAAGAGTCCAGCGGAGGGCAACAAAAATTATTAGGGGGCTGGAGCACATGACTTATGAGGAAAGGCTGGGGAACGGGGATTATTTAGTTTGCAGAAGAGAAGAATGAGGGGAGATTTGATAGCTGCTTTTCACTACCTGAAAGGGGGTTCCGAAGAGGATGGATCTAGACTGTTCTCAGTGGTACCAGACGACAGAACAAAGAGTGCAGTGGGGGAGGTTTAGGCTGGATATTAGGAAAAACTTTTTCACTAGGAGGGTGCTGCAGCACTGGAATACTGGTTACCTAGGGAGGTGGTGGAATCTCCTTCCTTAGACGTTTTTAAGGTCAGGCTTGAAAAAGCCCTGTCTGGGATGATTTTGCTGGGGATTGGTCCTGCTTTGACCAGAGGGTTGCACTAGATGACCTCCTGAGGTCCCTTCTGTCAAGGTTCCTTCCCCACTTTGAACTCTAGGGTACAGATGTGGGAACCTGCATGAAAGACCCCCTAAGCTTATTCTTACCAGCTTCGGTTAAAAACTTCCCCAAGGTACAAACTTTGCCTTGTCCTTGAACTATATGCTGCCACCACCAACCGTTTTAAACAAAGAACAGGGAAAGAGACCACTTGGAGACGTCTTCCCCCAAAATATCCCCCCAAGCCCTCACCCGCTTTCCTGGGGAAGGCTTGATAAGAATCCTCACCAATTTGTACAGATGAACACAGATCCAAACCCTTGGATCTTAAGAACAATGAAAAAGCAATCAGGTTCTTAAAAGAAGAATTTTAATTAAAGAAAAGGTAAAAGAATCACCTCTGTAAAATCAGGATGGTAAATATCTTACAGGGTAATCAGATTCAAAACACAGAGAATCCCTCTAGGCAAAATCTTAAATTACAAAAAGACACAAAAACAGGAATATACATTCCATCCAGCACAGCTTATTTTACCAGCCATTAAACAAAAGGAAATCTACCGCATTTCTAGCTAGATTACTTACTAACTTAACAGAAGTGCTGAGGCTGCCTTCCTGATCTGTTCCTGGCAAAAGCATCACACAGATAGAAAAACCCTTTGTTTCCTCCCTCCTCCAGATTTGAAAGTATCTTGTCCTCTCATTGGTCATTTGGGTCAGGTGCCCGCTAGGTTACCTTAGCTTCTTAACCCTTTACACGTGAAAGGGTTTTGCCTCTGGCCAGGAGGGATTTTATACCACTGTATACAGAAAGGTGGTTACCCTTCCCTTTATATTTATGACACCTTCCAACTCTGATATTCTATGATTCTATGATTTGACCCATTACTACATTATTTCACTCATTCATTCATATCTTTATTTTACAGTTGCATTCTTGATCCTGACTTTGTCCCATCTTCAGTCTTGCTTGATATTTACAGAGTATATTTCCACTCAAGTTGGTTTGCTTTTGCTAATTACTTTGTCTCCCTTTTTATTCATACTTTAAAAATGTCATTCCTGCCCAGTTCTAATTTAGCAAATGTGACTCTTCACTTTTAACTGACTGGAGCTAGGTCAGGATAGTATGGGCCATGGGAGTGCAAAGTTCCCAGCATTGTTCTGCCAGTGCGCCTCATTTAACTCGAGCCTTCTTCCTATTTCACTAGTGGGCCACTCTCTGGAATATACTATAATCTGGGCCAGGCTGGAGATGGTATTTTTGTGATATGGACAAATATCCACGGGGGAATGAAACCCGAGAACCAAATTCATTTCAGTTTTGACCTAACCAAGATGAATGCAGGTTTTCAGAGTCGGACTGTTTGCCAGTTAGCCTAGTGAACTACAGTTATTCCTTATTACTATTTTTATTACTAAATGCTACTCAAAACCTATGAACCTAGGACTACTTTCTTTCAACTATCCACTATTTTCCCCCAACCACTCCAAGACCATCTGATTTTTATTTTTTTTTTTGGGGGGGGTGGGGAGAGACGTAGTTTGCAGTCTACTGCAATTTACCATTCTGTGTTTAGTGTCAAATTTAATTTCAGGCCTAATAAACTGTTAATTGATTTCTCAAAGTCTTTGCTACTTTCGGGTTTTCAATCATAGCCTGTTCTGCGTAAAATGAAGTTTAATATGGCTTATTTTGTGATTAATTCACATACCTATATGAAGCGAGAGGGGGGGGGAAAAGCTTGATGCACCAGTTTGTTTTGTGAATACATTCCAATATTGCTTACTAATGAAGAAATTCATCCTGGGTAATTTAACTCTTCTCTTTACCATT
The DNA here is from genome assembly GCF_965140295.1 of Lepidochelys olivacea. Classification (NCBI taxonomy): domain Eukaryota; kingdom Metazoa; phylum Chordata; order Testudines; family Cheloniidae; genus Lepidochelys; species Lepidochelys olivacea. The sequence continues at coordinate 36,104,642 of NC_140413.1, read as the reverse complement.
ACTTGAGTCTTCCTTCCCTCCCACTCCTTGCACATTCAAACAGCTTTTACTCCATTTCTCTGTGTTGGCCTCCTCACAGCTTCAGGTATACCCCCGCGTGCCCCAAGAATTAAAGGGTCATCATTTGTTAAATGCAACTCATCTGGAGCTATATACTTTTTTTTTTTTTTTATGTCATACACACATGAAAAATCCCCTTGTCTACACCAGTTTATGTTCTTATCCAAAGCCCACTGAAGTCAATTAAAAAGACTCCCACCAACTTCAGTGGGCTTTGGATGAGACCGTATGCTACCATACTCTCAAACTTTTAATTTTGTCTTGTCCATGAACTTGAAGAAAGAATAATTAGTATCTAAAAAGAGACAGCTAACTACTAAACAGATCCTATTGCCAACCTGCCCTCGTTCCTTAAATTTGGTTTTCAGATTCTAAAATAATTCTATGACTATCCTTGGACATAACCTTCTACAATTACTGCATTATAGGCAGCGCAGGTAGCAAAACCTGTAGTTAAGGATGGCTAACACTTCCCATTCTAAGACCCTATTTTCAGTTGCTTATAACTTTGCAAAACTTTAACAGTTAGGGCTCAAGTTTTCCATGCCATGCATCTGCCTCAGACTGAATTTTTTTTGTTTTTGAAAGTTTCATAAAAAATGACACAGCTGTTTCTCAAAAAGAGGCTAGGGAAAACTGTTTTGCCCATAATAATAAAAAAAAATCTTAAATTGTTGCACTTGAGAAGCTCTTGTGTCTCCTTGTTTTGGAGCAGGGACTTGAAATTTGGGAGTTGTGTCAGGGATGAGTCTTTTCTCCATGAAAATCCAACTAAATTAGGCCAAGTTACAAGCCTTTGAAGTCTCAATACGCTAGGGTGACCAGACAGCAAGTGTGAAAAATCGGGATGGGGGAGGCTAATAGGAGCCTATATAAGAAAAAGCCCCAAATATCAGGACTGTCCCTATAAAAATCGTGACATCTGGTCACCCTACAGTACACGTACGCTGAGACACATTCAATTTTGGCAATCAAATTGAAGACTGTCGGTACTGAGCATGCTCCAGCCGAGACTACGGAGTCTGAGCAGGACTTGCCATGCAATTGCTTCTTTCCCTGTCCTGGGTACCAGGCACAGGAACTCAGAACAAGGACATTATCTGGCCTGTGTTCTCAATATGCCCACTGCTGGCACTCAGGCAGTGAGAAGGAAAAAAGCAATCTGTCTGAATGCAGAGGGGAGGAGCAGCAGCAAGAACAGGCTTGAAGGGATCAGAGACAAGCAGTCTATAACACAAGGGTACACTCCTCTCAGAAACGGGAATGGATCACAGGATTCCCAAGCGTCACCATTCGTCTGCCATCAGCAAATAGCCATGAAACCCACCCACTGGCAAAATGTGTGCCTCATATAAGTCTAATGGCTGCCCCACATAGAGGATGACAACCAATTACCACCATCAATTACTCTGTCCAAATAGAAGAAACTCTGTACTGCAAATCTAAAGGCTCCAACCCTGCTGTTAAAACATGCAGATATCAATAGGGTTTCACATCATGGAACTTGTATTTTCACTTTTTTTTAATTACATACAAAAACATTAAATGAACAGTAAGGTTGCAAAGTCAGGTGTTCAAAAGTTAGAAAGCAGCAGAACAACCAACATGGCAAACAAGAATTAAGTTTGTCTGTGCAACCTTAAATTTGGCTCCCTTGTGCACATGCATTACAATATAGTCTTTAATTACATGATCACATATTATGTTTAACTTTCTACAGGATCACTGCCTAATTCAACGCCAGAGTGGACAATGCTCAAATGAAGCAGGATTGCATAGTGAATGAGATTGCCTGTAGGATCCCTGCCTCATTTCTTGCAAAATTTGGAAAGTGTGTAATAAATGAAGCACTGAATTGTAGGAAGAGAATGGAGGTTCTCATGGTTAAGGCAACTGAATGGATTCTATCCCTGCCTCTAGCATGGAGTTTCTACACAATGCTAGTCAAGTCTCTTAAAAATCAAACTTTTCATAGACAGCCACTAATTGTGTTTTCACTTTCTGGGTGCCCAATTTGAGACACCTAGAGTCTGATTAGCAGACGTGCTGAGTACTCCCTCTAGTGCAACTGGAGTCAATGGGAGCTGTGCTCTGAAGAACGTGCTATACAATGCCGAGTACACTGACAAATCAGTCCACAGCTTCTCAAGCTGAGAGCCCCAAAACAGTGTGCACTTTTAATCTTGATGTGAATGTGCCTCCGTTTCCCATCTTTAAAATTCAAATAATACTCTCATCTCACAGAGATGTTGGGAAAATAAACTCAATCATTTTTGTGAAGCACTCAGAAGTTATAATGATGACTGCCATAGATAAGATCGTTCTCAGAGCAGTGTTTGCTTTGCGTGTTGTAAACCAGGCCAGCAGCCACACATTGAACAAAAAGGATAAAATAAAACATAAGAGCTGTTCATTCCGTGAGCACTGCACATTTTGTCGATTGAATGAGGCAATGAGCTTGTGGAAAATGTGTGTGTCATGTCATTAAAGACTTCTTATAATGCATCTGCAAAAGGGGGCAGAATTAAGATTGCACAAGCATCCTTATTTCTGACATTTCTTAATATTTGAGTGCTTGACTTTACAACCTTAGCGGTCTTTTTAAAAAAAAAGGGCAGGGGGAGGGACATAACATGTAGTTTGCTTTTAAGGAAAGGATAGAGGGTCACTAATATAGTAGTAAAGCAAGGTATATAATAAATATTGTCTAACATACCTATAAGGTTCTTTTATTCACCATGCCCGTCTTTACCATTCCAGCTTGTAAGGTTACACAGACCCTGATATGAATGATGAGTGATTTTAAAATGTATCTTGCAAAGCTGATTTCAACAGAAGTTGAAACATGAGAAGAGTTACGGTTTTTCTAAAAATATTTTGGTTAACCTTGATGTTAAAATCCCTACAGGAAAAGTTTAAATTGTTTCATGATCAACTCTTTATAATGAGTTAATTTATGCTCTATTTCCCTCTATCGTAAGGATCCACGCAAATGTTCCATTTCAAAAATCTAAAGGATAAGTAATTTTTAGAGGCCCTAGGTGGAGTGAAATTCTCTATGCTGCAAGAAATCTTACCATAGGGGTATGGGAAGGGAAAAGTTATTTACCTTATATTTATACTTTTCTGAAGACATGATCTTCCAGGAGTCTCACTCCTAACAGAGATTGGTTGAACCCCAAACTCTAAAGATTTTCTTTATTTCTAAAAGGACAGCAGAAGCTAAAAGCACTATGAGAACATGAACTCCCTCTGTTACTGGTCATCACCTACCAGTACCATCATCATTGGAACCTCAAATTAGTCTTCTATTACTGGGAAATGAAAGGCTGCCCACACAAAACAAAGCCAATTCCAAAAATAGGAGAGGGGGGAAGTCAGTGCCTTAAAATGGCAATAATAAAGATAAAAAACACCTAAAAAAGGCTCCCCTCCAGATTCTGAGGGAGATAGGTAGGTGAATGAAATTCTTTCAAGAATATCTTCAAAGAAGCAGAAGTAGATGCAAATGTTTCCTTTTCTAAAGACACCATCTGCGCAAGATTTCCATGCCTGGGTCATGTCCAGACTAGGAAATCAGATGTTGCTTTAAGCTGTGTTAGTTAGCACATTTTAAAACAGGTCCTTGTACCTAGAATAGACACGGCAAGTTGTGTTTAAAAACATTAGCTCATTGTAGTTAATATTGGGCTCTGCCTTAGGGATGGCTATGCTCAGCTAACACAGTTTAAAACAATCTATTTTCCTAGTGTAGACATGGCCTTGGAGAGCAGCAAGGCCCAAGCTATTATCTGCCGACTCTTACATCCTTTCTACTCATGGAACCATTCAGCTCTTGGAACCAAGGATCATTAGATACTACTGGAGACCAGCACCCTGCTGGCGCTTCTGAGCCAGCAGCAGCCTGAGAGCTGAAAGCTCAGCAAAACAGAAAGAAACTAAATGAGAACAGAACCTAATGCAAGGAGGTTAATCAAAGCAAAGGAGCTGAAATGGGCTGAGAGCCAGAAGGGGAGATAAAGAGGTAGACCGACAATGGGAAAGAAGAATGTGACCAGAAAATTTCAAGGGCAGTGGTTAATATCAAGGGTAGCAAGTGACCAGAAGCAGGGGGTGGTTCACAGTCCAACCCACTACCATCTTTAGGAACAGAAACACGTATTACTGATGGGGGTGGAAGTGAGGGTAGTATCTGCCTGTCTCACTTTAGGGAGCTTAAATCCAGGAGTGAGAAATATGCACAGATGGTACTCTTTAGAGAAGACAAGAAACTAGTTTCTTGCAAATCAATGAGATCAGGAATTAATGTTGTAAAAAAGAATGGATGTTGTAGAAGAGTAGTCTCAGTAGAAATTTGATGTATATCCTTACCCAAAGCATTAAAATACACACAAGAAAACCTTGAGTCATGACTAATTCTTTGATGAGCCTCACTTGTCTTTGGATGCAGTGATTTATGGCTCTAAAAGATAAAGAAATCTCCTGTGTGAAAGTAACACTTTCCTGCCATTGATCCTGAAATGACCTCCAGCTACTGGGATGGAATATTATTTCCAAGTTTACAAGAAAATAGTGGCCCTGAACAGTTTCCATTACAATCTGTCTTTAAATAAGAAAAATAAAGGAAGAAAGGTATGGCCAACTAAGTTGTAATGAAAACCCTATAAATCTAGATAAATGTAATAAAAAGCAGGCAAGAGAAATACATGGGAAAAATAAATTTATACAAAACCAGCAGGTCCAGATGCGTACATTCCAGGGTGTTTAGATTTAGCTAATTAAGCCATCCACAATTATTTCTGAAGAGATAAGAAAAACGTGAGAGATACCAGCAGTCTGGAATAAAAATAACCGTACACAAATGTGGAATGCATTTGCAAAGAAATAAGGAATACACATTCCTGATAAATGCAAAGTTGGGCACCTAAAAATATTAGCAAGTTTAAGGCAGGAGGGGCTGAGGAAGGAATACTTCCTTTAAAGGATAACAAAACAAAACAAAATAGAGATCAGAGGCTTCTAAAAAACACCATAAGATAAACTTTAATTTTTAAAATCAAGTTGCATAAGTAGTAGTAGAAGGGAACACAATGAATGTATAATATTTAGATTTTACTTAAATAAGTATTTAATACAGTGCTTAGCAAAATCTTAATGGAAGAGTTAATAGAAACTGAGCTGGAAAAGAGCACTGTCACATAGACTGAAAATCAATTGAAAAACCATAAACAAAAAGGCAATGATAAATGACCATATACTGAGTTTGGGGAAGGTATCCATCCAGTGGTATACCAGATGGATTGTTGTCAAATCTAGGTTTAATATCTTTATTAATTTATAGGACAAAGGGGGTAAAAACAAACACAGAATCATAGAAGATTAGGGTTGGAAGAGACCTCTGGAGTTCATCTAGTCCAACCCCTTGCTCAAAACAGGACCAACATAAACTAAATCATCCCAGCCAAGGCTTTGTCAAGCCGGGCCTTAAAAACAAGTAAGGATGGAGATTCCACCACCTCCTTAGGTAACCCATTCCAATGCTTCACTACCCTCCTAGTGAAATAGTGTTTCCGAATATCCAGTGTAGACTTCCCCCACTGCAACTTGAGACCACTGCTCCTTGTTCTGTCATCTGCCACCACTGAGAACAGCCTAGCTCCATCCTTTGGAACCTCCCTTTGGTAGTTGAAGGCTACTATAAATCCCCCCTCACTCTTCTCTTCTGCAGACTAAACAAGCCCAGTTCCCTCAGCCTCTCCTTGTAAGTCATGTGCCCCAGCCCCCTAATCATTTTCATTGCCCTCCACTGGACTCTCTCCAATTTGTCCACATCCTTTCTGAAATGGAGGGACTAAAACTGGACGCAATACTCCAGGTGTGGCCTCACCAGTCCCGAGTAGAGGGGAATAATCACTTCCCTTGATCTGCTGGCAATGCTCCTACTAATGCAGCCCAATATGCCGTTGGCCTTCTTGGCAACAAGGGCACACCACTGACTCATATCCAGCTTCTCATCCACTGTAATCCCCAGGTCCTTTTCTGCAGAACTGCTGCTTGGCCAGTCAGTCCCCAGCCTTTGGTGGTGCGTGGGATTCTTCTGTCCTAAGTGCAGGACTCTGCACTTGTCCTTGTTGAACCTCATCATATTTCTTTTGGCCCAATCCCCCAATTAGTCTAGATCATTTTGGACCCTATCCCTACCCTCCAGCGTATCTACCTCTCCCCCAAGCTTAATATCATCCACAAACTTGCTGAGAGTGCAATCCATCCCATCATTCAGATCATTAATAAAGATGTTAACCAAAACTGGCCCCGGGACCAACCTCTGGGGTACACCACTTGTTACCAGCTGCCAACTAGACATTGAGCCGTTGATCACTACCCATTGAGCCCGACCATCTAGCCAGCTTTCTATCCACCTTATAGTCAATTCATCCAAATCCATACTTTTTTAACTTGCTGGCAAGAATACTGTGGGAGACCGTACCAAAGGCTTTGCTAAAGTCAAGATACATCACGTCCACTGCTTTCCCCATATCCACAGAGCTAATTATCTCATCATAGAAGGCAATCAGGTTGGTCAGACATGACTTGCCCTTGGTGAATCCATGTTGACCGTTCCTGATCACCTTCCTCACCTCCAAGTGCTTCAAAATGGATTCCTTGAGGAACTGCTCCATGATTTTCCCAGGGACTGAGTTGAGGCTGACTGGTCTGTAGTTCCCCAGATTCTCCCTCTTCCCCTTTTTAAAGATGGGCACTATATTTGCCTTTTTCCAATCGTCCGGGACCTGCCCTGATCGCCACAAGTTTTCAAAGATAATGGCCAATGGCTCTGCAATCACATCAGCCAATTCCCTCTGCACCCTTGGATTCATTAGATCTGGACCCATAGACTTGTGCATGTCCAGCTTTTCTAAATAGTCCTTAACCTGTTTTCACCACTGATGGCTGCTCGCCTCCTCTCCATACTGCGTTGCCCAAGACAGCAGTGTGGGAGCTGACCTTGTCTGTGAAGACTGAGGCAAAAAAAAGCATTGAGTACTTCAGCTTTTTCCACATCATCTGTCACTAGGTTGCCTCCCCCATTCAATAAGGGTTCCACACCTTCCCTGACCTTTTTCTTGTTGCTAACATACCTATAGAAACCCTTCTTGTTACCCTTCACATCCCTTGCTAATTGCAACTCCAGTTGTGTTTTGGCCTTCCTGATTACACCCCTGCAAGCTCGAGCAATATATTTTTATACTCCTCCCTAGTCATCTGTCCAAGTTATCACTTCTTGTAAGCTTCCTTTTTGTGTTTAAGCTCACAGAAGATTTCGCTGTTAAGCCAAGCTGGTCGCCTGCCATATTTGCTATTATTTCTGCACATCGGGATGTTTTGTTCCTACACCCCCAATAAGGCTTCTTTAAAGTACAGCCAGCTTTACTGGATTCCTTTCCCTGCTCATATTAGCCTCCCAGGGGATCCTGCCCATCAGTTCCCTAAGGGAGTCAAAGTCTGCTCTTCTGAAGTTCAGGGTCTGTATTGTGCTACTCTCCTTTCTTCCTTTTGTAGCTCTGGGAAGAAGGATAAAGGAGTTTGAGGCACAAGTTGTGTTCTCGTCCATCCTCCTTGTTGAAGGAAAAGACCCAGGTAGGGACCATCGAATTGTGGAGGTAAATGTGTGGTTATGCAGGTGATGTCGGAGGGAGGGCTTTGGATTTCTCGACCATGGGATGTGGTTCTGGGAAGGATTGCTAGGAAGAGATCAGATCCACCTAAGGAAGAGAGGGAAGAGTATCTTTGCAGGTGGCTTGCTAACCTAGTGAGGTGGGCTTTAAACTAGGTTCGCCGGGGGATGGTGACCTAAGCCCTGAGGTAAATGGGAAGTGGGACATCAGGAGGAAACACAAGGAGGAGGGTGCAACAGGGGAGGCCTCTTCATTCATATGGAGAAAGCAGGGCAATCGGCTAGTTATCTTAGGTGCTTGTACATGAATGCAAGAAGCCTGGGAAACAAGCAGGAAAAATTGGAAGTCCTGGCACAGTCAAAGAACTATGATGTGATTGGAATAACAGAGACTTGGGGAGGTAGCTGACATGACTGGAACACTGTCATAGATGGGTATAACCTGTTCAGGAAGGACAGGCAGGGGAGGAAAGGTGGAGGAGTAGCACTGTATAGTAAGAGAGCGGTATGATTACTCAGAGCTCCAGTATGAAACTGGAGAAAAGCCTGATGAGAGTCTTTGGCTTAAGTTTAGAAGCAAGAGCAACAAGGCTGATGTCATGGTGGGTGAGTGCTATAGACCACCGGACCAGTGGGATGAGATAGACGAGGCTTTCTTCAGACAATTAACTGAAGTTTCCAGAACACAGGCCCTGGTTCTAATGGGGGACTTCAATCACCCTGACATGTATCTTGGAAAATTATATAAAACATAGCTTCAACAGGAGTGAAATACTTGAAAAAGCACAAATTAAAGACAAAAAGCTGACTATGACCTAGGGGTGATAGAAGATACTAAATTACATAAACTTGCAACATGGCAGCAAAAAGAAATCCAATACGAGTTAGAGCAACAAAACACAAAGGTATTACTACTTTATGGAAGAGATAGTCCCTTTCTATATAGTATGTAGAACATTGCATAGCATCCTGGACACATAACTAACTGAAAGATGGGCATAATTTGTAAAAATATAGGGACGAGCAGGAGAAATGGTTACTTAAGCATTTGAGAAAAGAAAAGTTTGAGAAACAATTAAAGTTATATTTTACATATCTATCTTCACTAAACAACAATTGTGTGCATACATGCAAATACTGCGGGGAAGTGGAGGTGAGAAACAGGACAATAGCTACGACTCTTTGAAGGTCGTCAAAGCCTACAGAGGAAGTGAAAGAATTCAGAATGGTCCACCAAGATATAGCGAGGAGTAATGTGATACAACTCAAAAAACTCCAGGAAGGCAACATAGTCTAGTAGATAAAAAACCACCCAATTGGCATTTAAGAAACCTGAATTCTTATCCTGGCTCTGCCAGTAACCTACTACGTTACCTTGGCCTAAGTCACTCAACTCTGTGCTTGTATTTCCCTTCAAATCCTTTGTATGCCTTACTCCACAGCAGGGGTTCCCTAACTTGGTTCGTGGCTTGTTCAGGGTAAGCCCCTGGGCGGTCTACAAGATGCTTTGTTTACCTGAGCGTACACAGGTATGGCTGCTCGCAGCTGCCAGTGGCCACGGTTTGCCATTCCCAGCTAATGGGAGCTGCTGGAAGCGGCGAGGGCCAGGCTACTGCTTCCCGCAGCTCCCATTGCCCAGGAACAGTGAACCGCGGCCACTAGGAGCTGCAAGCAGCCGTACCTGCGGACACTCAGGTAAACAAAGCATCTTGCGGCCCACCAGGGGCTTACCCTGAACAAGCCGCAAACCAAGTTTGGGAACCCCTGCTCTACAGTGTAAATTTTCAAGGTATGAATAGTGTGTCTCACTGTGTGTTTGTACAATGCCTAGCACAATAAGGCCCGACTATTGGTTGGAAACTAGAATATCATAATTAACAACATACAGACTGCTGGAAACTTTTTCCAAAAAGTTTCATCTCTCTCTGTGTGGAATTATCTCCCTCAGAAATCTGAAAAAGTAGCAGAAGTCACTGTAAATGACAAAATAGGCATTTTTACATATAATAGATAAGAAGCCTACAACTAGCAGAGAGATTGAAAAAAGTTAATTTGGCAATCTCAGATTCTGTGGATTTTCTAAAGTTAAAAAAACTGTTTGGATTTTTTTAAGACAGATAGTGTCCAAGTCTATTAAGATGGGATGATCTAGATGTAAAATATGGTTGCAAGAACCAAAATATTGGTTAAAATGCTAGCAGTTGATGTGATGACAAGGAAGAACCCATTGGACTGGATTCCCTGTTAAGAATGTAATAGCAAATTAGGAAACAATAGCAACTACTGAAGTGAATGGCAACACGAGGGCTGGGTTTTGTTGTTGTTGTGGTGGTGGTGGTGGTAGTATGTGTGTGTGTTTTTAAATCAATTTAGTTAAAGGTATCCTAGTAAAATAGCTTTGGTAACTGAATTCGGAGTGTTCCAATTGAATGTATTTATTTTACAAGACATGTTTGCATAAATAGCATATTCAGTAGACGTATTAAGTTTTTCCTAATTTTTCAAGAATGAAGAGATACTTGGAACAACAACATGTTTGACCTCTCCAATTTCACATGCAGAAAATTTTACTTGTCTTCAGGAGTGACAACTTCTTCTTGAGAAAGCAGCAGGTCACCAAGCTGTTACAGGATGAAGATTGTTAACTTTGTTTCACCCACGTGCAAGCAATCAGTGAATATACAGATGAGCTTTAAGTACTATTCAGTCAGTCTAATCTGTCACTGCCAGAAGTAAGAGTGCATAGTCTATCTTCAGCTGTTGGGAGATGTTTGGTATTTTCCTGACAGGAAATCTTGTCTAATGCTTCTCACCAATCAAAGTTCATCTTGAAACGAAGGTTGGTGTATGGTTGCTGACAATGTAGTTATTCATAGGTGAGCAGTCCATGAGCTTTATGCTTTACCTGAGGAACAAAACTCTCTCTTACTACAAGTACATACTCTACTCCATGGGAAGGCATTTCTGGAGAAATACCCAGGTGAGTAAGCAGGAAAGGAATTTTCTTTGACACCAATGTCTAAGTATCTTGCTTAATGTTTGTAACTTGGATATGCACATTACTGCCAAACAGAAAAATGCCAACGGAACACTGTATTGAGTTATTGTTGACAAATCTTCAAGTCATCTAGGACTAAGGATTTTCTCATCCTTAATTATATCAATAGGTGAGCCTGTAGAACAGAGTTTAGATGCCTTTTTGCAGAACCCTTGTTTCATAGGCACAGAACATATCCTTTAGGAACATAAAGCTTTAACTCTTTTCCAAAACTAGGATTTATTTTCTTATCTTTTTGATCTGGAGAAGCACAAAACCTTCAGTAGGGAGAGTTGTCATATCAAGTAACGAAACTACAGCAGAATCCTCTGTAAGGACTTCTCTTAGAAGCTCAGAATGTGTCAGTTGCAGAGGGTAAAATAGTTTAAAAGCTTACAGATAACCATACCTTTTATATGATTCTCCAACTCACATAACTTGAGGGGAATCATGAACAGGTAGGAATGGAGAAGAGTAATTATTTCCTGATGAGCAGATTTTAGTAGGGATGAAGGTACACAATGCAATCCAAAAGCAAGTCTGCAACAATCCTGGTACTTCAGAATCAAGTTTTACCTAAATACAAGCATCCCTAAGTTCTATAAAAACATCCAAGGTAAATGCTAAATACTAAGCACACACAATACTAAGCATTTACCTTGAACAACTAATATCTAAACATCAATTATGCTCAGAGATAAAATAAGAAAAATAGAACTTTAATCAGTTAACCAGGACAACCAGTCAAATTGCTAAAGCATCAAAGACAGATTGAGTGACAGACAAAAAGAGTAAACAGCAATCATGCTTATTTCAGGTACCCGATAACCTCAGATAAAATTCACACAAGAAAGAACCCAGCTATTCATCATTCTGTCCTGAACGTAAACTAGTACACACAATGCCAGCTACACAAAAAGCCCTTTCTGAATAGGAAGGTAAGTCAGAGGAACTTAGGTTCTTCTGAAAATGTAACTTTCACTCCCAAGTCACAGACAGTTTTTGAAAATTTTAGTCATGATATAATAAGTAGCCAGAGGTAGATCTTACTATGAACTGCAGTTTGTGTGGGTTACAGCTCCAAATCAGATGGAAGGAGATACTTGTGCACTGAAACAAGTACTCACATGGTTTGATCTTAAGAAACTTTCAACCCTTACTTTAAGCAGAGTTAGACTGCACAAAAATAATATGTAAATTTGATAGCTAAGTGCTATCAAAATCAGTTTTAGACTGAATGAGTTGCATAATAATGGTTATATTATTCTAAAATGTTTTCAAGTAACAGATTTTACTTCTGTCCCTCTGGATTTTGAGATCCTTAAGAAAATCTAATGTGTACATCATGAAGGCCTAGCCAAATGAATAACAATTTTTAGATATTTACTGTAATCATAACTAACGTTGGAAGTGAGATTGGAAATGAAGCGTATGTGATGTTCCACCTTTGTCTGCCATTAAAAAAAAAAAAAAAAAAACAGCCATCACATTACTGTGAAAAGACATTACTGGAAGTAAGATGGTGTAGTTAGCACCTCTTCTCTCACTGCTACGTGAAGTTGGTTTTTCATGTTTTTAAAATATTCTTGGTAGGTCTAGAAGTACTTTAAGTAGCATGTTTTGTATTTCTGCGTCCCCATCATCATTCCCTCCACACATTTGTATCCTTTGGTCATGTTCAGTTTGTTCTGCAAGCTGTTCTAACAAGGATTTTTAATTTCCTAAAAATATTTGAAACTATAACCCAAAATTGGTTCAGATAGTATGGTGGTGAGTGTAGTGAAAAGTGCAGTGTAAGTCACTAAACAGAACAGATCCTCTTAATAATCAAATAATGTTTCTGTACTATGTAAATACTGCTGAATGCTAGCCCCATCAGTCAGCTTACTGTATAGTAAGTCATGACTTGTGCAAGTTGTCAGTACAGTGGTGGTATTTGTGCCTTTTTTAAAATCTTTCCTGTAATTTGCCAGAAAGAGAAACAAATAGGAGGCAAAAATAAAAAATACATCCTAAAGGAAAAATTTTTTGGTATCATAAAAATCCCCACCATCATCTCTCAGTACAGTTCTGGATGGGAAGCAACACCAAAAATCTTCTGACTTTTTAATTAAGGGTTCACAGTTTCTGACAACTCAGGAGCAGATGACAAGCCTGGACATGTACTGAATTATTTAAAAAAAAAAAAACAAAAAACCTCATCCTCCTCGCCTTTCATAAGAACAAATTCTATCACACACATAAATACAGGCCCTTCACCAGAGGGAAATGCAATGGTAGTTCTTACCTCTTTAAAATACTTTGATTTTGCCACTATTTAGGGATGTAAATAGCATTTAAAAACATAACTGTTTAAACTATTAAAACTATATCAGTTAAACATTTAACCATTAATGAGTTCACAACATAGGTGTGGAACTAAGAATGTGGGGACTGCTCAAGCTCCCCAGGTTTTACCCAGGGCCCCAGCTGCCAGCTCAGCACCCACCAGCCAGCCCCCCTGAGGTCCCAGGGCTCCACTCCCAGCCCACCCCTAGCTTTGACCCCAGCCTCAGCCCCCTTACCATTTACTGAATGCATTACCGGTAAGACTGATGCTTATCGGTTAACCAGTTAACATTTTACATCCCTACCACTATCAGCTTTCTCCTCCCAAGATTCAGGTTCAGCCAGCTGTCTCATCCAGATGCTGATCGCAATCAGAAGAACCACCGTGAAGCTATTCTAAAGTGACGAACCTGTACTGCTGATATTTGAGACCACTGCACTTAGCAACTTCCCATTCATCCCCAATGGAGTCACATAGATGTTTAAAGAACAGAAGAGAGAATCATGTTTTGTGGGACTCCCTCAAGTCTGGTGAGTGCTCTGAAGTAAAGGAGCACTTTCCCAACACCACACTTTGTGAGCATCCTAAAAGGAAGGACCAGAGCTATTTCAGAGACTTCCCATCAACACCAACTATGTCTCCAAGACAGGACAGTAGTTTGCCATTATCAGCACTGCACACAGATCCAGAGGGATGAGTATGAACATCCTCCCTCTATCCATGGGCAGGGAAAGTGCCATAAGCATGAAGAACACTTTCTCTGTCCCATGACTTGGACTGAACCTCATTTGGCAAAGATCCATAATATTGGTGTGGATAGGAATGTTTAAAGATAGTTCTTTGCCAGCTTCCCAGTTATCTTGTTCAAAAATGGGAGGCTGGATACCAGGTGGTATTTTGTAATCTTTGGACTAACCAAACCTTATACAGCTAGACAGTAGCTTTAAGGTGAAAAAGTAGCACTGACACCCTCCATCAGTAGAGATCCTGTGTGCTGCTTTCACCAACAATATGCACCAGTCTCAATCACAGATAGTGAAAGATTTCTATCAGCGCTTTTACAGTGTCTTTCTCCATAATGTACCAGATGCCACAGGGCAGCGAAGAGGTTGTGCGTTGTCCGTCTTATATTTTGTATATAGCTCCTGCTTCCAAACATGGCTTCATGCCTCTTGTGAAGGTGGTTTCCCAGCCAGATGGTTGATTCAGAAGAGAAAATCTTACTACTGCAATTGTAGCTCTGGGTGCAGCTGCTATGTATTCTGGGAAGTTAAAGGCAGGAGTAGATGCTAGAAAGAGGCTCTGACTTTTTAAAAGCCTGCCAGAGCTGCTGCTGAGTATCATCATCTCGTTACTCTTGAGGAAATATATGAGAAACTCTGTAGGAGGGCACTCCTCTTGATCAATAAATTAGTTCATAGCCTCCATAACACAGGAGGAATGACCAAAAACATCACAACGGTACACAATACTGGAAGTCTGCTTTTTCTTCTGTTAATACTATCATATTATGAAGTGATTCATGTTTCCCACTTATTCCATTTTAGATCTTGATCTCTGAATGGTGTAACTTTCTGTACTGAGTGTATGTTTCTCTTAGCCAGTTCTTACAATACTTTGAACTAAAATTAAACAGACATCCTGTGGGTTACAAACCATTTTGTAGTACCATGGCTATGTGTGCTGTGTCTCAAAATATACAAGATAAGGGAAACATCTCAGAGTAATGAAGTCCATTAAACAGAACCAAAATGTTAGCGCCCTCTGTTGAGTAGATGCCATTACTATAACATCTAAATAACTTAAAGTTTAGATATGTAATATCTAAATAACTTAAGTGCAAAAGATGGATGGATTGTACTGAAAATTGGAGGGTAACAAAGAGCTTGCAAAAAATATTTTCACCCTAAGCCAGGAAGGTACAGAGAAAAATAGGGAAACAGCTAAGCTCACAAAAAAAATTGTTTAGGGAAACAGAGTATTCAAGATAATCTTGTAGCAACACAGGACAGACTAACTGAAGTTAGAGAGTTTAGGAAGAAAAGTAGCCCATCTCAAAAGTGATACATCAGATTGAGTGAAAAACACCGAAACAGAGGCAAGATTACACTAATATGCATTAAGCCTCACAACAGATGTGATATAAGTAGGGAATATTATTCAAGTAGTAAAAAATGGGGTACACAATCTGTATTATACTCAACCTCCATCTAAAAAATGGAGGTTCAAATTTCATGATAGCTTGCAAAAAAAAAAAAGGTAATTATGTCTATCCATTTAAATATATAGAAAGAAATAATTAAGATTCACAAATACTTCGATGCATATATACTGTGCTTTTTTCTGGTTTATGAAACAATAGGAAGCCACAGTTCAGTCTTGACTTTGGTAGTTAAATATACTTCAAAAAACAAACAAACAAATAAAAGTTATTCCCACTGAGGTTATTCCCATCCAAGGCTTTTTCGTATAGTAAGTTTGCTCTTGTATTTAAGGAGACTTGTACAGAAGGGGCTCATAAGTGCTTTACCCATTAGCTTTCTCTCAAAGAGCTTTGAAGTGAAAACGTAATTATCCCACTTTTCTTCTTCCCCAGATTTTGCCCATCGTTTTGGTAACTTCAAAGATAGCTACTAAAAATGGCCACAAGTCACATTTTTCTTGTGTCCTGCATTAGCACAGCACATCTCTCTCTCATACGCACAATTTTGAAGTGTTATTGCCATCTTGCTGAAGTACAAGTGCTGGCAATAGACTTTTTCTGTCCCAGTTTGAAGAGGGGCAGCAGATAACCCAGACTGACCAAAATGGACAGACTTATTTGAAGGGTGTGTGTGTGTTTTTTTTCTTTGAAGGGAAAGACAGTGACCTTGTATTAATTACCTAGTCTCATCCAAAAAATTTCTTATCAATTTCCAGTGAAATGTAGCACCATAACATCATCTTTTCAAGTATCAAAAATTACTAGACAGCACTTATGTAATTGTCCATTACAGAGAAGACATCTCCCTATGCGTTATAATAATCAAGTTAAAAACAAGCATATAACTAAACAAATATGTCCAAGAGAAGAAGGCAACTTCTGTTATGGATGACAAACTAATTTACAAGAAGTTCAAACAGAAGAGATCCAGAAAGAAGGAAAAATAAAATATTAGAATACCCTCTCAGTTTTCCATGTGGCACTAACATGATTTAGCAAATACTAAGCTGAGGAACACAGCTGATTAAATGGTCTATGGGGGTAAGTAAATAGAAATAGGGAGACACAATATAGTGCAGTGACTTGAAAGCTAAAATTAATATTGTGGTTGAAAATGGGAGCCTATCTAAATTTTCCAGAAGGAGTCTTATGCTGCTAATTGAGAGATGGCTTCAATATGAATAACTAAGGCTATCCCAAGACAACCCCTCATATGTCTGGTAGCTAGACAAGAGGAAAGTTAGAGGCTCTTCTTACAGTGACAAAAATATGCAGCCAAAGTAGTAGCTTTAAAAGGGTTTTGATTGTTTCATTTGCTCGCATTACTACTTAAAGTAAGTTGCCCATTACATTCAATATTATAAGAACACCACACTGTGTGTTTTCTACTCCATACATTGTTAGTTAGAAACATCAGTAATAAATTTCTGAATCAGAACTTGTTTTCTCTTAAATGCTTGTGGCCGATTATTCTAAATGAAGATGCATGAAGCCCACATAATACAACTTAATATACATAAACTTGTTGAAGTAAACAAACATGAGCTAGAATACACACAGGCCAGAACAGAAAAATCAAACATGTGACCTAGACATGGGTCCAAGCTGCAGAGATAAAAAATGAATATAGATTGAAACAGAACATTACAAAAAAACTGAGGTGTTTAGATTCAGCCCCATCATCTCTAGTATAAAAATATTAAATAAGCTACCTATTAAACAAATGCAATTCTTAAACTATTACACATATTCCTATTACAAACAATGCAACATGATACAGTCTTGAACAGTGATTTTAGAAAGATTTTCATTAAAGTTTAATATTTTCTAGAAATAAAAAAGTCCGAAGATAGCTGTAGACATAGTTTAAAACTATTAATGTTTACATTCAAAATTTTATATGTAAAAACTGAAAAAATGAATGGGACATCATCTACCTACTTACTCCACTTGCTGTACAACCGTAAATAAAAACAAGTATCTAATTTGTTCTTTAACACATTTCACACTATGCACAGTTCAAAGCTCTTTAAAATTTGTACTCACCAGCTCAAGAAAACTAACAAAAAATAGCATTAAGAAACTAGGGGTTTTTTGGTTTTTTGTTTGTTTTTTTTTTATAAACAAACAGAGTATACATGCACATTACCAGGTGATTTTATCAAGGAGCTACTGAGAAACTATCCTGAAGTTGTTTAAATAGGTATAGAATTTTAGGACAGATTCCAGCTCTTTCAACCTTCCCCATGGATCACTGGCAAGGTGAGGAAGTTATGCCCAATAAGTCACGCCAGTAACATTTTGTCTCTGTCTTTCAGTCCAATTCCCCCTTCAAATAACTAAAAAAGTTTGTTACTGTACCCATCCACTATGAATTAGTCTTAGTTTTGTTAAGTGTAAGAAAACGTTATTTATTACCATTTTTATTAATGGGTTAGAATACCAGCAGTAAGTTAACAGAGTCTTAATTTCACAGATACAGCAAAAAGGTTGAAGTATGACAAATAGCTGAGGCTCTGGATCGGTCTCGAGATTCAGGAAAATAAATGTTAATTTATATTCCATTCACACTGAGAAGGTTATCTTCAAAAAAGTATGGCCTAGAATTTATTTTAACGAAACTGAATATTTATTCAAACTACTATCATACGTCCCTTTGCTTGCCAGAGATAAACTTCCCACTAACTAGTGGGAAAAGAGTGATTTTTTTCAAACCTCAGAATATGTAGTCTTCACATATTCTAGCCCAGGAAGCATACAGAGCATCTTCAGACAATAGCTGTACATGCAAGTTTAGGCTGGCCAAAGAGTCTTAAGCTGTTGCTGGTGAGATATTTTAGGTAAAAACTATACAATCCTCTATGTGTGTATGAGTATTATATATGTAATTTGTAACTACTATATTAAAATGCTTCTGCACTTTCTAGAAGAGATTAGTGATGGCAGTACACTATTTTGAAACCACCTTTTACGTTACCAGTTTGAAAAACCAGTAAACATTAACTCTAAAAGTACCGAAGCCTACAAAAATATAGATATAAGGCAACTCTAGTTCAGTAAATTTAATCGGGCAAACAACTTAGATTTATTTTTTAATCTTGCTTCCATAATGTATATTTAAGAAAGCGTTTTGGAAAAGTGCAAAGAGATCCCATTTTAAGCTACTCGTGTATTGCCAGATGTGCAGCTATTGTAAATCCCATAAATATTAAAACACAAGTTCAAATAAGTTGTGAAAATGCACTTACTTTTATTGTAGCAGGTTGCTAGCACACCTTTATCTGCAGGACTGGCACTAATGTGCCAAATTTCACCCACTTCATGGATGAGAACATTTTTGTTTATAATGTTATTTTCATCATCAAAATCTATTATGTGAATCTACAAATACAATAAAAAGATAACATTAGGGCTCCACTGTTTTCCTATGGGTCTTAATTATACATGATGACAGCACAGAACCATGTAATATGAGTTTTATGACTGATATCTACTTTAATTAATTGTTATACTAACAATATAACTCTTTAATTTCATACAGGATATTTTCTCTAAAAAAAGTGATTATCTTATTGTGAAGAAATCCCTTTTGTTTTTTTTCCCTGGTGTTGCAACTACAGCATACAACTGCATTTTCCATTTGATGGTTAACAGAAAATGAGCTACTAGAGCCCTAAACTTGCAGCTCATCACTTTGCTAGCATTCAAACCCTCCATTAGATGTCTAAGATAATTCTGTATCCAGATCAACAGAAATGAATCTCCCTTAAATGGATAGGAGGAGGGATTATTAGTAGATGTAATAGGAAAATTGATGCCCTACTAGAAGTTTTTCAGCACTCTCTCTTCAGCTATTGTATATACATCTGCACTTATCACCGACATCAGGAAATCTGTCACCATTTAAAAAATTGACATGGAAAAAAAATTCAACCTTTCAACTTATAACAACAGTCAACTTAGAATCTAGCCAATTGTTTATAAGTTTTAACAAGTGGTTTCAGGTGTTACTCGCAAACCTCCCCCTTGCCAATTTTTTCTTTTGTTTTATAAACACTTTTCCCTATTTTTAAAAATTAGCTTTATTTCCTCAGCTACCATGTGGAAGACTCACACAAAAAGCAGGGGAAACGGACTACGACTGCCCCCGAAAAACACTTAACATGCATGAGTAACTTTACCCATGCAAGTAAGCCCTATCAGAGGTTCAACAACAGAACCCTCTGCATGGCGAAGAAAAGAAATTAAACTAAAGACATCCTATTCCCTACTAATTAGATCATACTAAAAGCTTAGCCACACAGTGCTGTAGGCAATTTTTTTGAAGTTTCAATGTGCTAGATAGAACCAATCAAGCCAGTTTCAGGATTTGGTTAGTTTTGCAGTACTGAGTATTCCCTTCACTACTAGATGATCTTGCTCTCAATCCATCAACTCCCAACCATAGCAAGGGTTATATCCTCTAGTCTCGTTCATCTCAAATTAGTATTCATCTTTTCCTCACTCTCTTCAGTGCTGCCATCAGCAATTACTTTCTTAAATTGGACTTTGGTTCCCGATACTAGTACCATACTCCTAGTCTCCTGTCAGACTCTAAGAATCTAAAATGCTCAAGGAGCCATCTCTCTCCAGTCATCATCTGATGACCCAAACCATGAATCCATCTATGAAGCGAAACATTATTCATCCCCTATACCAAGGCATATCCATCTTCCTGTCCAATTTAAAGTGACCCTCTGCCTTTCAAAATATTGTCCCTGGTTTCACATTACCTTAACTCTTGCTTGAGCATAATCTACTCTGCCAGACCCTACCTTGGCCTCCGCTACATCCTGTTCCCACAACTGCACATTATGACTTGTGCTGCCTCATCTATAATGATTTCTCCCTCATTTCATCTTTATACCTGACCTTCAGGCCTTCTCTTTTTAGCTCTTGACAGTCTCTGTAAAGCATGTTGTGAGACTCTTTATCAAAGGTAAAATGCATACTTGTACTGGATAAACTTACAATTCCAACTATTTGCAGACAAACTGGGAGCAAAATACTGTATATATTAATTTGGGAAGTGAAGATAAAGAGAAGACAATAGCAATGGACACTGGAATTAGTCAGTGGAAGAATTCCTTCCTTTTATAACTCTTTGGCCTACAGTACCTCTACACAGCCCCAAAGTAAGGACTGAAGGGCAATTCCTATTATTCCTGCGACGTGAATCTTTTACAATTGCTTCTCAGTCTTACATCCCTGAGACAGTGTATTTGCCACTGAATGCATCCGATGAAGCTCACGAAAGCTTATGCTCAGATAAATTTGTTAGTCTCTAAGGTGCCACAAGTACTCCTTTTCTTTTTGCGAATACAGACTAACACGGCTGCTACTCTGAAACCTGAGACAGACAGGATACCTCCAGTTCACCATTTCAAGTAAGAGAAAGATATATAGCAGGATGTTTAGAATGTGAGAATCACTGTACTATCCTGCATATGGGATAAAACTTTATGCCTATGCTGCAGCATGCAATACATCAGTCCTGCCTGTTTGCATCTTTTCCCTATTCTCAGCTTCCTCAAAAAATGTGAAACCTTCCACTGAAATTATTAAGTAGACTCCTCGCAGTGCAATTCGTTCCCTAAAGAAGAACTACAAATCAAAAATCCATTTACTTCAACAATGTGTATTATATGTCCCCCATTAACCAGGGTAAGTGGGTCATTCAGCACATGAACCTAAAGAATACCTTTTACCCTTATATAAGGCCCTTCAAAGTCATATAGACAGTTTCTACTCTGCTGTGAACATTCTGCTTCAGCTGATCTCACAGCTACCAGGTAACTTTGCAGAAGCGAAGAGTCAACTCATGCAGGTTGAGGATAAATCCTTGATTAAAATAAAATTTCACATTTGACAAAAGGTTATTTATTTTTATATCCTTTTGGTGTAGGGAAAAATATGAAATATCCTTCCTTGGTAGCTCTGACATGCATCCTAGGTACAAGAAGAGATGCTACAGTGAAGTGTGAACATGTTGGACTGCTGTAAGTAAGAAGGGAGGGGGCTTAACAACGGAAAAGAAATATTTTCTCTCCACGGTTTTTGTGCTAATGTTCTTCTTAGCCTGGCCATTGTGAGCATTCAGCACATATTCCTAAAACTGATGAAATCTTGTTAGTTCTTCTGTCATTCATATTTAGTATTTTCTTCAAATACATTTGGGCCAAATTTATACTTAACATAATCCGATGCCATAACGGCAAATAAGACAGACCACCTCATATCACACTCTCATATGGGCTTCAACTCTGAAATGTACTAATCAATGTTGTTCAAGACAGACATCAAAGATCACCTAGGATGCATGTCACAGCTACCAAGGAAGGATATTTCATATTTTCCCTACACCAAAAGGATATAAAAATAAATAACCTTTTGTCAAATGTGAAATTTTATTTTAATCAAGGATTTATCCTCAACCTGCATGTGTTGACTCTTCGCTTTTGCAAAGTTACCTGGTAGCTGTGAGATCAGCTGAAGCAGAATCTTCACAGCAGAGTAGAAACTGTCTATATGACTTTGAAGGGCCTTATATAAGGGTAAAAGGTATTCTTTTGCTTTATGTGCTGAATTATTATTGTTCCTACACTTTTAATATAAATGTTACAAATTAAGTGGTTTTCTGTTTTCAGTTAACCTTCTGTAAATAGCTACATTTCTTCAGCTGCAAAGCTGTTTTTGAACCTCCTAACTCCATAAATCAGGGCAGCTCTAGAACTAGCTTTCTTCTACAACACACCTTTATGTGACTTGAAACAGAACAAGAGATTCTGCATATATTGATGCTATATGAAAAACCGTCCTGACTGTATAGAGCCTCATTAGAAGTCACAGCACCAAAGGTGCCAGCCAGCTACTAAAGATAGGTCAAGTAATGAGAAAAAAGTGGTGCAGAATTAAGCAATAATGATTAAGGCCTATAACATTTCTTGGGGATTAATGACTAGCTGGGAGAAGATGATAGCATGAAGCACACCCAAGTGCCATTAACCACAACTATTTGTTAATAGTCAGCTAAAAGCCCTGCACCTCTAATGTTTAGTTCTATTCCCTTGAAAAAGAGAAAAAAAGTCAGATAGTGAAAAAAAGTGCTTGATGCAGGGTCAACATGTACCTACCCGGTTAGAGTAAAGAATTAGTGCCCACGGTCACCTTCTCAGAACCATGTCAACATTTCCCTTTCAGTAAATGTTAATGATTTGAAACTCATTGGATATTAGGTGACAACTAGAAGCTGACTTCGTCCTTAAAAACTAGTAATTAAATCCTCTGCTAAATACTCCGTGAAGTCAAAGATAGTTTATCCTAGGCACAAAATTACATGTAATTACCTAGTTAGTATAAAACACCTTCACAGTCAATAGTTAATCTTCAGGCACTTCACTATCTGAGATATAACAATGAAAAAAAGTTTTGCTCCTTGGTTTTTTTTAAACTAATTTTTTTCTGTAAGTCATTTTCTTCTCCCTCTGCCAACCATAGCTTATAAAGATATATAACACTGCACCCAGACCTTTATACCTTGAACGGCTTCTCTTATTATTTATACACCATGTGCTTTCCCCTCTCCAAAACTCAGTTTCAGGTAGCTTTCCATTGCTAACTTCAGCTCCAGCACTATCTGTTCTCCCTTGCATGCTAGGTTATATTTAACAGGAGAAAAACAAAATAATCTGAATTTTGAAAATACTCTAGGAACATTGATCCCTTCCCTACATTTTCTATCGCAGGGGTGGGCAAACTATGGCCTGTGAGTCAGATCCAGCGCCTCAGGGCTTTGGATCCAGCCAGCGGGATTGCCAGCCCCGTGGCACCGCTGACCCCACACCAGGAATTGGCCGACACCACGTCTCTGCGGCCCCCATGGGAGCAGGGGCAGAGGGCTCTGCGTGCTGCTCTTGCTTGTGGGTACCTCCCCCGAAGCTCGGTTTGGCCAGGAACCGGAAACTGGGGCCAATGGAAGCTTCGGGGGAGGTACCCACAGGTAAAAGCAGCACACGGAGCCCTCTGCCTACCCTTCCTGAGGGGCTGCAGTGCCGGCTGCTTCCTGGAGCAGCGCAGGGCCAGGGCCAGGGCCAGGGCAGGCTCCCTGCCTGCCTGCCCTGGCCTCGGTGCGCGCCGCTGCCATCCCAGAGCCACTCCAGGTAAGCAGTGCTGGGCCGGAGCCCGCACCCCAAACCTCTCCTGCCCCTCGCACCCCAAACCCCTGTCCTGAGCCCCCTGCTGCACCCCAACCCCCGGCCCTGAGCCCCCTCCCACACTCTGCACCCCTCCCTGCACCACTGCCCTGAGCCCCCACCCCCTCGTGCACCCAACCCCCTTCCCTGAGCCCCCTCGTATGCCCTGCACCCCTCCTCTGCCCCAACCCCTTGCCCTGAGCCCCTTCCTGCATACGGCACCCGCTCCCACACCCCACACTCCCTCCCACACCCCAACCCCCTGCCCAAGCCCTACATTCATGGCTAATTTCCCCACCCAGATGTGGCCCTCAAGCCAAAAAGTTTGCCCACCCCTATTCTATCGTGTCTCCTCAGTCTCCCACTCTTGGTATGTTTTTATTTTTCCATCATATTCTCTGTCAATTGGAAGGAGTAAGCTTTTCAGGGCAAAGGTCTGGTTTTCATACTACAGAGTGCCAATGTGACTGTACGAACAAACAAGGTGAAACTGCTGTGTTTGCTATGCCATTATGGATGCTGTGTTCAGTGGTTAAACTGAGGTGGAAGGTGGTGGTACTGTTCCAACCATATGAACCACCAAAGTGAAACGCTGCTCACACTGGATTGTACAGCTTTTCAAAATATGATTGTGCATGCCCTCTGAACTCAGCTCCCCATTGACAGAGCTTGACTTTGTCCATGCGCTCTGCTAGGCTCCTTGGGCTCAGCTCCTTCTTGACTGGCTGGGGGGAGGGAGGGGAACATCTCTCAAACTCAACACCTACTAGTAGCACCAAAATGAGAAACAGAACATGAAAAACAAAACAGTTCATGTTGACATTTAAGTTACTACTGGGCATCTGAGACAAAACTTCACTAAGATGAATAGTGATGAGCTTCTGTTCCAGGCTCTCTCCTCTCTCTAAACATCTTTATGTCATTTATACCCTTCACATTTGAGTTTTCTTTGCAATCATAACAGCTGGAGATTGACTTTTAAAAAAAAAAAGAAAGCTGAGATTCTGGAGAATAAGATAGAAGTTTGAGAGAAGTGTCAGCACACTAAAGCACCATGCACCTCCTGAATCCAAGCTCTGTTTGTGTGCTAAAGGTATTAGTGAATAAATACTGTTTCTGAAACTATTCTAATGTGAAAAGTCAGTGACTGTACTAACACTATGGGTTTTTTAATCTAGTTTAGGGCTCCAGCCTGCCATTCAATATAAAGGCTTATCCTAAAGTTAATCTTATAAAAAGTCAGCTATTTTACTTTTACAAGGAAAGATTGGACAAAAAAGATGGCTGTGTATAGGCTGTACGTCACTGTAGCCTTTACTCCCTGCAGAAACACAGTGATGGAAGTTTTATGGATATTCACAGGCAAAAAATGAAGTTTTTCTACAGCTCTATTCCCATGAGCCTATTACCTACACATACATGTCTTTAAGGAGTTCCACTGAAGTAAATCATGAGGGCCTAACTACAATTTCAAAATGGAAAGCAGGATTTTATTTTAATTGGGTTATCTGTTCTGCAGTTTAAACTGGTTCTACAAAATCAAAAGCAGAACTTAGTAATAGAACTGGTCAAATAATATTTGTTAAATAACTCATTTGATTCATTTGTAATTTCTCTCAAATAAGTTATGATAAACATTTTTAATTAATTATTCACCAGTCTTAGAAAATGGGGCGACTATGAAATTATATTAACCTTTAAAAAAAAAAAAAAAGACTTCTCATTCACCTAACTAGTTATCAAAATGTGTACATTTTGTTCACATAATACATTTTTTAAAATAAAGCATCTAATGCTCAAACTTGGCAGGAAAGTGAAGTAATAGACCAGTAAAAAAAGTTAAAGAATATTCCTGATACTTAACATGTATTATTCTGACAAAAGTTTACCTGATTATCATATTTGAGAGACTGTGTCCCAACCAA
This sequence comes from Lepidochelys olivacea, assembly GCF_965140295.1. Taxonomy (NCBI): domain Eukaryota; kingdom Metazoa; phylum Chordata; order Testudines; family Cheloniidae; genus Lepidochelys; species Lepidochelys olivacea. The sequence goes on along the minus strand of NC_140413.1, from coordinate 36,079,182 downwards.
AAATCGAATGGCATCTGTTTCTGCTATCTGGGGTGTTAAAGCACGTGCCTAGCAAAAAAGAAAACCATTATAAAAATACAATGCAATACATTATTGATAATTTGTGAAAATCTTGGAACATAAAAGACATCCCAGTTGATCACCTTGAGCACCAAACTTTTACACTGCATCTTTCTCCTGAACTTTATCTGTATTTAGGCTATTTATCTAAGTTTTCTAGTGTAAGGATTGCTTCTCACATCTGTAAAGTACCTACTATACTCTCAGTGCTAAATAAATATGGACATATTTATTTATTTTTAAAAACCACGATTCAATGTTAAGGATTTCTCCCAAATTAATTATTCTTAATGAACCCAGAATCATGGAACATGGGAAGGACGCAGAAGTGGCTGCAAAAATACTTAAGCCGGCTGCAATGACAAAGGGCATTCTTGGACAAATTATTCAAAATAAATATTTTACACCTTTAAGTAAGATCCGGGAACTCACACAAAGTCACCAATTCATTCTTTTCCCTACTATTCATAGGAGAGAGCAAGCTAGAAGGAAAGAAGTTCTTGGTCCTCCTTGCTTTTTAACATTAAGCCACTGAAGCTAAATCCTACAAGAATGACCAAAATGGAAATTATCACCCTCCACCTACTCATAAAAAAGGCACAGCACTGACAGTGATAATACAGCCTTTCCCGCCCTCCCTTGCCATTTGCTTCCACCCTGTCCCCAAAGGACCTCCTCTCAGCGGTAGAGGATATTTCAGTCTTTGGCCAGTTTGCTAAAGAGACCAATAAGATGCTATAATATAACGTCAGATAACTTTGGAATTCACATCCCCACTTGCTCTTAAATATCCCAAATCTGTAGATACTCCAGGCAAAGCCAATATTTTTAAGCAGGCATTTTGGAAGGACTGAGGTAGCCAGTAGCTCTGCCCACCTCCACTACAACCATTCTTTTTGGCTGACGTAGTTAAATGCTGGGTGATTAGGTCCAGTTTTGTTTTACTATAGCCTTATTGATTAGGAATCAATTTTTAATTGATTTAGAGAGACACGTATTTTAGGAGTATTATTATTTTATTTATTTCATTTTAACCACAAGTTAATTACAGAATAGTATTTTGGAAAAACCCACTTAGATCTTCATTGAATAAAACAAGCAGTCCAACCATCTGTTTAGGGGGTTCTGATCAGACTGGACCTCGAGTTCAGAATTCATTCTGGAACATCACTGAACAGATAAACATTTCAGATGCTAGACTGAATACTGATTTTAATGAAAAACTACATTTTCTACTTTAGATTTAAATCTGACATGGGTAACAAGTGAAATGAGTTTACAGGTCAAAAACTAGTACACAGTGAGCATTTAAACAAATCATAAAGTGAGTAGAAATTTTGATTCAACTGACGGTTTATTCTCAGGACATGCTAAAATCTGAAATAATAGAAAAGAATCACTATGGATTTACAATGGCAGATCTATGCAATGAAACTTACATCGCATCTATCTGCATTGCGTCTATACAGAGCCAGCGTTGCTAGTCTGTAGTGTTCGGTGACAGCAAGAAAATTCACCAAAAAGCTTTTAATTTTTATAAAAATGTATATTGTGGATTTCCCCCCAGCCATGGTGAGAACTTCTCTTCATTCCAAATCCCCTGCCAAGTTCTTTTCACGAAAGCACCACTAGAAACAACCCAGTCATTACAAACCTTCTTCAATCAAATAGACTTCAGTTGTTTAACAAGTGGAGTAGAACAAAACAACAACAACAAAAGATCTCCTGGGTCTTTCATGGAATAAAGAAATACTGGTAAGAACTTTGTTCCCTCCTCTTTAAAGAGCCTCTTTTTAAAAGCAGTTTAGACTCAAGGTGCACTTTAAAAAAAAGGGGGGGGGGAATGTCACCATATGCTGACATTTGTCTATCAACTTTTTCTTCTTCCTCCCCCTCCAAAAAAAAATTAAAAATGGGAATTGTATTTTTCCCCACTCTGTTGAAAAATATGAAAAGTTTGGGTTAAATATCTGAAATTGTAATACATTTCAAAATAAAGAACTGACTTCCTACATGTTATCCTTATTCAAAGGATGGAAAAATGCATTTGTGTTTATCAGATTCAGATCTGTCAATAGGGGCTTACCAGTATCTGAGACAGTTTCATTCTTAATACGGATAATGGACCTTCAGATGGCCCATCCACAAGTATGCAAATCTGTTATTTTTTATAGTGTCTACTCAGGCAAGTTGATTCAGAGAAAGTCACACTGGCAAAACAAACAGCTATTGGTGTGCAGAAATTACTGCCTACCATGCTGACCAGTACTGCCTCTTGTTTAATTGTACTTCCTTGTTTGTGTATATCCACCTGTTGTCTTCCGTCTTAGACCTAAATTGTAAGCTCCTTGGGGCAGGGACTGTCTTTTTGTTCTGTGTTTGTACAGCACCTAGCACAATGGGGTCCTGATCCATAATTAGGGCTCCTCAGTGCTATAGTAATACAAATAAACAAACAATAATTTCAACAGGTGATAGACGTACTTCAGATGGACAGAACATGTGGTCAATGTATAGGAGAGTAGTACTTCAAGCTTTGGCAACTGGTTGTTTAAGCTCTCCTCCCCGACCCTAATGATAAGCGTTGGTATTGAGTCACTGTGCACTGCTGCTGTCCTCCTCCATTTGAAGCATGCACAGCCTAATTCACCAGAAAGCTTGAGATACAGAAAACCTCAGCCCCAATATCCACAATTGAATAGGTATAGGTATACCCTAGTTAATACTGAAATACAATGGTTATACTGAAAAGCATATGAACCACAGAGACGTAATCTAGTCAAGTGAATAAAATGAACTGGCATTTTCATTTACTGCATCCTAAAGCAGTTTATAGAGCCATGAATTACATAGCTGGAGAGGAATAACCATATGCATGCAAAAAAAAGGGTCTATAATGCATCATCTGTTTCCAAGGTAGTGAAACTATCATACTTTTAGTAGCAGCAGTAGCAGCTCTGAATCAATTTAAAACAAACCTTCCACCCCTCCACTACAGCAAAAAAGGAGACAAAATATTACTTAAGAAAACAGTCATGGGATAAGAGGGAAAGTCTGCTCATGGATCAGTAACTGGTTAAAAGATAGGAAACAAAGGGTAGGAATAAAAGGTCAGTTTTCACAGTTGAGAGAGGTAAACAACAGGGTTCCCCAAGGATCTGTACTGGGACCAGTGCTGTTCAACATAATCATAAATGATGTGGGAAAAGGGATAAACAGTGAGGTGCCAAAGTTTGCAGACCATACAAAATTACTGAAGACAGTTAGATCCGAAGATGACTGTGAAAAATTACAAAGGGATCTCACAAAACTAGATGACTGGACAACAAAATGGCAGATGAAATTCAATGTTGATAAATGCAAAGTAATGCACACTGGAAAATGTAATCCCAACTACACAGACAAAATGATGGGGTCTAAATTAACTGTTACCACTCAAGAACGAGATCTTGGAGTCATTGTGGATAGTTGTCTGAAAACATCCAGTCTGTGGCTGTGAACAGCTCTGAGTTACCGAGTGTTTTTTCTCTGATGGAACTGACACTATTTGTCATGAAACTGTCATCTGACATTCTTCTCATCTGGGGCCTTTGACACATTCAGCCGATGTCAAACAGCTTGGTTTGGCATGCAAGTGGTCAGCTTAGGGCTAGTGGTTGCTGAACTGCGCAGACTAATCAAATTCCAGCATTTCCAGTTTGAGTGAGTGATATCTAGATTCTGAGTCATCTCGTGCCATCATGCCCATCTAGTAGCACCCAGTAACTCAATTAGATGGGTCAGTTACATTTGGATCACCAGAGGATTCATATTGAACGGAGAAGTTGAGCATATTTATCATCAAGGCACAGTGTGTAGACTAGATTATAGCCATGCTTAATGGATGCGTAGGCAGCTTTGAAGATGGCTTCTCAGAAATGACTGAAAGCTACATCGACGGGGAAGATGCGTGATGGTACAGAGACAAGACCTTATTCTAAAGCATCTGTGTACTTCTTTCAGTCTGCATTTCTGAAATTCCATCTTGGTTTGTTAAAGATTCTAATGATTGGGAGCTGTAGGCCAATGTGAATAATAGAAGGTCTGTGTTGGTTGTGTGGGAATCTTCCAAGACCAGACATAATGCAGGTTGGGAGTGACCATCCACAGATAACACCCAGCACAAATCAGGAGAGTATTCACAAGATCATCTGGCTTAGCAGAAAGTGCCTCTCTGCTTTGCATCATGGAGGAGGGCAAGATCATTGTTAGATGCCCACTCCACCAGTTGGTCCCCATTAGCATCTGATGCCCCAAGTATCCCCAGTCAGGATGGTGACTGTTGAAGTCAGCAACATAGACTGCTGCGTGAGATAGTCTTGACAGAACTTTCTGGTCCCAATTAAAATACGGTGGCTTGTCAACATTTGTGATCTGGAAACTTTCCACCTGAGTCACAGAAACTAGTAGATGTAAGCTCAGTGGCATCTGAGATGTTTGAACAGATCAGCAATGGATCAGCATCTGACCTCTGTGGCAATGGATCAACATTCTTATTGCTCTCCCTGTGAATACTCAGTTCATACTTGGGAAACTGATGACCTAACCAGCAGACCACACTGAAAGTCCTTTCTAGGGCCGAATATCGATCACCTGCCAGATGACATTCTTGATGCAATTCCTTCCTCCAACATTTGACCCATCAGGCTAGCCCTGAGTACTGCAACTCAACATTGCAGGATTGTCAGTAGCCAAATGGAGCAGCAGCAGCGATTTATCCTGTTGTCACAACAATGACATCATCTGCCTGCACGAGATGCACACTTCCACTGCAGAAACTGGGACTAGACAGCTGGGGATGGATCACTTGATAGCTGCCCTATTTTGTTCATTCCCTCTCAAGCATCTGGCATCAGCCACTATTAGAAGATAGGATACTGGGATAGATGGACCATTTGTCTGACCCAGCATGACCATTCTTAGTTCTTATCACATTGGTGACTCATATTCAATTTGTGATTCACTTTTAAGCCTTATCCTTTTCAACACTACTGCTGCTTAGGCAGTTTTCCCCCATTTTGTAGTTGTATGTTTGATTTTTGCTTTCGAGATGTAGCACTTTGCACTTGTCTTTATTAAATTTCATGTTGTTGATTTCAGAGTAATTTTCCAATTCGTCAAGGTCACTCTGAAATCTAATCCTGCCCTCCAAAGTGCTTGCATCCCCTCCCAGCTTGGTGTCATCTGCAGATTTTAGAAGCATACTGTCTGTTCCATTATCCAAGTGATTAATGAAAATATTGAACAGTACTGAACCTAGAACAAATCTCTGCAGGATCCCACTAGATATATCCCCAAGTCTGACAGCAAATCATTGATGATTATTCTGTCAACCAATTTTGCACTCTTCTTATGGAAATTTCATCAAGATCACATTTCCCTAATTTGTAGAGCTGTGTCAAAAGCATTACTAAAAATCAAGATATACCACATCTACAATCTCCGTCTATTCTCTAGGACAGTAACTGTGTGAAAGAAGAAAATTTGGTTGACTTGGCATGATTTGTTCCTGACAAATACGTTGGCTATGATTATTATTACCCTATTATCCTCTAGTTGCTTACAAATGATTATTTAATAATTTGTTCCAGTATCTTTCCAGGTATTGAAGTTAGGCTGTCTGGTCTATAATTCCCCAGCTCCTCTTTGTTCCCATTTTTAAAAATAGGTGCTATGTTTTTCCTTCTCCAGTCCTCTGAGACCTCATCCATCGTCCATGAGCTTGCAAAGATAATCACTGACATTTCTGACATAGCTTCAGCTAGGTCCTTCAGTACCCTAGGATGAATTTCATCAGGCTCTGACTACTTGAATACATCTAACTTATCTACATGTACTCTAACTTGTTCTTTCCCTATTTTGGCTTGTATTCTTTCCTCCTTGTTGTCAATATTAATTGTGTTAAACATCTGGTCACCATCAACTTTTTTAGCGAAGACTGAAGGAAAATAGGCATTAAACACCTCTGCCTTCTTGATGTCACCTATTATTACCTCTCCTTCCCTGCTACATACTGGACCTACACTTTCCTTTGTCTTTCTCTTGCGCCTAAGATATTTACAAAACCTCTTCTTACTGCCTTTTATGCCCCTTTCTAGGTTTAACTTATTTTGTGCCTTAGCCTTTCTGATTTTGTTCCTACATGCTTGTGCTATTCTTTTGTACTCATCCTTAGAAATATGACCATTCAGTGTTCACTCTAATTTTTCCCACACATGCATGGAATGAATTTTGTTGTGTGTCACACATCACCTCCAAATTGGTGCACGTAAGAAAATGTATGTGTTGGGAGTGAGGCTGAGGGGTTCAGAGTGTGGGAGGGGGCTCAGGACCGGGGCAGAGGGTTGGGGTGCAGGAGTGTGAGGGCTACAGCTGGGGCTGCGGGTTCTGGGGTGGGGCCAGGGATGAAGGGTTTGGGGTGCAGGCTGCCCCAGGGCTATGGCAGAGGACTCGCCCCAGCTCTCTTTCCCCGCCGCGGCAGCTCAGGTCCTGGACTGAAGGGTTGGGGTGCGGGCTCTGCGGTGGGGCCAGGGATGAGGGGTTTGGGTGCAGGCTGCCCCGGGGCTACTATGGGGAGAGAAGACTCCCCCCAGCTCTCTCTCCACAGCAGCAGCATCTGGGCGGAGCCCTAGCCGTGGCAGGTTGGGGACCAGGCTGAGTTGGGGCCGGGGCACCTATCCTCCAACTATGCCGGGCGAGGCGCGCCTGTCCCCCCATTCGTGGCAGATCCACCGGGGTTGGGTTTCCCAAGTGCCTGCATAGCGCTTAATAGACTGCTGCTCGGCCACGCAGCTTACAGGGAATTTAGGACCATGCTTCCACTTTTGTTGGATTTCTTTTTGATTTTCAAGTCATTGAAGACCTCCTGATGGACCACACACCGCCATTCACCCAGCAAACAAGCAGCAGACATATAGTGATCCAAGGGGATCCATTCGCCACATACTCCAGTTTAGATGATCAACCTTCCCAGATGTAGTCCTGGACTAATGAAACCTGATCGGGTCTCTCAGGCTGGGACTCCCCAGGGATGAGCTACAGGAAATTTAGAAGAAAGAAAAGTTGCCTCAGGTGTAGCTTCACTCCAGAGACATCTTCATCTGCAAGCCTTCCATCCACCCTCAAATCTACTACTTAGGATATACGCACCTTCTGCTTCCATCTCCACACAAAACATGCAAATATCCAAGCACAGAAAACACAAAACACCATCATATTTTCTTCACAGCATCATCCAAACAACACTACTACAAACATACAAACAACAACTTCCCAATATGGGAAAACACTAGTACAAGCTTTTTCTACATAAACAATTTCCTCCATTTAAAAATCAAACACACAAACAAGATTAGCTAAAAATCTACACCACACACAAACACCCCCCTAACTATATACTACAATCCAACATACCAAACAGCCAAAAAATATCCATTTCTATTCTATCCGCTCTGTGTATTTGGGGATTAAAAACTGTACATTTTACATAAATATGTAAAGAAGAGGTGTCATATAGGTAAAATAAAAGAGAACGCAAGCTTTGGTTGAATTTGATGAATGGTAATGTATTACAAGATGTATTTCAGTCTTCTTCATGAGCCATACAGGCTGCCTGCCCTGCAACAACGAGCCAGGAGTCTCCCCACTCTGCAGGAGAGAGAAGCAACCAAGAGCATATACTTTCAGAAATTTTTGGCATTTCTCTTCCCCTGCCCAGACCGAGGCCAAGTGTTCTCCGTGAGTGCACTGTAAGGAGGCCACTCAGGATGAGCCAGGGCTACGAAGGAGGTTGACTGGGGTGAAACTGGAACTTACAAATTCTATTCTTTTGACTATTTGTCCATAGCTCTATAGCAGTTAATCTATCCTGTCTATTAGATTGTAAGCTCTTCAGCACAGGGACTACTCTATACTACGTCTGTACACGGTCTTGCATAATGCTCCCCACCTCCATCTCCCTCCCCATTCTAGCTAGGGCACTCAAGCACTAAAGAATACAAATAAATAAAACTAACAAGAGATACAGAACACTGGTTATTGAATAAAAGAGGCCACAGCGCTTCGTACGTATCTGACATATCTTCCTACTGTTCGTCTATCCTCCCAAATATGGCACAACTCAAGTCATGCTGCACAAGCAGTTCCCTCCTCCCTGAACTACTAGCTCAGAGGTGGGCATACTACTGCCTGCGGGCCGCACCCGGCCAGCAGGACCCTCCTGCCCAGCCCCTGAGCTCCTGGCTAGGGAGACTAGGCCCCCAGGCCTTCCCCTGCTTTCCGTCCTCCCTCACCAGGCAGCAAGCACCTGCTGCTCTGAGCTGCATGGTAACTGGGCAGGGGGGTTGGATAAGGAGCACGGGGTCCCAGGGAGCAGGGGCGGGCAGGCAGTCAGGGGGCAGTTGGATGGGGCAGATGTTCTGGGGGGAGGCGGAGGGTGGTCAGGGGATGGGGAACAGGGGGTTTGGATGGGGGGGTCCCATGGGGGGCAGTTAGGGGCAGTGGGTACCAGGAGGGGGCAGTCAGGGGACAAGAAGCAGGAGGGGTTGGATTGGTCAGCAGTTGGGGGGGGGCAGTCAGTGGGCAGGAAGTGCAAGGAGGCAGATGGGGGTAAGGAGGCCAGGCTGTTTGCGGAGGTACAGCCTTCCCAGCCCTCCACAGTTTCGCACCCTGATGTGACCCTCGAGTCAAAAAGTTTGCCCACCCCATACTAACTCCTCTTGCCCACAGGCTGTTAGGCACCTTAACAAGTGGTTGTTATGTTACATATGAAAGCAGGCAAGGGTCAGAATTAAGGCTGTCGCATAAACACATTTCGGGGCTCAGGAAGAACCCCTGATCATCAGCTATGTCGGGGGGAGGCTGTAGAGAGTCTGATCACCTTGCCTAGTATCAGCTGCCCCCAGCGCCTGCTGCTCTGCAAGGGGCTGTCCCCTTCCACTGCCCACCACGCTGCCCCCTGAAAAGCCCTGTCACACACCCCAAGTAGGCAATGGCCACCCCCCCCCGGCCAGCAACAGCCCCCCCTCCAACACCGCCCCCCCCGGCCAGCAACAGCCCCCCTCCAACACAGCCCCCCCCCCGGCCAGCAACAGCCCCCCCTCCAACACCGCCCCCCCCGGCCAGCAACAGCCCCCCTCCAACACCGCTCCCCCCCCCCGGCCAGCAACAGCCCCCCTCCAACACCGCTCCCCCCCCCCGGCCAGCAACAGCCCCCCTCCAACACCGCTCCCCCCCCCCCCGGCCAGCAACAGCCCCCCTCCAACACCGCTCCCCCCCCCCCGGCCAGCAACAGCCCCCCTCCAACACCGCCCTCCCCCCCCGGCCAGCAACAGCCCCCCTCCAACACCGCCCTCCCCCCCCCGGCCAGCAACAGCCCCCCTCCAACACCGCCCTCCCCCCCCCGGCCAGCAACAGCCCCCCTCCAACACCGCCCTCCCCCCCCCGGCCAGCAACAGCCCCCCTCCAACACCGCCCTCCCCCCCCCGGCCAGCAACAGCCCCCCTCCAACACCGCTCCCGCCCCCCGGGCAGCAACAGCCCCCCTTCCAACAGCCCCCCTTCCAACACCGCTCCCCCCCCCCCCCGGCCAGCAACAGCCCCCCTCCAACACCGCTCCCCCCCCCCGGCCAGCAACAGCCCCCCTCCAACACCGCTCCCCCCCCCGGCCAGCAACAGCCCCCCTCCAACACCGCTCCCCCCCCCCCGGCCAGCAACAGCCCCCCTCCAACACCGCTCCCCCCCCCCCGGCCAGCAACAGCCCCCCTCCAACACCGCTCCCCCCCCCGGCCAGCAACAGCCCCCCTCCAACACCGCCCTCCCCCCCGGCCAGCAACAGCCCCCCTCCAACACCGCCCTCCCCCCCGGCCAGCAACAGCCCCCCTCCAACACCGCCCTCCCCCCCCGGCCAGCAACAGCCCCCCTCCAACACCGCCCTCCCCCCCCGGCCAGCAACAGCCCCCCTCCAACACCGCCCCCCCCCGCCAGCAACAGCCCCCCTTCCAACACCGCTCCCGCCCCCCGGGCAGCAACAGCCCCCCTTCCAACACCGCTCCCCCCCCCCCGGCCAGCAACAGCCCCCTTCCAACACCGCTCCCCCCCCCCCGGCCAGCAACAGCCCCCCTCCAACACCGCCCCCCCCGGCCAGCAACAGCCCCCTTCCAACACCGCTCCTCCCCACGGCCAGCAACAGCCCCCCTCCAACACCGCCCCCCCCGGCCAGCAACAGCCCCACTCCAACACAGCCCCCCCCCCGGCCAGCAACAGCCCCCGCCCCGCAGGCTCCCCTCCAACACCACCACCCCCGGCGATCAACAGCCACCTCCACGTGCTCCCTTCCAACACCGCCCCCCGGCGGGTAGTAGCTCCCCCCCCCTCCAACCTCTCTCTCCTAGGGTCTCCTCTCTCCCCTCACGCGCACCTGGAACTCCAGCCCATAGATCACCGGCGCGTCATCCTCCATAGCCTCCCCACGGCTGCGCCCGCAAGGCCCCCCGTCTCGCCGAACAGCCGCACAGCCCTTTCCCCGAGCTTGAGCCGGCCCCCCTCTTTCACGCGTTACTCGCTAGCCCAGGGGGCTTTCTGAGCCACTGCGGCATCCGTTGCTCTCCCCTTCCGGGTGATGTGAAGGAGACGCAGGCGCCGTAGAGACCGGTACCCGGTTGTGAGCGCAGGCGTAGTCGCTGCTGGAGCCGTCGGGCGGCGGCGGCGCAAGGCTGCTGCGGGCGCTAAGCAGGTGAGGGTCAGGGCCGTCGGTAGCAGGGAGCGGGCGGGGCAGCCTGGCGTGGGGCAGGCAGCGAGCGGGCCTGGGGTTCCCTAGCGTGGAGCTGGCCGGGCAGGGGTGCGCCGGGGTCCCCGTTTGGGGTGAGGCGGCAGCAGAGGTGCCTCCCCGAGGGGCTGTCACGTGTGCCACGACCTGCCGTGGATGTGCAGGGTCTGGCTGCCGCACGCAGAGCAAAATCTTTTCCCCCGCGGGGTGGGGGGGGTCGTGGGACCTGCCTGAAAGTGAACCGCAGTGAGAGGCCCTTGACCCCCCCCCCCCTCCCGAGGGGTTGGGACCCTTCCCTTCCCCTGTTAGACAGTGGCCACGTTCTTCCCCTGCACCCAGCACCGTGCTACCCGGGAGCAGTAACCAGACTCTGTGCTGTCGCCCTGCTTCAACCCCGCTGCCTGCGGATCTTCAGCCCTGTCTGCGGTACCTACCAGGGCGTTTCAAACCCACTCGCTCTACCCATGGGAGATAGTGGGTACTGACTGGCCAGGCCAAAGGTTTAGCCTGGTGAATTAGCGCAGATGCCTATGAAGACTCAGAAACGTGGAATTCCATGGTAAAGCTGTGAGCATACGTCAGGGGTAGGCAAATTTTTTGGCCTGAGGGCCACATCGGGATGCAAAACTGTGTGGAAGGCCGGGCACTCACCCCACAGTGCCTGCAGCTCCTGGACTGTGGCAGGGCTTGGCTCTCTGTTCTGGGCTTTGCAATCTCCAAGTTGCAGCGCAGCTCAGGTTTGGCGCTGCCCCCTTCACTGGACCAAGTTTGAGTGAGCGGAGTTGTGACCTGGCTCATGGGGTTGCAGTGCCACTCTAAACTTTGGCCTACCCAGATGCTTGTCATCCTGATGGCTGGGCTAAACCTGCGTGGCACTGGGACTGCAGAGGTTGAAGTGCCTGGACCAGGGAGGTGAGCCCCGCCAGCCCCATGGGACAGGAGCTGCTATGTGACCCTTTGAAATATTCAGGCAACCCAGTTTTGGGTCCCGACCCACAAGTTGAGTAATCCAGTTAGAGACGACAAAGGAAGAGAATGAGCTTCTCACAGAGCAGGCTAAAAGTATTTTCAATGAGTATAACTGGTAGAAACTTTTAATTGCGATTTTATAATAGCTTTGGCCCATCCTGCAATGAGACCTATTCCTGTGCCTGTGCAAAGCACTGTTGTTTTCGGTGGGATTCTGCATGGATTCAGTACCAGGCTAGCTATAGTTTTATATATAAAAAGAGAAGCCTTCACTTCATCAAAATAAAAAAAAAATGTAATCATTACTTAGTCTGAGATGAGAAGCAAATTAGAAGCCTCCAAGGTTAAAGAAATAAATTCATCTCCCAGAAAAATTTGCTGCTTTCTCCAAACCTGCATAGGTTTTAAAATATGGGAAAATATAGCTTTTTTGTTTGTTTAAGTTTTTCACAATCAAAGGGTAATAGGTCAAAGGTAAAATAGAGTGTATTTACTGAATTTTGCCAGAAGCAGTGATGGAGAACCCCATTTGGGGGTATCCAAAGTTTAGATGTTAAAAAGAGAGGTTTAAAAATGCCAGTTAGATTTAATGACAGGTTTCAGAATAGCAGCCGTGTTAGTCTGTATCCGCAAAAAGAACAGGAGTACTTGTGGCATGTTAGAGACTAACAAATTTATTAGAGCATAAGCTTTCGTGGGCTACAGCCCAGTTCATCGGATGCATAGAATGAAACATATAGTAAGAAGATATATAGATAGATATAGATACAGAGAAGGTGGAAGTTGCCATACAAACTGTAAGTGGCTAATTAATTAAGATGAGCTATTATCAGCAGGAGAAAAAAAAACTTTTGAAATTTGAGAGGCAAACTCCTAGACTTGAACAAAAATTTCAGAAATCTTAAGATGCGTAATCCTGTCTTTCTGTGGGTCCCAGAACTATTTTTAGTGGAATCAGTAGCAAAATGCCCACTGTCTTCAGTGGGAGCAGGATCAGGTGCTTATTGGTTTTCTCCTTTCCCCTATACCCAAACACGTTTATTATTTATTATCATTAATATTTATATTCCAGTAATGCCTAAAGGCCTCAGCTTAAGCAAGTGTAGTAGGCACTATACAATTTAATTCCCTTCCTTAAAAAGCTTATAGTGTAAAAGGAAAGAGATACAACAGGTGACTGACAGAAGCATAAAGCAGAGCGATAACAAAAATAGTGGTTGCGTGAACAATTTTTAGCCAATCAGTAGCAGTAATCACAATTCATCATCTGAATGCCACCTACCTAAATCATTATTGAATGAGTGACCAAGAAAAAGGAAAGTGTGAGCTATTAGTTTGTCAGGCAAGCAACCCCCCAAACTAGATCTTCCTGTCTCCGTTTTCCCTTTGGAAAGAATATTAACATTTTGTAGTTTAGATAAAACATTGTGAGGTACAGAGATGAATGAGAACCTGTATCAGGAGAGGTGGTGATGTTGAGAGAAGTTCTCTGAACAATCCAAAGGAAGTAAACCTAGAGGGCAATGAAGTCTAATACCCATAGGATACGAAGATGTTTTTGGTCAAATAGGGAAGAGGGACTCTTGCCATGGGAGAGAGTAAGCCTACATTTTTGGCGTGCTTTAGATGTACTATTTGATTCTTGCAGTATCAAAACCAAGGAGGATCAGAATAAGTAATTTTTAGCAGAAAGATATTTTTGTAAGAAAAAGACAATCTGGTCCATTTTTAGTGTTGATTTTTGGAGCTGCCTCTCAGCTAAGTATTTTGTAATATTATTTGTTTAACTGGAAGGAAATATTTATCAGCATAATGCTAAATATCTTTCTGGGGAGGCTGGAGTGGTTGAATGGGAGCGTGTGCACGCACACTCACACACCATTGCCTTCCTGAAATTTATAATGTTTTGAGACTCACAAGTTCATAGTGGCAAAAGGTAAATTTAAAACATTTTTGTGCCAAGTACGGAATAGCTGGCCAACAATGAAGTGACAAAAATAAATATTCTAATAATCAAATGACTACATAAAAAGTCCTTCTGTGCCTTTTTAATAAATACTCTTGAGTTTCAGAACAATGATTTAAATTGATCAATAAAATTAACTTCTGGAATATATTTCTCTTTCTTTAGTCACAATGGAAAATAATCAATGTAACGATGAGGATGCTAAGAAGAGCGTTTCAGATGAGGAGGCAAGTGGAAATGTAGTTCAGCAGAGGGCTCAGGAAGAACTTCTCTTCCATGAGGAAACCATTGATCTTGGTGGAGATGAATCTGAGTCTGAAGGGAATGAGACCATCTCAGAGGATTCCAATAACTTCATAGATAAACTTAATGAACACATGATGGAGAGTGTCATTATTTCTGATTCTCCAAACAATAGTGAAGATGACACCGGTGAACTTGGTTGCCTGCAGGAGATTGTGGAACAAATGGAAGTCAAGGACATTTGTACACCAGAAGAAGAATTGAATAAGGAAGAAGCCCTAGGTAATGACAGTGAAACTGAACATGAAGAAACACCTAAAGATATTTCTGATATTGGAACAGATGATCAGGCATCTTTAAAGGAAGAGTTGATTCAAGAAGCAGTGAAAGATGAACTGAAAGTGGGAAATGAAGCTCTAGGTGACTCAACACCAAGTAATATTGATGAAAGTAAATCTGAGGAGCCAATATCATCACCCCTTGCCAGCAGATCATCTCCTGAAGCTGAGCCTATCCCTGTATGCACCATTTTTAGTCAAGCAAACAATGTTAATGCTCAACCACAGTTGTTCATACATGATGGCTTTGAGCCTCAAATGGTGAAGTCTCCTAGTTTTAGTAGTGTACATGAGATTCCGGTGAAGTCTCATCCACAGGTGGTTCAACCAAGTCCTAGCCTAAGCACATTTTTTGGTGACCCTATTAACACTAATAATCTAGCTGCTGAGTTTTTTGATTCATTTACTACATCTACTTTTATTTCTGTCAGTAACCCTAATGCAGGTTCTTTAGTCCCAGAACAAATGTCATCTGTCAGTACAGTTGGAGACAATTCCAGTGACTCTGCTGACCCTACTTACTCTGTAGGAAATGAGAGATCTGAAGCAGGTAGTCCCCCTGCATCTTTAGAAATGTCACAATCTCCTAAACCATTTTCACAGATCCAAGCTGTTTTTGCTGGAAGTGATGACCCATTTGCCACAGCCTTGAATATGAGTGAATTAGATAGAAGAAATGATGCCTGGCTTCCCAGCGAGGAAACTAGAAAGGTTTTAATTTCAGTAGCCACTCAGCAATATAGTACTCTGTTTATAGACAAAGAGAATCTCACCATGCCTGGATTAAAGTTTGACAACATCCAGGTAAGAATCTATAGCTACATCCTACTTTTTGTTCGTATGTTAGGGCAATGAAATAGGATGACACATCTAGTGGTCTATTCTTTTTATTACCCTGTTTTACAGCCTGTGTTCATCTTATGTGTACTATTGCAGTCCTTATTAGAGCATTGAAGATGACTGACTGACCAGTCATTCATGAAAGGACTCAAAAAACTGACTCACGTGTAATGATCCGAAAGCTTTGTTACTTATTTGTAGAGACTGATGCAATCAATTTATATAGAATCTAGGTTTTCATTTAAAAAGTCATTTCTAGCTTTTGCAAAGATAACATTCCAAACCTGAACTGGATATAGATTAAAGCAATGTGGTGTCCTATGAAGTTTGCAGACTGGTAACTCCAGCGCTTTTGCTTGTAGTATTCAGTGCTACAGCAGAGTGACGAAAGTCTTGTCGTTTTTCATAGCTGATGTTCAGAATGCTACTGGTAGCACTGACATTGTCAAGAATCAGGTCATTTGCATTCTGACACTGCTTAGAAAGCTAGGAGCAGCAACAGAGGCAGGCATTGAAGCCATTTACTGGTGAGGAGGACCCAAAATGAAGGTTGGTGGAGGGATAGAGTAGTGGAGACCCATTCCCTTCTCAGCAGCCAGGCAACGCTGCAAAGGAGAGAAGAAACACAAAATTCCTTTCTTCTAGATTTTAGCAAGACTAGAATTTTAAGTTTATCCGACATCTGTTGTCCAGAGGCTGATGTGAAAGCAGTATGCAGAGACTGCTTCATAATAGAGATTCTTGTATCCTCCCCGTCCCGGCAGCTGAGACTGGCTGGGTGATTAAGCTTCTCAACAGAGTTTTGCCTCTGGACTTCACAGGTCATGTTCCTCATCCTCCTCTTTCATCTCTACACCTCTGGCTAGTAAGTTTTGCCTTTCAGATGGTAGAGGTCAGGTAATACTGGTTTTTTTTAAGCCTTATTTAGTAGTACCATAGTATAAAATTCATTATCATTCAGTAGTGAAATAAGAAGTTTCAAAATACCTGTCAACAAGTATGTCTGTCAAAATACAGACAACAGAAAATAGTTCCTCCAGAAGTAGAGCGTTAAAGAAACCCCCTATGACAACTTAGTTCCTGTTTCTCTGTTATGCTTTTGCTGGGCACCTCAGTCTGGGTGTGTCATGTGCCAGCTGGACACATCTGGAGGGGGGGAACCTCTGGTCTCCGATACCTGCACCACCTGCCTCACAGAGCCCAGCCATAAGGCACCACCCAGCCCAGATACTTGCTGTGACCCTGCACCCCATATTTTTCACAGTGATATTATTATATGATTATGGCATAATTCTGATGTATATTAATCCATTGCACTCGCATCCCCAAAGACTAGCTGCAGAGCATCCCAGACACCCAAACCCCCTCCCGCATCCCAGACACCCAAACCCCCTACCCCCCATCCCAGACACCCCCCAGCCCTCCCACCCCTGCCCCCCTCCCCTCCCCCCGCACAGACATCTGCACTCCCTACCTCCAGAGCCCAGGCATTGGACAACTCCCCCAGCCCAGACAGCTGCACTCCCTACCCCCCAAGAGCCTAAGGATCCAAAGAAAGAAACAGCCTGATGCTGGGACCAGGTTTGTACAAAGTTTCCTGCACGCCACCTCCTCCCTTCAGGATGTGGTGGGAACTGCAGCAGCCAGCCTCCAGCTCCCCTTCTCCCCCTAGCAAGTGTCCTCTATTTGTGAACTGGGCTCTGCTGCGTGCAGCGGTCCACAGTGGTGGCCAGCAGCTCTGCAGCACCAATTCTGTGGGGAAAAATGAAATTCTACACAGAACATTAATTCTGTGCAAATTCTGCATTGCATAGTGGTGCAGAATTCCCCCGGGAGTGTATATTACAGTAGTGCCTAGAGGTCCAAGTTGAGATTGAGGGCCCTTTATGCATGACACAGTACAATCACACACTGAGAGAAAGTCTCTGCCTCGAAGAACAGACAAGTCAGACAAAGGATGGGAAACAGGCACAGAGAGGTGAAGTGACTTACACAAGGTCACATAACAGGTGAGTGGCAGAGCCGGGAATAGAACCCAGGTCTGGATTGACTTCCAAGCCATTGCTCTCCCATTTGATCACACTGCCTACCCCAAGCAGTATAACACTACCTGCTCTTCATTCAGTGTCTCTCTAATTTGCAAACTGTTGCTTTCTGGGGTTTTTGCTACCATTAGTTATTTTTGGTCACTCCTGATTTGATGTCGTCTTTATGCTCCCTGCCATTGTCTTCTGTTTTGTGCCAATTTTTCTCTTACCTCATTTCTTCTTCCCCCTGCTTTCCCTATTTGCTCATTTATTGACCTCTATTTTACCAGCTGCCACCGTTTCCTCTTTCTTGCTCATTTAATGTATTTCTCCCAAATTAGCTTCCTTTCTAGCACGTTTAGATTCTCCTCACCACTATTGTGATTTAAATTGTCTATTTTTCAGACTATAGATGGAGGCAGCAACTAATATTGATTTTTTTTTAAGTTAAATTTGCTGGCCAGTGCTGATGATAGTAAACTATTTTCTGCCAATGAGAATAAAACTAAGTGCACTGCAAAATAACATCTTTGTAATTGTGTTTAAATTCAGAGCTGAATTGTATCTAAGTGGTGATTGTGCTTAAATTAACAGTTTTTTAAAAATCTAATAACTCCTTTTAAATTTTACCCACTGTCAGTAAAGAGATTAGAGGATCATAAGGGCTAAATGATTCTGGCCCTCTCTGAATGTAAGGGTATTGAATTGCTGAAATCTTGTGCAGGGAACATGTTTGTATGGCTCTTACCCAGCATGACATCCAGCATTCTGCTCCTGTTGTGGAACCACATATGCTGCTATATTCTCCTCTTCCTCCTGGGTGAGAAGAGAGAGAATGTTGTTCTGTGTGGCTAGTGGAAAAGGGAGGCGGGGGAGGTACTACAAAACCTCCTCAGTCAGTAAGCTGTTAGTTTCTGTATACTGTTGTCCTCCAGAAATGCCCAGCAAAACTTACTGTAACTCTCTTTTGGACTATTTTGTAAGGATGGAGTATGTGGAGGAAGGGTGGCCTAGTGGTTAAAGCGTGGATTGGGCCATGAGAGATCTGGATTAAATTCCTGGCTTTGCCACAGGCTTCCTGTGTAATTTTGGATAAATTAATCTCTTTGCCTCAATTACCCCTCTATAAAAGGCAGTGATGATATTTCTTTTCTCTTACCATGAAAGAAACAGCTCTGAGAGGTGAGAACTGCTCCATTTATATCAATGGGGGATGTCAGTGCTGATGTACATGCTGAAGCCTGACAATTTAAATCCCCATATTCACATTTTTACTAATGATCTTTTTAGCAGGAGCATGCAGGTGGTGTAGAGGCACGTATTTTGGCAGGATGCAGTGGGTCAGCTATTTGCCACCAGAAAGGATGAGGAATTCAGATCCTCCTCCCTCTCCTCAAATTTGAAGTCCCTCTGCCCAAAATGGGAAGGAAAAGAGAAGACGCGTTTCTTAACCTGTGAACGTTGACTGGATCCTGGTGTGGTGCTGGCCCCTACGCCTCAACTGAACACTGACAAATGCATAGCTGGGAACCAGTCTGGTTCACCTATGTGTTAGTATTGTTAAAATAGGTATTAGATTTATAAAAATGTCTTTAGACTTTATGAAATGTTTGTAAGTTGCTATGTGCATTAGTATCACTTATAATATCTGTATCCCATGTTATAAGGTAATATCTAAATGTTTGCTCTGTAACTGCAAACCACCAGTCAGGGGAGAAGCATTACCAAGTGTGAAATACTAGTTTGCCACAGAAAGTTATCTTCTTCCCAGCAAAAGAAGGCCCATAGACACCAGACAAACCATTGTGGAATATCAAAGGACACAATACTTTGTTGAGTGCTTCCTTCCACAGCCGTGAAGAGGAGATGTGCTTGTGGACTTGTCCCATCAGCTTGGACTGTGGGGGAAAGGAATAAAAATCCCTAACGAGGAGAAACTGTATTTTTATGCTGCTTGGACTCTGAGGGCCAAGGATTACTAAGCATAAGCAAAAGATCCCCAGTGCTTGACCTGGGTTAGCCCTGCAGGACATATAGAGCTTGCTTATTAGAGAAGCTTCTACCACCATTTGGCACCTAAGACTGTAACTCACTTGTATATGTTTATCTGCTTTAACCATGTTGATAACTCTTATTTCTTTTTCTTAGTTAATAAATCTTTAGTTAGTTTCTTGTAGGCTACAAGGGTTGTCTTTGATGTAAGATTAAAGTGTGATTGACCTGTTTCTTTGGGACTGGGAATAATTTGAATATTGTTGTGATTTTTAGTGTAAGGGACCATCTATCACAAAGGCAAATTTGCTTAGGTGGCAAGATAGACTGGATTACCCGAAGGGAGAGTCTGTGACTCAATGGTTAGACTGTTAGAATGCCTGAGGAATTTACACTTGATGCTTGGTTGGTGAAATTTAAGTATAGCAGTCACAACCAGTTTGGGGTTTGTGCCCTGCTTCATAACAGTTTGCCCTGAGTTTGGTACTCATGCTCTTGAACCACTGCAGAGAGCTTGACACCTGGTTATCAAAAACCAGTCATATTGCATGATTACAATGGTCCCTTCTGGCTTTATAATATATGAATATATCAAATCTCAGGTTTGTATAAAAGCTGCCATCACTATGGTTTTGAAGTGCCTCAGTACAAGGATCCGCAGCACATTTAAAATTTGACAGAATATAATAAGCTGAATTTAATATCAAAATAAGTAACCAGTACTTCTCTGATTGTACTACTGGACTGTGGGGGATAAAGGAGGTCAGTGATAGTGATGGGGCATTGGAAAAAGTGCTGCATAAATGTGGGTGTCTGCTGCATAATTTAGGTTAACATACCACATAGAACATGTGGCCTTGACTATGGGCAGAAGTTAGAAGAGCTCAGGGAGCCAGCCCCAGATCTGATATATCTTGGTGCTCTAAGTTGTACCATTAACATTTGCTCCACAACATTTCCTTTCTGCCCTATATCAGACATGGGAGTGGAGCCACAGGTGCCAGGACCCAACTGCAGCATACTTATGGCAACAAGGAGGTCGTCTTCAATGGAGGAATTTTCTGCTGGGGAAGATTGACTCCTATGCTTGTCACACAGCACAATGGGGCTGTAAGCAGCAGAGTACCCGACCCTATGACAACAAGAGGAGTAATATAAGAAAAATACAAATCCCAGTGTTAGTATATATAAACTAAGCACAAAGGCATGCTGTTAAACTAGCACCCATAGCTAAACTATATCCAAAAGTATGTTATAAAACTGTCTCACTGTAGCCAAATTCATTTAATAACACGCATTAAACTAGCCTCTACTCAACTAAACTGCATGTAAAATCACAGTATAAACCAGCTTCAATATAGCTAAATATAGATCTAGTGATGGGCGGATCTCAATGCACAAAGTTTGGATGCCTATCTCATCCTAATTTTTGAACTTTTTATTTTGTGGAAAAGTCTCAAATATGTAAAGATTTGCATTCATTTTACAAAAACAATTCATCCTTGAAAACAAACACTTTCACTGAAAATATCTTTCCATTAGAAGTATTTTACTTGTCTTTTCTTTCAAAGTTTTTTGTTACTAGAAGAATGTAAAAATGTTTTTTTGGTTATAATCTGTGTTTCCTCTTTCCTTGCCACAGGGAGATGCAGTAAAAGACTTAATGCTCCGTTTCCTGGGTGAGCAAGCAGCAGTGAAGAGGCAAGTTTTAAATGCCAATTCCGTAGAACAGTCTTTTGTAGGCTTGAAACAGCTAATTGTAAGTAAAAATACTTCTAATATTCATCATTTAATTTTTATTAATGATTGTGTAACATATAAAAAAAAGTATTCATGTATCTCTCCATGATTTGCTATAAAACTAGAACCAAAATACTGTAGCCTTTGATTAGCATTTGTGCTTTTAAAGGACAAAGTATGATAATAATCAATATTTTTAACATGGGCAAGCTAAATTTAAGATTGTTTCAGATACATAGCATAGTACACATGGTACATTTTAATTTACTCCCCGGGGGAATTCTGCACCTACAAATTCTGTGCACAATATTTTAAAATTTTGCAAAATTCTTCATATTTTGCTTGTCAAAATAACACAATATAATCACACTAGTTTCAATTATTTTGGCAATTTATTTCAAAATACCTGTCAACAAATACAGACACAAAAAAAGATTCAGGAAAAAAAAATGACAAATAGATTCCTTAGTAGGCATATTAATACAGAACAGAGCAATTCATTTAAACTACAATACAGAAACGTATTTCCTGCAGCCCTCAGAATCAGTGCAAAGGCTTGGAGGAGTCAGGGGTAATGGAGGACCTGAGGTAGATGGAAGGAGGCTGGGAGTAAATCTGGGTGGTTTCTGAGTGTGGATGGAACAGGTGTATTTTCAGGGGAAGGGATTGTCAGGGAGTTGGGGAGCCTCCCCCACGCAGACTCTGGCTGACCGCTAATCTCTCCCATTCAGTCAGGCACATCCGCCCCCATCCCTGTGTGTTCCTGCAGTCCCTCTACCCCATGTCCCTGTGTGGCCCTGCATCCCACCTCCCATTCAGCCCCTGGCTCAATGCTGTCACCCCACTAGCTCCTGAGCCCATGCTCCAGTCTGTCCCCTGCCCCCCAGCCCTTCTGAAACCCAGTCTGTGATTCTCACCACCACCTTAGCAAAAAATAAATAAATAAATAAATAAATCTGTAGAAGACATAAATTCCACACACGCACAGTGGCGCAGAATTCCCCCAGGAATATTAATTGAATAAAAGTATCGTGAATGGTTTCAAAGCAGAGTTTGTAGTCATTGTTTACAGATTCTTACAGTTCTGCTTACCCACCATGTTTCACTAATGCTTTGTGAGTTTCTTAATCAATGAACAAACCTGGGTTCTGAAAATCTCTCACATTATTTTGTCCTGTTTTTGGGAAGAAGGGGGTGGAGAAAGGGTATTTTTCATTTTTTGAACTTCTGTTTCACTCTGAAGCATTTACATGAACATAACATACTTGAAATTCTTTGATACTAGGAACATTAGATTATAATTTCAATCGTGAAAAGTTTATTTTATAAATTAAAAGGAAAATGACAACATCAGGGTTCTTGATACATTTATTAGCAGTCAGACAATAACAATGAAATGAAAAGATGAGAGCAATCATCCTGAACTTCCACATTCAGCAAACATTCAGCAAACTATTTAAGTATCAGTGTGATGCAGCTGTGAAAAAGGCAGATGTGAGTATCAGGAAAAGCATTTCCAGTAGACTTAGAGAAGTATTAATGCCATTTTACTAGGCACTGTTAAGACCTCATTTGGAATACTGTGTATAGTTCTGGTCACCCATGTTCAGGAAAGATGTATTTAAACTGGAACAGGTGCAGAGAAAAGCTATTAGGATGATCAGGGAAACAGAGGGACTGTTTTATGAAAGGAGACTGGAAGATCTTGGCTTGTTTGGTCTAACAAAAAGAAGGCTGAGGGGATATGATTGCTGTCTATAAATACATTGGAGGGTAAATATCAGAGAGGATGAAGAGCTGTTTAAACTAAAGAACAGTGTTAGCACATGAACAAATGGATATAAACTAACCATGAACAAATACAGGCTAGAAATTAGAAGACGGTTTCTAACCATCCAAAGGGTGATGTTCCGGAGAAGCCTCCCAATAGGAGTCATGGTGTCAAACAACTTAGTTTTAAGAGAGAACTGGACAAATTTAGGAGTGTGATTTATGACAGAGGTACATGTGATGGCAGGGCTCAGCAGGCCTGGGGCTCACTTGCAGTTTATATCTTAATGTTCCTAAGTGCTCATACTTCAGAGTTTCAGCCAGACACCTGCAGGGGTCAGGAAGGGATATTCTCCCCCCCCCACCCCCCGTGTATTCTAGGTAAGGGTATTTTGATCTCCATCCTCTGAAGGAGGATGTCCACTGCTTGAAATGGGACATTGTGTGGGGTGCACCAGGGCTCTGAGGTGGCACCAAGCTTTCTCTCTCTCAGTGGCTTGGCTGGCTGGTTCTTGAGCACATGCTTATGGGTCTAACTGATTCCCATTCCCAGGTACAGCGGCAGCTCTTACAGAGGCTGGTGAGTTCCAGTGAGGGAACTGGAAGTTGGGTGATAGGCCAGAACTACCTAAAATAACTCTGTGGGATGACCCTGATGTCTTTTTGCCAACCTTTAAACAGGTAGCTGTTAATGCCAGATGGGACAAGGGTGCATGGGCACTGCAGCTAGCCCCTTACCTGACCAATGAGGTTCAGGTGGCTTATATGGCCCTAAGCAAACACCAAGCTAAGAACTATGTATGATGGGTTGCCCCCCTTTAAGGTGCCACCTGATGTACTGGGATACCACTGAGTCTGCCTGTTCTTCCAGCCTGGGCCACCTTACACTGTCTTGCTGAGCCAGGCTCTTAAGCCTCCTCTAGTGCACATGCAGGCAGGGCCACGCCCAGCTGCAGAAAGACACTGAGATCAGCTCTGGGAAGACTCAGTTTAAGGGACTTGCCGCAGAATTCAGGTACCCACCTCCCTTGGAGTTCAGACCCAAAGGTATATTGTCTTGTGCTGTATAGAAAAATCTGCACAGCACAAGCTCATAAAAATTCGCCCTCTCCGTCAATATGAAGAGAGATATGCACAGCTTCTTGCGCCTCCCGCCCCCTCCTTATATGAATTGCACAAACTGGGTTATGTTATAAACAAACAAGAAATAAGTTTATTAACTACAAAAGACAGATGTTAAGTGATTATAAGGGATAGCAAACAGAACAAAGCAGATTACTAAACAAATAAAACAAAATACACAGACAGCTTAATTCACTAAAGAAACTGGTTACAAAATGTAATTTCTCACTCTAAATGTTGAATTAGGTGGGATGTAGAGTTTCTATAGCTTAGAGTTCCAGTTATCTCATCTTACAGACTGGACCCCTGTCTCAGTCTGGACTCACCTCTTAGGTACTTTCAGCGGTCTTTCTTCTTGGGTAGGCAATGGAGGAGAGTCTAGATTAACCTCTTCCCCAGCCTTAAAAAGGATTTACCTAAGGCAGGAAACCTTTGTTCGATCCTCATCCCCCTACAGAGTACCAGCAGTGTCCAAGGTGATATTTTGTATCAGGTGACAGGACCACCTGACCTTGTAGTGTCACAGCTACATCCCAGGATGCCTCTCAGGAAGGAGAGAGATTAGTATCTTCACAGTCTTATTGTTTCTTCCTAATGGCCCATCAAGGCTGTGATGGCCGATTGTCTGGTGGGTGTCTCCTAAATACACACACAGCTGTCATTTGGTACATAGTCCACGTTCCTAACTTTAGATAGAGAAACGATACATGCATTCAAATTGGATAATCACATTCAGTAAATCATAACCTTTCCAATGATATCTTACATGAGCCATCTTGCATAAACTACATCTTAATTATACCATATTCATATCATAACTATATTTCTGTGAAGAATATGGGGTATAACATCATACTATGGGTACACTTAAAGATGCTATTTTGGACAGGGTGGGCTTGTTGGTGAAAGAATACCACCAAAAATCCCGAGCAGCTAGATAGAATGGTGGGATATGTCCCGGGGCTTTTGCACAGAAATTGTCAGACTGGGCCAGTCATTGTTTAAGGCCAGAGAGTCAGAACTTTAAAGGCCCTCACGGACTCAATTATTCTGGAACAGTTTACACCGAGCCTCCCCAAGGCTATGAGAGTCTGGAGACATCAGTCAGAATTGTTAGAGGCCACTGTAAAATTAAAAAAGGAGCATGTGCAAGCAGACTTTCCATGAAAAGAGCTCTGTTCTCTACAGCAAGGAAGGGAGGAAAGAAGCTTGAGGAACCTTTTTTATTGAAGGCCTGGAATTGGTCACGAGAGGTAAACAAGGGTGCCCCAATTGCCTGCTTAGTGATTTGTTACCAGTGCAGTGGCAAAGCTCATATAAAAAAATACTGCACCTATAAGACTGTGGGTTTGCAGAATTCTGTGAGTGGACAGGTGTAAAAGGAGGACCTGAGATAAAGAAAATTCCCATCAAAGTAGGCCGGATAATTACAAAGGTATATTATGGATTCAGTGGAAGCATGTTCCCTTGTACAGAGCACCTTGGTTAGACCACAGTGTCAACAGGAGAGAGTGACAATAACCATGTACTGTGTACTGTGACGTTATTGATTTGAACTGGGACCATATAGATCATTGTTGCAACCAAGATCCTGTAGTGGCACCAAATCTTATATAAAGGGGGTCAAATGAGGTGTCTAAGACAAGGTTATGGTTTGCTGGTTATGATTATGCTATCTGTGTATGTGTATCATTTTATAGTTGAAGTTATGAATATTGGCTCTATACTGTCTGTATTTCAAACTTATGCTATGCTTCTGGGTGACACCCCAGACAAGTTGGTGTCAGCTCTGTCTAGCCTGCTTGATGGCCCATTAAGGACCATCAGCCATACAATTGACCCATTGAGAGAAGGCAGACATGTCTTGGGACTCAGCAAGGTATGCAGGAACATGCCTATGGACAGAACTCTGAGGGTTTTCCAGGCCATGTGATGGACAGCTTGTTTTGGAACAAAGAAAGAAAGATGACATGGCAAGAGAATATAAAAAGCTGCTGCAGCTCCATTGGGTCTTCAGTCCTGCTTCTTACCTCTGGAGGAACTTTGCTACACTGAAGCTTTGAACCAAGGACTGAAAGACCCATCCCAGCTGTGGATGTACTCCAGAGACTTGATTTGAACCTGCAGTTTATTCTATCACTGCTGCAAGCCTGAACCAAGAGCTTTGCCATTACTGTATGTAATTGATTTCATTTAACCAATTCTAGCTCTCATCTATATCTTTTCCTTTTATGAATAAGCCTGTAGATTTTAGATTCTAAAGGATTGGCAACAGCGTGATTTGTGGGTAAGATCTGATTTGTATATTGACCTGGATTTGGGGCTTGGTCCTTTTGGGATCGAGAAAACCTTTTTTCTTTTACTGGGGTATTGGTTTTCATAGCCATTTGTCCCCATAATGAGTGGCACTGGTGGTGATACTGGGAAACTGGAGTGTCTAAGGGAATTGCTTATGTGACTCATGGTTAGCCAGTGGGGTAAAACCAAAGTCTTCTCTGTTTGGCTCGTTTGGTTTGCCTTGGTGTGCATAGAAACCCCAGCCTTGGGCTGAAACTGCCCTGCTTTAAGCAATTTGTCCTGAATTGGCACTCTCAGTTGGGTCCCACCAGAACCAGCACTGTTACATGTACATGGGGAAAAGAACACTTATCCCATGGCAGTTGTTCCATTGGAAGTGGAAGGAAAGTTTAAATGGCAGAGAGTGGGTGTACTAAATCCATTGCCTTACTTGTTAACACTAGGAACTTTCTGGAGTCCATTTCTCATAGTCAAAGGGCAGATGAGGGGAGTGAGCAACCCCAACAGATAGGTCCGTGTAAAGAGAGCACTAATGTAGACCCTCTAAGTAGCCTTCCAGGTGCAGTGTTTAATAACTGTAGACATCCTATAACAAGCCCAAAAAGAACAGATGTGCTGGAGGATTTAGGAAAGAAAAACTTGAAGAAGGTACTAGATCAGGGAGTACTAGATCAGGGACACCTAAAGGAGCAGGAGGGCAGAGGCTCAACCAACTCCCAGGAGGACCAAGCCATGTGCAAGGTACATGATGATGAACATACAGAAGAGAGGGAGAAGAGTCCCAGTAAAGAGGACTTGGCAGGCAAACTTGCCCCAATAGTCCCAAGCCCAGGGGTATGATAAGTCAGGAGTTAGTATTACTCATTGAATTTACTGACACTCAGTACTACTTTAAAGGTGAAATTATAAAAGGAAGATCTGCCTATTTCAGCTATTTATTTTTTATCACAACTGCATCTAAAATGATAGTATCATAGAGTAACAACTAAATTTTTTGCTCAAACATGAGAATCCTTAGGAAAGAAGTATGAAATAAAAAAGTTTACCAACCTGAATATCCTGCATTTTCAGACATGTTCGTTTCATCATCTTCAACGCAGCTTCCTCCTGAGAAGGAACGCTTCTCATGACGTTGTTTCATTCGGGCAACTGGGCCTTGCATTTCTTTGGTGCACTGTTTGCATTTTGCACTTATGCTTGTCTTACCCAGGGGTAGAGGAACTTCATTAAAATATTCCCAAACTGGATCTCTTTTACGGCCTGCTCCCAGAGGTTTTCCCTTAGTGAGAGAATGGTATGGTAGATCTCAAATCAACGAAGGCTACACTCAGAAAGACTTCAAAACTTCTGGAATATGCAGCTCAAACAGGTTCACTTTAGTTTCTACTGCCTGTCCCTCCCTTCTCACATTTATCTTCAGGCTTCTTCTCCTTTTCCAGATCTATTCTGCGCCCAACAATCTTCTATTCATTGAACTTTTTGAAACTTTGCACTTTTAGAGAGAGGTAAGGGATTGACTCTGTGTACACAAATTTGCAGAGGGACAATGAGGTTGAGGTCTGTTATTTCTCACCTCTATATATTTATTTATTTAAAAATATTTTTTGCTGTTAACAAGCATGTTATCTATGGAGACACAAATCCATAGTTTGAGAACTGCAAAACTAAGCATCTCTAATGGTATCTTCTAGACTGAGCTCTGAGTCCCATTGGGTAGATAGAAATATTAACCTAAATAATCTGTACAGAAGCCCCTGGAACCCAATAAAATTGGGTCCCTAATCCATGAACTATTGGAACTCATTTACAAAACTTTTCTTAAACGTATGAATATATTGTCTTATACTTTAGAATTTATAATCCCTATTCCAGGATGGGATATCCATGAGTTATAATATATCTTAATTAAAACTATCTTTAGATAGGTTTTTCCCTCAAAAAGCATTTTATCAAAAAAATCTAATTTAAATAAAACAAATTATATATTTTTTATTTTTATTTTTTTAAATCATTAATTTTTATCCACCCTGCTGAGAAGTACCACCAGAGGGCAATATGACCATCTTGGCCAGTCCCTATGTGTTGCCCTGAATTAAAGAGTTGAAGAAAGGCAGCTACAGTTGGAGGTTTCTCCCGAAAAGGTACAGGGGAAATGCCCCATCCCAGAACCATCCTACTTAGATCTGTGACTCATGCTAATACCAGGGGAAGAGTCTCCTTTGCTTGTCCCCAGTATGCTGTCTGAAGAAAAACTAAAGAGGCCTATCGAACTTCTGGATACAGAGCCAGATGTTCAAACTTTACCAGATGATAATGTGGATACGTCGTCATCTTCCCCTCCAGAAAGTATGCTCCAGTTACACAAACTCCTACAAAGGATGGTTCTACCTAAACATCCCTTTGTTAACCTTAGAGGAAACTGTACACCCAGTTTTCAGTATTTGGGTTCACCCTTCAGGAGTTCTGGATGGTTTATTGCAGCCAGCAAAAATACCTAGTTAAACCCAGCATCTGAACCATGACTAGTTAACCATCTGTCACTTGGGAAGTTCTTGTTTATCCAGACCATCCAGCTCCAGATTCATTGGCAGTGTTGACTGCCACGAAAAGAGATGAAGGGTAGCAACTCCACTATGCCATTTCAGCTAGAGAGGGTGAGAAGCTAGACTCTGCATGGAAAGTATATTCTCCTCTGCCACATTTGGACATTACAGTGGTAACCTATCAGACAGTAGTGTCCACATACAAATATTGGGAGAAAATAGCATTGTTTGTCCAGTCATTACCTGAGGACCAAAGAAAACTGGCCAAAGCTCTGACTACGCATGCCTTGAGAGCATCCTTTAACACTTCTGATGTGGTATGTGGCGCTGTTGTGGCATCCACAAGTAATTTGAATAACCACTCATGACTACATTCATTTGGACTTCCTCTGGAAACAAAAACCCAGATAGAGGATCTCCCATTTGATAGCGAAGTGCTGTTTAGCTTTTGAACTGACAGACTTCTAGAGAAGTTGAACCTGCAGTGTCCCTGAGGATTTCTCAGAAAAAGATCTGATGTACTAGCCTTTTGTTACCAGAGGCAATCATATCCTTCCTCTACTTCCTGTTCATTTATAATGAAGCAGTACCCACAAGAGCCTACTATTCAGCAACAGTAGAGAAGCGCAAACTATAAACCATGGGCTAAAGGAAGACCATCTCCCTCTGTTCTGGCCTCTTTTACTCAGGTTTTACAAGACGCATGAGAATCCCAGATTAGTTTTAAACCTACAAGTTGCTATCACTTCATTTTAAAACTACATCTCCTGTTTCTTAGATCCGTAGACTGCTATCACCATGGATCTTGCAGATTGTCCAGCAGGATTACTGCATTCAATTCTATGCACTCCCTCCCTTCCACCCTTCTTACCCATCTCTCTTCAGGAACTCTTTTCAAGAGAACTCACTAAGATCAGAAGTCTATTTACTACTTGAGCCAGGTGCCATAGAGGAAGTTTCTGAAGAGTTTGAGGGGAAAGGCTTTAGTCCAGGTACTTTCTGATCCCAAAAGAAAGATAGACGTCTCTGACCCATTCTAGGCCCTAAGTAGCTGAACTCTTTCATCAGAAAGTTTAAATTCCACATAGCTTCAGTTATCCCCTTCTTATATTCCCCACCCCACCCCCCCATCTCAATCAGACCTTCACATTTGAGGAATTAAAGGCAGCGTGTTAGACTTTCAAATCCTTTCTCTCTCAGCTATAGAGCAGAGTGGCTCAAATAGTTACTGACAATACTTCATTAATATTTTACATGAACAAGCAGACTAGAGCACATTCCAGCGAACTGTGCAAAGAGGCCATAGCTCTCGGGCAGTGGTGCATGCTACAGCAAATTCATTCTATAGCTCACCACCTTGCAGACAGGGACAACGTAAAAGGTAAGTCAGCTGAGCAGAGGCTTACACAGTCAATGCTAGTGGTCGCTCAGGAATTCAGTAGAAAATTATATCCTCTCCCTGTGGGGGTATAGATTGAATAAGAGTTGAAACTGGATTTATGCTTTTGGTTGCCCATAAAAAGAACCTTTCCCACTTGTGATCATAACACTGAACAGCCTAAATCTTCAGGAGATAGACATGATTGTAATAAGACACAGTTCAAAATGTCAAAGGTTTGCCCCAGAGCAACCAGTCCATTTCAGATGTGTCTCTTCTGGACTGCAGGGTAGGTCACTTCTAGGTGTTCCCTCCAATTCCTCTGATTTTCCTGAGGACTCTCTAAATTAAAGAAGACAGAGTCAGGATTGTTTTGATTACCCCAGTGTAGATGAGACAACAATGATTCTTGGATCTCCTGCAGCTATCACAAGACCATCTGTCTCTCCCTGAAGTTCCAGGTCCAGCAGATAGGTTGGATTTGCCAGCTGGACCCAGACTCTCTCCACTTGAAAGCATTGGCCTTAGGATTTTTACAGATCTAGACTATCCAGTGTTATGATGGCAAATGGGAAAGGTTCTTTTTATGGGCAACCAACAATAGCATAAACCCAATTTCAGCTCTTATTCACTCTATGCTGAATTACTTACTTCATTTGAAATCCTTGGGACTCTCCATATCATTGGGAAAAGTACATTGCTAGTCATCTCCACTTATTATAGCTTAGTAAAGCAAATGACTGAATTCGGCCAGGATATAATAAAACAGTTCTTGAAGAGGTTAATAAATGTCTACCCAACAGAGAACCTGGATGTACATGGTACCTCAATCTAGTATTTAGTCAGCTCATGAAACCTTTCTTCAAACCTATGGGAGAATGAAACTGGGGACATCTTTCAGTTAAAACTTTTACTGTAGCTACTACATCTGCTAGTGAACAAGCTGCAGGCACTCATGGCTAACACCACCCCCTTTTTGCAATCAGTCACAAAGATAAAGTGGTCCTTTGTCCACATCTCATATGTCTCCCCAAGACTGTAACAGAATTCCATCTAAACCAGTCCATAAAATTGCCTGTATTTTTCTGTAGTTCTCACACTCACTTGGGAAGTTAAGTTACACACTTTAGATGCTAAGAGAGCATTAATAAGCCTAAGGAATATAGGAAATCACCTAGACTGTCACTTAGGGGAAAAGACGTAACTTCAAGAAATTTCCTCCCAATGCCATTGCAAGTTGGTTACGTTCTGTACTAATGTGTGTTTTAAACACATTGCTGTTCTTCTTCCAGAAGGGCACAGAGTATACTTGGCTAGAGTGAGGGCTATGTCTATGGTTTGCCTTAGACATTCCCATATTAGAAATCTGTAGAGTTACCACTTGTAAATCAGTTCATACTTTCACAAAACATTATTCTCTAGATCTGGCATCTAGATCAGATGCACAATTTGGTAAAGCAGTATTACATTCTCTATTTAACTCGACATCCTTGTCCCACTGTCCAGGGAGGAGTACTGCTTACTAAACTCCGACAAGTGGGAATGTGTAAAAGTCACTTCAAGAAGAAATGAAGGTTACTTTGAGATTAGTTCTGCACACACTCACTCCCTTCCCACCTTCTCCACTTGGAGTCCTAATTTCAGTTTGGACTTAAAGAGGTGCTGGAAGGCACTTAAGTGGTCATTGCACTATGCCCTCTCTTATAGCTCTGTCCTCTGAACATTCACAACAGCAAGGAGAGGGGTAGGAACAACAAGAAGGCTTCAATAGGCACAGCTATTAGAAGTTTTCTCCAGTTCAAGATGCACCATTGGTGCACCCCAAGAATGTGACACTGCAGAGGTCATCCCAGAGAATACTGTTTACAGGTGAATCTTCATTTTTAAAACTTTGAAAGGTGTGTCTAATGCATTCAATCCAACTGCATTTTCTGCACCTTAACCTTCATCGCTGTCAGTATGGCAACTTCCTGTTCTGTTAATTATTATTTTTATTACATGTAAGAGATTTTTATTTTGGAAAAAAAATAGTGATTTACTCTTTCGTTATGAAGTGTAGTGTAATTTTGTGATCTCTAGTGGGCTATTAGACATTACAATAATACAGATGATGATGATGATAATAATAATACAGTAATCTTCATTAAAGTTTTTCTACAAAACAGAAAATTTTTGAGATTATCAATAGAATATCAATAGTTGCTCCAGAGTCCAGGTTAAAGTCTCTGGAAATGTATTTGGTGTTTAATAGGCTTCAGTAGAGTACACAACAAGGTAGAAATTTAAATTTGCTAGTAAGTGCATAGTTATAAAGCATGATATGTCAGTGCAACATATTGAGCTGAGTTGAGGTTGATTTTTTTTATTTATGAAAATAAATATTTAAGTATCATATGGTGTTTGCCCTTGAGAAAGATTAAATGTAAATTCAAATGTTTAAATAAAAAACAACCCTGCAATCTGTAATTTTAAATTTTACATTTATTCTCTTAAAAAACAAACTATTTTCTCCTCCCTCATTGTTGTTAATTATTACTAGACATCCTGTGATTGAATGAACTTCACCAAAGAATTGATCCTACACTATTGAAATCAATAGGAACAGCATCGGACCGTAAATGTGTTATAATATTAGAGTACTTTGGGTAAAGTGGATATGATAGGACTTGTTTTTATTCTACATTCTTTGAGATGGCAAAAAGTGTTGAGTATTGTGGACGGATTAGAAAAATATGATAGATGGCTTTAACTGGAAAACCCCTGTGATGTTTTTATACTTTTGTTTTAGTGATCTAGGCATCTTAAACTATATCTCATGCTCAACTTCATTTTTTGCCTAATTACATATGTGCCTAATTTACTCTTTTTACTGGCCAGTTTTACCTACCTTGTCATTTTTATTAATGGCTAGATATAGTTGCTTCAAGCAAAATAAGCAGCTGTGCATTTTAGTAGCTCATTTGTTGGTTGGTTACTTCATTCTTTTTCACAGAACAGCAAAAACTGGAGAGCAGCAGTTGACCTGTGTGGACGACTTCTGACTGCCCATGGTCAAGGCTATGGCAAAAATGGGCTACCTACTAATCATACAACAGATTCTTTGCAGGTATGGTCACCTTACAATCATGTGTGGTGGTTAAGGCCCCATTCCTGTAAAGGAATCCGCATGGGCAGACTCTTAAGTATAGCCAGATCCCTTTGCTGGATCAGTGTCTAAAGTTGTACCCTATTGGTACACAAAATAGTTCTCCCATCCAGTTATATAAAAGTAGATTTTACTTTAAATGACTGCTTAATAAAAGTAAGTTGATTACACACATTTACATATAGCAATATAGCACACTTAATTTCTTTTGTGAGTATCTCCAAAGGTTCATGCTGTTTTTTTCCTTCATGATCATTATAATTAGATTATGACGACTTTTTAAAACGAACAATCTATACAAATGTTAATCTGGTTATTTTAGATAATGTTGATTCAGATGTTGTAAACATGTTTTGTGATCATGTTGAAATAAGTTGCTAAACTTACCTTTTAAGAACCTTAAATCAGTAAAACTTCATGGAAGAATGACAGATGTTCAGATTTATAAAATGTTACTGGCTGAAAACACATACCACTCTTCTGATTCTTTTCTGCTAGTAACTAGCAAGATCATGAAAGTTTATGAAAGTCAGAGCAATTTTTTAAAACTGCAGAAGAAAGGAAAAATGAACATACAAACCTCAAATATAAATTTATTGAATGATAGTTACCTGAAATTTCTGGTAAAATAACTTGAAAATTGTAATGAGGCTTAGAACCAGGTTTGCAGTATTGGCCTGTTGTGATAATTGGACCTAGCCTAATTATGATCTCAACTGTGAGAAGTGAGTAAAGATTATAAAGTGTCTCAATAATCTGTAACACCAAATGTTGGAAAAAAGGTGCAAAAAGGAGACAGACTGAATTAGTCCAAACAAAAAGGCTTACTGATATAACTCAAGAACTGTGTTAAGATCATACCCGGTAAAGAACTAAGTATGGAACCAGACATCAATGGACCCTAATTGATGTGTTGGAAACTAGTCCTAATTGGTAGACAAAATAAAGAGGAGGTGGGCTTTTCCACCCATCACTCTCTTTTGAAGTCCTTAAAGAAAGAGACTTTGGCTACTGGAACAAGCTTCACCCTCATGGCTTCCATCCCCTCGGAGCTAGGGCCTTCGTCATCCTGATATCAAGAGGTGTCCCAACTAGATCGGGCCAGGGAGAGGGTAGCAAGTGGAAGGTAGGAGTGGAGGTGCAGAATTCCACCAGGAGTAAAGCAGGAAAGAGCAGTCTCTCTCCTCCACTTGCTACCTGCTTTCCCTAGGTGCCTGGCTAGACTGGATGTAAACTACCTTGTGGGTATTACCACAGTAGCAAACACATTTGAAATACAGGTACATAGTCAATATTCATAACTTCAGATACTAACATGATACGTGCATGCAAATTGAACAATCATATTGAGCAAACCATAAATTTTCCATTAACACCTTGCATGACATATTTTGTACAAGATTTGTTGTAATTACATAACAGTGGTAGCAACGATGATCTACATAATCATATTTCAATCATATAACGTCACAACCAGAACGACATTATTTCCATCTTTAATACCATCTAAGAGATGCTCAGACAAGAAGGGTGGGGAGTTTTTTTTCCTTCCAAAGACTTCAGCTAAAGGCAGAGGGAACAAAGATGTTGTTAAAATGAAAGCCTTACTTAATATTTTACATTTCAGATGCTTTAACTGTTTTTCCATCTTAATTGTGTGTTCGGCATGGTACTGAACAGGCTGAGGTCTCCGTATACCAAACCCCAAACTTTGTTTAAAATTTTTAAGTGTTGGACAGTTTTAGGGCTGTTTGGGGTTCTTTGGACCCCTTTATTCCATCTAACTTAATACAGATCTCTCTAGAAACTTCCACTCAAAGGTTCAATACATCACAACTGATCAAAATATCATTTTCCTGGGTTCTGCTCTTTTAACTTTTTTTCAAAACTGCTACATGACAAGCATATATGTTTTACTCATGCAGATCTGAGATTAGTTTTTTGACTGTTTAATTTACTAGACCTGAAATGATTCAAACACTGAGAGTAATTTTTAAGTTTGATTTACAATAGAAGCCGATAACTGATCTGGGATTTTCATATCTGTTGCAATTTTAGCTATGGTTTGTGAGACTAGCACTGCTGGTGAAGTTGAATCTTTTCCAAAATGCAGAAGCGGAATTTGAGCCATTTGGAAACCTGGACCAACCTGATCTGTACTATGAATATTACCCTCATGTATACCCAGGACGCAAAGGTAAGGCATTTGGTTTATGCTATACTTTTATCTCGGCTGTGAACAATCTCCTCCTCATTAAGTCCACAGATTTCAAATAAGGAACCCAAACTATCATCCATTTTTTTAAATGAAGTGAATTCTAGCTGCTGTTTAGAAGAAAATCATTAACGGTTATGCAAATGCATTTCTTATAATATAGAGAAAGGATAACAAGAGCTTTTAATATTGTAGGCAGGTAGAGTTCTGTGTATAATCCAGTACAGTAATATAGCATCTGTTCCAGAGACACATGGTTTTAGTTGGTATTTTACCCTTAATTTAGTGATCACATTTTATATATAGTTTTTATCTAATGCACTTAGTATTTAAAAAAATAAAGAAATAAAAATAAGAGGTTGTAGTATATGTTTCTGGTGGGGAAGTGGGCAGATGAGCATTGACAAAGTCACACAGAATGAGGAAAAAAGGATTCCTGGATTAAAGTAAATTATCTCTTTTGCCTTCCTTCCTAAACTCATTCAATGTGCTGTGAACAGGCTAAATTTGCAGGAGTTTGCATAAACATTTTAAGAGTTGAGTAGAGGAATAGGTAGTGAAGAAAGATTAAAAGGTAGCAAAAAAAAAAAGAAACTTAGACTTTTGCTGGGGTGTTGTTTTAAGCAGGTTACAAGCAACTAAATACATAGTGACGTATTAACTATAGTATTGGTATTATAATTTTAAAATAGAATACAACAATCTGGATAAAAGGAAAGTATAATACCAATTACAATATGTAGAAAATGATAACCTGCTTCTCATACTATACTACTTGTACCTTTTGTTCAGAGTATTCCAAAGCTTTTCTTAAATCAAAGCTGTTTGTAACCGATTGAAAAATGTTAGTTACTATAAGAAAAAGAGGTAAAATTAAACTAAGCTAATCTGAGAATTAGAAATTGTTTTCATGAAAAAATACTAATCAAATGTGATATTGACCCCCATTTAGTAATTAAAACTAAAAAGATGATGATGATAATAGGTTCACCCCAGGTCTTTAGGCAAATCCTGCTGCTGCATGAAAAGATATTGCTAATATTTTAAGAGATCTCTGTCCTCCTGTTCATGCTGTCTCATTGAGGAGGTTCCATAAATTTCAAGTATCACTGCTGAAGTTCAAAACGTGAACTTTTGCTAACTATATGTGGGCGCTTTTCACCGTTTTAAACTTCAATAACACCACAGCATTGGTGCTAGATGATCCCCAGGTTTATCATAGTTGTTCTTTATTTGAACAAAAAATTATTGTCCAGTGGTTCATAAGCAATAAAATAGTAAAAGAGAGATTTTTATGTTCCACTTGAACAATCTGGGGGGGGGGGGAGCCATAACATATTTCTCATTGTTGAGAGTAGGGTTGTTTATAATATCACAATTACAATCTATTGATCCACATTCTCCTCCACCCTGAGTATTAAATTTAAACTGGTTCTTGCTACTTAAAATGGTTGCCATGTGGCAGCAGGATTTTAATTTTAAGTGTAGCCTAGCTCCTTTGTCCAGCACTACATAGGAACCCTCCAGTTCTTCTCTCTTACTAGGCATAGCAGCCTTCCCTAACTCCATGAGTTACTTTCCACAGTATTCTAATTCACAGTTGATCGCCGTTGCCAAGGAAGGACGTTAAGAATATCCAGGATCTTTCACATTTATAGAAGACGAAATTATTTAATGCAGTGCATTGTATGACTTTTTCTTCCATTGAAGCATCTCAGTAGACCAGCACGGCCAAAAAAGACGAGTTTGGACTCTCTCAAGTGCCAACTCTCATAGGTGAGGGGCAATCACCAAACAGAGTCATTGATAGTGAACTTGGCAGAGATTCTGTGTAGCACCTTTAAAATGCATAACACAACTCGCAGCACATCTTATGTAGATTTGCGGATAGCTATGGTGTCTTTAAGCCATCTATGAGCTCTTGCAGTCCTGGGCTGATCTGAGGTTTGGAGAGGCCTCTGATGTAACTTAAACAGCCTTGGAGGCCCAGAATCTCCACAGTGCTGTAAGCTGTAGCTGTTTCCTTCTCAGCACCCTTCTCCTGCAAGGTTTGCAAGAAGTTCCTTGGTAATTGGCCTTCCCAGGTTCCTAAACTAGGGGAATCCTCCTTAGCTGGATATGGGGCTTGTAGGGCCCCTTTTTGTCACTCTGGCTTTTTTAGGCTACTTAAAGGGGCTAGAGCGGGGATGAGGATCTCACTCCTTATCTCTAAGCTTTCATACTCCCCCCCCCCTTTTTTTTTTTTTTTTACATGTTGATGCTTTACAAGTATTTTTCTTCTTTCTTGCTGTGTTCCTTAGGATGTGATGTTAGCAGTAAAGGTGATATGTTGACAACTTCTTCAGCTTTAAAAATAAGTAATTTTAGCCCAGAAAAAAGTATGTACAGTTTGTGCCAATGAATGAGAGCTTTTAGCCACAGGAGAGTTTTGAGTAATATGCAGAATTTAGAGTGGCTAAGTCATTATGCAAGGTAACCTATTTCCCCTTGTTTTTTCCTACCCCCCCCACCCCTTTCCTCAGACATTCTTGTTAAACCCTGGATTTGTGCTGGAAATGGCCCACCTTGATTATCGTACACATTGTAAGGACAGTGATCACTTTAGATAAGCTATTACCAGCAGGAGAGTGGGGTGGGGGGGAGAGGGAGAGAGAAAACCTTTTGAAGTGATAAACACCCATTTTTTCATGGTCTGTGTGTATAAAAACATCCTCACTGCATTTTCCACTTTTATGCATCATATGAAGTGAGCTGTAGCTCACGAAAGCTTATGCTCAAATAAATTGGTTAGGCTCTAAGGTGCCACAAGTACTCCTTCTCTTTTTGTGAATAAAGACTAACACGGCTGCTACTCTGAAACCTGTCAGAATTTAGATAGCAGACTGTATATAGTAGGCTATTCGGCAGATATTGCATTGACTCCTCCTTCTGAGACTGGATATGAAATACTCTGTTTCTGCAGTGCCATTACACCCAAGATCTGAAATGTCTTTCTTTAACAACAGCTTGTCATGAACTTCATACAATTGCTAAAATTATCTGTAGTGGAAGGTATGAGCTGTCGGCAAGCATTCTATTTCAAGATTACATATCTGAGGTGCCAAGATCACAGAATGAAGATCTTACAACAGGGAGATTTTGACCTCATGCCTCACTTCTTATTTACAGTAAGATGTATCAACCTGCTCTGTAATCTGATCACCTCTAAGAGAAATCAGCTGAAGATTGTATGGAGCTGACCTGCTTCTTATAAGGCATGGGCTGAGTACTAGATTAAGGCTTGGAAGCACCTATCAAACCTGCATGACTCAAGTTTGGGAAGCGAAGTACGCTATCTTGCAGAGGACGAGAGAGAGAGAGAGCAATTCTGATTCTGCCTTGAATTAAATCACACAGTGTTGGGATATGAATAAAAGGAAGATAGAATCTATGCATCATTAACCAGCTAATTTAAATGATGAACACAAATCATACATATATTTTTCGATAAAGTGCATGAACATGTATCCACAATACACTGCTGTTTTCTAATTTTTCTTCTAATTTTGTGGTGTAACAAGCATAAAAGTAAGAATTTTTTATTCACAATATATAGATGAAGAAGGCGATTAAAATGCACTTTAAGAAGAGTATATATACAAATAACTTACACAAATTAGTTTTAATACATTTATTTTAAATAGTGTGCATAATATCTACCCATTGGAAATATTAGTAACAGGAAATTTAATAAATTACAAACTGAAACCATTAACTTTTTATGCTCCAGCCAAGAAATGTTAAATATTTCTCTGGGCTGCTTTTAACATGATTTGCTCCTGCAGGATTGGAGAGGCTTGCAGCAGAATCCGGTTTTAGTTCTTAGCCCCAAAATTTCCCTTCTCCTAATTTAGCTCCCACTTCCCATGGAACCCCACTGGACTCTGTCATCTCCCTTTTACACCCTGTCTTGCGTTCTATTGCAGCTGGTACTCACAGATCTACCTCTCTACTTCTAACTCGTCTCTTTCAATCCAGTCAGACATCTGTCTTTGTCTCTGACATCTCTTCTTTGAATACCTTTGTATTACAGTAGTGCTTGGAAGCCTCCAACTAAGGTCAGGGCCTTATTCTGCTAAGAACTGCACAAACGTGTAGTCAGACACTATCCTTGCCTCAAAGAGCTTACATTCTAAGTAGGTGAGAGAGAGAGAGAAGGTAGAAGAAAAAATCTCTGTCAATTAAACTTATTTTGGCCAACGTGTACCTCTCCTATTTCCTCTGAAGCTCACCAGGTCTCTCAGTTTTCTATCACTGTTGACAACGCTACCAGTGATGCCAGCCTTGTTGTCCCATGTGACAGTTTAGGAATATGTTGTCCCTCAAGGGTATAACTAGGAAATCAATGCTCTCGGAGCCAGGTGGACTCTGGGGAAAACATGTTTAAGCAACTCTGGGCTCAGAAGAGGTCTGGCACTGGTTTAGGGGGTCTAGACAGTTGGACTCCAGGGATCCCATTGCTCAAGAAGGGTGTCAAACACAGAGTCTGCAGCTGGGAGTGTACTTGAGACCCAGAGCTAGAAACAGTGATCAGTCACTAATAGTACTGGCCAGAAAACAAGAACACAGTTTCACAAAAAAGTTGAGGTTTTGACTTTTTTTTTTTATTCCAGTGCAGAAGGAAGATGAGACCCTGTTGTATTTTTTAAAAAAAAACATGCGTGAGAGACCCACTCAAGAATAGCCTGTAGCCCTAGGTGGTAGGGCACCCAACTGGGTTGTGAGAGACTCAGGTCAAGTCTGAATGAGGCAGAGTAGGGGCTTGTACCTGGATCTCCTACATCCCAAGCAAGTGCCCCGATCAGTAGGCTATCAAGTCATTCTTTTTGTGGCCCAATGAATATTTAATTGATCGTATAACATGGAACAGCTCCAACTGGAGAGACTGAGAGAGAGAGACTGAGACTATAGCCTAGAACAGGGGTTCTCAAATTGGGGGTCACGAGGTTATTACGTGGGGGGTTGCGAGCTGTCAGCCTCCACCCCAAACCCCGCTTTGCCTCCAGCATTTATAATGGTGTTAAATATATTAAAAAGTGTTTTTAATTTATTAGGGGGATCAGAAGCTTGCTATATGAAAGGGGTCACCAGTACAAAAGTTTGAGAACCACTGGCCTAGAATATAGGAGATGCAGGTTCAAATCCCTGCTCCAAATTGGGCAGATCAGGAATTTGAACGTGGGTCTTCGGTGAATGCGATAATCAGTGGGTCGTTGGCTCTTTTGTAGTGGATTTTTCTTTCTTTGGTGTTGGTCTTAACTAATTTGCATTATTCAGTTAAAAACATATCAAAAAATTTCTGACCAGCTCTAGTCACAATTCAGGGCTGAGAAGCACATGGGATTCAGTGTTTGGATTCTATCACAACAGATTGGTATA
The DNA here is from genome assembly GCF_965140295.1 of Lepidochelys olivacea. Classification (NCBI taxonomy): domain Eukaryota; kingdom Metazoa; phylum Chordata; order Testudines; family Cheloniidae; genus Lepidochelys; species Lepidochelys olivacea. Next base: position 36,038,315 of record NC_140413.1, on the reverse strand, counting down.
TGTCCAGAGAGTGGGACTGGGCTAGGTTGTGATGCCGCATTAATCTGATCTTCACACAATCATGTCCATGTTTTTGTCTGTGTTGCCCTCTATGCTTCTGGAACTAATATGCTAGGTCACTACTCTCTGTTTAAATTCCTCCTTAAAACTCACTAACAGCAGCAACCAGGGAGTAACAGGACAGAAATTGGTGGATAGTTTATGCGATTAAAATAAAAACTACCAATATATGTGGCAACCTTTGCCCTGGCCATTCTGCTTGTATGCTTCATCCCCTTTTTCCACCTTCAGTCAGTTTTCTGTATTTCAGATTATAAAGTCTTTTGTTCCTGTATTGCTACATTCTTTTGTGGGTGAGGTCTGAAGAAGAGCTCTGTGGAGTTCGAAGGCTTGTCTCCTTCACCAACAGAAGTTGGTCCAATCAAAGATATTACCTCACCCACCCTGAGTCTCTCATATCCTGGCACCAACAGAGCTACAATAACACTGCAATGATTCTTCTGTGGCACTTTCCAAAGTGACTGGTGGTACGTTTGGCCAACTGTAAATCCAGTAAAACAAAAATGTATTTGTGTGAATGATTACCCCCATTTGTGAGCCAGAGCAGATGCTTGTTTCAGGAACAGGTTTTGGTCTCTGTAATTACTATTCCTTAACCCTTCTGTGTGCATTGCTACTGTCTGCTAATCTATCAAGGGATCTGCCAAGGCAATTTCATTCGGGAAGAAAGGAAGGCTATTTTGTCTGTACATACAAATACATACTGATATCCCATAATCCCCTTTTTCTTTGGAATCTGCAAACAGCCTTGAGGCTGAAGAGAACAAAGAAGGTGAGGTGAATATGGCCTTTATATTTGCAGTTGGAATTTATAGTCCATGCATGTGAGCTCCTAATGAATTTACCGGTTTTGAATTGTTTTGTGGTTGGCAAGGCATGGTGTGCAACACACATGGTGTGCTACACAGTGGTTCTGTGGAGGCAATATAATCCTATAGCACTCTGTTGTCAGTTGGCTTGTATTCTTTTGATGTGCTGTCCCAGCTCTGCGCAGATAGCTGGTTCAATAGACCAAGTGCTGAAGGCTGGAGTGTCGTTGCCTCAATAATGCTGTTCATGCTGCCCAGTGCTTCTGTCCTTGAAGCTCCAATGTTATCACTACTAACAGCAAATAAGGCAGCCTGCTCATTCAGCAAATCTTGATGTTACTCATAAAGACCACAGGCACGGTTTGGTGACAGACACTTGGCCAGGTTTATTGCCTCCTATGCACAATATTGGTGCTCTGGCTCTGTGATTACAGGCAGGCTAACACATGAGTGCCTAATAGCAAGGAGAGGCTCAGTCAGCAGTGGGAATTTCTGCTTTCCCCTAGGCCACACAAAGGATTAAGGCGAGGTACCCCAACATTTATAGGCTGAGACAAACAACTGGAAAACACAACTTACATGACACCTTATATAGTTCATGACATCTGTTACCTCTCCTTGTTCCTGATATCTTGAACAAAACATCCCTATTCATTATTCTGTCAAACCATCTTATCTTGTACTATATTGGTGTATAGCTATACTAGCATTGAAATATATTTATGTAAATATCTAAATCTTAATACGCTAGCAACAACTCTATCAAATTCATAAACTTATAACCAGCTACTTTAATACTTGGCCTAGCGTTAATTCACGGCCTCTGATTCAGGCCTCAGATCTTGTACCAAGCCCAGTGCTCCAGACTCTCTCTACTACAGACTCCATCCTAACTTCACCTGTGATATGGTATGCCCCTTTTCCCTTTTTTAGAATTAAACTTACTCTATCTCACACTAGTTTTCTGTAGGTTTCAGAGTAGCAGCTGTGTTAGTCTGTATACTCAAAAAGAAAGAGTACTTGTGGCACCTTAGAGACTGTAGGGAGCCAGGGTGGCTCCCCTCCGAACCAGAGGGTAAAGAGCCACCCTCTGAGCCTGAGTGGGCGGGGCCAGGCCACGCTTCTGCCAATCTCTGGAAGGGGAAGGGTGGGACAGGAAGTACAAAGGGCGGGGCCCTCTACCCAGTGAAGAGAGCACCAGGGGGGGAGACAGACACAGGCTGCTGGCTGCTCCCTCGCGATCCTGCTGTTGACCCAGGCGAAGCTCTGGGCAAGGAGGAGCCTGACCGGGGGGAAGGCCTGTGGCAACCAGGGCTGCCGGCCGCTGAATACCCAGAGGACCTGGAGGGGCCTGACTGCAGCCCGGGCCAGCGTGAGTCTGATACCGAGCGGGAATGGCCCGCAGCGGAATACTCGGACGAGATGGAGAAACCAGAGCTGCCCGCAGCGGAATACCCGGAGGAGATGGAGGGACCGGAGCGACCCTCCTGAGAGACCGGGTAGGAAGTAGCCCGGGGCCGAACTACACTGTGGGGTGGGTGTGTTTGGTCAGCAGGCGCGGACAGCCCCGCTGACCCAGCGGCGGGACTTTTGCCTCCTGCCACTGTCAGGGCCCTGGGCTGGAACGCAGTAGAGTTGGGTGGGCCTGCGTTCCTCTACCCCGGCGCTCCCCTGCCTGAGGGGCACGCTGTTGACTCTTGCCGGCGCTCCCCTGCCTGAGGGGCGCGCTGTTGACTCCGGCCGGCACACCTTCCCGCTAATTCCCCAACGCCCGGAAGGTGTGGCCAAGGTCAGCCACAGAGACCATAGCTCTCCATCGCCCCTAGGGGCTCGGAAGACCGACCGACACCTGTCACAGAGACTAACAAATTTATTTGAGCATAAGCTTTCATGAGCTACAGCTCACTTCATTGGATGCATTCAGTGGAAGAAATTTCTGTTGGCACACATTTGTTGGAGTCTTTCTTTTATGCCTACTGCTGTATCTACATAATTCTCCCCAGCTCTTCTAATTTACCTTTATTTCCTTGTCTCCTTTCTCAGCGGTTTCCTGTACTGAAGTCTTTTCTGTATGATACTCACTAACTTTCCTCATAGATGTCCTTATTTTTAAAGTAAATTTTCAGCTCCATTTATAAAATACTTGTGTTCTCAATTGTTTGAGTGGCCACATAAATACTTTGCTTCAGGCAAGATTTATACACATACAAAGAAATCCAAAAGGCTGCCAGCTTGTGGAATAGAATAGCATCTGAAAAGAAACAAAGTTGTTTACTTGGATTGCTTTCTTTCAATGGACCAGCCAGATTTCAATAAATTATCTAAAACCATATCTGTTAGTTCTGTTTTAAAAAGAAAAAATCCATACGCTGAATGTTCTGGGAATTTATTACATTTCTTAGGCGATGTCTACACTTACCAGGGATCGACGCTACGGCGATCGATGCAGTGGGGGTTGATTTAGTGCGGCTATTGAAGACCCGCTAAAATGACCACAGAGCGCTCTCCGGTTGACTCTAGTACTCCACCAGAACGAGAGCATCTCCAGTCAACGCAGTGCAGTGTAGACAGTGCAGTAAGTCAACCTAAGCTGTGTCAACTCCACCTACATTATTCACATAGTTGTAGTAGCGTAACTTAGGTCAACTTACCCCAGTAGTGTAGACAAGGCCTTAGTCTTTGAAATCCTTAAATTGTAAACTGAAAAGGGAAACACACTAACCTGTTTTCTTATAGTTGATACTTTGGACCTGGTTCCAGAGATTATTTTGGTAAAAGAGAACATTAGTGTGAGTAAGAAATCAAGTTTGATCTGAGGAGACATTTTAAGGTGAAATAAGATAACCAGCCTATGTTGCCTGTATTTGACCTGCTGATTCAGAATATCTAGAATATCAACACTATCTCCAGGAGTAAAAATAGTCTCCAGAAAACTTGCCTCCAAGTTTCTTACCTCTAATATGCAACTTCAGATATTTTGGAACATATCATGCATTGTCTAAGCTGGAGAAAGAGGTAAACGTCATTTGAAAGCTGTTGACAGTTATTTTTATTTCTAATTCTATACTCTTAATGTGACTAGCTTTAAACTAAAGTTGCTTACAGAAAATAGTTTGATATATTTTGAGACCCCACATCTAGAAATACAAACAAGTGATTTTAATGTGTACTGAACGATATTAATGAATAACTGTAGTTTGTTATAATCAGACTTTATTCTTAGAAAGAAAAGGAGTACTTGTGGCACCTTAGAGACTAACAAATGTATTTGAGCATAAGCTTTCGTGAGCTACAGCTCACTTCATCGGATGCATTCAGTGGAAATGCAGATGTCTGTTTTGCTCTTCTTTCTGCCCTGTAATAGCTAATGAAAGTAGGCTCGGTATTTGGGCAATGAGCTGTCTTCAAAATTGCTGCCTGCACGTCTGCTTTATATAATACACTGGGGCACCTGAGGCTAAATATTTGTCATGGCTTTCATGAGTCATGGATTCCATGATTTTTCATGGGGTTGTGGTTTTTCGTTTGTGTGTACACAACCTACGCTATTATTAAACATAGCGGTTGTGTCTGTGTTCATTACAATAGCAGCTTATAAAGCCACCAGCAATAATAGAGGTCTTTTTCCATTTCTGATTCCTATGTTTCTGTGAGAGGATTGATGGAAAAGATTTCAATTGCTATCCAGTTCACACCTGGGATGATTTGGGTTTGTTTCTGGTTAATAGACTATTGAAAATTAACATTTTCTATTACATTAAATTTAAACTCTAAATTAAAATCTCTATTTGAATGTTTTAAATGCTACAGAAATTGAAGATACTATATCTTGTGTTTTTTCCCAAATTCACAACACAGATAGAAGGTGTCAGGGTTCCCTCCCCACTCTGAACTCTAGGGTACAGATGTGGGGACCCGCATGAAAGACCCCCTAAGCTTATTTTTACCAGCTTACGTTAAAAACTTTCCCAAGGCACAAATTTCGTCTTGTCCTTGAACAGTATGCTGCCACCATCAAGTGATTTAGACAAAGAACAGGGAAAGGACCACTTGGAGTTCCTATTTCCCCAAAATATCCTCTCAAGTCCTTACACCCCCTTTCCTGGGGAGGCTTGAGAATAAACAAGATGAGCACAAACCAGCCTTGGATTTTTAAGACCCAAAAAACCGAATCAGATTCTTAAAAAACAGAACAAAAAAAGATAAGAGAACAACTCTGTAAGATCAGAATGGAACATAATCTTACAGGCAGTCAGATTAAAAACATAGAGAATCCCTCTAGGCAAAACCTTAAGTTACAAAAAGACACACAAACAGGAATACATATTTCCTCCTGCACAGTGAATTTCACAAGCCAAAACAAAGAAAACATAATGCATTTTCCAGCTAGATTACTTTCTAACTTTATAGGAGATGGAGGGCTTGCATCCTTGATCTGTTCCCAGCAAGGGTATCACACAGACAGACAAAAGCCTTTCCCCCCCCTCCAGATTTGAAAGTATCTTGTCCCCTCATTCATCATTTTGGGTCAGATGCCAGCCAGGTTACCTGAGTTTCTAAACCCTTTACAGGTAAAAAGACTTTGCCTCTGCCCAGGAGGGATTTTATAGCCATGTATACAGAAAGGTGGTTACCCTTCCCTTTATATTTATGACAGAAGGGGTGGGAGTTGACCTACTAAAGTTCCCTTGCATGCACAATTCACTACCTTCTTTCTTTTAACTTCCTCCCAGTGTTGTCATTGTTCTTATTCCTTTGAAATAAAATCAGCCACCCAGTCCCTCATTGTCTTGTGGAAAGTTAAATGTAGATGCTAACTAAGGAACATGTTCTTCAATATTTTATTGTAGAAGTCCAAGAAACTGATTTCGCACTGTGCACCTTCTCATGAACAATGTTACTAGTCTTAGTACAAGTACTTGGGTTTTCAAGTTGCAGCTGTATTGTAGCCACAGGATGATACTTCTGGGTGACTGGTAAAGGCAGAAAATCTTATGGTGAGAGTCTGTGAATGGTGTGAGTCTAAACAGCCCTCAACTATTTATTCTAGCGGTTTTTGCTTTTTGCTCCCTGTAACTAGGACTATGTTCCCTTTGTGGCTGACTCCTATCCAAGAATAATTTGAGGTTTTAATAGAAAGTAGGGCTGCCAATTAATAGCAGTTAACTTAAGCGATTAACTCAAAACAAATTAACTTGATTTAAAAAATTATTCACAATTAATTGCAATTGTAATATCACTGTTAATAATAGAATACCCATTTAAATTTATTATAAATATTTTGGATGTTTTCTACATTTTCAAATTTGTTCATTTCAGTTACAACACAGAATACAAAGTATACAGTGCTCACTTATATTATTTTTGATTACAAATATTTGCACTGTAAAAAAGGAAACAAAAGAAATGGTATTTTTCAATTCACCTCGTACAAGTACTGTAGTGCAATCTCTTTATCTTGGAAATGCAACTTATAAATGTAGATTTTTTTTTTTTGTTACATAACTGCACTCAGAAACAAAACAATGTAAAACTTTAGAACCTACATGTCCACTCGGTCCGAGTTCTTGTTCAGCCAATCACTTAGACAAACAAGGTTTTGTTTTGTTTTTACATTTATGGAAGATAATGCTGCCCACTTCTTATTTACAATGTCACCTGAAAGTAAGAACAGGCGTTCACATGGCACTTTAGTAGCCAGCGTTGCAAGGTTATTTACGTGCCAGATATAGTAAACATTCGTATACTAAACATTTGTGCCTCGGGCACCAATATGCTAACCCGTAAAGTAACTCATGCTGTTGAAAAGTCCCTTGTGCTGATTTCTTGTGTGGGACATAATATATACAAGATGAAATTGCACCTGGTAAATGCATGTGATCACAAAGAAGCTACTGAAGATCTAACAGGAAACTTGCCGTATGCCTCTTTGTCACAGAGGCACATTTATTTTCTGTGCCTACACTTATTCAGAGTTTTTGACCAATAGCTGGAGAATGTGTAATACAAAAATGTGTCATGTCCCGCTTACATGCCTGAGTTCTTCTGGAACCTCTGCTCCCAGATGGGTTCCAAAAAGACTAGTTTCGAGGGGCATAGAGCAAAACAGAAGATCACTGTGGGTTGGGAAACTACGTATCCACACAGTCTCACAGCAAATGTGCTGCTGCATCTTCAGATGAAGTGGCAGCTGACTGCTTGAAAGCCCCCTGTCTTGCTCTTGTGTGGCCCCAAAGTAGCTGAATATGTGGAACAACTCACTTGTATAGGGTTGAAGATTCAGAGAGCAGCCTCCTGGCCCAAGCTTTTCCCCATTTTTGTGGCTTGACTCAGCTTTGAATGATATTGGTGGATGTCCATCAACAAATAACCTTCTGGTGAATGGGGAAATTGAAGTGAGATTGGAGCTACCAGAGAGTTGTGAAGGAATAGGGAGTAGGAGAAAAGTGGTGGGTAGGGAAGAAACAGAACAAGTGGGGAGGGAAAACAACGAAAAAAGAACAGACAGGAAAAATAAAAGTGTGAGAGAAAACACAGGAAAAAAAAGATGGCAGAAGCTGTGTCAACTTATGGGTAGCAGACATTTGCTAATCTATTCCACAGGTAAATTGCGCCCAAAAAAAAAAAAGTGGAACCCTTGTTATATATGCTGTCAACATTCCTATCTGTTGCCACATGCAATGCAGTTGTGGCAGACCTCCAGCGTTAGCAAAGAGTTCATCCCTCAAGCCCCTGATGATGGCAGGAAAGATACTAAAATCTCTAGTAGAGCTGGAGAAGTTTGTCAGCTATTGTGTTTGGGTTGTGTGACAGATCTTTACAATCCCTTTAAATTTATGTGTATTTTGATGCTCAGCCTTTATCTTGTTCTGTCTTTGAATAAATCTTCTAATACAGCATTTCACAAATTGTGATTAACACCAGGTGGTTCAGGGTGGGTATATTTGTCTGTTTAATTTATGCAGCACCATGGCAAAAAGGTAAGTTATGTAGTCACTTGTATGGCTGTTTAGTCTAGTTACACATGGCACTCTTTAGAAGTGAGCAACCAAAAGTGGAGATTGGTTACTCACTTCCAAATTCTAGCATGCTATGTAATTTTCAGTGGAGAAAAATTACGATGGTCACCAGTGGTAAGAGAACCACTGTTATTTCTGTTCTGCCATCTTCGTATTTCTTTATCTCTTTCTTCCAGCTTCATTATCCTCCAAACCCTTGAAAAAGTATTTTTGCAAGATTTCCAAACTACCTCTCAACTCATAATAGCAACCAATGCATTATATGTATCCAACTGGTTTGTGTGTGTTTAAATTGTAAACTGTTTGATGTGGGTACCAGCAAATAAAATTTTCAGAAGTACCTAAATCCCATTTTCAAAAATGGCAGGCACTTGGGGAGCCTAAATCTCATTGAAAGTCTGTGGGACTTAGGAGCCTAAGTGACTAAGGATTGTCTACAAAGTGGAATAATGTATACTACGGGGGTGTGATTTCTAAAGTGCGCTAATGTGTGTTATGCATTAATTGGTCTGTATAGACCCTACTGATATGCACTAAAGGTTCCCTAATGCACTTTAATGTAGTACTGTTTCAAATAGCACTGCATTAGCTTTAGGAACCTTTAGTGTGCACCAGCAGGGCCTGCACAGACCAGTTAATGCACAACACATTAGTGTGCTTTGGAAATCACACCCCCATAGAGCCTATTAGCCCAATGTGTAGACAAGCCCTAAGTCACTTCTGAAAATGGGCTTTAGGCACTTTTGAAAATTGTGCCTATGTCTCCATATAAATTTGTGCACTTCCAAGTATACAGTTGGAGCTAAATAATTTGTATTTTTTTCTTTCTCCTTTTTCTTTCTCTTTTTTCCTTTCCTTTTCCCCACTCCCTCCTTTTAGTTTTCTGTATTTCCTCCTTACAAGGATGCTTGTTTCCTTATACAACCTTTCTAGGTGGAAAATGTTTAGTGTGTAGGAAGATTATAGAAAGGTATGAAAGAAATGGTACAGATCCAACATGACTTCCGGAGACTGGGGTTAGTATTTTTCCTTCTACATCAAGGGTTTTCTTGCAGATGAAATTCATTAGGATCACATAGCTAATCCTAAATAGTTTCTCTTCACAGTGAGCGCCATAGCCTAGTTAAGCACTAATTTGATTGCTGCTGGTATTTACCACCCATGATGCATTTGGCAGGCTGTAGACAGCAGATCAGGAAGCATATCTAGGCATTTTGGGTGTGAAGGGGAAGCACTCAATTGCCAGCCGTTGAAATCCTCATTTTTTTGGTCTAGAACTGTTGCAGCTACATTCTGGTCTCTCATTTTAAATTTGGTGATTGGCATCAGGTGGTGTTTGTTATGACACCTGTCAAAATATGTAGCTGTTCTTACTGGAACATGAATTGGAATGTTTGGCCTTAGCAAATTTTACCTGATCTTACTGATTGTTCCATCTGTTCCAAGGTCTTTGCATTATCTATCCTGCTTTTAAGAGAGATTTATTTTTTCTGGTACTATTCAATTTTGCCGCCTTTTATGCTATTAATATATTAAAAGGACAATGTCAACCTGAAAATTATATTCTCTGAAAATGTTGAACCTACTATAATTAAAAGTAACACCTAAGGTAACTCATTGGGGAAAAAAGTAACTTAAATTCCCATTGTCTATACTTTTTACTATACACAAAGCTGCTTTTAGAACCCCAAAAGCTATCAACAGTGTTTAAATTTAGGGACCTTGAGTATGGAGACCTCCAGCACCTGAGTTAAAGGAGAACTCCAGTAGCTGGCAGTAGAAGTAGGCTGTTCTCTTTTGTTCACTAGCTTTTCAAGTGAGTAATACTGTCAGTGTTACTTTCGCTGTTCTGCTGGATAGCCAGTCAATTTCTCCCTTGCTGAAGAAAACCTTATACACATCAACTGGAGAGTAGAAAACCCTTTTAGCAATATATATGCTTTTGAATTTCAGGACCTACTATTTGTTTTTATATACTGCTATTTGGAGGTGTACTTGTTATTTGATCAGCATCAGTATATTTGGTACAGTATTCAATAATATATAATAGAGGACCTGGTCTCTACCCGAAGGAGTTTATAATCAAAGTCTCTGATCTTGCGGAGGGCTGCATACAGCCGGTCCTCGATGTGTGCATCACATCCCTTTGCCTAGTGGGATTCTACATGGATGTATATGTCCACCTATGTAAGAGCCCTTTGCAGGGCTGGGCTTAAGTTAGGCAGTGCAGTTCAGACCACAGAACAGCAGGTAACCAAGTACAGGGAACGCTTTCAGACAATATAGTTGACACTTAATTCTGTAGAATCCAAGGCTGGGAAAGACCACTGTGATAATCTGATCTGACCTCCTGTATAACACAGGCCAGAGAACTTCCCCAAAATAATTCCTAGAATATATCTTTTTAGAAAAACATCCTATCTTGATTTTGAAATTGTCAGTGATGAAGAGTTCACCATGACCTTTGTTAAATTGTTCCACTGGTTGATTAATTATGTAATATAGCACATTTATTTCTGTCATAGATTAGTATTAATATACTCATACTTTCTTGCTTTCTCTTTTCCCATGTAATCCATTGGTTATTGAAGCAGATATATTCCCTTTTACTGTCTTTGATCCATAGGTTGATGAGATTAAATTTCATTTGATGAATTCTGTAATCCGTTTATCAGATCTTTATAATACTATTGTTGTTATTGAGAGGTTATAATACTCAACCAATATCATTGCTGCTTCTCATTTTTTTTCCAGGTAGTTGAAACAATGTATAAAACAAAAATAACAATCCTTTCTCCATACTGATATACTCTCTGCCAATCACCTCTTCCATCTTGAAATACTTCCATTCAAAAGCACCCAGTGTTTTCAACATGCAAATGATTACTTCATCATCCATTCACGCTGCTCACTCTCCCCAACTGTTCCACTATGACTACTTCCCTCTTCGAGGAAGGATGGTGTTATGATTATGTCAGTGGACTCAGTGCCCAGACTCTCTGGGGGACTTTGAGCAAGTCACTTGCCCCAACTGTAAAGGAGGATAATGGTACTTCCTTTCTCTCATGGTTGGTCTATATTGTCTGTTTAGATTGTAAATTCTTCAGGGAAAGATTTGTCTCTTACTACGGTATTTTCTTTTATGGTAACTAGCACAATGTGGCCACAATCTTGGTTGGTGCATGTAGTCATTGTATGTAAATTTCATATCTGAATGTTAACATTATGTCTGTCGTATTTCCGTGCACCTCATACATGGTTGCACAACATTGATTTTCTTTGGTCTACAAATTAAATAGAGCAGGAAACTAGTTATGACCCACTCTGATTAAATTTGGGAAGTGGTTTCCATTCTAAGCCCATTTATTCAATTATTCAGAACTTCCTGAAACTTTCAGATCATGTGCTGAAATTTTCCATACTTGGTTTCTACCTGAAAGTTTTGGACAGTTTCAACAAAACAGTTCAAATACTTTTAAGCAAAGGAAACGTGAGGAAAAAATACTGTAAATAATAATAATAAAATTATTTTTGTAACTTTGTTGCTTAGTAATATAATCCTAAAGCTGAAATTATTGAAATTTGCCATGGAAATTTACTTCAATTTTACTGAATTGTGGGCATTGGGAAAAATCACATACTTATCATGTGTCACAGAGTGCACTTAGGGCCTGATTCCATTTAAAATAAAATGTAATTTTTTAATATAGCCAAATGCAAAGGTATACACTAGGAACAAGGACTGCAGATCATATCTATAGAATCGGGGACTGTATGCTGGAAAGCAGTGATCTGAAAAGGATTTTCCAGCATCATAGTTGACAAGCAAGACAAGACATAACAAGAACCAGTGGCTCAAAGCTGAAGCCAGACAAATTCAAATTAGAAATTAGGCACACATTTTTAACTGGAACAACGTACCAAGGGATATGGTGGATTCTCTCCTCCTTTTGATTGATGTTCTCAAATCAAGACTGGATGGCTTTCTGGAAGATATATTTTAGCCAAACACAGGTTATGTTTTAGTCAAAAATAAGTTGTTGGGCTCAGTAAAGGGGTAGCAGGGTGAGTTTTAATGGCCTATGATATACACGAGATCATATTAAATGATCTAATGTACACTTCTGACCTGAAACTCTGTGAATCCAGTGCCTATTGAAGTCAATGGGAGCCTTTCCATTGATCTAAATGGCTGTTGGATAAGGCCCTTGAGGAAGGCTGTGCATTCATATGTACTCAAATTAGTTTTCTAGGCAACTGACTGATCACTTGTAAATCTCCTAAAGAGTATGGGATAGGGCATGCCAGGTGTGTCTAGCCAAATAGTTCTTCAATATGTAATTTACCATGCTGCTTTTTTTTGCAAGCAAGCAGAACTTTGAAATCTTGGAGAAGGATACTTTGTTTTTGGCGTGTCCACCTTTTTTCTTTTTAAATTTTAAAAAAATGAGTTGTTTTGTTTTAAACTATAATAATAGACTGTTAAAGTTGCATGGTTAAGTATTCAAAAGGCATGAAGTGACAATTACGGTTCCCCTTGTGCGTATATGTTACAATATTGGACTACATGATGTCATATTATTTCTCAGTTAATAAAGCAGAAGAGCCCTATATACAGGATTTTACATTCTGTTTGGATATACAAAGAAGTGTACAATACTGTGTGTGTGTGTGTGTAAAAACCATACTGGTTCAGCACACTACATAGAACAACATGTGACAGTGAAAATTTGCTGGTTATGGAAAGGCCATCAAAGTTCACAGGCAGATGAACTTTGATTAATTCTCTCATCCTTTGACGTACACTGTCTGAGGAAGACTGTGCTGGTGATTCAGAAGAAAATGCACTCTATGAAGTTTACTGACCAAAGGCCTGGCTCATTGATTCTTTCTGTTGGTTTCAGTGAGTGCTGAATCAGGCCCAAAGGCCTGCAAAAAAATTATGCATTTGAGTAGTCCCATTGAATTGAATTACTCATGTGCATAAGTGAGTTCAGTTGAATTCATAGAATCATAGAATATCAGGGTTGGAAGGGACCCCAGAAGGTCATCTAGTCCAACCCCCTGCTTGAAGCAGGGCCAATTCCCAGTTAAATCATCCCAGCCAGGGCTTTGTCAAGCCTGACCTTAAAAACCTCTAAGGAAGGAGATTCTACCACCTCCCTAGGTAACGCATTCCAGTGTTTCACCACCCTCTTAGTGAAAAAGTTTTTCCTAATATCCAATCTAAACCTCCCCCACTGCAACTTGAGACCATTACTCCTCGTTCTGTCATCTGCTACCATTGAGAACAGTCTAGAGCCATCCTCTTTGGAACCCCCTTTCAGGTAGTTGAAAGCAGCTATCAAATCCCCCCTCATTCTTCTCTTCTGCAGGCTAAACAATCCCAGCTCCCTCAGCCTCTCCTCATAACTCATGTGTTCCAGTCCCCTAATCATTTTTGTTGCCCTTCGCTGGACTCTCTCCAATTTTTCCACATCCTTCTTGTAGTGTGGGGCCTAAAACTGGACACAGTACTCCAGATGAGGCCTCACCAATGTCGAATAGAGGGGAACGATCACGTCCCTCGATCTGCTCGCTATGCCCCTGCTTATACATCCCAAAATGACATTGGCCTTCTTGGCAACAAGGGCACACTGCTGACTCATATCCAGCTTCTCGTCCACTGTCACCCCAGGTCCTTTTCCGCAGAACTGCTGCCTAGCCATTCGGTCCCTAGTCTGTAGCTGTGCATTGGGTTCTTCCGTCCTAAGTGCAGGACCCTGCACTTATCCTTATTGAACCTCATCAGATTCCTTTTGGCCCAATCTTCCAATTTGTCTAGGTCCTTCTGTATCCTATCCCTCCCCTCCAGCGTATCTACCACTCCTCCCAGTTTAGTATCATCCGCAAATTTGCTGAGAGTGCAATCCACACCATCCTCCAGATCATTTATGAAGATATTGAAGAAAACCGGCCCCAGGACCGACCCTTGGGGCACTCCACTTGATACCGGCTGCCAACTAGACATGGAGCCATTGATCACTACCCGTTGAGCCCGACAATCTTGCCAGCTTTCTACCCACCTTATAGTGCATTCATCCAGCCCATACTTCCTTAACTTGCTGACAAGAATACTATGGGAGACCGTGTCAAAAGCTTTGCTAAAGTCAAGAAACAATACATCCACTGCTTTCCCTTCATCCACAGAACCAGTAATCTCATCATAAAAGGCGATTAGATTAGTCAGGCATGACCTTCCCTTGGTGAATCCATGCTGGCTGTTCCTGATCACTTTCCTCTCATGCAAGTGCTTCAGGATTGATTCTTTGAGGACCTGCTCCATGATTTTTCCAGGGACTGAGGTGAGGCTGACTGGCCTGTAGTTCCCAGGATCCTCCTTCTTCCCTTTTTTAAATTACTTGTGTTCATAAGTGTTGGCAGGTTCTGTACCAAAATTATTAAAACTGCATATGTTAGAGAAAAGATACTTTATCATATAGAAAGTGTCAGTAATAGTTTAAACTGTTTTCACAGTGAATATAGTGTAAATATGTAAGAATACAATATGCTGTAAAGTTGCAGAAAAAGTATATTACAGTTGTATTACTTTAGAGATTGTATAAAATCATGTGACCAAGACTATATTGTATTGTATGTGCACAAGGGAAGAGATAAAAGTTGTGCCTGAAACCTTAAGTTTGCACACTTAATCATGGATCCTCAATGTTCTATTAACTTTGTTTTATGTATGGGAGTCTAAGAAATTCCTATTCCTTGCATCTGTTGTTCTTTATTCTACTTCAACTACTTTTTGCACTACCTTGCTTAAACCTTGTCAGGTTTCCTTTCCCTGTCTGAACTCTGTGGTACAGATGTGGGGAGCCGCATGCAAGACCCCCTAAGCTTATTTTTACCAGCTTACGTTAAAAACTTTCCCAAGGCACAAATTCCACCTTGTCCTTGAACAGTATGCTGCCACCACCAAGTGATTTAGACAGAGAATCATGGAAAGGACCACTTGGAGTTCCTGTTCCCCCAAAATATGCCCCCAAGCCCTTACACCCCCTTTCTGGGGGGAGGGGCTTGAGAATAAAAACCTAACCAATTGGTTACAAAGTGAACACAGACCCAAATCCCTGGATCTTTGGACACTGAAAAAAAATCAATCAGTTCTTAAAAGAATTTTTTTTAAAAGGTAAAAATCCCCTCTGTAAAATCAGGTTGGAAGATAACTTTACGGGGTAACAAAAGATGCACAAAACACAGAGGAACCCCCCTTTAGCCTTAGTTTCAAAGTTAAAACAAAACAGGGATGAACCTCCCTCCAGCAAAGGGAAAATTCACAAGCTGAGAAAACAAAGATAAACTAATACGCCTTCCCTGGCTGTACTTACAATTTCTGTAATATGAGAGACTGGTTCAGAATGGTTTGGAGGACATGGATTAATGTCCAGTCCCTCTTAGTCCCAAGAGCAAATGAACACAGAAACAAAGAACCCAAAACAAAGCCTCTCCCCCACCCCAGATTTGAAAGTATCTTTTGTCCCCCTAGCTTCCTTTGGTCAGGTGCTAACCAGGTTATTTGAGCTTTTTAACCCCTTACAGGTAAGGAGGAATTTTAGGCTACCCTTGTGGTTATGACAAGCCTTACTTAGCCATACTTATGGATCTGCATTAATCTGTGAACACCTTTTTTATTTTTCTCTATTTCCTGTTACTTCAAGTACTTGATTAAGTTTCAACAATTTCATGGATTTTTCCAAAAGTTTCTCTACTGAAGTGTAACATCTTGTTTTATCCTTTCTTAGTGAATTATCTGGATGTTAGTTATTGTCCACGTCTTTTTCACTTTTTGTTTTTCGTGATCTATTAAAGTGATGCAGGAGAACATTTTAAATAAAAAAATCATGAATTGTTAGTTTATAAACCATGGGGCCCTGAGCAACATAGTTATACCAACCTAGCTCCCAGTGTAGACAGTGCTATGTCAACAGGATGGCTTCTCCATCAACATAGCTACAGCCTCTCGGGGGGGTGGAGTACCTACACTGACAGGAGAAGCTCTCTCGTCCGTATAGGTCCCATCTTCAGTAAGTGCTGCAGTGGTACAGCTGCACCAGTGCATCTCTTTTAACTAACTTTTTTCGCTTTTCCTTTTAACTTATTTTCTTCTCCTTTATTCTCTGACTATATCATTCATGATTTCACTTTATTCTGAGTCTTAAATATTATTTGGTTCATTTACATGCGACTTTTATCAAAGTAAATCTGGAATTTGGCCCTCTTCATATTTACAGTATCGTATCGCTTATTGCCAACTCCAAATGTTCAGAAATCATAAATACCCCCCAAAAAATCATGAAATTGACTTTAAGATCATGAGACTTAAGAAAGTAATAAATGTGGGGTTCTTGTGATTTGCTTTCTAGTTTCTGAGCCTTTAATGTACACTTGGGCCGTGTTTCCAAGCTTTTCTTCACCGCCATGAAGGCTAGAAAGTTACTTTTCCTTTTATTGTGAGAGTCTCACCTTTCATTAGCACTTGTTTTCAGGCACTGGGTCTTTAAATAAAACCTAAAATAAAACATAATATATCCCAAGACTCATGATAAAGTTGCAAGAGTTGGCAACTCTGAAAACTTACCAGAGTAGTAATTTAGCAGGTTTGAAATGAAGAGAAATATTTCCCTATTTTACATCTGAGATTTTTAGTTTTCTTTTCTTTATACAATGTAGATTTATATAAATACAGAAGATTAGTCTTTTAAAAGCTTAAATATCTCAAGAAGAATGAATTCTTAGTGCCTGAATTTTCACCTTTCTCTCCCCCCAAGTGTGTGTTTTGTTTTGTTTTTCCTTAATACTTTTTTGGCCTAGGTCTGGATCTTGCTCCCTTTAATGTCAGTGGCAAAATTCCCTTTGACTTTAGTAGGGTCAAAATTAAGCTTGTAGTGCTGAGTAACACTAAAGCTGTTTAAACAATAATTAGTGCAAATATTTGTTTTGAGCTGTAAGAGCATGCTTAGAAGAGAACTGCAGCAGGTTTTCTTCCACTGCAGTTTACTGGGGAGCTGTGGCAGAGAGGATTGGGTGTTGCTTACAAGCTGCCAAGTTTTGATGAATTGGGACTGAGAGTTTTGTTTACTTTGTAGAAACAATGAGGGGAAAAAAAGAGACAAGACTTGAGGGAATATTGCAATAATAATGAGAGAACAACAGTTTCCTGTTCTTGCCTTCATTTCCACAAAGCTTCGAAGGATCCCTTCCTTTTCATAGCAGAAATATTAATCACTAGTGGCTATCACAGATAACGTGTAGTCATCAAAAGTTTACGTAGCGTTAAAGCTCCAGAATACTAATTGTGCAACTTCTTCTTTAGGCAACTGTTGTGAAATACCTATGGTCTTAAAGAATTCTCTTTATATTCCATAGATAATGTTCTTTGTGCATTCCTGGGTAAATCTGATTATATGATCCTGTTCAACTTGAATTTTTTTTTTTTTATTGTAAGAGGGTAGTGGTGCTCTCACAGCTCATAACCTAGATATTTCCAACGTAATCACATGCAAGACAATTCACATAGAAATGCTTTACAACAATATAAAATATTTAAATTTCACATTTCTTGTTCAGCTACGGTTTTAGTTTTCATGTTTTCTCATCACTATAATTGATTTATATTGTAAATATACCTAAGTTCTCCTATTTATAGATTCAGCAGCATGCTATTTTAAAACTACTTATTGTATTATTCATGTTTCATATTGCAAAGTCCGGTCTGTCTGCTTAACATTGGCGCCCATCACCCTGTATCTGAGTACCTTCCACATCAAATCAGTAGCAGTAGTGAACTCCCTAATGAACTGCTTGGAGTCTCCAGCTGTCATCCCTTTTTAAGGAAAATACTGTGGTGTTTTTTTTGTTTGCTTGTGTTTTAGGTTGTTTTGATTTGTTACATATTTTTATTTTTTGTGGGAGGTGCTTGAGTAGATGGAGAGGCAGAGTGTCAATGTTGTGAGTCATTCTCTCCATCAGTGTTTATTAGTTTGGCAGTATACTCGAATTTCTTTCTTTCCAAACTGGAACAGTAGATTTTTATCCTGTGTTTTGCTTATAGTAGCAAATATCTTTTTTCTGGTGTCTCAATATGCACATACAAAACTCTTCAATTTGTCACATTTAACAAAAAATACTGTTTGGGTGACTAATTACCTCACAATTTAAGCAAATCTTTATAATTACATATTCAACTATGACATTATTAAACTAATGTAGAATTGTTTTGTTTCATCTTGTTTCAGTAATTATTTAAAACCATATGTATTCATTTCAGAGAGCAAAATTTTAAGTATTATATTTTTACTATAGATATGTTTTTCCTTCAATATTTTAATTAATAGAAAGATGAGCTTATATTATTTTCAGTGATCCTCTGTGCTAACTTCTGAAAATTTATTTAGATTATTTTCTTTGGTTCTGTGTTTAGTATATCTTTTTTAGTATATTTAGTATTTTTTTTATCTTTAGGATATTGTCATTGTCTTTTTTTGGCGGGGGGAGCAAGGTTTGTTACATTTGCAGTACTAATATTCTTGGTATATTTTTCCTTTGTTACTATCCTTATATTAAGACCATCAAAAAGATTTTTTTTTTTTAAATCAAAAGGCTCAACATCCATAAGACAGTGGAAGCTGTGTTTGGGGTTGGTTTTTTTTTTTTTTTTTTGTAGATTTGCCCTTTTCTACTAGAATGGGCTCTTCCATGTCAGCTCCTTTGGCACTGGTTTTCTTACTCTCGGCAGGAGGAAACTGAAAGACATGCTTTTGATTCAATATGATGTGGTGGTGTCACAGAGCAACAAATCAAAGTCCTATTGTTTAGACCAAAATTCTTATTGAGCTCTGTTAAGTCTTCAAAGTCAGCACTTTCTGTGATTCTCTCATTAGATTGCTTTTTACCTTTTATCAGTAGAGCTTGATGAGACTTCACTGAAGATTCAGAAGAGTCATATTGCAGTTTGGTCTTTGCCTTTTTCATTCTCCGTTCTCCCCATGAAATTCTACTGACCTGCTTTTAGAGCCCATTATGCTCATAACCTTCCCTTCCACCGTGATACCCACATAGGTCACCTTGCAGAGTCTTTTGATAACAAAGATTCACAATCATCCACCTTCTCAAAAGATTTTTAGTAACTTGCTATTGCTTCTCTCATGCTCTCACGGTCTTTCTCAATGTTTTTCTGTCACAGCAGTTTAAAGATAATTATTCCTCTTCTTCAATCTGAAAAAAAGCCACCGATTCAATTTTTGGATGTTAGAGATTGTACAGTAGGTAGAAAATATTGAAGTATTTTTGTTGGTTTCTTTTAAAAAAATTATTCTAGAGTAAAAATAAAACTTTTTATGAACAAACCCTTTTAGATGCAATTTATAGGGATGCCATAAAAATTTTCAAGAGAAGTTGATTTATTTGTTTTATGTCTATGTATTTTGAAGGTTTTAACACTTACACACCAGTGAAGACTTTTAATGTCTAACATAAAGTAATGATCATTATTTTTCCCCAGAAAAATAAGTTCCCAATTGTTTCTTAAATTAACGTAATGTCATGTTTTCATATGGGTGCTGCTGAGTTGTACCTAAGAGTAACCACATCAAAATCATTTAATAAAAATGAAGATAGATGTTTCTAGATCCAATATGGGGGGAGGAGATCAAGCTGATTTATCTGAGAACAGTTTGGATCTCAAACTTTATTGTCCAACAAGGAAAACATCCCAGGGTTTTTCTGTAAACAAAGTTAGTTCTTAAAATTAAGATGTGTATGTACATACGTTTCTCCCTTTCAAAGGACCATTTCCTGATCTGATTTGACTGGCAGTTAGAAAATATTGGGGAAGTTGACTGATTGGAGTGCCCTATCAGAAGTTCAAGTTAAAAGTTGTTTTCTCTCCTCACTGGATGGCAACAGTTCCTTTTACCACATTTTCATGAGAGCATATGCACAGCTATGTGCATTCCTCCCAAAGTGAAACTTACCAAGAAAAATAATTTAGCAAAGTAACCAACCAACCAAGCAAATCATCCTTTTTTTTCTTTCTGCTATTCAATAGGATATGCAAGGAAACTGAGGTGGGAGGGCAGTACAGTCAGTGCCTTCAGGATTTTTAAGTTCAGGTTGGCAGCCTGTTCAGTGAACAGTAAGTAACTGAATTTCAGTTCTCTGATTCTCGTGTATACTTGCCCTGGCTGCTGGCCAATAAAATTTTTCCAGATATGCTTGGATCACATTACTATAGTAAAAATTATTTTACTTAAAAGGATTCTAACTATATTATCAAGATTTATTCCAGGAGAGGCAACAGAGCGAAGAAAAACCACCAGTGTGTTGGATCCTTCTGGGATGTCAGCATGGGCCACAAAGAGCGTAAAATAAAAATCTAGGGGTGGAAGCAAGGTATTGATCTCTTACTTCCTGTGGACTGGCTCCATGCTGCGGTACTCTTTGATGGACGCTGTGACATCACAGCAAGGTTCATACTAATGGTTCACATTTGAGTGGTTTCTGGCCAGCTGCCCTCAATGAAGTAGCGCATCATTTGTGCTTAACAAATAATAAATTAATAATACAAATAAAGTATATTTTTAGGTAATATTGTGCTGGATGCCCATCCTAACTGAGCTGTTGGGGACTTTCAGCGTGTACCAAAATTGGTATGTGACTTTTTGCAGGACACTATGAGTTCCCATAGCTTTCTGCATCAGAAAATAATGAAATGAGTTTTTCTACTCACACAGGAAATGTGATTTATAAGCCAGATACAGTCGGCCTTCAGCTCCATTCATCTCTCTAACATAAGGTGACACCAGCTTTGGTGATACGGCTTAGTAATGTGGTTCTGGGTTACTCCTTCCCTTGCTGCCTCTGATAGCATACCGCCACACACACTAGTGGCCTCATGCAGCAATGTAGAGGAGCAATAACTTTCCAAAATAGACAGTTCCAAAGCTGGTTTACATATTCTGTGATGTGTTAGTGAGAGGCATGTTTCCTCTGTGGAACTGCCTATGGGCTGAACTATGCTGATTTGGTTCCCAAGTCAGGTCTCCCACATGATATTACTGCTGCTGTGTTACTGGGTTGATTAGTTTGTACAAAGAGAGCCAATAATACAGCCTTGTTCTGAGTTCTTTTCAGGGTTGTTACTGGTATAACGCTTTCATCAACAAAAATTGATTCTAAGCCTTTAAATGTTTTTCCATTTTATAGTCCACATTCTCTGAATCTTTGCTACACAAACTGGACCTAATTTGCCTTTTGCTTGACACAGAAAAATCTATTAGAGTATATCATGATTGAGTTGCATGGATCATACCACACCAGTATGTGCCAACTTTTCTCCAAAATAACCATACTGTCTATGCATTTCTCGTTATTACTTCTTAGGAGAATTATTACTTGAAGGTTGAATTACAGCTCATTGATCCAACGTTGTGGTAGAGAATATGGCCAACCTTAGGTCATGTTTTTAGATTTGCAAGACAGGCATTTGAGGTTCATAGCATTCTGCTACAAAACCGTTTTAGCGCAGTGTTCCCTGATGAAGAGTCTGCAGTGCTTACACTTTGGTTGTCCCCAGCTTGCATGCCTGGCTCTCTAGCGATCTAGGCACTTTTCCTTATCTTGTTTTGTCCTGTATTGTGCTTGATTACTAGTCAGTATAAGGACATACTAATCTCTTTGCTATTGGTTTGATAACGTTTTTAAATGTTTCCTTAAAAAGAATTCCAAAGACATTTTTGCTTTCTTTAGCTGCATAACGCATAAGGTATACAACACAGATTGTGTGTACTCCTACAGGGGGAACACTTCAGTCTCTAAGAGGAGCCTTTGGGGATACTTACCTTTGGAGAAAGGGAATTTACTTAGATGTAATTGGAGTTCTCTTAAGGTCATAATTAGTGAGTGGTTTTCTGGTTAAGATTCTGTCTTGTTTTTTAAAAAAATCTTTAGAGACAATAACTCCTTGTATATTTCCCCCTTTGATACATGTGCCTTATTAGAGCAGGTGCAAAATCTCAAAAAAGCACCTGAATCTGTTTATGAAAACTGATGGGCCAAAAATGAGACTCTGTGGAGGATAATCCCTTTAGTTTAGAGTATGGCATCAGGTTAGTGTACTAGACTTTTATAGACAAGCGTGTTTTCTCTCTCTCTCTCTCTGTTATCTTCTCCCCCATCATAGCTTTCCCGTTTGTTACTAATAACTTTGTTTCTTAGGATCTGATTCTTACCTCAGATAGTTTTGCTCAGTGTCCATTGAAGCGTGCAAATATCTGAGAGCAAATAAGGTGCAAAGTGGCTCTGAGTCTCATTGAAGTCAATTAGGATGCCGAGATACTTGCGATTGGGTCCTTAGATTACTGTTTTTTTTGTTTTTTTTTTACTTTCTAATAACATTGAAAGAAGGCAATCGTTTTGTTGCAAATATTGGTTAAAGTTCTCTTTCCCCACCCCTTCTGTTTGGTATCCTTCTGTCTCACTGAAAGGAAGACTTTATTCAGTATGGGATTCACAGCGTAATGAGTCCCTCCGTAGGAACACTACTGTCTTCACTGGAGACAATATTTAACACAATAAAAACTGAACTAAAGGGGTAGGGGGAGAGGTGGGGAGCTGTTTGGTGTTGCAGGGATGAGCACATTGGATCCCAGATCCTTACTGAGGCCTTTGGGCACTATTACAATACAAAGTACTGATAATAGAATCTCAAATAACATATTTTACTTCCTTGTTTTTCTTTAATTACACATCAGATTTAATATACCTTTGTTACAGTATTCCTCTTAAGTTTTTGTTCAATTTGCTATTTTCATTCTCTTACCTAGTTTCTTTTAACATATGTGGGTTTTCTATCTTTATTTTTTTCTTTTTGTCTTTTTTTTTTTTTAAGGGGCCCTTTAAATCTGCTTTTTATTTATTTGGAGGAAGCGTGAGTGCAGGGGACTGGACTAGATGATCTCTCAAGGTCCCTTCCAGTCCTATGATTCTGTGATTTAATTTTCATTTAATTTGTGTTCCTTTCTTATTTGGTTATCTGTCTCTCTCAATGTGTGTGTCATCTTTAAGAGCTACCATCAGAAAATCCATCTTAAATTCTTCAGTACTATTGTTAAATTAGGGGTTATTGTATTTCTGTAGCAATTCTGTAGTTAAATTGTAGATGAGTTTCCATTCTAAACCCTTATTTTTCAGTTGCTAATAAATTTCTCTAATTTCTTTTGGACTTCTAGACACACCATATGCTATTATTTTAAGGATGAATTGGTTGCACACTTTTACCATTGTGATTATGCTTGTCTGTAGATATTTATATTTCTCTGTTCAAAAATATATTATTCTATAAAGTAGCAAACATTTTCCTCATTTAACATTTAGTTATTAAATCAAGGGAAGAAGAGAATTTAGAGATTTTAATTCCTAATCACTTACTCTAGTGAATATGCCTAGGATATGTTTTAAGAAATACCATATAGACCATAGGCAACAATATGCATTGATAACTGTAGCAATCAAATTCAGAAACGTTTCATTATGATTCTAGGTTCCATGGTTCCCTTTTCCATGCGGATTTTACATGCTGAACTTGAACAGTACCTAGGAAATCCCCAGGAGTCACTTGATAGACTGCACAGCATGAAAACAATCTGCACAAAGGTAAAAGCTTCTTTAGACCAGAGGTTCCCAAACTTTTTTTGCTGTGCCCTATTCTCCATGGGAGTCATATAGCCCGCCTACCCTCCCCCTTCCAACTCCTGGTTGTCCAAGGCAGAAAGTGACTCACTGAGGGGAACAGGCAATGCACACTTGGGACGTCAGCAGGACGTGACTGGCTCCATGCCTGGAGGACTCCAGGTGGTGTGGTGTGGAGCAGAGTAGGCTGGGGCTCCTTGTCCTCCCCATGCCAAGAGCTTCTTGCTTCTGCAAGCTCCGGAGGGTTTAAAATACATGAGGCTGCAGCCGGCTGGGTGTCTGGGCTGCAGCAGGGCAGTACATAGGAGAGGACATAGGGAGTCCCCAGCAGTCAGGGAGGTGAGGAGAGGGAGAGTAGCAGGCTGCTCCTGGGACAGGGCTGGGCAGGACTATGCCCCCTGAAAACCTCCTCGTGCCCTCCCCCCCAGGGCAGTGCACCACACAGTTAGACAAAACTGTGCTCTATACAATAGAATCTCTTAATGTTTATGCAGGTATATTTTACTGCCTTTACCCAGAGGATCCAGTGTAGGACTAGATTTAGGCTTTAGACTAGCCCCGACAATGGGATGGTATTTAAGTGCAGGGCCCCAGAAATTGCACAAGGAAAGGATTGTGCCACTCCTTCCATAGCTTCTGGGGAGTAATTTACTTTCACTCCTTTTTGGGATGTAGAATTCTTCCCTCTCTCACCATGCCTGCCAGCTCTGTTGACTGGGGTAAGGGAGACAATAGCTGGGTAGAAAAATGGCTGCATCCTGATAGAGACTGTGCATGCCTGAGTAGGAGGGTTTATCTTCTTGTACAGCTGCATGAAACGAGAGCATAGTATAGCTCTTACTGACCAAGAAGTCTGCTTCCCCCCATCAAAAGATATTAGCACTCTGGATAACTTACAGTGGAAGTGAGAAAGTGACTGAGGTAGTGTCTTCTATTGGACCAACTTCTGTTGGTGAAAGAGAGACACTTTCGAGTTTACACAGAGCTCTTCTTACGCTCTTTTCTTACTCAAAAGCTCAGCTTTTTTACCAGCAGAAGTTGGTCCAATAAAAGATATTACCTCACCCACCTTGTCTCTCTAATATCCTGGAACCAAGATGGCTACAACAACACTGCATACAGTGATGGAAGTGACAGTTATTTGGAAATTCTAATCAGTTATTTTTAAAAGATTGATATTTAATGCAGTGTTAGTTCTTGTTTTTAACGAGCGCTTTTCAGTGCTGAAGTTAGACTAGTACTGTTGTGGGTACTCCTTGTACGCAAATGTGACAAAAGCTTCCCTGTACAAAGTTTACAACAAATACCTCTTCTAGTATCTCAGATTAAGAGATACTGTTTTTATTTATTGTAAACTCTATTATAAATTCCAGATTAGCTCTTTAAAGAACTGTAGCGTTGCATGCAGTTGTGATACTGAAAAATTTTGCAACTTTACCAAAGATAAATAAATATGAATACCTCAGTGTTTGTTGTATTTGCTATACTTACTCTCAGAAATACCTTGAATAATACAAATGCAGAAGATAGATAATTTCCAATGTTATTTTGTTGTTTAAGACAGTTGGCAAGTTTTACCAATGTATTTAATAAAACAAAACATAGCAGAATAACTAGGATTTTAAACCAAAAACCAGGACTCCATTCTTTCTGCTGTGTACAGGGTTTGGCAAATGAAGGGTTCTGTGGCTCTTGCCGTACTGTTAGAAAGAAGAACTGTTTGGAAACACTTATGGGATGTACAGAGTTTGGCAATTGGGAGAAATTCTTTTTGGGACATTTTTCATCATCTTGCAGAGTGTATCTGCTGTTGTTGGGTTTAGTGTGTGGGTAGTGTTGGTGGCCTCTCATCTGGGGATCCTTCTGGCCTTAGACTGTGACTCTGACTTTCTGACCCACTGGCTTTATGTCCTGCCTCTTCTCTGACTTTCCTTTACATGCTCCTGGATAAGCACTCTTCCTTATCTTAAAGAGACTCGCCTCCTAACTGCTTCTGAGCTCAGCATCAGCATGGTACCTCCATATTGAATTTTGCATACACTGGCATACAATATATTATAGTGTTTCAAATCCTGGTCTTGTGCTGTCTGGTATTTGAAGTGCCACACTCTTTGGCATGTGTCAGAGCTTGCAGCTGGCTATGTTAAAATGGACAAATCCCACTTATGACATAATTAGCCATGATTCCCTGCCAGAACAAAGATGTCTGGTCAACCTTGAGATGAAAGATATGCATTTCCTCTTTTTATTTTTATTTTTAAAGGATATATTGCTATTCAGTTATTTTAAAGGCCTAACAACCATATGGCTTTAGTTGTGTGCCATCAGATACATATTTTGTCTTCCAGTGCACCTCTAAGACAGGAATTGCAGGAACAGGTGTAAGGGAGAGAGAATGAAATAAAGAGGAAGATGCATAAACAGGACAGATGAGAAATTTTACAAAGTTGGCAATTTAACCACCTAAAACATTTGAAATTGCTTAGAAAAAATTACTAAATCTGACATTTCTGCATATATAATTGGTCACACAAATCTGTTAATCAGGACATTGTCTGCAGTGTTCATAAGTAGAACACGTTCTCCACATTAAAAGAAAAAGTCATGGCACAACC
This sequence comes from Lepidochelys olivacea, assembly GCF_965140295.1. NCBI lineage: Eukaryota > Metazoa > Chordata > Testudines > Cheloniidae > Lepidochelys > Lepidochelys olivacea. The sequence continues at coordinate 36,012,077 of NC_140413.1, read as the reverse complement.
AAAAAAATAACATTAAAAATAGGGGGAATTGATGACGGGGGATCTTTGCAGCCATAAACCAATAGTGTTTTGTTTTATTACTTTAAAAGTGAAGGAGGAATATTTCAAAATCCTTAGCCCTCCTTCTCAAGTACAGAAGTGTCTATGGATACCCATTATGTAAATCTGATGATCTTGGAATCATAAAAGCTAGAGGTGCGAAAAGACGTATTAGCTCACCTTTTAGCTCCCTGCCAATGCATGATTGTTTTCTAATGCTTAGTCTAGTTTTTAATGAACCAGCCTGTGAGGTTGACACCACTTCCCTTGGGAGACTATTCCACGCTAATACAGTAAGAAAATTTCCTAGTATTCTGTTTTCCTTTACTTAATTTCATCACATTACCCCTAATTTAAACTCTGTATAATCCTAAATATTACCTCTCACTCCATGGTGTTTAACCCATTCAGATATTTGGCTAAAGTGACGTCTACAATCTATGCATATCACATTTAACTCTTTCATTCTGCTCTTAACTTGATCTCTCCAGCCCCCTGATCATTTTACTCTTATGTGAACTCTCTTGCATTTGCCAGTGTGTTTCTATAATCAGGTACACACAATTGCACTCGATATTCAAGATGAGTTCTGATGATGTTGCACCCAAAACTTCATCAGATATAAACATGAGGCATGAAGTCATCTCTAAGCCAGCCAATCAGTTTTAGTCATATTAAATATTTAGTCATGTTACAGTATAAACTGTAGCCAAAGGGGCAGATCCTATTCAAGAGAGCTCAAGGACTGGCATAACCAAAGCTTTTCAAGTGCATATCAAGGGGCATAATCAAAGTTTCTGTGGTCAGTTAGTACAGCGCCTGCCTGCGTAATCCTTATTAGGATTATAATATTAGTATAGAGTATTATAATTCTCCTATTGTGATAAACACCAAGTTCACACAGAAAAATAAAGTTTACCCTAATCAGGGTCATGCATGCATAACTAGAGTTTTGTTTTGCATTCCTTATGCAGATTGTTGAATGGAAACTTTTCCCAGAATCTAGTTTTATTTAATCAAATGTATAGCTGTGGATATGCCTCAAGGAGGAATTTAGATCATGTACATTTTTCCACTGAGTTCAAATACAGCTATGAATATAACCAGTGAAACAATCACAGGAACTGCAGAAATTGCATGTTCTACAATTTGTGTCTCATTGCAAATTCTGCCTTTTTCTGCATAAGTTAAGTTTCTTGTTTTAGGGCAGGGAAACGGGGTGGAAATTGCTAATACACTGTGTGGTACCACTAGTCTTCCCTGCATAAATCAATATGCTGTTGCCCTGTTAAGCCAGCATTGCAGAGAACTGTCTCCAGACAAACAGTAGCATCAGCCGCAAAGGTATAAACTGTTTCTTCCATTTACCTCAATGATGTGTTCACTTGAAAATCTAGCTGGGACCATTTAAATGCTAATACTACCGTGAAAGAAACTCTAACAAACACTCACCTGGAGACAAAAATTTAAAGAGAAGAGAAACCTGCCTTGGACTAAAATCATTCCTGGTGTAACCAGAATGAAATCAGTGTAATTACTTCAGAGTTGCATTTTAACCCATGATTCTCTTCTGTTGCAAAATAAACTTTCCTTTTGCCTGCCTGTTGACCTAAATGGCCATTTTTTATACACTGCTGAAGAGGCACTAGGCTCCTAGCTGCATCTTTTGGCACCTAAACTTCTTTAAAAATCTATTCTTTAAGTTCCTGAACCCCATTTTCAAAAGGCTCTTCATGCCTAAGGCACTTTTCAAAATAGAACTTAAGCTCTGGAATCAATTGATCTCTTTTGACAATTTTACCTATTTCTTTTATTGTTTGGAAAGCACAAAGCACATTTTGAGTGCTACTGCACTGTAAATAATCTCTCTTTAAACTGTCATGAGCTGAAAGCACTAGGTACGCAGTGCACTGGGCTCCTAGGAGAGGGAGTGCCTCCTATGTTGCTGATAAACTAAACCCACCAGCTAATTAAAGAGTGAGTGGCTTAACAGGCTCTTAAGGGAGTCCCACTCAGTCTACTGTGACCAAAAAGATGAAACTGAAATGCGGTGATTTATGAGGGGATGGGAATCAGCAAAAATAGGGTAATCTTCAGGAGTCAGAGAGACATTTGGATACACCATAGCGGGATTGGAGAAATGCAATTAGCTTAAATTGCAAACGAAACTGTAGATATATATTTTTTCAAAGTGCAGATATCTTAAACCAGATGCTCCAATAGTTATACATATTCATTCTCCAGATAATCCAGCAAACATAATTTTTTGCTCACTCCGTAGCTTATATTATTTAAATCTCTAATAAATAAAAAACAGCAACAAAATCCCAACTTTGGGAAGCAAATGGAGCTGAGAGTTAGAAGGATCATTATTTAATTTAAGAACAAAAAGGGGGCAAATTCTGTTTAAAACCAGAGCATCAATGAATTTATGGGTTTCAGAGTAACAGCCGTGTTAGTCTGTAATCGCAAAAAGAAAAGGAGTACTTGTGGCACCTTAGAGACTAACCAATTTATTTGAGCATGAGCACTGTAGCTCACGAAAGCTCATGCTCAAATAAATGAATTTATGGGATACATAAAATAAAATTTAAAAAAACCTCTTAGTTCTCTTCTGGAATCAGTTTGACATTTTTGCAAGAGCTGAATCATTCTCTTCTGGAGCATATTTGATATTTTGCTTAACAAAATGCATATGTCCCTGGTATATGCTGTCTTTTAATGCTTTGTGAGTATCATAAACCTGAACTCTAACATCAGCACTACAGTTCAAAGGCTTTCTGTTATGATTGATCTAGCTATAGTAATAATCAGTGATTTTGAAATGTGTCCATGTGAAACATTCCTGTTTGAATTGTTTTACATACAGACTATGACAACTGTAGATAACTTGCATATAATACAAAATGCTGCCTAATTCCAGAATGCCTGTTTAAACTCATGTTAGTTTTAAAAAATTTGCTACAGATATTAGAAAATTTGGCGCAAGGCTTAGCAGAAGATGGACGTATGACTAACATTACACAAGAGAACAGACAAGGTAGGCATTTTTTTAAAATTTCTTTTTACAGGCAGTGTATTTTTATAACTTGCCCAGGTATGCCAAAAGTTTTCAAAAGACTTCCCCAAAGCTGTTAAAAGAGTACTTTTGTGATATTATAGTCTCTTCAGCCCCTGAAATGATACATCTTGTATTTTTATTTGCTGGAATTCATTTAACAGTTTCACCTTTTATTTTGATCAAATTGGTGAATTAAATCAAATCTCCTTTGTAGTTTGAAGAAACAGAGAGTATGACTGCCATTCTTTAGTGTTAGGTGTACAAGAAAATCAATGCATTGCTGAGGCATTGGAGACAGACCAGATGGGTATCTGTCTTAAGAGGCTCATTGCCTCCATCAATCTTCTCCCCTGAAATCTGAGAAACTTCTTGAGATCCAAATTTTCCCTCCTTCCCTGTTGGTCCCAGCAGATTATATTAATTTGAAAGGTCTTTTGCTATGTATTACCATATTTTGATTTAATATTTATAGGAGACATTTTCTTTTTTCCTTTTTATTTTAATTAACTTATTTATTAAAGATCATGGGGCAGGAAGAAAGGGGATTGCGTCGGGAGCTGCTGATAGAGAATCCTGACAAGAAAAACATTCCTTTTTCCCACTTGAGAGCCTAAGGCTCACTAAAAATCAGTGAGATTTGTGGATCTGGGCCTTAGCATCCCAAAGAGACTTAGGCTCCTAAACTCCACTACAATTCATAAAACCCTGTTTGGCTGCCTCCTAACCCTAAATTCACTGAGTACCTAAATTTTTGCTTTAAAAGTTCCCAAGACACCAAAGATTTTGCCTCTGTGCATGTGCACAACACCTCACTCGTGGTGTCCAGATGCCTAACCTGCAGCGGGATCCTCAAATCAGGGGAAAATAGGCGGGGAGATGCCTATCTTTCCTGTTGGGCCCAGTCCGGTAAGCATGCAAAGAGCGTGCTTAATGGATGGGGACTCTTCAGAGTCCAGCTGGAGGAGGGAGAAGTGGTGGTTGTGCTCTCCCTTATAACATTTAGCACAGTGGTTAGAGCACTTGCCTGGGATATGGGAGACCTAAATGGCCAGTACCCCCATCAGTCTCCCTCTACTTGATGGGGGTACTGGATTTAAACAGGGGACTCACACCTCTCAGGAAGGTGCTCTAACCATTGAGCTATGGGATATTCTGATGTGGAGTGCTCTCAATCTTTCCTGCTGAAGTTGGATGTGAAAGAGTGATTGGAGCTGGGGGACTGGATCTAGGGTCTCCCACATCCCAGGTGGGTGCCCTAACCACTGGCCTATAGTCTCATTTGCACTTTCTCTCTCTCTGGCCCTATGCTTATGTAAGTATTAATATAAAGTGGAACAGCTTCAGTAGGAGAGACTGAGGGAGCCCCACATCAGACTATTCCTTACCACATGGTTAGTACACTCTTCTGAGACGTGAGCGGCCCCGGCTTAAATCCTTTGGTCCCATCAAACAGAGGTGAGATTTGAGCCCAGGTCTTCCACATCCTGCGTAAGTGTTTTAACCACTGGGCTAAAAATTATACGGGAGATACCATCGCCACCTCCTCCAGCATTTCTTGCAAGGAACCACTTAGGCACCTAAGTCATCTGACACCATGAGAGGGGTTTCCAGCTGGGGATTGCAAGCAGACATAAGCTCCTCCCTGACTTAGGCACCTAACTTTGTCAGAGGAGTGGGGTTAAGGATACACCCCTCTCATCAGCTTCTCCCATTGGCTACTTAGACATACCAGCATCATCCTTTTTATGAGGTAGTTGTCCCAATAAATCTATAAGGGTGCTCAGTACACTGTCAGCTTTCAAGTTTTATGGGCTGAGCGTCATCCTGGATGTGCCTGTATTTTGTACTTCAGAAGTGGCAACCCTAGTCACTTTTTTGAAAAACGGGACTTAGGCACCTAAGTAATTTAAGTGCTCTTGAAAATTTTATCTGACGTGAGGTTTTAGGCACTGTAACAGGGCAGGTGTACCCCTTACCATGTCTAGCAAGCTAGGGGTTAAAACATCTATCACAGGAAGCCAGAAGCCTTTCTTCCACTGCCAACAATCTATGAGTTAACCTGGTTAACATTCCTCAGGACACTGTTCCCGTACAGGGTCTAGGAAATCATTGTCTACCATTAGGGTGGGAGGAGAATAAATCAGTTTGTCTGGGTATAGTTGCCAACCAATGTGAAATTTTGCTTTAGACAAATCTCTAAGTGCTTTTTAGGGGGAAGGGGCATGTGCAAGAACCCATCAGCCAGCTATTTGCATATGTATTCTGGTGAATATTAAATTTACTTCTTTCTGGGGACAAGACCAAAAAGCAGAGAGAAATACTTGGCCTTTCTCAAAAATTATTTGAAAAAATGAAGCTCCTTCTCTATGTGGCTCTGTTTTCACCTTCTATTCCCTCTCCATACCTGGCTTCCTTCATAGGATTTCACTCTTTTCCACCCATTGGCTTTCTCCCACATGGATTCCCTCCTCATTTTCCCCAGGTCTTTTTGCCATTCCCCACCCTCTCTCTAAAAGACTGACTGCTTTTTGTCACATACGCAGAGACTTCTCTCCTAGCCACTTACTAGCTCTGTCCCCTGCAGGCTGCCCCTCTGACCTGCGGGTAACTGGCTCCTTGCTCTACGCCACTGTGTCTACAACTGCCTTTAGAGCTGTGCTCAACTCAGCAGGGGGAAGAGCTAGAAAAAAGGTAGTCAGCAGGAACCAGGGGAGGGAGTAGCTAAACAGCTGGGAGAGATGCTGCTGTGCTTGGAGTACAACTGCCTGTCTGCCTAACAGTGCCAAAGGACTCTGGGGATGCTTGCAGGGACTGTTGGCTGCTCTTGCCTGATGGGGTTGGTCGGCTCTGCTCCCTACTTACCCCTGTGCTGCGCTTTGAGCTGCAGGACGCTTTTATTTTTGTGGAAAATCCAGCTGAAACAAACCTTATTAACTGTGGCTGAAGACAACCTTAAGTCATTATGGGGATTATGTCTGGGGAGTAATTTCCTTATTGCCAGTGTGAGTAGGTGCTGCACCAACCAGCCCATGACATACATCTTCTCTAGTGTGGAGCAGAATGTCTCATTTTCCAATTGTTCAGTAGGAGAGATTTAGCACTGCACCATTTGCCTGGCAGCACGTTTGTTTTCTATAAGGAACCAAGTCTGCAGCTGCACCACGCACAGAGCTCCCATTGAAATGAATGGGAGCACATAGAGCCACTGTACAATCAGAGCTTAAATTAATAACCATTAGGAAGGAATGTTCAGATGGATAGTGTAACAGCAAGGGCTTGCAAGGTGAGTTATTGTCATTTCTACTACTGGGTTACTACTAATAATCATCAGGTATTGGGTTTCTATTTTTTGTTTTCCCATGTCATTCAGCCCCTTGCTGCCAGCAATAAGAATCCCTCCTGAGTGTCCTTTTAGTGCATCTTGCATATTTATTCAGCCTTCGGACTTACTGGGCCTGAGCTTGTAGCTGCTCAATGTTCAGAACTCCCATTGTCTTCTGTGTATTGAGCAGCTGTAGAAATGTACGCAGCCATCTAGGTTCCATTTTCCAGCATATTTGAAACTTCTCATTAGCTGCTGTTTTTACTTTATTCTCTGCCTGTCCTGGCTACCACACAGACATTTTAATAGTGCCAGCAATAACAGAAAGTGTTCTTTATAACCAAGTGATGTCACAACACAAAACAATAAACTATAATCAAATGCATTCTTTTTTAAACACATCACAGTAAGTTTGAAATATGGTATGAGCTACGTAATAGCTTAATTTTCAATCAACTGACTGGATCTCAGATCAATGTAACCCAGATTTTTTTAATATTAACATTTAGAGACAACACAAGCACAAAAACATCAGGAAATGCACTTGACAAACCTAAAATTGCTTCAAAAATGGGATGTTAACATCATTGGAAAGAGTTATTTAACACTGCCCTGTTTCTGCCATGGGCTCAGAAAGAAACAAAAGGTAGAAAACATGGGGTAGAATGTCCTCTCATAGTATGCAATGTACTCTCCAGTAATGGCAATACATGTTTTACATGAACTTGGGGTGGAAAATATATAAAATATGACTTCATACTGCTGAATGATATAAGAGAGCTATGACTAAGGAAGCTATTATAAATTAAATACCAGGTCCAATCTTGGAGACACAACTATGCACTCAATTTTTAATGTGTCTAGAACATAAAGTTACATTTTTTTACCTGTCTCACCAAGCTTTTATTACTTGTAATGAATGGCATTTGTAAATCCATTAAAAAAAATTAACTCTCTGTAACCTGCCATGGTTTTTATAACAGACCCCTTTATTGCTACACAAGAACAAACAGTTATCACTGTTCTGTTGCAATCCCCCCTTTTTCTTCCTGTCTTTCCAACCCCAATACAGTAACTTTGAGAGTTGATCGTCAGGGTGAGCCGTAATATTTGTTTTCAAATAATTTAATTCAAAATCAATCATGTACCAAATTAATATCCCTAATGTCTATTTTTGAAGGACAGAAGACTACATTTATTTCTAGTACTGATCTATAGAGCCCTGCACGAATACAAAATTTTTATGTGCATCCAATCCGTGATCTGTAAACGTGGTCTGAAGATATAAAGCGGATATCCTCAGATTTGCACGTCTCTCTGATCTATGGTCCCTGTGACAGTGGATACATAGGGAGAACCATTCTCTTACAACATCATGAGTCTGTCTCAAACCAAGGGAATGAGCAATCTGCTGCTGCAGCCTTTAAAGCCTGCAAACTCCAGGAGCGTGGAAAAGACAGACAGACTTGGCAGATTTTTCCACCAGATCACTAAGCCAGAGGAAAACAAATAGTCCCAGACTGAGTGAGCGCTGACCCTGCATGTTCTGGCTTTGAGATGAGATTTCAGGCTACGTTTGGGTTTTTAGTTGATTAAATTTAATCCCATAAATTACACAGTTGTATGCTGATGGTAATAATTATTTAGATGTTTCTATGTATCTTCTGTTCTGATATTAGAAAATGTGTGGCTTCTTTTAGTATTTAATATGTTGCCTGAACTAAAAGCTGAAAGGTTGTCTGTTGCTTTTGCATCGTTGCATCATTTATGCAGATATTCTTTTCCTAGAACCAGTCGAATTAGTCCTTTTAAGAGAGGCAGTATTTTCTATCTGACAGTATGGTGTGGCAAAGAATTAAAAATTCTATGCTAAAACCCAGTGATTTTAACAAGGGGGAATCTTTTAAATCAGAATTCATAGGACCAATAATTGATGGCTAGAAAAAACCTCTAATTTATTTGTGCACATTCACAAGCTGCTCTTATTTTGTAGCCTCTGTTGAGCTGTGGAGGTCACGTCTGGGCCGGGTGATGTACTCCATGGCAAACTGTCTGCTAATGATGAAGGTACGTGGGTGGCAATAACTGCAGAGTTACCGTATATATTAGAATAGAATGTCAGAGAAAGTGCAAGAGAATTACTGGTGCGTGGATAGGGGAAGACTACCTGACTGTACAAGGTTTAGCTTAGTGAAGAATTAATTGGACTTAGTAATTACTTACTTAATAACCACTTGCAGCAGTGTTCTTTAGGACCATATCTACACTTATTTCTCCTGAAATCATTTCAGAGCACATGCAATAACAATACAGAATTTGCATTTTTAAATTGAATTTTTCAAACACTTAACTAAATACTGTAATTAAAACCAATTATATGCTCTCTCTGTCTTTCTCAAACTATGTACTAGGAATGTTGCTCTAGTTGCACACAGTAATGATACTGTAGGCTTTGTGTGTGACAGAGACTCGAAGCATCCAAATACATCTTCTGCCTTGTCCATATGTCTGTGCAACTAGATTCTGACCCTGGAGTTTTTAGTCTCCTATAGCTGCAAAGGAAGGAACAGTCAGAGTGGAGTTGGCTATTTTTTGCCTGTTTCTCCACCCTTTCCTGTAAGCCTTCCTACTCCATTTTGTGCAACAGCTTCTCCTTGCATTCAGAAAGAGGGAACAACAAACTTCTTCCAAAGTAGACCTCGTTGCCATGGGAATAGGGATGCCCCTGTGCTAAGCTTGTGGCAAGAGCTATGGACTGCCTCAATCCAGATCTTAAAGCTACTTTATGGATCAGTTAGCAGCAAAACCCCAGAGCATCACTGTCCGCACTATAACCTCTCACAGACCAGGCTCTGAACTTCTCCATATTCCTAGTGTTCAAAACTGTAACGGTTCAAAAAAGAATTAGATAAGTTCATGGAGGATAGGTCCATCAGTGGATATTAGCCAAGATGGTCAGAGATGCAACCCCATGCTCTGGGTTTACTTAGCCTCTGACTGACTGCCAGAAGTTGGGAGTGGACAACGGGGGGGTGGATACCTTGACAATTGCCTGTTCTGGTCATTCCTTCTGAAGCACCTGGCATTGGCCACTGCCAGAAGACAGAATACTGGGCCAGATAGACCATTGGTCTGACCCAGTATGACTGTTCTTATGATCCTAGTTGCCCAACAGCATTCCTGAACCTAGCTTTCCATAAAGCTGAATAAGCTGCTCGTAAGCCTTGTTTTCTTGATGGTTTTTAACACTCAAATAATATCTCAAATAGAGTACAGGTATGAAAGTGTCAGTTACTCAGAGACTGCCTTAAAATGCAGCATTCTGCTTTTATGAGGATCCCAGGAGATGGAAATGCATATTCGGAACAGTTAGAGTGAGATCAGCACTATTCCCTCTTACGTAAATACAACAGCACAGCAAATCAGGGTGGTTAGAAAGAAGCCCCATTCTGTCTTTAAACCAAACAAGTCTTTGTTTTGAATCAGAATCCTGAGACACAGTTAGTTTTCAGGAAACTCTCCTTTTTCAAATGCAGGTGGGAAAAAAATTTAAACACTGAGTCTCCATCCCAAACTTAAATGTATAACTGGAGTATAAAAATATCCAGTTAAAGAAATATAGTTAGCAAACACTGCAGGTTTTCAACAAGTTATACAGTAACTCTGCTTTTAACTGTACTAATTTTTTCCCTAAGCTCCCTATATCTCCTTTAGTCACTTCTACTCTCCTCTTCTTTTCTGCTTCTGTATGCCTTTCTTGCTTCTATTCCCGTTTCATCCTTTTCATGATATTTTCTTCTCACTTCAATAGTGGCATGAACTCCAATTTCTAAGCAAGTCATCAGTGTTTCTGACAAGGTTGCTTCAAGAGAACTGCAACTCATTCTCCTTCCTTCATTTCTCAAAACCAAGTGTATTCACAATCTGTATTATAACTCTCAATCTAGGAAACTAGAATTCCAAGATTTATTTCCAGAATTCAGATTTCCCACATGACAATTATATGTTGCTATTGAACCCCCAACATAGCCATTACCTGTATTAAACTTGTCCTTGAATATGTTGCATGTGCCTTTCCATAATGCACATAATTTTCAAGAACTGCCTTATAAGAGTCAACAGGGAGTCCAGTGACACCTTAAAGACTAACAGATTTTTTCTGGGCATAAGCTTTTGTGGGTAAAAAACGCACTTCTTCAGAATCCCAAGCACCACTACAGGATGGGGACTGACTGGCTAAGCAGCAGTTCTGTAGAAAAGGACCTGGGATGAGAAGCTGGATATGAGTCATCAGTGTGCCCTCATTGCCAAGAAGGCCAATGGCATATTGGACTGTATTAGTAGGAGCATTTCCAGCAGATCGAGGGAATCTCTGGTGAGGCCACACCTCGAGTATTGCATCCAGTTTTGGTCCCCCCACTACAGAAGGGATGTGGACAAATTGGAGAGAGTCCAATGAAAATTATTGCGGAGGGCAACAAAAATTATTAGGGGACTTACGAGGAGAGGCTGAGGGAACTGGGCTTGTTTAGTCTGCAGAAGAGAGTGAGGGGGGTTTTGATGGCAGCCTTCACTACCTGAAGGGGGGTTCCAAAGAGGATGGAGCTAGGCTGTTCTCAGTGGTGGCAGATGACGGAACAAGAAGCCATGGTCTCAAGTTGCAGTGTGGGAGGTCTAGGTTGGATATTAGGAAACACTATTTCACTAGGAGGGTGGTGAAGCACTGCAATGTGTTACCTAGAAAGGTGGTAGAATCTCCATCCTTAGAGGTTTTTGAGGCACGGCTTGACAAAGCCCTGGCTGGGATGATTTAGTTGGGGTTGGTCCTGCTTTGAGCAGGGGATTGGACTGGATGACCTCCTGAGGTCTCTTCCAACCCTAATATTCTATGAAGATGTATGAAGAAGTGGGTTTTTTACCCACGAAAGCTTATGCCCAAATAGATCCGTTAGTCTTTAAGGTGTCACCAGACTCCTCGTTGTTTTTGTGGATACAGAATAACACAGCTACCCCCTGATACTTGACACTTATAAGAGTCAGAATATTTTAAGAGCAGTTTTCAAACATAAATCATATTGCAGTTAAAATCAGGGCAAAGTGTGAAGATAATCTATACGGTATATGCCACAAACCCTCTGATGGGTAAATGGGCTTCTTGTTTATTTTTTCCTTTAAATTTTCCCAAATGTTAAAACAGTCTTAATAACAAACAATGCTCAGATATTCATCTCTGCTTTAATTGATTATTTTTTCAAATAATGATTTTTAAACGTGGTCTTTCTTGAGGATAAGTGTTTTTTGAAGAAACGAATTACACAAAAGCTTCAGATATGTGTAAAAGATATCAGTTGTCTGTAATATACTTCTAGAGGAGTATTCATTGTAAAATATATCATTCAAAATTGAAGCTTTTTGTTTTCCAGTGTAATGAATAAACAAACAAATTCTGGGTTTTTCCTGAACTGAGTCAGTGCAATCTATCGCCATCTAGTGACAATATATTATATTGGGATGTAATCCTGTGTTGATTCTGAAATACTGTTTGTTACTTGAATCATTTGTGATGTTGGATAGAGTGGTGATGATGACCACAGTTATTTTCTGAACTATAATAACGTTCCCTGTAACCTTGGTGTAAAAAACATTGACTAATTTCCAGCTGTAAATTTTATTAACCTATTCCTTTGGCCAAAAAAGTTAACTAGTATTTGTTGAAATATAATTATAGATTATCTTTAAGGCTACAGTTGTCAAAGGACCCTAAAATAATTAGTTTCCATGGGAGTTGGGTACCTAACTCCTTTAGGCTCTTTTAACAATCCCAGCCTTAAATATTAAACCCAATAAATTCCCCTCAGTGTCATTCTTCTTGACCATCCTGAAAGGAAAACTTACGTGGCCCATGGAGTTCTGTACTTACATGGCCACATTACCACAGTATATGAGCACCTCACTAATAGCCCTGTTAGGTAGAAAAGGTGGTGATTTGAGGCACAGAGAAGTGACACACAATCACACCGGAAACCTGTGATGCAACAGAGAATTGAACCTGGGTCTCCTTTCCCAAGGCTAGTCCTCTAACCTAGTGGTTTTCAAACTTTTTTTTCTGACTACCCAGTTGAAGAAAATTGTTGATGCCCGCGACACAACAGAGCTGGGGATGAGGGGTTTGAGGTGTGGGAAGGGCTCAAGGCTTGGGCAGAGGGTTAGGGTACAGGGGTGGGGGGTGCAGGATGTGGGAGGGGGCTGTGGGCTGGGGCAGGAGGTTAGGGTGCAGGAGGGGGTCTGGGCTGGGGGTGCAGGCTCTGGTGTGGGGCCAGGTATGAGGGGTTTAGGGTGCAGGAAGGGGCTCTGGGTTTGTGGGGGGGCTCAGGGCTGCGGCAGGGGGATTGGTGCGCATGGTCGGGGCACGGGCTTTCCTCAGGCGGCTGCAGGTCAGCAGCATAGCGGGGGTGCTATGGCAGGCTTCCAGCCTGTCCTGGCACCGCAGATCGCGCTGCGCCCCAGAAGCAGCCAGCAGCAGGTCCAGCTCCTAGGCGGAGGAGTGCAAGCGGCTCCTTGTGGCTCTCACCCGTGGGCACCACTCCCTAGCTCCCATTGGCCGGTTCTCAGTCAATGGGAGTGTGGAGTCGGTGCTCAGGGTGGGGGCAGCACTGGCTCTACTGCAGTTAAAACGATGTGGAGGAGGAAGGGAAGACCACAATCTATACTAGTGACAGAAGAGTCTGATGTCTGAGCATTCTCTTCTGATCTGGATTCTCTTTTGATTTAAAAGACAGAGACAGCATAAATTGTCCTCTCTCCTATCTCAGGACCAGTTTCTCAGGACTAATCCTAATGACCAGTTGAGGGTGCAAAAACATGTTTTACTTTTCTTCACGCAAATAGCCCGATTGGATTTATTGGGACTATTTACATGAGTTAGTCTATCTAGGTTTAGGTCTAAATAGTGCTTGATTCAAAAGTTATTAAAATTTAACACAGTTTTGTCCATTCTCATAAATTAATCATGAGTAATGCAAATTTGTCCCCTCCTGCAGGCATTCTCATGATGATGCAAAAATCTTCAGCCTTCGTGTGATTTTTTTTTTTTTTTTAGGAAGCAGTGTGTGAGAGAGAGAACTCCCTACTTCTGTTTTATAGTTTAGTGAAGGTGCGTGAACCTTTTAAGCCCCAAGACCATGAGTTCTAGTCCTAATGCTTCCAGTGACTGCTGTTAACGTTTCTGTACCCTTCTCAACCCTTATTATAAGCCAAGATTTCATATCATATCAGAGGGTAACTGTCCTTCACCATTTGCACAGATAACTGGGAGCTTACACAAACCTGCTTCAAGCAGAGCTGAGAATGAAACACAGGTCTCTAATATAACAGAGCTAAGTTTATCCACTTTGCAACATAGTCATCCAGAAGGAACCTGTCAAATCAGGTGCTTGTGTAACTAACATTAGTGCCATGTGGCTCTGTGCCATAGTGTAGTGGGTAAGCCCACAGATTAATGACTCTTCTACTGCATCCATGCGAAGAGGTGTGGTTCTTTAGCTGAAGTGGTGGAATCTCCTTCCTTAGGAGTTTTTAAGGTCAGGCTTGACAAAGCCCTGGCTGGGATGATTTAATTGGGGATTGGTCCTGCTTTTGAGCAGGGGGTTGGACTAGATGACCTCCTGAGGTCCCTTCCAACCCTGATATTCTATGATTCTGTGATAAGTGTTAGCGACTCACCCTTTTACACCCAGAATACAACCCTACATATGTCCCAAGCAGGGGCATTGTTTCATTAGGTTATGCTCTCTGTAACCGCTACACCACCATCTGCTCCTAGAACACGGAATAGAAACTAGTCACCCTGTTGTCCAGCCTTCCATTTCTGTAACCCACTCACTGTGTGTGGTGTCTCCCTATATGGGCTGGTCTTCATACAGATAACGGCATGCTTTCCTCTTACCACTTACTCTTTAAGCTAAAGTGGAGGAGGTCTATGCTTTGGATCAGAATATTGTGGTTTCCAGCCCTGCTCATATCCATGCGGGGGTGAAAAACTACATATATGTATAAAAGTTAGGGTAAGGACGACAGAGTGATAATTGGAATTATTTTATTTTGTAAAACATTGCATTTAAAAGTGAATTAGTATAACATCCCATTTATTTTACTGTTGCATTTTTATTATGTGTAATTGGTTACGTATAATTGTCCCTTTAGACATAATACGTTGTGACAGACTGCTTTGTCTCTTCACTGAAGAGTTAACTCAAGTTCTCTACCCTCAAGTTATTCCTCTCAAGTTAGCATAGCTCAAGGTGGAGCAGCCACACTGCAAAATAATATTCAAGCAGCTGCATTCACTCATATGTGGTACAAAGACTTCTGGGTACACATCCCATGATTCTTAGCACTGCAATAAGTTGAGCTGCTCTATTAATTCTTTCCCAGTGATTTGTGGGAGAACTTTTCTGCCCTATCTGGCTATTGGAGGTGGGGGAAGAATTGTGGGAAGGCAGTGGAGGTCTAGCAGCACTTGAGTTGTGTTAACCTGTATCCACACGTGCTCTCTCGAGTTTTAAAATATGCCCCCTCTTGGGCTAGCCACTCAAGTTAAAAACTCCAGCACACTTGAGGTAAGAGGTTTGATATATGGATGGGACTCAAGTTATAACTCAAGTTAACTTTAAGGTGCAAGAAAAGCCTTTAGTGTGTGTTTAAGACTAAGACTAACAGAATGTGGGAGTTTTTGCCTGTGTCCAGAGTGGAAGAGCCTGTTGGTGAACTCCCCTAAAAGATCAGAATTTGATTTAATAAACGTATTATTCCAGAAAGCTAGCCTTGTTCTCAATGGTGTAACATTAATGCTTATGGAAGCATCTCACGAAATGACAAGACTATAGAGCCTTTCACCTGTCCATCACCAGTTTGAATCATAGCTAGCTCAACAGGGATTAAAAGCTGTTCCTACCTAATATAAGTCTGGTGGTCCCTATATGAGGTGAGTTTGGTGAATCCCAGTTCCAGCTTCTGCCTCACAAAGTCACTACCATGCTTTTCACTAGACTGTAAGCTCTTCAGCGCAGGTACTGTTCCATGCTATGTGCTGTTTATACGATGCTTAGCACAATAGGCCCCCAATCTCGGTTGAGTTCTCTACCAAGAGTTCCAGTAGCAGAGGCCAAAATCACCTTACTCACTATAAATTTGTGAGAGTTCTCAACAGTGTAAATACCACACACACATTGATGGAAAAGGGAGTTCAAAAGAAAGCGGACCAAATAAAACCACCTGACTTTGTTAGGGTCTGTCTGTTGGATTTTTGAACTTCTGGGGTAGCCAATATTGATACAGTAACATTTAGTATGACATGGTGCATCAGAGTGAGAACAAGAGCTCTAAATATGTCAGTTATTGAATATTATACATGTATCATTGTTAATGAAGTATAGTCACAGTTTGCAAATTGTTTGCAATTGATCTCTTTGATTTTTGTTGCTGCAAAATTGGATTATTACAGGTCATGATCTGGGTCAGAAATAGGCAGGTCTTAGTCATTTTAAATATAGCCTTAAGAAAACATAACACAGTTCACAATATCTGCCATCAGTTATGGAGTAGAGGAGAAGGCAGAAGAAATGCCTGTGGCATTTTTTCCAAGTAAGTTGTGGGGGGGAAAGTGACCCCTGTTGCTTTTCAGCATTAAAATTTGCAGAGATTAGAGCACCTTCAAGAGGCAAAACAAAACAAAATGGTAGGCTACTAGGCAGAGTGTATACACAAGCGTCTCAAGATAGCTGGCAAAGCCTGGAACGAGCAGGCTGTGCCCTTTAGTCTCTGATATGGTTTTGATTCTGAGCATCGCACACTAGAAGTCCTTGTATTACAGTTTACACATGGAATTTTCAGAAGTGCCAAAATCACTTGGGTGCATAATCCCCATTGATTTAGACTAAATGGCACTTGTGCTTTTAATTCACTTAGGTGCTTTTGAAAATGCCACCCGAAATCATTATTGGAAGCTGAAGAGTAAATAGTCAGGTTGTGTTGCTAATTTTGCTGAGGAGAGACGTGACCCAGTTGGAAAAAGAAATGTAAAGAAAAATCTGCCACTTTATCACTGGGTGTAGTGTACATTTCCAATAGAACTGAATAGTCAGAAGGTTAGCATAGCCGGCAGCTAGCACTGCCATGTTGGGAGGAAATTCCATTAACATTAAATATTTGAAATGATTTTAATTCTGTACTCGTTCGTTCTCATTAATATCTGTTTACTGCATATACACTTTTTAAAATGAGCGTACATAAAACAATGAGTGAATGCTGATCTTAAAATCGAGTCATGTACTTTTTCCCCCTTAGGACTATGTGCTTGCTGTAGATGCATATCACACAGTCATCAAATATTACCCAGAACAGGAACCTCAGCTGTTGAGTGGAATTGGAAGGATTTTTCTTCAGGTATATATGTTACACTGAATATGCTAAGTAACATTGTTGACAGTAATGTAATGAGTAATTGCTGTATTTAAAACTCTGTTGTTCTTCTTATTAGGTGTATATATGGCAACCTATATGTAGTAGAGACTTTAAAATAAGATGAAACAGCAGAATTTCTACCATGAAACATTTGACTAGATTAGAAAATGTAAAGTATTTACAGTGGTGAATCAAACTTTAATTACATTATCTAACAAAGATCACACTATGGAAATTATACCTAATAATTATATCAGCTCAAATGGTGAGACCCTGGTCCCACTAGAGTCTATAGCAAAATTCCCACAGACTTTAATGGGGCCAGGATTTCACCCCAAATCTAATTTCCCTCTTCTTCAAACCCAGACAGGCTTCTGGTGTTTAATCAAACTGCTCCCTAAACAGCTTAATCCAAAAGCCATGTCAGAATTTCCTCACCTTCCTTTTGCCATGACATTATTTCCATTGTGGAGAGAAAAGCCAGTCGTGTTTCATGTGTACAAAGAATGTGCATATGGCTGTGTAGATGACACCTATTAAATACTGTTGGAATATTACATTGTTTTTAAAAAAATGATCTCTTATTGCTATGCTACATAGTTATCTGATGAAAATTTAAGTCCTAATATTTCGTATCCAACAAATCCATAAAGAATGGGTTTGTAACATTCCTTAATGTTTAACACTTCAGACTTTCTCTTTTATTAATAAAGAACAATATTAGTGCTTAAATGATGTATTTATAAACTTTCTTCTTGTCTGTGGTGATAAGGCTAGAAAATTAAACTGTTCTATTTGGGGTTTCTTTTTAGTTGGACAAAAGATAATTACATTATTATTGTTCATTTGAAATCATATAAGTTGTCATTCAAACAAATCCAATTATGGAATTTTCAGTTTTTCTAGCAGAAATTTTATTTCAAGGTAGTTGATCATTCAGTAGAGTGGAGGTGGTGTTTGAAGGTCTTTTTCTGAATCAGAATTGATCTGAACGTTGAAGTGAAATTCCTATACAATTGAAAAATATGAAAGTTAATTATAACCTGAATAGACAACTTCTACTAACTATGAATAAAGCTACTCGAAATCCACATAACTAATAATTCTGGGTCATAATAGAAAAATCGATCAGCCAGTTTGGATGCTTTACTTGGCACTGTCATGTGACAAAGCAGAGATCACTTCCTGTCCCTGGATTCTTTCTCTCAGATACATCAGTGACTTCATTGACACTATCAACCTTGAGAGAGTGTGCGCAGACTGCCCCATGTCTGTGAAGAGCAGACTGTCCATCCAATTTAAAGAGTGGTGTTAACAGGCTCTGAGATGAATCCTGTCAAGTTGTTATCCTCCTTGATGGTTGGCTATGACATGGGATTATTTGAATTAGTGGTTTTACTGCCAGAACTGGACCTTTCCTAATAGAGTAGCAGAAGGGAAAATAAAGCATGAGGTGCCTGTTGGCCTGCTTACATAACCCTGGACAATAATTAATGAAAACACAACTTCTAAATGCAAATAGTTCTTTGGCCTGGTGCATCAGGGAAAATGTCTTTATTGCTTGGCAATATCTCCTGTTTTTATTTGGTAGTTTTGAATAAAAGCAGGATTCAAATTGCCTGTTTATGAAAATAAGAATAAAACCTCATTGAGAGAGGGTAAACTGGACTGAAATTTAATAACAAGAAATTCCATCTTGAGAGTGCTAAGCAACTGATACAGGAATTTAATGTCAAAAGACGCTCCCCGACTTGTGCAATCGTTCCATTCCGGAACGCCTTGCGTCACTCGATTTTTGCGTAAATCGGAAATGTATACCCGACCACTACACCAAAAAAAACTCCTGTCTGTGTGTTGCTTTTGCCAGGAACAGAATGGAATGGAGCCTTCCAACTCCTGTTAAGTTACTAAGTAATATAGCTAGAAAATGAGTTAAATTTCCTTTTGTTTAATGGCTGGTAAAATAAGCTGTGCTGGAGGGAATGTATATTCCTGTTTTTGTGTCTTTTGGTAACTTAAGGTTTTGCCTAAAGGGATTCTCTGTTTTGAATCTGATTACCCTGTAAGATATTTACCATCCTGATTTTACAGAGGTAATTCTTTTGCCTTTTCTTTAATTAAACTCGGGGAGAGAGAGAGAGAGAGAAAGGTGCAGCAAAGAGGAGTTGGGAGCCAGCATGTGTAGGTGTCAGCTGTGTAGCATGTTTGAACTCTAGAACAGGCAAACTCCATGAGAAGAAGACAAAACCTTTTGCAAAAACTGAGGGGAAAGGCAAAGGGAACTTTTCAGCACTCAAGCCTCACAGTTTCTCAGAAAAATGGTGCCAAGTGATTCCCAAGTAGTCTCAAACTGATCTGCTAGCCATGACTTGCAACCAGAAGAGGCACAATGAGCCAGATTTTACCCATTTATGAAAGTACCAAAGGTATTTTGGGAGTGGAATTCAACTCCTAAGTGTGAAGTAATGCAATGGTGAATTACTAGATAAACCCAGGGTTGTGAGTTCAGTCCTTGTAGGGGGCCATTTAGGGATCTGGGGCAAAAATTGGGGATTGGTCCTGCTTTGAGCAGGGGGTTGGACTAGATGACCTCCGGAGGTCCCTTCCAACCCTGATATTCTATGATTCTATATGATTAGTGAAGAAGTTCTATGAATATGAAGTCAAGGGTGGAGTCTTGGGAAACGTAACATTGGCATAAGGCTAAGCTACGTGTTGTATTCTCTCTTACTTCAAATTTCTCACAAGACCCAATTCTTCTGTAATGCCTACAAGAATGTGTTGGTTCAGGAGCTGTGAGATATAGTTGAACGGTTTTTAATTTTCTTTTTAAGTATACAAAATAGTGTGTGTGATGTTTTATGTTTAATGTTACCTATATCCTTCACCTTCCAAATGTCACTTATTTGTTATGAGCTTCTTAGGGCAGGAATCCTGTCTTCCTAGCCCAGTGGGTCCCTGATTTTGAATGAGGCCTTCAATAGCTACCATCATATAAATACTAAATGAGGGGAGAGATTTGGAAAAAGCAGAAAAGGCCACAGTCTACCCCAGAGATGCTTTAAGAGGTAATGTGAGTAAAGCTGTCAGCAACCACTTGGGACACATCAGAGACAAAGTCAGCCTGATCGGTTGGGAGGAAACAATGAAGATGGTTTGGTCTTCAGTATTTCATTTTATGCTCCTAAAGTACTCTGAATCTGCTTGCTAGCTAACCCTTATTTGCTATTTGAATAACTCCATCAAAGGACTTGAAAAGTGAAATTACTGTTTAATTTACAAACCAGTGCTTTTAAGTTGTTCTGTGACTATTTTAAACCCAGTTTCTGCAATAAATTACAGCAAAGGGGACTTAAAAATAGCCCCCAAAATATTTTTTGAAAAATAATCCTATTTTTCAGACTAACGGAAACCATGGTTAGTCAGTGTAGATTACACTGGAGGAACATTAACCATGGGTTTGATTATTTGAGGCTAACAAGAGGGTTTTGTGTTAATTTGGAAGCATTAATAATCATAATAGTTACATTAGTTCAGAAAAAGTGACTGAAATTCCTAAATTAATTAAATAAAATCCGGTGGCGGTGGGAAAGTAATTTTAAATGGTTAAAATTCCAGGACTAATTTAAACTGATTCTTGTATGTCAGATATCCTGGAAAAGCGAAAGAGATAAATACTTTCCATTTATTTAATGGAGTAAGGGCACTTAACAAATGAATAGTTTATGTATAGTAATTGCATATTATTCAGACACTTGAATGCTGAGATACAGTTAAGAAATAAGAATTGTTCATGATAAGTTTTGTAAACTACCATATTTTTTATAAAAGAGAAGAAAAAGCTTATTTCCTAAAATAATCACTCCTAACTTAAAAACTGTGACATTTGATTTACTTTACACTTTGACCACCCTCCCAAAAGAATTATGAATTCTGTTTTCTGACAGTTCCCAAATCCATCACTCCTTCCACCCACGCACTCCCTTTATCATCTAGCCCAATAATTCTGAATCCACCACATTATCCCTTCCCCAGTACCCTAACTGAGACTCTTCTAAGTGGCTTCTCTACCTGGTATTTTTGTCTCCGTAGCAGCAATGGCGGGGGTTGTTCTCTGGTCTCTGGCTGTGGGGTGATTGCTCAGGAGGGAACTAGATCTCCTCTGGTCATAGGTGGGGTGGCCATCTGAAGAATGGATCTTCCACAAACTACCTGGCTACCATGCTCCATCTCACTTATGATTGGTGGCTCCTAGCTTTGAGGAGTGATCCTGTTTCCTCTCTTGTGTAGTAGCTATTGGAGGTAGCTCTGCTATCTTCTCATTTCCAGCTAATTTTGCAAACCCCTGGGGTTTTCTTTACAATGGAGAGCCTGGACACCTGTCAAAGCTGTTAGAAATGAGGAGACAAAGCCACCACTACGTAATATTCTAATGTTCCACTGAGCCCAGTTTAAGAACCAGGTCCTTAGGGAAGAGGACACTGTATGTGTTTTTTTGTTATTCACTTCTATGAGCTTAATGAGGAATTGTAAAAGTCAGCCTTGATATCGGCTTTAGTCCATTCACAGTGAATAATGGCTAATCGGAGAGGTAGAATTATGATGCCAGTTACTTTAATACTTCATATGTTTTCACGTTTTGGTTCTTTGTGGAAGGATGTCCCATGAAGAGCTCATTTGAATGGGTCTTTCTCATGCATTGTCCTAACTTTCTTGTAATTTTTGTCATCCAGATTGGAGATATAAAAACCGCAGAAAAATATTTTCACGATGTTGAGAAAATGAGTCAGAAATGGGATGGACTACAGCACCAAATTATGGTTTTAATGAACAGGTAGATAATTTAAGAGCTAAATAAAACTTTAAAATATGATTTTGCAAAATATGCATTGTGAGTTTTAAAGTACCCTTGAGAGTATCTCTTTCTCGCTCTCTTTTATGTAACCACATCTGTCAGAAGTGAGACTGAATGGCATGTACACCCATGAGATCTGTATTACTTGGTGTAGTCATCTTATCCTGGCTTGAAACTCTTTAGTTACAAGAGTTGATTTTACAAAGTTATTTCTCATTCTTCAAAGCATTGCATATTTTACCCTATTTTTTCAATATATACTTTTAGGAACAAAGAAGCTCTTTTGGATTCTGATCCTGCAATCAGATTTGCTAGTGCAGACCCAGCACTTGCTAGCTTCAAATGGATGCCAAGATATGCACTAGTAAATCAGATTGCATGATGGAGTCCTCAGGTTTTGGTGTTTATCATATTAGCTAAATATATTTTGACAAGTAAAATAATACTACAGGTGTGTTCTGGAAACAGATATAACACTTTTAGTTTCACAGAGAAATTATTTTAGGAAGACTCTCTGTATTTTAATAACAAATATAGAAAAGCATTGCTTTGTTGGCAGAATATCTGAAGTGGTCAGTGATCTGAATTGTCACTTCATTTGTCTGTAAATCTGTGTCTCGCAGCTGGCTCACGATTACACTGTGAAGAGCAAATGTCAAAAACTCTTCGCATTTATAATAGGGAAAATAAAAAGTGGTCTCCGTTCCATTTGAAATGTATTATCACCTTGGGTTTTTCAGGATAACTGACTCATGTGTCACTTACTTTCTAGAGCATTTCTCTATCTTGGTCAGAATAACTTTGCAGACGCTCACAGAGCCTTCACAGAAATTTTAAAGATTGACCCTGCAAATGCTGTGGTAAGACTCCGGATGTACTACATTGAATTGACACCTGAGTGGTTGAATTGACACCCTAAGATATAGATAGCACCCAAAGGGTGCTTGGAGCTCTATAGAAAAATTAGATATGGTCCACGCTCCAAAGGGCTTTCTCTATACATAAAGATAAGATACAAATAAAAACAAAGGGATGAGTAGGGGAAGGCAGGACCAGTTTACCTGAAGAGCATGATTGTTTACTGCATGCACTGTAATGGGTTACATGTTAAGGGGGCTCTGTGAGGGCTTTTATATGTTGGCTTTGTTTTGTTAGAGGTACATATTGGAAAACAAAATGGTAATTGCAAACATATGAGGAAATAATTTATCATCGGATAGTATTAGAGGGACACTATCCACTTGAAAAATCACACTTTTTTACCCCATTTTAATTACTGTATTTAGAAATAACACTGAAGGCTCCTGATCCTGAAACTGCATCTGTGCATGCACATGGGTCTGCCCATATAGAGCCAGCTGTAAATCAGAGTCTAAAATTCTTATCACTGAAAGACATTACAGAAGAATTGTCAAGTTTTTTCATCTTGTTTACTTGTATATTTAGCAGCCCTCTGACTATAGGGATGTATCGGTATGCTGATCCTTGGGCATAAGCATATATTCCCAGTGCCATATTCCCGGGCCCCTTTAAGACTGAGGGAACCAAGTTCAGGGAGCACATGCTTGGAGTCCTGTGACTGCCGGCTGTAAATGCCACCTGCTATAACTAGAGACCACTTCCCCTCATTTGTGGGAGACCTACTTAGGAAAGAGGGTTGTGTCTTCCCCTATCCCCAGCTTTCAGAAAGTGTGAAAATTTCCATTGCTAAGTATTTCATACTACTTTTATCTCTTTTGTACCTTGTGTTACTTAATAAATTCTGCTCTGATGAACAGGATATGGAACCTGATGAGCATTTGGGATTTATTTGGACTGCCCTAGTTAGTGAATCTACCCATTGACTTAAAAGTCAGTTTCAGTAAATCAGTTTCCCCTGTTTGCATCTGTGTTTCATGTAGCTGCAGGGGAGAGAAGGACATTTTTAAAAATAGGAATATGCAAGTGTAAAACTAGAATAATTGGCAGGAGGATTCAAGGACAAATGTGGTATCTGAAACCACTTTCAGCTCGCTTTTAACATTATCTGTTGAGCCCCTTTACCAATCTGAATTCCAGCTTGGATTCTTCTATCTTTTAGAACTTCAGGTGTTGGAGGTCAGCTAGTTTTTCTTATGGGATAGACACTGAAAGTAACCAAGCTCCCCATGCCAAGGATAAAAGAATTGAATTGTAGGATAAATAATACATTTCAACAATTGCAAATATTTGCAAAAAAAAAAAAAAAAGTAAAGACTTATTAAATTTGGTTTGACTCCAGACTCAATATATATATTATAATCTTTTTCTCTAGGCTAATAACAATGCGGCTGTTTGTTTGCTTTATCTGGGAAAATTGAAGGATTCCCTCCGGCAGTTGGAAGGAATGGTTCAGCAGGACCCTAAACACTACCTACATGAGAGTGTTCTTTTCAATTTGACAACTATGTATGAATTGGAGTCATCCCGCAGTATGCAGAAGAAGCAAGTGCTGCTTGAGGCTGTAGCTGTCAAAGAGGGTGATAGCTTTAACACTCAGTGTCTCAAGTTAGGATAGTTTGTTTTCATCTACCAATTTTTTTATGAAAGGCTGATTTTTAAAATTGTACATACTCGTGAATATGTAAAATGTTCCTCTTATGAATGAAATGTAATAAAATCTCTAATTATGAACATATAGCAGAATTACTACACTATCTACACGGTCTGGAACAATAATCCTTGCCTGTCACTATTGGGATTTTGTGCTGATCTATAGCCAGCTTCATCTCTGCAGGTCTGTTACTATTCAGTTATTCCTAACTCGTATCCATAATCACATTTACTCAGATGGATTCCTTTTTTCAGAAGTGACACGTTTGAGCTGACTTGTATTGATGGTTGTTATTATAAATTCTTCAGTGATTGCGGGAGAAACATGATATTATCAACTCTCATAACATGGCTAAGGGTTCCAGAGAATGTCTGTATAAGTAGCATTTATCATAAAAGTTAAATCCTGAATGCAGATTTGCTTTCAGCATCTTCTAGTGTGTATATCCCACCCTCCCAAGCCAATAAACTCAGTTCCTCCTATTTGTGCACTCACAGTTGATTGTTTCATTTTTTTAATTCAGTATTTAAAACCCTGTATTTTCAAATGAGGTCTCTGGATCAACAGAAGAACCGCTACCATCCCTTAATTTATCCCTATTTGATAGAGAATCAATCCAGATACTCTGTTAATTTGTAAAACAGTTCTAAGTACGACAAATAGAGAGAGCTATACATTGTGCTCAAGCACAATAATGGTCAGGAGTAAGATTCTCTTACAGCAGTTGGAGTAGCCTATCATCATGAATTACTGCACTGGGACAATGTGCAGTCTTGAGCTACGATGGTTCAACACCACGTCTTCTAGTCAGGTTTTTATACTACTCCTCCCACTGTGATATCTCAGTGCTTGTAAACAGTACAGGCCTACATTTTTAAAAGTAGCTAGTAAGATTTATTTATTTATTTTATTTATTTATTGAGATGTCCAACTTGAGGCACATCCTAAAGGGACCTGATTTTCAGAAAGTTTTAAGTGTTCACCTCTGAAAATCAGACCTCTTTGAGGTGTCCAAGTTGGGCAGCCAAATACTGAAGTATCTATAATCACTGATCACTTTTGAAAACTTTGTCAGCACAATAACAGCTGTATGGCTAAGTGTTTTGGCCCATTATTCTAGAATGCTGCTATTTCTCCCATAAGGTATTGGTATGTTGATGCAATGGATAGCCAGGCTCCCGAAAGTTTTAAAAAATTAAATCTATATAGGACTTCTGTGGTTAAGGTCAGTGTTCCACAGCGGAATCTGATCCCAACTAGTCCAAGAAGGACAGGCATTCGGTTAAACTAGTTATAAGATATCATTGCTAACACTTATTTAAGAGCCACCTAGGGTTTTTTTGGCAACTATTTTAGCACAGTGAGATAAAACTATTGGTAGTTTATATCTCTTTTTGATAAGCACAACATATTGCTATAATTTTAGATGTAATATAAAGACTATGGAGCAGATCCTCAACTTGAGTATATTGTCATTACTCAATTGAAGTCAGCGTAGTTTACGGCAGATGAGGATCTGGTCCAAGATGTTGTTCAGTGAAACCCAAGATAATACTGTTTTTCAGTATAATTTATTATATGCACAGTCTTCCCTACCTGATCTCCTTTTCCCATGTTTAATATTTCTTCTAGACAGTTATGTAACCAAGATATATTTCTACCACACATTTTCCTTGTAGACATGGAAGATAGCAGAAAGCAATTCCAATTAAATAGCTCAATTTATAAGGCAGTGTAAATAACATTATTGTGGGACACAGCTTCTCTTGACATCTTGCTTAAGACCAAGTGTAGCATCAGTTTAGTATCTGATATGGTCTCTTGTGCAACTATAACTGCACTTTTAGCAGGCCTGAATAGGTCTTCACGATTTCCAACTACTATAGTCCAGATTCACCATTGCCCTGCATTTTGTTGTAGTAATTTGTACCAGTGCAAAGTGGGAGTAAATTGCTACCGCTCTGATTTTGTAGCATCTTACACTCACTTGGCATTAGCGTCAAGGACTACAACAAGGTGCAGGGGGACAACAGAGAATCGGATTGTGTCCTACTTGGGGAATCAACTTTAAAAAAACAAAACACTAAAGATCTTCTGAAGTATATGATAAATTGCCTGCAAAATGTTTTTTTTCATTACCCAGCTTTTCTTTTTCCTATTATGTAACCAGAGACCGCCCGACACAAATCACTTTAAACACAGATACACTGCCTATTGCACAGATGCCATTTCAGCATGTTTTCTATGTTTTTTATTTCCAGAAGTCTTTATTCTGATAACAATGTTATTGAGGAAGCTTGGACTATAAAACCTCTAAACTCAATGAGCCATTAAACAAATTATATCGTTGGTAAACTTACAGAATATTTAATTAAATTTTAAAATGTAGAAAGTAGGATTTGATGATTACTACAGAATCTATTTAAATGTACTGCTTACAAAATGCAAGAAATTGTTAGTGTTGCAATATGGTTGAGATTTTACATACATACAGCTTAGTAGCTTCAGAGTTCCCCATATTTCAGCCAGACAGCACACATCTAGGATTTTTAATAACTATATATGGTGTTAATTTTAATGCCTTATGGCCAAATTTTGCCCTTAGTGATACCCAGGCAATCCTGAGGTTTCCTGAGTGTAAATGAAGGCAGAATTCCACCCTCACTACAGCCTGATGTGTCATCTGGCCAAGTTTTGGGAGGATGTAGAAAGCATAGCTTGGAATAAATTTATATTGTTAAAATCTCAAGTATAACGTTGCCTTAACATCAATTTTTAAATACACTTTGATTTATTTCACACATTCAAATAGACGTCTTATGTATGGAATATCCATCCTGAACAGATCTGTAAGTTTCTATCCTTTCCTCCTTCAAATCTCTCTTCAACACCCACTTCAACACTGCAGCAAATTGGCCATCCAAAAATGGACAGGTTGAAGGGCAATTGAGTATATTATTTGTATTACAGTATCTCCTAGGGACCCCTGTATTGAGGCCTCATTTTTATGTTCTGAACTAACATAAAAAGATGATCCTTGACCTAAACTGTTTAAATCATAGAATCATAGAATATCAGGGTTGGAAGGGACCTCAGAAGGTCATCTAGTCCAACCCCCTTCTCAAAGCAGGACCAATCCCCAACTAAATCATCCCAGCCAGGGCTTTGTCAAGCCTGACATTAAAAACTTCTAAGGAAGGAGATTCCACCACCTCCCTAGGTAACGCATTCCAGTGCTTCACCACGCTCCTAGTGAAAAGGTTTTTCCTAATATCCAACCTAAACCTCCCCCACTGCAACTTGAAGTTGCAACTTTACAATCCAAGTCCCCAAAATAAGGCATAAGCTGTGTATGAGCTCTCTGCATAGGAGTGAACTTAACTCATAGTGTATATCTGCACTTGAATTTTTAGTTGTGATTTTATACATGCTAACATGATTGTGAGTAATACTGTATACACTACATAAAGGTTTGTTCTTGGACCCACCATTTTTCCCAGTCATGTTTAACCTTAGCTGCAGCTGTAAACCTGTGTCCTATCTCTACTAGAACTTAAAATCATGTTGATCAGCATGTTTAAAAATGACTAAAAATTCAACATACCATACAGAATGCAGGTGGCAACATATCAGTCAGTGTGCCTATATATCTCAAGCTGCTACCGACTCAACTGCTATTATTCAGGTTGCTACAAGGAGCCCTCAGAATGACTGACTAGAAAGGTTTCTGAAACAGGATGTGAGCTAATGGATGAAAGAACAATCTACTATAACAGAGTGCCAGAAGATACCACTCTCCGCCCTTACATAGAAATCAGTGGTTGGGAGTGATGTGCTGTAAGTAGCAGGACATTTGCTCATTTATGTAGTAGTTGCGGCATAAGTATTAAAATAGGTATAGCAGTTCAGCAGCACTGAATGCAAACAAGATCCAGGGCTGGTTAACTTTCAGGCAATTATAGTAGAAAGCTGCTTTCCTGCTCAGCTCTTCAAGTCAGTTTGAGGATTACAAGATTCTTATCTCAATGGAATGGGTGAAATGGTCACAATCACAGTGTTAGAGAAGGAGTAAAAGAAAAAAAAAGGAGGGGGTCTGATTGCTGCATTATCCAGGATATTCTGGATCAACACTTGATCCAGCTAGGGCTCTGTCCAATCATTTGCAGATGTTCAAACATTACAAAGGAAAGTCATTGTCAATAACAGGAGTCCAGTCTAAAACCATCAAGTGTGGATTGTAAATTGCCCGTCCCCTATTGGTATGGGTAATGTGGAAACTAGTTCTAGGTGGGGAGGGATGTCCTCTGACCTAAAACAAACAAAAAAAAAACTGTCAAACTTAAAATGAAAAAGTAAAGTTAAAAGCTGCACAATGTAATTTCTAAAGCATTTTTTAAATCCATTGTTCAAAGAGCAGGGTCTGAGCACACACTTCAAAAGCTGGTGCACACTCTAGTGGCAAACTTCAGAACTTACTTCCTCCTCCAATACAAACCAGGGCTGCTCTACCTCATCTTTGTAATTTAGCCACTTGACTTTATTTACAGTTAGTAAATCCATCAGATAATAACTTCCCTTCACTCCGTTTTATAATATGGTCAGTTTGTAACTGCCAGCATCATTGGAGATAGTGGGAAGGATGTGCATGAAATGGGGCCTAAACTAAAATTCTCTGTGTCCCATCATCTGTGATCCTTGAGGAAAATCTGAGTCCAGAGCCAAACTTTACTGTTTGGGGCCATTTCTGCTAAATGAGAGCGAGTCCAGGGTTCCACATTGCCACCAAGGTGAGAAAAATGTAGAATATTTATTAAATTCGAAATATCTATTTGCAGTAAGTGCTGGTCAGGTACATCAGTTATTTCTTGTCATCCAGGATAAGAACATATAAAACAAAAAAGCTGGCATTTCTGAATAGTATGGGTAGTCCACAGAGACCTGCTTACTGAACAATAGAATAATTCAGAGTAAGAAAAGTTATTCAAAATTAACAAATTATTGCCAAAGCTGCAAAAAATTAGAATTTATTTGTATTACAGTAATGTCCTGCTGTCTTCAACCAACTGACTGGCTAGGCACTGTATATACACATACAGAGAGACTGTGCCGGCTCTGTATATCTAAATAGACCAGACAGACAAAGGATGAGAAGGAAACTTGAATGTTACTTCATATCTCTCTCTGCGTCTGAGTCACACAGCAGGGCAGTGGCAGGCTGGGATTAGAAGCCAGTTGTTTTACCTGTTAGTCTACTACCCTCTCCAGGAAGCCAATAGACATGTAAAATGTCACCCTGTCTGAACGACTCCTCTTCGGAGCCAGATTTTTGTAAATCAAGAATATCTGAATCTTTATACAAAAACAGATGAAGGTTGCTCTAGTATAATTGCTGAGCCCCAAACTGTGTTCAGCAATTTAAATCCTCAAGCAGGAAGCCTTTTGATTTTATTATTTTCCTAAAGAAAGGTTCATTCTCATTGGTTGCTAACCATTAAAACAAGTTGATTTGCCACTTGATAGAGCCTTTCCACTAAACCTAGTGCTTTTTGCTAACCAGGAGAATATGTACTACATCTAAGGCTAAGATTTTGACACGCATGTTTTTAGTAGGTGAAGTACCACTAGTAATGAGAGACACCAACATCATCACTCTCTATAAAAACAATGGTGACAGGAGCAACTGTAAAAACTATCGTGGCATTTCCTGTCTTAGTATTATGGGAAAAGCCTTTGCCCGAGTTGCCCTGAACAGACTTCAGACCCTTGCAGACAGAATCTATCCTGAATGACAGTGCAGCTTCAGAGCTGAAAGGTCTACTATCAACATGATCTTCTCACTGAGACAACTACAAGAGAAATGCAGAGAACAAAAAAGCCTCTCCGCATAGCCTTTGTCGATCTCACAAAGGCTTTTGACTTTGTCAGTAGAAGTGAACTATTTGCACTTCTAGAAAAGATTGGATGTCCCCCCAAGCTCTTAAGCATAATTCGATCATTCCATGAAAACATGTATGTCACAGTCCAAATCTCTCAGGCTTTTCAGAGTCATAGTGGAGTTAAGTAAGCTTGTGTACTTGCCCCAACTCTGTTTGGGATCTTCCCTGCTACTGAAACAAGCTTTTGGTTCCTCAACTGAGGGAATCTATTTGCACACAAAATCTGATGGAAAGCTGTTCAATCTTGCAAGACTCAGATCTAAAACCAAGACTTGGGAGGCCCTTATCCAACACCACCTCTTTGCTGAGGCTGCAGCAGTGACAACCCACATAAAAGCTCATCTTCAAAGCCTAATGGACAGTTTTTCCAAAGCCTGCCAAGACTTCGGGCTAAAAGACTAACATAACGTGCCAAGTTGTTGAGAAAGCACCCTCCATCAAGATCAACAACTATGAACTTGAAGTGGTGAACGAGTTCATATACCTGGGGTCCACTATCACCGTCAACCTTTCTCTTGAAACAGAACTCAGTATCCTCATTGGAAAAGCCATCACAACAATGTATAGACTGAACAAGAGGGTATGGCAAAACAACAAACACACAAAGATCTGTGTGTATCATGCATGTATTATCAGCACACTTTTGTATGGGAGTGAGACTCTTCTACTCTCATCAGGAAAAGAGGCTCAACAGCTTTCAAAAGCGTTGCCTTCGTCGAATCTTTGGAATCTCCTGGAGGGACAGAGTCACGAATGCTGCAGTGCTCAAACAGACCAGCATACCCAGCATGCAAATGCTCCTCAAACACAGACGATTCCACTGGCTTGGGCATGTGTGCCGAATGAATGATGGGTTCATCCCAAAGGACATCCTCTACGGCGAATTGGCATCTGAGAAAAGACCCAAAGGATGCCCAAAATTGCATTTCAAGGATATATGCTGGCGAGACCTCCGAGAAATAGACATGGATGTGGACAAATGGGAAGATCATACTCAAGACCACAGCCTTTGGCAACAAGAGTTTAACAAATGTCTCTGGAGTTACAAGAGGAAGCAGTCCAGCTTAGCAGAGGAGAAAGGAGCTTGCAGAAGGTAGAACCCAAAGGACCGAAACATCACCTTTAAATGTGACAGATACAGTAGAGATTCTCTCTCTTGAGTGGGTCTCTTCAGCCACATCCGCGGCTGCCATAAAACCGATTGAGTAAATTTTTTACCTCTCAGGGGCACATATCCACAGTCTCTTGAGACTGAAGGATGCCTTCACAAATCTTTAGTAAAAGTCACGGACGGGTAATGGGCAATAAAGAAAAATTCATGGAAGCCCATAACCTATTGTGACCTTTACTAAAAATATGCATGACAAAATGGGGAGCTGCAGGTCCCCACACCACCCTCAGGGGGCCCTAGCACAGATCCCCCCACCGTCCATGGCTCAGAGCTGTGGGGTGCTCCACTGCCTATGGCTCAGAGCTCCCCCATTACCCCTGCCACCCATGGGAGCTAGGAGCTCTGGGATACCCCCTGCCACCCGTGGGGGCTGGGAGCTGTGGGGCACCTCCACTGCCTGCAGTGGCTGGGAGTTCCCAGGGCCTCAGTATCCATGGCAGCTGGGAGCTGTAGGGTCCCCTGCCAGCCACCTGCAGCAGCTGGGAGCTCCCGAGGCCCCTCTGCCTGTGACAGCTAGGTGCTCCCAGGGCCCCGCTGTGCACAGCAGCTGGGAGCTGCAGGGTCCCCGTGCCAGCTGCCTGGGTGGCTTGGAGCTCTGGGATACCCCCACTGCCCACAGCGGTTCAGAGCTCCCAGGGCCCTGCTGCCCGCAGCACCTGGGAGCTATGGGGTCCCCCCGCCACCTGCAGGGGCTCGGAGCTCCAAGGTGCCCCGACCAGAGTCTCGGAACTCCAGGGCACCCGCACCGTGTCCCGCAGTTCCTAGCCGCCACGGGCAGCGAACCCTGAAGAATCCATGACTTCCACAACCTCTGTGAGAAAATCATAGCCTTAACTATATCTATACACATGTATTTATGTAGCTTCACATACATTTATTCAGATTCTTCATTTCTACATTTTTATTGTGTGGTGGATGATGTATTTTTCACTTACTGGATAATTTTTTTACTCATGATTTGTACCAAGCTGCGTTTAGATGGAAATTGGAATTCAATTAAAAATACACAAAACCAGCATTGTAAAATTATTGGTTAAATAAAACTACACGAAATGTCCTGGATGCATAAGAAACAAAGTAAGGTTATCAAAACATGTTTGTATTTAAAACTGATCACTAAACAAAGAGAAGACTGAGTGGAGAAATAACAGTTTTCAAGTACATAAAGGTTGTTATAAGGAGGAAGATGGAAAAATTGTTCTTGTTAACCTCTGAAGATAGGACAAGCAGCAATGGGCTTAAATTGCAGCAAGGGTGCTTTAGATTGGACATTAGGAAAAACTTCCTGTCAGGGTAATTAAGCACTGGAATAAATTGCCTAGGGCAGTGTTTCCCCAACTTGGGACGCCACTTGTTCAGGGAAAGCCCCTGGCGGGCCCGGCCGGTTTGTTTACCTGCCGCGTCTGCAGCTTCGGCTGATCGCGGTTTCCACTGGCCGCTGTTCGCTGTGCCCGGCCAATGGGGGCTGCGGGAAGTGGTGCGGACCGAGGGACGTGAGCTGTGCAGCAACATCAGAATTTAGTCAGCTTTGCACATGCCCATTTGTGGAAACTTAGGTGACCTGGGGGTCTTAGGCACTTACGGGTTGGGCAACAGCTGAGAGGAGGTTTTGATGAATGTCAGTAGCACATAAATGTTGGATTTAGGCATCCAAAGAGACAGGTGCCTAAGTCCCTTTGTGAGTCTAACTCTATGTGGCTAACCTGCTTAGGTGTTTTGAAAAAATTTCACTATCTGTACCTTTAGGTACCTAAAAATCTATCCCCATGTCCTTCCAGCTTTTAAAATGACTAGAGCTCATCCCTTCCCATCTGGATTTTATTCACAGATTATTGGAAGAGGAAAACAAGCATTCCTGCTTTCTTAACCCCCAATCACATTGAAGTAGTCCAAATGAAGAAAATACTTGTTTTCCACCTGCTAGCGAAACTGAAACCAAAATTAATTAAGGCAAACCATTTTTCTGCACAACAGAAAAGAAAGTTCTAACATGAAGAAAGCTGTAAATACCAGCATTTGCTCCATGGTAAAGAGTAAAAAAATATAGCTACTTACTGTACTACGTGACACTGCCATATTTATAAAGCTTGAGTTGACCATTAAAGATTTTTTTCACCTCTGTTCCTTTATGTAATTATAAAAAAGCAGCACTCTTTAACTCACTCAGACTTGAGAAGGGGTCATTGATACAGATTTTTAATTATTATTTCAATTAGTTCAATAGATTAAATTTAGAATAAAGTTAGGCTTTAACATAATTTCAAATGTAATGTTACACAGGTTTATTTTTTAAAAATGTATTTAAGTTAAATAACATTGATTTAAGAACATAAGAATGGCCATACTGGGTCAGACCAAAGGTCCATCCAGCCCATATCCTGTCTACCAACAGTGGCCAATGCCAGGAGCCCCAGAGGGAGTGAACCTAACAGGTAACAATCTAGTGATCTCTCTCTTGCCATCCATCTCCACCCTCTGACAAACAGAAGCTAGGGACACCATTCCTTACCCATCCTGGCTAATAGCCATTAGCTTATAAAAATAACACTATCCAGTTTTCATTTATTTTAACCATTGATTTTTATCCATGCTGTCTCCAGCTGTGACCAATGGAACATATTTCAAGAAAACACAAAATAATGCAGCTGTCTATGCAATACTGAACCAGGAGCAGGGAAAGCGTGGGGGTAGGGGGCATCTTATATTCTAAAGCATAAAGCTTTATAGCCCTTAATATTTTCCATCTCAGTTCCTGTAACTGAAGAGGCTAATTTAAATCATACTATATTAAAATATACATCAAAAGAATGTTAAGGTTGCAAAGTCAAGCATTCAGAAGTTACTAAATGCCAGAATTAAGGTTACCAGTGCAACCTTAATTCTGCCCCTTAACTTTTAGATTCTTTGCTGCCCAGTGGAATCCTCAGCCCTGAGTTAGGCACCCAGGCTCCCTCTGCACTGCATGGGGACAATCAGGTGCCTAAGAAAGGGAATCACCAAATACCCAGTAGCCTGAGAGTTCAGGCACTCACCTGGAAGGTGGGAGACCTGGATTCAAATCCCTGCTCCAAAGCAGGGAAAATGCGGATTTTCTACCTTCCAAATGAGTGTGCAAACCAATGGGTTATTGGGTAGTCTGGAAAAAAACCCACCCCCACCCCCACTCCCAATCAGGTCACCCCCTCCTAGTGCTGATTTGTGCCCCACAGGTGAGATAAGCAGGGTCATATCTAATTTGAGAAACCTTGGTGGCAGTGTTTGAACTAAAGCAGTTTTGTGCATGCCCACCAGCAGAAACTAAGCCCTGGTCTACACTAGGACTTTAGGTCGAATTTAGCAGCGTTAAATAGATAAAAAACCTGCACCCGTCCACACAATGAAGCCCTTTATTTCGACTTAAAGGGCTCTTAAAATCAATTTCCTTACTCCACCCCTGACAAGTGGATTAGCGCTTAAATCGACCTTGCTGGCTCGAATTTGGGGTACTGTGGACACAATTCGATGGTATTGGCCTCCGGGAGCTATCCCAGAGTGCTCCATTGTGACCGCTCTGGACAGCACTCTCAACTCAGATGCACTGGCCAGGTAGACAGGAAAAGAACCGCGAACTTTTGAATCTCATTTCCTGTTTGGCCAGCGTGGCAAGCTGCAGGTGACCATGCAGAGCTCATCAGCAGAGGTGACCATGATGGAGTCCCAGAATCGCAAAAGAGCTCCAGCATGGACCGAACGGGAGGTACGGGATCTGATCGCTGTTTGGGGAGAGGAATCCGTGCTATCAGAACTCCGTTCCAGTTTTCGAAATGCCAAAACCTTTGTCAAAATCTCCCAGGGCATGAAGGACAGAGGCCATAACAGGGACCCGAAGCAATGCCACGTGAAACTGAAGGAGCTGAGGCAAGCCTACCAGAAAACCAGAGAGGCGAACGGCCGCTCCGGGTCAGAGCCCCAAACATGCCGCTTCTATGATGATCTGCATGCCATTTTAGGGGGTTCAGCCACCACTACCCCAGCCGTGTTGTTTGACACCTTCAATGGAGATGGAAGCAATACGGAAGCAGGTTTTGGGGACGAAGAAGATGATGATGATGATGAGGTTGTAGATAGCTCACAGCAAGCAAGCGGAGAAACCGGTTTTCCCGACAGCCAGGAACTGTTTCTCACCCTGGACCTGGAGCCAGTACCCCCCGAACCCACCCAAGGCTGCCTCCTGGACCCAGCAGGCGGAGAAGGGACCTCTGGTGAGTGTACCTTTTAAAATACTATACATGGTTTAAAAGCAAGCATTTGAAAGGATTACTTTGCCCTGGCATTCACGGTTCTCCTAGATGTAGTCCTAAAGCCTTTGCAAAAGGTTTCTGGGGAGAGCAGTCTTATTGCCTCCTTCATGGTAGGACACTTTACCACTCCAGGCCAGTAACACATACTCGGGAATCATTGTAGAACAAAGCATTGCAGTGTATGTTTGCTGGCATTCAAACAACATCCGTTCTTTATCTCTCTGTGTTATCCTCAGGAGAGTGAGATATAATTCATGGTCACCTGGTTGAAATAGAGTGCTTTTCTTCAGGGGACACTCAGAGGAGCCCATTCCTGCTGGGCTGTTTGCCTGTGGCTAAACAGAAATGTTCCCCGCTGTTAGCCACAGGGAGGGGGGAAGGTTGAGGGGGTAGCCACGCGGTGGGGGGAGGCAAAATGCGACCTTGTAACGAAAGCACATGTGCTATGTATGTAATGTTAACAGCAAGGATTACCCTGAAAGAGTGTAGCCACTGTTTTATAAAATGTGTCTTTTTAAATACCGCTGTCCCTTTTTTTTTCTCCACCAGCTGCATGTGTTTCAATGATCACAGGATCTTCTCCTTCCCAGAGGCTAGTGAAGCTTAGAAAGAAAAAAAAACGCACTCGCGATGAAATGTTCTCCGAGCTCATGCTGTCCTCCCACACTGACAGAGCACAGACGAATGCGTGGAGGCAAATAATGTCAGAGTGCAGGAAAGCACAAAATGACCGGGAGGAGAGGTGGTGGGCTGAAGAGAGTAAGTGGCGGGCTGAAGAGAGTAAGTGGCGGGCTGAAGAGAGGGCTGAAGCTCAAATGTGGCGGCAGCGTGATGAGAGGAGGCAGGATTCAATGCTGAGGCTGCTGGAGGACCAAACCAGTATGCTCCAGTGTATGGTTGAGCTGCAGCAAAGGCAGCTGGAGAACAGACTGCCACTGCAGCCCCTCTGTAACCAACCGCCCTCCTCCCCAAGTTCCATAGCCTCCACACCCAGACGCCCAAGAACGCGGTGGGGGGGCCTCCAGCCAACCAGCCACTCCACCACAGAGGATTGCCCAAAAAAAAGAAGGCTAGCATTTAATAAATTTTCAAGTTGTAAACTTTTAAAGTGCTGTGCTTAAAGTGCTGTGTGACATTTTCCTTCCCTCCTCCACCACCCCTCCTGGGCTACCTTGGTAGTCCTCCCCCTATTTGTGTGATGAATGAATAAAGAATGCATGAATGTGAAGCAACAATGACTTTATTGCCTCTGCAAGCGGTGATTGAAGGGAGGAGGGGCGGGTGGTTAGCTTACAGGGAAGTAGAGTGAACCAAGGGGCGGGGGGTTTCATCAAGGAGAAACAAACAGAACTTTCACACCGTAGCATGGCCAGTCATGAAACTGGTTTTCAAAGCTTCTCTGATGTGTACCGCGCCCTCCTGTGCTCTTCTAACCGCCCTGGTGTCTGGCTGCGCGTAACCAGCAGCCAGGCGATTTGCCTCAACCTCCCACCCCGCCATAAACGTCTTCCCCTTACTCTCACAGATATTGTGAAGCACACAGCAAGCAGTAATAACAGTGGGAATATTGGTTTCGCTGAGGTCTAAGCGAGTCAGTAAACTGCACCAACACGCCTTTAAACGTCCAAATGCACATTCTACCACCATTCTGCACTTGCTCAGCCTGTAGTTGAACAGCTCCTGACTACTGTCCAGGCTGCCTGTGTATGGCTTCATGAACCATGGCATTAAGGGGTAGGCTGGGTCCCCAAGGATACATATAGGCATTTCAACATCCCCAACAGTTATTTTCTGGTCTGGGAATAAAGTCCCTTCCTGCAGCTTTTGAAACAGACCAGAGTTCCTGAAGATGCGAGCGTCATGCACCTTTCCCGGCTGTCCCACGTTGATGTTGGTGAAACGTCCCTTGTGATCCACCAGAGCTTGCAACACTATAGAAAAGTACCCCTTGCGGTTTATGTACTCGGCGGCTTGGTGCTCCGGTGCCAAGATAGGGATATGGGTTCCGTCTATGGCCCCACCACAGTTAGGGAATCCCATTGCAGCAAAGCCATCCACTATGACCTGCACATTTCCCAGGGTCACTACCCTTGATATCAGCAGATCTTTGATTGCGTGGGCTACTTGCATCACAGCAGTCCCCACAGTAGATTTGCCCACTCCAAATTGATTCCCAACTGACCGGTAGCTGTCTGGCGTTGCAAGCTTCCACAGGGCTATGGCCACTCGCTTCTCAACTGTGAGGGCTGCTCTCATCTTGGTATTCATGCGCCTCAGGGCAGGGGAAAGCAAGTCACAAAGTTCCATGAAAGTGCCCCAACGCATGCGAAAGTTTCGCAGCCACTGGGAATCATCCAGACCTGCAGCACTATGCGGACCCACCAGTCTGTGCTTGTTTCCCGAGCCCAGAATCGGTGTTCCACAGCATGAACCTGCCCCATTAGCACCATGATGCATGCATTGGCAGGGCCCATGCTTTCAGAGAAATCTATGTCCATGTCCTGATCACTCACGTGACCGCGCTGACGTCGCCTCCTCACCCGGTATCGCTTTGCCAGGTTCTGGTGCTGCATATACTGTTGGATAATGCGTGTGGTGTTTAATGTGCTCCTAATTGCCAAAGTGAGCTGAGCGGCCTCCGTGCTTGCCTTGGTATGGCGTCCGCACAGAAAAAAGGCGCGGAACGATTGTTTGCCATTGCTCTGACGGAGGAAGGGGCGACTGAGGACACGGCTTACAGGGTTGGCTTCAGGGAGCTAAAATCAACAAAGGGGGTGTCTTTACATCAAGGAGTATTTCAGGCAGGACTTCACGGAGGGTTCCAATAAGAAATGGTGCACCTAAGTTATTGTTCTTATTGGAACAAGAAGGTTAGCCTGGCCTCTGATTGATACATGGCTAGATTTACCTTGCTGCACCTTCTCTGTGAGTGACTGCAGTGTGACCTAGAAGAATGAGTCCCCTAGACGGGGGAGGGGGGGAAGCAAATGAGTACAAAACAAATCTGGTCTATTTCTTGTTTTGATCCACTCCATCTATCTTTTACATCTTTGGCTGGCAGCAGACGGTGCAGAAGGACTACATGCCATCCACATCTCATGGCTGCTCGGCAGAAGATGGTACAGTACGACTGCTAGCCATCCTCATCTCTTGCCTGCCCGGCAGAAGATGGTACAGTACAACTGCTAGCAATCCGTATCGCCTGCCTGCTCACCAAAAGACGGTTCAAGAGGACTGACTGCAGGACTAAAGAGAATGACCTGGTCAAGTCACTCTAAATTAAGTCCCTGCGCCCATGTCTGTCCAGGCGCTCCCAGCCGACGTGGCCAGGAGCACCTCGGACATGACGATGACGGCTACCAGTCGTACTGTACCGTCTGCTGCCACAAGGCAAGGGGTTGCTGCTACTGTGTAGCAAAGCCGTACCGTGTCTGCCAGCACCCAGGAGACATAGGGTGACGGTTACCTGAGCGGGCTCCATGCTTGCCGTGGTATGGTGTCTGCACAGGTAACTCAGGAAAAAAGGCGCGAAACGATTGTCTGCCCTTGCTTTCACGGAGGGAGGGAGGGAACGGGGGCCTGACGATATGTACCCAGAACCACCCGTGACAATGTTTTAGCCCCATCAGGCATTGGGATCTCAACCCAGAATTCCAATGGGCAGCGGAGACTGCGGGAACTGTGGGATAGCTATCCAAAGTGCAACGCTCCGGAAGTCGACTCTAGCCTCGGTACTGTGGAAGCACTCCGCCGAGTTAATGCACTTAATGCACTTAGAGCATTTTCTGTGGGGACACACACACTCGAATATATAAAACCGATTTCTAAAAAACCGACTTCTATAAATTCAACCTTATTCCGTAGTGTAGATATACCCTTAGACATCCATGGGGACTTTACTGCCAGAGACTTAGGCCTGGTCTACACTACAAAGTTAGGTCACGTCAACCTAGTTGTACAGGTGTCTACACTTAAAATTGGTCTCCAACTGCTGTAAGCACCTCTTGCACTGGCATAGTAACACCATCTCCTCAAGTGACATAGAGCCATGCTGGATGTACTTAGGCTGATCCTGTGTGAGTCAAGGCACTGTGTTGGTTATATCGACACTAACTGTCCTCCAGCAGCTGTCCCACAATACTTCACATGGACTGCTCTAGGCTCCATTGTGAACCCACCTGCCCCTCATATTTAAAGCAGTGCTAGTTTTTGACATTATTTTTCCTGATTGCTCAGCGTGGTGAGTACACCTAACAGCTCTCCATTGTAGAGTGCAACTGCCCAGCTGACCACGCCGGCGACATGCTCCAGACATGCTCCTGCCTGGAGTAGACAGCAGATATTGGATCTCCCGGGCCTGTGGGGAGAAGAGGCTGTGCAGGCACAGCTCCAAGCCAACCGTAGAAACGTCAACATCTACAAGCAGATCGCATGGGGGATGCAGGCGGAGGGCTCTGACAGGAACCAGCAGCAGTGCTGTGTGAAAGCCAAGGGGCTGCATCAGGCATACCAGAAGGTCAGGGAGGCCAACAATTGACCTGGTGCGAAGCCACAGACCTGCCACTGTTATAAAGATCTACTCAGTGGAGATCTCACCATCATCCCCCACAGCACCACAGCTACCGCCAAGGAGCCCAAGTCCCAGGCCCCTGCCAGGAACAGCAAGGAGAAGGAGGTAGTGGAGGAGGAAGAGTATGATGGACAGGTGAGCGGGGGACCCAGCTGCTCAATGAGCCAGGACCTGTTTTTGACTCCACTACAGTCCAGTCAGTCCCACCAGTCAAGCACAGCGAGCCCAATACAGGTGAAAGAGCCTCAGGGAAGAGTGTAGATATATTTTCAATTACAGGGATGGCACCCCCCAAGCAGCAGGACACATCTTTTGGCTTTGCATTAATTTTCTCATGCTAGAAGAGGTAATGGTGCAACCAAGAGAGGTAGAGTTGCGATCTGCTTTTCATTCCCCTCTAAGGATGGGAGTGGGGGAGGAGGAGGGCATACAAAGCAATTTGATTATGTACATAGGGACATCCTTTGAATCCTCCATAGAGTTCTCAATGAAACTTTCATGGAGGTACTCTGCAATCCTCTGCCAAAGGGTTTTTGGCAGGGCTGCCTTATTTCTTCCTCCACACTAGGACACTTTCCTACACCACTCAGCACTAACTTCAGCAGGCACCATTGCTGTACACAAGATAGCAGCATGTGGGCCGGGCAGCTTCGGGATGCCAGCTGCAGCTGTGCACTCTCTGCCTTTGTTACCCTCAGGAGTGAGATACCAGCTAAAATCACCACTGCCTATGGAAAATGATGCCAGTATTCAGTGCCATTGCCCTATACTACTAGAATCATGCAACCGAGCTATTCCCTCCTCATTTCCCCAACCCCAGGTAGGTCACACTAACCACGCCTGGTACCATGCACAAGCAATCCCAAGCAGAAGGGAGAATGTAGTACTTACAACTTTAGTGGAGCAAGGGGAGGGAGTCCAGCACCTGAAGTTCCGCTGAATATGCTGACAATGGTACCTCTGCACGTTTTATCTTCATCTGCTGACACTGCCACCTTCAGGGTCTCCCCCTCCACACCCGTGGAACGCCTGAGCCAGGTAAGGAGGAGAAAGAAGAGGACTTGGGATGACAGGTTCAATGAAATTCTGCATGCCAACACTGCATCCAACCCTGAGCACAGGGCCTGGAAGATTAACATTGCAGACAGCCTGGAGAAGGAAAGAGTGGAGAAGAGTAAGGCCTACAAGTCCCAGCAGGAAAAGGAGAGGAAGATGAACCAGGACATAATGGGGCTTCTCAGACAGCAAACACATGGGATGATTTAATTGGGGATTGATCCTGCTTTGAGCAGGGGGTTGGACTAGATGACCTCCTGAGGTCTCTTCCAACCCTGATATTCTATGATTCTATGAACACAGATGCGGCAGACTCTGGTGGACCTGCAGATTCAACAATCCCAGGCTCACCTTCCTCTGCAGCCCACTGAGAACTCAATGTAGGGACATTCCCTGTGCCCACCCCTCTGCCCCCGCCAACATTCACATGGCATTAGGGTCACTGCGCTACCCATACCAGTCCATCTAGGGGTCATTAAAGACATTCACAGCTTCCCATACACTGACCAGTGAAAGCCATTCTACTATTTGAAGATATTTCATCTTTATTCGTTCACATTTTCTGCAGAATGTTCAGCAGTTCTGAATGCAACCAATTTCCTGTTACTGTTAGTGTCACACAACTCATAGAATCGTTCACAAACAAAATGAATAGGTACGTTGACAATGTTATATTCCTACATGTACAGCAGTCACCACACAATTCCTCCTAGGCCACAAAAGAGCAAAGCCAGGGAGAGCACACTACAACACCACACACTACTTTGGCTCACTGTTAAAATGGTCTTTCAAAGCCTCCCTGAGCCACATAGCTCCATGTTGAGCCCTTTTAGTAGCCCTTGTATCTGGCTGATCAAATTCAGCAGACAGCCACTCCACCTTCGCCCTCCAGCCTACTGGAAACTTCTCCTCTTTGCTTCACAGGTATTATGCAGCACACAGCAGGCAGCTATAAACATTGGGATATTTTTCTCACCAAGGTCTAATCTTGTGAGTAAACAATGCCAGCAACCCTTCAAACAACCAAAAGCACATTCAACTGTCATTCTGCACTTGCTGAGCTGGTAGTTGAATCATTCCTTGGTGCTGTCGAGGTGAATGGCTTCATGAGCCAGGGGAGCAAGGGGTAGGCTAGGTTGCCCAAGATAACCATTGGCATTTCAACATTTCCAATGGTAATCTACTGGTCGGGAAAGAAAGTCCCTGCTTGTAGCTTTCTGAACAGCACTGTGTTTTTAAAGATGCAAGCGTAATGCACCTTCTCTGACCAGCCCACACTGATGTCAGTGAAGTGTCCCCAGTGATCCACCAATGCTTGCATAAATATGGTAGCCCTTTCCGTTGATATACTCAGTGGGCTGGCAAGGTGGTCTGGTGCCAAAGGCATATGCATGCTGTTTATCACTCACCACAATTTGGGAACCCCATTGCTACAGTTCCAGCCACAATGTCCTGCACATTTCTGAGAATCACAGTCCTGCATAGCAGGAGGTGATTAATTACTTTGCACACTTGCATCACAATGGCCCCCACAGTGGATTTCCCAACTCCAGATTGCTACCGGTCAGACAGGACTCCATCAGGCATTGGAAGTTTCCACAGTGCAAGCACCACTTGCTTCTCCACTGTCAGTGCAGCTCTTATTTTGGTGTCCCTGCGCTGGACAGCTGGGACAAGCTTGGTGCGCAGATCCAGGAATGTAGCCTTTTGCATCCAAAAATTCTGCAGCCACTGCTCATCATCTCAAACCTACATTATGATGTAATCTCACCAGTCAGTGCTTGTTTCTCAGGGCCAGAAGTGGTGCTCTACCATCTGCTGCTGCACCAGGAAGAACCTTGAATTGTTTCTTGCAATGTCCCACAGCAATCTGTCCTCCAAAGAATCGTCATGCTCCCCACTCATTCAGTTCTTCTTGGGGCTCTGTAAATACTCTGGGATCATGCACCTTGGTTGTTTGCAATGCTCATGACAATAGTGCAGTGCTGTGGAGGACCCATGTTTCTGTCAGAGATGGTGAACAGTGAGGAGGGCAAGTTTGTGGGATTTGAAAAAAAGGCAGGAAAATTATGGGATGGAGACAGTTGCAAACTGGGAAGTTGACCCCATGCTCCCAGTCATCCCTGCATTACTTGTTTTGGCCCCATCATGCATTGACAAAACTTCCCAAAAGACAGTGCACTGGACAGT
This sequence comes from Lepidochelys olivacea, assembly GCF_965140295.1. Lineage (NCBI taxonomy): Eukaryota > Metazoa > Chordata > Testudines > Cheloniidae > Lepidochelys > Lepidochelys olivacea. The sequence continues at coordinate 35,968,564 of NC_140413.1, read as the reverse complement.
GGCAGATCCACAGTGGGATACCTACCTATGGTGCATTGCACTCTGCAGCAATATAAGCACTCCTGGTGAATACACACACCGCCAACAAAAGGAGTCAAGTAGGCATGTGCACAAGTGATGTAATAACTGCAGCAGCTGTATGTCAACATAACTTGAGGCAACATAAGGTTGTAGTGTAGCCATGGCTGTAGGCACTTAAGGAATTTAGGCATCTCCAGGTTAGGTGGTAACTGAATGGGGGGTTTTGAGGATCTCAGTGCCACTTAAATGTTGGGCTTTGATGCCGAACTGCCCATTTGGCATCTAAATACTGCAACAGGAAACTGAACCGCATCCAATTCCCCTACATAATATTCAGCTGCTTTACTCATGAGACCATCCTTACCCCTTTCTGCAATCCCCTGCCTCAAAAGTTAACCATGGGGACAATGTTCACTTAGCCAAACAATTCAGTGTAACAGACTTATGAAATGCCCTTCAATTTGCATAAAAATGTCAGAGAATCATGGAGAACAGAAGTACAGGGATTTTTTAAATATTACGAAATATTTATTAACAATGAACAGAACAGCTAACAAACAGCTTTAATGGGTTTATAGGTACCCCTCAACCATATTGGATACTTCACTATAATAGAAAATTTATTTACTGTAAAGAACACACCCGTGACGCTGTGACCAGGCTGGGCTTCCCCTTGCAGCTGGAGGAGGAGGCTGGGGCTGCTGCCCAGAAGACTCCTTCCATGTTGGCAGCTGTGACCCTCCATCAACTGTGGCACCCTCCCCACCACCTCTGGGAACACTCACTCTTCAGCCCTGTGGTATTTGCCCAGGTGGGCGTGGCCCCATCTGCTGCCACATCGCCACCTGCTGTGGCCCCTCCATCCGCTACTGCTGCTGCTGCCTCCTCTTTTCACATCAATGGCAGCCAGAGTCCCATCCCCACCGTCACCAGTAGCCACGGCATCCATCGCCGCCTGGCGGCTGCCTCACACCACATTGAAACCTATGCACGGGTGTTGACAAGGGTGGTGGGGCCCTCAGCTATAGTGGCAGCCTCCAAGGTGTATGGGAACACCATCTTCTTCCTGGCACATGCACACGCCCCTGCCTGATGGCAGTGGGAATGCTGATAGAGCCCAGCTGGAGGACGACCGGGTGTCTGTGGGCTTAGTTGAAGCTACAGAGCTCTCGGCCCCTGCCATCCTGAGGTTACCTGCTGTGATTCTGCACGTTGACCTACCAAGTTGATATAATCTTAGGAGCTGAAGGGTTCGAAGGCAAAAGAGCTCCCGTGGATTCCCCTGCCTCCCTGTAGCTAAATCCTAATACTATTCTCACTTCCAAAGATTCTCCTTTAGTTACAGTGATACAGGCCTGTGGGTTTGAAGCAGAAAGTTTTCATTTCTACCCTCACTTAATTCTAGAGCTAGTCCATGCTGTGAAAATGGCACATGAGCCGAAATGTGTTGTTCTTGACAGAAGAGAGACAGGTACCATACTGTGCTGTACGACCAGGGTGTATATATCCATCTGTGGAGGCAACACAGCAAGGAGGCACTTCAGTTTTGTTTCCAATATCGTATTCTGTATAATGACAGTGAGATTTCCACAGAAATCGCTGTGGACATGACAGCTGGGAGGAAAGGGGAGGGAATAGATGGCAAAGGTAAAGGCATTGGTTAGTAGCATTAGCCTGCTGGTTACATTAGCCTCCAATGTCTCAGCGAGAGCTCCCTCAGATAGGGTGACTAGATAGCAAATATGAAAAATCAGGTCATTTTATTGGAGGGGGGAAGGGAATGTATAGTTGCCTGTATAAGACAAAGCCCCTAATACGGGGCTGGCCAACCTGACCCTGAGAAGGAGCCAGAATTTACCAATGTACATTGCCAAAGAACCACAGTAATATGTCAGGTTTCAGAGTAACAGCCATGTTAGTCTGTATTCGCAAAAAGAAAAGGAGTACTTGTGGCACCTTAGAGACTAACCAATTTATTTGAGCATAAGCTTTCGTGAGCTACAGCTCACTTCATCGGATGCATACTGTGGAAAGTGTAGAAGATCTTTTTATACACACAAAGCATGAAAAAATACCTCCCCCACCCCACTCTCCTGCTGGTAATAGCTTATCTAAAGTGATCACTCTCCTTACAATGTGTATGATAATCAAGGTGGGCCATTTCCAGCACAAATCCAGGGTTTAACAAGAGCGTCTGAGGAAGGGGAGGGGGGGGGGAAACAAGGGGAAATAGGTTACCTTACATAATGACTTAGCCACTCCCCATCTCTATTCAAGCCTAAGTTAATTGTATCCAATTTGCAAATGAATTCCAATTCAACAGTCTCTCGCTGGAGTCTGGATTTGAAGTTTTTTTGTTGTAATATCGCAACTTTCATGTCTGTAATCACATGACCAGAAAGAGTGAAGTATTCTCCGATTGGTTTATGAATGTTATAATTCTTGACATCTGATTTGTGTCCATTTATTCTTTTATGTAGAGACTGCCCAGTTTGACCAATGTACATGGCAGAGGGGTATTGCTTGCACATGATGGCATATATCACATTGGTGGATGTGCAGGTGAACGAGCCTCTGATAGTTCGGCTGATGTTATTAGGCCCTGTGATGGTGTCCCCTGAATAGATATGTGGGCACAGTTGGCAACCGGCTTTGTTGCAAAGATAGGTTCCTGGGTTAGTGGTTCTGTTGTGTGGTATGTGGTTGCTGGTGAGTATTTGCTTCAGGTTGGGGGGCTGTCTGTAGGCAAGGACTGGCCTGTCTCCCAAGATTTGTGAGCGTGTTGGGTCATCCTTCAGGATAGGTTGTAGATCTTTAATAATGCGTTGGAGGGCTTTTAGTTGGGGGCTGAAGTTGACAGCTAGTGGAGTTCTGTTATTTTCTTTGTTAGGCATGTCCTGTAGTAGGTGACTTCTGGGAACTCTTCTGGCTCTATCAATCTGTTTCTTCACTTCCGCAGGTGGGTATTGTAGTTGTAAGAATGCTTGATAGAGATCTTGTAGGAGTTTGTCTGAGGGGTTGGAGCAAATGTGGTTATATCGTAGAGCTTGGCTGTAGACAATGGATCATGTGGTGTGGGTCAGGGTGAAAGCTAGAGGCATGTAGGTAGGAATAGCAGTCAGTAGGTTTCCGGTATAGGGTGGTGTTTATGTGACCATCGTTTATTAGCACTGTAGTGTCCAGGAAGTGGATCTCTTGTGTGGACTGGACCAGGCTGAGGTTGATGGTGGGATGGAAATTGTTGAAATCATGGTGGAATTCCTCAAGGGCTTCTTTTCCATGGGTCCAGATGATGAAGATGTCATCAATATAGCGCAAGTAGAGTAGAGGCGTTAGGGGACAAGAGCTGAGGAAGCGTTGTTCTAAGTCAGCCATAAAAATGTTGGCATACTGTGGGGCCATGCGGGCACCCATAGCAGTGCCGCTGACTTGAAGGTATACATTGTCCCCAAATGTAAAGTAGTTATGGGTAAGGACAAAGTCACAAAGTTCAGCCACCAGGTTAGCCATGACATTATCGGGGATAGTGTTCTTGACGGCTTGTAGTCCATCTTTGTGTGGAATGTTGGTGTAGAGGGCTTCTACATCCATAGTGGCCAGGATGGTGTTATATGTAATATGTCAGCAGCCCCCCATCAGCACCCCCACCCCGCTGCCCTGCTCCCAGAACCTCCCACCCACCAGCAGTCCTGCCGATCAGCGCCTCCCCCTCCCTCCCCGCACCTCTCGGTCAGCTGTTTCGTGGCATGCAGGAGGCTCAGGGGAGGGGACAGGGCCTGTGGCAGAGCCAGGGGTGGAGCAGTGAGCACCCCCAGCACGTTGGAAAGTTGGTGCCTGTAGCTCCAGCCCCGGAGTCGGTGCCTGTACAAGGAGCCGCATGTTAACTTCTGAAGAGCCGCATGTGGCTCCGGAGCCACAGGTTGGCCACCCCGCCCTAATATCTGGACAGTCCCCCATACACGTACTTAAGTGCAATCTCTTTATTGTGAAAGTGCAACATACAGATGTAGAATTATTATTTTTACATAACTGCACTCAAAAATAAAACAATTAAAATTTTAGCACCTACAAGCCAAAGCATGAAGGGCCATACAAATGTTTACCATATCTGGCACATAAATACCTTGCAACGCCGGCTACAACAGTGCCATGTGAACGCCTGTTCTCACTTTCAGGTGACATTGTAAATAAGAAGCAGGCAGCAGTATCTCCCAGAAATGTAAACAAACTTGTTTGTCTTAGCGATTAGCTGAACAAGAAGTAGGACTGAGTGGATTTGTATGAGGTGAATTGAAAAATACTATTTATCTTTTTTACAGGGCAAATATTTGTAATAAAAACAACATTAAGTGAGCACTGTACACTTTGTATTCTGTGTTATAATTGAAATCAATATTTGAAAATGTAGAAAAACATCCAAAAATATTTATAATAAAGTTGAATTGATATTTATTATTAACAGTGCAATTAAAATTGTGAAAAATAGCAAATTTTGTTTTTCTAGTTAATCTAGTTAATTTGTTTTGCATTAATCGCATGCATTAACAGCAATTAATTGATAATCCTAGTTTTAAGTAACTTTTTTTAAATCTGTAAGTACTTTTCAAAATATTTTTTGGGAACAATCATATGCCTCCCCCTTGTCCCAGATACTGGTTGACCCCCAAAACACGTTCTCCTGGCTTGTCTAGGCCCTGAGTTCCACCTGCCAGGGCTTTTTTCTGTTGGCCCTGCTGTTGCAGGCTCTGCCCCCTTCACTTCTGATTGGTCACTGCAACCAGCAGTGGGGAGATTCGCTTCCTAGTCCACCAGCAGCAGGGAGACTCCCGGAAAAGAATCATCTTCAGAATGATATGGTTGCTGTTACTGAAATATCCATTTTATGGAATGATGCTATCTGTACATAATATCATTACATATATAAAATGGAAAGGAAATTTATAAATGTATTTACAATTGAGAGATTTTTTTCATTGTTATTCCAGGTTTACTTCTGCATATGAATAAAGTTTCATTGTTCCTCTTTTTCTTTCTCTTCCACTATGTGCTTATATAACTTAGCTAGTTGTCCACATATTGACGATTGCAGGGAATACAGGAGTTGAAAGTACTCACGCTTAGACCTATACTTTAACTTGTAAATACATACGTACTATTTCCACAGCATACTTGGACTTAAGTACTTCTGTAGTGGTGTACTTGGCACTAACACTTATGTCTTTTTTATCAGTGCTTACACCACCATCCAAACCACTCCCACACTTGCAGGGCTTGAGATTTCAGTCTCTCTTCCTATTCCTTTTGGTCATCCATCCTATTCTCAGGATGCTGACTTGCACGGCTGCTCCCCTCACTTCTTGCCTCCTCTTCCTAGGGCCCACCATAGGAGTAATGCTCTCCTGCTGTTTCTCTCAATACCTTTATCCTTGGTTCTTGCCAGTCCTTTCCCCTCAGTCCAGGGCCTTCTCTGTTTGACTGCCCTGTGCTCCTTGCTTTAATTTCCCCTCAGCCTACCACCTGCTTTCCAGGTGATGTTAATGGCATTAACTAGAGCAAGAAAGCTCTAGTTAACCTCTTCATGGCCTGTATGTGGTTTACATCCCCCTCACACTAGCTAGGATGATAAGTGACATACAAAAGGTTGGAGCCATTTCTATATACATTTGTGATTTTTAAGATTCTAAATAGTACATCTTTTCTTCAAAACCACGACTTCATTTTCAGAAAAAATTAAGGGATTAAAAATAACTGCAAGTCTTTATAAATCCAGACTCTGCAATATAATGAAAAGTTGTCACTACAAAAGGGAACTTAGGATCTTGGCAATTGGAAGAACCTTTTTAGTAAGGTGGACAGAATCAACCTAATCCAATGAATACAATATGAAGACTCACATGGTACGTCTACACGGAGATAAAAAAGCCAGCTGACCCAGCTGACTTGGGCTCGTGGGGCTCAAAAATTGCTGTATAGATCTTCGAGCTCAGGTTGGAGCCAGAGGTCTGGGAGGATGGAGGGTCCCAGAGCTCGGGCTCCACTCTGAGCATCTACACAGCAATTTTTAACCCTGCAACCTGAACTCCACAAGCCCGGGCCAGCCACAGCTGTGCCGCAGGGCTTTTATCCCCATATATGCCCCAGGCCTCCATTCCCACTATCTTGTAGAGTCATTTGCACCTGTGCAAACCGGGTTTAAAATGTTACTAATTTGGAAGGGTATCAGTTCCCATCCACTGTGCACAGCTGTAAACAACTGCACACAGGGCCCAGCAGTGAAGAATCTGCATGCCTTGATCTACACTCCAATTACCACCTCAGCAGGACACTGAGCAGGCACAGCACTCTGCACTGTAGGCAAACTTTCCTTTTAAAGCAAACATTTAGACAAAAAACATTGTCATTTTTGACATTGCTGAGGTTTATTTCAATAATAGTCCTGCAATTCATAGAATATCAGGGTTGGAAGGGACCCCAGAAGGTCATCTAGTCCAACCCCCTGCTCGAAGCAGGACCAATTCCCAGTTAAATCATCCCAGCCAGGGCTTTGTCAAGCCTGACCTTAAAAACTTCTAAGGAAGGAGATTCTACCACCTCCCTAGGTAACGCATTCCAGTGTTTCACCACCCTCCTAGTGAAAAAGTTTTTCCTAATATCCAATCTAAACCTCCCCCACTGCAACTTGAGACCATTACTCCTCGTTCTGTCATCTGCTACCATTGAGAACAGTCTAGAGCCATCCTCTTTGGAACCCCCTTTCAGGTAGTTGAAAGCAGCTATCAAATCCCCCCTCATTCTTCTCTTCTGCAGGCTAAACAAGCCCAGCTCCCTCAGCCTCTCCTCATAAGTCATGTGTTCTAGACCCCTAATCATTTTTGTTGCCCTTCGCTGGACTCTCTCCAATTTATCCAAATCCTTCTTGTAGTGTGGGGCCCAAAACTGGACACAGTACTCCAGATGAGGCCTCACCAATGTCGAATAGAGGGGAACAATCACGTCCCTCGATCTGCTTGCTATGCCCCTACTTATACATCCCAAAATGCCATTGGCCTTCTTGGCAACAAGGGCACACTGCTGACTCATATCCAGCTTCTCGTCCACTGTCACCCCTAGGTCCTTTTCCGCAGAACTGCTGCCTAGCCATTCGGTCCCTAGTCTGTAGCGGTGCATTGGATTCTTCCATCCTAAGTGCAGGACCCTGCACTTATCCTTATTGAACCTCATCAGATTTCTTTTGGCCCAATCCTCCAATTTGTCTAGGTCCCTCTGTATCCTATCCCTCCCCTCCAGCGTATCTACCACTCCTCCCAGTTTAGTATCATCCGCAAATTTGCTGAGAGTGCAATCCACACCATCCTCCAGATCATTTATGAAGATATTGAACAAAACCGGCCCCAGAACCGACCCTTGGGGCACTCCACTTGACACCGGCTGCCAACTAGACATGGAGCCATTGATCAATACCCGTTGAGCCCGACAATCTAGCCAGCTTTCTACCCACCTTATAGTGCATTCATCCAGCCCATACTTCCTTAACTTGCTGACAAGAATACTGTGGGAGACCGTGTCAAAAGCTTTGCTAAAGTCAAGAAACAATACATCCACTGCTTTCCCTTCATCCACAGAACCAGTAATTACACAGTGTCTGAAGATCTCAAAACACTGGACTAAGGTGGATAACTCTACTTATCTCCATTTTACAAATGGTGAAATTAAAGCAGAGTTAATGATTTGTCCAATGTCAAAAAGCAAGTCAGTGACAGAGCTGGGACCGGAACCCAGTTAGCACAGTCACAGAAACACTATTGTCCAATGGGTTCTTAGTGTCAGGACATGAAAATAGCTAACAGACCTTTAAAGGTAGAAAATCATTTTATTAAAATGCTGCAAAAGTAAATCACTGCAATTCATTATAACAAAGTCACAGACATTGTACTAGGGCAGAGCTAGGTAAGCTGCATATGAAGGTTCTGATTATGTGAATTCATCTTGTGCAGATTCTTTGAGAGAATGCAGCAGTTTTTTAATTAAATACAATCACCTTAAGTAGTTTGATAGCATCATTTCAGACTAGAATGAACATTCAGCGTTTGCCATACTCCCCATTCACCCTCCCAAAATTAGAGCTAGAGAAGCACGTTTGGACAGGGGAAACGGAACACATCCCGCAGTGAGTGGTATTGAAGTACAAGAGTCCCAATTTACATTCTGCTCAGGCTTGAGGACATTCCGCACATTAGACTTCAGAGAGTATTACTGTGCCAAAAACTTCACGTACTGTCCTCGAGCAGGAAAGTGATCAGCTGGCCGGTTGTATGCTGTCCAGACTGGCTCTCCAACAAACAGCCTCATTGCCTTCACGTAGTTCTGCAGAAGGAAAAGGACATGGCAAATGGCATAACAGCTCCTTTTGGAGGCGTCTGAATAGTAGAGTTAACAACTCCTGTTGAGGTTTATGGTACTTTCCACCTTCTCAAGGCGCTTTAGGAGCGTCACACCAACCTGGGAGTTCCATCACTATTTTGCTTCGGTGTTCCCAGCAACCTGGCCATTGTAGTAGTAACGGTACTTTGCGCTTATATACGGTTTTAAAAACTTCAGAGGATCCTCAACCCCCCTGTAAGGCAGATAAAGTATTATCCCATTTCACAGATGGGGAAATTCCATGACCTTGAGCAAGTCCCTCAGGCTTTGCCTGTATTGGGACATCGGCCTTGGTGTAGCTGCACCAGCACAGACCCCTGAATGTAGACGTGCAACGCTGGGGTTTGCACCAAGTGAGCACATCCTTGGCCACACGTGGGAGTCAGCACCGGTGCAGCTACACTGATTGCTGATTCAAGGCTATTCCCACAGACAGATAAGGCCTTTGGGCTATATTACACATATAACCCCTCTCAGCAGGTCAGAGAGCAAGTCAATGGCAGAGCCGGGAATTCATCTAGGATTTCTGACTGCCAGCTGTGGCTCTAGCCACTAGACTACACTCCCTCTCTACAGGCGAGTTTAGTACTCATGAAAGATGCCAAGACAAGTATGCTCAATTTATCCACAGAAGAGGTACAGAACAGAGGCAATTCAAACTTCCCTATGCGGCTCTGCCTTCAGCCTGGATGAATCAGTCTCCATGCCTCAGTCAACTCTGGTGGTGGTTTGTGCGATGGATAGCTGTAGAACAGAGGTGGGCAATCTATAGCCCACGGGCTGGATACCGTCCTGCCCGGCCCTTGAGCTCCTGGCTGGGGAGGCTACCCCCCAGCCCCTCCCTGACTGCCCCCCTCCCCTGCAGCTACGCCACCACGCGGGCAGCACGGCTTGCGCCCGTGCACCTCCCAGGCTTTCCAATAAGCCAGTCCTGCCACTCTGAGCGGCATGGTAAGGGGATGGGGAGTGGCGGTGTTAATGGGGCAGAGGGTTCCAGGGGGCAGTCAGGGACGGGGAGCAAGAGGCGGTTGGATAGGTGTGAGAGTCCTGGGGGACCCGTCAGGGGGCGGGGATGTGGACAGGGGTCGGGGCAGTCAGAGGACAGGGAGCGGGGAGGTTGGATGGGGAGAGGTTCCGGGGCGGGGGCCTTAGGGGCGTGGGTCCTGGGGGGGGGCAGTTAGGGGACAAGGAGCAGGGGGCGTTGGATGGGTCAGGGGTTCTGAGGGGGGCAGTCAGGAGGTGGGAAGCAGGAGGGGTCAGATAGGGGTCAGGCTGTTTGGGGAGACACAGCCTTCCCTACCCGGCCCTCCATACAGTTTTGCAACCCTGATGTGGCCCTCGGGCCAAAAAGTTTGCCCACCCCTGCTGTAGAATCTCTGGACTCAGACTATATGCTTATTTCACACAAGATACAGAACATGTCTAAGATGGCAGCGACTTGAAGTCACTACTGATGAGCTGCATGTGAACTGGCAACTATGAGGTGAAAGCTCAGATTCTATAAATCATTTTGTATTCCTCACATTCCTGGTTTAATGAACTGCAGATCTGAAATAGCATATTTAGTCACCAATATGCAATATGCCTTTGTACACTTGTCTGTCAACACATATACCTAGGAGTGTAATAGATAAAGCCATATACAAACATTTTCATCCAGTGTAAATCGGTGATATATGCCAGCAGGAAGAGTTATCATGTCTCCCTTTTCCATGAAAATCCGGATCCACTTGTCATCTTTGTCTCGAACATCAAAGTAGCCACTTCCTTCAAGGATGTAGCGAATTTCATCATCCAAATGCAAATGTTCTTCATAAAATATTTTTATCTAGGGTAGGAAGGAGAGGATATTACATTTCTTTTTAAGTTTGTTGAACAAAGAAATAAATCTAAATACAAGGGCATATGGAGATAAGTATCAGAGAGGTAGCCGTGTTAGTCTGGATCTGTAAAAGCGGCAAAGAGGCCTGTGGCATCTTATAGTCTCCCAACATCTGGGAGACTCTTTACAAAGGAGTCCAGAAAGATATAAAACTCTGACCAATGCATTACTAGACTATGTTAACAGCACATAAAGTCAGGTCTATGCTTGGTAGGATAATATTCATCCATAGTTATACAATTATCTGGGATGCACAAATATGACAGAGCTGAAGTCCCCTGTCACTTTACACTGGAATAAGTCAAATGCAACATCACTGCCTACTGTAGCTAATCATCTACATGAGAACAATATAAGTAATTATTGCCAACCAGGTTTCCCGCTGCATAATGATTTGTACCGTCAACAAGAGACAGACCCTGGGCCACAGTCCCAAATTCAAGGCCTTGCTCCTTAACCAGCTGCGATAATGTTCTCTCAGATCTTTGGGAGAGGAAGGATACTTTGTCTTTCAGGCAATTTAGGAGCAATAATGCCAGGCTCTGAAGGAGTCCCATGAGGACTTGTGGGGTGGGGAAGAAGAGAGAGAGAAAGGAAACTACTGCAATGCCATGGGTAGGGAAGGAAGTGATGAACCCTTGAGGAACAACTCCATTTAAGATGGATATGGAGAAACCTCACCATCCGCACCGAACTCCTGAGTTACCATACCATTCCCATTCAGTTGGAGTGGCACATCTTTATGTTTAACTGGTGAGGAAGGAGTTTCATTATAAAATGCATAACTGAGAACTTGACATTGTTCCTGCTGATCTGTTCTGAAGCAACCAGGACATTAGTTCCCCAAATTAAAACATTTCTCAGCTGGGGAACTGCACAAATCCCTCATAACCCTCAAGTGTTTAGCACATTTCAGACTTTACAAAAATGTACTGGAGACAAAAGAACTAATTACCAACTAATACATTTTGCAGGCTGACAATCCCCAAAGTGTATGTAGCTGTAGGCGTGTTTCAACTTTGAAAACTGTCAAGTGGGCATGCTCACAAGTTATTTCAAATCATATGTATGGGAGGTCACAAATTCCCATCAAAATGAATTTGGCAGAAGTTCCAATTCCCTCCAATGGTGAGTATGTTAAAATATTCTTAGCACTAAAATCAATCACCTTGACAACCAAGCCAAGAGTGGCCTCCTTTTTCTGAGAACACTGTGAAATTATTTATGACAGTACTGAGGGATTTGTTATTGTTGATTAAAATTACCACCATGTCCTAGGGCAGCAGTGACCAAGCACAGGGCTTGCTGCTCTGAAGTTCACTGGGGAAAGATTGTGCCAAAGCCCCAAGCTGGCAATGGTCTGACTTAGTTTGGATGACAATCTAATAATGTTTGCAGGGCTACATTTGCATATGTGCAGTTTCAACATGACAAGTGAGAGCCACTCTTATTAATGGGAACCATTCTAAAAGGCATCATATGTAAGCTACTAAAGGGAAAGCAATTACAGAAAACACAAAACTCTCTCTCATTTTAAAAATGGAATCCAAGCAGTCATTTGAAAAGCTAAAAACTAAACAATGTGATTTTTAAAAATGGGGGAAAATCCATTGTTCAAAGAGCAGGTTCTGAGCGTGCACTTCAAAAGCTGGTGCACACTCTCGTTGCAGACTTCAGAACTTACTCCCTTCCCAGATCCAAACCAGGGCTGCTTTACCTTGTCTTGATAATTTGGCAGCTTATCTTTATGTATCGTTATTATATCCATCCAAGAATAGTTTTTCTCTTTCCGAATCCTTGCTAGGTCTGGGTCAGTCTCATAGTTGTCAGCATCCAACTGTGTGATTTTTTGGAGGAGGAATTAAAAACAAACAAACATCCATGAGAGATAGCCAGGATACCCAAACGACCGCTTCCAAAACCAAGAAGTGCAGCCAGTTAATGTATAAATAACATTTCAAGTTACATACTAGTTACTAACAAGTCCAGCAAGGTTATTTATTTGTTATTGTGTAGTCTAAAGGGAAAAAAGGGATTATAGAAAAGCTAGCTTTTCAGAGTCAGTGTGGGTGTCTCAGCGGGACGTACTGGGGAAGCGAGCTCAATCTGCCTTCAGACGCTGCTCCCACAGAGTCTGCTTCTTCTTCTTGTTCCAGAGCCAGAATCCCAGTGTTGGAGTGAATCGTGTCTGTCCCTCACAAAGAAAACAACTGGGAGTCCCTCATGACTAATCAGCAGGATTGCCATTGTCCCTGCACAGTTGCTGAAGTTTGGAGTTACCAGGAGGAACATTCTCGTTGTTCGTAGTTACTTCACTACCATTTTCCCACCAGGCAGCCTGCCAACCCTGGCAAGGCATGCTTCCAAAACAAATTAGCCTTGGTAGGGGAAGCAGCAGCATGACAGCAAAATAAATAAATAAATAACATTCGGTTGAAAGTTGGTGGCAACAACAATGTGGGGAGGGAGGGCGGGTGTCTTCATCGATTATTTTAAAACTTCATTAAACTGCTCTGGTTACAGACTTTCTTTGCTCAGTATCTATTATTGTTCCACCTTCCCAGATGTGGGAAACATTTTAATAAGCCAAATGAAAGAGGCTGTGTGAGGCTCCACATTTTCAGCTCTAATTTTTTTTTTTGGTAGGAATTAACAATATGCTCAGTGACTTGTTACTGATAAGCCTACACTTTATGCAATAAATACCATGCTATAAAAACCTTTATAAATCTCACCACAGGTACATATCACAGCCCTAAAAGAGTTTCTCATATCAGGCTTATAAGAGTCTCTTATAAAGGCTACTTGCTCTAGTGAACCCAGCATGTGACTGGGAGACAGGAATTATTGAATTCTATCTTGTGTATCCATAAGGGATAGATTTTACAGTACAAGACTGTCTGGCTTGTAGCCTAGGTGCCAGAATTGCTCAATTATGTAGTTCTTCTGTCTGACTCACCCATTATAGCAGGGGTCAGCAACCTTTCAGAAGTGGTGTGCTGAGTCTTCATTTATTCACTTTAATTTAAGGTTTCGCATGCCAGTAATACATTTTAATGTTTTTTAGAAGGTCTCTCTCTATAAGTCTTAAACTAAAGTAAAGTAAAGTATGTAAAGTAAACAAGGTTTTCAAAATGTTTAAGAAGCTTCGTTTAAAATTAAATTAAAATGCTAATCTTACACCGCCGGCCCACTCAGCCCCTGCCAGCCTGGGGTTCTGTTCACCTAGGCCGGCAGCAGGCTGAGCGGGGCCAGCGGCCAGGACCCCAGACCGGCAGTGGGCTGAGCGGCTCAGCCCGCTGCCGGTCTGGGGTTCCGTCCACCGGCTCCTGCCAGCCACGGTCCCGGCTGCTGACCCCGCTCAGCCCGCTGCCGGTCTGGGATCCCAGCCCTGCTCACATACAGTGGGTACCTATCTTCTCCCTGGTTCTAGCCCATTCTCTTCCTCTCTGTCTGCACTGAACTGAGGGTAGGAGCGCACTGAGCACAGGGCTGGGGGTGAAGGAGCAGGCTGGGGGTTGGGGTGCAGGGTCTGGCAAGGAGCTAGAATGAGGGAGGGGGCTCAGGGTTGGGGCAGGAGGTTTGGGTGTGGAGTGCTTACCAGGGCAGCTCCCATTTGGTGCGAGGGGTGCAGGTGGGAATGTGTGGGGGGGGTGCAGGAGCTCCTGTTTGATGCTCAGGGTGGGGGTGGGAATGTGGGGGTGCAAGAGGCAGGGCATGGGATGTGGGGGGACTGGGTATGTGTGGGGGGTGCTGGAGTCAGGGCTGGGGTCGTTGGAGGGTGCAGAGGTCAGGGTAGAGGGCTGGGTGTGTGTGAGGGGGTGCAGGGGTCAGGACAGAGGATTGGGGGGGTGAGGGTACAGGAGTCAGGGCAGAGGGCTAGAAGTGTGTGAAGGGGGTGCAAGGGTAAGGGCTGGGGGGGGTGAGGGGGTGCAGGGGTCAGGGCAGGGGCTGGGGGTGTGGGCTAGGGTCCTGGGGGTGCGGGCTAGGGTTCTACAGCGGGCTGAGCAGGGCCAGCGGCTGGGACCCGTCAGGCAGCAGCGTACCATTAAAAATCGGCTCGCGTGCTACCTTTGGCACGCGTGCTATAGGTTGCCGACCCCTGCATTATAGACCACCACCAATGTACATGTACTTCACTTTAGGAACCCCTTGAATTAGCCTGTGGGAAGGAGAGATCATGGTTAGCTGCCCAAATGTACTGGGTTAGGTAAAGCAGTACAATTCTTGAGTTTAGACAAGGCCTCAGACTTAAGCTAAATCAGTTTTGAAAAGTGGGAGCTTAAGAGGCTAAGCCATTTATGCAGTTTTTGTCTTGTGTACATTAAACCTCACACGAGGATGGAAAGCATATGATACCACCTTTACATTTAAGCAGGCACGCATGCTTCCAATTCCAGCAGGGAACTTAGGTTTTCACTTCTATTTAAAAAAAACAAATCATGATTTTTAAATTACAAGGGCAGGACACTGACACTCCTTTGGCCCTCCCTGCACTGAGATTCAATTCCTTATTAGCACCTCTATCAAGAACCATGTCTGGGCCCAGACAAGCCTTTTAGGCTACCTGATACATTTGGATTCCCTTTGGCACAGGCTCTGACCCACTGGACCGTGAAGATGGGTCTCCATTATCTCCAATATTAACAGGCAAAGCCAGGCCATGTGGATGTGCCACTACGCGTTAAGGAAGTGAAGGGTATTTCAGGAATAAGCAGGAGCATCCGTCAAACTGCTGCGGTTGCTAGTGCTGCGGCACAGACTCTCAGCAAGGGCAGGGGCTAAAGTGCGGAGAGTTCATTTAAAAGGCAAATGGTAAGTGAGTCGGGCAGAGGAGAGGACCCACCCTGGGCTGGTAACAGTAAAGCAGTACCCCCCTTCCCCGATCAAAGGCCAGCGGCGATCCTCAACCCCCGGCCGCCGCAGCGGGCTTTGGGAACGGGGATCGGGCCGTGGCCAGCGCCGGGCTGCAGCGTGCGACGAGCCACGCTGGCGCTCACACGCTGCAAACAAGTCTGTGGGCGGAGGCAAAGGCCAGAGATGTCCGGGCCCAGGGGCCCGCACTGCGCGAGCCGCTGCGGCGAGTCCCGGCGGGAGCCGGGCGGGCGGGAGGCTGCGGGCCAGGGGCTCCCGGGGGCCCCGGCTGAGTGGCCGGGCTACAGGCGCCGCCCGCTCCCCCTCCCGCGCTGCAGCCAGTCTCGCCGCCTACTTTCCAGTGGAAGACTCCGAGCCGGCGCAGCTGCTCCAGGCTGACGGGCCGGTGCGGCTCCTGCCGGTGCGGGGCCCTCTGGTCCTCTCCGGACTCGTCCATGTACCACGCTTCCACCATCCTGCCCCGCGGCTGGTCCGCGGCGCGCCGGCCCGGCTCTAAGCCAGCCAATCGGGCCCTCCCGCCGCGCAGCCGGGCTGGCTGCAGCCCACGGGCGGGGCGCGTGATCCGCAGGGCGCCCGCTGCCAAAGCGGCCGGGCAGCAAAGGGGCCGCGGCTTCCACCCCCACCCGGCCGGGAGCTCGCGCGCCACACGCTCTGTGGGACTGGGCAGAAACAGGCTGCATCGGTCATAGGAACAAGTACTAAGGCTTAGCCTCCTAGGTAAGACACGGGTTGCCTTGGAAGAGGAAATCCAGCAGCTGCACTGAAACGCTTGGGCAGTAACATTACAATATTCCAGTACCCCCGGAGTTAGTTTACCCATGCCGAGGGGGACCGTCTGGCTGGTATTGGACCAGCCTGGCTGGCCTTTTTTTTTTTTTTTTAATGGATTTGCCAATTGCCAGAAAAATAATGTAATCTGATGGGGTTTTTTTTTACGTGGGTCTAAAGATTTGCATTATTGTCACAATACTAATGTTAAACGTTTCTGTGTCCAGCTAAAGTTGCTGCATTGGTCCCGTTTCTGCAGTTTAAGTAAGAAAATGGTGTTATAACACATAATTTATAGATAAGATTTATATCTAGATCAGTGGTCCCAAACCAGTGGTGGGCAACCTGCCATGGGCTGCATGCAGCCCATCAGGGTAATCCGCTGGCAGGCCACGAGACAGTCTTTAGAATCACAGACTATCAGGGTTGGAAGGGACCTCAGGAGGTCATCTAGTCCAACCCTCTGCTCAAAACAGGACCGATCCTCAATTTTTGCCCCAGCTCCCTAAATGGCCCCCTCAAGGATTGAACTCAAAACCCTGGGTTTAGCAGGCCAATGCTCAAACCACTGAGCTATTCCTCATCCACAGGCAGGGCCTGTTTGCCATTCCCGGCCAATGGGAGCTGCAGTATGCAGCACGGACTTCAGGGTGCTGCTTCCCACAGCTCCCATTGGCCTGGAATGGCGAACTGCGGCCACTGGGGGCTGCAGGCAGCTGTGCAAATGTAAACAAACTGTCTGGCGGCCCACCAGCGGATTACCCTGACAGGCCACAGGTTGCCCACCACTGTCCCAAAATGTGGGTCGTGCCCCCTCCCCCCCCGGGCGGTGCGGAGGAATGTTCGGGGGCACGGCAGGGCCCCAGGTCAGCCCCCATGGGGGGTGGGGAGGGAATGTCATCCAGCCCCACTCCACCCCCAGCCAAGGCCCTGGCTCCCGGCCAGGGCTCGCACCCAGCTGCCTAGCTCCATTCCAGGCCCCAGCTGTCACCAGTCTTGGCCCCCTTACTCCTGTCAGTGACAAGAGATTAAGAGCAAAAGTGTCCACTAATTTTTGGCACCAAATTTGAAGCACATATGATCTGATTTTTCAGAGAATTTAGGCCATGTCCACTACAAAATTAAGTTGATCTAATTTATGTAAGTGTATAGCTGCCAGAGTAATTAAATCACTTGTGCGTGTCTAAACTTTGCACCTTATGTTGATGGTGTGTGTCCTCACCAGGCACGCTTGCTCTGATTGAACTGTCAGTGTAAGGCATTGTGGGACAGCTTCTGAAAGCCAGCAACAGTCAGTGTAAGCAACAGTGTCTACACTGACGCTGCGTTGACCTAACTACATTGACAGTGACTCTACACCTCTCATGGAGATGTAGTTATTAAGTTGGTGGAGTGGATGAGTCACGTCAGCAGGAACTAAATTTTAGTGTAGACACTTACATACTTAGGTTGACATAAGCTGTCTTGCATTAACCTAACTCTGCAGTGTAGGCCAGGGCTTAGGGTGACACTGAGGCCCATTGATGTTCACTACTGGGTCAGCAACTCTTGTCAGGCCTCACATACTTAGTATATCTAACACTCTGTTGCCATAATCTGTATCTAAAAGTTGTCATGTAAGATATCATATACAAACTGGTAACACTTGTCCTGAAAATCATTGTGTGGTGTATGTACAATGTTATAAATATGTGCTAGAATTATGTCCTTAAAATGTGTTTGGCAAGCAATGCATAAACCCAGTCAGCCATAGACAAAGGAATCTGTATTTGTGTAAGCGGGGGAATAGTCCCGCTATTGTGGGGAACTTTCCTGGCTTCTGCATTACCCCGGTGAAGTGGGCTAGCGAAAGGATCTGAGTCCTTGCTCCCACTTCCTTTACCCAGTGGCCTCCCTGCCCTTGAGGACTCCCCTTCCACTCTCCTGTCTGGCACAGTCCTCGTAACCCCAACAAGGCTGGGCCCAGGATTCCTGGGGGGCTCAACCCCCAACCCTGCTGTGGTGACCTAGGGCAGGGGCTAGGGTGTCCCCACTGCGGGGTACTCTCTCTGCAATGGGCAGTTCTCTGACCCACTGACCATTATATATAAGTTAAAGCAAATGCAAGTTATTTAATCAAAAATTAATTTTAAAAAGAATAAGGAAAAATGGGAAAGGTTAAAGGAAACACATCAACCCGCCCTGTGGCAGGGAACATCACAAACAGTGTCTCTGGAATGTCAGGGCAGTTCACAGTCTGTTCCTTGTAAGTCCCAGGCCTCCTCCTCAGGCCCTGGCTGTGCTCTAGGGATGCTGTGGGTTGGACACTTGCTCTGGTGGTGGCCACACGCTCTCAGGCTCCAAGTGGTAGGACCCTTCTTCCCAGTGTCGCCCCCGTCCTGTCGGGGATACGATCCAAGCCTGGCCTGCAGAGCCTCTTGCCTGAGGTGTCTCCCTGTGCTGGGCCCGCTGTCCAGAGCCCCCTTGCTCTCCCCAGCTGCTCACCGCACCCAGCTCCGGACTGCTCCAGCCCCAGCTCCACCACTCTGTCTCAGCACTGCTGCTGCTGCTCTGCCGCCAGCTCCCTGGGCTGCTTCTTTGGCCCCTCTGCCTCTGGTTGCTACAGCTCTGCTCCCAGAACAGGTCTGCTCTGCAGGCTGCTTTTGTGACTCTGTTCCTAGCACTGACCTGCTTCGTGGGCTGCTTTTCTGGTCCTTCTGGCTCTGGTTGCTGCAGCTCTCCTCCCAGGGCAAGTCTGCTCTCTCTGGGCTGTGCCTCTGGCTGGGCTTCAGCTCTGCTCTCTCTGGATCTGGCACAGCTCTGCTCCCCAGCTCTTTAGCTCGACCCCACTCTGTCTGACCCAGGCAATTTCAGCTCACACGGACGACGGGACCTCCCTGGCCTCCTGACTCCCTGATTAGCCTGCCCACCCTGTCATTCAGGCTGACCTGAAGCATTGGCCTCTCCCCATTGTTCCTGGGGACTATCAGTCTCAGGGTCCTGATTTCCTATAGACCCTTTCCCTTTTAGTACTGGGAACTAGCCAACTAAACTACTCCAACTGAATGTTAGTAAGGGGGCAACAATCCCCTTACATTTGCATGTCTGACCAGCCTGGTCATCAGGCAGAGATGATGAAGGTACACTTACATGCGTGGTAAACAAAGCCATCAGGAGAGCAGGTGGGGAAAGATGCAGCAGGGTCAATGAACTTTGTGAAGATATAAGGAGAGAGAAAAAACCATTTTGGTATCCTTAACTTGAAGGGACAAAGGAACTGATCAATTGGAGCTCTGTGGAGGCTCTGGCTTGAGAGTCTGGTCAACCCTGCTGGAAAAGAGACTTGATCAGAAACACTTTGAACAAGAGAGTCTAGTTGGTTAAATCAGGTCTTAGTCTTAGAAGCATATAGTTACTTTTGTTTGGTTATAACTCTTTCTATCTTTATTCCTTATACTTAGTATCACTTAAACCTATGACTTTTTGATTAAAGAAACTTGGTTTTACTTTTAATATAAGCCAAGACAGTGCTGTGATTGAAATAAGAGTGTCAAACACCAGTTAAATTAATGGGTTGCTGTTTTCTGACTCTTTAAAGAAGTAGTGATTTTAACTTCTGTGAGTGTTCCAGGAGAGAGCTGACACTACAGGGAAGGTGGTTTGGGGTAGGTGTTGGGGTCACCTTGCAAGGAATAACCAAGGCTGGTGGAAGCCAGGGTGAGGCTATTGTGCTGCTGGTGCCAGGGCTTTCAGCCAGGGCTGCACAGTACAGATAAGCCCAGGGCTATAGAACAGGCAGTGACACAATCCCTTACTGATCTGAGTTGGTATTGCCACCTTTACTTCTGCACTGCTGCCTGCAGAGTTGGACCCTTATTCAGCAGCTGCCTCTCCGGCCGCCCAGCACTGAAGGCAGCAACACAGAAGTAAGGGTGGCAATACTGTGATCCCCCCGATATTTCCTTTTTGGTCAGGACCCCTAATTTGAGAAATGCTGGTATCCCCTGTGAAATCTAGTCTTTTGTGTGCTTTTACCGTAGACTATACAGATTTCACAGGGGCAGACCAGATTTCATGGTCCATGACGCATTTTTCATGGCCGCAAATTTGGTAGGGCCCTACACATAGGGAGCCAAATTAACCTTGATTTTGTCCTTTCCGAACTTTTGAGTGCTTGACTTTGCAACTTCATTGTTCTTTTAACAGATAGTGTCATTTCCTAGGGTTTTGAAAAAGCAAATTGAAAACAAAAAATTCCTTTATGTGGCATCATATTGACACACGATTCATCAGCATTTCTGTACATGTAAGCTTCTAAATGGGTTTAGCTCCAGCTTTGAGCAAGGCATCATTGGTGTTCCTCCAACCTCACTGTCTAAACATTTCACCCAGGGCTAGTTTACAATTTGCAGAGCCACAAAGCTGCTAGAAAGCAAGCTGTGAGACACTTGCCTCTCCATTCCCACTGCCAGAGCACAAAGATCAGGTGTTCCAGGCTCATTGCCACAGTGGGGATAGGCCTATTCCTTTTGTTCTTCTGCCAGAGGGGAAAATCAAGTGGAAGGTTGCCACAAATTTGGAGCTGCTTTTGGAGGGGGAAGTCAGGAGGTATTATCTCCTTTTGGCCATGGGGGAGTTCGAGGGAGACTGTAAGTCTGTGTAGGACCTGAAGCTCTCATGCTTATGTCTGGATCTACATACACAAATATGCTTAAACCTTAAATTTTTTCCCAAGTAGGTAGACTGTAGCAAAAGCCAGAGGAAATGCACATTGTTTTGATTCTTGTTTTCTTCCATTATTTTAAACCCATTTTCTCTCTTTTGTTCCTGTTCTCATTACATATGCTGAGAATAGCATGATGGGTATCAAATTATTTTTATTTTTCTGATGTACCTAAAACTGACAAAGGGAAAGATCAAAAGTGATCAGCAGGATTTCTCTAAAGCACAGGCTCTCACCAATGCCTGGAGGCTGCATCTCTTTCAGCTCCCTGTGCTGCTGGAAATTCAGTTTATGAAATGCTTGAGCAAATCATTTCTGAGTCAGATGCTCCTCACAGTATCCTTTGGTCCCCAAGGCAAAACTGAGGGAATTTCTTCTATGCTAAGCAAGCTGGAGGGGCTGTCTGAAAAAGACAGATAGGCATAGAGAAGAAGTGCTCTAAGGTACAAGGAATGGAAGATTATTTTAAATCTTTCAGCTCAGGTTTCTTGGGAGAACGATCACCAGTTGGCATCAGGCCATCTGAGTTTTAGGTTTTGTTACATTCAGTTTAAGAAATTAAAGGAAATAATACAACAGTTTGGGATATTTTGGGGAGGCTGGGGTTCCAGATTAAAAATCTTATTTTTGAAATTCAGTTTTTCTCTGTATTTTATGTAAAAGTTGATCATTTCTCCAACTATATATTTTAAAGCAAACACATTCACTCCTAACTCGAACAACTTGACATGCATCATCAGTTACATTTTCAATGTATATTCTGGATTGGTGTTTCATTCAGCAACTGCCCTAATTTTTCACCTGTAATACAGACGCTGAGAGCAAATGCGGGCTCAATGTAAGTTTTTGGACTAGAAAACAGTGTGATATAGTTAGTTGTATGTGGCAGGGCACTAACCAGAGGGAGGATATGTTTTTAAATTCTGTGCAAATAACGAGAGGGTGGATATGTTTTTAAATTCTACTGTGCAAATAACTAAAGGAGATAATGGAACTAAGCATGTGCTTTGACATTAACAGAGAATATCATCTTAATGTGACTACTTGTATTAGTAAACAATGTAGCGTGGACAGTTGTATGTGGCAAAGTACACTTTTCTTTAAGTCTTTTTTGTCCTGGTATGTGCCCCATTGGGCCAAAATAGGACAAACTATACTGTTACAGATAAGATATTCCCCAGCAGATACCACTTATGATACAGCCTTGCAGGAAACCTCTGTAATCACTGGGAAATGTAACTAAAATAAGAGTGAATTGTGTGAAAGAGCACCAAATGTATTGAGCAAACCAACTAAATACCAGCGGCCTGTGGTAAAATAGGGAGACAGGTAATGGTGAATGTAGCACTCCTCCAATAGCCTTATATGTCTGTGTAAAGGATGCATGGGTGCGCTAATGACTTCGAGCTTAAAGGGTCCATGGAAGATATGAGGGCCTGAGGAGCTTATTGAAGAATTCTCAATAATTCCTGCCCTTCCCTGTAATGTTTCAAAAATAGGACCCTCTGTGGTAAAGCATGATCATGTACAAGAATTGCTAACTGGGCCAGTTTGGTCATTAAAAATGGACAAATAAGTTGGAAGCTGCAACATTCAGGATGCAAGGCTTGTTGAAACCTTCAAACTCATCCTTATCAGATCTGAGAATGGGTGAATGGTTAATATGTTTTGCCAGAATGCGAAAAGATAAATGAACAAGATGACCAATTAGTTGTGAAGGCTCTTGGTGTTAAACAGCGTAATGTTTCTTTGGCCTTAAGCTGCATGCAAGCCGGGGTACAAAATGTTGTCATAAATCTTAGAGATGGCACAAATGGAATTTTACCTGTAGAAATTTGGAAAATCATATGGGATGCTGCCACACAAAAGGAGCGACAGTTACAAGCTCGGTGGAGATTAGTAAATTTTACTTAGAATATTAACATCAATCGTTGCCTATGTATTGACAATAGCAGAAGCTACCGTTGAAAAGGTGTATCCCATTGTAGTCCTACATATTAACTGAAAGGGTTCTGTACTTTATCCAATGGACCATAGAGCAGGGGTCAGCAGCCTTTCAGAAGTGGTGTGCTGAGTCTTCATTTATTCACTCTAATTTAAGGTTTCGCATGCCAGTAATACATTTTAACGTTTTTAGAAGGTCTCTTTCTATAAGTCTATAATATATAACTAAACTATTGTTGTATGTAAAGTAAACAAGGTTTTTAAAATGTTTAAGAAGCTTCATTTAAATTAAAATGCAGAGCCCGCCGAACCGGTGGCCAGGACCTAGGCAGTGTGAGTGCCACTGAAAATCAGCTCGTGTGCTGCCTTTGGCATGCATGCAATAGGTTGCCTACCCCTGCCATAGAGGGTATGGGCTGTATGGGACAATGATAAATGGCAGTCAGTAGATTTAGAAGCCTGTGTTGTAGATCAAGGATTAGGATTTATATGAGAAGAGTCTTCTTTTAAGATCAGCAATGCATGTTTTAATAGTAATGAAGGAGTGTGCCATTTGAAGTACATCGTGAAGAGACTGATAGGAATACAGTGGTGTACATAGGAAAAAGATGTGTGGTTTAGAACTATTTATAAATATGTGATAATTAATGGAATGTATAATCAAGCTATATATAATTATTCCAATGTTTGTAATGTCATAAAAATTGAAGATTGTGATTTTATGTTTACATCACCAGTGTTTACAAGTCAGTTGTTAATTGAAAATTTCACCATGTATCGAGGTTCACACCTCACGTTCATTGGTATGAATTTGTCATTAATAGCAGAACTTCTAGAACATCAGAATTTACATGGTTAACAAAGGCTAAAGAGCCTGCAAAGAAAATTTTAGTTACTGTACACCATAATGGTGAAAACATAAAACAAATACTAGAGAAAGTAAAAAAGGTTAGAGAACATCAGTGGTGGGAAACACTGGGGATGGTTCCCTACTGCAACTAAGATGTTTGATGTCTTTTTACATCCAATTATATTATTACAAATTGTAATTTTAGTTGTGTTAATATGTATATATTGTTGGATAAGGCAGGTAAAGTGACAATTTGAGTGGACAAACCAAGAATATCATATCACACATCGCCTCATCATGTAGCTGGAGCAGAACTGGATTGGGATATGAGAGTTGCCACCAAGACCTATTATGCTCCACTGATGGCTGCAACGTGCTAGGTGTCCAGGAAGTGGATGCTTGCCCCATACCACTTTAATTGAAATCAATTGGCTGCCAAGGAGGGAATTGTTGTAGATTAAAAGGGGGTTAGCCTGACTCTAAATGGTCCAGAATTATACCTTACAGAAGCTCATGGTAAAACTGTCTGAGACTGGTTAGAACTAGTTAAAGAGAAGGGGGCAAGAACGTAGCAAGCAAGAGAGAGAAGGTTCCAGAATAGGAAAAGTGCACAAACAGTGTGGTTGATAAGACAACACAACAGAGTATAAAAGACAGACTGTGAGGAGAAGTTTGGCACACTGTGGGACTTCTGAGACTCTCACAGGCTACCATCAAGATCCATTGATGCAGACTCCGAGGACTCATTCTGGTGCTTGGCCAGCTCTGTTGTGGGACTTTGCTGCTAGGACTGCAGAAGCTAGAGTGCTGTTAATAGTTGCTTAATTAGGCATTCAATAAACTTTACTTAATCAGAGAGTGGAATGGTGTTGTCCAATTACTGGTGTGCCCCAATTCATCCACAAAATTCAGTCAGCAGTTGTGGAATCCCTCATTGGAGGTTTTAAAGAACAGGTGGGCCGGGGATGGTCTATGTTTACTTGGTCCTGCCTCAGTGCAAGGAAATGGACTAGATGACCTCTCAAGGTCCCTTCCAGTTCTACATTTCTATGTACAGTTCTACAATCCTGGCCCTATCAGAGATTCACCTTGTACATCCTCTCCCCTCCCCCCCAATCAGATTACTTAACATCTCTGCTTCAGCTTCCCCATCTGTGGGGAAGGAAGATAAGGAAGATAATGCTTGCAGGGATCGAGTGAGAAGTGATGTCTGTAAAGTGCTTTGAAATCTTGGATGAAAGCTGCTGTCGAACTATAAGTGTACTACTGCCATCTGTTCAATGAAATCAAGAGCCTCCTATCTGCATCTCCTTGGCCATTCAGTGATACCAGAGATTCTCTTTTAGCTCCAGTGCCAGCCTGTGGGTCTGGAGTAGGATGAGAGGTCTATTTACACTGTTGCTGTGAAATTCTAAATGGCTATGATGCGCAGCCTGCAGCATTCAAAATTGGAGCCTACATATACTGCAGGTGTAATACACAAAATCCCCTCTAGCAACTCTCCAACATCACAAACTAATCACTGGGGAGGGAAGGTTGATGAGGTAGTATCTTTTATTGGACCAACTTCTGGTGGTGAGAGGGGCAAACTTTTGAGCCACAGAGCTCTTCTTCAGGTCTGGGAAAGGTACTCTGTGGGACAGCTAAATGCAAGGTGGAACAGATTGTTTAGCATAAGCAGTTAATGTATATTCTAAGGGGCCACTATAGATTGATGAAGAAAAAAAGGCAGAAATACTGTAGAAGAGATGCTTAGAAGCATTTGTGCTTGCTGTACACAGCATAAATGTAGAGTGTTGATGATTCCTCAGAAAGGCCCTCTCCCCTCCCATATAATTACATAAAGCTATGCTAAAGCAGTGTCAAGAATGCAAAGTCAAGAATTCAAGTTAAGAAATCCCAGAATTAAGGTTGTTCCATCTTTATTTGGTCCACTTTTTGTGTACATATTAGTGACTTCACTTACATGATTGCATTGTTTTTGCCACAGTATCCCTGCCACATAGGTGGCTGTTCAATATTTCCATTAGTTCTGTTCATTGCTCAAGTGTGTGGCTTTGGCTTTATTTACAGCCCACCATCTAAATCCTAGGCCTACTACAAAATTGTTTATTCATGAGCTTTTCTGTGGCTCAAGTGACTTGCCCAGCATTATACAAAAATTTTGAAGCAGAGGGAGAGAAAGAATCCAACCAAATTTCCAGGGTGGCATTCAATTGGATAGAATTTCCTGGATGGGGGACATATGGAAAAATTAGGAACTGGTCATTTAATTAAAAACAGCCAATGCCTACACACAAGGGAACCAAAGTAAGGTTACACTGGCAACCTTAATTCTCAGATTTCCCAATTTTTGAGTGCTTACATTACAGGCATAATATTCTTTTAACTTAGAACTAAGGAAGCATAAAAAGTTTATTAAACTAGTAAAATTAAGGCTTTTATAAATGCTCCCTGACAAAGTTAAGCTGGAATTAAACCTCCAATACACAAGGCTGCATTTTCACCCAAAGTGACTATTAGAATAGGGTTCTTACATGAATTTAAATGGACTCGAGGTTTGTTTTTTTGAGCTGGCAACCATGGTAAACTGTCTGATGAACCATGAACGCTAGCAGAAGTTCTGCAGGCCACATACAACCCTGCAATACATCTCTGAAGCCAACATTACCCTCAAGTAACCCCCATGTGAATCCAATTAGAGATACAGCAGTTGCATAGGTATGAAGCTATAATCAGGCCTGCTGAACCTCAGCCAGTGATAGTGATTTGTAATGCAGGAAAAGTCCAGTTTACCCATCAAAGCCTACAGTGCTCACTTTGAAAGTAAATGTTTAATGTATCAGCAAGACACCATGTAGGGAACTCTACAGCTGAGTTTAATAAAGGCCTTGACTAGAGTGGAGATTTGCTCCTTTATAGTCATCCATGTGGTTTAAATGGTATAATCCCTAAGCATAGGAAGGCAAAGCCGTTCTGAGCAGTGGAGCTTATCCTGGTTTCAAGTGGAGTAAGTGCCAAAATGACTATCTTTGCCCATCTACACAAGAAATGAGTGGTTCAGCTTATACCAATGATTGGATTTGGGGCAAGACGCCAATCTAGACACAGCCCATGTCATTTGAAGATAATTTTTCATATTGTATAATTCTAAGAATGCAGGATTTTAAAGAAATTGATATTTTAAAGAACAAAATTTTAGTAAGTATAGAAATGCTAGCATAGAGGTGGTGTTCAGATGGGAAAAGGATCAAAGTGACAGCAATGCAACAAAGAGGGTGTAGCTATAGAGGATCCCCTGCTATTGCGAGGGAAAAGATAAAAAGGTGAATTAAACAGCATGTCTCAAGGTTGACGAGGAATGACTGATGCTGAGGAAAGGTGGCAATGGTCAGAACCCACCAAGTGAATGACCGAGTTGATGGCTAAGTGTCAATCCACTACTGAATGTCAAAGAGGAAAAGCTTTAGTGTCAGAGCATCAAACAAACCTAAACAGCATCGAATAATATAGGGGAAACAGAGGGGAGAGGCAGGAAGTGAAGCTAGGATGGCATAGAGGATTCCACCAAGGGGGGGGGAAGAAAGAGGCATGGGAAGGGGCTAGAAACAGGAGCCAAATGCATCTTAGAGGGTAAGATATATGGGCCAAAAAAAAAAAAAAGGGGCCGATATGGAAGAATGACCATGAAAACAGACTAAGGTAGAGAGCAATGTATAGAGATTGTGAGCAGTCAAGTATGTTTGGAACAGGACCGAAAGAGAGGAAATCAATTAGAATGCGGTCAGCAGAATCAGATAATAGGTAAAGAGAGAAAAGAATAGAAATGAGGCAGGAATGGGGTTAACAGTGGAGCAAGAGAGGGGGTGAGCATGTCAGGACAAAGAGCACAATGTGTTAAATTCTTGTTCATGGGGAAAGAATGGGACAGACATAGGGGAGAGGGAAACAGAACAAAAATTACAAAGGTTTAAGAAGGGGAAAACCAGCAAAATAACTTGAAAATCATGGTAGTGCTAGAGAAGCAGGGGGCAGAAAAAACAGTGGGAACTCAAATGTGGCACAGGAACAAATTTGCAAAAGCAGGAATCAAGTAGTATGTCACATGATACGGTTATATGTAGATAAGACTCTGACCAGCATGAAAGTCACCAGAATGCACATGGATTAGAGTGTGAAACAATCACTCTCAGTGAACAGGTGTAAGACAATGTAACAGTCAACATGGCAGTTTTCAGTATGAAGTCACTCAGGAGCCCATCTTGTGATGGCAATAGCTGACTAGGGGCCAGTTCGAGGTTGCTTCAGGAAGAAGCTGGAAGCAAAGTCTACAGGGGACTTGAAATTCGAGTGGCTGGAAAAGGAAACCTGTCTAATACTTCCCTGCAGCCTGCTTTGTTGATTGTTACGTCTGCAAGTCTAGACGAACAAATACTTTACAGCAGCTTATACGGATACTATTTAGGGATGTAAAAGGTTAACCAGTAAGCATTAGGCTTACTGTTATATGGGCCTTAACCATCTTAACCGTTTATCCTGGCGAGCGGCTGGCCATGTTGGGCTGCCTGGAGCGGGCCCCCGGGCCACCTGGAGCTCAGCCCCTGCCTGCCTGAGCAACCTAGGTTAATGGTTAACCGGTTAAATGATATAAATGATCAAAATTAACCAGTTAACTTTTTTAACCGATATTTACATCCCTAATACTCTTACGAGCTAACACACAAACAAACACTTATTAGCATTTGAGGAGGTGCGGTGGGGGAAGTTATGTTTTATAGGATTATGCAGTTCAAATAATTGCCATTGCACTTTAGTATTTTCTACACTATTTGCTTAAAAACAGTGACAAACCTATCAAGTTTAAATTTATTTCAATACTCTTGGTAAAGGGAAAACGTCTATCATTCAGATTGCAACATATTTCCCTTCATAAACTTTTTGAAACAATTATACTTTGTAAAACCTAAAGTTCTCTCTCAGTTATAGAACATCTAAAAAAAATTAACAGGTACTGTGGCAAATGGAACTAAAAACACTGGACACCTTACTTTTACCAAAATTTGAATGTTCAGTAAGCCTCCACCAACAAAGCAGCGATTAACCAAGTAACCTGAACACTCTAAAAAAGTAGGTGTGTTTATACAGGACAGCATATATTTAAAATTTTTAAACCAGAAATAAGGTAAGGATAAATTAACTTATTTTGAACAATTCCAACAGGAAGTTTTCAAACTGAAAAGAGTATGTCTTATGGCTTAAACAGTCTTTAGTTAGCAAGAACGAAGTTAGCAAGTCTTTAGTTAGCAAGAAGTTTCCTAGTCTTGATAGCATGCTAGGAGTTTTGTTTTCCAGCTCCTTCTCTTGCAAGTCTATCAGCCACTTCATTTCCTATAAAGCCAGCATGACCGGGAACATGCATCTGTTGAGAGATAAGTCTACAGTTATTTGACACAACACTACCAAGATTCAAATAGTCAAGAGAGACTACACCAAATACATGAGATCTGATCACCTGGTCTGTCTTTATTAATCCCAAGTATCACAGCACCTTTCTAGAGCATTAAGTGATTTCTTCTGCATATAGCAGGGCTTCTCACAGCTAGGATTCTTTTAACTGGTTCCTATCTCAGAGTCAGAGCCCCATTTTATTTATTAAAATGTAGGTAAGCTTCGATAAGTTCTAAGTTCATGAAATGCAGCACTGTCTGGTTTTCAGACTAGCAGAGGACACTCCTCTTATTGTGGTGATTTGTTTTGTTAAAATCTGAACAGTTCCACCAATTCTATTCCCAATGCAGCACTACTGGAGAGGGCGTGTAGAGGGGAAGCCTATAAAGCCAGGACTCCCTGAAGTGCCAGAATACAGTGCTCCAGCCACTGTCAGATGGATTTTCTGCTGTATTTGGAGGTTTGTTTTGTTTAGAGCTAGGGGGAAGTTACATAAAGGACAACAGCTTTAAATTTTAGTTCAGTAAAGTTGTTTGTTTAACTGCAACCTGGAGATTATATTTCTACTAGTGAGACAAGGTGGGGGAAGACAGTATCTAGTTAGCCTTTGACATCTGAACAGAATACATCAGTGAAGTACAATAAGGGAAGGAACTTCCTTTAGGAAAATCCCCCAAGAGAAGTATAAAGTTTCCACTTATGCCCACTGTATTGTTTTGTAGGGATTACTTAATGGTACATTTCCTTGGATTCTGTTTCACTAGCCATAAAGGCAATGGTGCAGAGATTTGTTTCTGAGTTAGGTATCTTTGGAAGGTTACAGGCAAATTTAGAATAATTAGAAACGTGGCTATGGGGACAATATGTTCTTCTCAATGCTGAATTTATATCTACTAGAAGAGTTAAAGGTTACAGACTCAATTTAAAATACTATCACTAGTTACTCAGCAAAAAGCTACTGTATCCTGCTTCTTGAGAGCCAACATGGGTATTCTAAGGACTGCCATATTCATGCTTCTAATATTATTGGAAAAACTTTGAATATGCCACAGAAAATCTGAGTTAGACAGTTTGTTTTGCACCCTGCTGGCAACTGACCAGTTCTGCTAAAGTAAAAAGTTTACTGTGTCAGCTTACACACCCCTGAAGACTAATTTAAGAATTATCATCTTAAATTTTTGACCTTCAGCCCTAACCATCCTCTGTTAGTTTCTCAGTATTCTAGTTTAGATCTGAGCTTTGCTCCCTTTTCCTGGAAATACCCTAGAGATTTAACAGTATGGGGCTTTTCTTGGTGGGAAATATATGAGCAAATGTTTAAGTATATTGTTTGATAGAATCTAGTAGATCCTTTTGTGTATTTCTTAAATTACTTGGTAACAGAATCTTGCTGATTATTTTGGACGGAGCTAATAATTTTCCTGGTACTTATGTGGATTCATGGTAGCTTTACATTTATTAAAATTCCTTATGATGCTCTTATCTGTGAAAATGTATAAAATATTTTTAGCGGCAAAAGTACATAAAGTTATTTGTGCTTATTCAGTCACACTTAACACCAGATTACTCAGCAGGGTGCATAAAAATCAATTTTAAAAAAATACTATCTAAAGATAGTTTTAATTAAGATATATTATAGCTCAAAGATATCTTCATGGAATAAGGATTATAAATTCTAATTCTATAGTATGAGACAATATATTCATGTAATGTTTAAGAAAAGTTTTGTAAAGGAGTTCCAATAGTTCATGGATTAGGGACCCAATCTTATGGGCCTCCAGGGGCTTCTGTACAGATTATTTAGGTTAATCTTCTATTTACCCAATGGGACTCAGCATCAGAAATGCTCAGTTTTGCAGTTCTCAAACTGTGGATTTGTGTCTCCAGAGATAACATGCTTGTTAACAGCAAAAATGTTTTAAAATAAATAAATTATATATAGAGGTGAGAAGTAACACATCTCAAACCCTATTGTCCCTCTGCAAATGTGTGTACACAGAGTCAATCCCTTACCTCTCTCTAAAAGTGCAAAGTTTCAAAAAGTTCAATGAATAAAAGATTGTTGGGGCGGAATAGAACTGGACAAGGAGAAGTCTGGAG
This sequence comes from Lepidochelys olivacea, assembly GCF_965140295.1. Classification (NCBI taxonomy): domain Eukaryota; kingdom Metazoa; phylum Chordata; order Testudines; family Cheloniidae; genus Lepidochelys; species Lepidochelys olivacea. The sequence goes on along the minus strand of NC_140413.1, from coordinate 35,937,553 downwards.
ATAAAATGTGAGACCAGAGGGACAGGCAACAGAAACAAAAGTGAACCTGTTTGAGCAGCTTATTCCAGAAGTCTTAGGTCTTTCTGAGTGTAGCCTTCATTGATTTGAAATCTACCATACCATTCTCTCACTAGAAAGAAAAACCTATAATGGCAGCAGGCCATAAAAGAGACCCAGTTTGGGAATATTTTAATGAAGTTCCTCTACCTGTGGTTAAGACAGGCATGTGTGCAAAATGCAAACAAAGAAATACAAGGCCTGGTTGCCTGAATGAAACATCATGAGAAGTATTCCTTCTCAGGAGGAAGCTGCATTGAAGATGATGAAAGGAACATGCAGGATCTTCAGGCTGGTAAACTTTTTTATTTCATACTTCTTTCCTAAGGACTGCCTGTCTTCCTTCTGGACTTTTCTTGAATTCTCATGTTTGAGCAAAAAATATAGTTGTTACTCTATGCTACCACCATTTCTGATGCAGTTGTGATAAAAAATAAACTGCCTATTTCAGCTAATCTTCCTCTTACAATTTCACCTTTCAAGTAGTACTGAGTGTCAGTGAATGCAATGAATACTACTAAATGAGCAGTATGGTAATAATTAAATAACTGCATTGACTTATTTTGTTTAGGAGAATCCATCCTCAACCTACAGGATTCTGAAGGCTATCCACCTTCAAGATCATCATCATCTTCTATAGTTTCAGAGTTATCTGCCAATGATAGTGTTTCAGTCACATCATGTATGTCACATGACCACAATATATAACCCGTGGCAAAAAGGAAAAAAAAAAAATCTATCATCCAAAAATCACCATAGATAAATTTGTGATAAGAACCAGCAGATTACAAAAAAAAAAAAAAAAAAAAAAAAAAAAAGAAGCTAACTGACGAAAAAATTGCCTGGTTTGTTTATGCGACAAACTCTCCTTTCTGTGTGATTGAGAACCCACACTTCATTAACATGGTTCAGTCATTAAGACCAGGGTACAGTCTACCCAAGAGAGCAGATGTCACAGGCAAATTGCTGGATAAAGTATATGAAAGAGAAATTGAGCAGTGTGCAAAAGGTCTAGAGCCAGAGTGGGCAAACTTTTTGGCCTGAGGGCCACATCTGGGTATGGAAATTGTATGGCGGGCCATGAATGCTCACAAAATTGGGGTGGAATGGGATGAGGGCTCCGGCTAGGGTTATAGGAGGGTGCTCCAGGCTGGGACTGAGGGATCTGGAGGGAGGGAGGGGGATCAGGGCTGGGGAAGGGGGTCGGAGTGCAGGAGGGGGTCAGAGGTGCAGTCTCCAGGCAGTGCTTACCTCAAGCAGCTCCTAGAAGCAGCGGCATGTCTCCACTCCAGCTTCTATGCAGAGGTGTGGCTAGGAGACTCTGTACACTGCCCTGACCCTGCCGTTCCCATGGGCTACAGTTCCTGGCCAATGGGAGCTGTGTAGGCACTGTGCGGAGCCCCTTTGCTGCCCCTACATATAGGCGCTGGAGGGGGGACATGCCACTGCTTCTGGGAGCCGTGTGTAGTGGATCAAGCCTCTGACCCCACTCCCTGGCTGGAGCGGGTCAAGCCCCGGACCCTGCTCCCTGGTGGGAACTCGAGGGCCGGATTAAAACATCTGGAGGGCTGGATGCGGCTCCCAGGCGGTAGTTTGCCCACCCTGGTCTAGAGGGTAAAATTGTTAACCTGAATCTGGATGGGTGAATTTAAAAATCAAATCCACCCTGTTACTCACCCACTGAATTTCCATTCCCTCCGAAAGCTCATCAAGTCTTTCAAAGTCTTCTTTATTTATTACATCTTTTCCTGTGCTTGTTCTCCAGCCATTACTTTTCCAGTTGTCTACCCAACTTGTTATACCTATGGAAAAACAAATTAACGTTTTATTGGAAGACTGTAACTTGTAATTGGAAACTAACTAACTGGATATATTTTTAAAATTCAGGAATGTAAATAACTTGTGGCTACTGCATAGGAAGACTACCCATGACCATGCCTTTAAAAAGGAAGTTATTTAGGAAGTTTTAACAGTTTTACAAATCCTTGCCATGTAAATATCAGGACCAAACACTAGTCACTTCAACAGCAACAGGGTATTTATTTTTTTTAGTAGAAGTCAGGGACAGGTCTTGGGCTTCCATTAATTATTGCTTATTGTCCGCGACCTGTCCATGACTTTTACTAAAAAATACCCATGACAAAATTTTAGTCTTAGTCATTATCTCTGTAACATGCTTTGTAGTTACTCTAGAAACTTCCTGTTATCTCTACAGACTATGGGCATGGTCCCACTCCCAATGACTTTAGTGCTGCAAGACCATACTGCTATCAGTTACTAACTTTCTCCATAATTGCATTAAAGACACAGGTGACAATCTGTGAAATATGCTGATTTCATTCTCTAATACAGTTTTTCAGAATGACTGTCTTTCTAGCATCTTTCCTTACACCTTTGCTTCCCCATTGACTGGTACTGATGCTCACCGTTTGTGAGCACAATAGATGAGTTTAGATTCACTTAAGTGCAAGTTTTCCAGGTGGACAGCAATAAATTGAAGTTGAGGGTCTGTTTGCCAATGGAGCTAACAGTGTGCAGCTCTAACTAGAGCTTTACTAACTTATTTTATTTGAAGGTCAAAAGAGGAGCACGTGGTGGGAACGCACAACCACCTAAAAAAGAAGGCATAAAGCAGAACACATTCAGAACAAGAAGGGTTACATTAACCTAAAAGTCAGAAAAAAAGTAACAATATTTTAATTAAGAGTTAGAAAGTCCCCTACTACTGGTCAAAGAATGTATTAATTATTAGACAATTTATCCAAGACAGGAGCACCCTTCATTAAACAACTCTACTAGTGAAATAGTTACCAGAATAGAGTTGACCACTTTATGCCTGGCAGTATGAACAAACTGAGCTGTTAATTCTCATTCTGCTAAGGACTCTTTGCAGGAAGCCAGATCAAAAGCTCCTATAACCAGTCCCATCTCCATATTTGTATGAACTGGGAAAGGAACTGCTCAGTAGGAATGGTTAAGAGATGACTGCCCCCTGGGGGGGCAACTGAAGAGAAGGAAACAGATTACTTAATGGATCTGCTCTGCTCCGCCCCATCTTCTGCCTCCTTGCTGGTTTTAATTCCCTGGTCCACTGAGCCCTTGCTTAGCAACTCCTCCACTTCCTGGGGCCAATGCGCCACTCTTTCTCCCACATAGAAGCAGGAGCTACCAGAGTCTGAGACAGTGGGAAATCAGGACAGCTCCTGCATCTCTTCTTCCACCCAAGCATCCCCCTTTCCCTGTCCAGTAGCTCCTTGGCCTCTTCAGGGTGTGGGCATCACCCCTTAGAGGAGGCATCAGATTACTTCCAGCTCATTTGCCTTCTGAGCTGGTGGCTCATGCTTTGGGGGAAAAACAGAAAGATTAAAGTTCTCACCCCCCATGCAAAAATATAAAGTCATTCTTCTGCCCAAGAGCCTCTCATATTTTGGGAAAGTATAGAAAAAAAAAAGTTACACAAAGAATCTCACTCAATTATCTGATCAACAAGGAAGCCTGACTTGATACTGCTCCCAAATCATTAAGCACATACAAACTTTGTCTTGAAAGCACTTAAATGTATCAACTCATCCCAAAAGCCAGGAGTCAACATTCACATTTTACAATGGGAAAAACTGAGGCATACAAATTGACTTGCCAAAGACAAAGTGATAGTTTATTAGATCTCAGGAGTTCCCATCAAGAGCTTGTGCTCAGACAATAACAAAAATTAAAAAGGACTCTGGGATGGTGTGGATTGCACCCTCCGCAAGTTTGCAGATGACACTAAACTGGGAGGAAAGGTAGATATGCTGGAGGGTAGGGATAGGATACAGAGGGACCTAGACAAATTGGAGGATTGAGCCAAAAGAAATCTGATGAGGTTCAACAAGGGTAAGTGCAGAGTCCTGCACTTAGGACGGAAGAATCCAATGTACTGCTACAGACTAGGGACTGAATGGCTAGGCAGCAGTTCTGCAGAAAAGGACCTAGGGGTTACAGTGGATGAGAAGCTGGATAGGAGTCAGTGTGCCCTTGTTGCCAAGAAGGCCAATGGCATTTTGGGATGTATGTGTAGGGGCACTGCCAGCAGATCGAGGGACGTGATTGTTCCCCTCTATTCAACACTGGTGAGGCCTCATCTGGAGTACTGTGTCCAGAAGGATGTGGAAAAATTGGAAAGAGTCCAGCGGAGGGCAACAAAAATGATTAGGGGACTGGAACACGTGAGTTATGAGGAGAGGCTGAGGGAACCGGGGATGTTTAGTTTACGAAAGAGAAGAATGAGGGGGGATTTGATAGCTGCTTTTAACTACCTGAAAGGGGGTTCCAAAGAGGACGGCTCTAGACTGTTCTCAGTGGTAGCAGATGACAGAACAAGGAATAATGGTCTCAAGTTGCAGTGGGGGAGATTTACTTTGAATATTAGGAAAAACTTTCACTAGGAGGGTGGTGAAACACTGGAATGCGTTACCTAGGGAGGCGGTGGAATCTCCTTCCTTAGAGGTTTTTAAGGTCAGGCTTGACAAAGCCCTGGCTGGGATGATTTAGTTGGGGATCGGTCCTGCTTTGAGCAAGGGGTTGGACTAGATGACCTCCTGAGGTCCCTTCCAACCCTGATATTCTAGGATTCTATGGTCTAGTCTGTTAGAAGTGACCAGCAAAGAACAAGATGCAATTGTGCCTTTTACTTTTTTATGATACATAAAAGATCTGCTTTCATGTTAGAAATTCATGATATGCCTATACTCTGAAATTATAAGTCACAAGGAACTGAAAGTTGAGTAACTGAGGGGAAAAAGGGGTTAGGTCTATTAGAGACCACATTAACACCACTGCCTACTACTTATAGGTCTTGTAAAAAATTCAACATCGTAACCCCTAAGGTGAAACCTCACAATATACACTGGGAGACACCATCCTCCAGCAGTCCTCCATTTAAACCAGGGAAGGATAGACTTGAACAACATTTATAGAGGTAAAAACAAGCAGAACAATCTTAAAGTGTTTCAGGTTCTGTTTTTGTATCAAAGCAAAAAAAAAAGAAGGGAGGGGGGAGAAGAGAAAGAACAGCCATTTTCCTAATGCTACTTGCTGGCCACTTTTCAGATATACAGCCTACATTTATAGGTTTGGTATTAAAATGAATACACCATTTTGATCTTTTATTATAGATGTTCAGTATCTGATATTTTAAAATATTTCCTACATCAGTTGCTAAACTAGGTATCCTGTCTACTCCAGAGTTTGATACAAAAACAGTAGATATAATTTTGGCAGGCTATGGAGAATGTTCTTTTCCCTGCTATTACTGGGAACTGAAATGAGTTATGAAGAATCCCTTCACACACATCCCCCAAACAGTTTTACAGAATCAGATTTGTAGGGCTTATACAGTGAAGGTACATGTTCTACATTCAATACACAGTAGAACTGAAATCGTTAACTTACCATTTATAGTGAACTTGCTATCAGTGTAAATAACCAGTTTCTTGATGTTTTGACTCTTTGCTTGCTCTATTGCTTTGCAGGCTGCCTAAAGGATGTGTTTCAATCATAATTCAGAAGATTGTGAACAAAAAAATACATACAGAAGAAATACAACTAGAGAATTTACTGTGAAGACAGACACACAAAAATTGCAGGAACATATCAGACATCCCACAGTCTAGAAGTCTGTCAGAGACAAGATACAGCGTGCCTCAGTGGAAGACAGAGAAGCCAATTATGGAATAACTAGTCCACAGAAGAAACTTCTTAATCCTGCCAGCTAATGATTGGCTCACCCCTTCAACCATGAGGGTTTACATCCTGGCTATTTTCCTCTAATAGAACTGTGGATGTTCTGATTATCCACATAAATGTCTAATGCTGTTTTGAATCCTAAGGTCTTGACATCAGTGATATTTTGTTGTTTAAAAGGTTAGTGATGCATTGTGTTAAAAAGTATTTTCTTGTATCGTTTCTGAATGTCCTTTCAATTTCATTGAATTTTCCTTTTCTTTCCAATAGGAGCACCATTTTATCTTCATTACACTAGATATCGTTCTGTAGACCTCCACCATGCCCACTGTTGTTCATTTCATATCTAAAACTGAAGTCCTAATGTTATCTTTCAGAGGAAAGTCTTGCCATCATTTGTCTCTGAACTCCTCTCTACTTCTGAGCCGTCTTCCTTGAGACAGGATGAACAGAACTAAATACAAAAAATATTTGAGGTAGAAACCCCAGAAACAGAACAAGCCAATGGGAGTTCCAGAAAGCAACTCTGCCAACTCCTATGCAGAAATACTGTTAGCAGAATCAGCAGCTTCCTTTTTGACTTGTATCATTGCAAAATCCCTCACAGCAGAGCCCTACTAAAACTATTGAATGTGTGAGACTATCTAGGAGCTTCTGCAGCTAATTAAGTTGTGGCATTATAGTGCTCAATTCTTTTCCACAAGTATAAAACTATTTTAAAACTCCACAACTTACATGTATTTCAGCTCTTTGGTTGGTCTGCCGTCCAGAAAGCCTATCACTAGTATTTCTGTTTAAAAGCAACACAAAATAAATTAATGGTTCACACTACTGCAGAAGTGTATAGCCACAGATTAGGGGCATAACTAAAACCTCCCCTTCAGGGGGACTAAAGTTTTTAAGTGGCAAACAATCTGAAATTTGGGCATGCTTGGCCCTGTTCCTACTGCAGGTTGAGAACAAATCAGTCAATTTAATATAATTATATGTAAACTTATGAAACCACTTAATGAGAACCTAAATTAAACCTTCCCCAAGATATTAGCCTGGACAAATGAAAGGTGAGTCTTGTTATATTTTGCCTACATTTCTAACCTCTACAGGCACCTTTATTTCTGCATTCAGTGATCGCTGTCATTCAATATTCCAATTTCATAACTGAGTTTACTCTTTCTAGCTCTTTATCTATCTAATTTGGTGAAAGTCTTAGTCAACTGTGTTTTGCATTCTGAAGTTGCTGAATTTAAAGGCCATACAATTTAAGTGTTAAATTACACAAGACCAATATTAGTAAGTTTTTCTACAGCAAGCGATTTAACTATGATCTCAAAAGTTACTTACAAAGGGTGGCCTGGTCCCCAATAGACTCCTACTCCAGCACGTGCCTTACGACGCCCATTACTTGAGCAGCAGCCATCTGTATAAACAACTACAGAGTCACCTGTAAGAGATGGATACATGCAACCTATTTAAAAAGTCACAAAACAAATTTTCAATTATTCAAAAGCATAAGCCTCTTTAAAATACATAAAATTGTTAACATTTATATTTCCTCCAATAATGCTCTAGCAACTTCTACACACAGAAGTTGTATATATCATTTTGCACAGGTGCATAATCTTTAAAATAATTTTAGCCCCCCCCTTTTTCACAAGAACTTAAATTTTTGCCAACCCTGAAGAAGATGCTTGTGTGGAAGAGCTTCATGCCCCCAACTCCAGGTCCCAATTTTTTTGGGATGGCCATCAGCCACAATGAAAAGTTAAAATACATGTTTAAATGTGTTCTCGCAAGTGTATTTACTTAGGGTTCTGACATGGTTCTGTATCAGTTAAAATATTATTTCATCCTGTCTACAGTGGCCAAATCAACCTATGTAATAAAGGCTAGTGTTATATACTCAAAATATGCTTGACCATAACATTAAATTTATTATTGCTCTGAAGGCACTCGAAACATTATTATTAGAAAGCCAGAATTGTAATGCTTGCATTCAGATATCCCATTCTCCCACGCAAAACAATAAAAGGTTCTTCAATGCTCTACCTGGATCACCCATTAGGGAAGACTAGGGGCTAGAAGAGATAACATTCCAGGCATACCGTAAAATGTTAGATTTACACTGTTAAACCAAGCAGCAAGAGTTGAGGGCTTCTCACAGAAAAAAAAACATGCCAAAGCTTCTTCACACTAGAGAATTTCAACTTGAACCAGGTTTTGGCTGTTAGCGAGAGAAGTAACTTTAGGGAGTTGTTAAATACTCTGTTTAAAATACTTTATATTCATTCAATGTACTTCAATAAATTGTAGTCCCAAAGAGGCTTACCCATATATGAGAATTTATCTTTGCTCACTGAAGGTGCCGAATATGTCTCATTGTATTTTACATGTTTTTTGTTAGGTTCTTCCTCAGAAGACTGCTCATATGGTCTCTTGCATGTGCTGTAACTTGGGCTTGCTGTTTCCAGTTCATTCCAGTAGCTGTCACTCTTTTGTGTTAAACTAGATATGCCACTAGTACCTTAGGAAAAAAACAGTATTATACACAAATATAAAAAAAAGTTATAATATGCATGCCTAATTGTAGTAGTATTAGAAGTTATTTGTTGAACTAGGGAAAACATTATGGCAGAAGTACCAAGTTAAAGTTCACACCATCCCTTTAATCCCGAACAATTTCTTTTTTAAAAAGAGAACACAAACAAACATACAAGTCATCATTAACGCTATGCTGAAATTTCAGCAATCGGGACATGCAGACATTAAGGTTCATAAATTAACGCAGCCATGTTGCACACATGTAGTATTTTCTATATTGTGTATAGCGGAGAACAGCTTCATGTTTTAATGTTAGAAATTTGCTTTTGTGTTCCTGGATATTTTTATCTGTGGCAATATTTTTAAACAGGAGTAAATATATTAAAATAAAATTGATAATTAGAAATGAAAAATCTAGTAGTAGCATAATGAATTTAACTTTAGAAGAGGAGTTCAATACTAAGACTGAGCATTAAAGTTCCACAGAAAACAACAATACCTCACATAACTAATCCAAAGCCATCTTTGATTTTTCCTTATCCTGTATGTTTTACTAGATACTGAGGATAGAGGAGCTCAGAGCAGATTTTCAGAAGCTCTCAGCATTGCCTTAACTCTACCACCATTAAAATCCAGTGCTGGGCCCTTTTGAAAATGCCACCCTGTGACAGAGTGCTAGGCAACAGCAGATGAACTACCACTCTGGTCAGTGTATCTCCAATTAGCTGCCTGGAAATAAAACTGATTATGACAGTTGTGACTAACGGACAGATTGGGGATGGGCTGCAGAGAGCTATAAGGCTAATAAACTCATTAGCTCAGAAGGTAGATAAAGCACAGGGGGAGAGAAACAGTGTCTCAGAGTTAGTCCCAAGACAGATTTCCCACTTTTCCTGTCCTTGACCTAGGGGGTTAAAGATAATATGCTGTTGTAAATAAGACGCTGCAAAGGGGAGGGGGAAACACCATAAATAAACCACACGTTGTGTTTACAATCAGAGTCTCCAAGTGCTCTCTGTATGCAGTGGAAGAAGAGCAGAGGGCATGCCTTGTTAAACACCCCTTCAACTATAACAGTAGGGAAAATTATGGAAATATTCTAGTTAGCTTCATGATAAAAGAAGTTTTTCTGACAGTAATTCATCAGTCCCTCTGTGCAACAGCAACTGATTTACATTCAGTTATAACAGTGATCCCCAAACTTTGTCACACCCCTCCCTTACCAATAACGGAATCTGTGCCCCCCCCCCCCCGCCCCACATAACCACCTTCAGAAGCTGGACCAGTGCTGGGGTGGCACTCCTTCCCCGTCCCCCCGGATGGCAGGCCTGGGCCCCACTATGCCCCCCTGAACTTTCCTCCATGCCCCCCTAGGGAGGCACACCCCAGTTTGAGGACCTCTTGAGTTATAGGATACAAAATATAATATATACCACACAACATGGTATAGTTTTCAGAAATGCTGAGCAGGGAGGAAGTTGTGAGGGTGCCTGCATCTCAGAAAAAAAATCAGACTATTATATCCTACTTTTACCTGCTGTTGCTTTGGAAGCAACACCCATTAGTTCTGGAACAGCCTTCCAACTGTGGTAAGGACAAGAAACCTAGCTTGGTTTTTAAGATGAAGCTTTGGTGTGCTGAGACCACTGCTTCTCATGGCGACCTATATTATCTCATTGTTTACTTGTACTCCCCATCTACCAGTATGCATCTGTCTCGTCAGATACTAAAAAGTATGTCCACAGTACTAAAGCTCAACTACAATGCTGCAGCTGTGCCACTGTAGTGCCATAGCATAGGTGCTTCCTACATCTAGATCCCATCAACATAGCTAATCCACTTCTCAGAGATGGTACCTAGGGCAATGGAAGAATTCTGCAGCTGACCTAGATCTACACAGGGGGTTAAAATCGACCCAAGTACATGACTCCAGGTGTGAATTTTTTCACACCTCTCAGGGATGTAGCTAGGTCATCCCAAGTTTTTAAGTGCAGTCCAGGCCTTGGGCTTTGTCTACACTATACTTTTGTTGGTTAGAGTTGTGGGGGAAAAAAAAAAAAAAAAAACAAAAACGTACACATACCCTGGATGGTCATAAATTTCACTGACAAAAGTGCTAGTGTGGGCAGCTCTTGACAACACAGCTAATGCTGCTCATTGGAGGTGGTTTAATTATGCTGGCAGGAGAGCTCTCTTCTGCCAGCAAAGAACAGATACACGGGAGACCTTACAGCAGTACAGCACAGTTGCCAACTTTCATGCAGTAGATAGGCATCCCAACTTTCACAATAAGACAAAAAACAAGCTAATCCCATTTCAAAATGAGGCCCAAACAAGCCAATCCCTTAAGAATCCCAACACTCTATGTGACTAGATCCCGCCAGCATGCGGTCTGCACTTCAACAACAACAACAAAAAAAACTTCGAAAACAGACTTCAAGGAGACTGCTGAATTGGAATTCATTTGCAAACTGGATACAATTAACTAGAGAGACTGGGAGTGGATGGGTCATTACACAAAGTAAACTATTTCCCCATGTTTATTCCCCCCTCCACCCCCCACTGTTCCTCAAACATTCTCATCAACTGCTGGAAATGGCCCACACCTTGATCACCACTACAAAAGGGTGTCTCCCCCCCTGCCCCCTGCGCTCTCCTGCTGGTAATAGCTCACCTTAAGTGATCACTCTCCTTACAAAAACAGCTGTGTTAGTCTGTATTCGCAAAAAGAAAAGGAGGAGTTGTGGCACCTTCGAGACTAACCAATTTATTTGAGCATAAGCTTTTGTGAGCTACAGTTCACTTCATCGGATGCATTCAGTGGAAACTGCAGAAGACAATACACAGAGACCATGAAACAATACCTCCTCCCACCCCACTCTCCTGCTAGTAATAGCTTATCTAAAGTGATCACTCTCCTTACAATGTGTATGATAATCAAGTTGGGCCATTTCCAATACAAATCCAGGTTCTCTCACACACACAGACCCCCCCACACACTCACACCAGGGGGAGAGTGGGGTGAGAAAACCTGGATTTGTGCTGGAAATGGCCCAACTAGATCATACACACACATTGTAAGAAGAAATCACTTTAGATAAGCTATTACCAGCAGGAGAGTGCGGTGGGGAGAGGTATTGTTTCATGCTTTGTGTGTATAAAAAAAAAATCTTGTACACTTTCCACAGTATGCATCCGATGAAGTGAGCTGTAGCTCACGAAAGCTTATGCTCAAATAAATTGGTTAGCCTCGAAGGTGCCACAAGTCCTCCTTTTCTTTTTGCGAATACAGACTAACACAGCTGCTACTCTGAAACCTGTGCACCCCTGACCCTCGCTCCCTCCCTTGCCCCTGCTTGCCTGGAGCAGAATTAAAAAAGAGCAACAAGCTACAGCAAGAAACATGCCAAACAAACAAGCTAAAAACTAGCCAATGAGCAATTCACAAGCCAATTAGGCCAAAAAAAAAAAAAAGCCCAATTTGTGCTTTTTTTTTGGGGGGGGGGGCAGGTTTGGCATGTCTGTGGTACAGCTGTGCTGCTGTTAGGTTCGTAGGGGAGACCTAGCCTTAGAGCCTAAGTTGCTTGGAGCAAGAGCTGTCACCATCGCAATACACATAAGTCTAACAGGAAATACACCTGGAGACATGTGATGGGGTTGCCAGCAGGGCTCTGGACTGGACACCCCTGGCCGTCCTGCCAAACCTATGTTCCTGTACAGACGCTGCCCGCTGGCAGGGAAGGGTGGACGGGGCTCGCTGCGGCACTACCTGCGGAATAGGATGAGGACTGCCGCGCCTCGCTGCCCACAAAGGACAAAGCCTCTGCCTCGCTGGCAAATTTCTTGAAGCTGGCGGCCGGGTACCTGTTCACCTGCTCTCGGCACTCCTCCCTGCAACACAGCAGCGACAGGCGGGCCGTCAGCAGGAGCCGTGCGGCCACAGGGATGGGACAGGACCCCGCGGGCGCCGCCTCCTCCTCCCCCGGGCCGACGCGCAAGCCTGGGCTCCCTGGCCGCTCAGGCGACACGGCGCCCCGACCTGAGGGGCTGAAGGAGCCCGCCGGGCAAGGCCTAGTAGGGGAGGGGGATCCAGCCTTGCCCCGTACGGGGAGGAGGCCCCAGCCGGCATGGGAGTGGGGACCACCCGGAAGCAGCCACCCTCACCAGCTCTGATAGACTCCGATCCTCCTGCCTCTGCGCACCGCGTAGAACATGCTGCTCCCGCCGCCGCTGCTGGGGACAAAACAAGGGTGAATAAGCGCCGCGAGCAGTCGCCGCAACATGGCGGCGGTACCGCCACCCGGCTCGCCCCTACCGGCCCTCAGCCTCGAGCCTGCGGCCGCCCACCAACCTGCCTCCCACACAGACGCTTTGCCCTGCAGCGGCCCCGCTCGCCACCGCCTACTGCGCAGGCGCAAGGCACAGCCACATTCCCCCACCCTTTGCGCAGGCGCAACCTAGCGGCGGTACGCCACTAGCGCACGCGCAATGCAGCGGCCTCATATGGCCTGCCTATTGCGCAGGCACCGCCCCCATTCCGTCGCCCAACGTCTCCTACCGCGCAAGAACCCCGACTGCGCAGGCGCATTGCGCAGCCTTCTTCGGAGTTCCTTCCTTTCCTCCAAGGACTCGCTGGACCAGCGAGGGCTGGGAGAGAAGGGGCCGGCGGCGCGTTACAGGTCCCGCGCGGGACCAAACGGACAGAACATGCGTTTTCATTAAAGCTGTTCTGGTGGAAGCGGGTCGCCCCCAAATGCAGGCTGGAGCCGATACGTCTCCATGCGCCAGACCCCTCTCGCCAGAGCACAGGCCACGTGGCCGACCCCCACAGTCACACCCAGCTCTCCAAACCGGTAGGGCAACGCCTGTTTCGGCGCGCGCGCCCGCCCGCCCGCCCGCCCCTGAGCGGGCTGAACTCGCAGGGCCGGGGCCAGGTGCCTTCACCTGCCCGGCAATTCCCCGCGCCCAACCTCGCCTCTGGCTGGGCTTCACTGTCCCTTTCCTCGGCCTGGCGGATGGGCAGCGGCCGGGCTGCTCCTGCCTTCCAGTCTCAGGCGTGCTGCGGCGGGAAGAACCGTCTGGTTGCCCCTCAGGAGGGCAGGGGGAGCAGAGCTGCCGGACTCCCAGCAGCTCTTTCGGGTTCGGCCCCTAGGCTGGCGGCGTGCTGCTGGGGGCAGCGCCAGGGAGGGAGCTTTGAAGCAGCTCTGCTCAGGAGGGGGCAAATGGGGGCAGGCGCCGCGACCAATCAGAGCCGCAGCGGCTGAGGCGGGAGCGACGCATGGCGCCGAGTGGCTTTGGCGCAGCAGGGGCAGAATCTCTTGACAAAGTGGTGTGCCCGCGGTGACGCCCAAGTCTGTGCCGAAGGGGCTCCCCTTTGAATAGAGGTCGGTCATGGTTAAATGTTTCTCCATTGTTAGCCCTGCGTGGCCACTTATCACCCCTTCGGATTTCATCCCAAGAGGGAGGTAAACAGACAGAGCACGAAGAGCATCCTTACAGTCAAAATGGAGTTTGCAGCTTAATAAAGATATATACAGAGTTCAAAATCCCACACAAAATCCATAAAGGGTACATAGACTGATTCCTTAAATTGTCACACGTGGGTTCCACGTTCATTACAAACTGTGACTCTTGCATTTTACTTCCCTAGCTGCTGCCCTTGAAACCTCTCTGTGCATAGTTGGCCAGACAAAGATGAAAGTAAGTGTTCCTGGCCCCACTCTGGAAATCCAGGGGCAGCAATAAATTTAGTAAAATACAAAGACTATGGACCACTTTGACATCAATTTTGCCTTCAACTGAGAGGGAGTGATTTTAGATTTCACCACATCCTTAATATGCTTGCCAATCAGCATTACCATTTTCTTACCCAAATTAAGATATGTATATTTTTGACAGGCATTGGGGTGAAAGGATAATTGATTTGGTCTGAGTCCCATGAAAATATAACAACTATGGCATTTTTCTTACTTCTGATGATTTATTGGTGACACTCTGCATTATACCCATTAAGAAAATGGCTGCTTTTGGTATTTTCACCCAAGGCTTATTCATTTATATTTATTTTCATTAAGATATTAACGTTCTCAAGGTTTTTACTGAGATTCTCAGCATTTTTTACTCTTTGGATTTGCAGCATATTGTGCGTGACTGTCCTTGCTTAGCTTTTCCTTTAATTAAAGGCTTGCTATAGCAGAAGGTTTTCACATTCATTTTATTTATATTCTCTTTTGGGCAATAGATAATAAAAGAGCGACCAGCAATAAATGAAGGGGAGAGAAAAGACCTCCTGTTAAATTCATCTAATTAATTCTTGGGTTGAACAGACAGGTCCATAAATTCAATTTACATGCAAGGACTGATCAGTTACTCTTCTACTGTCATGACCAACATACTGAGCTTAGATTCAAAGACAGAGAAAAATGACTTTGAGGTCCATTGAATGCCATCCACATTCACCTTTGTTCCTCTCTGTCAATAACACTAAAGCTGCAGGTAATCAAATAATTCCATCACTTTTGCTTCATCTACATGGATTTTCTTCTGAAATATTCCTAGCATTGCTGTAGCGCTGCAGTTACAGAAAAAATGGGAGTACTAATGTCGATGGAAACTGGCATTTTTGCTACTGTACTTTGTCCTCTAGCACTGCTGCGTAAGAAGTAAAAATGCCAGTGGCTAGTTTACACCAGCTTTCCCATGGTTGTCATACCACTGGTGGATTTGTGGAGATTTTCAAAAGAAGCTCAGTGTTGATGACGCAATCCAGAGAAGGCATTCCAGGTGACATAACTCACACTATATGCATTAAGTGACAGGACTCACAGAGAAGTATAATAGGAATCATTTAGTCCCCATCTACACCAGAAAGTATGACAAAATCAGGGGAGATATAGCTGTGTAGGTCCCAGGATAGTAGAGAGAGAAAGTGGATGAGGTAATATCTTTCATTGGACCAACTTCTGTTGGCAGCGGTTCTCAGACTTCATTGCATCACAACCCCCTTCTGACAACAAAAATTACTACATGACCCCAGTTGGGGGGAACCGAAACCTGAGCCAGAATGCCGCCTTCAGCCCCAGGTCGGGGGGCTCAGGTTTTGACTTCAGCCCCAGGCCCCCAGCAAGTCTAATGCCAGGCCTGGAGACCCCATTAAAATGGGGTCATGACCCACTTTGGGATCCTGAGCCACAGTTTGAGAACTGCTGGGTAAGAGAGACAAGCTTTTGAGCCACTCTACCTTGAATGATCCCTTAGAACACAGTCCTCAACCTTTTTCTTTCTGAGTCCCTTCAAACACAGGCGCCGACTCAGTGGGTGCTCCGGGGCTAGAGCCCCCCCGGGGAAAAATTGGTGGGTGTTCTGCACCCACCGGCAGCCAAGCTCCCCTCACCGCCCCCCCTCACCGCCGCCTCCTTCCCTGAACACGCCGTGTCCTCACTTCTCCTCCCAGCGCTTGCCGCTGCAAAACAGCTGTTTTGTAGCGTAACAAGCTCTGGGAGGGAGGGGGGAGGAGCGGGGATGCTACGTGCTCAGGGGAAGAGGTGGGGCCAGGGCAGGGATTTTGGGAAGGGGTTGGAATAGGGGCAGAGAGGGAGTAGGGATTTTGGGGAAGGGGTTGGAATGGAGGCAGGGATGGGGTGGAGTTGGGGCAGGGACTTTGAGGAAGGGGTTGGAATGGGGGCGGGGGCAGAATGGGGGTCGGGCGCCTATGTCCCCAAACATGCTAGAAAAACTCCACAGCCCTGTGGCAGGGGATGTCTGGGCTCCAGCTACCGGGCGGGGAGGGGAGCAGTGGCGCTGGAACACTTTTACTAGTGGGGGTGCTGAAAAACAACCCCTCCCCCTTCCCTCCAGAGGTGGGTCTGGGAGCAGGGCCATGTCTATGGGAATGGGGGACCCCGATAGAGGTAAGGGGGTTGAGGTTGGAAGTGGGCGTCAGGCCAGCAGCTGGGACCCCGTATGTGCGGGACTGGGACCACATGTGTGGGGCTGGGAGCAGAGCCCCAGGTGCGGGGCTGGGACCCTGCACGTGGGGCCAGGAGCCGAATCCTTGTCTCGGGGCTGGCAGCTGGGACCCCGCGTTGGGGGCCAGAAGCAGAACCCCAGGCGTGGGACTGGGACCCTGCATGTGGGGCCAGGAGCAGAGCCCCACATAAAACCTGGGGTGCTGGAGCACCCCCACATCCCTAGGTCCCACATCTATGGAGGGGCTTGGGGCTTTAGCCCTGTGGGGCGCCAGACATGGGGGTGCCCTCCGTAGGTGTAGTTTGACTTCTATTTTGGGAGGCCAGCTCTGCACAACAGGGCCCAGGGAGGGATCGCCACCTCCACTCCCTGACTCACCTCAGCAGGCCATCTAGCCTGTTGGGCTGGGGGGCAGAACAACCAAAAATTATAACTGAAAGGGAGAAGCTCAGCTCAAAAAGTTTAAAAATCACTCAGAATGCAGGCAGGGGATAGCTGGGGCTGTGAGCAAGCAGGGGTGGGTAGCTCAGGATGCAGGGAGGGGGTAGCAAGGGACTGTGTGTAGGCAGGGAGTAGCTCAGCATGCAGGGAGGGGGAGCTAGGGGCTGTGTGCAGTTGTGGGGGTACCTCAGGGTGTAATGAGGAGGGTTGCTAGGGGCTGTGTGCAGGCGGGGAGGGTAGCTCAGGGTGCAGGGAGAGGGGTAGCTTAAGGGCTGTGTGCGGGTAGCTCAGGTGCAGGAAGGGATAGCTAGGGCAGTGGTTCTCAGCCAGAGGTCCAGGGCTCCCAGGGGGGCCACGAGCAGGTTTCAGGGGGTCTGTCAAGCAGGGCCAGCATTAGACTTGCTGGGGCCCAGAGCAGAAAGCCAAACCCACACCATTCAGGGCTGAAGCCCTAAGCCCTGTCACTTGTAGCTGAAGTCGAAGCCTGAGCAACATAGTTTTGTGGGGGCCTCTGTGTCATAGGGCTTCAGGCAATTGCCATGCTTGATACTCCTTAATACCGGCCCTGTCTTTTATATGCAGAAAACCAGTTGTTGTGGCACAGTGGGTCATGGAGTTTTTGTAACATGTTGTGGGGGCCTCAGAAAGAAAATAGTTGAGAACCTCTGAGCTAGAGGGTGTGTGCAGGCATGGGGGTAGCTCAGCATGCAGGGAGAAGAGTAGCTAAGGGCTGTGTGCGGGTAGCTCAGGATACAGGAACAGGGTAGCTAGAGGCTGGGGGACCCCCTCCTGCCAGCCCTGGAGCCGGTTCTCCCCACCAGGCAGCTCTTATCTGCTGCACAAGCAGTCAAAGGAGCCTGGGAGCTGAGGAGCAGCTGCATCCCTTGAGCCGGAGCACCAGCAGCAGACAGAGGAGGTGGCTGACCGCTCCATGGCACCAGCAAGAGCAGCAGCCGCCCCGCAATGCCTGGCTCCAGCTTCTGGCCTCTGACCTGGCTGCGAGACGGGGCCCTGGGGAAGTGGAGGAGAGGAGGCAAGGGGGAAGTGTGGAGCTGCCCCTGGGACTGCCTGCTCTGGTTAGGGCTCTGCAGTTTGGGGGGGCAATGCCCCCCATGTGCCCCTCCAACTCCGCTCATGGGCTCAGGGCTTCTGCCTCACAGGGCACCGCAGCTCGCGGACTCCCTGAAACTGGCTCACAGCTCCCCAGGGAGCTGCTGACCCATGGTTGAGAACCACTGCCTTAAAATATGTGCTTATGCTAAACAGAGGGGGATTAGGGGTTTGTGGGGCCCTTGGCCAGAGAAAGTGGGGGCCTCTCCCCACCCCTTCTGCCTGCAGTCCTCCCTCTGTTCCCCCGCCCCGCTCCGTGCTCCTGCTGGGAAATACGGTTGGGGCACAGGGGCTTGCTCTGCTCTTGTTAGGATATAGATATTCAAGCCTGTCTGCAAAGGCCTATTCTTTAAGAATTTAGGTATATGTTTATCATTTAGCTAGTTATAGAGGTACAAAAGAAAGAATCAAAATCACTGTCTGACTTTTCTCACTGTGACGGTCTGAGACCCTGTTTTTAGGTAAGGTCTCTGGCTAAGCAGCAGAGGCAGCCATAAAGTAGGAAGCGAACGGTCACATCCTCACATTCCAAACTAGTCACATTGAAATCAGGTGCTATTGGGCTGTTAGCAATACAATCCTGTCCTGATAATGCCTATCCCCTCCAGAGAAAGAGAAGTGCCTAGAAAATGTAAAAGGAAACTTAGTTTGATAGCATCCTGTCTGCCAAGAGCTCACTTATCAATAGCTGGGATGTGAAATCCTCATTTCTTTGTTATTCTATCACTGTAGTCCCCCTTTCCCTATTGTTTGTCTATATAATCTCTGTCTGGTTCTGTGATTGTTTCTGTCTGCTGTATAATTAATTTTGCTGGGTGTAAACTAATTAAGGTGGTGGGATATAATTGGTTACATAATCATGTTACAATATGTTAGGATTGGTTAGTTAAATTTCAGGAAAATGACTGGTTAAGGTATAGCTAAGCAGAACTCAACTTTTACTATATAATCTGCAATCAATCAGGAAGAAGCGGGGGGGGGGAAATAGGAACAGGGATACAGGCAAGGTTCTGTGGTGTCAGAGCTGGAAGGGGGACACTAAGAAAGGAAATTGGAATCATTGTTTGCTGGAAGTTCACCCCAATAAACATCAAATTGTTTGTACCTTTGGACATTGTTGCTCTCTGTTCATGCAAGAAGGACCAGGGAAGTGAGTGGGTGAAGGAATAGCCCCTAACAGCTCCCCTTGGCACTCCTGCCAGGGAGGAGGGGTGGAGCAGATTGGGGCATCTGTTTTTCCAGGGGCACCCAACTGGCTGGGGCCCCTAGGCATGGACACAGTTGGCCCAGTGGCTAATCTGCCACTGATGCTGAACAATCTGTTCCACCTTACATTGAGCTGTGGTGCTTGGAGTACTTTTCCAGAACCTGAAGAAGAACTCTATGTGGCTCAAAAGTTTGTCTCTCTCACCAACAGAAGTTGGTTCCAATAAAAGATACTACCTCACCCACCTTGCCTCTCTAAAGTCACGGGAGCTAATTACCAGAGTTCTTCCCTCCCCTGCATAGTTACAGCACAGTTTTAATTTGTAATATAGGTGAGAGACCTTAACTGTGTTCCCTAAGTAGGCTAAAGTTTGAAAGCTTTGAAGTGAGGCCCCTGATGCAGCTACAATTGCAATATAGATGCAGTCTTAATCTGGGGGTGATCCATTGTTTTTTTGCCAGAAATGTTATAAATGGCTCCCCAGATGAAGGTATTTAACAAAGTATGGAAAACAGTACTTCCAGCATTTTTTCTTATCACTGTTTTGCCTAACCCTGGTCTTCATATGAGTGTGGCAGCCAGTCTACTCTTATGCCTTCCATAGTTGACACACCAGTGCTAATGCAACTGAGAAATTGTCAGTGCTTGACAGGTTATATTGAGATGAACTGAGGCATTGGAGGTAGAGGTTACACCTTTTGTACTGCTGTAATTTGTATGGGGACAGTTTTTCTACAAAGCATAGGTATTCGTTTCCATTGAAAAGGTCAAATATTACACAAGGCTCTAAAACGGAGAGATCTGCAATTTTCTTTTCACTCAAATGATCTTCTACTAGTCGTAGGCATAACCCTCTCCAGCTGTGAAGGCCCTAATATATCATTAGACTTTCTAATACATGTCAAAGGTCCCACATGTGGGACACAGGGAAAACAAAAACTAGAGAATAAATCAGAGCTTTTCGGGGCACTTCCCTGCTTTCTCCTTCTATCATAAGTGTGTAACAGCACAAGTTCTTAAGTGACTGAAACAACTATATCAATCAAATCAATCATCTCAGGCATTGGCACCCTGACAGCAGGATTGTCTCGCTATGTAGACTCCCTCCTCAGGCCCTACCCTACCAGCACTCCCAGCTACCTTCGAGACACCAATGACTTCCTGAGGAAACTACAATCCATTGGTGATCTTCCTGATAACACCATCCTGGCCACAATGGATGTAGAAGCCCCCTACACCAACATTCCACACAAAGATGGACTACAAGCCGTCAAGAACACTATCCCCGATAATGTCACGGCTAACCTGGTGGCTAAACTTTGTGACTTTGTACCCATAACTATTTTACATTTGGGACAATGTATACCTTCAGATCAGCGGCACTGCTATGGGTACCCGCATGGCCCCACAGTATGCCAACATTTTTATGGCTGACTTAGAACAACACTTCCTCAGCTCTTGTCCCCTAACACCCCTACTCTACTTGCGCTACATTGATGACATCTTCATCATCTGGACCCATAGAAAAGAAGCCCTTGAGGAATTCCACCATGATTTCAATAATTTTCATCCCACTATCAACCTCAGCCTGGTCCAGTCCACACAAGAGATCCACTTCCTGGACACTACAGTGCTAATAAACGATGGTCACATAAACACTACCCTATACCGGAAACCTACTGACCGCTATTCCTACCTATATGCCTCCAGCTTTCACCCTGACCACACCACACGATCCATCGTCCACAGCCAAGCTCTGCGATACAACCGCATTTGCTCCAACCCCTCAAACAGAGACAAACACCTATAAGATCTCTATCAAGCATTCTTAAAACTACAATACCCACCTGCGGAAGTGAAGAAACAGACTGACAGAGCCAAAAGAGTTCCCAGAAGTCACCTACTACAGGACAGGCCTAACAAAGAAAATAACAGAACGCCACTAGCCGTCACCTTCAACCCGCAACTAAAAGCCCTCCAACGTATTATTAAGGATCTACAACTTATCCTGAAGGATGACCCAACACTCTCACAAATCTTGGGAGACAGGCCAGTCCTTGCCTACAGACAGCCCCCCAACCTGAAGCAAATACTCACCAGCAACCACATACCACACAACAGAACCACTAACCCAGGAACCTATCCTTGCAACAAAGCCCGTTGCCAACTGTGCCCACATATCTATACAGGGGACACCATCACAGGGCCTTATAACATCAGCCACACTATCAGAGGCTCGTTCACCTGCACATCCACCAATGTGATATATGCCATCATGTGCCAGCAATGCCCCTCTGCCAAGTACATTGGTCAAACTGGACAGTCTCTATGTAAAAGAATAAATGGTCACAAATCAGATGTCAAGAATTATAACATTCATAAACCAGTCGGAGAACACTTCAATCTCTCTGGTCACGCGATTACAGACATGAAAGTTGCTATATTACAACAAAAAAACTTCAAATCCAGACACCAGCGAGAAACTGTTGAATTGGAATTCATTTGCAAATTGGATACAATTAACTTAGGCTTGAATAGAGACTGGGAGTGGCTAAGTCATTATGCAAGGTAACCTATTTCCCCTTGTTTTTTCCTACCCCCCCCCTCCCCTCCTCAGACATTCTTGTTAAACCCTGGATTTGTGCTGGAAATGGCCCACCTTGATTATCATACACATTGTAAGGAGAGTGATCACTTTAGATAAGCTATTACCAGCAGGAGAGTGGGGGGGAGGAGGTATTTTTTCATGCTTTGTGTGTATATAAAAAGATCTTCTACACTTTCCACAGTAGGCATCCGATGAAGTGAGCTGTAGCTCACGAAAGCTTATGCTCAGATAAATTGGTTAGTCTCTAAGGTGCCACAAGTACTCCTTTTCTTTTTGCGAATACAGACTAACACGGCTGTTACTCTGAAACCAATCAAATAAGACACACACAGAGGGACTGGGGTCTAGAATCCCCTGAAATACAGCTCCAGAAGAGCTGCTTCTACTACTGCTATTAGTTGATCCAAAAGAGAATTTCTTTATCTGGTGATAGTAGTAGCAAGTTATTTATCCTCTCTGTGGGCCAGTCGCTAGATTGCAACATCACATGTTCTCTCATTCACACAAAGGCATGATCTCTACTGACTTCGGTGGGGCTCCAGATGTCTACAACAGTACACTGCACAGATCTCATTGCAGGATCAAGGCCAAAGCCTCTCCTTGGTGAGATAAAGCCTGAGCTTCTGTGATTCACAAGAGTTCAGCGATCGGGCAGCAATCTATAATTAATCCATATGCTGCATAAAACAGACATAATTACTATATATATATATATATATCACATGTCCCTTGCAGAGTAAGGACTAAACCTCTGATGCTTAAGCCCTCTACGCTCAGGCTTCTATTACTTGAACTAAAAGAGAACTTTTTTTTGTAGTAGCAGTAGCTGCTAATGTATTTGCTCAGTAGGCCATCCACTAGTAGTAGAGCTGGTCAGAAATGTTTTAATCTAAAAGTTATTTTAATATAAAAACAGGGAAAATTTAAACTACAATTTGCACACAGACACACAAAAGTTACCCTGTTTCTCCAGAAGCTGCTGTACTAACAGATACAATATTTCTCTCACTCATACCCACAAGGACCTGACTCTGCAAAGATTTAAGCACATGTTTAAGTTTACACGCTGTGAGTAGTCCCAGTGAAGTTAATGAGAATAGTCACAGGGCTAAAATCAAGACAAGCGCATGTGTATGTCTTTGCAGGATCAGGGCCAAAGTCAGTATATTAAAAGTGGTAATGAGAGAAAACCAGCACATTAAAGAGTTAAGTTTCCTGTGGGGGCACTGTGACTGCAGAACTCTCTGCTATAAATTCAGCCATGTTTTACTACCCCTTTCATTCAAATTCTCTTTAAACTGCACTATTGGGTTTAGTTTGGCCTTGATTTTACACTAGGTAAGTTTTCAAAATATTTTTTAAAATCTTTTCCTTTCTTAAACTCAAACATATAGGCTATCCCTTCAGTTCTGTCTATTTAATTTTAATGAAATTTTATTTATGGTTTTTCTTTTACTTGAAGTCTGGAGAAAGAATAAGGTTTTCATATAGCTGAGGGAATGATGCAAACAAAAAGAAGGAGAAATAGGCAGAAAAAATAGTGAATAAATTTGTTAGTCTCTAAGGTGCCACAAGTATTCCTAGTCTTGAGTTTCTGCCCTTTTAGGGGCTTCCCTCCCCCTGTCATACAGATCCATACTAAAATTTATTGTAAATTCTGTTTAGCTAAAATTATTATTGACAACATTTGGTTGGTCAGAGTTGATGGGGGGCAGGGAGGATAATCTGTGTTAGATAATGCATTGGCTTGGAGCATGTTTAAACTGAACTTAAAATTTGTTCCCTAGGATGGGTAAAAATATCCCCTTAATAAAGTCTTCAAGAAACTAAATGCATCTTATTTTAAGCTATTCAGAAATTAAACAGTCTCTTACAACCTCAGGACTGTCACTTGGTGTATTGTAGAGTAACTATGCAGGTATACATTTAGTTACTATGATGGCAAGTGTTATATCATTACTGAAATAGTCAAAAACTGAGGAAAAGAAGCCACCATATTTACCTGCTTCTGGGGACACCTTTCTCAGAGATCTTCTAAAAGAAAAGGCTTTCTGGTTTTGAATTTTCAATTTGACAACTAATACACGTCATGGGTGCAATTGCTACCACTTAGTCTTTTCTTTAAAAAATTATGTATATACCTTCATACTGGTGGGCTCTGTTTCTTGCATGGAAAATTGTACTACTATATGATCATGGAGAGCTATTCTAGGAGCTCTTAATACCAAAGAAGCATTAGTTTGCTTAGAGGAATAATCATAGGACTGGGGAACTAGAAATAGCGGAGTTATACTCAAGTTTCTATAATTGACTTATTGTGACTTTGAGAAGTCACTTGACTTCCTTGTTCCTTCTCTGTTTTCCTCCTGTAAAATGAGGTATTCAAATATCCCATTTCTGTTGTGAGGACTAAGGGCTCGATTCACAAAAGGATTTAGGTGTCTAACTGCCACTTTAGGCACTTAAGTCCTAGAACCAGGCCCCACTGGCATTCACAAAGCCCCCACTCAGCTGCCATCAAACCCTGTAGGCGTCTAAATTCACTCAGCACCTAAACTTTTGCAGTACAAGTTCCCTAGGTGCCTGTGTTTCTTCTTCTGCGTATGCGCACTGGAGCACCACAACAGGGATCTAGGTGTCCAAGCTTCAGAGTGTTACATGAACCGTGGGAAGATAGGCAGTCTTCCACCTAACTCACTGCTGGGGCCTCAAGCTCACTTATAGATGAATGTATGCAGAATGGGGAGACCTTTCCTTTTAACTTTCAGCTCAATGGCTAGTGTACTTGGCTGGGATGTGGAAGACTTCTGATTCAAGTCCCCAGAGAGAGGGAGAGGATTTGAACGGGGACCTGTAACCCAGGGACTTCTTAGTGTCAACTGGCAGAGGGCACAGGGGTGCATAAGGGTTACAGGGATCCTCTACATAGTTAGCCAAAGAACTTCATGAAAGATGTCTACTGAAAGGATGATCAGTAAGATATAGGCTAATACTTGCAAAATGTATGGATAGATAATATATAAGGAGTTATGTGAAATGTTATTAAGGTCTGTGATGGGGCTGGTCATCAAAAGATGAGAAACAGCCTTCTTTCAGGCAAGAGATGTTTATCTATTTGTCTGACTACATGGAAATTGAGTATTGCATGGTTCACAATAGACAGCCATTTACAGTCTGAGCCTAATGCTGATGAAGGTATTGTAAATTCCCTTTCTGGAACTTCTTACAGAAGAATTAAACCAGGAGGAAGGAGCCCTCTTTTAAGATAAGACAATGGATTTTTGGACTATAACTGTAGGTACAGGCTATACTCTGCATCCTTTACTGAGGGGACAGGCTGAGAGAATGGCTTGTTTCATGATGATAAAGAGATCACAGCCTACCTGGCTGAAAGGCGTTAGTGAGCAATACTAAGTTCTAGAATGCATATTATAATTTTATTTTATATGTAGTTAGTTTTCAATACTTCCATCAATATGCTGCTTCCTGAATCTATTAGATATGTTTATAATAAAAACAAGAAGTATGTTTAAGCGCTGTGTGTGGAGAGGAACGATGATCTTGAGGTGTAACTGGCAAACTGAGGTGTACTGTTCCTTTGGGAGTAGCAGATCTGTGAGTGTCTAGTGGAACTGGTTTTGTATAGTTTAGATGGATGCTCAGAGTACTCCGAGTAGGGCTGCTGGAACAACTTTTGTAATGGGACTGCTGAGAGCCATTGACCCAAACTTTAAACCCTGTATGTGATGTAAACCATTTCAAGCTGGGGGGTGTGCCATCACCCCTCCACCCCTAGTTTCAGCATCTATGGCTCAGGGTTTGGTGTGCACCTATTGTTAATCTGTAGAGAGCTAGGGCTGACTTCTGGAGGCTTGGAAGGCAAGGGGGAACTGACCCACAGTAGGCACAGACAAGGAAGGCTGAAAGCAGATAGTAAGGAAGTGCCACACAACCATGGGTACCATCACACTTTCCAACATCTCAATGCTCTAACCATTGAGCTATGGGTTATTTTGTTGCGGTGGGGGTCCTTTAGTCTCTCCTCTTGAAGTTGTTCCACTGTGGATTAAATTAAATCACTGGATAAAAGAGCAACTCTGTAGCTTCAGGGATAAAGCACTCATCTGGGAGGTGGGAGACCCAGGATTCAGTTTCCCTGCTCCAATAACTTCGTATACAATTTATTCACAGTGGAACAGCTGTAACAGAGAACACTGTAGACTAGGAGCATAAAACGGGCTTGAATTAACATAAAATTATAGAAGAAACTTAAATCTGCTGAAGGGCCAGAAAAAGAACATAGCACAAGAATGGCCCGGCCCTGGCAGCTCCACATGGCCACCTGCAGACAGAAAAGAGGAGCCTTCCACCCATCTTCCACACACCCCTTAACTTGGTAACATTAAGAGGTTCTACTCTGAACCGCACACATGCGCCCCGTGCCACTATAGTGCTATGGCAAGGCGACGGCGCATGCGTCATCCTGCATCCTCTTTTCCACGGCTTCATCCTAGAGCCACGCTCGCCTGAGCCGGCTAGGACAACACTAGTCAGCGCCCATGCCAATAGCTGAATCCCCCTGTTCGGCTTCACTCTGGCGGAAGTGGCTCGGGACGCTATAGGTCGGACTGCCCCTCTTCCGGGTTTGGCTTCAGGTCTGTGTGGGCGGGGCGAGTCCTTCCCGGGCAGGGACCTGAGCGGTTCTCGCGAGAGCTCTCCCTCTTCCTAGGCCGGCGCTGTGAGAGGTAGGTGCTAGGGCCGCCGACGCGGAATCGCGTTTTAGCCGCTGTCCCCGCAATACCGCGCCGAGCGGGCACCAGCCCCTCGGCCCGGAGGGGTCGGTTGGGGATGCGTCCGATTAGAGGCCTCCCGCGGCCCGATGGCCGCTCAGGAACCCGGCGCACCCCGCCTGGAGCCGGGGGGCACCCGGCCCCGCGGAGCCTGTCTCCTCCGGGCAGAGCTGGGGCCTCCGTCCGGGCCCGGGGGTCGCGGCTGTGGGGCTTCTGAGCCGGGGCCCCGGGGCCTCTGTCCAGGCCCGGGATCCCTCCGGCTTCTCCGTACAGAGGCCGCCCCAGTAAATGATGGGCTCAGCGTGTGGGCTCCTGCCGGGCTCTGGCAGCGGGGGGAAGGGAGCAGCCCTCCGACCCGCCCCGCTCGAAGAGGCCGTGGCTTCTGCAGCGTGGCGTGGCTTCTGTCGGGAGCCTGATCCCAGAGACGTCTGGCTTCTGGGACTCCGCTGCTCGCTTTTCCCCATGTGACCGCTTTGAACTGTGCGCGGCTTGTGAAGCGTCTCACCTCTCCTCTCGGGGCTGACACAAAGATGATTTGCCTAGTGAGACGGATGAAGGGCCTAAATCTTTGCTGTGTCCAACTATCAGAAAGCCCTTGGCTGTGCATTGTGGCTAGTAGTCATGTGTCTGCTGACAACTGAGATGTTTCTGTTCTTTGGGTTGTAGAAAGGCCATGTTCAGTTCTAGCGCGAAGATTGTGAAGCCCAATGGTGAGAAGCCAGATGAATTCGAGTCTGGTATTTCCCAGGTATGTTAGTTTAACTCCACTATCCCCTAATAACTTGAACTAATGAAAGCACAGGTATAATCCTAGCTTGATTCAAAACTGAAGTTAAACTGCCTGAATAAGTCTCAGTTTCCTAAGGAATATAGGAATTGCAGATTTTTGCTTCATATTCTGCTTCTGATGGTAGCAAATACCTTATGCTTCAGAGGGAAGTGTAAGAACTAGTCAGTCATGCAGTGAATGGGCTATTACCAGCAGGAGAGTGAATTTGTGCGTGGAGGGTGAGAAAACCTGGATTTGTGCTGGAAATGGCCCAACTTGATGATCACTTTAGATAAGCTATTACCAGCAGGACAGTGGGGTGGGAGGAGGTCTTGTTTCATATTCTCTGTGTGTATATAAAGTCTGCTGCAGTTTCCACGGTATGCATCCGATGAAGTGAGCTGTAGCTCACAAAAGCTCATGCTCAAATAAATTGGTTAGTCTCTAAGGTGCCACAAGTACTCCTTTTCTTTTTGCAGTGAATGATGTATGCATTTTGGGTGGTGAGGGTTAGGGTGTGTGTTCTTGACCCCATGGATCAGTTTATGCTTGGAAACAAATATATACAGACCATTTATAGCAGATGATTGATTAGTGTTTAGCAAACTAGTGCATGTACACAAATGCATCAGAAAGTAAAAGGATGTAACTTAAAACTGACAGTAATCAAAATTGTTCTCTCTAATTCTTCTCTGTAGGCTCTCCTGGAGTTGGAGATGAACTCTGACTTAAAAGCTCAGCTGAGAGAGTTGAACATCACAGCAGCTAAGGTAGGTTTCAAAAAACGTGCACCCCATCCAAAAAAGGTGACTGACTTTGTTGCCAACTGACAATTCTGTATGTTGGTATCTATCTTAAATGGATATTAATATGCCATGTGACAAGTGGTCAAAAAGTTTGAATTAAAGATGAATGCAAGATTTCATGGGATTGTCTTGCTGGATACTGTTGTGACTTAACGGGAGGAGGCAGACATCAAGCTTTGTAACCCTGCTTATTGGAGCTGACTGCCAATTTTATTTTTTATTTAAAATACAGTTCTAGTCTTAAAAGTGACTGTAAAAAATGCCATTAGAGCTTCCACAATTCTGACTCCAGATAAACTGATCAAATTTAACAAGTATAAAACCTATTTCTAACTTCCCAGACCAAGTTTGCAGGACTGGATCTGAAAATCCAAATGACTTCTTGCTTGCTTTACTAACCCTGAAGTTGCAATTGCAGAATCTTCATCAATGAAATGCAGACTAGAATTGTTCTGTTTTTAAAGAACAGCTCTGGGGTGTCTAACATATGTCTCATAATATTCATGTCATTATAAAAAAAATACCCCACTAACTTGGCCTATATAAAATGGGAGTAGATCAAGATACCAGTCTCACATAGTCACAGAGTAAGTGTCAGCTCTTCAGAGTTTAGTTTTAGTCTAGGATGTGATTGTAAAAATGGCATGAGGTCTATATTTAAAACAAAAAATACTTCAGAACAAAATTTGTTCAAATTACAAATTCTTCTGCCAGCCCTGCAAAGCAAACCTAAGATTCAAAGTGATCTTTGTACATAAGCAGTAATAAAACTTATGCAGGTTCTTTTGTCCCTAATGGTACCTGTGCAAACTTGTTGGGGTCTATACAGGTATATTGACTGGAATTCAGTAAACAAATCTGAAGATGCAAACTGAATTGTGGACTTTAGGCAAGTGGCTGGGGTGTGCACACTGACTTCTAATGGGGCCTGAATCTGTCTCAAGAAGCATGCTCTTGGGAAGTGCTGTACTTGTGCCAAGAGGGCTGTTCCTAATGAAATAAGAAGGGCTGTTGTTGAACAGATTTTGAAACAGTGAGGGACACAATGCATTTTAGTAAATCCAACATGGGCCTCCAGTGAGGTGGGTCTCAGAGGGCTCTACCCAAGCGGTTTTTTGGAGCATAGCTCTAAGACAGAGGTGGGGAACCTTTTTTCTATCAGGGGCAATTGACCCACAGAAAAAAATTAGTGTGGGCCACGCACAGGGGTGGGGCGCAGAGACTCGAGGCTTAGGCTCTGGGGTGGGGCCAGAAATGAGGGGTTCAGGGTATGGGAGGGGGTGTGGGATCTGGGGTGGGGATGAAGGGTTTGTGGTATAGGAGGGGGCTCTAGGCTGGGGCCAAGGGGTTTGGAGTGCGGAAGGGGGCTCAGGACTGGAGCAGAGGGTTGGGCTGTGGGTGGGAATGTGGGATGCAGACTCTGGGAAGAGGCTGGGGCAGGGAGGTGGGGTGCAGGCTCAGGCTGGGTGGCACTTACCTCAGGAGGCTCCTGGTTGATGGGGCTAAGGCAGGCTCCCTGGCCCCACGCTGCTCCAGGAAGCTACTGGCATGTCCCTAGGCTGAGGCCCAGCCAGGCAGCTCTATGCAGTGTTCTCTTCCTGCGTCCACAGCTTCCATTGGCTGCAGTTCCTAGCCAATGGGAGCTGCGGAGGTGGAGCTTGGGACGCGCACAGAGCTTCCCTGAATGCACCTGTGCCTGGGGGCCGCAGGGACATACCAGTCGCTTCCAGGAGAAATTTCCAGATGAAATTAAGCAGGGGGCTCGATCCAGCACCCGGGCTGTAGGTTCCTCACCCCTGCTCTGAAGAGTAATGACCTAGAGTCCCATTCCATGATGTTGGAGGATAAGCTTGTGCCCAGCAGTAAGGCTGGTGAGGGAGGCATCAACTTCCTAGTACTTGATCGCATACTAGGGAGGTAAACCATGCAGGACACAATCATGTTACCACGGTTATAAAATTATTTGCAGGGAGACAAAGTACTATTGAAATAGCAGTGTGGATCTTGGCAAATCAGTAGATGTAACTGACTAAGCTACCTTACTATTTGTATGAAGATGTTGCGTGGAAGACAGTTAGTGGAGGGTGTTTAAGCGATCAACCTGTTTGTGTTGATTTTTATCTTCCATGTACGCCATGGGCAACATTATTTTATTTGAAACTTGATCTCAATACCAGCCCCATGCAATTCTGTTGCACTGGAGACCCATTCAGTCTACGTTTTGATGTCTGCTTTTGTGAGATTCTCCTGTTTGAAAGGGTCAGTGAATCTGAATTGTAATTGTGACAAGTAGGGATACTAGCCTAAGGGGTGAAAAGGCTATTCATTTCATACAGCAATTTACAATTGCAACAAAATACATTGCAACAAAGCTTGATGAGAGAACTGCCATTATTATTATGTTTAATGGATTTGGTAAAGTGCTTGCTGTTACTTCAAAGCTGACCTGTGTTCAGGGGATTTAAAATCAAAGGTAACTTAAGTGTATATTTTGTCTTCTATCTTAGGAAATTGAAGTAGGGGGTGGTAGAAAAGCAATCATAATCTTTGTACCAGTTCCTCAGCTGAAATCTTTCCAGAAGATCCAGGTCCGATTAGTTCGTGAGCTGGAGAAAAAATTCAGCGGCAAGCATGTGGTGTTCATTGCTCAGGTAAATAGTTTATTTTGTGGTTTATCACTCTGTATGTGGCATATTGGTTCCCTGAACCTGTTGGGGCTGGGAAGGTAAATGTATCGAATGTGTGGTTGGTTGGTTTGTTCTTGCTCTAGATCAAATACCTTTCTAGACACTGTCAGTCTGTGGCTGCACATAAGTCTCAACAGCTTGCTTTAAGAAGCACTAGAGAAAAACTATATAGGATGGCCGAACCGTACTCTGAAAAGGAGAAATAACATGTAGCTGGAGTAGAGTCCTAGAAGTAATGAAACTTAAGCAGGAAAAATGTAAGCATAGTATTTTTGCAGACTCTCCAGTGAAAGTAGAATAGAAGTAAGCTTTAATACAAATGGTAGGGAGAGGGTGAGTTTTATTTTTTGTCTTTTAAAGTGAAAAGGAAGAAGGGGCAATGCTAGTGAGATCTCACTTCCTTTAATCTTAACCTCCCTCCCCCCCATCCTCCTCAGTTTAAGCCAAGAAAAGCTTTTTAAGATGGGAATAGATGGATGGGAAGCCAGCATTAGGAAGAGAACAAGCCCCTGGAGTTCTTATTACCATGAGGATAACTTTAAATGGATGTATGTGTGTTTTTTTAATAGTTATGAAGGCTGCACTTCACCTGTGAAGGGAAGAAGAGATCCATTTTTTGTATTGTGGTTTAAAAGGATCAAAATACCTGAATTGAATTCATGTGACTGAGTATATTCTGCACAATGAAATGTCTCTGCTAGTCCTGCACTTTAAACTTTGGGCTGTAGAGCCCAAAGTTTAAACATCAGATGTCTTATACTCATATGCGATAGCT
This sequence comes from Lepidochelys olivacea, assembly GCF_965140295.1. Classification (NCBI taxonomy): domain Eukaryota; kingdom Metazoa; phylum Chordata; order Testudines; family Cheloniidae; genus Lepidochelys; species Lepidochelys olivacea. Next base: position 35,906,076 of record NC_140413.1, on the reverse strand, counting down.
CACACCCAGCTTTGTCTTAACACAATAACAAATGTATAACACTGTTAATTATTGAAATCTTTAATGGTATAGAAAGGGTGACAAATTTGTTTTAAAGGAATATAACAAATCATACTACCGTTCATTGGGTACTTTAGAACATTTGTCTTCAGTGGTAGTGGCTTGGCGATAGCAAGCATGATAGTTCTGGATACTACATATTGGAGCCAAGGCTCAGCGGGCTTGTCTTCACTATGGGGGTAAGTCGACCTAAGTTATGATACTCCAGCTACATGAATATGATACTCCATCAACGTAGCTTTGGTCAGCTTGCCCCAGTGTCACTGCGCTACGTCAATGGGAGACACTCTCCGGTTGACTTCCCTTACTCTTCCTGGAGAGCTGGAGTACTGGGCTCGACCAGAGAGCGCTCCGCTGTCAATTTAGCGGATCTTCGCTATAGCTGCTAAATCAGTCCCTGCTGAATTGATTACAGCAGCATCGATCTCCCCATAGTGAAGACCAACCCTAGAACTCCTGCCTTCCTAGTTAAACAATGAATCTTCTCACAACATAAGATAAGGCTGCCTATGATGAGTTGCACTTGCTTAACTAAAGAGATATTTTATGCTGATTTTTAAACTGTTGTAGACTTCTGTGTGGACATTCTAACTTAGGAATCCATTTAAGCTAAACCAAAGTAACCCACTTTTAAACTAAAATAAGTGTCCATGTGGGGACAGTCTGCAGAAGTTTAACAAATGCAGTGTAAATGTCCCTTTAGTCAAACTTCTACAACTTCCTCATGTAGACATAGCACAGGTGTCCAAAGAACTGACACCAGGAGCAGATGAATAACAATCTCAAGAATAATCTAGCAGGAAATCGTGGTGGGCAAAACCTTCTGCAGTGTTTTTTAGCAACCATTTCTAGAAAAGGCTCCCCCACCCCCTGATGTGGGTGAACAGATTATCTTGGCTATTAGCTTTGTTAAATACAAACTGTTCTCCCCAAACCTTTCCTTCTTCCCACTGAACATACTTGGCATGAGAATTTGTCAGAGGTTGCAGCAATGCACTACAGAAACTGACTTTATCATAAAGCTCAACTTCTACAATTGGAATGTGGTTTTGGGTATTTCCTGAGCATTCCTTGATGCTGTGTGGAAACAATTGTGGGACTTCTGCAGGAGAATGGTAACCCTTGAAAGAAAGTCATATTTATGATTTCAAATCTGAACATCTCTGATTCTGAGGATATTGACTAAATGTTTCATGCGGCTTGATATCACCTTCTTTCACAGAGAAGGATTTTGCCCAAACCAACAAGGAAAAGCCGTACAAAAAACAAGCAAAAGCGTCCCAGGAGGTAAGTAAATGTTACGCTGCTGAAATGTGTGCCATTCCTCTTATATGACTTGCATGACAGCCATTTTGATCATATGTAAAGGGTCTGAGAAAGATGACAAGACAAATATTCTGGGACACTGGCTCTGCAAAGACTCTTCCTTTCAGCACGTAAAGTTTAAGGTACGAATAGTGCCCTTTACCACCCCGAACTTCCTTGCATCTTCAATATTCAGATCGCTTCTCTTCAAAATCAATCCCTCAATGTGTTTCAAAAACTTATTACTGTCACTTTCTAATCTTGCAGTTCTAGAATGGCTGTGGGATAGCAGTGAGGACTGTGTTGTACAACGGGGGTCAGCAACCTATGGCATGCAAGCCAATTTTTAATGGCACACTGCTGTCTGCCGGGAACCCCGGCAGACAGCAACATGCCATTAAAAATCTGGCCCGGCCTGCTCTTCTCCGCCCACCGCTCTCTCCTTGCAGGGCCGGCAAGCTTCCTCTTCCCCCCCACCCCCCCCCCAGCATGCTGGGTTCCTGCCCCTCCTTCTCTCCCTCCCTGCAGCTGGTCAGCCCTTGCTATGGAGGGGGAGAGGGAAAAGCATATCCCCTCCAGCCCCCTGGTCAGGGCAGGGGGCTGGGAGCACCTCCACAAGCCCAGCCCACGCTCCCCAGTCCTCTGCCCTGACTTCTGAACCCTCCTCACACACGCCCAGCCCTCTACCCTCACCCCTGCACCACCCTCCCCACACCACAGCCCTGACTCCGGCACCCCCCACACATACCCAGCTCCCCCATGCCCTGACTCTTGCACCCTCCACATCCCTACCCTGAGCACCAAATGGGAGCTCCTGTGCGCGCGCACCCCCCGCCCCCACATTCCCACCTGCACCCCTTGCACCAAATGGGAGCTGCCCAGGTAAGCGCTCCACACCCAAACCTCCTGCCCCAACCCTGAGCCCGCTCCCTCATTCTAGCTCCTGGCCAGACCCTGCATCCCAACCCCCAGCCTGCTTCTTCACCCCCAGCCCTGTTCTCAACGCACTCCCACCCTCATCTCAGTGCAGCGAGAGGAAGAGAATGATAGAACCAGGGAGAAGGTAGGTACCTACTCTATGCGGACAGGGCCGGGACCCCAAACGAGCAGTGGGTTGAGTGGCAGCGGGCTGAGCTGCTCAGCCCATTGCTGGTCTGGTGTCCCGGCCACTGGTCCTGTTCAGCCCACTGCCAGTCTGGGGTTCTGGCTGCCGGCCCTTTGCCAGCCGGAGTCCCGTCCGCAGGCCCCGCTCAGCCCACTGCCGGCCTAGGTGAACAGAACCCCAGACTGGCAGCAGGCTGGTGGTGTAAGATCAGCATTTTAATTTAATTTTAAATAAAGCTGCTTAAACATTTTGAAAACCTTGTTTACATACGACAATAGTTTAATTATATAATAGAGAGAGACCTTCTAAAAAACATTAAAATGTAGTATTGGCACGCAAAATCTTAAATTAAAGTGAATAAATGAAGACTCGGCATGCCACTTCTGAAAGGTTGCCAACCCCTGTTCTACAACATTGACTTAGTTGTCAATTCTGAGATTTTTGGTGTATTTCTTGATTTGCCTGATTTCTGGCCTTGCATGGAAACTGGCAGTACGTTCCAAATGTAGTACACGTTTTCCTAATCTTTCCATCTACATCCAGCACTCTTCTTTTTCCTATTTGCTAGCAGCAATTACAGATAACTGACTTCTCTTTTTCTGGTCTGCCCAGCCACTGTCTTAAGATTGTAGGCATCTTGCAAAACAATGAAGCAATGTATGTAAACTGAGTAACTTAAGTGGATTGAGTTGGGTTCCCCTCCCTCCTCCCAATAACTTGTTCGTCTGTTGTAATGCTAGCCTTGGAACAGATGAACATCTAGGGAATGGACGCTAACGCTTCATCTGTACTGCAGAGAATTCAGTCCAGGAATTACGTTCTAGCTAAATTCTCTCTAAGCTGTGTGGTTGTGCAGTAGGCTATCAAGGGCTGTGCAGGCAGGAAGAGGCGTCTCTCCCCAGGCCGCGGCCATGAGAGAGGGCTTGGGGAAGTCCTTTCTCTCCCTGGGGCAACCTGCACCCCAGCCAGAGCCCTCACTCCCCAGCCCTGAGCCCGTCCCACACTCTGAACCCCTCAGCCCCACCCCTGCCACACATCACCTCCGTATTGGTGCACATAACAAAATTCATTCCGCACATGGATGTAAAAAATTAGAGGGAACACTGCATGTTAGCGTTAATTAGGCAAGGTAAAATTATAAAATTTGAATGGTGATTCACTGTGTGTGTGCTGATGGATATACATATAACATACCCTTACGTTTTGCCCCAAGAGATTTGATTTTTATTTGTGTAATTTTTGGATAGACTCACTTTTGTAGTTTGTTTGCTACCTGAGTGGGTGGGGAAGGAGGCTGGGCTTGCATGGGAAGCTGTGATCTAGGAGGTAATTTTTTTATTATTATTTTTTATTCTGACTTGGGGTAGAGCTAAATTCTAAAGGAAAAAAGTGTCCTTGGTACTATAAGTTCAAATTGAAGCAACAGTTTGCTTCTGTTAAACATTTTTCTCTAACTAGTTGGTCTGACTGAAATTGTTGACTACTGTCTACATTCACTGAGTGATTTGCACTTGGTGTTGGTTTCATTCTGGGATACAATCAATTTCACTGTAATTGTAATGTCAAAGATAATATTTAATACTGTGGGGTTTTTTTTTTTGGAACATATGTAAATTGGCATTCAAAGAACTTCATAGGGCACTTACAGGAATTTTTGTGGTCTAAGATGTAGAAAACTCTATCTGACGCTGCAACAATAGGGCTGTATGGGGGGAAACTTGCATTATAATTCCCTTTAAATTGCAAACACTGTTCTACGGAACCTGCTAGATGAGAGTCTGTGTTCCATTACAGAATCATCTCTAACACTGCAAGAAGTGGGGCATTGGAGGGGAATAACCAAATATTTTTGCTGAAATGTCCGGTTGTTACATCCTAACCTAATGCAGTAAATACACTCTTAAAGGTAGAAAGAACGAGGAGTACTTGTGGCACCTTAGAGACAAACAAATTTATTTGAGCATTAGCTTTTGTGGGCTAAAGCCCACTTCATCAGATGCATGCAGTGGAAAATACAGTAGGAAGGTGTGTCTGTCTGTCTGTCTGTCTGTCTATATATATATATATATATATATATATATATATATATATATATACAGAGAACATGAAAAAATGGGGGTTACCATATTAACTCTTAAGAGTTGGTATGGCAACCCCCATTTTTTTTCAGTGTGTGTGTTGTGTATATATATAATCTTACCTACTGTATTTTCCACTGCATGCATCTGATGAAGTGAGCTTTAGCCCACGAAAGCTTATGCTCCAATAAAATTGTTAGTCTCCAAGGTGCCACAAGTACTCCTCATTCTTTCTGCTGATACAGACTAACACGGCTACCACTCTGAACTCTTAAAAGTAGTATTCCTCAAATTCTTCATTTGAGGAAGTATTACACTTACAGGTGGCACTATTAACTTGTGTAAATACAACTTGCTTACACTGAATAGTGAAGCATTGATAGAAATAGTGTAGTCTCAAATATCGCTTTCACTACAAACTGCTCAGTTTTATTTTGTACTGCTATGTCCCTGGCTCCTGGAATAGCTGCTGAGATGAATTGTGGCGTGGTCACAACTAACTTTTTGATATGGTGGAGTACGGAATTCATGTTTACTGTTTATTTACCAGCCCATACATTCCTTTGTCCCAAGAATTATGGTAGTATCTCTCTGGCAGATTATAGGGGAAGTATGTTTTATAGTCATCGGACTAAGCTTGCCAATCCCTTGAAGGTTTAATTCAGGGGTTCTCAAACTGGGGGTTGGGACCCCTGGGGGGGGTCACAAGCCATCCCAAACCCCGCTGTGCATCCAGAATTTATAATGGTGTTAAATATATAAAAAAGTGTTTTTAATTTATAAGGGGGGTGGCACTCAGAGGCTTGCTATGTGAAAGGGATCACCAGTACAAAAGTTTGAAAACCACTGGTTTAATTCATGAAAATATTGTATTTCAGCCGTACACTTACTGCAGTGCATGATGCCATTCTCGAAGATCTGGTCTTCCCTAGTGAAATTGTGGGCAAGAGAATCCGCGTGAAACTAGACGGCAGCAGACTCATAAAGGTCCATTTGGACAAAGCACAACAGAATAATGTTGAACACAAGGTAAGGAACTAACTTTATACTCTTCTCTAACACAGGAATTGTGATGAGTCATATAGTTGAGTGTAAAACTCAGAACTGGCAGTGGCAAGAGTGAGAACTCTGCCCTGATCTTTAATGACATTTTGGACTAAGGAGATGCAAAGAGAAGTTTTGAAATCAAGCTTTAGTTTGACTGCACTTGGCTGCTTTACACTCTGTTTTTGGTTAACTAATTTGTGGTGACCTTTTTCCTACTTGCTCCCTCTTAATATGAGTGGTAGAAGATGGGTTTCTTATTTATAATGAAACACTTGATCTTCAAAGCCAATGTACCGGCTACATCATGGGGTAGGGGCCCCCACATATCTCTGTTACTTCGTTTCAGCTGCCTTGTGGATTGAATAGCTCTGAAAGTCTTTGAGTCTGTTCTGCTGGCAAATCTATATGATTGATGGGTTGAGTCTTAATGTTCTACAGAACATTATCACCTCCCAAATAAAGAATTCTGGGAAGTAATCTCAATATGGAAGAATTGTCATCAATTTAGTATTTCACTTAGTCTAATTTTTCAGGAAATGTGGCTTCATTAGTGCTGGTACATAACATAAAACTTGTTCAGAATGAGGTGGGAAGCCTATCATTTCCTGTTGATATAGGATTTCTTAGCAGTAACTTAAGAAACTAGCCAAATTAAACTTGGAATAAAATGAGTTTTGAATTCTGGACTGAATCAGTTCCTGAATGAATCTGTCATCTTCAACATAGTCATCCGTTGAGGTTACTTGTGGGTCTGTCCAACTGGTATATGGGAGTATAGCCCTAAGTGCAGTGATGTACAATCCCCTTCCACAGTGTTGAAGAGCAAGCGTGTCCCTGGTTCTAGAGCTGATGAGGGCAGCATCCTTTATATTCCTATAACTTCTCAGTCTCTAGACAATTACTGAGGAGAAACCATGCAGGGTGCAACTTGAAACATAATATATAAAATTATGTCTGAACTATACAGCAGAACATGCAGCTTTTAGAAAACTTATAGAAAGTAAACTAATGCTGTTATACTTGACTCTTTCTTTCCAGGTGGAAACATTTTCTGGTGTCTACAAGAAGCTCACTGGCAAAGATGTTATTTTTGAGTTCCCAGAATTCCAGCTGTAAAGTGCAAGAATGACTGAATAAACAGTTTAATTGTTCATATCTTAAGCAATTTCATTTAAACTAAACACTTTATAAAAGCACACTACAGAAGGAGGAACTAGCTGACGTAGGTAACTGGTAATGGCTTGGCTATGGAACCTTCTAGTTTAACTGAGTTGCATTTATTAAAGTAGGTAAGAACTCATGTCACCAGAACCTAATGGTAACTAGGTAAGAGCCTTCAGTTTCTAGTGGACATGTCCATACCCTAAATCACACAGAAAGCCTTGGTAGGGAAGTACACTAAACAGGTCTAAATAATAATACCTTCTCCGAGGATGAATTGGTCTGGCAAGGTTGTGTATGCAAACTTAAACTCATGAATTTTCCATTTATTTTAGAAACTCAGGTAGAATGAAAATGGACAGTTCCCAAGGTTGGTGGGAACATTCATCTACATAATAAATACTTGGCTTTAGATATGACAGCCTTGTATGGGGCGGAGGCAGACAAAATTCCACTTGCTTATGGAACACAATTCTTAAACACCTATTTCAAAGGTCACAAGGCTGAAATTTAAGCAGTGTTCTTCCATGCAGGTTAAGCTGTCTTGCTTTGTTATAAATTGTAGACTACTACTAATGGGAGAACATAAACTACAATGCAGGTTTTGTCAGTCCACAGGTTCTAGCTGTATTCTTGCAAGTCTGTAGGATATCAAAATAGATAAATATGGTTTTCTAGTTGCTTCAGAGCTGGAGGGTTGTGCTACACACTGGGAGGTGGTCAGTGGGATTTGTTTGAAGTGGTGTTGGGAAGCCTACATTGTTTACCTCAACAGCTTGAGACATTGCCAATACTTCTGAAAGACAGATGGGGCGCCTATGAAATGGGTGACTTTTAAAAGTCCACAAGCAAGTCCAAGGCATAGGGTGACACTCCAAGTATGTAAACAATAACTTGTCTTCCTGTGGGATGAGGATGGACAGTTGAAGTCACTGGGAATCTGAGTTCTTAGCTAAGCAAGACTTCACTAAATATTAGGGCTGTCAAGCAATTTAAAAAAAAATCATGATTAATTGCATGATTAAACAATAGAATAGCATTTATTTAAATATTTTTGGTTCTCTGCATTTTAAAATACATAGATTTCAGTTACAACACAGAATACAAAGACTAACAAATTTATTAGAGTGTAAGCTTTCGTGGGCTACAGCCCACTTCATCGGATGCACAGAATGGAACATATAGTAAGAAGATTATACACATACAGATAAGTTGGAAGTTACCATACAAACTGTGAGAGACTAATTAAGATGAGCTATTATCAGCAGGAGAGAAGAACTTTTGTAGTGATAATCAAGATGGCCCATTTAGACGGTTAACAAGAAGGTGTGAGGATACTTAACTTAAGGAAATAGATTCAATATGTGCAATGACCCAGCCACTCCCAGTCTCTATTCAAACCCAAGTTAATGGTATCTAGTTTGCATATTAATTCAAGCTCAGCAGTTTCTCACTGGAGTCTGTTTTGAAGCTTTTCTCTTGCAAAATTGCCACCCTTAAATCTTTCACTGAGTGGCCAGAGAGGTTGAAGTGTTGTTCTACCAGTTTTTGAATGTTATGATTCCTGATGTCAGATTTGTGTCCATTTATTCTTTTGCGTATTCTTTTGGTTTTAATCCAATCCCTTTTTTCATTTCATTCACTGAGTTGATTAGTGACATCTAATGAAATGTATTGGGTTTCAAATTTTATGCTCCAATTAAGTTAATAGAGGACAGGAGCCCTAACGTGGTCTGAAGCAGTCTGCAGACTCACAACAACATCCCTGCATTGGTTCATATTGCGAAGGCTTTTTGCAGCCTAGACACTTCAGAATCTAGCTTCCATTATTAATAAAAACAAATGTCCTGAAGGCCACAAATACAAGCAGGTTGAATTTGGTTTCTGAGCCATATGTTGGACAGCCTTGCTTCAAGGATCAAGAATAGCACCTCTCTCCTGCTTCCTTATTACATCTCTAGAGCACTTGTTTGCAACCTTTTTTCATGGGCGGGCCACTAAAACATTTCAAATGGAGGTGTGGACCCCTTTGGAAATCTTAGACCTAGCTTGCCTAGTGTGCTAGAGTTTGGTCAGACGCTTGCCCGACTATTGAGGCTGATATTTGGGAAGGCGGTGTGTTCACAGGCAGTCTAGTAATGGAGATCTCTGGGATCAAAATTGGTGCTTTTGAGTCAGTAACCCTTTGCAATCTCTCATCAGCTGGTAGTCTGTCTACTCATTAAGGTGGAGTGGGCTGAGTGTGGGGGGAGATCTTGACTCTTACAGAAAACTTGTGACAGAGCAACATGTTCAGAAATTAGTACATCTAAGTATTGTGCAGTTCAGATGTGCAGGCCTATCTCACAGCATTCTAGTTGCCCACTAGTACTGTAATGTCTGAGCATCTCACAATTTCTGAACTCTTTATCTCCCCATTCTCCTGTGAGATAAGGAAGTGCTATTATCCCTTGTGCTTAAGTGACTTGCCCAAGGATACACGGGAGGCCTTTCTCTTACTAAATCCTAGGCTAGTGCCCGAACTACATCCTTCTTCATTTTAGGAGGCTTGTAGAACCTTCGAGCTGTATTAAAATTTTATAAACTGTTTGCAAATAATTGATTATATTAGGTTTAAAAACTGGCACAATCCCACTCTAATGAAATCCCAATAGACTAGGTTGTCCTTAGCTGTAATGTGCTGAGCAGGTAAGGACTCTGCCCCCTTCCTGGCCCCACTGCCTTAATTGCACCTTTGGTCACAAGTTGCATAAACAGGACTCATGCAAGTGGCTCTCATGCTGAGCAAGGGGGTAGAGCTGTAGCTCTGATATGTCTCCCTTAGCCCCTCTTGCAATGATTACTAGAATTGGACAGATGGGACAGAGGAATAAGTAGCACCCTGAAAATTGCTGCAGTAACTTCCACTACACTGTCACAGAGTAAGAGGGGAACAGGGGAAGAATTGACACTCAAACTTTATCTCCTGGTAAGCTGCTCCCTATGCAGAGTTGAGCCTATACGCAGAGTTGAGCCTAACGGCTTCATCTAGCCATTGTTTGGGTTTGTGGACTCTTCTGTGACCAAGAAGAGGAAAGTTTCTTACTGGAAGATTTCCTTCCTCACAGCACACAGATTCACAGATCCATGCCACCCTATTAATTACTGCAATCAAGTGTTTCTCTTTTATGGGCTTTGCAACAAGTTGCTATAGTCACAGTTAAATGATAAATTTACTGTTTAGCCAGCAAGCGTTCTCAACTCTGGACAATATTGCACTGGCAAGCTCTTCAGGAGGAAGCACATCCCCCTGTGTCTCTGACTCAGATTTGATTTGTCTCCAGAGCGGCAAGGGAGAGACTGTGGGTATGTCTGCGCAGCAGTTGTGCAGGTGCTTCCCAGCACGGGTAGACAGACGCATGTTAGCTCTGCTTGAGCTAGTGTGCTAAAAGTAGCAATGTGCTGGTGGCGACTTGGGCTAGCCACCTCAATATGCACTTGGGGTCACATGGGATCGTACCTGGGTGACTAGACTGAGCTGCCCCTGTGGCCACGCTGCTATTTTTAGTGAGATCTGCTTGAGCTATCAGTCGTGTCTGTATAATCATGCTGGGAAGCTGCTGTGTTGACCTAAGGGCAAGATTTATAAATATTGAGGTGCCTATAGTTGCAGATTGACTATCCACCTATCTGCAGCTGTAAGCACCTAAATACCTTTATAAATCTGGCCTTAAAACTCAGTGGCTGTTACATTAACCTTTTCCTCCTGATATTTCCCATGTTTGTAGATCCATGTTGGTAGCAATGGTGGGAATACTAATGTAGATCAGCTTTGTTTGTTTCCCACCGTAAAATGGGGATGATAATACTTATCCCACAGGTGTATTAATGCTTATGAAATGTTCTAAGATCCTCAGAGGGTAGGGCCTACAAAAGTGATAGGTGGTATTATTACTATTTATCCCCAGATTTTTCTTGGTCCTGAATAACCCTCTACCTGCTATTGTCTATTTCTCGTGTTGCCATTCTTGTCTATTAAAGTGTCCTCTTATCTGCTTCAGGCAGGGCCAAAGTGTGTTTAGATACCGGTCCAAATAAAAAGTGGCATAGATTTGAACTGCCACAGGGTGAGCACAAGAAGGTACATTCTCTTTTTGAATGGCCCAAAGGGCAGGGGTTCTGCACTGGCTGCACCACCAGTGAGCTGTTGCACAGGAGGGCAGGATCCCAGAGCTGCTGCCTCTCTTCCCTGCCCCTTTGTGGGGTGCTGAGTGCCCACAGAAGAATAGAGGGAACAGTTGCTACTCTCAGAAGTACTGGAATTGTATTTGTGGTGATCTCACCATGGCCATCATGGTTAAAACTGTTTGATTTATTATTTTAAATAGTTTAAGGTTGTTGATGGGTTTTGGTCCTTTGGCAGAACTTTCTCCATAGGGTCTGATCCTGCACTCCATTGACTTCAGTGGGAGTTGTTTCAACTGGATTAAGATCGCCCTCAGTTTTTTTTTCTATTTATTTCTTTAAGAAGTGGGTTTAGGGATCAATCCTTTATTCCATGTGCAGGGTGAACTCCCAGTGGTTTTGGGGGAAAGCACCTTCCAGCTTTCAAGTGATTTTGTTCGATTATTTTTTCTTATTTCCTGCTAGGAAATCTGCCCTTACCTCTCTGTTAGAGAAACTATTTCTTTCTCCTTAAATGAACCAAAGTCATTAGTGGTTTCTCTTTTTATTTTTTTCCCTTTCCTTGGGGAAAAAAGCACTCAGGAATGCATTCTCGTTACAGTGCCTGGTCTTCCCCTTAGCACTCTTCAATTTATTTATTCTTCTTTTATTCAACCTTTCTATATTCTTATTTACTTGTAAATCACTTAATGTTTAATATCTCCTTTGCTGCTAACTTCCTTCAAAGATTTTTAATTCTCTTTATACTTCCCTTCTTGTCCCTCCAAGTTGTGTTTATGTAGAGAGATTTAAATATGTATGTAAATATATGTTACATTGCTGTTGTAACATGATCTTCAAGGACTTGGACTGAATTCATTTTGCTGCATTCTTTGTAAAACAGTTTCCTTAACAAGAAAAGGAGTACTTGTGGCACCTTAGAGACTAACCAATTTATTACAGTTTCCTTAACATTCCATTGATAGCACTTGCTATAAGGACCCAATTCTGTGTGATGCTAATTGCTCCTTTTATTGTCACTGAAGTCAGTGGCACTTCATATGTAAGTAAAGGTAAATAGGATTGGACCCTTAATTTGACATTGTGGCCTTTCTACATTTACATTAGTATGTCCCCTCTCTTTGAGCTTTTGCACTGACATAATTTTACCATCATCTAGTCAAGTTTTAATCTCTCTAATAATTATTGAAAAATAATAAAAAGTGGGTTGTTTGCCAGGTTCCAGCCTAATGTGGAAATGAAATGGCCAAGAGATTAAACCGTGAGGATCTACATTTATAATGGAAAAAGCTGTTCAGACTCTTAACTCTAGCTGTGCTGTTGATATTTCTGTAAGAAACTTTACACTGCAAGTTACCAACAAATGTATGAGTCCTTTGTTAGAGACTAGTTAATTGTTAGTATAATGTGGGCCACAGTTGTTGGTTGTGGTGACAAAAAGGTTTTTTTAACGAATCTGCCTTTGCACATCCGAATGGCTCCCTAAGGGCTTTGTTAGTGATACTGACTGTACAAAAATGCACATGGGGCTTAATCCTGAGCTGTGCTAAGCATGAGCTTGACAGAGCTTGTGCAGGGGTAGTGGAAAGGGAGGCAAAGGTGTCTAAGTCACCTTTTATGTCCTCCTTGATCATCCATCCAACCAGGGCCAAGATCAATCAGAATGAAATGGACTTATCTCTGATGCTTGTCTGTCCCTGATGTGTTGCCTGAGGGTAGGAGAGCCAGCAACAATGACTTCAGGACACCTGAGGACTCCCATTGGCAAGGTGACTCTTTGGCTATTCCTTCAGGACCGGGGGGGAATCTGATGCTTGAAGTATGTATGAATTACTTCTCTCTGCACTGAAGTGCCATTATATACCGAAGGGTTAAAGTGTGACAACTGTTTAAGTGTGAACAGCAACAACATAGTAGACCAATTCAGAAATTCTACAGTATAATTTCTGAATGTCTGTTCTACTCCTTCAACAGGCATGGAACTTCCCTTTGTCAATGGGTAATTCCATATGGGTGAAGAAAACAGGCTTGGAAGAGACCAGCCAGGTGGAGAATTGAGTATTTATGTTATTGTGCAGTGTGTGGAGTTTCTGCTCTTTAAACAGTGGCATGCTTTACTCCAGAAGTGAAAAATACTTTAGCCAGTTGCAAAAATAAGGGAAATTGGGATAGGCAAAGAATGTATTAATTACATACATTGGAATTTGAGTAGGACCCTTGACTCACCATCTTTTGAATATCAGCTGCTGAAATTCAATGCAGGAAAAGTTGTGCTCTGGTGGGAATGTGTGTGTGTGTGTTTAGTTGGATCTAAATGGTTACAAAGGGGTTCTCTGCTAGTGAGGGGGAGGGGACAGTGAGAGTGCATTCCCAAAAAAGTACATTCCCAAAATAAGCAGCTTACATCATAGACCTCTTCAGTTTTCCCACACTTCTTTCCTAATTATTATCCTGCAGGACAGCTGATCTATTTCAAACAGGAAGTTGTTTACAGATAACACTTGCAACTGTTCTGTCTGATTTGTTGAACTGTCGAAAAGCAAAAGACATCATCTTTTCAAATTAAAAACTGTCAGATTTCTGTAAACAGCAGCATGAGGGTCATCTGTGCAATTTCCCTGCAGGCAGAGTGTGCTCTGCAGTCCCCATTTTCTCAGCAATCATAAGGTAGGAGAGACTTTTGCGGTTTTACTGGTTAGAAGCATGTAAGGAGGAAAAAGTCTGGATGTACGATAGAGACTGGACATGTGAGTGGAAACATTCAAAGTATGTCTGACAACTGGTGTGGGTTAGCTGCAGAATAAGAAACAAAAGCTTGATGTACTGTATTCTGAGAGATAATGTGGACCTTACTGCTTGCAAAAGCCTGATTTAGCTGAAAAAATCCCTGTTTAACCTGGGATTTGTAACAGTGTCAAAGATGCTTCTGAGCAAGAGAAAGTGAACTAAAATAAGATTTTTAATTTTTGTTTGTTTGTTTTTAACAACTGAAATTGAAATGTATTAACTTTTTTATAGCCACTGGTTCTGATTTTAGTAATTTCAGCATAGCACGTTTGGTTAGAACACACATGATTTAATTGCCAGAGTGGCAAGAGAGAACTGGCTGTGATTCTTCGTAACATAATCAATATAGCCATTTAAGACTAGAAATGTGAAACACATTTCTCAGTCTCTCTGTCTGTTCTGGGGCACCAGAATGTCTTCATCTATTACGAATGATGAGTTTATAATATAGCCCCCAAAGCAAAGGATAGAAGACATGTGGCAATGGTGTCATGCTGAAGTAGACTGTAGAGAAGCGGTGTCCAATAGAAATTCGATGCTTGCCACACTGGTAGCCAGACTTGTGGCTTTGAATTTTAGTTATTAGCTACATTATAAAAATGCCACATGCATTAGCCACAATTCAATAGCCTATTAGCCACATGTGGCTAGTGGCGAACGTATTGGACAGTGCTGCTCTAGAGGATCCGATAATGACAGAATACACCAATGGCTAGTAAAGGGGTAACTCTAGAGATTGAGTCAAGGATAATTAGGACTGGGATTAGTGGTATATTGGATAAAGGGAAACTTTATTAAAATTAAAGGTTCATATATATGCAGCTTAAAGATGTGAACATTGTCTGTGAGGTTTGGGAGGGGAAACGTTTCTTACAAAATTGCGTGCCTAATTAGAGAAGTGAAATGCACCACTTTTTATTTTTCACTTCTCATACAAAGAAATAAAAAAAAACTCCTGAGATTAAATTATTACAAATTACTAGTTACTAGTTACTCTGAAAATGTAGCTGAAAGATAATAGCAATTTTTCCACTCTCAGCAGCTGATTTTTGGAGTATTTTGGTGTTAGCTATTTCATATTTACAAGCATGCTCCTTTAAAGCAGTAAAGATATTGGAGGATGTAAACCTGTAAGCCAACCATTGATTTAAAGAAAAGATCATTGATGTCATTTTTATGAATCAAATTCTCAATCCTTCTATGATATCACTTACTAAAAATGCCTGTAAAATTTTGATCAAGCTACCTAAATGTCTATTCTTAAAAAGGTATTGCATTTTAGTTTTAATGCTTTGAAATCCAGCTGATTTTGATTAGAACTGAAACAGATACCAGGCGAAAAGATGATATTGTGGCTCTGATTCTGTGAATATTTTCTTCCATAATCCTTTCATTTATAGTAACCTCAGGGATTACTTGTAAGCTTCTGGGGCAGAGACTGACTTTACTGTGTTTATTCAGCGTGTGACATAATGCAGTGCTGATGTTGGTTAGGGTCTCTAGACACTGCTGTAATACAAATAAGAAATTAAAAAAAATGTTTCTGACAAGAAGTGGGTGGCTTTTGTTTGTGGGGTTTTTTACGTTGAATGTGTCTCTCTAAGAATGTTTGATTGTCTTTAGATAATTCACCCTAGATGTGAACATCTGCCAACATAGAATCACCTAAAAATAGCATGTTCTGCATCACTAACACTTTTCATAGGAGTATGTAAGTCATAATCCAAATTCATAGCCAAACCTGTGGCTTTTCCTGATGACCAATACAGAACTGCATTGTGGAAGCAGCAGAGTCCAATCACATAACTTGTAGTGGGGTTACCATGTTGAAATCTCTCTGAATGAATTCACATAACTTTAAAAACTTCATTTTTACTCTACATTAGGATTGCTCAAAAGTTTTCAGTTTAAACTTTTTTTGGACAGAAAATTGGGTTTTTGACACAACTTTTTTTGTAAAGTGTCTTTTTTATGGAAAATTTTGTTAGTTTTCCTTTTAATCAAAATATTTCAGCCAAAACCCAAAAGTATTTTGGCTAAAAATGGAAGGTGTGGTTTGCTGCAAGTCCCCATTCTTCTCTATGGGCTGGGATCCCTAGCTGCACTACATCTCCTACACTACATCACCCTTTTGCAGAGGTAAACCTGTGCATTATGGGAGATGTAGTCCAGCTGGTGACCTTGGCCCACAGAAGAGAGTGGGGACGTGAGCATACTACAGCTCCTCGGAGGCATTACACCTCTTGATTTTGGCCAAAAGCTTCAGTTTTGCCAAAAACTCAACATTTCGTATGGAAATCTTCCACAAAAATATTTATTTTTTTCCATTTTTTGGTCAAATTTCTGTGGGGGAAAAATACTCTGTTCTACTCTCCCACCCACACTTCACCAGCCCCGCAAAAAACCAGAAAATTAGCCCAATTCTAGTCTTCAGCCATCTGCAAACTAGCCAGCCTCTGACATGTTAGCAGTTGAAAACTTCATCTGTGTTTGGAAAGCCATGTTTACTCATAGGCAGTATCAAATCCCAGTGATTATCATTGATTCACTCCTATCGATCTAAGGTACTTCTGTGGCCTCAGATCCTAAAGTGATGAGCACCTCACCATGATTAATTTAGTTATCTTCACATTCCCCTGTGAGGTAGGGAAGTGTTATCCCCATTTTACAGAGGGGGAACTGAAGGACAGAGAGAGACTGAGGGACCGATTTTTGAAGGTATTTAGGATTCTAAAGTTGTAATTAGGTGTATAGTGGGATTTTCAAAAGTACCTAGGAGCCTAACTCCCAATCTAAAATGCCATGAAGAGTGGGATCCTAAAGGGACTTATGGGTAGCAATGCTGAGCATCACGGAGCCTAGAAAATGAAAGGGACAACACTGTGATCCACAAAGCCTGAGTTGGACACCTAAGTTTCCTATACAAACATGGGTGGACAGAGATGCCTACCAATGCCATCTCCAAAAGCCAGGATGCTAGGTGGGGCAGAACTGCCTAAATTAGTCATGGGGAAGTGTTGAGGGGGGAGAGTGTGCTAAGCTCTTCCCCTCTCTCAGAGATAGGCACCTATGCCCAGACTGCAGGGAGATGCCTAGCTTTGCTTAGCATTACACGAACGGGAATGTGCCTCCTGACTTCCGTTGGCTTAGGCACCTAAGATATTTCTTGTGGGAC
The DNA here is from genome assembly GCF_965140295.1 of Lepidochelys olivacea. Lineage (NCBI taxonomy): Eukaryota > Metazoa > Chordata > Testudines > Cheloniidae > Lepidochelys > Lepidochelys olivacea. Next base: position 35,889,194 of record NC_140413.1, on the reverse strand, counting down.
TGAGTTAGGCTCTCCACACAAAACAGGGGGAAGAGGAGGTGGTGGTCCCCACCTGTATAACTCTTAGCCTAGCAGTTAGAGCACTTGTCTGGGATGTGGGGACCCAGATTCAATTTCCCCCTCTTTGCCAGAAGAGGAGAGAGGATTTGAACAAGGAGTCTTTTAAGAGTGCTCTAACCAGTGGACTTTGGAATAGTCTGATGTGGGGGCTCCCTCATTCTCTCCTGTTGAAACCATTCCATTGTGGATAAATAATGAAAGAGCGAGTGGAGTAGGGGGATTGGACCCAGGGTCTTCTACCTCCCAGGGGGGTGCCCTACCCAGCAGACAACAGCATCATTCTCTCTCTGGTGTTTGACACTTCTGTCATTAATGGGGTCACTGCAAGTAACCTTCTAGACCGAATCACAGAAGAGAAGGATCTCATAAAATGTATACAGGACGTTGGTAGGGTATGGCAGAAATGGCCAGCTGAGAGAAGAACCAGTGCAGATAATAAAAAGGGGCAGCACCCTATGTAACCTGCATTGACTGTGAGTAGAGCTCAAGGTGTTGGTTTTAACCTCTAAAGCCTTAAATAATTTAGGAGTGAGTTACTGCTAGATCACCTCTCTATGGTGTCGTATTCCTGCGCTTGAGCCCAGAACCTGAGCTAGAGCTCTCTGAATGTAGAAAGGAGGAAGCTGCTGGCAGCTGTTGGTTGTGTTTCGCTCTGCAGCCTTTTGGGGAGGATTTGAGACTAGAAGGGCTTAGTTTATTAATATCCTTATTTGCCGTGGAGTTTAAGCCATTACAGCTATATGAAGGGGTTGCCAACTCTCATGAATTTATTGTGAGAATTTGGAATATTTGGTAGTTTTTTTGAAAGCCTCAGCTTTCTTTTCTTCTCTTTTTAAATATAAGTTTATAGTACTTGGGGTTGTAGAGAAGCTTGTAAATATGACCTGAATGCACCCCAAAGGCTCAGCAATCAATGACAAACTAAAATAAATTGGCTTAAAAATCATGAGATTTTTTTAAAATCATGATTCTTTGCCACTTGATTCATGATTTTTGAATACTTGGGTTGGTAACAATGTAGATCCCTTCCAGCTGAAAGTGCCAAATTTCACACAGCTCTCCTCGATCTTGCTACATAGTAAAGAAACAACCTTTATGACAATGTATGACCAATATTTTCAAAAGCATCCATTAAACTGGACTGCCTCACTCTCTTGGTTCCTACAAATAAATGCAACTGGCTGCACTACCGAGGTCACATGCAGTCATTTTTACAGGGTTAGGGCATAACTGAGACAATGGGGGGGACCTGGTTTTCAGAAGCGTTGAGCATTTATAATTAAACCCCTGGGGAAGTTTGGGTGCTCAGCATAAAAGAAAATTAGATCCAATGTGTCTCAAGGTGCCTCCAAATTCTTGGAAAATTTAAATCCGGATCTGTATTTGAACTTTCCAGCTTGGGCTTACCTCTAGTTTCATAATCAGAATGGTTGTATACTGTGTTCCCGCTACACTGCACAGTTGCGTGGTCGCCCAGGAGTGAATCAAGGGCCGTGCACTTCGTTAACAGAGCTGCGCACAGTGGCAACGTGTTCAGGTGCCCCTCTCCCTGCAGCTCTGCAGCTGCGTTGCTCCTCTGCCTTGAAGCTCCTGGCCATCTGCTCCCGGGATCCTCCTGCTTGCTGTGCAGAGTAGGGGATGGAGGATGACGTCAGGATGTCCCCCTCTCCCTGCTTTCCTCCTGCCCATGCACCCCATCTCCACAGAGCAGGAGACAGGGCTCAGGAGCAGGAGAGCTCAGCTGCTGCAGTCTGAGACTTCGGGTTTGTGTGCCTTAAAGAGACAGTGCATGGTCTCCCATAGACTTCCCCAGCAGCCAGCACACACACAATCTCTGTGTGTGTGTGTCACGCATATGCAAATGCGCACACGCACTGTGTGTGTGTCTGTCACACACGAACAATGTCTCTGTGTCTGTCTCATGCACATACACACGCAGGCTGTCTGTCTCACACTCGCACACTGTGTCTCACACACACAAACTCTCTCTCACACACACACACACACACACACACACACACACACACACAGTCTGTCTCTGACACACTCACCTCCCAACACATACTTGTGTTGTTGTTTTGTTGTTACTGCTTGGTACTTCCTGCAATGCACATATATTCTCTGTAATTTTATTCTTTGACTAGTCTATGCATTTCATAATTTTATTTCTCTCTTATGCTTAAATTTAATTAGTTGAGTAGTGAGTTCTAAAATGCCTAACCTGTCCTGTCTGGAGTAATTATCCCTATGGTAACTTTTAAAAATATATATATATTAGATCTAGGTTTTTTGCTTCTACTGGTGGCACATGTCTGCACGTTACCTCGATATTGGTGCACCAAAACAAAATTCATTCCACACATGGATGAAAAAATTAGAGGGAACATTGGACTTGTACATGCTTTGGGGAACTGGATCTACAAGCCAGCAGCAATGACTAAAATGGCAAATTTGTTCACAGTTCTCAGATCTTGAAAGGCAGAGCACATTCATTGTCATAGGAATTTCTGTAGGTTTATGCAAACCCTAAATTCAAGAATATACAGGAACAGACAGTCTTTTAGTTGCCCTATTGTCCAGGCAGTGGCTCCAGTCAGCACAGATTTTATTCTAAGACTCTTAATTCTATGGCTGTAGTTGGGCAGACTCGTTGTCAATTCCCAGGCCCATTTAAGGCAAATTGGGACCACAGGCCCATCCTTACGTGGATTCCCCAAGGACCAGCTCCCATACTGTGGCCCTGTCCCATGCTGTGGCCTCATCCCTCTCTGGGATGGTAGTTGCAGGGGCCATCTACATAAGCTGTGTGATGTGCTAGTTCAGGGGCCCACCCTCACTTTTATTTGGGTTGGTTGGGGCTTCCTCCCCTCATCCTGAACCACAGCTCCCTCTCTTCAGGTGGGCATCATCCATTCCAGAGGCAGGAAAACTCAGCTCCCACTCACTGAGGTGAGGACTCTGTGTGTGTGTGTGTGTGTGTGTGTGTGTGTGTGTGTGTGTGTGTGTGTGAATGGGGGCACCACTTGACACCGCCCAAGTAAAACCATAATGAGATGACAGCGACACTCACCCTTTGTTCCACCAGATTCTCGTTCTGGGATGGTGACAGTAGGGTCACACAAATAGCAGCAGATTTCAGCACCAACAACCCATTTAAGATGGGTTTCAGAGTAACAGCCGTGTTAGTCTGTATTCGCAAAAAGAAAAGGAGTACTTGTGGCACCTTAGAGACTAACCAATTTATTTGAGCATAAGCTTTCGTGAGCTACAGCTCACTTCATCGGATGCCATCATCCAATGAAGTGAGCTGTAGCTCACGAAAGCTTATGCTCATTTAAGATGGGTGAGGGCAGTTCATACCTCTTACATTAGTTTAGGCTATCTGCAGAGGCAGGTAGATATCAGTGCCTCAGTTATACTCAGGTCACATTTCCAAGTCTTCTCTCACAGTCATGAAGGATAGAATGAAACTTAGCTGCTGATATCATCACTTGACCTCAAGAATATACAGCAACAGACAATCTTTTAGCTTTCTTATTGTGCCTGTTGGTTCAGGTGTTGACTCCAGTCACCAAAGATCTGGAGTACAAAGTGGCTGTTGGGCCTTGCCTTAATCTGGCCTCTGGTCAGTTCAACAATGTTTTTGCAGGAGGCTCTCCTAACGAAGGTCTCTGCCTCTGTGGTTCTCTGATGGTCTCTCGATGATCTGTTATTTGGAAACTTGAATAAGTAAAAATGTTCTCCATGGCTGAGACAGTTTCCCTAAAGTTCCACAAGTCACAAAAGCTCTTCTAAAGTTGTGTTTGCTTCCCTGATTGTATTGCTTGGTTTTTTTCTAACTCCTCTATTCCTATGATGTTCCAGCCAGTACTTTGTTCCACATCACCCTGCTTAAATCTTTCCCTTTTGAAATTTTTTTTCTAGCCTACTGCCTTCTTTTTTGGGGGTGGGAGGGAGGTGGTAGCAGGGAGAGGATGGGATTATTTTTGAAATGATTAAAAATAAGAGGTTTAGGAAACATGACCAATGCGGAAAGGTTGAAAGAACTGGGCATGTTTAGAGAAGAGAAGAGATGGCTGAGGGGAGACATGATAGCAGTCTTCAAATATGTAAAAAGTGGTTCTAGAACATAGAAATGTCCAAACTGGGTCAGACCAATGGTCCATCTAATCCAGTAAACTGTCTTCTGACACTGGCCATTGCCAGATGCTTCAGAGGGAATGAATGGAACAGGGCAATTATCGAGTGATCTATCCCCTGTTGTCCAGTCCTACCTTCTGGGAGTCAGAGCTTTAGGGATATGCAGAGCATGAGATTGTGTACCTGACCATCCTGACTAATAGCCATTGATGGCCTTATCCTCCATGAATTTATCTAATTCTGTTTTGAACCCAGTTATACATTTGGCCTTCACAACATCCTTGGCAACGTGTTCCACAGGTTGACTATGTTGTATGGAGAAGTACTTCCTTATGTTTGGCTTAAACATGCTGCCTATTAATTTCATTGGGTGACATCCTGATTCTTTTGTAATGTGAAGGGGTAAATAACACTTACTTTATACCATTCATGATTTTATAGCTCTCTATTATATTCCCCCTTACTTGCCTCTTTTCTAAACTGAACTGTCCCAGTCTTTTTAGTCTCACCTCATAGGGAAGTTGTTCCATACCCATAATCATTTTTGTTGCCCTTCTCTGTACCTTGTCCAATTCTAATATACATATATTTTTTGAGATGGGACAACCAGAACTGATGCAGTGGTCAAGGTGTGGGTGCACCATAGATGTATACAATGACATTATGATATATTTTCTGCCTTATCTGTCTCTTTCCTAATGGTTCCTAACATTCTGTTAGCTTTTTTACTGCTGCTGCTCATTGAATGGATTAAATTATCCATGATGACTCCAAGATCTCTTTCTTGAGTGATAACAGCTAATTTAGTCCCCATCATATTGTATGTATAGCTGGGATTATGTTTTCCAGTGTGCAGGACTTTGTACATCAACATTGAATTTCATCTGCCATTTTGTTGCCTAATCAACCAGTTTTGAGATCTCTTTGCAGTCAGCTTTGGGCTTTACTATCTTGAGTAATTTTGTATCATCTGCAAACTCTGACACCGCACTGTTTACCCCTTTTTGCAGATAATTTTTGAATATGTTGAACAGCTCTGGTCCCAGTACAGATCCTTGGGGGACCCTGCTATTTACCTTTCTCAGCTGTGAAAACTGATAGTAAATAAAGGGTAAGAATAAATTATCTTTTAACCAGTTACTGATTCATGAGTGGACTTGCCCTCTTATCCCGTGACTGCTTACTTTGCTTAAAAGCCTTTGGTGAGGGACCTTGTCAAAGGCTTTCTGAAAGTCCAAGTACACTATATACACTGGATCATCCTTATCTACATGTTGTTGACCCTCAAAGAATTCTAATAGAGCAGTGAGGCATGATTTCCTTTACAAAAGCTGTGTTGACTCTTCCCCAACATACTGTGTTCATCTATGTGTCTGATAATTCTGTTCTTTACTATAGTTTCAACCAATTTGCCTGGTACTTAAATTAGGTTTACCAGCCTGTTATTGTCAGGATTACCTCTGGAGCCTTTTTTAAAAATCAGCATTACATTAGCTATCGTTCTGTCATTTCTGGTACTGAGGCTGATTTAAGCGATAGGTTACATACCACAGTAAGTACTTTCATATTAGAGAGCCTTCAGAACTCTTAGGTGAACACTATCTGGTCCTGGTCACTTATTACTGTTTAATTTATCAATTTGTTCCAAAACCTCCTGTGCTGACACTTCAATCTGGGACAGTTCCTCAGATTTGTCACCTAAAAGGAATGGTTCAGGTGTGGAATTTCTCTCACATCCTTTGCAGTGAAGACTGATACAAATAATTCATTTAGCTTCTTTTCAATGGCCTTGTCTTCCTTGAGTGTCCCTGACCGCTTGCCCCTCCCAGGATATGGTAGCCTATGCGGGGGAATAAGGGAACCCTTTTGTGCTCTTATTCCTCTGTGTGGAAGCATAGCCAGGGTCACATTTTAGCCATTAACATTGTGAGGGTGATTCAGACTGTATGCTCATTCAGTATTTAGCCTCCCTGCTGAGATTCCCAGCAAATGTACCATTTCTGATGGTGGGGTTTATAATGTGGATTGCATCTGTGACTGGATTGAGACCACCTGCTTATTTCACATTGGCTACTGAATACAGCAATCACATGGCAGGGACTTTCAATTACAATCCCATTAGGCTAGATTTAAATTGATGGCATGGGGTGAAAGACTTCATGTCCCATTACTGATCTTTTGGGCTACCCCCATGATAGCCTCATATCAATTTGTTCAGTCTAGCCATAAACCTGCACACAAGTGTGCAGTGGCTAATGCAGGAGAACCAGAATTGGTGACAGACATCTTCTCCATATCTTGATGCTTTGATCTGGTTTTCACTTTCTCCCTACTCCTGCTACTACGAAGTGCTAAGTGCTACTGAAAGGAAGAAATCAGGAGGACTGTGATAATTCTTTTCTTTCCTGAAAGAGCATTTTTGCAGTCCTCTTGTAGATCAGCTTTTGGTGACCTATTCAATCAAACTATATTTCTGGGCAGTTTCTTTTCCCAAAGGGTCTACCTACAGCATAACAGTATGAAGCCCGTTCCACTGACAGATTTGTAGGAGGCTGTGATTTCCATGAGCTAAGGGCTTGTACACACTACAATTGATGTTGGTGTAATTTATGTCACTGGGGGGTGTGAATAAGCTACCTCCTGAGCGATGTAGGTTACACCAAACTACCTGCTGGTTTGGACAATGTTATGTCAATGGAGAGCTTCTCCCACGACATAGCTATCGCCTCTCGGGGAGGTGGTTTTATTATGCCACTGGGAGAGCTCTCTTCTGTCAGCATAGAGCATCTTCACCACACACGCTACAGTGGCACAGCTGTACTGATGAAGCTGCGCCAATGTAGCACTTCAAGTGTAGACTAGTCTTAAGTCTCTTTCCAAAGTTGTTATTCACCCTGCTCAGGTGTAGATGACCTCCTGGATTTATTAAAGACTCTGGTGTATTTACATTCCATGATGAAATTGAAGAGATAAGGGCTCTTGCATCAAACACTGTAAAGATACCAGTGGCAGCTATCAAAGCTGTGAAAGGTAAAATTTATGCATTCTCCTACCCTGGGCTGTCAACTCAGATATTTGTATCTTTCCATGTAAATCCCTGGTACATTTCTTCATTCAACATTGATGGTAACCTCACCTTTAGTGGGCATCTTTTCCATTGACAGATATGGAAAATAGAAAATAAGTCTTACGTATCAGTGGTCTTTTTTTGTTTTGTTAAGAGAAGGGAATTTTTTACCATCCTTTTTACCTAATTTGTCTTCTGAATTTTACCTCAACCAGTGTATTCTTAAAAGGAACAGCTGAATGACCATAAATCCCTATTGTATTGTACAACATATGTTTATTAGGCATACAACCTGTACACATTCTTTTCATGCTATTTAGACTATAGTACGCACAAACATACTCCATTCGTGGTGCCACACTGCATGCTCTCAGAAACTATTAGAAGCCTTTGGAATTCCCATGACTGTTTATTCATTCTTTTGTTTAGGAGTCAGTGACCTGCAAGCACTCATTATGAAGAGAGATCTGTGTTTTCTGGTGACTCTAATTAGCCTTGCCTTCCTGTCACTGTTAAGATCTGGATATCCTCAACATATTGCAGAAGAGTCCTGCTCTGTTCAGATTCTTGTTCCAGGCCTCAAAGGTAATGTTTGAGTCTCTCCCTCTGCCTAAATAGTAATCTTTTTTTTTTACAGGTTTATTTGAACCAATGACAAGTCATATGCAATTTCTAGCAGGGACTAACATCTCTACAAGGTGCCTTATAATTGCCCTTTCCATAGTAGGATTTGGAATAATTTTCCAAACATGGCCAAGCACAGTCTGTAACATGATTTGTGTCCATTAAAACAACATGGTTACAAACTGCAGGCCTGACTCTGCAAAGCCCACTCATGAGGAATAGCCCTCGTTACTAGATGGGTTTTCCTTATGACTTCAGTGGGTTTATGCTCATGGGTAGTACTCAGTGTACATAAAGGTTGCAGAATCTGGCTCTGTGTTATGACTGTCTAGAAAACATTTTATAAGCCTTTATTGCCCCTTTGAGAGGGACTACTTGGAAATAATCAATAACTCTATATTTGCTAAACTGAAATACACTTTTCTTTGTGGCAAACTCTGAGAATGCTGAGCACCTTCAACTTCCATTGACTTAAATGCTCAGTGCCTCTCAGAGTTTGGCCAGGTATGATTATGAAAATAAAGCTGCCTACTATTTGCTCTACATTTTGGCCAAGAATATTGCCTGATACAGATGGTATGACAAAATATTGGTCTCTTCATGTAAAGGAATACCTTGGCATCCGTACTTTAAATAGCACAGAACTTCTAACTTAATTCTTGTTCTGAAGCAGTAGCATGTATTGCCAACGTTGTACCTAATGATCCAAATTAAGGGTGTGTGCGAAATCTTGGCCCAATTGAAGTCAATAGCAAAACTCCCATTGACTTTAATAGGGCCAGGATCTTGCCTGAGATGTATGTAAGGATGCTATATGTGCCATTCCTAATAAGTGTGTGGCAAGAGACTCTGTGAGCTATAGACCAGGAACAGTTAACATATCATCAGCTGACAAACTTGCATTATCTAAAAACTATACAATTTATCAACATATTAAACCTTAGTTTTTCTTGTGGTTGTGCCTCTATTGTCAAATGATGTCACTCATATAAGATGGCTGCCACCAGCGTTAAGAAAACTCTTTTTTTTATTTTTACTGGACAACTGAGAAATGCTTTTCCTTCAGATTGCTGACCTGAGAACAAGGGTAGAGTTTTCTTTTCACGGGCTGGCCCCTGAACTCTTAGCCATGTTGACACCTAAGGTGGGGATGAAAAGTCGAGCAGTGTTAGTTTGATGCATTCAGACAATCCATGATTTGACTGAGCCTTAATTGTTTCCATTCATCTCCCATCTTTGGTATGTATCTCACACAAATAACAGCATTATCAAATTTATTATTGCATAGCCTAGTGATAGAGAAGATTGATCAAGTGGTCAGAACGCAGCATGGGGAACTAGGAACTTTAATCCTGGTTCTGTTGTTGACTTTCTCTGGGTCCTTGGGCCAGTCCCTTAGTCTCTCTCCTTTCACTTCCCCATTTGTATAATCAGGGTAATTCTGTGTACAGACATTCACCACCTCACAGTAGCGTTGGGAAGATTAGTTAGTTAATGCTTATGAAGCACTTAGTGCCATCTAAATGCTAAAAGTGCTATTATTACAATGTAGAACTTTCCCAGCAATAATTCTGGCCTCTTTTTTTAGTAAGGCAATCAGGAATAGAGCCATAAAACAATGAGGAAGCTTGAAAACCAGAATGCTTTAGTGCTTTCACTCCACCTAATTAGAAACAGTCATTGACATGGCAAGGGAGATTGATGTACAATTTCAGTGAAGCACATAATGACCTGCTAAGCTTAATGTAAAATCTCTAAAAAGCCACCAGTGCCCAAACTAAACTGTCAGGGGACTGACTGTCTCAAAGGCGTGGTAGTAATATACAGAGCCTTTCATCTGTTGGCTCCAATCCAGTGCATGTCAGGAATGACCAAGATTTCCGCTAAACTGAGTATATGTATGGCCATATGCCCAAAACTCAGCTCGTGAGCAGCATTCAGCTCTGCACAGAAGCAACACTTAAATACGCCATAGCTCCTCCACTGCTGAGCTGCCACTGATATCTGTGGCCACAGTGGAACAAAGCATCTCATAATGGAGCCCAACACAGCCAGCTGGGCTCTGACTGCCTTAGAAGGATGTCCCAGAAGATCTCCCATTCCTGTTCCTTACTGGGAGCTTATACCTGAAACATGTCTGTAGCAGGCTTTGGGGAGAATGGGGAAGAAGAGAGGTTATGGGGAACAGAGGAAAGAGATGTTGGGGACCCTGGGAAGTGGGGAATTGGGATACCCTGGGAAGGGAAAGAGATTTCTAGGAGGGGTAGAAAAAAAGATAACAAGGGAGACTTAGGAATGGACAGAGAGAGCATAGCATGCCAGAGGCACCAAGTGAGATGACGAGAGGGAAGGGGACGCAAGAGATGGAGAGGCACTGAGAAGTGTGTGTGTGTGTTTGTGTGTGAAAAGAAACATACAAAAGAAGAAGGAAAGAGAGGACCCAAAGAAAAGAACAAGGGAGAGAAAATGGGAACCCATTGAAGAAGAAAACGGAAAATAGAGAAGGAAGGAAAATTGAAATGAAAATAAGACTGGAAAAAGAAGGGAATAAAAAATAAAGTCACACACCGATTTATTCATTCATGTACTTACATCTTAGGTTTGCTTTTTTTTTTAAAAAAATAAACCTAATGAAATAGACAAGATGATATATCCTGGGACCTAGATGGGGGTGGGAAGAGGAAGGATACTGTGGTTCTGGGAGTCCACATGGCACAATGATGCATGCTTTAGAAATCCAGAAGTATAAGATTAATAATTGGAAAAGAATGATAGTACATGAGAGAAGAGATGGAGGATTCAGACCGACTACATTGCTCATTCAAACCTCTCTTAAAACACTACTACTTCTGCCAGGCCCAAAAGAAGTGAGTTTTTTATTATTCTGGAGAATAAATATATATAAAAAACCACCTGAGCTATTCTAAGCTTTGGATTTGCCAATTTGTCCTGTCTTCTGTCTTTAAGACTGTAAGCTCTTCAGAGCAGGGACTGTTTAATATTCTCAATGATATGTCACGCACAAAAAAAGTTGACATGAAATACATAAAAATAATTATCATAATCTTTCTTCCTGTGTATTCACTCAGTTAATAGTTCTACTCACATATAGGGCACGCTGGTAATGACAGAAAGTTATCACCAGCTAATGGGTTCTCCATAACCTATGTGTTTATTATTACTATTATTATTCGTATTATGGTAGAGCTTAGAGACTCCAACTGAAAACAGGGGATCTCCTTGTACTAGATACTGTACAAACACATACTGAGACATAGCTCCTACCCCAGATTGCTTACAAGGCAAGGAAAAGATACAAGGAAGTGGAAAAAAGGCAATATTATTATTGACGCCCCCTTACAGATGGTCAAACAAATAGAGGCAGAAACTGAACTTCGATAGTCTAAGTCCTAGTCCAGTGTCTTAACTGGAAAGACCAGTCTTTCTCTCTTTGGTGGTCTTAGTCCGCATCACAAAACCCACAATAGTATTAGGCGCTGACTGGCACATCAGGCAGTCTGAGAGGAAAGCCAAGGACTGAATGGGCCTAGAAACTGATGTATTCTTTCACCCTTAGAAATGGTCCCTCCAGGTCAAGGTCACTGCAAGGAAACCTGCTACTGTTGCCCTCAAACTAGGAAAAAAATGCAGACAAGCACAATTCCTGAAGCAGTCGTGATCTATCTTAGTGACCCCTGATGCATGGCTTTCACTCTGGAGTGACTCATGAAGTAATAGGCTGTAGTATCTTGCTCTGCGTCTCCACAGAAAAAAAGGCTAGAGGGAAAATACTATCAAGATTTATGTTTGGCAAGTAAGGAGTCTATAATCATCTCAACGGGGGGCAAGGGGGAGGGGAGATAGTAATATGGAGCCTGTTGGCTACTCAAGGATAAAAAAACAGAAATTCTTTAATGTGCCAAAGACAAGTAAAAGTCACACTAATTATACCATTAACTGTGAGTTGTCAGTAGTATTTTCTTATGGAGAGCAAGGGCCTCCCCGTAGCTTTGACCACCTGAAGGTGGCATTGGAAGATGGTCAGGAGCCTGAATACGTTAGTTGGAGCTGCTATCCTCTGGAGGCACAGGCAGCCTTAGAATTCTGAATGCTGCCCTCGAATAAGGAGCAGAGGCTTGTGGAGATTGCTGCTTTCAAGTATGTGAGACTCCATTTTGTTCTCGGCAATCTTTCTTGTCTATGCACTTCCTTATGGTGGCTGTGGTTTGTGTTAGAGAACTCCATGACTACACGTGGACCATAAGCTTCATGTTGGCTACCCTGCTTTACATACAAGATAGGGAATTATTGGGAAACTTATCAATATTCATATTCCTGGGTCCACAGAGTATGATGGCAACAGCTTTGCCTTTAGTTTCAAGATGTCAATTCGTCTCATTGTAGTCATTGACATTGTTTTCTTTTATGTTTGTGGTTTTCTTCTTTTTCACAGAAGCTTTTGTTTTCTTAGCTGGGACTTTGTTAAATTGATTATCGAGATTCTTAGTTATTTAATTAGTACAGATATTTGAATTGTATTTTAAGTAACGAAATATAGTAGCGGGGGTACAGAGCAAACCACTCAACCACAAATACCTAGTTAATGAAAACAAGACAGCTTACGTTTATTAAGGCTGCTATTTAAATATGAAGAGTCTATATTTTATGCCCTGAGCTACTTGAACATGAATATAATACATAGGGGTTCCAACTAAAGAAATTAAGAGATGCAGCAAATTATCAGGAATGAAGGCATTTCCTCCTACAGGTCCCAGTCTATCATTACTCAGCAAAACACTTAAGCATGCTTAATGAGACTTAATATATGCATCAAGTTAAGCATATGCTTATGTGCTTTGCTGAAGAGGGATGGATTTAAGCATGTGCTTATGTGCTTTGCTGAATTGGGACGTAATACAATCATGCAGTCAAAATGATATAAGATTGATGGTGCTGATGTACTACTGGATGTGTCTTTTGTGTCTACTCATGTGAATAATCTTATTGGCTGCAGATGAATAAGGGCTGCAGAATCAGAACTTTGGTTTCGGCTATGTCTGCACTGCAAATTACTTCAGTTTAATTTACGTTGCTTAAGGGTGTGAATAATCCATGCCCCTGAGCAATTTGAGTTATACTGACCTAAGCCATGGTGTAGACAATGCTATGTCAATGGAAGAGATTCTCTCACCAATATAGCCTACTACGTTTTGTGGAGGTAGGAATTATTAAGCTGACAGGAGAGCTCTCTCCCATTGACTTAGTGTCACTGACTTCACCAGAAGTGCTAGAGCGGTGCAGCTGTACCTACCCTTAAGAGTCAGTTATGTATTCTCTGCCCTTACCGTAGGTATCCATGTGACTGGTTAATAGGCTGTATCATGTTCTTCATTCAACACATGAAGGCTACCAAAGTCAAAATCCTCCAGCTTTTTCCTTAATGTACATGTGGCTTTTTTCCAAAGGCAAAACAAAATGAAGTTCCTCTAGTCATTTATTACTGATGGCTATTCAGACTGACTGAGATATCTATAGGAAGTGATGGATCAATATGTTTTATTCTTTCTTCTTCTTTCCTTTTATATTAATAGGGGAGGCTGGAGTAAAAGGGGAGAAAGGTGCTCCAGGGCGTCCGGGGAGAGTTGGACCTTCAGGAGAAAAAGGTAACTTGGTTAAAGAAGATAGACTAAGAAAGTTATTCTGGATCAAAAGTTTTCCTGGTGGATGATGAGAATCCTTCTGTTTTTGCTAAAACTAAGGCTTCCCTGGCCATTTCCCTGTGACCTACAGACCCCATTTGGAGATTGTGTCTACCACCTTTCTGGTCAGAGACTCATTTTGGAACCCTTTAATGCTGTTTCTTGATTTGCCAGAGGGATCCCAGTTAAGAAAGACATTACATTATGTGGCCTCCATGTTATTCTTAGCTTTTGCTGCCTGGGTGGTACCTGCAGCATATCAGTGTGAGGAATTAGCACTAGATCACTGAAAAAACAAGTTCAAAACCTGCTTTTCAGACCCTGTTCTCTACTGCTGTTTGCACACACACGTGCATGCCCTTTTGACACATTAATACCTGCAAATACAGGTGTTAGAATTTTCACAGGCAAAAAACGTTTTGACACTTGTGTGACCTTGGGTGAGTTACACACTTCTTGTGTCACAGTGTAGCCCTCTGTAAAATGAGTACACTAATATTTGTGGTGAAGGTCATTTAATTAAAGCTTATGAAGGACTTTGTGATCTTCAGGTGAATGACATTTTATAAATACATAATTATCAGAGCTGACATTTCAACATTTGATTTTATCCTGAAATGGCATTTTTGATCAAAATTAAATATTTTGACATTCCAGAAATAAAAATGTTTCATTTCAGTTTATTGAACTGACCTGAAATGCTTCTTTTAAAATAATATCAATATTAAGCTGCATTTCCATCTGGTGATGCATCATGTGACTGCCATGATACATTATGGCAACTGTAGTCAGGGAACCTGATGCACCCATTCTCTATTGTGGGCCAGGCTTCCTGACTGGACTACATCTCCCACACAATGCACCAAAACTCATGTGACTGCCATGATGCACCATGAAGCTCAGCCTACATGAAATCAGCTCATTGCCTTATGGGAGATATTGTTAGACCCTGCAGGGCTGGAACCTGGAAGGTTCAGGACCGCTGATGCCTCTGTATTGCCATGGGAGGCTTAGGCTAGGCTCCCATGGGAGGATGCTGTGAGGCTGAGCTTGGCAGGAAGTACTTCCCAACAGGACTGGAGTGGTGGCCCCTCACAGCCCCCTGATTGGCTGATACCAGTATATAAATCAGGAAGCCATGAAGGGGAACTGTCTGAGCAACAACGTAGACTCCCTCACCCATTTCTGCTTCAGACCCTGATTGTGATAGGCCCTAGACTCTGATTTCTGACCCTGGTTTGTCCTCGACTTTGCTATTCGATTGCTGTCTGTAACCTGGTGCCCGACCCCAGTCTCCTGGTAACCTGACACTGCTGTCTCCTGATGCTTGACTCTCAGTTCACCCTCTGGCCTGTCTTGGACTCTGACCTCCTGGTACCTGATTCAGCCCGACTAATGACTCCTGCTCCAACCACTCAGTCTCACTACCTTCTTCCTGGTTGTGACAGATCTAATCCTTCAGGGAGTCTGGCCCATAAGAGAGAATGGGGCCTGGAATTATAACTCCCATAAGACAATTTGCCATTAGTTAGGTTGTTTGCACCCCTACTGAAAGGCTGTTCCAGAACCTCACTCCTTTGATGGTTAGAAGCCATCTCCTAATTTCCAGCCTAGATTTCTTCTTCTAATTTTCAGCGTAAACATTTTGGATCAGTTCAGAAATCCATGTATTCAGATTTGGGTCAAAATGACCTGAAATAAAATATTTCATTTAGATTTTCCTGACTGAAAATAATAATAAAAAAAAACCTGTCAAAATTTTTGGAGAAACTACATTTTCTGATGGAAAAGTTGTTACAATAGAAAATTTCTGCCTCGCTCTAATAATTATAATGCTTTTTCATTCCTGTGTGCCTCTGCAATTCTGATTTCATGCTGGGCCTGGAGGAGGAAGTGCTGAAATAAAAATACCTTGCAAGAAAAAACATCAAAACCAGCAAGAGACAAAGGAAAATAGGAGTTTCATGGCCTATGTATTGGTATTTTTCCAGATGATGCTTCCAGAATGACTGAACAGAGGCAAAACCTTTTACACCAGTCAAAAAAATTAAAGAGCAAGACATTTTTTCATCTCTCCTTTATCCAGTCAGGTTCAGCAAAGTAGATCGTATTGGATGTATTCTCAGAACACCTGAAGATGGAAATATTTTGTTTTAGCAAAGTATGAAGGGTTTATAAAACAAACTCTTATGTGAAATGGACTCTAATTAGCTCATCTTTTCATTAATATTTTATAGTTTTTAAAAATTTGTCTACATTAATTGCTCTCCACAAATGCTTTTTTCATATGAATATAGGTTGCTATTTTTAAAATGTGGAATACATGATACAAAAATTATTCAAGGCAATTAAAAACCCTTTATTAGAGGACCCCCCCCCCAGTAGGGTATATTTGGTTCACCAGGCTTTAAGAAGTGCCTCACTAGCAAGGAAGCAATCCTGATTGCAGACAAGCACTCCCTGTGCATCTGCTGCCTCAGGGAAGGCCACATCCAGCAAAAGTGTGGTCTCTGCCAGCAAATCCAGCCACGATCTTGTAAGGGCAGAGAGCTCTGACAGAACATTATCTTCATGGAGGCGGCTCTCAGGCCCTCACAGGATCCACACCATGAGTCACCTGGCAGATGTCAGTCTTCCCCACAGCTCTCTACATCTAAAGGCTGTGGGTCAAGGAAAAAGATTGCTGCCCCCTCTCACAAGTCATCTAAGAAAAGAGCAGGCAGTCTTCATACTGAGCCCCGAGATAGCTGTAAGTGGTCCCCATCTCGCTCGGTATCTTTGGCACCATCGGTACTGAGACCATCTCAGTCCAGTACCCATTGCTCATGGAAACCAACAGCAGCCTGTTCCACTGACATGCTCATGGATCCTATGGGCATGGGCACTGGGGAATGGGCACCGAAGGACAGGAGTAAGCAGTCAGCTAAAAAGGAGCTCCCAGTATGTGAATCTACATTGGTACCATCATCATTGCCTCATCCAGCTCCGGAGAGACCGGTACAGATAAGATCCCTGTCTCCCCCAGCACTGCCCCTAACACCGGGGTGGTCAGTACTGGCGAACCAGAGGAGGTGGTGTCACAGTACTCCTCTCAGGCTCCATATGGTGCTCAGTACCAGCAAGGCCCATGCCCGCAGATGGCCCCATCACCACCATTGTGGTATGGCCACCCATGGGCGGCACCACCACCAGGCTCTATGCCACCATCATCCCAGTGGTCTTATTGGGACCCATGGGCAGCATATCACCAAAATGCCTCTCAGGCTTTAAACCTCACCCAAGAACCCTCAAGGCACACCACCTCAGCTGCAGCATCCAGTGCTTTGGAGCCTCCACAAAATATCATAGAGGGACAGGAGGGTGGGGCCAAAGAGGCAATGACACTGAGGAGCATATCCTCCTCCTCCCTGGATGAAGCTGTCATTGCCTTCCCCACCATCTCTGGTGGACAACTTTTGTCTCTTCCAGGAATTGGCAAAGACAGTTGCAGACACTCTCCAAATACTCCTGGAAGAAATCAAGGATATTCATCATCGGCTCCTTGACATCCTCCATTCTTCCTCCTCCTCCTCCTCCTCCAAGATTGCCCTCCCTATTAATGAGGCCACCTTAGACCCGGCAAGAACCATCTGGCAAACCCCAGCATCGGTAGCACCAACCTCCAAGTGGGTAGACAAAAAATACGATGTCCCCACGAATGAATCTAAATTCCTCTTCTCCCACCCCCTCCCCCCCGCAACTCCATCATGGTGGACACCATTAATTCCTGCGGCTGCCAACACCAGTCGAGGGCCACTCCCTAAGATAGAGACTGGAAGCGCCTAGCCATGCTTCAAATCCATATCACCAACTACCAGGCCCTCACAGCGAAATATGATTATATAAACTATTCAAAACTGAATTACTTTATTGAGCAGATACCAGAATTGCATTGTCACCAATTTAAGGCTATTATCCAGGAGGGCCAGTTAGTGGCAAAGACATTGCTGTATTCTGCCTTTGATGCGGCTGACACAGCAGCTAGTGGTGATGCGAGGGCGTCATGGCTCCATCTGTCGGGCTTCTGAAAGGAAGTACAGTCTCCTGTTGAGGCCCTCCCTTTTGAGGGCACAGAGCTCTTTGCAGAGAAGACTACTGCTCCCTTCAAACCCTGAAGGACTCTAGGGCCACTCCCCAGTTGCTGGGCATCTGTGCACCAGGACAAAAAAGACTATTTAGTCCCCAGTCCCTGCATAGACCACACACATTTCAATATCAACTTCATTGCCACCATGAGTCACAAAGAAAGAAAGGAAAATTTCCAAAGTGCAGACCAGCTGGACCACAATCTTCTTTGTCCCAGCCCTCTATGTCCAAACACCAGTTTTGACGGGTGGGTCAAGGAGCTGTTAGACTGCTCCCCCCAACTGATACAGCCGATAAACGCTTTACACCCATTTGGCCACCAATTGGCAACATGCTGCAGTGCCTGGGAATTCATAACATCAGGCCAGTGGGTCCCAGAGATCAATCAAACTGGGTGCACCATACATTTTACTTCCCTACCATCTCCACAACACCACTATTTTTTTTCCTATGGGTGCTTGAGCCCCTCACCATCCATGGAGTTAGTACGTATGCTGCTCAGGAGTCACCTACAGTGGAGCACCCATCGGGACACTACTCGAAGAAGAAGTTACTAACCTTGTGCAGTAATGGTGGTTCTTCAAGATGTTTGTCCCTATGGGTCCTCCACAACTCACCCTCCTCCCCTCTACTTCGGAGTTCTTGTCTATTGCTTGGCAGTAGAGAAGGAACTGAGAGGGGTTAACCTGCATGTGCTGACTAGCCTCGTGGCAGGGCACAAGTCTAATCACCTTCTATGATGAGATTACTGGTTCTGTGGATGAAGGGAAAGCAGTGGATGTATTGTTTCTTGACTTTAGCAAAGCTTTCGACACGGTCTCCCACAGTATTCTTGTCAGCAAGTTAAAGAAGTATGGGCTGGATGAATGCACTATAAGGGGGGTAGAAAGTTGGCTAGATTGTCAGGCTCAGCGGGTAGTGATCAATGGCTCCATGTCTAGTTGGCAGCTGGTGTCAAGTGGAGTGCCCCAGGGGTCGGTCCTGGGGCCGGTTTTGTTCAATATCTTCATAAATGATCTAGAGGATGGTGTGGATTGCACCCTCAGCAAATTTGCAGATGATACTAAACTAGGAGGAGTGGTAGATACGCTGGAGGGCAGGGATAGGATACAGAGGGACCTAGACAAATTGGAGGATTGGGCCAAAAGAAATCTGATGAGGTTCAATAAGGATAAGTGCAGGGTCCTGCATTTAGGAAGGAAGAACCCAATGCACTGCTACAGACTAGGGATCGAATGGCTAGGCAGCAGTTCTGCGGAAAAGGACCTGGGGTGACAGTGGACGAGAAGCTGGATATGAGTCAGCAGTGTGCCCTTGTTGCCAAGAAGGCCAATGTCATTTTGGGATGTATAAGCAGGGGCATAGCGAGCAGATCGAGGGACGTGATAGTCCCCCTCTATTCGACATTGGTGAGGCCTCATCTGGAGTACTGTGTCCAGTTTTGGGCCCCACACTACAAGAAGGATGTGGATAAATTGGAGAGAGTCCAGCGAAGGGCAACAAAAATGATTAGGGGTCTGGAACACATGACTTAAGAGGAGAGGCTGAGGGAACTGGGATTGTTTAGTCTGCAGAAGAGAAGAATGAGGGGGGATTTGATAGCTGCTTTCAACTACCTGGTTCCAGAGAGGATGGTTCTAGACTATTCTCAGTGGTAGAAGAGGACAGGACAAGGAGTAATGGTCTCAAGTTGCAGTGGGGGAGGTTTAGGTTGGATATTAGGAAAAACTTTTTCACTAGGAGGGTTGTGAAACACTGGAATGCGTTATCTAGGGAGGTGGTAGAATCTCCTTCCTTAGAAGTTTTTAAGGTCAGGCTTGACAAAGCCCTGGCTGGAATGATTTAATTGGGGATTGGTCCTGCTTTGAGCAGGGGGTTGGACTAGATGACCTCCTGAGGTCCCTTCCAACCCTGATATTCTATGATTCTAAGTGCATGTGTGGGCCTAACAGACACCACTACTGAAGTTCTTCAATCAATAGCACAGGGATGCAAACACACCTACGGTGGAGCACCCATAGAAACACACCTCTCGAAAACCATTGTTACTGCACAAGGTGAGTAACTTCTTCATCTTCTGCCATCTGGAAGGGACACAAGGTTATTCTGAATTTTATCCAGAATAGTCTTTAAGCACATGCTTAACTTTAAGCATGTGTGTAGTCTCCTTGGCTTCGGTGCAACTACTCCTGCATGTAAAGTTAGGCACACGTTAAGTGCTTTCCTGCCTCTCAGAGAGGAAGTGTGAATGGAACAGCAGTACCAGCAATAGTAGGTGAGCTACCTGTGGATTCTCTCCCAATAAGAAACAGATGAGGTTTGTTTAATGAACTCTTGTGCTTGCTGTCATTTTTCCAGGGATTGGGTCTATTTATTATCTAGAAACAGGGACTTTAAGAAAAACACCAAATATTGCAAGACTTGTGGTAAAATCACAAGAGTTGGTAATACTGAAATAGCCAACACATGGCCGTTTTTTCCAGTATTCTCCCACCTAAGTTTTTATCTAGTGCTAAGAGCTGGTGATCACCTGGAGGATACTTATTTATTTCATATTATAGAAGTGCTAAAAAAGCGTGTCCATCCACATGCTCTAAGCTATTAAGTGTTCCACTATCTAAAGAGCTCAGCCTGTTATTGGAGCAGTAAACTTTTTAGCTCCGTCTTTAACCTCTTTGTGGGCCTGATTTCGCACCATCAGAGACCATGTAGGTGTTAGATGACTATGTCCTTTAATTACTAAGTTATACTATAATTTTTAAGCACATTTGTACTGAGTTTTATAGTTTGTTATTCTTTTGTGACGCACAGGCATTAAGTAAAAGAGAGGCGTTTTCAATTTTTGGGTCGCCCAATAGGGAAGACTGTCAGTCAAAATCTTTACAGTAGTAACACTGTTAATGTTTGTTATATTCTGATGCTATTTAAGTAAGTGGTGGCTGAATTGAGAGTGTGTATGTAATCCCTTTGTAGTTTTTGCAGTATTTTTCTATTTATAATATCACTGTGATCTCGAACATTTCTGTAATTCCTTTTGTGCCCTCTATCTGTTTTATTTGTTGGACAAGTTAATTCTAAGATACTGTAACTACTATCTTTGGGTTTATAAGTGTTCAAAAATCAATGAATAAATAAATTAAATATGTAAGAAATGCTGTCCTCCTATTTCTGGCCTGATCAGAGGGAGGAAGTACTGGGAACTTTGTGAGAAAATCTCTACTCTCGTGATATTTGCAGCCCAATTTTGCAGAGCCAAAAGATTTTGATAATTCAAATAAACAATCAGATGTTTGGATACTTATCTAAAATAAACCCAAATGCTAAGCTGTTTGATGTTTCCATGTCACTAGACGTTGGTTAAGAATAAATTCATGTTACTTTCCTCATTGCTTTTGATTATTCTGCAAGTAGATTACCACCTGTATATCAGCATTTTATAAAGCATTGGGTAAGATTTAGATTAAACACAAATCACTAGAACAATTATAATCAGTCTTCCAAAGTAATTTAAACCACTTCCAAAGTAATTTAGTAATTTAGATATAGTATAAGCAAGAGGAAACTATTCTGTATAAGAGATTCTATGACTGACGATTAAATGTCATAAGCCAGCTTCTGTCTTTGAATGAATATAGGCCTCTACTGAAGTTATGAAAACATTGCATGCATAGCTGAGAGAGAATTTAGCCTTAAATTATGGTTCACAGGTGAATAATATAGTAGAAAGGATTAGCCTTCCACTTGAGTTTAAATCCTGATGACAGTTACAAATGGAAATGAGTTAGGTGACCTCATCAAAGTCTCCTTTTGTGCCCATTATGAAATGACTGTCCACCTCAACACAACCGACATTCTCCCCTCAGAAGATGGATTACTTGGTCAGGAGTGATCTGAATGATTTCATAGAGCCATGAGCCTGTGTGTTAGGCCCAAACTTCCAGGAGCACGAACTCCTCATAACAATTTAAATTAAAAAAATATAGTGAAGCAAACAATCAATCGATACAAATGCCCCCCAATCAATACAAATGCCCTCTCAGTGCAACCCAAGGTAGACGTTCGAAAGCATTTAAAATAAGAAATGGGGGGGAGAGGTCGGCAGGAGATAGGGGAGTAATGTTGGAAAGCACTGTCAAGCTAACTGGACTCTTAAAAATAAAAGGGGCCCTACAAGGCATTTTAATTTATCTGTAGTCTTAAGTAAACACCTGAAAATATACAGAATGTATCTGAACTTTTCTGCTACTACACTGCATAGATCTATAAATTAGGTTTCCTCAAAATGTTGTGGAATAGCTTGAACCTACAAGTTGCTGAGCACTCTAGGGGTGATCTGGTGAAGCATGTTACCACATGCTAATCTTAATGAATAATCTCATTAACTTCACTGGACTGGGGTCCAAATGCTCAGCAGTTTGCAGGATCAATGTCTAAGAGAGAGGTAATACTATCTCAAGAGATATTTTAATATTACCTACTGCTCATTAAAGTGCAATCTCCTTCATGTCTGATTCAATATTCACATGACTTTTCTGCTCCCTTAGGGGTGTTGCTGGCAGAATTCTGTACAAAAGCCCTGGTGAAAGATGTCTTGTGTAGACAATTATATATACACAAAGTTGCCATCTGATTCAAAAATATTTTCCAGTTCTACTTTAAAATGCATATATATTTTGACAAAAGTGAGGCTGATGGATGTCTTCAATTTCTCATCATGTTAGATGAAAGTTTATTTACATAGCTTATTGATACATTAGCACGGTAATTCAGTCTAAATTGTAAACCCCAATGAGAAGCTGCTTGGTAGTTTAAAGTGCAAAAATCATCACTCAGAGCCACATTTTTAAGCATGTGTGCATAAGTTGTGCCCACAAAAGGTACACGTGTGTATGGCACAGACAGATCATGCAGTTTTATGTGTTTTGCATGTGCAACTGCATATTTGACATGCCTTTGCACCTCACAGACGTATCTTGCTGGTACAACTCAAGTATGTCATATATATTTGCCCCGAAAGCTGTTGTGTAGAATTGTTGTATTTTAGAGACCGTGATCAGTTTTAAGAGCTGCTTTTTGACTTCCTATTATATCTCACCATTTGCCACTTGCATAATTTATTATTTATTTATTTGTATTGCTATACAATAATAATGGGTGATTTCAACTATCCTCATATTGACTGGGTAAATGTCACCTCAGGGTTTGATGCAGAAGTAAAATTTTTAGACACCATAAATGACTGCTTCTTGGAGCAGCTAGTTCTGGAACCCACAGAAGGAGAGGCAATTCCTGATTTAGTTGTAAGTGGAGCACAGGATTTGGTCCAAGAGGTAATGATAGCTGAACTGCTCAATAATAGTGACCATAATGTAATTACATTTAACATCCTTATGGAAGGAATAGTACCAAAAAAACCCCACCACGATAATATCGATCTTTAAAGAGAACTACCTAAAAATGAGGACGCTTGTTAGATGGAAATTAAAAGGAGCTGTCACCAGGGTTAAATGCCTGCAAGTAGTAAGGGGACTATTTAAAAACATGTTGATAGAGGCTCAAACTAAATGCATACCCCAAATCAGAAGAGACAATAAGAGGACCAAAAGAATAGCATCATGGCTAAACAGCAGAATAACGGAGACCATTTTTAGAGGCAAAAAGGCATCTTTTAAAATTTGGAAGTCAAATCCTAGTGAGGATAATAATAAGGTGCACAAACTCTAGCAGGTTAAGTGTAAAGACATAACAAGGCAGGCCAAGAAAGAATTTGAGACACAACTTGCTAAAGGCTAAAGATAATAAGAATTTTTTAAAGTACATTAGAATCAGGAAGCCTGCCAAAAGGGGAGTAAGGGCCTCTATGTGACCAAAGTATTAAAAGACAGCTTAAGGAATACAAGGTTACAGGGGTGCTGAGAGCCATTGAACCAAACTGTAAACCCTGTATATGATGGAAACCACTTCAAGCCAGGGGTGCGGGAGCACCCCTAGTTCCAGCACCTATGCAAGGTCATTGCAAAGAAGATAAATGAATTCTTTGCATCAGTCTTCACTGCAGAGAGTGTTGGGGAGATACCCACATCAGAGCTAGCCTTTCTGGGCAACATATCTGAAGTAGTGTCTCGCATTGTTGAATCAATGGAAGAAGTTTCAGAACAAACTGATAAATTAAACAGTAATAAGTCACCAGGAGCAGATGATATTCACCCAAGAATACCGAAGGAATTCAAAATACGAAATTTCAGAACTACTAACTGATACTTGTTGCTGAAACAAGCCTCCATACCAGATGGCTGAAGGTACCTGGCAAATTGGTAGAAGCTGTAGCAAAGAACAGACTTATCAGACAGGTTAACGTTTGTTGGGCAAGAGTCAACATGGCTTTTGTAAAGGGAAATCATGCCTCACAAATCTATTAAAATTCTCTGAGGGAGTCAACAAGCATGTGGATAAGGGTGAGCCAGTTGATACAGTGTGCTTGAATTTTCAGAAAGCCATGGACTTATCGAATTCTTTTTTGAACCCAGTTATACTTTTGGCTATTTACAATGTCCCATGGCAATGAGTGACACAGGTTAATTGTGCGTTATGTGAAAAAGTACTTTCTCTTGTTTGTATTAAACCTGCAGCCTATTCATTTTATTGGATGCCCCTGGTTTTGGTATTGTGGGAAAGGTTAAATAACACTTCTATTATAAGACAAGAGCCAATGCATGAAGACAGACAGACAGGAGTACAAAGAAACGAGACAATATAGGTCAGCATGAGAGGCATGGTCTCACATCAGCAGCCTAACTTTTGTCAAACGTTTTTGTCATCATTTCAGCAAAGGAGAGCTGTAAAGAGAGATTTGCAGCTTCGCAGATTTTTATGGGGAGTTCTTTCCAAGCATGAAGGGCAGCATGGGAGAAAGCATGAAGGTGCTTGTTTGCAAATTTAACCAGTGGGTGATGGAGGCTGGCATCATAGGCCAGTCAGAGGCGGGAACTGACCTTTTGATAGAGAGAGATAATGAGTGGCGTGGGGATAGGGTGCAAAAGGTCTTTAAAGTACATACAGGTAGCTTATGTTTGATGTGATAGAGAAGAGGGAGCCAGTGGAGGGATACAAAGAGACGGATGACACGGTCAGAGTGACAGGCTAGGAAAATGATCTTTGCAGCAGCATTCGGAATGGAAATGAGCAGGGTAAGACTGCATTTGTCAAGGCCAGAAAGAAGGATGTTGTAATGATCAAGATACGAGTTAATGAGAGCCTGGATGAGAGTTTTAGCTGCTTGGATGGATAGGAAAGGTCGTCTCTTAAAGATATACCAAAAGAATCTGCAAGATTTAGACATAGCCTTGATGTGAGAACTTAGAGGTCTGAGCTGAAGATAACATCCAGGTTATGGGCCTGAATGACTGGCAGAATGGTTTACATAACTATCAGCCAGTAGCATCCCATAAAAGATGGATCCTGTTTTTTAATTTCATATATTCATAAAGTTTTAAGGCCAGAAGGGACCATTGGATCATCCAGTCTGGCGCAGGCCATTACATCTCATCCAGTTACCCTGCATTGATCTCAATAACTTGTATTTGACTAAAGCATAACTTCTGTGTTTGGCTAAAGCATTTTTTCCAGAAAGACATCCAGCCTTGATATGAAGAGATGAGAGATGGAGAATCTCCCTCTTCCCTGGTAGTTTGTTCCAATGGTTAATCAAACTCACTTTTTTAAAAAAAATTGTGCTAATATCTAATTTGAATTTATTTGGCTTCAGCTGCTAGCCATTGGTTCTTGTTCTGCCTTTGTCCACTAGAATGGTACCCAATATTTTCTTCCCTTGAAGGTACTTGTAAATTGTGATCAAGTCACCTCTGAGTCGTCTTTTTGATAACAGATTGAGCTCTTTATGTCTCTTGCTGTAAGGCATTTTCTCCCCCCCAAAATCATTTTTTTGGCTCTTGTCTGTGCACCATCTCCAGTTTTTCAATATCCTTATTAAAATGTGGATAGCAAAACTGGACACAGTATTCCAATGCTGGTCTCACCAATGCCATACACAGAGGTAAAAATCACCTTCCTACTCCTGCTTCATTACTCCCCCATTTATGCACCCCAGGGTGAGATTAGCCCCTTTTGCCACAGTATCACCCTGAGAGCTCATGTTGGGTTGCTTGTCAACTGTGACCCCTAAATCCCTTTCAGTCACTGCCTTCCAGGATACAGTCTCCCTTTCTGTTGTTATGGCCTGTATTCCTTGTTCCTTTGCATTTGGCTGTATTAAAATGCATTTGGTTTGAATGGGCTCAATAGTTCACTTCTAGTATTTTCTGCCTTCTCTTGCTCATGGGAAGGATCTCCAAGAAGATCAGTTGGCCTTTCTTCTTCCTTAGTTCACTTCCAAAATCCTGAAGCCTTCTATCATCTGTGGAGTTCCATGTGATGCTGAAGCATTTGTTTCAAAGTGTATCATCACCAGTAGACACTTGCAGATGACCGTTTGTACTGTTTGTCCAAATTTGTAGTTACCCCATCTCTTTTGGTCACTCCAGGGAGACAGCATGAGGACTGCATTCCCTCTGAGCTTCCATCCTCCCCAATTTCCTCATGCCTCTTTTGGATTGCTCTTTTGTGGTGTGCTAGAATGGACTCCACAGGTGGTCCCCAAACCATAGTTTGAGAACCAATGATGTAGAGGAATCTCTCTTTAAATTGTTTACTCCATAGGAAGAAATAATTACATGGAGAGAGGCTTTCCCATGGGGAAATTAAATGGTTATCCCACAAGGAGATTAAATCACAGAGAAAAAGAGTTATAAAGCAAGTTTGATGAAACCCTTGAATGACACTATAGTTTGCTACCAGCCAGTGAGTGTTTCTGTGAGATGGAACAAGCAAACTCCTGTAGGGGGAGAGAGACTGTAGAAAAAAATAAAATCCAAACAATTCTTTTAATGAGCACAGGATAATTAATATATGTTTCCTGGGTTTGAGATAAACAAACTCTTATTTCTGAGTAGAACACATAGGCTTCATTTTACTGGTTATTATTGATAAGTAGTCTCTTCTGTGTGCATAAAAGGATGTGAAGTCACAAGAAGCAAATTAGTTGTGTTTATATATCATGTTATATTTATGGGCTGAATACATGTCTGTTTCATTTCAGATACAGCTGTTTGAAATGAATTATTAAGGACCCCTAGGACTGGGTGTTCAAACCTCTGATATAATCCTTTTATTATAACCCCCAGTCTTCCTGTAACCAATTCATATCTGAGTGAGCCATTTTGAATCAGGCCAGTTAGCCTTTAAGACCTCAACCAACCACAGATGCATCCAAGGAAGGTGGAATCTGAGCTTCCTACCCCAGCATAATGCATCTACTGGTAGCTAGTTGTGTGAAACTTCCGCCCAGGGTAATAAGGAGGTTTCTTCCTGACCCTATGGAGACTAGGTTTTACCTGGAAGCATGCTATTTGATTGTTGTTATCTTAAAATTATATTTTTAGTTATAAAAGTATCTAGGCTTTAAAAAAAAATCCAGCCAAAATATGTGACTGTGATCTGCAGCAAAGAATTCCACAGGTTGATAATCTGTTGGGCCAGATCCTCAGCTGGCATAAATTGTCATAGCTCTAGTGACTTCAACTAAACTATGACAATTTATAAGCTGAAGATCTGGCCTATTGTGTATAGTAATATTTCCTTGAATTCATCTCATTGAATGAATGGTTCTTTCATTTTGGGACAATGCATAAAATATGTTGCACAGTTTAAAATAAGACTAGATTTCCTTTGAGAAGAAGGCCACATAGAATTTTTAGTGGAAACAGTTATAGACCAAGCTGCTAAATGCTGGGCGAGATTGTCTCCCCTGCTCTAGTCCACTTATGCAGACTCATCGGGCAATTGGGACTGAAAGCTCTTGGAGCTCCTTAGCTGGTGTATAGCTGGCATAGCTAGTTGCTACGCCATTCCCTGTGGAGTCCCTAGTATAGAGGGCTTACTGGTACGAGGAGGGTGTATGGCCAGAATGTGGCTCTCGCATGTCTGTGTGGGATGAGTGGGAGGGCATAGCCAGTGGGCATACACTGAGCAGTAGGATCAGAGTGCTCTTTTGAGCCCTCCTTCCACCATGCCTGATGGTGGGATGTGCAGCAAAAAACCAAGGCTACTCCCTTTTAATGCTGTTTACAAGTCAGGTCAGGAACATTTCCTGGAAAGCCTACTTGAAACAAGTCATCTGACACAGCAGGTATTCACCAGATCCAGATTATCCCCCGCTTCCCTCCCCCCAAGGATGAATGATCTTGCTGGCTTCAGAGTTACTACGCTACAGGCAAAGAGCAACTTCCAGCTCAGACAAACTAAGTATATATGGCACATGTATATCCACTTGGATTTGTTTAGAAGAGCTGTGGCTTACTAACCATGGGTGGCATGGTTTAAGCCAAAGCTTCAGTAATGTGCAGTAATTAGCAATTGTTGTCAGATCCTGGTCCTCCTAGCACTGAAAATGTTTTGGCTGCTAGTGTAGACAGGGCCAAACCATTTTCAATATTCATTACAGAAAGCATTCTAGACACTGGGTAGCAGGAGATATCTCCCATGCTTTCGAATAGTGGGTTTTGAAGTCTGTTGACACTGTCTATACCAACAGGATAACAATTTCCCATATTGGTTGAAGGGTGTGAAGGAGAAGAGCCACACTTGAGACTTCTTGGTCACTTTCCTACCTTAGACACATATGGTGGACCAAATTCCACTTTTGACTAGTGATGGTAGAATGTGGACATTGATTCCAGCCAGTCGATCGTAACATCACTTTTGATTAAAACTACTTCTGTGATAAATGACATGACAGATACCTTCTGGGGAAGAGTTCAGATAAATGATACCAAGACCCACTCTATAATGACTCGTTGGTCAGATAACAGTGGTTTCTCTTCTTCAGCTTACTTTGTGTGATGTATGAGGATAAAGCATGACACATACCTCCTACAATGCACTTGTTTTCCATGAGCTATCTGAATATTCTGTTATATGGTACAACCAAGGTAAAAGGGGTCAAAGTCAGATGAAGAAAGTGAATCAAACCCTTTTCTATTGGATTTCTGTGTATACACAATGGAAAGCCAGGACAAACACTGAAAGAAGAGGGTAAATTATGGCAACTTTGACAATTTATGTCAGCTTTTGTAATGTGCCTATTTATCCTTTATTCATTAAAAATTGCTGAGGAAGATAATTTTCAAGTGGCTCATTTACCACAACTCCACTGTAAAGTACTGCATGGTATCTTCATTAAAATT
The DNA here is from genome assembly GCF_965140295.1 of Lepidochelys olivacea. Taxonomy (NCBI): domain Eukaryota; kingdom Metazoa; phylum Chordata; order Testudines; family Cheloniidae; genus Lepidochelys; species Lepidochelys olivacea. Next base: position 35,860,179 of record NC_140413.1, on the reverse strand, counting down.
AATAACACTTTACATTCCTGCTGTGAATTACTTAGACTGTGTGTGTGTGCGCGTGTGTGCCCCTAGAGGGCAAACATAAGGCTTTCACTATTTCTCATTATAATACTATTGAGATGTTTAGAGTATAGAGAAAAGAATAAGTATGCAACTGCCTTCCACTGAATTTACAGAACGCAAAGACTAAATTCTGCTCTTAGTTACTTTGTTGCTACTCCATTAGATCAGAGCTTCACAACCTTTCCAGACTACTTTACCCCTTTCAGGAGTTTGATTTGTCTTGCGTACCCCACGTTTCACCTCACTTAAAATCTACTTGCTTACAAAATCAGACCTAAAAATACAGAAGTGTCACAGCATGCTATTACTGAAAAATGGCTTACATTCTCATTTTTACCATATAATTATAAAATAAATCAATTGGAATATAAATATTGTACTTACATTTCAGTGTATAGTATATAGAGCAGTATAAACTAGTCATTGTATGAAATTTTAGTTTGTACTGGCTTCCCTAGTGCTTTTTATGTAGCCTGTTGTAAAACTAGGCAAATATCTAGCTGAGTGGCTGTACCCCCTGGAATACCTCTGCGTATCTCCAGAGGTACGTGTACCCATGGTTGAGAACCACTGCATTAGACGAATTGACTCATTATGCTTGAAGACCTGTAAATCTCTTAAATTCCGTAATAGATTCAGCCTTTTGGTCCACAAGTTTTTCTGGAAACTCCCTTTATTTTCAACAATACATTGGCATGACAAATTATCTGAGTGGAGTCATACAAAACTTTTTTTTATGGCTTTCAGTCAAATTCTATTTTCATTTACACCTGTGCAGTCCCAGTGAAGTCAACTGCACTGAGAAGATTAAATGTGCTTCTGTGTTATTTATGTAGCAGGCCATGGATGAGGAAAGAGCTGGACTCCTGGAATTTGACAAACCTTGGTGATCATTCATTGTAATTGCAAAGAAAATTTCCTACAACATTTTCTGCTGCCTGCCATAGAAAATGATACTGAAGTGCTGCTGGGGGTCTGAATAAAGCAGACAATGTTTTTAACTTGTGTCTTTGATCTTTTTGTTATGTTTAGGAGAAATGGGGGACAAAGGACAGAAAGGCAGTATGGGTCGACATGGAAAAATTGGTCCCATCGGTTCAAAAGGTATATTTGATTCAATCTTTTTTTCTCCCATGGTGTCTCAACTGAATAATCAAGGGCCATTCATCTTTGAGATGAGTCCAGTTCATAATTAAAATTACTCAGATTGTCTCAGGGCTTACCACAATTGTCATAAATATAAAGGGAAGGGTAAGCACCTTTAAAATCCCTCCTGGCCAGAGGAAAAACCCTTTCACCTGTAAAGGGTTAAGAAGCTAGGATAACTTCTCTGGCAACTGACCAAAATGACCAATGAGGAGACAAGATACTTTCAAAAGCTGGGGGGAGGGAAAAACAAAGCCTTTCTCTCTGTCTGTGTCATGCTTTTGCCGGGGACAGAACAGGAATGGAGTCTTAGAACTTAGTAAGTAATCTAGCTAGATATGTGTTAGATTCTGTTTGTTTAAATGGCTGAGAAAATAAGCTGTGCTGAATGGAATGGATATTTCTGTTTTTGTGTCTTTTTGTAACTTAAGGTTTTGCCTAGAGGGATTCTCTATGTTTTGAATATAATTACCCTGTAAGGTATTCACCATCCTGATTTTACAGAGGTGATTCTTTTTATGTTTTCTTCTATTAAAATTCTTTTAAGAAACTGAATGCTTTTTCATTATTCTTAAGATCCAAGGGTTTGGGTCTGTGTTCACCTATGCAAATTGGTGAGGATTTTTATCAAACCTTCCCCAGGGAAGGGGGTGTAACATTTGAGAGGATTCTGGGGGGAAAGACGTTTCCAAATGGACTCGTTCCCAGTAACTGGTGTTAGATGTTTGGTGGTGGCAGCAAAAGTTCAAAGGAAAAAGGAAAATAGTTTGTACCTTGGGGAAGTTTAACCTAAGTGGGTAAAAGTAAGCTTAGGAGGTTTTCATGCAGGTCCCCACATCTGTACCCTAGAGTTCAGAGTGGGGAAGGAACCTTGACACAATAGATAGCAAGTCCTATAATTAAATCACATTCTAGTCAATCAAATGATGGAGATCTCTGGACTAGTTATCTTATACCCTGACACACAGCAGAATCAAGAGGTCTCAGAAAGCTGACTTTTGGGTAGATTAAAGAGTTTTTAAGTTACATCAACCTCCAAGTATAGGTATTTAAAGGAGAGCGGGTGGGAAGTAGGATTGTACTTTGGTAGGCACAGATTCAGGAGCCATGAGGTCTGAATTCCTTGGACTTCCCACTTCTTCTGTGACATTGGTCAAATCATTTTGAACAGCATTTTCAATGAAGTTGTCTAATTTTAGGCTTCTAAATCAAAATTTAGGTACCTAAATAAAAGTGGCCTGATTTTCAGAAGTGCTACTTCCTTACAGGTTCCATGGAAGTCATTGCTCTGTATAGTGCCTAAGCAAGTGCTGGCACAAATAACAGGAAATGGAACAGAATGAAACTAGTCATGATGTTTGTCCCTGAATCCCAGCTACACAGTTTGAGCCTGTCTTGATGATGAACTGACTGGGACAACAAATCCAGATTCTCCATCGTTTGGGGCCTATCTCTACATTATGCATTTGTTTTTTGCCTTAAATCTTAGTCATTAACACAAAAACCCTGTTTAGAAACTTCCTGTTAATGAAATTGGTGACCCAATCTGTTTGTTGAGCAGCAAAATTGATGATATTTTTCATTTTTTAGGTGAAAAGGGAGATAATGGGGATATAGGGCCACCTGGTCCTAATGGAGACCCAGGTAAACCATGATAGATCTTCAAAGTGTATAGTTTTTTAAAAAAATGTATAAATTATGTATAGTACACATTTCTTTTAAAAATGCTGAAGAATGCTGTTGGAAGTAAAAATTTTGAATAACCTCTTCTGATTTATGCATTGTAATTTGGATTATACTGCACATCTACAGGGTACTTTTACAAAAAATTTGTTGAGGATGCAATGGCTGCTGGGAGTTGTACTGTAATTCCTTCTGGGGGGTGGACAATTGCTTGAAAGAATGCTCAATAGTTCCCCACTAACTCAATGTGGATTTAGTTATTCCAGAAAGCTAATGGGAGCAGGAATGCAACTTGTTCCCAGTCATTCACCACTGTGTAAAAAGACATCTCTGGAGATCCTACTTAGGCCCTGATTCTGCACTGAGAACCTTGTGGGGGACCCCTGCACCTTCATTGACTTCAGTGGGACATCTCATGGGCACAAAGCTGGGCTGTGTATGTGGTTCTTAGTGCATGAACAGGGCCTAAGGAGCAATTTAGGGACTTCATGCCAGTGTCTACAAGGCCAACAGGCTTAGGCTTTGCAGAATTTATTGGCAGGGTAGGAGGGCATATTTTCATCCACAGCTGTTGTTCTCAAACTGCAGGGGCAGGTGCCCTGAGACGGGAGTGGGGTGCGGAATGTATTCTGGGGGGCATGAAAAGCTTTTGGGGGAAAAGAACTTACTGCACACATTTTATCCCCAGCAATGAATAAATAACTAAGCAGATTCCTCCAGACACATCAGGTCCTCAGATGGCACTGTGCATTTTCATGGATTTCTGCTAAGCTTGCCTAGCATTATTCAAAGTCATCGCCCTCTGTACTTTAATCCATTCTTTGCTGTGACGTGGTGTGTACATTTAATTGTAAGCATCGACCACAATTGCAGTTTTTCTTTTGCTCTTATTACAGTGGATCATTGGCTCTGTTTGAATCAATGCCTTGCTGTTTTTAATGTTTAATGAGAGTTGCATGTTGATTTTTTTTTTATGGGTATATGTACTTGTGTGTTGCGGGGTGGGGGGCTGTAAACTACTACAAGCACAAAAAAGGGGACACAATCAAATACATTTGAGAACCACTGATCTACAGAACTCACCTTATTTTGGTTTTCAAGAATACTGTGATTTTTGCCAGCTATGCTGGTGGAGAGAAGCTGTTTTGCAAAGCCCTTCTACACATTGTTTGAGAATCTGAAAAACCACTGGATGATCAACAGGAACACAATATCTTGTTAGGAGTATGAAAAGCTTAGGGCCAGTCTAAACATAAAATATTGCAGCAGCACATCTGTACCAGTGCAGCTGCGTCAGTGAAGATGCTGCTGTACTGATGGGAGAGCTGCTCCTATCGGCGCAGTTAATCCATCTCCATGAGAGGCAATAACTATGTTGACAGGAGAAGCCCACCCCTTGACATAGTGCTGTCTATGTAGGGGAGCTAAGTCAGTATAACTGCATCGCTCAGGGGTGTGAATTTTTCACACCCCTGAGTGACATAGTTATACCAATGTAAGTTTGTAGCGTAGACCTGGCCTTAGACTCAGAAGATGGAAAATAATAGACTATCGGTGCTTTTAGGACAAAAATGCAGCCCCTCCCCTGCATTCTAATATCTTTAATAGATTTTATCTTAGATAATGGAAATGTAAAAATGGAAATGTTGTTTGCATTAATTATGTGTTTGTTAACCACATTGTTACATTTGTATCATTCAGTGGTTGCTATTAGGCAGTGAGTAATGAACAATCAATGTTTACTAAAACATCTGCTCTTATGGGAAGGTTAGGAAGGAGCAAGGCTATGCAGTGCCTTGTTATGTGAGGAGAAGAGTCTTAGGGATGGATAGTGACTTGGACTGTGCCCATTCAAAAGGAGAAGGAACCCCCTTTCACTCCTACATTTGCTACTTAGACCCTGGGTCCAGGCATACAGCAGTAAGCAGCAAAGGGCCTGCAAAGTACTTTAGCACATGTGTAAGTTCAAAATGTTTTTAAGAGGTTTGCTGAAGTGGCATGGATTTAGACAGGTGTTTAAAAGCTTTGTTGAGTCAGGGGCTTAGTATGTGCTAGCTACACTAGCCTAGGAATAGCTGCAGGAGACACATTTCTGTGTCGCATTTCCTTCCCTGCTTTCTCCTTGCTCCATTGGGGGTTAGTAATTTACAGCTGATCTACACTATTCAAATTTCAGAGTGGTAGCTGTGTTAGTTTGTATCAGCAAAAACGATGAGGAGTCCTTGAGGCACCACAGAGACTAACAAATTTTATTTGGGCATAAGCTTTCGTAGGCTAGAACCCACTTCATCAGATGCATGGAGTGGAAAATACAGTAACAGGTATGTATACATAGTACGTGAAAAGATGGGAGTTGCCTTACCAAGTGGGGGGGTCAGTCTAACAAGACAATTCAATTAACAGTAGATTACCAAGGGAGGAAAAATCACTTTAGTAGTGGTAACGAGGGTGGCCCATTTCAAACAGTTGACAAGAAGGTGTGAGTAAAAGTATGGGGAAATTAGTTTTTGTAAGACCCATCCACTCCTTGTCTTTATTCAGGCCTAATTTGATGGTGTCCAGTTTGAAAATTAATTCCAGTTCTGCAGTTTCACATTGGAGTCTATTTTTGAAGGATTTTTTTTTGAAGAATTGCCATTTTTAAGAGTGTTATTGAGTGACCAGGGAGATTGAAGTGTTCTCCTACTGATTTTTGAATGTTATAATTCCTGATGTCAGATTTGTGTCCATTTATTCTTTTGTATAGAGACTGTCCGGTTTGGCCAATGTACATGGCAAAGGGGCATTGCTGGCACATGATGGCATATATCCCATTGGTAGATGTGCAGGTTAATGAGCCTCTGCAGTATCAGTGCGCCAGCAGCCTAACTCTTGTTGAATTTTTGTGTAGGCATTGTGGCAAAGAGGAGTTATAAGGAGGGTTTTGAAGATTAACAATGAAGTGGCTTTGTGGATATTTACAGGGAGCTCCTCCCACCTGTGATGGGCAGAACTGGAGAAAGCACAAAAGTGCTTGTTTGAAAATTTAACAAATGGGCCATAGAGGCTGACATTACAGGCAGATCTGGGGCAGGATACTGAATGAGAGCTGATAGGTGGGGGTGGGATCAGACAGTTAAGTAGATAAACTGGATATTAGCATGATTAAATACAGGTTTGAATACCCATATGCAGAACTGGGTGCCTTACCTGAAACCTAGTTTTCAAAACTGGGCTCACAGAAGTTACCTTTTTAATAATCTCATTAAAATTGCTTTTTTCAGACCAATGTAAATTTGGGATAATGGGCAGAATTCTAGAGTCTTAAGTCTTTTATTGGAAGAACTATAACAAACAAACACTTTTGAAATGGCCAGAACTGTCTTTTAGGGCTAATTCTGAGCATTACATAATAGGAGCAACATCTGCCTCTGATCTGTTGTGCAGATAGATCCCTCATGCAGAGCAAATGCAGAATATACCATACAGATTTCCTGTGTGGAAAAGAGATCTGCATTGAAGATGGAAGAGGAGATTTTTGCCTTATATATGCATCACTGAGAACTAAGAAGTTTAAAGACGTCCTATTTTTGTTCCTAGTGGACCGGTGTTTGGCACTAATTGGCACCATCATTTGGGATCTCCTCAGAGAGGCCAAGGATTGAGGTAGCATAGAAAGTGAAGTGAACTGAACTCCTATAGGTAGACCCACAGGTCAGAGTGAAGGATGTTGGTGGGTCAACATGGGGAAGTTTGCACAGTTGCTGCCTATTATTTGGACAGAGAATTTCACTCTCTGGGGTCATCAGGCTAGCCCCTTTTGTGAGCAATACAGTCACATAAATATATTTCACAAAACATTTTTATTTATGATTGTATATACAATTTAACAGCAAGCACCCCCCGATCTCTGCAGGCATCCCTTGTGAATGCAGCCAGCTAAGGAAGGCTATTGGTGAAATGGATATCCAAGTGGCCCAGCTGACAACTGAATTAAAATTCATAAAAAATGGTATGTTTATTTTGTATGTTTCTCCCTTTCCAAGTGCCCTATTTTTTTTTAATGATGAAGCTGCTCTTAAAGAATATGGCCATTTCATATTTGATTTGTGTATCTATTTTTGTGGTGTGCATTAAGTTGGTTTATAGAAATGCGAGTGCTCACTTTTCAGCACTGCCCTCCCCCGCAGCTGTCGCTGGTGTGCGTGAGACAGATAATAAGATATACCTACTGGTGAAAGAAGAGAAAAGATATATGGATGCCCAGCTCTACTGCCATGGAAGAGGAGGAACACTGAGCATGCCCAAGGATGAGAATACAAATAGTCTGATTGCTTCTTACATCAATCAAGCAGGGCTCACCAGAGTTTTCATTGGGATCAATGACCTGGAAAAAGAGGGCAATTTTGTGTATTCTGATCGATCACCCATGCAGACCTTCAACAAATGGCGCAGCGGCGAACCCAATAATGCCTATGATGAGGAGGACTGTGTGGAAATGGTGGCCTCCGGTGGATGGAATGACGTTGCCTGTCACATTACAATGTATTTTGTTTGTGAATTTGACAAAGAAAATGTGTGAGGATGTCTGCTCCCCCGTTTGAAGCAGATTGTATCACTTACCCCTTGTTTATAAAGTACTAGTTATATTTTACAAGTATATAACATCAGTGTTGTACAGCTGTAAATATAATTAGGTATTTCAAATATCAATATTTACCCTTCAGAAGGGAAGATCAGAGTTAAATAAGACATAGTTTGTCTTGCCCTAAGAAAATATGTATTTAGATAAGGTCTATATTCTGCCCTCCCTGCAATTAATGAATGAGGTTGCATGACAGCAATGGAGGGCAGAATTTGGCTCTATGTTGTTATAATGTTGTTTCTGAAGACGTAGATTCTTGATATTGTTTTATCTTAACAACATTTTTAATTGTTAATGTTAATTGCTCATATTGGTTTACAAAGATGACATTTCTGGCTATTTCAAGCCATAAGGAAAAGTTTTTGTATACCCCAGCTACTTAGTACAACTATTGCAGTAGGGTTCTGAATGGACAGGCTTTGTACCTGTTTCTGTGACACATGCACAAGCCAACTAACCCATCAGTTCTACCATTTTTGTAACATCTTTTTATTAAACTGTTTGCAAGTAACAACACAGAGACTCACTTCAGTGAGCGAACCCATTTACACTGCCTTGGGGAGTCGAAATGGCTTATAATTCAGTACTAGAAGGAGATAAGTCAACTTTGTGTTTCTTCAGAAAATGCAGTGCCAGGTTCTGTCTGTCTTACACGTTGTTTAACTGAGGGTGGGATAAAAGAATTTGCCAAAGTAAGCCAGTACTCTAAAGTTGTATTTGAGCTCTGCTGGAACACTCTTGGATGGCATTCCAGCACCTTTTTGGAAAGCTGGAATGGCATTTTATGGCCCTTCAGATACCTGCATTCTGGCACTTCTCGAGCGCAGCACTCGCTAGTCTATTTTTGCTTCAGATATTCGCGATTGATATTTTTGGTTACAAAACACAAGGAGGGCTTCCTGAGTACATCATGAGTCTCACAAAACCTTTGTTGTCCAACAGTTCCTTTCACTGGGACAAATACTGAAGTCTTCACTTAGCTTTCACTCAGTCCTTAACTTGATGTCAGCGGAAGATTGGCCTCAGTAAAGACTCTCTAAAAAGGGCCAAATTCTCTGCAGGCATAAATGAGCACAGCTCCATTGACTTCAACGGATTTCATTCATTTGTCCCAGCAGAGAATTTATCTCTGAGTAAGGACTTCAGGAATTGGTCCCTTATTTTGTTCCTGTGATTACTACTCTTCCTTGCTACTCTTCATGGCTATGTCTTCTCTTAAATAAAATCTTATTTATTTTTTTTAAAAATCAGTACATCTATAGGGATATAGTTCTAAAGGAATGCAGTAAGTCATTTTGCCCCACTTATTTGTGTATCCAATTCACAACTGCATGTGACTGAAAAATATGGTATATTTTTGAAGGGTATAACTGGACAAAAAGAGTGATGAATATTGGATATTTGTAGTGGCCTGTTGCAATTCCTCTCATCTTTTAGTCAACTACTCTACATATGAAGGTCACTGGGAAACCTCTGTCGATTGTGTTTTTCAGACAGTGTGTGCTTTCAATGTTTTAAATAATTTTTAAGGGTAAATAACACTAAATATGAAACGATCACAAAGCATGTCTGATCAATCTGGAAGAAATATCTAGAAGAAACTCAAAACAGGCTTGCTGTGTGATTTCAGGTAGCCTCCACGTATTAGGCAAGACCAAATTAATAAGTTACTGTACAGTGGTACAGTTAATGGAAGACTACTGACCATAGGACTTTTGCTCAGTTCCTCAAAGCATGACAACATTTGAAATTACATGTTAATTTTATTCTCAAGGAAATAAACAGTTTCATCCTGGCATGCTAACTGTTGTGAAGTTGAACCTGTTATATATAAAGGTTTACTCATGAACTCCTAAAACTGGTAGAATATTATTCTAATATATGAAAACCATGCAGACCATAGTGCTACAGAGACATAACCCGAATGAACAATTCAGATGGTGACTGGTTCTGCTTGCCAGTGTTTCTTTCTGGTACAGGTAAAGTATGGCTCATGTGTGTTTGGCTTTTCCAGGGCTTTAACTGAGATCTCAGATAATCTTGGTGTGGTTGTACACTTACATGCAAAGGTTCTTATTCTACAAAATCTGAGAAGGACTACAAATGTATCCCTGTGGGTCAGTTTGCACCCAGGGAATATTCCCTTTGAATTTTGTAATGGTTTGCCTCCTGATAATAAAACCCCTCCGAGGCTTTTAAACCACCAATATGGTGGGGTCAAGGCATTATAGCTGTATAGTAATAAATAAGGGCAATCTGAGCCTGGGTTCCTGCCTGCCTAGGATGGCACATAAAGACACTTTGTGTGCCTAAGCTGTCAGCTTTGCCCACTCTTTACCCATTTTTGCAAGATGCTGATGTGGTTGGTTGATTCTGCGTGTATGAATCTCTGTGCAGATTCCTTTGGATGAGGTAGAAAACAGGCCTGCAGGCCTAAAAGCCTTAGTTGAGCTGGGCAGCAGGCACGCAACATTTCACAGATTTATAGAGTGTTTCGTGAATAATCTGAATTTCTGATCAAATGGCTAATTAGTATTAAGCAGCAGAAAACCCATTTATTTTCCTCCATTTTTCATGGTACTTGTGTAACCCAGACACCTTCTGGGTGTGGTGGTCTGTCCCATCTAGTGGCACCGAGGCCAGAGAGAGATTAATGAGTCTGCTCTACAGCCTTAGCTAACAGCCAGTTGGCTTTGAGCTTATGCGGTAGAGCCTCATGCACTCCCGAGGCCCCAGGTTTGATTCCGCCTTCCAACGACTGGGGTTTGTCAGTGTTACACTTACACCATTTTTTCAACAGCTTTTGAAGTATGAAATAAAAGGGAAACCAACTGTATTGTTAAGGTCTTTCTATATCCTTGTTCACTATAGGTTGTCAGAGCCCTAACTCCACTGCGTGGGGAGGTAGGGCTCAACATTACTCAGTCCTCATTGCTCAGGATGGGTCTTTGGCTGTGCTGTGGGGAGTCACAACTCACTCTCTGTTCTGCTGTGAGGAAGGGGGACCTCTGCACTGTGCCTTGCGTGGGGCAGATTATAAAGCTACAGTCTAGCCCTGGGGTGGGCAAACTGTGGCCCATGGGCCGGATCTAGCCCACCAGCTGTTTTAAGCCAGCCCTCAAGCTCCTGCTGGGGAGCGCAGTCTGGAGCTTGCCCAGCTCCGCAGCTCCAACTGGGGAGCAGGGTCAGGGGCTGTTCCACACTGCTTCCGGAAGCAGTGGCATGGCCCTGCTCCTGCTCCTATATGTAGGGGCAGCCAGGGGGCTCTGCTCTGCACGCTGCCCCCACAGCTCCCATTGGCCGGGAACTATGGCCAATGGGAGCTGCAGGGGTGGCATCTGCGGACGGGGCAGCGCGCAGAGCCGCCTGGCTGCGGATCTGTGTAGGAGCCAGAGTGGGGACATGGCCGCTGCTTCCGGGAGCTGCCTGAGGTAAGTGCCGCCTGGAGCCTGCACCACTGAGCCTCTTCCCGAGCCCCAACCCCCGGTCCCAGCCCTGATCCCCCTCCTGCCCTCTGAACCCCTCGGTCCCAGCCCGGAGCACACTCTTACACCCCAAACTCCTCATCCCCAGCCCCACCCCAGACCCCGTACCCCCAGCCAGAGCCCTCCTCCCTCACCCTACTCCCCTGCCCCAGCCCGGAGCCCCCTCCTGCACCATGAACTCCTCATCTCCAGCCCCACCCCAGAGCTCACACCCCCAACCGGAGCCTTCATCCCCCTCTGCACCCCAACCCCAATTTTGTGAGCATTCATGGCCCACCATACAATTTCTATTTCCAGATGTGGCCTTTGGGCCAAAAAGTTTGCCCACCCCTGGTCTAGCCCTATGGGCCTGGTCCAAAGACTACTGAAGTGAATGGCAAGACTCCTAGGGTATGTCTACTCTGAATCCGAGCTTGTGGACTCAGTGTTTCCAAGTCCGTGCTTGAGCGTCCTACTGCATTATAAATCTGGGTTTAAAATGTCTTGACCTGGGACTCACAGCCATGCTAATTTGTCCATACTGCACTGTGTGGACCTTCTGACTTGGGCCTGTAACTTAACCTGCATCCACAGTGCAAAGTGACAGAGCTTGGACCTGAGTCACAGTAGGACATAGGCTCTAACCCATCCCCCTAGTATGGTCCTAGGATCTAGGACCTGAGTTCTTGCTGACTCATGTTGGACTGATAGGTGTGTGGACGTAAGTGGGGAAGTTGTCAGAGCCGAGGCTTAGTCTGCAATTTAGCCATACCCCTATTGAGTTCAATAGTCATTAGATCAGCTCCTGTCACTAGTGATGGAACCAGTGACCACTGACTATTCTAATAAATAAGGGAGATTAAACCATAACATTTTATGGCATGGACTTTGTTTGAACAATCGTTGTATTGGTGAGATTACTTTTTTTTTAGTTGGGAAAGGAAAAATTATTGGTATTTTTCATACACATTAAGAAACATACTTGTTATGTACTTCTATGGAAGACGTTAAGAACGCATGAGCAAAAAGCAATTGTAAGTGTGAAGTAGAGTGTCTTCCCAAGAAGTTAATACAAGGTTTATGTCAATCTGCACTTGATTGTCTTTTTTTCTTGTTTAATATTTGTCCCTAAATATTAAAAGAAAACGTTTTTACCGAAGTGATGGACATGTAGGGTGTGTTTTGGAAAAACTGTCAATCAATCAAACAGTCTTCTCTATAGTGATTTCTTCAGGCCCCTGAATCAATCTTTCATATGAAACACATTTATTTTAGTCAAAATAATGTATTCAGTGTATTTTACATAGTAAGGATGTTTTGTTATGTATCACCAGCATACTTGAAAATATGTTTCAAAGACACTTGACAGGTGAACAGCTCACTCACGCTGTGGCTATCATGTATCCATGAGTTATAAACTTGTTTAGATCAAAAAGAAGAGGAAGACTAAAGATAAGTCCATTTTATACCAAAAATAGAGCACTTTTATTGGAATTCTATAAGGAAAATGATTGACTCTCTTTACATAAGTTCAGGTAACACCGGTTGAGATAATAATGAACCTGTTACCAAATTAGTGGGAACCTTTGGCCCCTGTAGCACTCTGGCCTGAACTGGTCCACATCCTAGAGACTTATTTCGTAGGGCTCTAGCTTTCATTTTGTTTCAGTCTATCAGCTAACTCCTAACTTTCCAGTTCCCAATCCCATAGTTTTGTGTGTATGTGTGTGTCATATCTATTAAGTCTCCAGCTTTTAACTGGAGAGTCCAACTTTCTTTCTCTCTCTTGCCTCTGGTGTTGAGTGATCATCTGCTACCTTGGAATTTGTAGTGATTTTTCTGTGCCTCCTACTTGCGTCAGGCAAGGCACACAGGAGGTGTAACCAGGAGCAGATACAGCATCCTCTCCCTCCTGACTCTACAAGGGTGTCTCTGCCTTCCCGTTCCTGCCCCTCACTGAAGGACCCTGCAGCACCGAACCCATCCATCAGCATCATTCCCTGTGAAACAGTGCTCTCAGCGGGGACCTGAGCCTGCTGTTGTAATGGAGAAGTGACTGACCGCTATGAGGTACTGGAGGGAAAAACTGATTTTGTGTTGTGATAAGTTTTGACTGTTTGGGAGGGAAAATTTTTTTTGTTGGGAATTGATTTTATGGAGGGAAAGAACTGATCATGTGAATGGAGAACTGATTAATTTTGGCAGGTGAAGAGAGAACTGATTCTGTGTGGATGAAATCTTGGTGGACTATGGAGGAGGGGTTTGAGGAGAGTTGCATAGTTAAGGTGTTTAGAAGGGAGCATTTCAAGTTAGCATGGGGAGGAAATAACTTTTAGGGTAAGGGAGGGATAAAGAGGGAGGAAAAGGTGAGAAGTGGCTATGGTGGAGTTAACAAAGAGTAAGCACACCTCATGTAAATATTACCTAGATGAGTGCTCAGGCTTTTTGGTCGGCCAGGGTAGGCAAGTCTGTAGATGAATGCCTGTGTGTGTGTTAAACCAGAACAAAACAGTCTGCTCCCTTCCAGCAGGAAGCATGGGAACACCAACATCAACCACCTATCAAAATAGAGTTATAGAGTCAGAAGGAACCACCAGATCATCTAATCTGACCTCCTGTATACCACAGGCCACTGACACCACCCATCCACCTGCACACTAAACACAATAACTGGAATTAGACCATAGTATTATAGCTTTTGGAAGGCTAAGCAATTGCGTGCCACAGGCAAAGAACAGAAGGATCAAGATGCATCAAGGATCAAGATGTACCAGGAAAACAAACCAGCACTTCCCGTTCCTCCTGAGGTGACTGACAGAGTGAGGAGATGAGGGTAGAGGAGAGATGGAGAGATAAAGCTGAAGGAAGAAGAGCATGTGGTAGAGGGGAGTGAGAATGAGTGTGTGCATGCTTGTGTGAAAGAAGAGAGTAAAGGAGGAGCCCAACTGAACATCTGATCTCTGGCCACATGGGGGACATGTACACTTTGATAAAAGACCCAGGTCGTGGGTGCGGCTGGCCCGGGTCAGCTGACTCAGGAATGTGGAACTCAGGCTGCTGGACTATAAAATGACAGTGTAGATGTACGAACTCAGGCTGGAGTCCTGGCTGTGCAATTCCGTGAGGGAGAAGGTCTCAGAGCCTGGGTTCCATCCTGTGGCTGAACAGCTACATAACAATTTTTAGACCCGCCGCCTAAGCCCCACAAGCCCGAGTCAGCTGACCTGGGCTCTGAGACTTGTGGCATGGTATTTTTTAATTGCAGTGTAGACGTACCCATAATTCATGACTGTGGGCCTGTGAACAAGTACCAGTGCCCTCCACACTAGTGATACAGTAGGGATAATAGAGAGACAGGGGTGAGGTAATATGTTTTATTGGACCACCTTCTGCTGGTGAGAGCAGTGGTGGATTAATGCATGGGGTCCGGGCCCCGGAGCCTCGGCCAATTTGGGGGCCTCTGCAGGAGCTCCAGAACTTGTGTAGAAGTCGGGGGGCCACTGGCACTGGAACTGTGGCCCTGCCACCTGCTCCTCTTCCCCCGAGGCAAAGCCAGAAGCCAGAACTGGGCAGTGATGCCTGGGCTGCTGTGGAGAGCCCTGGTCCCTCCACCTGCTCTGGCCAGGGTGCCCTAGAGCAGCCCCTGGCCCATGTCCCTGCCCCCTGGGGCGCACTGCCCAAGACAGGCGGAGGGTCCAGGGCTTCCCACAGTGGCCCGGGCTCCATGGACAGCTCTTACTATGGCCCGGCTCTGGTTTCTGGCGTGGCCAGAGAGCAAGGCCATGGGGAAAGAGGAGGAGCATGGGGTGGAGCCCCATGGCGAGGGGGGTCAGGCCCACCTCAGCCATTCACCGGGAAGATGCTGGTGCCACGAGCAGAGATTATGCTTCATGGCAGGGGACTTTATCAACTCCCCTGCAGAGAAGCACAGCCCCTTCCACTGCTGTTCCTCACCTGCCCAAGGCTATTATGCCCATGTTAAAAAGTGAATGGGCATGCCCTTCCCAACCCGCCTTCCCCCAGTTCAGCACACCTGAGCCCCTGGAGTGTGGGGGGCCCAAATGTTCTTTGTGCCCAGGACCCCAATAAATCTTAATCTACTTCTGGATGAGGGAGACAAGTTTCTGAGTTTACACATAGAATCATAGAATATCAGAGTTGGAAGGGACCCCAGAAGGTCATCTAGTCCAACCCCCTGCTCGAAGCAGGACCAATTCCCAGTTAAATCATCCCAGCCAGGGCTTTGTCAAGCCTGACCTTAAAAACCTCTAAGGAAGGAGATTCTACCACCTCCCTAGGTAACGCATTCCAGTGTTTCACCACCCTCTTAGTGAAAAAGTTTTTCCTAATATCCAATCTAAACCTCCCCCACTGCAACTTGAGACCATTACTCCTCGTTCTGTCATCTGCTACCATTGAGAACAGTCTAGAGCCATCCTCTTTGGAACCCCCTTTCAGGTAGTTGAAAGCAGCTATCAAATCCCCCCTCATCTTCTCTTCTGCAGACTAAACAATCCCAGCTCCCTCAGCCTCTCCTCATAACTCATGTGTTCTAGACCCCTAATCATTTTTGTTGCCCTTCGCTGGACTCTCTCCAATTTATCCACATCCTTCTTGTAGTGTGGGGCCCAAAACTGGACACAGTACTCCAGATGAGGCCTCACCAATGTCGAATAGAGGGGAACGATCACGTCCCTCGATCTGCTCGCTATGCCCCTACTTGTATGTAAGCAGTGTCAGGATGAGCTCCACCCTGACATCTGGTGGTGAGGTGTGGCAAGTTGTGGAAAAGAACTTCAGGGGCCGATCTCATTTGCATAGGCACACCCACCACGCCTAGAATGAGACCATAGCTGCCCAAATGGTCACTTTGGCTGCTGTGGGATCCCCAGTGTCTCTGTTATTGGGGCAGGAAGAATAAATTGTTATTACCCTGATTATGGGAACTGTGCTTGGAACTGTACGTGGCCTTTTGTTACGATGGAGGGATTCACCATCATCTAAGTAGCACTCGCTAGGCAAGGGTCATGGGTTCCAAAACTGTGTGAATGGAGAGAGGCTGGGGACAAGTATTAATACTTGGTGGCATGGGCCCCTTGGTGAGGGCCTTACATGCTAATTGCACTTCCTCCTCTCTCCACTGTGGAATATCAGAGCTAATTTTGATTTCATTAGAAGTCTAGTTATAGGCTGCTGAGCTCACTTTGGGCTGACAGTGCACCAGCACTGGGGCTCCCCTATTATAAGCTGAATTCACCTAAGCGCTGAAATCACTGAGTGTTGTGTTAAGTAGTGGGGGAGCCTGAAGATATATTGTGGAGCAGTTTGCGGGACGGCTGGCGAAGCAGTTCGACACGGAGCAGTGTGTGGATGGCAGGAGTTGCTTGTGGGCCGTGGAGCTGAGCGAAGGAGTTCGTGGGGCGGCTGGCGGAGCGGAGCGCAGCTGAGCGAAGGAGTTCGTGGGGCGGCTGGCGGAGTGGAGTGCAGCTGCGCGAAGGAGTTTTGTGGGGCGGCTGGCGGAGCGGAGCGCCGCTATGGAGCTATGGGGCGGTCAGCTTCAGATCACGTAAGGTGCCTCTTACCCCCTTCCCATTTCCACCCAGGTTGGGAGGTAAAGCTCCGCCGATAAACTTTCGAACTCTGGGGCTGCCCTGACCAGGGACAGAGACTTTTGGGGCATTGGACTTTTGGGGTTGCTGGACTCAAGAACCAAAGGGAAAAGGGCATGCCCCAATTTGCCTGGGGTGGGGTTGTTTTTGCTCATGGGTTGTGTTATGAATCCGGTTGGTGGTGTTTCCCCAACATAATGCCACATTGTTTCTCTCTGTTATTAAAAGACTTTTGCTACACTCAGACTATGTGCTTGCGAGAGGGGAAGTATTGCCTCTTGGAGGCGCCCAGCGGGGGTGGTATATATTTGTCCCAGGTCACTGGGTGGGGGCTCGAGCCGGTTTGCATTGTGTTATTGGAATGGAACCCCTAGATATTGAACCCGGCCCTTGTTGCTGCCAACTCTGACGGGCAGAAGGGTTACATATACATCCCAAAATGCCATTGGCCTTCTTGGCAACAAGGGCACACTGCTGACTCATATCCAGCTTCTCATCCACTGTCACCCCTAGGTCCTTTTCCGCAGAACTGCTGCCTAGCCATTCGGCCCCTAGTCTGTAGCAGTGCATTGGATTCTTCCGTCCTAAGTGCAGGACCCTGCACTTATCCTTATAGAACCTCATCAGATTTCTTTTGGCCCAATCCTCCAATTTGTCTAGGTCCTTCTGTATCCTATCCCTTCCCTCCAGCGTATCTACCACTCCTCCCAGTTTAATATCATCCGCAAATTTGCTGAGAGTGCAATCTACACCATCCTCCAGATCATTTATGAAGATATTGAACAAAACCGGCACAGAGCTCTTCTTCAGGTCTGGGGTTCTCTCGGAGTATTTGGGTGGCCTGTTCCATGATGTGATCCACTTTTCTGGCAGAGAGTCCTCTCACCAACAGAAGCTGGCCCAGTAAAAGATATCAGCTCACCTGCCTTGTCTCTCTAATATCCTGGGGCTGACATAGCAACAACAACCCTGCATACTAGTAGGGATATAAAGAAAAGGAGGACTTGTGGCACCTTAGAGACTAACAAATTAATTTGTTAGTCTCTAAGGTGCCACAAGTCCTCCTTTTCTTTTTGCAGATACAGACTACATGGCTGCTACTCTGAAACCTGTCATTATGGTAGGGATATGTTACTACATTCACTTTACTGGGAGCATAATCCAGTGCTGATAATTCAAAGGGTAGATACCTAGCATCGGTGCCTGTCTGTTCTAGTAAGTATAAAAATATTAAATATTGTCAAAAATTCAGCAACTGCTGGTCTGGTGTGCAGTGTAATGATCTCTGTGTTACCATACTATCATCTAGTGGCAGTAAGAGGCAACTAAGGCTATATCTACACTACAGCTTATGTCAGCATCATTTATGTCGCTTAGGGGTGTGAATAAACTACCCCCCCAAGTGACATAAATTACACTGACATAAGTGCTGGTGTGAGTACCCCTATGTTGGTGGGCGAGCTTTTGCCCCCGACATAGTTACTGCTGCTCGCTGGGGCTGGAGTAGTTAAGCCGATAGGAGAGCTGTGGACTCTCTAGTGTAGCCGTGCCTTAAGTGTTCTACGCTCTTGGCTTTACTGAAAGCTGATTTATAACAGGTTGGTGCCACCTACTAAAGGAAAGGTATGTTACACATTGCAACATCCACAAGTCAAATTTTATCCCTGCTTCATCCTTCAGTGCAATCATAATCATAAGTAGGTACAAAATTTCAGGACTAGGAGAATTAAGTTATGCATTCAATTAATTGTGTTTGTCTTTCACTGATGAAAACAGTTGAGATGAAACGTAGCAAAATAGGATGGTATAAAAGTGCAATTCATTAACTTTATTATTACAAAATAGCATCCTTTTCTACACATCAGCGTTATTGTTTTTGTCTTAATCTAGTTCCCTGCTGTTTTATCCCCATAAATTCTATCCTGCTCTGGACACAAATTTAATAGGGAAAATTTGTCCTTTAAACCAGATAAGGTGTGAAATCTCTTCTAAATCACCAAGAAGTGTATGTAGAGGAAAAGACTGTACCTGATCACTGTGCAAGGTATTACTATGGCACACTGATTTCATGGTTGTTTCTTTCCATGTCTTAAATTCATACATCTTGGGAATAGACTAGAACTCCTGCACCTTTTAGCCTTGCCCTTGTAGAAGCATAGGTATCTGTCCAGAAGCCAGGGACAATATCGTTTCTTCTATTATTCTGGTAATCAGAGAAATTGCATTTTTTCTTCAAGTGATTGCTCACGTGTATTCCACAATAGGTGTGCGTGCTCGCCACATGCACCGGTGCCGGAAGCTTTTCCCCCAGCAGTATCCGTATGGGGGAGTGCCCCCTCGAACCCTGGAGTGGCGCCTGCCTGGCGTGGTATAAGGGGAGTTGCGCACTCCCCCCGCCCTCAGTTCCTTCTTGCCGCCAGTGAAGGTGCATTGGAACTGCTCTGCTCCAGCTTTGCTTTAGCTCGTCCCCAGAACTGTTTGTTCGTTCAGCGTTAGTACGTTAGTTCGTTCAGCGTGTAGTTAGTTAGCTGTTTAATTAGTTTAGTTAGTCAGTGAGCATGCCCCAGGGTTTAAGTCGTACGGCTCTTGTAGGCGTTCTATGCCAAGAAGTGACCCACATGCAGACTATTTGCGCTGCTTGAGAGAAACCTATATCAGCAAAAGGTGCAAGGTTTGCAAGTCGTTTAAACCTACGGACCAAAAGAGAAAGGGACATTAGGCTCAGGGCCATCCTGATGGAGTTGGCGCTGACCCCGACCCTGGCATGCTGCTCTGAACCGGTACCTTGCACTGCGGCATCAGTACATGGCAACCCTCCGATGCCATCGACCAGTTGGCACTGCTCCCCATCCACGGGGCATGCCAAGAGGGCCAGGAAGACTCCCTCTTCGCAGCGGCACCGAGGGAAGTCTGGGACAGAGGCTAGGCCCATGTTGGGCAGTCCTCGATCCCTGCCAGGCCCCAGGTCTCCTACTCACTTTGAGTGGAGTAGCCTGGCCCCTTCAGAACAGGCCTCTCTGGATGTCCGGATGCTGTCCATGTCTGAAGCCCTCCAGGCGGCCCGGGACATTATGTCCATGCTGGTGCCCGGAGCGCCGCCAACGTCAGCTCCGCACTCCAGAGGCAAGCCGCTGCTGGGATCTCTGCAGTTGCCACTGGCTCGGTACCGGTCTCGGTTGAGGGAACATTCCCAACGCCGATCACCGCCCAGCGATTGTTCGGGGCAGAGTCCAGGTGGATTTGTTCTCGACGCCAACCAGACTGTCTGGCTGGGTTCCGTCCCTCCGGGATTCGCGGCACCGCTCGTCCTCAAGGAGCGAATATTGGCGGGACTGCGGCGGGCGTTGCTATCGGTCCTCGTCTCGGAGAGGGTACCACAGTCAATCACGGCACGGTCATCAACGCCGTTCCTGCTCGGACTCCTGCTCCAAGTCTCTGCCAAGACATCGCAGCCCCGGGCGTCGATTTCCGGCGTTTCGCCGTCGTAGGTCTGCCCGTCGAGGTCATTTGCAGAGCAGCTGTTACTGCCGGTACTGGTCCTCCACGTCGAGATTGCGGTCCCATGGCTGTCGTAGATCCCAGCACCGCCACTTCTCCCGGACCAGAGACAGCAGCAGATCTTATGCCAGCCCGGTCTCCATTTGTAGCCGTCCTTCGATGGGCCGGGCCAGGCCAGGCCAGGCCAGCCAACCCGAACAGCCGGCCCCGGCAGTGCCACACCAGGTGCAGTGGCACCGAGCGTAGTGGCTGGCCCAATGGTACCAGTGGGCACTGTGGCCTCTGGTGCAGCCCCCGGTGGGAGCTCGCTGGGTGGCCGGAACTTCGGGGGCACTGTTGGCCTCCCTCTCCAGACCCCCGAGAAAGGAGGCGGTGCGACGTGTGTCCTCAGCACCATGCCCAGAGTCCAACCAGGTGGTGGACCCTCTGGTGCCGACCAACACCCAGAGCACCGCACCGGCCTCTTCTCTCCTCCCGGAGGAAGAGATTGCGGCCCCATCCCCCTCCGTCCCACAGGAGGACTTCAGGGCCCACCAAGAACTCTTAAAGAGGGTGGCAACAAGCCTCCACCTCCAGGCAGAGGAGATGGAGGAGCCCTCAGACTCCCTGTTTTATGTGTTGTCCCCAGCGGCACCAGGTAGGGTGGCCTTGCCTCTCCATGAAGAGATGTCTAAGATTTCAAATGCCCTGTGGCAAACATCGGCCTCGTTGGCCCCCATCTCTAAAAAGGCAGAACACAAGTACTTTGTACCAGCTAAGGGGGCTCTGGCTTCCTACCTCGAGCAGACCAAGCCGTTAAGAAAGTCCTCACAACTGTTCATCGCCGCGGCTGAGCGCGCGAGGGGCCAGCCAATTTCCACTCAGCGGCTTTCCAATTGGATCACTTCATGCATCCGGTCCTGTTATGAGCTGGCAGGTGTGCCATTGTGAGGGCACACTCGACTCGGGCACAGGCCTCGTTGGTTGCCTTCATGGCCCACGTCCCCATCCAGGACATTTGTAGGGCTGCCACGTGGTCTTCGGTTCACACGTTCATCTCACACTATGCAATCGTCCCCAAAACCAGGGATGACGCTGGGTTCAGCAGGGCTGTCCTCCGTCCTGGGAACTTGTGAACTCCGACCCACCTCCAACAGGTATAGCTTGGAATCACCTACACATGAGCAATCACTCAAAGAAGAAAAGACAGTTACCTTTTCAGTAACTGGTGTTCTTTGAGATGTGTTGCTCATGTCTATTCCACATCCCCCCCTCCTTTCCCTCTGTTGGAGTTGTCTGGCAAGAAGGAACTGAGGGTGGGGGGAGTGCGCAGCTCTCCTTATACCGCGCCAGGCAGGCACCACTCCAGAGGTTGCAGGGGGCGCTCCCCGCTATGGGTACTGCTAGGGGAAAAACTTCTGGCACCGGTGCACATGGCGAGCATGCACACCTATTGTGGAATAGACATGAGCAACACATCTCGAAGAACACCAGTTACAGAAAAGGTAACTGTCCTTTTCTCTTTAAAGAGCCTCTCTTTTCTTGCATCTATGCAAGCCCACAGGGCCAATTTAACATACTTTTTAAAAGTTTATATTATATGTCTTATTATCATGGACACTGATTTGCATGTACAATCATATATGTGTATTACCTATTTAAAATACATTAAATGAAAATTTAGCCCAAAGCATTAGCTAATGTGGACCCACTTAAACTTATAGGTTTTGAGGATAAACAAATTAAGTCCTTCAGTCTCTTCAGGAGGTACCTGTATTGGTTTTGTCACCTTTTTTTGTCTCACCTTTTTCTATTTTGATATGTGCAGATAAGAACTGTGTACACTATTCCAGATGCAATGTAAAGTGATATTATAACATCTCTTATCCTACAATAAAAATTTCTTCATATATACCCATCCATCAATTATCCTCTTTGCATCTGCACTTTGCTAGAATCATAGAATATTAGGGTTGGAAAAGACCTCAGGAGTTCATCTAGTCCAATCCCCTGCTCAAAGCAGGATCAACACCAACTAAATCATCTCAGCCAAGGCTTTGTTAATCCAGGCTTTAAAAACCTCTAAGGATGGAGATTCCACCACTTCCCTAGGTAACCCATTCCAGTGCTTCACCACCCTCCTAGTGAAATAGTTTTTCCTAATATCCAGCCTAACACCCCCCCCCCCTCCTCCGCACTGCAACTTGAAACCATTGCTTCTTGTTCTGTCATCTGCCACCACTGAGAACAGCCTAGCTCCATCCTCTTTGGAACCCCCCTTCAGGTAGTTGAAGGCTGCTATCAAATCCCACCTCACTCTTCTCTTCTGCAGACTAAATAACCCCAGTTCCCTCAGCCTCTTCTTGTAAGTCATGTGCCCCAGTCCCCTAATCATTTTTGTTGCCCTCCACTGGACTCTCTCCAATTTGTCCACATCTCTTCTGTAATTGGGGACCAAAACTAGACGCAGTACTCCAGGTGTGGCCTCACCAGTGCCAGATAGAGGGGAATAATCACTTCCCCCAATCTGCTGGCAATGCTCCTACTAATACAGCCCAATATGCCATTGGCCTTCTTGGCAACAAGGGCACACTGCTGACTCATATCCATCTTCTCGTCCACTGTAATCCCCAGGTCCTTTACTGCAGAACTGCTGCTTAGCCAGTCAGTCCCCAGCCTGTAGCGGTGCATGGGATTCTTCCTTCCTAAGTGCAGGACTCTGCACTTGTCCTTGTTGAACCTCATCAGATTTCTTTTGGCCCAATCCTCTAATTTGTCTAGGTCCCTCTGTATCCTATCCCTACCCTCCAGCGCATCTACCTCTCCTTCCAGTTTAGTGTCATCTGCAAACTTGCTGAGGGTGCAATCCACACCATCCTCCAGATCATTTATGAAGATATTGAACAAAACCAGCCCCAGGACCGACCCTTGGGGCACTTAATACTGGCTGCCAATTAGACATGGAGCCATTGATCACTACCCGTTGAGCCCAACAATCTAGCCAACTTTCTATCCACCTTATAGTCCATTCATCCAGCCCATACTTCTTTAACTTGCTGGCAAGAATACTTTGGGAGACCGTGTCAAAAGCTTTGCTAAAGTCAAGGAACAACACGTCCACCGCTTTCCCCTCATCCACAGAGCCAGTTATCTCGTCATAGAAGGCGATTAGATTAGTCAGGCATGACTTGCCCTTGGTGAATCCATGTTGACTGTTCCTGATCACTTTCCTCTCCTCTAAGTGCTTCAGAATTGATTCCTCGAGGACCTGCTCCATGATTTTTCCAGGGACTGAGGTGAGGCTGACTGGCCTGTAGTTCCCAGGATCCTCCTTCTTCCCTTTTTTAAAGATGGGCACTACATTAGCCTTTTTCCAGTTGTCCGGGACTACCCCAGATCACCATGAGTGTTCAAAGATAATGGCCAATGGCTCTGCAATCACATCCACCAACTCCTTTAGCACTCTTGGATGCAGCACATCCGGCCCCATGGACTTGTGCTCGTCCAGCTTTTCTAAATAGTCCCGAACCACTCCTTTCTCCACAGAGGGCTGGTCACCTCCTCCCCATGCTGTGCTGCCCAGTGCAGTAGTCTGGGAGCTGACCTTGTTCGTGAAGACAGAGGCAAAAAAAGCATTGAGTACATTAGCTTTTTCCACATCCTCTGTCACTAAATGTTTATGCACATTGATTCCAAGTCCGTTTTCCCACTTATGTAGATTATTAATATTTGTAGGATTTTCAGAGGTGTTCTGTAATGGCTTAACTCTCCTATTGACTTCAGTGGGAGCAGAGCTAGGCAATGCTGGAGGGCTTTTGAAAATCTCACTCATTGTGTCAAAAGTGTGCCAAGTGCTGTAAAACAGTCCTCTAATTTGCATCTATGCTGTGTTTAATACCCTTCCCCGTACAGCTCTGTTTTGATCTCCCCACTCTTACGTACTTCATACTTCTCTTCATACTGAGTATGAACTAAAGAACAGATTCCAGCACTGTTTAAACAAAGCAATATATACATATGATGGAGCAGCCTACAGTTGGATGTCCTCTCAGAGATGCATATTTAATAGTAAACAGACTGTGGGAGATTATTTGTCACAGGTTAAAAAGAAGAGAATATTTAAACCAGTAATGCAAGTTTAAAAGATCTAATGGAGCATGATTGAGATTATGTATGCTAAATTTGTTGCTAGTAATATAATGAAAATGAAGAGGATTCAAAGAGAAACACACAGTAGGAAGCAATAATAAATAAGGTAGCCGAGGAAAGAACAGATTTTTTTAAAAAAATCTAATAAGGGAAGGTGTTGGGTTTAGTAATATTTCATGTAAAAAGAGCTGTGGGAGAAATGCAGTCATAGTGCATAATTAACCTGGTATTTCCTTGCTTTTATGGTTTTGAATGGGTAGATATTGCCTTTAATCAGCCTTAACTCGTTTGTAATGAAGTTTTGCTTGGGTGAATTAGATATTTCAGTTTATCTTCACATGTTTCTTACATCTTCGTAATTCCTGAATTTATTGGTGGTAAATGGTGTAGTCTGCTTTAACTGACAGTGCTTAATGTGTGAATCTTTTGGGAACATTATTGCAATAGTAAATGAGTAGACAAGCTGACCTCTGAGATGTTTTACTCATTTGAGGCTAAGATGTGGCTTTTCCACAAACCCTGAGTAAGGGACAGCACACTATTGCATTGCCCCAAGAGCTGACTGGGAACCAGACAGTGACTCTGATTATGCCTGTGCCTGACAGAGTTCTGTGCCTGGTGCAGATTCCTTCCCCTGGCAGACTGGCTTGGCTGTGCTGACCAGCATGTTAGAGGGAGGACCCAAGCGTCTTCTCTTATCGTCCCCCTCCCAGCCCACCTGCACGAGAGGGGGACTAATGCCCCCTGGAGGCTGCTTTTCTCCCTGTTGCACTCAGCAATATATAGGAGCCAGTAGCCCCCTAGCTCATTTGTGCAGCAGCATTAGGCTAGTGATCTAGTCTTCTCGTTGGAGTGCACATAGCTAAATGTCAGAGAGAGAGAGGATACAGTGGTCAGCACAGCGATTAAGCCCCAAGAAGGTAACTTGGGTGCCCTTTGGGTGAGGGGAGGATTGCCAGCCTACATCCAGTGGCAAAAGCTTGAAGTAGAAGCATGGGGGTAGGTGCCAAATCCCGCTTAGGAACCATAGTGTTAAGTGTTTATGTCTGAGGAACTGGGCCTACAAGGATTTTTAAGTCCTGTGGTTGGGCAGGACTCTTGTAGTGTGGGCAATGGAAGGGCAGGGCTCTGACATCTACACTGGAATAAAAGACCCATGGCATGGCCATGGCTGGCCCAGTCAGCTGACTTGAGCTTGAGGGGCTTGGACTGCGGGGCTAAAAATTGCTGTAAAGATGTTTGGGGTGGGGCTGGAGTTCAGGCTCTGGGAGCTCCCCACCTCGGGTTGCATGTCGGAGGCTCGTTTGCTGCTCAAGGTTCTCTTCTGTAACAGGCCAGTTACTGAACCAAATACATAGTGAGGGTTGTTTTTGGGGAGGGATGAAGGGGATTAGCCTGTAGTAGGGATTGATTTCTTAGGGATGGGGAATGGGTAGGGGGCATACAATGTAAGGGGGTGTATAGACCTCAGTTACCTTGAAGATAGGGGAGGGGGCAATGAAGGAAGCTCAGGGGAAGGCAGAAGCTGAGCCAGCTGGGCTCAATTGCAGCTCCACCAGCAACAGGCTTTGTTTCAGTGTGCATCAGAGCTGGGAGGGGTAGAAAGAAGGAAACTCTCCCTGAGACCTCTTTGGAAAGAGCTTGAGACACCTGTGTCAAAAGACCCTCTGAGCCTTATCTGCATTTCTTTTAAAAGGAAGCCCTAAGAGACCCCTCTTTACCTAGACCTTCTGAGAGTGAAGAGGATGTTGTATGGTGCAACTCCCTTTTTAGTGTAAAAGAGAAAAGAAATCTTTGTTTGTGAATCTAAAATACAGGTGTGGGAGCCTTTCTCAAAGGGATGGAAGCTGCCAGTGGAGGTATCCACGGCAGGGAGTCTCTCACACGTGGCACTAGGGGAGGGATTGTGTTGATGTCTTTTTGGAACATTCTGCAGGGAAAGGGTGCCTCCTGATACAGCAGCTGCACGTGGACAGGGAGCAATAGAAGCAGATGAAAGCATGGTGACTCAGTTTCTGCAGATCCAGCATCAGCAGAAGACACAATCGGCCTCATAATGCCAGGAAAGAAGTGCACTTGGCTGCACAACAGACTCCTCAGATGTTTTACTGTAGTACAGCTATTGCAACTACTGTATACCATTCATCCGCGGAAACCTTTGTCTACCTCATACCACTGTGTATAAAGGCCCAGAACCTCAGGGTGTAGCCATGGAATGCACAGCAGAACTTGGGAGAGAAGCTGCACCAGTAACTGCAAGTTTCACAATCCTAGGCTGTCTTGGTCCAGTGTCTGGGGAAAGTCTGAGCAGCCCAGCGACTGCACAAAGTTAAAGTGGCTTCTAATGGCCCTAAGAACATTAGAGCAATCAGGAATTGCTGGGGTTCAGGGATTACTTCACCAAGACCCCTTTTCCCTAGTCACATCTCCTGTGCCAACAACCAGTGTGTGTGTGGCATAGCAGCCAGTATGCTGGCTCTGTACCAAGGGAAGATCACAGGACGAAGGGATAATCCTCCTATGGCTAGTTATGCCAGCTTTAGGGCTGCTTTATGCTTGTGGCATGGTGCAAAGCAGCCAAGTACAGCCAAGAAAACGTGCCCTGAGCTAAATCCCTCCTTGAATCAGTTAGGCCAACCGTGGAATATGCTGCACAAGTCAAGATACAAATAAGCTGTGGCTGTACATGTTTAAGCTCCAAAAAGAACTGCACAGAAAAATATTTATATCAATCTAAAACAAGGAAAGATGAGCTGTTAATCTTTGCTTTTCAGAATCAATAAGTCCAGTGGCTGTTTACTGATCAATTGCATCACTATGCTTACTTTGGGCTGCAGACAAACATTTAAAAACTTTGACCTCTTAAAAATTTCTTATTTCTTTAGCAGACACAGGAGTGGAACAAGTCATAAGGTAACATGAAAAAGCCAATGCTGACAAGTGTTTTATTTTTTGATAGGCTATTTTACATTGCATGGGAGTATAAGGATATTTCAGATGGAATTAATCTTTATAAGAATTTAAGTATTTGTTTTCCAAAGTAAAGTAACTTCTAAGGTATTCTCTCAAACAATGTTTAATAACTTTTGGGTTATCTAATTTATTTGTAATGGTAGCCTAGATCAGACAATGATGGGTCCATTTAGAAACCTAAATGGTATCTGAATTATGAAATACTTCAGCACAAGAAAACTATAATTTTTCCCTTGACATCTGAAGAGACATGGTTTTGGAAAATACCAGTTATGAAACATAAAGGCCTTACTCTGACCTTTCATCTTGTGTCTGCAATTGATTACAGACACAAATCATAGAATTCAGACCTCGAACTTCCTAATTGGAACTGTTAGTTGTGCCTGCAGATCAGATAGTTAGACCCTGAAGTGTGTATCCACAATCTATTGTGACTATAAAATTGCACCAACAATCAATTGCAGGTGCCAGAGTAGAGGCTGTTATTGAAAATATCTCTCTCAATATTTTGTGGTAGCAATGTGACAGATGTAAATTTGGGTGTAAAATGAAAGAGGTCCCTTTTTTGATAACAGAAATACTGAAGAATATAGCGATATTAGAAATTCTATATGAGATTTCCCAAAAGACACTGCACCAAATTTTTGATATTTTTTCCCTAATCCTGATCAGTGTCAATGTAACTTCATGGCATTCATTTCTAATAATGGACAGTGACATTTGCTCAGTACAAGATATACAAAGAGCACTGAAAGAATCACTTTTCTCTAAAAAGTAAAGTATCTACTGTATAGTGGAGGTTTTGATTGCCGGAGTTGTTCAGTAAATGCATGTTTAACAATAGGAACCTGTAGAGCAGCCTCTTGGTGGCAGAGTGTAGTAACATGGAAGAAGCTAAATACATCAACAGGCTGCTGATTGCTCTAATTACAGTTGGAAAACATTAATGAGATAACTAAATCAGATTATAAAGAAAGCATAAAACAACCAACTAACCATTATGGAGAAAAAAATCATATTTAGTAGGTATAATGGAAGTACTGTTCAGGGCAATGTGTGGTAAATTATAATAACAGGACTGGGCTTAAGGGTCTGTCATGATGCGGCGAGGACAGAATCCTTTCCTTTCAGGTCCTGGGGGTGGGAACAAGATAAAAAGTAGGTGCTGATGTTCTTATGGGGCAGCATATGTATTACTACTTGGATTACAGTATTGCCGAGGTGCCTGGTGCTTTATAAATCAACTAGAGATGGAGTTCCTGACCTGAAGAGCTCGTAGTTAGACAAGAACATAAACACAGGGAGAAGCTATGAGGAAACCAGGGTGGCCCTATATGTAGTTCCCCTCCCCAAGCTGGCAGGAGCATGAAGTATCTGCACAAGGAGTATGTGCATATACCTCCTGACAAAGGAACCGTTGGCAGACCATGCCACCTGGCCCCTAGACAGTGGTCTGGGATACAGTGATTATTCTAATCTGATTGTTGGTATAATGTTTATCTATAGACCAAGGGAGGGTTCCAACCTTGGACTAGGGTCACTCACACTAGATGCACATTTCCCTGCATCTGAATGACAAGGGGATTCACCCTGAAGGAGGGCAGGCAGTGCTGCTCTTACCCTTCCTCATGATCTTTGCAGTGAAATGGCAGCTTTCAGTCAAGGCTTGTGGCATGGAGGAACCCCACTGATGACAGCTGCTTAGCTGTTGTGGCTGATACAGTGCATTCACTAGCTCCCTGGGCTATGCTTGCTCTCCTGCTAGCATTGTCCTCCTTTATGTCGCACACTCAAGAGAAGTCAACTAGCACTTGATTCTCCCAGAAGATTTCCCACCACGGGGAGCATCCTATCGAGTCTAGGCTGGCACAAAGAGACATGGACCTGAAGCAATTCTGAACCCTCTTAGAACATGCCATATTTCATCTGCAGAAAAGAAGAGTGAGGGGGAGTGATTAATAGAAGGTGAACTTTGATATCGTGATGCAAGAAGGTAAATTAAGAATCTACTATTTACAGCTTTGAAAAATATGTGGACTTTTTATTTATTAAAATTTGATTTAACTCCCACACCTAATCATATTTTTATCTCCAATAGATGCATATTATAAATCAATGGAGATGATAAAAGCGTATCCTGACTGTTCAGATAGTTATTTTTCTTCCAGCAAGTAAATAACCCATTCCTGGAGTCCAAGTTTTCTTTGACGGCTGAGAAGCCAGGACAGAATTAATGAAATGAGAAGTTTCAGAGTAACAGCTGTGTTAGTCTGTCTTTGCAAAAAGAAAAGGAGTACTTGTGGCACCTTAGAGACTAACCAATTTATTTGAGCATGAGCTTTCGTGAGCTACAGCTCACTTCATCGGATGCATACCGTGGAAACTGCGGTAGACATTATATACACTCTCTATATATGTACACTCTGTGTGTATATAATGTCTACTGCAGTTTCCACGGTATGCATCCGATGAAGTGAGCTGTAGCTCACGAAAGCTCATGCTCAAATAAATTGGTTAGTCTCTAAGGTGCCACAAGTACTCCTTTTCTTTTTGCAATGAAATGAGAAGTTATGCTGAACATGCTCCTTCTCATTTCTCTCGTTTCGTCTTTGAATAGAATACTTCACTTCTGCTTTTAGAGGAAAGATGGCTGCTCATCTCAAAGGAGAAAAACCTCACGTTTGACCTGACTTTCTCCACCGGAATGATTTGGTGTGTGAAGCTGTAGGAGGAAAGGTAAATGTATGCAATTCAAAACACAAATTGTGCTTTCAGCGCAGATTATACTTGACATTTCTACAGCTATTTCCTACTGAGGATCTAAAAGTGTTTTGCAGACACCAATGAATTAAGTCTCTCAACATTCTTGTGTGCTAAGTATTATTATCCACATTTTACAGACGGGAAAAAGGAGACACAGAGAAATTAAGAGATTTGCCAAAGGTCACACAGGAAGTCTTTGGCAGAGCCAGGAATAGAACCCACAAGTCTTAATTTGCAGTTTTATAATCTGAACACAGTCTTTCCTAGTGTTCAAATTCTGAAGATCTAGTCAACACAATTTTTACCTATGTTGGAGCAATCTGATGAAAGGAGCTAGATATACCCAATGATATACATCCACTTTGCAACAGAGAAAATTGTCATCGTGTTTGGGTTTTCTGGGTCAGTCATCCTGGCTTCCTATGCTCCAAAGAAGGGCAAGTCAGTAATAATGCTATTGATGATGCATTACGACAAGGTTGTAGAAGGAGACAAAAAAGAAACCCCACATAATTCTCCAGTAGAGTGACAAAAGTGGTGTCGATAACAATGACCATCTTGCAGGAATGTACTTCGTACAGATGCAAGACAAATAGGTGACCAATGGTTCTTTTCTTCAACATGCTTGATGTTGCTGGCATTGCAAGTTTCATCACTTAGGTCAGTGACAATCCTGCTTGGCGCCACACTTGCCCAAGACAAAGAAGGCTCTTGTTCCTTGTCACTCGAGGAGAATGACTTGTAGATGCACATATAAAGAGAAGAATCCTTCACACACAACATCTCACCATCCCGATCAAAGCAGCACTCTCATCCCTTGGCTACCATCAAAAAACAGCCACCACGGGAGCACCTAGCAAACTCAGCAGTGGACTCTGCTAAATTTGCCCAAGGTCAGCTGATTGGAAGGACAAGCAATGTGGAGAATGCAGTGAATTTGTATGCTCTGACAACTCCATTCTGATGCTGACGTGTAAAAATTGTATACTGACTCACACTGAATGAGACTCCAGCTAGTTCTTTCAATTTGCTCGTTAAATAAAGATTTTTCACCTAAAACATTAAAGAATTATTCTTAGTTTCTGAATGCATTTGGGGGACAAAAGTCCCCCACAATATAGTTAATGTAACTTTTTTCTCAATACTGCATGAAGGTTAAAGAAAAAAGTGCTCTGCTGTAAAATGAACCATGTCCTTAAGATTGTTCAGTTTAGCATATGTATGTACAAAACAGAAATACATATTCACAAATCTAGGATTGTATCTCATTGATGGAGGTACTAGTAGTATACCTCCACGAGCAGGGCTTCTTGTCCTGCAGCTACGGGGAGATAAGAATCCTCAGTGGAAGGCCAGGTGTGGCCTGGTTTGTGATTAAAAAGATATTTTGTCCACTTGTTTTTTCTGCATCATGTCATATGAATCCTTATAGCAATGCTTCTAGTCTGAAGAACCACTCATGAAGGTGGAGGTTTTTCAGGTGTACGCATCATGAGTTATTTACAAAGAAAATGAAACAAACCCTTCCCTATGTCACAGCAGTAGGTAAATTTTTTGTAAATAAAGATGCAGAAAGAAGAGTAAGGCCCTGATCCTCAAGCAAACAATTGAACTCAATGGGGTTCTGTGCAGGTTCATTGGAGTACAGTATTGGAAAGAGAAATGCATACAAAGATGGAGAAAGAAGAGTAAGGTCCTGATCCTCAAACAAACAATTGAATTCAGTGGGGTTCTATGCAGGTTCATTGGAGTATTGGAAAGAGAAATGCATACAAAGAAATAATTTTTTTTTAAAATATGGTCTTAAATGTATATGTCTATAAGCCTTTAGGCAACTTAATATTTTCTTTTTACTGGATAATTTAACATTGCACTAGGAAATGAAATGAAATAAAATAGTATATATTTAAAATTATTTTATTTTTATTTTTTTTATTTGTGTAGGTTTTATTTGCAACGGACGACTTTTTTGCTCCTGCGGAGAATCTCTGGAAGGTATAGTAGGCTGACATTCCCCACTTTGGAGGGTATGCCTGGACTGTTAAGATTTTAGGCTTCAGAGGCAGGGACTGTAACTTACTGTCAGAGACCAGGACGTGGGCAGTCATACCTAGTGGTTAGAGCGGGAGTCAGCTGTCAGAACCTAGGGTCAGAGCCAAAGACAGAAGTGAGGCGTCAGAGGAGACGGTCAGAGTTGGGTTACTTGGAGTGAGACAGAGCTAAGAACAAGCAAGTCCCAGAGCCAGGGGTGAAAGTGGGCTGGTACGGCGTACTGGTAAGAAGGCAGTACTGGCCTGTACCCAACCGATATTAAAGCACTGCTGCAGCAGCACTTGAACGTTGCTGACCCCCGTGTTGGTGGCCCTTCTGGTAGGGACCCTACCAGCAGGGCTGCCAACAGGGGGAAAAGGGGCAGCTGCCCTGGGGCCAGCGATTTAAAAGGGCCCAGGGCTCCCGACCACCGCTGCTGCTACCATTGTCTTTACTGGAAATTACTTACCTTGTAATTATGCTTCTCCCTTTGCAAGATTCTTGTTCTTGGATCCCTAGTTGAGACAGGCAGAACTTCCTTAGTTGTCTAAGGGCCGTGGGAGTGGGTAGAAGCACAAGACCTCCTTGGTCCCCAATGGTGCTTGTGTGTGGAATATAACTGTAATCCCTAGAACCTTCCAGTCACATCCTGAATTAGCAAGAAGTAAAAGCTCACCAAATAGTATCAAGCCAATCATTGAAAAATTAATGCCTCTGAAATGCAGCACAATACAAACCGATCAAGATGTAGAGATAAACACCACTAGCTGGAGATGTCTGTGCAGGAAGCAAACCCCATTGTGATTATGCAAAAACATGCTTGCATTATTATGAAAACATAAGAATGGCCAGGCTGCATCAAACCAACAGTCTATATAGCCCAGTATCCTGTCTTCTGACAGTGGCTGGTGCCAGAAGCTTTGGAGGGAAAGAACAGAACAGGGCAATTATTGAGAGATCCATCCCCTGTTATCCAGTCCCACCTTCTGACAGTGAGAGATTTAGGGACACCCAGAGCACGGCGTTGCGTCCCTGAATTTGTTGGCTAATAGCCATTGATGGACCTATGCTCCATGAACTTGTCTAATTCTTTTTTGAACCTTGTTATACTTTTGGCCTTTAAAACTTCTCCTGGCAATATGTTCCACAAGTTGTCTGTGCGTTATGTGGAGTACTTCCCATTGCTACTTCATCTTTTGCATCCCACCCATTAGCTGGTTTCGTCCAACTCTTGCCTGGATTGCTGTTTGGGGTAGTGACTACCTTTTTAATGTGTGTTTGTACAGTGCCAAGCACAATAGGAGCTAGTGCAATACAAATAAATAAAAATAAATAGGCTTCCCTTCAAACTTTGAGGGGGTGGGTGGATGAATGTGAATCCTAAATGATAAAATCTTCTGAGAAGCAGAATTACTAGGTAGGAGATTTTTCTTTCTCTAAAGATGCCATCCAGGCAGGAGTCTCACCCCTAAGATATATCTACACTTTGAGAAGGGGAGGTTGAGGACAAATACCCAGTCCAACTGTGATCAAGCTATTGTCGAGGTATTCAACCTTATTTCATTTATGGACCCTTAAAAATTTTTTGAATGGAGGTGCGGACACCTTTGAAAATCTTAGACCTATAGTCTACGGACCCCCCAAAATCCACGGACCACGGGTTATTGAAAACCACAGTTCTGTGGTAACGACAACATATCACAGACCCCTTAGACATAGTCTTCAGACCCCCAGGGATCCACGGACCACAGGTTGAAAACCCCTGAGCTAGTGCATTAAAAATAGATTGTAGTTGTGGAGATTGGAGCAGCATGAGGAGCTAGTGCACCCCCTGCTGAGTACAATCCTGTCAGAGATGCTAGTGTGGCTAGCCCCTCCCACCACTTGCACTACCACAGCTACGCTCTATTTTTAGTGTGCTAGCTCGATCAGTGCAGGTGCAGGTATGTCTCCTCAAGCTGGGGACATACCCTTAGAGATTGAGAAACTTGAGGGGTGCACCAAGCAAAAACCATGAATAAAACCACAACAAGGCCCAAGAACAAGCCCAGTGTTAACAACATGAATATAGCTGGCTGAAAAATGGAAATTCCTTCCCAGGAAAGACTATATATGCGTGAATTTTGTTTTTTTTTAACCAGACCAGAACAAAATGTTAAAAAATTGAAATTTTGTGCAGGAAGGAATTTCCAGAAACATTCAGTTTTGGGAGAACCAAAATGGAGGTTTTTGGCTTGCTGGCTGCCTGCCTGTCAGGCTCCCTGGCTGGCTGGCTTCCCTGGGAGCCTGGGGAAGTGACTAGCAGGCAGCTGGGCAGCCTGGGAACAGGCTGTCTCGGGAGCCTAGAAATCAGGCCTGCTGGGGAGTCAGCCAGGTGGGCTGCTAGGTAACAGGGACCTGGCCACCCCACAGAAGCCAGCTAATCAGGGAGATGGCCAGTGACTCCCCAGGTACCCCTTAGAGCCAGGAAGTGGGCCACCAAGCTTTCTGAGTAGCCCATAGAGCTGGCTGCCAGACCACTCAGCTCCCTTAGCAGGCTGGGAGCTGGGGAGCCTGGAACAGGCTAGCCTAGTGACCCTGGCAGCCCTTGCTCCTCAACATCTCACTTGGTGGGCTGCTGGAGAGCCTGAGCCCAGAAAGCTGGCCACCCTGGGGAGCTGGGCTGTCTGTCTGGCTTCCCTGGCTGTGCAGTGGATGCCTGCCAGGTGAGAAGCTGGGCAGCCTAGGGAGCCGGAGGGACCCTAGGCTCTCCAATATCCTACCAGGCAGCCTGCCAAGCAGCTGGTGGGGAGCCCAGGGAGGCAGGCAGTGGGTGGGCACGCTGGCAGGAAACCAGATGCCTGGCTTCCATCAAACATTATGACAGAATGGACACATTCCACAGGAATACGTCAATTCCACAGAACAGAATTTTCCACAAGAAAACATCTGACCAGTACTAGACATGAAAAAGAAGGAATGTTTGCATGTGTATTTTTGTTTGGAGCATAAAAGAAGGGCCAGATACCTCCCTGTTTCAGGGCACCTCCGTCACTACCCCATGTAGTGCACTGCCTGGGCAGTCCGTGTGGTGTCTCAATCACAAACACCCCTCACACGTTCACCGCATGTGTATTTATTCTTTCCTTACAAAGTATCACAGGGTAGTGCAGGGTTACAGCAAGTAGAGGATTCCACACAACCTTCACTCCTCAGCCCAGGCTCACCCTCTGAATGCTATGTTCCGCCCACTAATATCCTCCCAATTACTGAGCCAATTGCCCCATTAGCCTAGCAATCGCCACCCAATTGTCAGTGATCCCCAAAGGAAATTGATTAATTGGTTTCAATTAAGCCCATACTCTTCTCACTGCTGGAGCAACCTCAGTGACCAAGATGCTACTAATAGTGCGCGGTCACATGCCCCAAAACACTAGGCTTAATATTATAGCCTGTAGGCAACCAGAAACAAAGGATCTGGTTCTGCATTGTCTTTTCCATTATGGAGTCATTTACACTTGTGCAAAGTGACGGTAAGGTAGCTGTACAATGAGCCAGTTGGTAATAATGAAGGGTGGTGGCCCCTATTACCTCTCTGACATCTTCATTGTGACAGGTGGCTCTTGCTACTTTTGATAAAAGAAACATTTGTACAGTCTTGTTTATGATTACCAAACTTTTTGATTCTTGATTACTGATTTATTTCAACTGCTGTCTCATTACTACTGTAATAATAACTTCTGAAAGTACCCAGGTGTAATCAGAATTCAGGCATTACAGTACAGTGGAAACTATTTCAATGAATCAAGTGGGATTTCTCCTCTCCCCCTGCCTCAACTACCATTTCCTTTAATCTCCTAGTAAATAATAGCACAAACATTTAGGAACATAGGAACTGAATGAGATTGATGCGACTGAATGAGATATGATGAGATTACTGGTTCTGTGGATGAAGGGAAAGCAGTGGATGTATTGTTTCTTGACTTTAGCAAAGCTTTTGACACGGTCTCCCACAGTATTCTTGTCAGCAAGTTAAGGAAGTATGGGCTGGAAGAATGCATTATAAGGTGGGTAGAAAGCTGGCTAGATTGTCGGGCTCAACGGGTAGTGATCAATGGCTCCATGTCTAGTT
This sequence comes from Lepidochelys olivacea, assembly GCF_965140295.1. Lineage (NCBI taxonomy): Eukaryota > Metazoa > Chordata > Testudines > Cheloniidae > Lepidochelys > Lepidochelys olivacea. The sequence goes on along the minus strand of NC_140413.1, from coordinate 35,824,092 downwards.
GGCAGCCGGTATCAAGTGGAGTGCCCCAAGGGTCGGTCCTGGGGCCGGTTTTGTTCAATATCTTCATAAATGATCTGGAGGATGGTGTGGATTGCACTCTCAGCAAATTTGCAGATGATACTAAACTGGGAGGAGTGATAGATACGCTGGAGGGGAGGGATAGGATACAGAAGGACCTAGACAAATTGGAGGATTGGGCCAAAAGAAATCTGATGAGGTTCAATAAGGATAAGTGCAGGGTCCTGCACTTAGGACGGAAGAACCCAATGCACAGCTACAGACTAGGGACCGAATGGCTAGGCAGCAGTTCTGCGGAAAAGGACCTAGGGGTGACAGTGGACGAGAAGCTGGATATGAGTCAGCAGTGTGCCCTTGTTGCCAAGAAGGCCAATGGCATTTTGGGATGTATAAGTAGGGGCATAGCGAGCAGATCAAGGGACGTGATCGTTCCCCTCTATTCGACATTGGTGAGGCCTCATCTGGAGTACTGTGTCCAGTTTTGGGCCCCACACTTCAAGAAGGATGTGGATAAATTGGAGAGAGTCCAGCGAAGGGCAACAAAAATGATTAGGGGACTGGAACACATGAGTTATGAGGAGAGGCTGAGGGAGCTGGGATTGTTTAGCCTGCAGAAGAGAAGAATGAGGGGGGATTTGATAGCTGCTTTCAACTACCTGAAAGGGGGTTCCAAAGAGGATGGCTCTAGACTGTTCTCAATGGTAGCAGATGACAGAACGAGGAGTAATGGTCTCAAGTTGCAGTGGGGGAGGTTTAGATTGGATATTAGGAAAAACTTTTTCACTAAGAGGGTGGTGAAACACTGGAATGCGTTACCTAGGGAGGTGGTGGAATCTCCTTCCTTAGAGGTTTTTAAGGTCAGGCTTGACAAAGCCCTGGCTGGGATGATTTAACTGGGAATTGGTCCTGCTTCGAGCAGGGGGTTGGACTAGATGACCTTCTGGGGTCCCTTCCAACCCTGATATTCTATGATTCTATGAAGAGTGGAAGGGACCTCCTATGTCCCAGAGTCCAGTTCCCTGCTTTTTGATGACAACCCTGCCATATAATCCTGTTCATACATCTTTCAAGCTCCATCTTAAAACTAGTTAGGTTAACAAATTTTCTTTGCACACATTCTTCCTCTGACTGCACCTCTTTTGAGGAAGCAACTTTAAAATACATTTTAGCTTTGATTAGAATTTATGACGACTTTCAAATACTTCCATTTAAAATACAAAAACAGTTAGCAAACTGTTCCTATGGTCATTACACATGCAAAAATCTCTCTGATATCGGTGGGGTTACTCTGGATTGATACCATATATGTAACTGAAAGAAAAAAACTGGCACATGGAAGTCTAGCTCCTCAGTTGAAGTAGATCAGTATAAATTCATTATTTGATGCATCTGATATTTTTCTAGAGACAAGAATGAGACCTATATGCTCCTTTACTAATAAAATCAGTCAAGCGGCTTGAAACCTGCATGTTCTATGCTGGTCAAAATTCTGTGCTCAATACGCTAAGCTTAGTGGAGTTGTATTGGTGTAAGTGAGGAGAGAATATGGCCTGTTCTTATTTATTTTTTTAGAAAAAGAGTCCAGTTTTTAAACCAGATGAATTGACTGATTATGGCAGATGGATGGATGGGAGACAAGGAGGAAAAGGGTTCCAGGTAATGCGCTTAAGATTAGTCACTTAATAAATAGTAACAGTAGAGGATTTGCAGAAGAGGTGGAAAGAGGAGAGGAAATTGACTGACATCATTATGAAGCCTTCCAGTTTTGAGAGTGGTGAGTTTGGAGTTGTTGGGACTGAATGAACCAGAAACGCCAAATGAATCTTTCACAGTGTGAACCACCACATGGACTAAAACTACTGGCTTGGGTTCATCCAATCTATAGGAATCCATACCTTCAATTTTTGCACAGTCATACTGAATGGCAAGAGTTTAACCAGTAGATAAATTCATGAGTTTAATGCATACTGAAAAAGCTCCAGAAACTGCTTATAAACTTCCTGGGAGTTTGAGTTCTTTTTGTGCTTTAAGTATCCATTCTGTGATGGCTCTTGTTGTCAAGACCTGCTCTTTTGTGTTTTGTTTTTATTTGACGTCCAAGTACTGTATATACACTTGTAGTGATTTGGGGAGACTCCTAAACCTGTCATTGCTCATTCCAAAATAGAGATGGACCCAAACCAAAATGCTGGATCCAAATACCCCTAAACTTAGATGTATTCAAAATCCAGACTTAGGTCTTTGTCTGAATTTTTAAAATGTCTTCTATTTTATAATGGTGTGAACCAAACTCCCAGGTATGAGCACACTCAAAATTCTGGGGTTTTGAAATCCAGACCTGAATTCAAATTCTGTGGTGTGAGCTCATCTTTTCTCCCAAATACATGCACATTGCCACATTTTGAGAAAAGGCAACCAGATAGCCCAGTTTGGAATAATTCTTTCTTAAAGAGTTGTTGACCTATCCTTTGATTTTCTGTCCAAGGCCTTAGGAAACCACACACCTTTTTAAAATCCAAACATCTAATGCTCTTCAAAATGCCACTATAACAATCAGCAATTTGGTACTATTCATGTTTTGTCAAGTATGCTTAGTGTCTTTATGGAGTTTTTCAGGTTTTGATTACATGCAAATTCCTTCAAAAATAAATTGGAATGTGTTGTAGCTTTTTGATTGTTTTACACATAAGTTGATTTTACAAAAGCACAGATCTGAACACCTCCAAATTTTGGTGGTGTTGAGGACTGTATCTGGATCTAAAGTTAACCACTTGAGCCCTTTTCTTAAACATATTTAAAAAGAAGTGTTGTACTCGCTAAATATTGTTGAAGAGAATTGATACTTTTATTCCCTGGTGCTATATTAAACTTGTTAGAAAAGCAGTTTGTCCTCTGTCTTTCAGGACATGATTGGTATATTATCCATTTGGGAGTACCAGGTATTGTCCGTGGATTTGAGGTAAACACATCTTTCTTTGCTGGAAACTGTGCTCCTCGTATATATTCAAGCAGCCAATCACTTCAGCAGCTCCGGACTTTGCAATTAAGTAAAACACACTATATGAAGCTTCCAAAGCTTTCATATTTTCACCTCCTGTCACATTACGAATATTTTTCTGCGACTTTTGGAGATCTTTGCACCTATTTTCAAAGAATTCTACAGGTTTTTCCTCGTATTCTTTATGTTTGCTATCAAAATGGCATTTTAGATTGGATGGTTTCATACTTTTCATTTGTGAGAGTCTCGTAACAAATCACACATAGTGGAACAGGCCCCACCTCATCGCCACTCCACGAAAATCCCAATTTAAGATATTCTTCAACATATTTGCAGGCTTTTTTCATTTTTCTTTGCAGCTGGTACGTTCAATAAACTTACAGATGGTTCATACGGTTCACTAATTTTGTCATCACAATTGTCTGATGTAGCCATATCACTGCATTTTTCGGCATAATTATCACTAACATTCGTATTTCCTTCATTATTTTCTTTTGTATGTTTCAAACTTCCTGTTTTTAGCCAGCGATCCATTGTAAATGGAAGAGCTATTTGCTCTTTACATTGTATTGCTAATATTAGAGCCTTATTATTATGGGGGAAAGTTAAGTGCAATAATTTGTTTCTTATGGTAGTTAAAATAGTTACATTTCAGGCATTGCATGGTTAGTAGTTGGAGTGATGTAATTCCTGGAAATATCGCCTTGGGAAAACAGCACTTCTGGCAATGCAGTGTCAGTAACGCTGGGCGACCAAGGCTGTGAATGATGGGGGAATACAGCTGTTGCTTCAATTGTTTTATATCACAAGTTCACACCACTTACCCCACGGTGTTGCGTGTGCTTAATAACAAAACACATTTCAGAGAATTGCTGAAAAAGCACAAGAACAAATCTGCACAGACACACCCCTGGAACCCCAACCTGGGGTATTCTATCTGCTACCCAAGATCCATAAACCTGGAAATCCTGGATGCCCCATCATCTCAGGCATTGGCACCCTGACAGCAGGATTGTCTGGCTATGTAGACTCCCTCCTCAGGCCCTACGCTACCAGCACTCCCAGCTATCTTCGAGACACCACTGACTTCCTGAGGAAACTACAATCCATCGGTGATCTTCCTGATAACACCATCCTGGCCACTATGAATGTAGAAGCCCTCTACACCAACATTCCACACATAGATGGACTACAAGCCGTCAGGAACAGTATCCCCGATAATGTCACGACAAACTTGGTGGCTGAACTTTGTGACTTTGTCCTCACCCATAAATATTTCACATTTGGGGACAGTGTATACCTTCAAATCAGCGGCATTGCTATGAGTACCCGCATGGCCCCACAGTATGCCAACATTTTTATGGCTGACTTAGAACAGTGCTTCCTCAGCTCTCGTCCCCTAATGCCCCTACTCTACTTGCGCTACATTGATGACATCTTCATCATCTGGATGCATGGAGAAGAAGCCCTTGAGGAATGCCACCATGATTTCAACAATTTCCAGTCCACCATCAACCTCAGCCTGGACCAGTCCACACAAGAGATCCACTTCCTGGACACTACGGTTCTAATAAGCGATGATCACATAAACATCACCCTATACCGGAAACCTAATGACCGCTATTCCTACCTACATGCCTCCAGCTTTCACCCTGACCACACCACACGATCCATCGTCTACAGCCAAGCTCTGTGATACAACCGCATTTTGCTCCAACCCCTCAGACAGAGACAAACACCTACAAGATCTCTATCAAGCATTCTTACAACTACAATACTCACCTGCTGAAGTGAAGAAACAAATTGACAGAGCCAGAAGTCACCTGCTACAGGACAGGCCCAACAAAGATAATAACAGAACGCCACTAGCCATCATCTTCAGCCCCCAACTAAAACCTCTCCAATGCATCATCAAGGATCTACAACCTATCCTGAAGGATGACCCATCACTCTCACAAATCTTGGGAGACAGGCCAGTCCTTGCTTACAGCAGCCCCCCAACCTGAAGCAAATACTCTCCAGCAACCACACACCACACAACAGAACCACTAACCCAGGAACCTATCCTTGCAACAAAGCCCGTTGCCAACTGTGTCCACATATCTATTCAGGGGACACCATCATAGGGCCTAATCACATCAGCCACGCTATCAGAGGCTCGTTCACCTGTGCATCTACCAATATGATACGTGCCATCATGTGCCAGCAATGTTTCTCTGCCATGTACATTGGTCAAACTGGACAGTCTCTACATAAAAAAAAATAAATGGACACAAATCAGATGTCAAGAATTATGACATTCAAAACCAGTCGGAGAACACTTCAATCTCTCTGGTCACTAGATTACAGACGTAAAGGTTGCAATATTACAACAAAAAGACTTCAAAAACAGACTCCAACGAGAGACTGCTGAATTGGAATTAATTTGCAAACTGGAAACAATTAACTTAGGCTTGAATAGAGACTGGGAGTGGATGTGTTATTACACAAAGTAAAATTATTTCCCCATGTTTATTCCCCCCTACATACCGTTCCTCAGACGTTCCTGTTAACTGCTGGAAATGGCCCAACTTGATTATCAATACAAAATGTTTTCTTTCCCACCCCTGCTCTCCAGCTGGTAATAACTCATCTTAAGTGATCACTCTCCTTACAGTGTGTATGATAACACCCATTTTTTCATGTTCTGTGTGTATATAAATCTGCTCACTGTATTTTCCACTGAATGCATCCGATGAAGTGAGCTGTAGCTCATGAAAGCTTATGATCAAGTAAATTGGTTAGTCTCTAAGGTGCCACAAGAACTCCTTTTCTTTTTGCGAATACAGAATAACATGGCTGCTACTCTGAAACAACACATTTTTTAGTTCTTAAGGAAAGAAAATTCTCCATAAAGGGCTAAATCCAGAGTCCAAAAAACCAGCCTAAGTAGTCAGGCTAGGTGCCAAGCAGATGTACCATGGGAGAAATCCTACCAACCTTTCTCAGGCTTTAGATGGCTCAAGAACTACTCCATTAGAATGAATGAAGTGTATCCATGGCTCTGGATGTGGCCTTTCCACAGTGAATGATGGGGAAAAACCATGTAGGAGTAAATCTTTTAGCATCATTTCTCCCCCTTCTTGCCCTGGCTCTATCTTCTCCTTTCCCTGCCTGGTGCCATACTGGTTGCTCGAGGAGGTCTGTTCCGCGCTGATATTACATATCCCTGCTATGTTCCTCCACTGTCCTCTATACAGCTATCCCTTTGTACAGCAGAACTGCACTGGTTCCACTGGCAGGGATCATGCTGGAGCTGCAGAAGAGGAGCCTGGATTTAGCTCCAAGAGAAGAACCGGAGCTATTGTAAAACAAAAAAAATTGAAATAATTCAGCTAAAATGTTTTTGTTAGTAGAAATAATATATCAAATACACTTCCAGAATAATATATTTTTATAGGCATGGTCCACCTAAAATAAGTATTCCTACAAAATGATCAGCTTCTTGCGATGGCATTACTCAGCTAATCAAATAGTGCTTTTACTACTTCTGTCATTCTATATATTTTAATTTAAAAACAAAAATATTTCAATAGCCCTAGTTACTGACTGGGTGTGTGTTTATATTACTCCTGCAGTGGATTTACCAGAGTTTTGGCCAAGAGGGGACAGGATAGGAACTGCAGCTTCAGATGAAGAGTTAAAAGCTGTCAGGAAGGTATATGACGTTGGAGGCTGGCCGGTTCTTGGGATTCTAACGGGATACAGAAGCTTTTACTTCTAGACCATAGTTTGAATTAGGCCTAATTTGATTCTGAGTTAATGTTGAACTGTGATGGCTTTTCAGAGATCTATTATTAGAATGAGTGTTGGTCTGAATCCAGATCCTTGTGAGCAGGTGCCCATAATACCAATTGTGCTGATGGCTTTAATGAGCATATTTACTTTGGCAGTGTCATCAAAGAGGACAACAATTTAGTGGGCATGGACACTGAATTATCCTTTCACACTTAGAGGGAGCACCTCCAAAATGGTGTTGAGACATATCTGTAGGACAACCTAGGGAAGTTTGCATGCCGGTGCTGTACCTCTGTATTGAGTACAGGACTTCATTTCTCAGGGCTGGCACCTTTCAAGAGTTCTCAAGTCACTTATTATGTTTTAAAAAAATAAACAGGCCATTAATGTGACGTTTCTAATTGCCATGACAGTTTCGTTGTCCTGTACAAGGCTTTTCTTCATTTAATTCCAGTTTGTTCCAATGAATCTTGCTTACCTGTGGCCTCGTGTTGGATGCCTCCATTTTTAGGCGCCAGGCTTTAGATACTTTAAATATATTAAGCTGGGTACCCAAACTTAAGGCACTTTTGAAAATGGTCTTGTACAGGTCACATAGGAAATCTGTGGAAGACCTGGGAATAAAAAAATCAATTTCCTGACTCCAAACCACAAGATCATCCATTCTTCCCTCCTTGAATGCTGTGGGATATTTGCCTGAGTAAGGACTGCAGAATCAGACCCATAAAGTCTGTATTGCATTACATATGGATTGAAGGTTGTTCTAGGAATATATACTAGATTTACACTAGTGTAAATCAAAAGTCACCCCCAATAGAGTTACTTCAGACTGACACCAAATGTAACTGAGAGAAGAATACAGCCCCTTAACTCTTTATTTCATTTTTGTTTTGCAATGAAAATCTCAGTTTTGACATTATATTAGCATCATGTATTTATTTAGTTGTAAATAAAAAATTTGGAAAATAAAAAGTACTTCCCTACCCATTTAATCAAAGAACACCCCACCTTCATTTGAATGGTCAGTCCTCAAAAATGGATGGTTTATTTCAAACTTTCTTAGATGACAGATGAATTTCTTTGAAAGTTCAACTCAAAGGTACTTATTTTGGAACTGTATAAGCTGCTGAACACTGGGGCTTAGAATGCAAATACCATCCCAACCCTACCTGTAAAACACAGGTGATTAATAAAGGAATTCTAGCAAGTATGGGGTAGAGAAATAAGGGCTCAAATATATCAGAACATACTGGGATGTATTAATTCTAATTAATAAACATATGGACTAAAGAAGAATATCCGTCACGTTGACCCAGACAACTAATTAATTAATATTTGTTATCAGATGAAGTCAGATGAATGGACTCTTCTGGTTCCTATGAAAGAGTTGAAACCAAGATACCTTGATACTAGCCACAATTATTTTTCTGCCAGCTGTAAGAGAGAATGGTCTCACATAAGGCTCAATATCTATCCAAGTAATTGATTTTTATATATCCAGGTAATATATATTATGTAGTGTGTGTGTGTGTATGTGTATATATATATATATATATATATACAGAGAGAGAGAGAGAGACTCATGAACTATGGTATTTAACAACTTCTTGGCTGGTTCTGTGTCTATCCAATCTCACGTACTGCTGCCATCGGAACAGGAAGAGAGCAAGTACTTTGAAATAAAGTAACTAGGAAAGTGCTGGGCTAGGTATAAGGCTTGGTATGAGGATTAGGTTTTTGCTGCTTTTGGTTGGCTAGTGGGATGATCAAGCAGAAACAAGACACGACAATAGGCAGTAAAGTCTATTAGCAGGGCATAATCTTTATAAATACAAAGCAAACAAGTTAACAAAAGCAAAAGGGTTACAAACCAAATTTTTCCCAGCCTTGAGATTAGCCTAACCTTCAGATTAGCCTAACCTAGGTAGGGAGCCCTGACTTCCTCCAAATATTGTCCTCTTCTCTTCTTCCCTTCCTCTTTCTCTCTAGCAGCCCTTCCTTTTACACAGGTGTTCAAAAGGCATCTGGAGTTCGCCCCTTGTGCTCTGGGGACTAGACTGTGTTCCTGAACCCTCTAACACATGGGGTTCATGATTCTAAGTCAGTCGTTTACATTTACATTTTACTAAGTCAAGTTCACTTGGTGTTTTGGGGTTCAGAACCAGAAAATGTCCTGTGAAATTCAAAGTGAATGCAGCAAGATCTGACAATTCTAGAAATCAGCAGAAAAGCAAGGAAATGTACCCCCAAATGCTGGGCTCCTCATGCAATGAATGCTAATGTTTTAGGCTTGGGTCTTTTTTGCCTTAAATATGCTGAGGTTTCTTTATCTTTGGGTCACAGGATCAGGCAACCCTGCCTCAGACAATTGATAGTGAATAGTTCCAAAATGAACACATCAGCTAACAGGGAAATAGTGGAAATCTATTTTAGGCACATAACCCTCTCTGTGACCATTGGATTGCATTTAGTGATCCAAAGGTGATTGTAATTATGTGAGATGGACTTCAGTCCTTAGGAAACTAGCCTGTCCCGAGCAGTTTAATACCTTCAGGGGTCTGGCAGTTTTCCAGGGCCAGAGCGCTAGACTGTGAAGGAAGGAGGACCTGAGATGGAGGAGGTGCCAGACCAGGCCTCCTGAGCAATGTCAGTCCTGGCTAACACTGTTGTTTCTGGTAGGAACAACCTGTTTTCTCCCAGCCTTCTTTCCTTCATTTCCCTGCCTCCCCCTGATGCTGATCTCACTTATGTATTTGTGTGTGAAGCATGCACAGGAAGCAGTATGGGGTGAACAGGGGAGAGAAAGTGGCTGAGGATGGAACAGAACAGGGAGACAGAAAAAGTAGCTCTGCACATAAAAGTTGGTGGCTTGGAGCAGAAGGCTCATTGCCAGTCAGAATGGGGCCTTCCTGCGGCAATTACGAGGGACCAGAGGTCAGCCAGAGAAGCCTCTTTCTGTTATGTGCGTATCTTGGGGTTTCCAAATTTGTGAGTTTAATTAGTTTTTTGGTGAGTTCAATTTAAAAAATATATACACCACTGCCGGCAGCCATGCACACGGTTGTGTAGCTCCTGTGGAGATAAACACCACAAGAAGTACCATCTCAGAAACACAGCTTCATTTGTGGCCCCTGATTGGTCCAGACACCCTGTTTAAGCCCAGGAGGAGTTCCTGGAATTGGACTCTATTGCCACTGCCAGTTGTAGTGTTAGGCCTGCCCCTCTTGATCTTGGACTCCTGGTTCCTGACTCTAGCTCTGATCTTTGGTGCTGTTCCTGGCCTCTGACCATCACTGCTCCGACCAGTAGGCATGACTACCCAATCCACAGTCATGACAGTTGCCTGATTTAAATTTCCTAATGCATTAGTATACATCTGGATAAAGGATGCACTGTATAACAGCAGCTTCTTTTGTAATAAACTGTTCAAATGGAATTTAAAATAATATTTTGCTTTTTAACAAATTTCTGAAATGCTCATGAGAAGGCATACTCCTAGAAGAAACTTTGGAGCAATCATAGAAATGTCAGGCTGGAAGGAATCTCAAGAGATCATCTAATCCATTCCCACCACACTGAGGCAGGACCGAGTATATCTAGAATGCACAAATATATCCAGAACTGTGTTGTTATAAAGCTTGTTTGATCCTTCTATCAGTTTTGCTCTTTGATTCTCAGTGTGAATTTTATAAACTTTTATAAACTCTACACAATGGTTTAAAGGGTTTGACAGTATTCTCAGATACTACTGCACTGGGATTATTAGTGCACTGACATGTATCATGGATATCCTTCTGGCCTTGATGTTTATTAATGACATAATAAATTGAAGAACCCCAGTGTGGAAACGTGTCATGATCAGCTTCCACACTGAAATCCAAACCCTTTCCTTTTATTCCAGTGTCTGTACATTAAAAGGAAAGTACAGTATATCTTGCATTTGCCATCTGTGCTGTACACTGCATCTGAATATGTATAAGCATGGCTCTCATGGTTCTATTCATTCTTAAAGATAAAAATCATTCACTTTAATTTTATTTTTTGACAGATGGTGGGATTGCACATTTCAAAGTGTATGGTGTTGTGCAGAAAGACTGGTCAGCTTCTGGCCCAAATGACTTGGATGACTTGGTGGCAATGGAGAATGGGGGTATTTGTGTTGGATTTAGCAGTGCTCAATGAGGCCACCCAAGAAATATTCTAGGTAAGTTAAAGGCATTTACTATTTCTGGTTTTAAATACTAAAAGTAAACTGTATTCACAGCATAGAATCAATGTTAATCATTCTCCTATGTAGTTTAACAAAAACTCCCTCTTTGGTCACAGTAGTTACGATAACTGGTTTAAAGTCGAATTTACTGAATTCAGTCCTGTAGTCTTTTCTCAAACAAAACTCACATGAGATGCAGGTCTGGGCCCTACCCACATAGTTATATGAACTTACCAATTAAATATATTTGTTTTATTAACTTAATTTATGATAGATGCAATCTTCCATATGGGCCAGGATTTCTAATGCCATCTGTAAACAAGGATTTCACTTCTAGGCCACTGCTCAGTAGTAAATTTAAATTGTTACATTTAGAGGGCTCATTCTGTAGCCAGAGCTCAGATTATCTTCTCCTGTGGCAAAAACTTTGGGAAGGAACTTTTTAAAAAGAAGACCACAAGGATTTCCTCATGGAGAATCCCCTGTAGCATGTAGATAGTATGGTTTTATTCCTTCCACCACAGAAAAGCTGCCCCAAACAGGGCAGATATCCTGAAATCTGCAGGATACATCCATATAGAGCAGGGGTCGGCAACCTTTAAGAAGTGGTATACCAAGTCTTCCTTTATTCACTCTAATTTAAGGTTTTGCTTGCCAGTAATACATTTTAACGTTTTTAGAAGGTCTCTTTCTATAAGTCTTTAATATATAACTAAACTACTGTTGTATGTAAAGTAAATAAGGTTTTTAAAATGTTTAAGAAGCTTCATTTAAAATTAAATTAAAATGCAGAGCCCTCCGGACTGGTGGCCAGGACCCGGGCAGTGTGAGTGCCACTGAAAATCAGCTTGCATGCTGCCTTTGGCACATGTGCTATAGGTTGCCTAACGCTGATATAGAGGTTCTGAACTCCCTTGCATGGTCTTTCCCCATACCCCTCACCTCCCTGGTAGTGAGCTGCCACTGGAGCCATGCTACCAGGGACTCCCTTTTGGCTTCAAGTGGCTCGCAGGGACCCCAGTGTGTTCTGGGTATGGTGGAGGGCGTGTTATGCAAAATAGTGACTAGTCTAGGGTGGTATTAACTCTTTCAAGGAAATTCTTCCGGGCTAGGACGGCGGCTTTAATGTTTCCACCACTGGTCTGCCCCTTCCCAAATTCCATCCTCTCTCTCACAAAGACCCCAGATCATATGGAGAAGAGGTCTGGAAAGTCAGGGAGGGAGAGGAAATGGTGCTTTGGAGGTGCCAGAGCCTTCCTTCCATGGGTGGAGCACTCCTCTACATGTGATTCTTGGGGGATCTGATCTGTCCTCTCTTTTGATGCTCTCAGTCTATATCCCTGTGGAGAAGTGTTCACATCACAAAACCCACCACCACTGGCAGTCTCAACAGAAGCAAAGGACTGAATTGAACATAGTAACAACCATTCTGGCCCCCCTAGAAATGGGCGTGCCTGGTTATGGTTGTGGCATACTGGTGGGGCAAAGTGATGAAAATAGCATATCCATTGCCTGCATTGTACATGTTCAGTGGATATACAGCAAGGTGACATACCTGAAAACTACACTCTAGCATCTTTCATGAGCACTGAATTCAGAAAAAACATTGAAAGCAGAGAGAAACCACAGGTGATTTATAGAGAATACCTTCCGTCCACTGTGTTACTGTGACAGGGTGCTCTTAGTAGCTATAAACTGAGCCCTTTGGAAGCCAGCACCCTGGTCTCATAGAACACCCAGAGCACTGGTTGTAGTTAGGGCTAGTCTACACTAGACGCGCTCCAGCGGCGCAGTTGCACTGATGCAGCTGCACCGCTGTAGCATGTCTGGTGAAGAGGCTATATGCTGACAGGAGAGAGCTCTCCCATTGGCATAATAAAACCACCTCCATAAAGGGAGCAGCTATTTCCGTGGGAGAAGCTCTCCCACTGACATAGAACTGTCCATATTAGTGCTTAGGCTGGTGTAGCTTACATAAGTTATATCAACATAACCTATAGTGTAGCCAAGCCCTCAGAGTAGGAGGGACTTAGTTTGGGTTTGAAAGGGCAGAAGAGATCACTTGCACCTGTAGAAAACCTGAGGAGCTAATGAGGAAATTAGCTCACCAGCTGGGTAGCTCTGAGTAGAACGCAAGCAGTAAAAAAGGCAGAGCTAAGGAACAGCATGGGACAGACTGAGAGCTGGGCTTGGAACTCAGGGGCAGTTTGGGCTGGTGGCTGACCAGAGCTGGAAATACAAACTGAAAGTGAAAGGCTGGAAGTTATGTTGGAAAACGAGGGAGAAGAAATAATGGGTGAGGAATTGCTTCAGATTAGGAAGAAGAAAAAGGAATAGAAGAATTTGTATCCAAAGAATACGGAGCAGAGATGGATGGATGTATTCTTACATGGCTGAGTAGAATATAAAGATAACATATTGAATGAAAATGTCAGCATATAGAGGGGTTCTCAAACTGGGGTTGTGAGGTTATTATGTGGGGGGTTATGAGATGTCAGCCTCCACCCCAAACCTTGCTTTGCCTCTAGCATTTATAATGGTGTTAAATATACAAAAAAGTGTTTTTTTAATTTATATGGGGGCAGGGTCACACTCAGAGGTGTGCTGTGTGAAAGGGGTCACCAGTACAAAAGTTTGAGAATCACTGGCATATAGGAACTCAAAAAAGCTATAGAAAAGTAAAAACAGTCCCAGGTAAAGATAGTATATGTAATGAAATGCTTAAGCACCTATCAGAAGGGAGTTTAAGAGTTTTACTGAAATTATATAATAATACATGGGGAAAAGGAATACTATTGGCAACAAGCAAAACATGGTAAATTACGCACAGTACCTGATGCGTATAGACCTATTGCCCTCACATCGTGTGTGGGCAAAATGATAAATTAGAGAATAGTAGCATACTTGGGAAAAAAAAGAAATAAATTGTGTACAAAATGGTTTCAGGAAAGTAAGATGCACAGCTGATCATACTGTAAGATTAGAAACAGAAATACAAAAAACCATGAGGAACAGAGAGTTTGACAGTTTTTTGGACATTGAAAAAGCATCTTACATGGTATGGAGGGAAGGCTTGCTGTATACGCTAGCCGCAACTGGAATAAAAAGAAGAATGTTCTGATGGATAAGAGATTTCTTAAGTGATAGAACCATACAAGTCAGGGTGGTGGTGGCTTTTTAAAATATTTATAAACTTACTAACGGCAGCGCACAGGGGAGCATTATCAGCCCAATCCTATTTAACATTACGATTAATGATGTCCCGGAGAATATATGGGCAGGAATAGATATTACTCTATTTGCTGATGATGGTGTTATATGGGCCAAGCATAGAAGACTTAAGATAGCAGTGGAGACAATGAAAGAGGCGTTCGGGAATTTCAGAATGTGGAGATACTTGGGGATTTAAGTTCACTTGCTAAAACAAAGGGAATGAACTTCACAACAAGGAAATTTGGGAAAGAATGAAAGCTATATCTCTATACAGAAAGAATACAGGTAGTTCAAAATATTACATTCTTAGGAGTTATGTTAGATGATAAACTAACTTGAAAAGGTCATATAGATAATATCAAGACTAAATGTAAAGGTAGGATGAATCTTCTGGGAATAATTGAGGTGCAGATAAGAACACATTGTTATTGCTATATAGGACATTAAAAAGACCAGTTATATATTATGGAAGCTAAGCCTTTAGAATTCAGCTTCTAAATCAGCACACACAAGAAAAGAAAGCTGATCCAAGCCCAAGCTCTGTGAATTGCATGTGGTGCAAGTATTACGACTCCTTTGTGTGCTTCACATAGCAACCGGAGAAATGCCTATAAATTTAAGGATAAAATTGTTAGATTTTGCCTTTTGGGCTCAGGTTAATGTAAATAGTGAAGATAAGAGTACAAAACAAGTATATGAGGATTGTTGGGAATTAAGTCAACAAGAAGTAACTGGGCATCACAAAAACTCCCATATGCTAATAGGGTCAAAAGGCGGGTATAAGACTTGGGTGAAAAGGAAGATCTGGGAGAAATTAAAATCTTTAGTCATGGGAAATTGAACTACAGCTGGACAGTTATCTCTCTAGCTGTGGATTTGGAATTATATGAAAAAACAAAGGGAAGAGCAGGACCATTAAATACGATGACTATGATTTAGGAGTTTATACATGGCAAATCTCTACCAATGACTCTACAGAAGTCTACAGGTAGAGTGGGAATGGCCTTTTGTATCCCTGAATTTGGAATTCAGAGATCTATGAGTCTATCCAATTTTGTGGTCATTATGATGGCTGAATTGACGGGCACACTGTTAGCACAGTGTTAATTGCTTTGCAAACCTGCACAACCATGATGCCAACAGTGGACTTTACAACCCCTCATTGGTTTGCAACTGACAGGTAGCTGTCTGGTGTTGCTAGCTTCCACAAGGCAATAGTCCCTTGGTTCTGCATTAGTATGGCTTCTCTGAATCAAGTGTTCTGGTGTGGGAGGTTTGGTGCAAGCTCATCGCACATCTCCATGAAGGTCTGTTTCCTAATTTAGAAGTTCTGAAGCCACTGCTGGTTATCCCAGGTTTCCAATACGATGTGATCCCACTACACCATATGATTCTCCTGCACCAAAAAGGATGGTCCAATCATAGGCATATTGTGGCTATAGCAGCATTCACCATATCTGTTTCATGGGACACAAATAGATTCACCTGGATAAGAGATGTATGCCTAGCTATGACTGTTCTATCCTATCTGACTCTTTATCAGGTATAGTGGTGATTAGAAAAGAAGCCACATAAAACAGGAATGACTTAATCAATGAACTATTGTTCTGTACTACAGAGGTAGTACAAATGGGTATACACATTGTAATAGTGTGGATTCCAGTGCATGTTGGGGTACTGGGCAATGAAATGGCAGATAAAGCAGTGACAAATGCCTTAAAATGGGGAGGTTGATATACAGATACCTTTGCATAAACAGGACATCAGAAGTTTGGTTAAGAGAGAACTTAAGAAGCAATGGTAAAAACTATGGGCCAAAGAGAAAAAAGGAAGAAGGTTCTATGAAATGTGTGCTAAACTTGAGGATAGTAGTGCACTTAATAACTATGATAGAAGAAGTAAATTAACTATATTTAGTGTGCTAACAGGTCACTGTGATCTGAATGGTAACTTAAATTTGCTAAACAAGCACAAAGATGGGTTGTGTGATGCATGCAAAGTCAAGAAAGAGTTGAGCATCTGCTGTGGCAATGCAAGGACAATTACATCGAGAGAAAGTTAGTCATAAAGAATCCAAGATGCCTCGGGATGAGAGAAGATAGTCCAAAAGGACTGGTGAGAGTACTGGGAAAGTGGAGTAGCATTTAAAAAAAGCATCACTTCACTTTTTTAAGGATACAGGACATTGATTTTTTTGCTTATGTGAAAACTGAGGTAGGTGACGCTCATAGTCTCACATGCTGAGTCTGCTGCACCATAAAACGACAGGAAAAGAAAGGAGTGGGGCTACACATGACGGCTGCTATGTTGTGATGCACTTGGAATATAAACATCAATAAAGACACTTGGTGGAGGTACTCTGCTGGACTGTATGTGCCGCTTAATTCACAAAAAGGATTTATCAGCCAGGGTTTCCAGGAGCTGAAGGGGGAGCCAGTTCACAGTTTCCTATTTTTGTAGGGATAGGAAGAGCAACATCCATAGAAGATGGTTGGGAAACAGCAAGAAGACCGGACAGGCCACCAGTTTTAAAAGTAAGGAATATGTGAGTTACAGTTCTTATTTTAGATCTGTTTACAATTATTTTTTTCATAAAGATTTTCATTTTAAATCCCCAAGAGGGGTGTGTGTGTATATAGGTGTGTGTGTGTGTTAGTGAAACTTGTGAAGATTTAAAATAAATTTTTCTTAGTGTGTGTTGTGTTCCCAGGAAGTAGCAGCAACTCATATTGTAGGCATTGCAATATATTCTCTAGGTCTAGTTCAAAACTATTAGGCCCCCTATGGTCTGTCTTTTTCTCACCATCTCTATCTGGATTCTTAACCTTTCTTGATAATGAAAAGAACTATACTAAAAGGAGAGAAGATTATCATCTTTGGGAATCCAGGTTCTTAACAGAGAGACAAATGGATATAATAATAAAGTTAAAGGATGCAATATTTATTGAGAAATGTGCAAGCAGGTTTAAAGGGAGCAAATTATTAATGGCCTAATCCTGCATTCATTGCAGTCAATAGGAGTTTTGCCACTGATCTCAAAAGAAGCCCTAAATAATGCAAAACAGGTTGAATGCTTATTGTAAGAATTACATGTGATGTGGTATGTGGAATGATTGAAATGCCGGCACTTGCAACTGGAAAGGGATCACTTTGTTTACTCCTTTAGTTTACTTTTGTTTAATGGAACCTTAAGATTAGGATGATTTTGGCTTTCAGACTCTAAAAATGGGATTTCTTCTTGAAGAGAAACTACTCGTCATCTTACAGCTATCCATAGGAAAACATACTGAATTGCTTGTGAATTCTCTCTTTAAATGCATTATATTTGTATTGACCTGCAGATTCCATATCTTACTCAGTCCTATTAATAGAGCTCTAAACCATTCCATGAAGGTAGCTTATATATTATTTAATATAATTCTTTGCAGAAAAATTTCTCATTGTTAGAAGGGAGGTGGGGAATCCTGTGTTCAATCAGATTAATTCAATAGTTTGAAAGTAAAACGTACCTTATACTTTTTTCCTTTCAGAAATCAAGTTCAGCTAGTAAATGCAAAAATGTACCGTCTTGCCTTTACCTTTTTGATTTTTTGTAATTCACCGAACCACGTAAAAGGCTTTTCCCTCTTATTTTCAGGCTGATGACAAAGGTATCCTCCTCATATCAGGGAATGAATGGGCAGTTTTCCGGCTGGCACATCCTTGTGTAATAACTCACATTAAAATAGACACTTATCACTTTAAAGGTAAAACAAATGCTGCTTATTTGGCCCCTGTATTTTACTGATCATACCAAAACCATATGTTGTACCATAGATATATTGTGCAGGACCATTGGTTACTGGGCAAAGGTGGAGTTAAACTGTTTCAGCAGTTGATGATCAGCTAAGCTCAGGGGCACCTAGGGTGTATCTTCCTTCTGCTGGGCATATCGGCACCAGGACTGGGTAGCATAGAAGCCACTATAGCTGCCCTAATCAGGGGAGGATTCCTCGATGCTGGGGGAATCTTTGAGGGCAGTCACTGAGTGAAATCCTGACTCCATTGAAGTCCATGAGTATTTTGCCATTAAAATCCTGGTTTCATTGAAGTCACGATCGAATGGATTGGAGAATCTGAGCACTTTATATCAGTTCTTACAAAGAGTCAAACCATATTCCTCCAAGCAGTAGGTTTTAAATATTTGTAGAAAAAATGTATTTTATTGAACAAATATAGTATGACAAATGTGGAATTTATGGAATAAATTATGTAGTTGTTATTGGTCCTGGTGATGGAGGTGGGTGCATAATTCACTAATATTCATGAATAAATAGAAGTGTTGTGATTTTTTTATATTAAAATATTTGTAAATAGCTTTTTAATTATTTGTGCAGCTCTACTTATTTCTTCTAGTCATAATTGCAGTATAAACGTAAAGAATCAATTCTGTGTTTTGTGAAATTCATTACTCTGTGTTTCAGCTCTGAAAGCCTAAATTTATCTTAAGAAAATAATTATAATGCAACAAAAATATACAAAAACATGTTACTGTTTGCTGTCAGGTAACTTTCCAGATACCTGCAAACTTGAGGCCTGTGTTCTGAACACACAAGAAGGAAAAAGATTGCATAACACAGAAAGGGAACCTTAAACAGGATCCAAAATGGAACCCTTTGCTTTCTGTTACAAAGGTAAGGCTTTTATTTCTAGATCACATGAATACTGTGGACTGTTAGCTTATAGCCTATTGGTTGTATTGAAATAATGCTTTTTTTAAAAAGTGTTTTGTAGGTGTTTATATGAGTAGATCAATTTACAAACACTACAAGGACAAAACTACACAGTATAGTAAGCAAAAGTGGACACACACCTTGTTTTCATGATTTTTTTTTCCCTTGGGGGATGGAGAAGCATTATACAGTATATCAAATAATAATGAGATTTATTTTAGATTCTTGAATTTTGTAGTTTCTTCTCTGTGTATCTGAATTTCATCTATTCTATCTGTAACTAAAGTGTTAGTGGACATATGCACCCTTCTGTCTATATGTAACAGTTATTCTGTTAAAAGGCAGTATTTAAGTATGCCAGTTTTACCTTACATTTTTGTTTTAGCTTAAGCCTAACAAGAGGCATTTCTTCGGTACTGCCCTGGAAATGCAGGATGTAATCACTCAAGTGAGACTCATTATTGTTCCTGATGGAGGTGTAAGTAGGATGCGTCTCTGGGGTTTCCCACGGGCTCCATTTTATACAAGCAAATGAACAAAGAGGATTTTCTAAAAAAGGCTTTAAGGGTTATAGAATGGATGTTCACTTTTTTCCGTATTATATACACTTGAATATATTTGTTGAATGGTACACATTCATTAAACTAAGCATGACTTTTTCCCAGCAATAATTCAAACATAACAATTCTGTATGTCTCATGGCTGTACAATAATACAATGACTTCTGTACTCCTAGGAATATAAGGAAAGTAATATATTTTTGCTGAAATTGATTTTCTCCAAAAAATACATCAATGATAACACAGTGCATTCCTGGGTGATCAAAGCTCATCTTTGTGAGAATCAAAATTGAAGGCCAAATTATTTTAACCACTTTGTAAATCCACTAATTACCCTAAAATGTACTGCCTGTAGTGTCTTAGTGGTGAAAAGAAATGGCATTTTTAAATACAAATAAATCAGAGACAGGCTATGCTTTATTGTTATGTCTGTCTTAATTATAAGCCAATCAAAAAGATCTACTTATGTTCTACAGCTTTCACTCATGTCTACAGTTCTCATATACAGCCATTTCATAATTATTCATTATATAAATTATGTATTCATAAGCATCTCTACAGCCTATCCTTCTGATAGTACAAAGTGCGCTCATGGATTATTTTGTCAAGATTCCAAACCCTAAGAAGAAAGACAGGTTGTGTCTCTCTGTCAGCTTCAAGTGTGTCAATATATTGGTGGAATTTGGAAACATATATTTCTTTATGAAAACACACAGAATGATTTTAACCCTCCTTTGCCTTGCACTTTTTTTGCTGTAATCTAACACCCAAATATTGTCTGTTTCTCTACGAGCCTATGCTTGAAAGTTATGCTTAAAGAGTGCTTAAAGTTATGCTTCTAAACCCCTATTTAGCGATCTAAATTAGTGACCTGATTTTCAAAAATACTGAGCATCCCGGAGTTCTCTTTGACATTAGTGGGAGCTATTGGGTGCTCAGCACTTAAAAAAAAAAAATCAGGTCAGTGCCTAAATATGTCTTCAGAAGCATAGCTCTAAGCACGCAGTTTTGTGACCCTGGGCCTAGATTATGCTGAATGAGGAGAGAAAAAAGTGCTCAGCCTGGGGCTGACTCTACAAGGCATGGTGAGGCTTTTTGTGTGATGACACATGATCATGATATACTGCAGACAGGAAAAGGTGGCCCCACCTTCTGCTTTGCTTTCCTTACTCTGGGCACACACCAGCCTTGTTCCCCATGCACCTCTCATTTGCACGATGGCTTCTGGGGGGAAGTGGTGTGATGGAGATGGAGAGTAGTTAGGGCCATGGGCAGGCATCTTTATGGGGGGTGAGTGTGGGTGGGTTTTTAATTGTTTGTACTCAAGCTTATATTGTAGTAATTAAAATGCTGCATGATATATATATATGAAGGCAGATATGGCAAACAATTTTCTGGAATTTTACATAATAATTGAATGTAAAATAGCATTGTCTGTAACAATTATGGAGGCATTGGCAGTGATTCTGTAGTTAAAGCTGAATTGCCCATGAAATGGGGACTGCTTTTTCTTTATATGTAAGTAGTCTGTCACTGTGAAATTTGACATAAATGTATATTTTATATAGGGTCAAAACTGGGTATTACAGAATTGTATCTGACTTTACTTGTTTAATGCACTGTATTTGAGAGCATTCAAAATATGTTGTGGCATAACATATACTGTTTGTAATCTATGCTTTTGATTTACACCTAATTACTATTCCTGACATCATTAGTATTATGTTGTTTATCACTCTTATGAAGTGTCAGTGAAAAGTACTTATTCTGTAATACTACAATCTATCCAAGGTATTTGTAATCCCTATCTTTAATGTATTTCTCCTCATAACACCCTGCTGGATAGGGAAATGCAGCTATCCCCATTTTGCAGATGGAGAATGGAGGCACAGAGAGATTAAATATCTTGCTAAACGTCACACAAGAAACCTGTTGCAGAACAGGGGATTGGACCCACAAGTGCCAGGCCAGCATCCTCCCCACTGGACCATCCTTCCTCTTATGAGTCATCTAATATGTGTCCTCTCTTGTTCTAAGAAAGAAGCTTTTCTCCATTTTGTTTATTAACCTTTATAGCTTACTTTGTATTCTATCCTTTAGTTAAAAGAAAAGGAGTACTTGTGGCACCTTAGAGACTAACCAATTTATTTGAGCATAAGCTTTCGTGAGCTACAGCTCACTTCATCGGATGCATTCAGTGGAAACTGCAGAAGACATTATATACACAGAGACCATGAAACAATACCTCCTCCCACCCCACTCTCCTGCTGGTAATAGCTTATTTAAAGTGATCACTCTCCTTACAATAAGAAAAGGAGTACTTGTGGCACCTTAGACACTAACCAATTTATTTGAGCATAAGCTTTCGCGAGCTACAGCTCACTTCATTGGATGCGCATCCGATGAAGTGAGCAATAGCTCACAAAAGCTTATGCTCAAATAAATTGGTTAGTCTCTAAGGTGCCACAAGTACTTGTTTTCTTTTTGCGAATACAGACTAACATGGCTGTTATTCTGAAACCTCTCCTTACAATGTGTATGATGATCAAGTTGGGCCATTTCCAGCAAAAATCCAGGTTTTCTCACCCTCCGCCCCCCCCCTCCAAACTCACTCTCCTGCTGGTAATAGCCCATCCAAAGTGACCACTCTCTTTACAATGTGTAAATATAATCTCATTTGGAAGGAGAGACTCTCTAACACTCAATAAATTTTGAAGTTTTTAAAATCTGCCCCATAATTATGAGATTTTTTTCAACACCATATTTCAAATTTCTGTCTACAAATATTCTGAAAGTTCACTCCTTCACCGTGTCACAGCATGAGAATTTCCCACCAATAAATCTCACACAAGAGAAGCATGACAAAGTCCCTAAGGAGCCTGAAAATAATTCTAAAACTGGTAACAAATAATCACTCACAAACTGAAATGATCTATTTAAAGCAATAGCAATCAAGCTTTTGCAGTTGGAGAACCACAGAAGTGATTGCACTATTTTTTTAAAATTGCTTTTTTCCCTCGCTGGGGACAGCTGCCAGAATGTTGTCAAGCAGCCCTGTGCCACCTTACTCTAATGTGGAACCAATGACTTTAAAATGAGTCTTCTACCGGTTTCTCCTCTTTTTTTTTCTCTGACAAAAATTCTACTAGCTTGTTTGTGCGAAAGGGAGTTCTCTGGGCTTTTGGAAGGGCTACAACGTAGGGGGAGGGAGCAATGACAGACCTGAATTTAAGGTGACATGATGGGAGAATAGTAAGTAGCAGGAAGGGAAGGAAGAGAGTTTGAGGAAATTTTGTGCTAGGGAGAAAGGAGGAGAGACTGAGGGGATTTCTGCAAAGGGGGTGAAGTGGTTGCAGGTCAAGAGGAAGGAAGAGGAACTGATGGGGGTGGGAGAAGGGGGTGAAGTGATGGCGGGTGGTGAGAAAGAAGGGGATCTGATGGGGGTGGGAGAAGGGGTGAAGTGACTGGGGCTGGGGAGGGAGGAAGGGGATCTGAGTGGGGTGGGAGAAGGGGGTGGAGTGATGGCGGGTGGGGAGGAAAGAAGGGGATCTGATGGTGACTGGGGGAGGAAGGAAGGGGATCTGGGTGGGGTGGGAGAAAGGGGTTAAGGGAGTAGGAAGGAAGGGGATCTGATGGGGAGAGGTGACTGGGGGAGGAAGGAAGGGGATTTGAGTGGGGTAGGAGAAGGGAGTTAAGGGGGCAGGAAGGAAGGGGATCTGATGGGGGCCAGGGAGAAGTGACTGGGGAAGGGAGGAAGGAAGGGGATCTGATGGGGGCCGGGGAGAGGTGACTGGGGAAGGGAGGAAGGAAGGGGATCTGATGGGGGCTGGGGAGAGGTGACTGGGGGAGGGAGGAAGGAAGGGGATCTGATGGGGGCCGGGGAGAGGTGACTGGGGGAGGAAGGAAGGGGATCTGAGTGGGGTGGGAGAAGGGAGTTAAAGGAGCAGGAAGGAAGGAAGGAAGGGGATCTGATGGGGGCCGGGGAGAGGTGACTGGGGGAGGAAGGAAGGGGATCTGATGGTGTGGGAGAAGGGGGCTAAGGGGGCAGGAAAGAAGGGGATCTGATGGGGGCCGGGGAGAGGTGACTGGGGGAGGAAGGAAGGGGATCTGAGTGGGGTGGGAGAAGGCGGTTAAAGGGGAAGGAAGGGGATCTGATGGGGGCCAGGGAGAGGTGACTGGGGGAGGGAGGAAGGAAGGGGATCTGATGGGGTGGGAGAAGGGGGTTAAGGGGGCAGGAAGGAGGGGGATCTGATGGGGGCCGGGGAGAGGTGACTGGGGGAGGGAGGAAGGAAGGGGATCTGATGGGGGCTGGGGAGAGGTGACTGGGGAAGGGAGGAAGGAAGGGGATCTGATGGGGGCTGGGGAGAGGTGACTGGGGGAGGGAGGAAGGAAGGGGATCTGATGGGGGCCGGGGAGAGGTGACTGGGGGAGGAAGGAAGGGGATCTGAGTGGGGTGGGAGAAGGGAGTTAAAGGAGCAGGAAGGAAGGAAGGAAGGGGATCTGATGGGGGCCGGGGAGAGGTGACTGGGGGAGGAAGGAAGGGGATCTGATGGGGTGGGAGAAGGGGGTTAAGGGGGCAGGAAGGAGGGGGATCTGATGGGGGCCAGGGAGAGGTGACTGGGGGAGGGAGGAAGGAAGGGGATCTGATGGGGTGGGAGAAGGGGGTTAAGGGGGCAGGAAGGAGGGGGATCTGATGGGGGCCGGGGAGAGGTGACTGGGGGAGGGAGGAAGGAAGGGGATCTGATGGGGGCTGGGGAGAGGTGACTGGGGAAGGGAGGAAGGAAGGGGATCTGATGGGGGCTGGGGAGAGGTGACTGGGGGAGGGAGGAAGGAAGGGGATCTGATGGGGGCCGGGGAGAGGTGACTGGGGGAGGAAGGAAGGGGATCTGAGTGGGGTGGGAGAAGGGAGTTAAAGGAGCAGGAAGGAAGGAAGGAAGGAAGGGGATCTGATGGGGGCCGGGGAGAGGTGACTGGGGGAGGAAGGAAGGGGATCTGATGGGGTGGGAGAAGGGGGTTAAGGGGGCAGGAAGGAGGGGGATCTGATGGGGGCCGGGGAGAGGTGACTGGGGGAGGGAGGAAGGAAGGGGATCTGATGGGGTGGGAGAAGGGGGTTAAGGGGGCAGGAAGGAGGGGGATCTGATGGGGGCCGGGGAGAGGTGACTGGGGGAGGGAGGGAGGGGATCTGATGGGGTGGGAGAAGGCGGTGAAGTGGAGGAGGACGGAAGGGGATCCGGCGCGGGGCAGACTCCGCGCGGAGGGATCTGAGTGCCCGCAGAGGAGGTGCGGTAGTCGCGGGCAGGAGGGAGAGACTGGGCGAGACCAGGGCGGGTTTTTCGTCCAGACCCCCCGGCCGCGCTGTCCTGGTGGCGGGCCCCCGCTCGGCAGGTTGCCGGGGAGACCAGTCAGTGCCCCGGGGCCCGGCTTGCCCCCTGCCTGCGGGGATGGGGATCACAATCCCCGCGGGTCACGTCAGCCCCGTGCCGGGAGGGGAGAGGGGCCAGCTCGGGACAGCTGCTGCGATCCGGGGGTGGGGGCCGGGCCGGGCCGCCTGGGGACGCTATGAATTAGGAGGCCTGGGGAGCAGCCCCAGCTGGTGCCTGGTACAGCTCAGGAGGCCGGACAGCGGCTGTGAATAGCCCCCCACCCGTGCCCTGGCGGGGGGTGGGGGGGTTATGGTGTGTGTTAGCCTCACCTGCCCCTCCCAGCCCACCTTCCCCGGGGCCATGGTGCCATCGCCACGCCCCCGGGCCAGCTACAGCCTGACGGGGGTGACCCCGGCCAGCACGGTGCTGGTGTACCGCAACGGGGACCCCTTCTTTTCGGGCAGGAAGTTCGTGATCCACCATCGCTACGTGAAGACTTTCGAGGCGCTGATCGCCCTGCTGAGCGAAGGGGTGGAGGTGCCCTTTGGGGTGCGGACCCTGTACACCCCCCAGGAAGGGCACCGCCTCCGCAACCTGTCCGACCTAAAGCAGGGCGGCAAATACGTGGCTGCCGGGCGGGAAAAGTTTAAAAAACTGGAGTAAGTATGAAAAGCTGGCTCAACATTTAAATTTTGTACAAATCTTTTATTATTACCCTAGTTCCGAGAAACCCTAATAGAGATCAGGGGTCCATTGCGTTAGGTGCTGTACAAATGCATAATAGGAGACAGTCCCTGCCCCAAAGAGCTGACAAAACTAATTAGACAAAACTAACAAAGGGCGAAAGGGCCTGAAACATTGCACAAAGATGTGAGTTACCTACCATTACACAGTAAATCTGTGGCCAAGAGAGGAATGGAATACTGTTTTCCTGAGTCCGACACCACTGCCCTCCATACCCACTGGAATACGTTGACAAACCAAAGCCAACAGAAGTGTTTCCAAAAGTTAAAATGGGGAAAAAAATAGCTAATGGAAATAGTTGGCTTTAAACAACTCTACATTTCTCTGCAGGGTTTGCAATAAAAATGTGGCTGCACTGAGAACCTGAAACTGACTGTGGTATCTGGCTGGTGAATCTTGCCCATATGCTCAGGGTTTAGCTGATCGCCATATTTGGGGTCAGAAAGGAATTTTCCTCCAGGGCAGATTGGAAGAGGCCCTGGAGGTTTTTCGCCTTCCTCTGTAGCATGGGGCACGGGTCACTTGCTGGAGGATTCTCTGCTCCTTGAAGTCTTTAAACCACGATTTGAGGACTTCAATAGCTCGGACATAGGTGAGAGGTTTTTCGCAAGGGTGGGTGGGTGAAATTCTGTGCCTGCGTTGTGCAGGAGGTCAGACTAGATGATCATAATGGTCCCTTCTGACCTTAGTATCTATGAATAAATGTGAAACTGGCAACACTGAGTTTTAGTTGTCCAAGCTGATAAAAATGCAAAAAGCAATTTGCCTTTTTAAAATGTGAACTTGTTATGATTAATTCATATAATTACCCATTTCTTTACCCACCTGTAAAGTGTCCCTTCTAGCGAAGACAGTTTCAAAACAGGTGGTACCAACACTTAGGCCTTCTCTTCACCAGGAACAAAGGTGTGTTTTTTAATAAGTGGTAAAATCCTAGTGAAGACAAGGCAATTTGTAGGTTTAACATGAGTTAATGGGTTAAAGATCAATTCGGTTTAAAGAGAATCTCCAGTATTAGTATAAGGACAAAGTTTGGAGTCTACCCCAATGAGGGCAGTGGTACTGACAGCAGCTGGTAAATTACAATTGGAAGGGCCATCTTGCAGATAGTATAGCTTCTAAAATGTTATGCTCTATATTGAGCTTGAATGGAAATGATGGAGTTGTGATTCCAGATGTTCAAACAACTCCACTGCTTCTGCTGTGTCTCCTAGTTTTGCAAAGGAAGAACAGAGGGAAATTAACAAGATTCCAGTCAGCTTCACTGAAAAACTGTAGGCAGCACAAATTTCATGCACCAGCTGTGGTTGCTGCTGCTGGTTGGGGAAACTGGAAATTATTCCTGAGAAGATTTGGGCTGGTTAAATGCTGTAGAAGAAGTGCTCAAGAACATTTATTTGAATTCTGAATTACTGTTTGATCAGACGTGTTTATAGTCTTGATTGTGCTTTTTAAAAAAACATCTGTGAGCATGTTTTTGTTTGCAGAAACTCACAGAGAATAGGTGCAGTTTGTATGAATACCCATATTTGCCTGGGTGTTTGTGCATGAACAAAATTGCGTTATTGTTTGTTGTTCCAACAGCAAGTAACTGAAAGGGACATAACTGAGCACTACTGATTATTTTTTCCCTGCATTTTGAATGTGAAACTGAAATTCACATAGTAATTTTTAACGGAAATCAATTTATATAGTTTCTTATCAAGTCCAAAGATCTGATGTTGACACACTTCTGGCAAGAGTGTAAGATAACTGCTGTTATAGTGCCATTAGTGGGCCCATAAACATTTTTGTTTATTCTAAATAACAGCTGCTTTTTGAACAAAACTTGGCATTGGAGAAGATGACGTAATAACACAAAACAAATCAAAACAAAATACCACAAAACAAATAAAGAACATCATATTTGGAATCCGTATGGGATTTTATAACAGTTTTAAAATAGAGTAGTTCAAATTTAGGACCCAATCATACAAGCTGCTGAAGAATCTTCTGGAGAGGTGTTGTGCATTCTCAACTCCGACTCAAGATCATGGAGAGGATCTTTGCAGGATACTCAATAACTCAGCAGTGTTCTTTTGAACTTACAATATCAGCATCTTAAAAAATAAAAAGCATCCAGAGACCCCAAATGAGATTGAAGCTCCATTGTGCTGTGCACTGTATACACACACAGTCCCTGCCCCTTAGAATTTACACTCTAAAATAAATGGACAAGACAGACAAAGTCTGAAAAGACGGGAGTATTATTTCCTCTTTACAGATGGGGAGCGAAGGTCCAGAGGTTAAATGACTTGCCAACAAGTCTGTTGGAGAGCCATGGAATAAATTTAAATATACTGAATCCCAGTCCAGTGCCTAAACCACAAGCCCATCCTCCCAATTTATAAAATATACCAAAACTGACTAAAACCTGCAATATTTTGTCACTAATTAAGGGTGTCACAACTTGGTTAAATGTTTTATGAAATTACTACTCTATTGAAACAGATGAATATATTTTGTCTAATTTTCCTTTTTCTCCCCCTTCTGCAGTTATATTCATATAAGCATAAAAAAACCACAAAGACGACGGAAGGTAGTGGTGGTAAGTATATAACTCTTAACACTACCCTTTTAACATATTGTCAGGACTTAGGTTATTAATTGGCAGTATCTTTGTTTCTTTCATAAGGAAAATTTTGAAGCACAAAAAAAATAAAAAAAGATTGCACTCCAATACTTTCTAATCACTGGACATATCCTTGAAATCTCTCTTGCCACAATTTCTCCAACTCTTAATACCATACAGTTTATATATGTGTTTCTCTCAACAAAGGTTCACTATTGTAATGATTATTGTTTTATATCCAATATTTACATGGTAAGGATTTGTAAACCTATTAAAACTTCCTAAATAAATAAGTAGTTAAAGATTTCATTTGCAATTTTATCGGAAAAGATAATGTACAGTCATGATGCTCATGAAGAACAAGACGTGCCTAAAATTAATTGTCCCAAATTTTAGATTCGTGCACTTACCTTTGAGATACACATCACACTTGCAGTTTGTCATGGATTTTCTTGTCTCTATCACTATGTTCTCCATTACCTGTAGACTGCCTCAAAGAACAAATTTTATGAATTTTTACCAAACAGACAGTAATTATTGCACCTTCTCTTTTTTTATAGGCTGTGCACCTAATAGTATTTGAAAGTGTTAATTTCAGGTGACATTGATTGATAACAGTGCTTTATAAATAATGTAAGCAATCTATAGCTAGAATTTAAGGGATATTAATTTCTGTTACAAAAATAACCCATAAACATAGGGTTAAGGATTTGCATCCAAAGATGAAAATAAAAAGGCTTAACCCATATCCATATTACATTTTTATTTAACATGGATATGGTTACTCAGGAAGACCAGGGCTACTCAGGAAGGCTTGGAAGGTTTGAAGGCTACTCTGGAAGACCACGGCTTCAAAAAGCCTGCTCCTAGTGACCAGAAGAGCTAGCAAACAGAAGTGACTAATAGGGCAGTTTTGCAAAGGAGTTTACAGGGGGAGCATGAGAGAGGGCTAGATACACTTAACATTTCTTAAACGTCTTTAAACTTAAGCCAAAAAACACCCCCCGATAAAAACAAAACAACAACAAAGGAACGAGCTTCAGGAATAAAAAGAGAATGAAGGCAGAAGTCCAGCAACAGAGTGGGGGCTACCCAGTTTATTGCACCCAATGCAGCATGTATGATTACCTACCCTATGGGCAAGTGGCCTATGTGTGCATTCAGTGCAAGGAGCTCCTGGCACTCAGAGACGGTGTACGGGCTTTGGAGACCAGGGTGGCTGAGCTGGAGGAGCTAAGGAAGACAGAGAGGTACATAGATGAGACTTTTCGGGACACAGTAGAACGGTCCCACTCTTGGTATGACAGCTTCTGTGCTGTTGAGGAGATTGAAAGTCTCAGGGAAAGAGAACGTCCAACTGAAGCAGAGGGAAACGATTCCATAGTTGGGACCCTCCTTCCAGATGATGTTGTGGTATCCTCTTGCACTGAGGGTACCTCTCCGGGGGAGGGAACTCCAGTTATTAGGAAGAGACAGGTATTAGTAATGGACGATTCGATCATTAGAAACATAGCTGAGTTTGCGATGACCGGGAGAACCGCATTGTGACTTGCCTGCCTGGTGCAAAGGTTGTGGATCTCTCGAGACGTCTAGATAGACTTACGTGTAGTGCTGGGGAGGAACCGGTGGTTGTGGTACATGTAGGTACCATTGACATAGGGAAGGATAGGAGAAAAATCCTGGAGGCCAAATAAGAGATTGAAGTCCAGGACCTCCATGGTAACGTTCTCTGAAATGCTTCCAGTTCCATGTGCAGGGCCAGTTAGAAAGGCAGAACTGCAGGGTCTCAATGCGTGGATGAGATGATAGTGTAGGGAAGAGGGTTTTAGATTTATTAGGAACTGGGGAAACGTTTGGGAAAGGGGGAGCCTATACAGGAAGGATGGACTCCACGTAAACCAAAATGGAACCAGATTGTTGGCACATAAAATTAAAAAGGTCGTAGAGCAGTTTTTAAACTAAGGGCTGGGGGAAAGCCGACAGGTGAGGAAAAGCATGTGGTTCGGACAGAGACATCCCTTAGGGGAGGATCTACTAATGGAGATTCTCTACATCCTAGTAAAGAGAAGAGAAGATGATAAAATACAGGTAGGATCTGATGAGAAACAGTCAAATGAAAAAAAGTCTCATTCAGTTACATCATGTAATGTGAGACAGCTAAAAAGTGAAAGGTTTTTAAAGTGCTTATATACCAATGCTAGAAGTCTAAATAATAAGATGGGTGAAGTAGAGTGCCTCGTATTAAATGAGGATATTGATATAACCGGCATCACAGAAACTTGGTGGAATGAGGATAATCAATGGGACACAGTAATACCAAGGTACAAAATATATCTGAAGGACAGAACAGGTTGTGCTGGTGGGGGAGTGGCACTATATGTGAAAGAAAGCATAGAATCAAATGAAGTAAAAATCTTAAATGAACCAAACTGTATCATAGAATCTCTATGGATAGTAATTTCATGCTCGAATAATAAGAATATAGCAGTCGGGATATATTACAGACCATCTGACCAGGATGGTGATAGTGGCTGTGAAATGCTCAGGGAGATTAGAGAGGCTATTAAAATTAAAAACTCAATAATAATGGGGGATTTCAATTATATTGACCTCAGGACAGGATGCAGAGATAAAGTTTCTCTACACCTTAAATGACTGCTTCTTGGAGCAGCTAGTCCCGGCAGGGAAAAACACCATAGTGGCTCAACACTGTAGCATTTAATTTCAGAAAGGGAAACTACACAAAAATGAGGAGGTTAGTTAAACAGAAATTAAAAGGTACAGCACCAAAAATAAAATCTCTGCAAGCTGCATGGAAACTTTTTAAAGACACCACAATAGAGGCTGTTCAACATAAATATATAACCCAAATTAAAAAACATAGTAAGAGAACCAAAAAAGAGCCCCCATAGCTAAACAACAAAGTAAGAGATGCAGTGTGAGGCAAAAAGGCATCCTTTAAAAAGTGGAAGTTAAATCCTAATGAGGAAAATAGAAAGAAACATAAACTCTGGTAAATGAAGTGTAAAAATATAATTAGGAAGGCCAAAATAGAATTTGAAGAACAGCTAGCCAAAGACTCAAAAAGTAATAGCAAAATTTTTTTAAGTACATCAGAAGCAGGAAGCCTGCTAAACAACCAGTGGGGCCAGTGGACGATAGAGATGCTAAAGGAGCACTCAAGGATGATAAGGCCATTGCGGAGAAACGGAATGAATTCTTTGCATCGGTCTTCACAGCTGAGAATGTGAGGGAGATTCCCAAACCTGAACCGTTCTTTTTAGGTGACAAATCTGAGGAAATGTCCCAGATTGAGGTGTCATTAGAGGAGGTTTTTGGAACAAACTTGCTAAACTAAACAGTAATAAGTCACCAGGACCAGATGGTATTCACCCAAGAGTTCTGAAGGAATTCAAATGTGAAATTACAGAACTACTAACTCTAGTCTGTAACCTATCATTTAAATCAGCTTCTGTACCAGATGACTGGAGGATAGCTAACGTGATGCCAATTTTTAAAAAGGGCTCCGGAGGTGACCCTGGCAATTACAGGCCAGTAAGCCAGTCTTCAGTACTAGGCAACCTGATTGAAACTATAGTAAAGAACAAAATTGTCAGACACCTAGATGAACATAATTTGTTGGGGAAGAGTCAACATGACTGGTGTGGAGAAATTAAATAAGGAAGTGTTATTTACTCCTTCTCATTACACAAGAAGTAGGGTCACCAAATGAAATTAATAGGCAGCAGGTTTAAAACAAACAAAAGGAAGTATTTTTTCACATGAAGCACAGCCAACCTGTGGAACTCCTTGCCAGAGGATGTTGTGAAGGTCAAAAATGTAACAAGTTTAAAAAAAGAACTAGATAAATTCTTGGAGGATAGGTCCATCAATGGCTATTACCAGGACGGGAAAGGATTGTGTCCCTAGACTCTGTTTGCCAGAAGCTGGAAATTGGTGACAAGGAATGGATCATTTGATGATTACCTGTTCTGTTCATTCCCTCTGGGGCACCTGGCATTGGCCACTGTCGGAAGACCAGATACTGGGCTAGATGGACCTTTGGTCTGAGCCAGTATGGCCATTTCTGTGTTCTTATGTTATGTTTTCTTTACTTTGCACCTTCCATGGAAGTGAGACAGAAATGAGAATTGAAGACTAGAAAAATTAAAGGAGAGATTATGCAAAACTATTAAAGGGTGATTTCGATTTCAAATCTGTAAACTTCTACGTGACAAATCCTTAGTCTCTACCCACTATTTATTTATTACTCCTTTAAAAAGGGGAGTTGGAAATACAACCGCTGCCATTTCATGTCTTCATCGTCTGGTGGGCCAAGTAGGCTTAGTACTCATTTTGCAAACACATGCAGACCTGTTTCCTGTATCTTGTATTTTGAATTTTTCATGCTACTGTATTTTGCATTATGGGCTCTGGTATTGCACGCAGTGCATAGCGTGGTAGCATGCTAAATTCAGACACAATAGGGCAAGTGGTGTTAACTCAAACGGACACATGAATCCCCACCTCCTGGACCTCTTAGCCCTCTCTTCTCCAAAAATAGTTGCCACAGTTGGATCTGTGGCTAATTTCTTTTGGGCCATGGATCCCTGACAGCCAGGATACAGATGCAGAGATCCAGGGGATCTGTGATTAATTTGCCAGTGCTTGGAGTCTTTAGAGTCTTCTAGGAAATTTCTCTTAATCCTTGGATGCCATTCGAAACATGGTGAGAAAGGAATACTCAAAGGAGAAAGTGGCAAGATCAAGACCATTGTCACAGAGTTTTTTCAAGGTACACGTAACTTCTGGTCACATGCAAAGAAATGCCGGGACATCTCTAGCTTTAGAAAGTGTACTTACCTCGACTTTGGCTAAAAATTTCAAAAGTCCAATCCACAGACAAATTAATTGGTCTGGTGTATTTTAAGTCTCTCTTCACCTCTTCAGTCCCTTCATCACCTTCGCAACAGCATTCCAGATCATCCTAATGTTCTAAACTCCTCAACATGCTGCGTAGCTCAGAATCAGAACCTGCACGAGCCTAGCAAGGTCTACATCACGCAGAGCCCAGTTTTGTCACTTGGTGTGTAAGTGAGGGAGCCCAGTACTTCACTGGGGCTGTTAAATTTGCATGTAGGTTTCGATTTAGATTGTAAGACTTTTTGGATGACGGGGATTACATCTTTCTTTTTCATTTTATGTAGTACTGAGCCCACTGTTTGCGCTCAACAAATACTTACAGGAGGAGCTGATATAAAGTTTGCCCAACATTTTGAATTATAAAAGATTCTTGCAACCTTTTCTTTGAGAATTGTTAACACTTACCAGTACTATGTTGTATGTAGAGGGTTGGAGAAAAAAGCCAGTTTGGGTTCCCTTCATGACACTCCCGGACCCAGCACATGGCCCCAACAGCCCACAGAATTTCAGGGTTGAAAGGACCTCAGGAGGTCATCTAGTCCAACCCCCTGCTCAAAGCAGAACCAATCCCCAATTTTTGGCCCAGATCCCTAAATGGCCCCCTCAAGGATTGAGCTCACAACCGTGGGTTTAGCGGGCTAATGGTCAAACCACTGAGCTATCTCTGCCCCCATCACCCTGTCCTGTGGGTACCACATGGGCAAGGAGACTCATGAGGTGGGAAAGCAGGAGAGCTAGGCTGCATATTGCCCCAGCAACCCATCCTTTCAACTCTGGGATAAGAGGCTTCCCCTGCTGCTAGCTTATGTAGTTGGTTCTGTAGGTTGGTTGGTTTGTTTGTTTGAAGTGGTAGTTGTCTCTCCTGAAGCCTCAGGGTTCAAACAGTACTTGGAGGTTGGTACCTTGAACAGGAGGGGATTAAAAAGTGGAAAAAAATCACTGCACAAGTAGTTAACATGTGCTCTACCTTGGGCTGTAATGGCACTCATTGAGGCGGAAGGAGAGGGGGGAAGGGAAGGCTAAATATGACACATGATAACAAGAAATTTGTGGTTTCTTACACATGGCCACTGCATCCCTTTAATATTGTTTGTTAAAAGTCCTCTGGGAGAATCTGTGCTATACATGTTTATCATTAAGGTTAAGAATCCATCACAGGTATTTTTAGTAAAAGTCAGGGACAGGTTGTGGGCAATAACCAAAAATTTATGGAAGCCCATGACCAGTCCCTGACTTTTACTAAAAATACCCTTGGGGAGAATAACAGTTGAGCACAGCTGGGAAGCTGACCTCCGGCAGCTGCTCCACACCCGCTGCTGCTCCTGCAGCCCTAGGGGGGCTGACCCAACCCCAGCCGCTACTTCAGCCCTGGGCTGTTTCTCCAGTGGCCAGGGGATTGCTGCTACAAAGGTCAGCCTGCTCGCCAGCTGCTCCGGCAGCCCCAGGGCTGACTGCTGCTCCGGCCGCCCTGGAGACTGCTGCTCAGGCAGGTCGGGCCTGGCTGCTGACCAGCTGCTGTAGCCCCTCTGCCGCTCTGCTGCTGCTTCAGCCCCAGGAAGGCTGACCCAGTCCCGGGTGCTGCTTTAGCCCTGGGGCTGCTGTTTCAGTGGCCCTGGGGCTGACAGTTGCTCCAGCCCTGCCACTGTGGAAGAAGTCCCGGAAAGTCACAGAATCTGTGATCTCTGTGACAGAATCATACCCTTATATATCATCAGAGGCTTTTCTGTGTTGCCAGTCGCTTTCATACCTAAGCCCAGGATCCTTGACTGGAAAAACTGTCTGTGCCACTCCTGCTTTTGGTACTTTGCCAGCAGCACTAGTGAGCGTGGTAAGGTAGAACTGATGCAATTCTACTTTGGTTTTGATTTTTACTTCTGCTAGGTCCTCAGTACTGAACATATGCTACTGTCAGGGAAGAGGAGGAAGGGGGAGGGAAAGGCTAGCATTCCCAGTGGCAGAGTAGGATCATTCATGTGCAGCTCTGGCATAGTGTGCCTCGCTATGGTGCAGCTGGCGAAGTAGTGAAACTGAGTAGGATAATGTCAATTATTGCTTTTTGGTGCCATGGAGAAAAGTAATAAAAATACAACAAACAGTTGCTCTTACTCCTGTAGGAACTGAAACACCTTAGTTCAAATTCAACTGATGAATTCTCTGAATCGTGCTTCTGACCTAGTTTTTAACAGTTAATCTAAACTGCTACATTTTCTGTATTCTCTGTTTGTCACCCATTATGCTTTGCAAAATGTCTCCTAGTTTATAGTGTTTTCTGAAAGTGAAACCACTGTTCCAGCTCCCTAAGGAATAGTTGTTCATTGAAATTCCATATACAGATTATGGGCCCTGTGAAGGTATAAGGGTTATTATTTGACTGAGGTTAGAGGCCAGCAGTGGGTTGACTGGCTGATTAGCCCCTCCTGCTGCACCTGCAGGAATAGACCTGCAGCTTAACTTGCTGATCCTCATAAAAAGAGTAGCAGGAAACGGAAAGGAGGAACTGCAGTACCTACTAGAGGCTGGAGCTACTGCTGGGAAGAACTGCTCCTGGAAGCAAAAATGGACAGAAAGGAGACTGGGGAAATCCTGTTATCAAAAGCTCTGAGGTAAGAGCCAGGATCTTTGGACTGAGGAACTACAGGGGGTGAGGGACAGACTTTGGGAAGTTTTGATCTTGTTTGTTGAGGAGACTTGAAATAAAAGCAAAAAGGAAACCACAAAAACTGACCCTGCTGGAAATTGCCTTCCCTGGACGCAGTGAGAAGATTCCAGGTAGAATTCCGCCAGGGAGTTCACTGGCTCAGAAAGAGCAAGCTGGGGTGCAGCCAGAAGAAGGAGTTATAAGACAGGCTCCAATCTCTTACATATAGTACCTGTAGATCTGAACCCCTTTCATAAAGAAGGGCCGTGGAGGAGATACTCCAGATGATTGTGAATCAAGAGCAGGTGGAAAATGAAAGGAACCACCAGTCCCAGAAGGTACTCCTGGCCTCTCAGCAATGTTTGCAGGAAGCCCAGCTATCTGAGCTTGAGTGGAACAGACTGTTCCAAGTAGATATGGCCTGCTTAATCTCATAGCAGCTGTGGTGAGACAGAAACAGCCATGGAGGGATGGACCTGCCCCAGAGTTTCACCCAGTCTCACCTTGACCAAGATGGGCAGCACCTGATGACCCAGAGACCTACCTGACCTACCTTCGAGTGGGCTGGGAGAAGAGTTCCTGGGCAGCGTAACTGGTCCCATAACTCACTGGTGAGGCCCAAGCAGTGTATTGGTCACTGAGTGTGGATGAAGCACAATCCTATGCAATGCAAAAGGCTGCCATCATGGACTGCCCTGGTCTCTCTACAGAAGCTTATTGGAAGATATTTTGGTTGGAGACATTCCTTAATGGGGCATGCCCCTGGGCAGTAGGTCAGTGGCTCTGGGATTACCCAATAACTAAACCCAGAGGCCGAGACTATGGTGGAACTTATTGACAATATTGGCCTAGAACAGTGTTTCCCAAACCTGGGACACCGCTTGTTCAGGGAAAGCCTCTGGTGGGTCAGGGCGGTTTGTTTACCTGCCGATTCCACAGGTTCGACCGGCTCCCACTGGCCGCGGTTCGCTGCTGCAGGCCAATGGGGGCTGTGGGAAGTGGCGGCCGGTACGTCCCTTGGTCCGTGATGCTTTCTGCAGCCCCACTAGCCTGCAGCAGCGAACTGCGGCCACTGGGAGCTGCGATCGGCCGAACCTGCGGATGCGGCAGGTAAACAAACTGGCCGGGCCCGCCAGGGGCTTTCCCTGCACAAGCAGCGTCCCAAGTCTGGGAAACACTGGCCTAGAACAATACCTACACATATGCTGGTACAAGCCTGGGTTCGATGGTTTTGGCCCGCATCCATGGCAGAGGTGGTCGAGACAACTGAGAGATTTCTGGAGGTTGAATTACCTGCAGGTGGGAAGGCCAGACTCTCAGTCAGCTAGCCACACTTAGAAAGGCAGCGAGAGATGATAACCTACCAACCCAGCGAGAATCTACCAAAATTTTACCCCACCCATGGGACCCTACACCCAGAACAGGGGCTCCAAAGTCCCAGGCTTTCAAGGAACCACCATTGCCCTCCTGTGAATGGCTCTGGTATGTTACCGCTGCAGGCAACCTGGGCTCATCCAACAGGGAATGACTCATGATGGACTGTGCCAGTATAATAAAGGGGATAGAGCCAGGGAATTCCAGTTGGGTGACCAAGTGCTCCCACTTCTTCCCAGGTCAGAGAGTGGCTTAGGGACAGACTTGGGGAAGTTTTGATCTTGTTTGTTGAGGAGACTTGAAATAAAAGGAAAAAGAAACCACAACAACTGATCATGCTGAAAACTACTTTCCCTGGACTCGACGAGACAGTTCCGGCAGAGTTCACCCAGGGAAGGCACTGGGTCAGCAAGAGCAAGCCAGGGTCCAGCTGGAAGAGGGTACTATAAGACAGGCCCCAATCTCTTACAGGCCTAGTCCACAAAACCTTTGCATGAGTGGTCCTTACTCATGTGAGTAGTCCCATTGTGTTTGCAGGAGTGATTCCTTCATGATTTCTGGTTTAGGGCTTTGCCCTTAAGGTAATGGCTAACCCAGAAGTGATTGTTGGACTCAGTGTTATAAGTTGAGCCCCATGACATTGTTTTATAATTTTTCATTTTAGTTTTTGGGAATTATTTGTTTCATTTTATCCATTAAAACCATTTTATT
The DNA here is from genome assembly GCF_965140295.1 of Lepidochelys olivacea. NCBI lineage: Eukaryota > Metazoa > Chordata > Testudines > Cheloniidae > Lepidochelys > Lepidochelys olivacea. The sequence continues at coordinate 35,786,240 of NC_140413.1, read as the reverse complement.
ATATTTATGTGAATAAAATAACTCAAATGACCGTACATAAATAAAACTAGTATATAAATCCATATTTATGTGTACTACATCATTTTATTAAGCACTGTTTATTATTCCATGCCTTCAGACCTCACCAACCCTATCGCAGTCGGTCACCCCAAAATACTCTGGACAGCTCCTTAACACCGGCCATAGCACTTCCCCAAAATAATTCCTGGAGCATATCTTTTAGAAAAAACATCCAGTCTTGATTTAAAAATTGCCCAGGATGGAGAATCCACCATAACTCTTAGTAAATTGTTCCAATGGCATTACCTTAACTAATAAAATTTTACACCTTATTTCCAGTCTGAATTTGTCTAGCTTCAACTTCTAGTCATTGGATTGTGTTATAACTTTGTCTGCTAGATTGAAGAGCGTGTTATCAAATATTTGTTCCTCATGTAGGTACTTGAAGAGTGTAAATTGGATTGTGTTATAACTTTGTCTGCTAGATTGAAGAGCGTATTATCAAATATTTGTTCCTCATGTAGGTACTTGAAGAGTGTAATCAAGTCACACCTTGACCTTTTCTTTGTTTAAGCTAAATAGCTTGAGTTTATCACTATAAGGCATGTTTTCTAATCCTTTAATCATTTTTGTGGCTCTTCTCTGTACCCTCTCCAATTTGTCAACATCTTTCTTGAATTGGACACTAGAACTGGACACAGTATTTCAGCAGGGGTCACATTAGTGCCATATACAGATGTAAAATAATCTCTCTACTCCTACTCAAGATTCCCCTGTTTTATGCATTCAAGGATTGCCTTTGTCCTTTTGGCACAGTGTTGCACTGGGATTTTATGTTCACCTGATTATCCAGCGTGACCCCCAAGTCTTTTTCCGAGTCACTGCTTCCCAGGTTAGAGTTCCCCATCATGTAAGTATGGCCAGCATTCATTGTTCCTAGATGTATATCTTTACATTTGGCCATATTAAAAACACTTTATTTTTTGCTCGCACCCATCTTACCAAATGATCCAGATCTCTCTGTATTAGTGACCTGTCCTCTTCATTATTTACCACTCCCCCAATTTTTATGTAATCTGCAAACTTTATCAATGATGATTTTTATGTTCTCTTCCAGGCCATTGATAAAAATGTTAAATAGCATAGGGCCAAGAAGTGATCCTTGCTGGACCTCATTAGAAACATACCCATTTCAAGATTCCCTGCTTACAGTTACATTTTGAGACTTCTCTATTAGCCAGCTTTTAACGAGTTCAGTGTGTGCCGCATTCATTTTGTATTGTTCTAGTTTTTTAATCAAAATGTCATGTGGTACCAAGTGAGATGCCTTAAAGATGTCAAAATATATTACATTAACACTATTACCTTTATCAACCAAACTTGTAAAGTAATAAAGAAAAAAATTCAAATTACTTTGACAGGGTCTATTTTCTATAAACCCATCTTGATTGGCATTCATTGTATTACCTTTCTTTAATTCTTTATTAATCTTTCCATTATTTTACCAGAAATTGCTGCAGGCTGATAGACCTATAGTTATCCGGGTCATCTCACTTATCCTTTTAAAATATTGGCACAACCGTTATACCAATGTTGTTAAACTGATACAGTTATACTGGTGGTATCCCCAGGTGGACATACTTATCTCAGAATAAGAGTGTGGGTTTTTTGGTTGAGCTTAAACCCCTTCCAAAGTGACACAAGCTAAACTGAAAAAAGGCACTTTCATACTCGAGTGTCCATCTAGGGAGTTATTCTGTTGTAACTATATTGGTTTAAATTCACACCTTAGGTTATAACTTTGTTGTGTAGATGAGCATTTCTGGGCCTCAGTTGTCTTTCTCTAAAATGGCTGTAGTAGCGCTTCCCTGTCTTGCTGGGATTTTGGGAACATAAACACATTAAAGACTATGAAGGTGTCAAGATACTTTGGTAATGGGTGCCATAAAAGTACTTAAAATGGATAGTGGGAGTAATGGTAGTAAACACTGTACCTGGTAATAAGAGTTGGCAAGATGAGGACTATTGTTTGTGTATTATTACAACACAAGCAACAAAACATGCTTGATGTTTCTCAGTGTTTTACTTGAAAAACTTCAAAATTGAGTACAGTCCATTATTGGCAATATCTTAAGGGGAAAGGGCACACTTGTGAATCCTACTGCACTAAATTAAATGTTAATAGATGAGGAGTGGTCACAGGTGGTTCCTGATGTGTTATAAAACAGTTAACCGAGAACATTGACTGGAAGTCTGTTTTCATATTGTCAAGGTTCCTTCCCCACTCTGAACGCTAGGGTACAAATGTGGGGACCTGCATGAAAAACCTCCTAAGCTTATCTTTACCAGCTTAGGTCAAAACTTCCCCAAGGTACAAAGTATTCCACCCTTTGACCTTGGATTGGCCGCTACCACCACCAAACAAATACTGGTTACTGGGGAAGAGCTGTTTGGAAACGTCTTTCCCCCCAAAATACTTCCCAAAACCTTGCACCCCACTTCCTGGACAAGGTTTGGTAAAAAGCCTCACCAATTTGCCTAGGTGACTACAGACCCAGACCCTTGGATCTTAAGAACAATGAACAATCCTCCCAACACTTGCACCCCCCCCTTTCCTGGGAAATGTTGGATAAAAAGCCGCACCAATTTGCATAGGTGACCACAGACCCAAACCCTTGGATCTGAGAACAATGAAAAAGCATTCAGTTTTCTTACAAGAAGACTTTTAATAGAAATAGAAGTAAATAGAAGTAAAGAAATCACCTCTGTAAAATCAGGATGGTAGATACCTTACAGGGTAATTAGATTCAAAACATAGAGAATCCCTCTAGGCAAAAACTTAAGTTACAAAAAAGATACACAGACAGAAATAGTTATTCTATTCAGCACAGTTCTTTTCTCAGCCATTTAAAGAAATCATAATCTAACACGTACCTAGCTAGATTACTTACTAAAAGTTCTAAGACTCCATTCCTGGTCTATCCCCGGCAGAAAAACAGCATATAGACAGACAGACCAGACCCTTTGTTTCTCTCCCTCCTCCTAGCTTTTGAAAGTATCTTGTCTCCTCATTGGTCATTTTGGTCAGGTGCCAGCGAGGTTACCTTTAGTTTCTTAACCCTTTACAGGTGAGAGGAGTTTTTCCTCTGGCCAGGAGGGATTTCAAAGGGGTTTACCCTTCCCCTTATATTTATGACACATATTTTGACACAGTCATACAGAAGATCGTTCCATAGTTTTATTGCTCAGTGATATTAGTAAATACACACCCACATAGGCAATCCTCAAAGCATAAGTAAATATACTGTTATGGTCTGCATATTGAATCAGTTTTTGTCTTTTTTGTCTTTTCACTAACCTTTGGAAGAGAAGAGCCAACTTCTGCAATGGTTTATAGCCCCTGCAAAGTAATTAATTGCATTGGGATTGCGTAGGTTATAAATAAGGCTAAGATTTAGTCATGGGTATTTTTAATAAAAATCATGGACAGGTCATAGGCAATAAACAAAAATTCATGGCCTGTGACCCGTCCATGACTTTTACTATAAATAGGCCTGATGGCCAGCCCTTGCTCCAGCGGCGGAAGCTGACTGCCCCTCGGCCACCCACTGCTCCGAGGATCCCGGGGACCACTACTTTGGGTCCGCTCTGGGACTGCTGCTGCTCCGGGACCGCTGCTCCTGGGCCACCCCAGGACCGCTGCTGCTCCATGGCCCCTGGGGCCAGCCGGATTGGGCCACTTGAGCAGCAGCTGGTGCAGCTGGCCCCAGGACTGCCTGAGCAGCTGGCCTCAAGCCGCTCCAGCTGGCCTCAAGCCGCTCCAGCTCCGGTGTGGCTGACCCCAGGGCTGCTCCAACAGTGGTGGACCCAGAGCTGCCCCAACAGCGGTTGGTGCAGCTGGCCCTGGGGCCGTCTCAGTAGCTAGCTCCGGGGCCAGCTGCTGGGGTGACCCTGGGGTCAGCTGCACCGGCCGCTGCACCTGTGGAAGTCACAGAGATCCAGGAAATTCATGGCATCCGTGACCTCCGTGACAGACTCGCATCCTTAATTATAAATTAATGCAGAATTTGGCCACTGGTATCTCGGTTAATGTGTTTGTGTGCTAATCCTCATGTATCTCTCTTAATGTTTTCTTTGTGACTTTTAGCACTTTGTTTCCAGCCATTGTTCATGTGGGTAGCTTTCAAGGGGTTTGATGCACTTGCAGTTTTATGATCTGAGTATGTATTACTGGGTGCCCTGTTAGTGTTACTCCTTCTGTCTCCTTAGTTTGCTGTTACATGTTCTTAGGATCCCAAACTGGCTCTAGAATTCAAATTCAAGCAGTTGGGAGTCAATATGCAAATACTTACATGATGGTCTCTTTTTTTTTTTAAGTACTTGTGTGGGGGTGCTTTTTGAAAAATCAGGACAGCTTAGTATCCGTGTTCTGCTGTGATTACTATATTCTGAACTGTTGTGTGAGACCCTGTTTGAGTCTTAGTCCCAGTTTCTCACTTCTTGGAAAGGCTGCTGAGTCTCTCAGGGAAAGGAGTTTATTATGCCACTTGACAGTGATCCCTCTGGTTGATCAAACTGTGTCAGCAGTCTCTGAACAGAATCCTCTCCCGGAAGGATGCGGGATGGCGGTGACACTAAGCCTTGAGGATGGGAGAGGTAAAGCAATGAAAAACTTGGGGCTCTTCGAGCCTCCGACAGTTTCTCCAAAATGATGCTCTTCAGAATCTGACCATTGGATGGGACGGAGCTAAAGTATAATCTAAGTATGGCCCAAAAATGAAATGAATACTTTGCCTCAGTTTTCAGGGAGGATGATAATATGGAACATGTGCGTGAAGGCAGTATGGCTGAGGGAAGTTAGTGTCTAGAAATGGAAATTTCAGGTGGAAGAAAATCTTAAAGAGCTTGATGTACTCCAGTCAGGGGGATTGGATAATTTCCATCCCAGAATACTGAAAGAACTAGCACATAAGATTGCTGGTCTTGTAGCAAGGATTTTTAATAAATCTATCTATTTAGGGGTAGAACCATATAGCTAACATCATACCTGTATTTAAGAAAGGGGAAAAAATGTGATCCAGGCAATTACAGACCTGTTAGTCTGACCTCAGTAGTATACAAATTAGAACAAATTGAGAAGGAAATAATAATTAAATTAATGGAAATAAATGGTAAAGGGAATGTTGAGACATTATTGACATGAACTGTGACCATATAGATCATTGTTGCAACCAAGGTCCTATAGTTGCACCAAATCTTGTATAAAGAAGGTCAAATAAGGTGTCTATGAAAAGGTTGTAATTTGCTGGTCATGATTATGCTGTCTGTATGTGTCTATTATTTTTGTATTTGAAGTTATGAATATTGGCTATGTACTTGTATCTCAATGTGTTCGATTCTAAGTAGCACTAGTGAAGCAGTTGGCCAGCTTATTGAGAAGGGACTCTTTAGATTAAGTGCCCAATCAAGAAACACTTAACTGACAATGGACCTTGGGAGACTCCAAACACTTAACTGAGAATGGACCTTGGGAGACTCCAATCCACATATGAGGAATCTTCCTGGGAACGTTCAAGGTAGCATGTGAGCAATGGTTGCTCTACCTGTAAAGAACTGAGTCATGCATGGACATGTGATTTGCCCATGTGACTCCAAACTCCATCTTGCTGCTGTGCTGTGGATGTACTCCAGAGACAGATTTGAGCCTGCAGTTTATTCCATCACTGCTACAAGCCTGAACCAAGAACTTTGCAATTGCTGTATGTAATTGATTACTTTGACCAATTTTAACTCTCATCTGTATTTCTTTCTTTTTATGAATAAACCTTTAGATTTTAGATTCTAAAGGATTTGCAACAGCGTGATTTGTGGGTAAGATCTGACTGGTATATTGACCTGGGTCTGGGGCTTGGCCCTTTGGGATCGGGAAAACCTTTTTTCTTTTACTGGGGTATTGATTTTCATAACCATTCATCCCCATAAGGCGCGGTGCTAGTGGTGATATCGGGAAACTGGAGATGAGACTCGGAAGGGGAGGAGGGCATGGCTCTGAGTTGGCACCAATAATTCTTTCTCTCAGTTGCTTTGCTGGCTGGTTCTTGCTCATATACTTAGGGTCTAACTGCTTGCCATATGTTGGATCTGGACAGAATCTTCCCCCAGGTCAGATTGGCCATGATCTTGGGATTTTCTTCACCTTCCTCTGCAGTATGTAGGTGTGGGCTGGGTATATCTCACTTAATCATTTCCCTGCCATTGTGGAGGCCTTGATCACTGGTGCACATTGGTCCCTCATGTTCACTGCCTGTGGACATAATAGTGTAGTCTCCTATAGTCTATAATACTGTGGTCTAATTTTGGTTGTTGGGTTTAGTGGTGTTGTAGCCTTTGAGATACAGGAGGGCAGACTAGATGATCTGGTGGTCTCTTCTGGCTTTAAACTCTATGGCTCTATGACTCTATAACATTTGAACCTGGGTCTGCCATGTATATAACTGAGCAGCACTTTTAAGATTAAAATGTTTTAAACATCCCGCATAATGTGTGTTTTATTTTTCTTGCAGATTAAACCAGTAGTTCATAGTAAAATACGTGTGCCTTCCAGGTGGCAACTGATCTATAATAAGCCACGTAATATCAAGTAAGTATGTTGTGAATCAAAACTCTAGATTTGGTTTTAAATATTCTGCAAAACTCCAAATGTCTAGTTCAGTGGAAAGATTATGTTTATAATGAAGCCCAGGTACAACAAACGTAATTTGGAAGGGCCAAATTCAGTCTTGATTTACACACTGTGTAGCTCCTATTAATTTAAATGTAATTTGTATCATGTGTGAGCCAGAGCAGAATTTGGCTCCCTTTATCATTGTGGAGGGATGGAGCGAGGGGCGAGAAAGAGGGCACCACATTCCTTATAATTATATTGATTTTTTTTTTTTTTGCAGCAAACTATTTTTTGGAAAAAAAATTACATATTCTAGGGAGTTATGTGATGTAGCTTTTTTGTGTCACAGATAATATTGTAAAAGGACACTTAGGATGAAAGTCATATTTAAAAAAATCTGTATTAGAATCACTAAAATAGATTTTTAAAACAGAGAAGTGCCATGAATGGAGGGATCAGAAATGAGCAGATTCTCATAGGGGTACAGAAGGAGGGAGTTCCAAAGGGATGGTCACACTTGATATTGATCTGTGGTGAAATATACTGCCCTCCATATGTTGTTAATAAGGAAGCGTGTTGTATGGCTGCACTACCTCCACTAAAAATGTGATGTTCTGCGGGCAGTGGAAGCAGTGCAGTTCTGTTGCACAAGAAGTGGGGAAGGAATAACTGGATGTGGAGAAGAAGAGCCAAAAATGCGTTGTGCCTTAACATATGATGCCACTTTAAGTTCCATTTGAGAGAACTACAGTGGTAATACTCATAGGTTACTTAAAGCGATGAGCATTCCAAGAAGAGCCCTTTTAAAAGTTTATGTATTTTATTTACGTATTTTTTCAACTTTTAAAATGCCCATTGTTCCCACTGGATGCATGTACAAATATTTAAATTACAAGAAGTGACAGAATCCAAAAGACAATAATAAGATTATCTGAATCCCACCAATTAATCATTAAGCCTCTATCATCACCCTCTGCCAAGAATTTATCTTTCCTAGTTGAAGCTTGGGAAAAATAAATGAGGTTGCACTAGGACCTAAAGTTAACAGATTTGGGCTCTGGCAAATGTAGAATTCATTTTACACCTCCATTTGAGGATCCTACTCTAAGAATGCCCTGCCTTCCATATTCCATGCAATTAAATAAAGAGATTTTTAGCCCAGGAGTTTTGTATAATCTCATCTGTTATGGTATCATGTGGGGAAAGAGGTGGTTTCAGATGTAATCATGATCCAATCCATTCAAGGCTTTTGAGGTCAAAACCAATAACTTTTAAATTGCACCCAGAAGTAAATAGGAAGCCAGTGCAGTTTTCAGAATCCAGAGGTATTGTGCTTCTGGTGATAAATATAACTAACAAGCTAGTGCTGAAATATTTAATCTTCCATAGCCTTAAAGCAGTTCAAACTAATTTCAGCATCAAACCCAAAAAGAGTTGAGATTAAAAAATGTAGACTAAAGAGTATTTATGATATCACGTATGATTTGAATTGCTACTTCAAAGAAAGGAAGAGGGTGTTTATTTATATACATAACTCTCAAACATTGGATGTTTTCCATGAGTACATTAATATAACTGAACTTAGAGATAAAAAAGACCCATTAGGTCATCTAGTTCATTCCCATGACAGTCATGGCTTGCTCCCTACTATATGTTTTCTAGTGCTTTGTCTAATCTAGTTTTAAATTATTAAATTAAATTTAAATTGGACCCTCCAAATCATCGTTCGGGATTATTCTATGGTTTTATATTTCTCACCAACAGGCACTTTTCCCCTTGTGTGGGCTATTTTGTTCTTAATTTTATTTTGTAAAAATTATATCCATTAACATAGTTCAGAAAATAATGGTATTTAAAATGTACCATAGCAACACTTTTTTGGTAAATCTAATTCACTGTTTTAATGCATGATCTCTGTGTTTTATATTAATTTACTGAAAATTCCACTAGATGGCCCCAAATATCTTCCAAACCCAGCCTTTCTCATTTTAAAATATTGTTTTAAAGTGGCATCCGGACACACATATCTGCTCTTGACTGCAATTTGACATACTGTATTATTCATCCCAGGAATTATGATTATTATTTTTTATACTTTTTAAGAGTAGAGTTCATGAGAAGCATTGGCCATACAACAATATTAACCTATATAGGGAGTTGTATTAACCTATATAGGGAGTTGTACTATGGCACAATGTGTAACTTCAATGTGTATTTACAAAATATAGTGCACAGATGCTCTTGGAGAAAAAGGCATAATGAGGAAAATTAAAAGTCAAAGGGATGGGTGGAAGCCCCAGTGCATAGGGTATTTAAAGCTGAACTGAATAAAACACTTATACATTCATAATAGGCAATTAATTAATTATTACAGTGTTCAAACATATGCTAGGTGCCCTGAATTACACGTAACTAGTACCTGGTCCCTGTTTCAAGTGACCTATAATCTAAGTTCCCATGTGATGTAATAAAACAGTGTTGGGATGGAGAAGGAGAAACATGAAGGTAGAGTCTCACGGGTATTGCAGCAGCTTTTCAGCACTTGGGCATCATAAAGTGGTTGAACTCCCGCTATAGCTGGCCAGTGGAGAATTCTTCTTGCGTAGCAAAATTCTCTGGCATAAAGCTAGCAGAGCTGGCTCCTTTTCCAGCCCTCCCCTCTTGCCCCAATGTAGCATTCTCCAAAATGCTACATTCATTCTGCACAGATGCAAGGTCAATTATGGAACTTACAGCAAAGGTGGGAGTTAGAACAGGCTCTCAACTACTATATACTGGTGTAGGATCTGGAAGCTGTAACTAGTGGAGACTCTCTAAGCTGATGGGAGAGAGCTCTCCCATTGACTTAATTACGCTACCTCTGCAAGAGGTGATAGCTATGTTCTCCCACTGACCTAGCGCTATCTACACCGGCACTAACTTTGGTGTAATTTACGTCGCTCACGGGTGTGGATTATTCACACTCCTGAGTGACGTAAATTATACTGAAGTAAGTGGTAGTGTAGACAAGAGTTGAAAGGGAACAAAATAAGGGAAGAGAAAAAGGGGAAGGGAAACATGGTTTTAATAGGACTAACATTTATGGAGTCGGTATTACTCACTGTGAGTGAGAGTCGCAGCATATGACCCTGAACATTCAGTTGCTACATACAGGCCATATACTATCTGTGATCTCTGTGCAAACCTCCCACTTACAATGTGGGAGATCTGCTCTTGCGTAAATCTGTTTTTACATAGTAAACAGCCGAAGTGTATATTCCAGTCCACCAACTATACCTACGAATGTAACTCAGCCCTCCACACAGGAGGAGTTTGACAGTCCTGCTTTAGGGCTTTTGTGTAGGCTGCAGTCACCTGATGCCAATTCTTGTGTACACCACATGGTTGTAAAGCATGGTTCAGCCTCATGCAGTTTTGGCATTTTGGATGTGCCATACTATGCTAAGCAGAACCAGATACGTAGCACGGTTTGGTGCTTCAATGTAGGCAGGTCCACAAAAAATGTAGTCAGTTTTGGATTGTTGCACTAATCATTTTTGTTAATGGGATAAAATCTCATTAGAATGTTAGTGGCATCATGAAGAGTAATAAGGAAATAAAACATATTCAAACGTTGTTCAAATCACCATCTGTGCTTTATAGAGACAAGACGGTCGGGTTGAACTAATAGACTAGTTTTAGTCTTTTTAATTTAGCTGGTTTGAATAAGAGAGGTGCTTTCTCTCCACTCCCTGGGTTAGCCAAGCTGCGCTCCCCCATAGCTGGTCCTCTTCCTTGGTGAGAAGGTCAAAGCTTCTCCTGTTTCAATCTACTTTGGCCTGCAAGATCCCTCACCCTTTCTAGGGAGAGAAACCCTATTATCTCCTTGAAATTGCTCCCTATGTAATCAGCACAAGTGTGTGGGGGTGGGATAGCAGAAGCTGCTTGTTCTTCTGAGAGAAAAGAACACCTATGCCTCAAAAAAGTCTGGGTGGAGTGTGTGGCGGTAAGGAGAAATATCAATGTACAACTATGTGGCTATGCAGGGGGAGAGCTCATTTCACACTGTATATGGGTTACCTTGACTGCCCCCTCCTCCTCCATCAAAGGAGCACATCCTCTGTCATTCCTCAGAGTTTCTGTCCATTTTGTGGGCTAGGGATGCTGCTTTTCTGCATGTGAAGAAACACAAGTGCTCCTTCCCCTCTACAGCAAAATGTTCTAGGGCCACTGGAGTTACTGGAAGCCGCACCAAGAGCCTGAACATTCTCTGCAGTCAGCCAGTGCTTACTCTTGGCCCTGCCCCCTGCTGCTGATATAAAATGCCACCTTCCCAGCAGAGAGTGAGGCTGCTTTTGTGGAGGGGGCCTATAAGGCTGATGGCCCAAATAGCAACATTATTTTTAAAGAGACCAACACTGCTCTATTCTTTACTGTGACTCCTTCTAAGAAGTGAGGGGTCAGCCAAAAAGTGATTCCAGCCACTCTTAAAGGTTGAGTAGGAACAGCTTTCTAATATGGGCACCAGTGAAGAAATCAATTGATTCTATTATCTCTTTTAAAGGATTGTACATTATTTCCTCTGGGAATTGTGAGGACATCTTTGGACAATATGGAGAGAAAGTAATTGAATTTTCAAGGGCTATATTCTTCTTGGCTTCTCCAAGTGGACATATTTCACTGACTCTCCCATCATGTCAGACAGAAACATATTAAAGGATACAATTCTTTCTTTTTATGGATGAGTTTTATGAAATGGACTAAGATTTAAAATGTATTGTTGAAATCTTCATGGCTACACTACTAACGATCCAGATTACATAAGGTTGTCAACTGATATTTTTAGTTTTTCTTTTGTTTATGTCTTTCACTACTGAAGAAATATGGCTTTTTTTTGTCTTTTGGCAGTGTTTTCACAAATGGAGATATGCTTAAACCACCTGTAAAATTTATCATACCCAGGTTTACTTTGAAAAGCTGGAATTGCGTCCTTGCACTAATAAATGAAAAAATCTTTCTTCGCTGCGGTGGTGTTCATAGGTAAGATTACAACTGGTAATTTAATACAAAAGTCCTGAGTCTTGCAATTTAGGGTTCTTTTTGTATTCATATGCTACACCAGTTATTAATGACAATCTAATATTTTGATTGGTTGTGTATGAAAGAAAACGGAATATCAAGGGCAGGACTTTTCCAGGTTTCTGAGAATTTGTGTTTCCTGTTGCATTTAGTTTAGTACCTTTTTATATATCTTCATTTAATAAATGTTCATAGCAGTTGTTTTGGTTCATCAGGACACCATTGTATGTATCTTTGCTTTAAAAACCTGGTGTTTTGTATTTAGTTCAGACATTAATGGAGAAGATCACAAGAGTAACATAAAAGACACCTTTTCTACCTTTGAAAAAGAACAATCTTTATGGAAGGGCTGGGGTCAGGAAGATAAAATGGACTAGTGTTAACATAATGGTGAAGATAAGATTAACCAATGCTTTAATTGTGAAATAGTGCGTCAAATTTATAACTGGTTTCAGAGTAACAGCCGTGTTAGTCTGTATTCGCAAAAAGAAAAGGAGTACTTGTGGCACCTTAGAGACTAACCAATTTATTTGAGCATAAGCTTTCGTGAGCTACAGCTCACTTCATCGGATGCATACCATGGAAACTGCAGCAGACTTTATATATACACAGAGAATATGAAACAATACCTCCTCCCACCCCACTGTCCTGCTGGTAATAGCTTATCTAAAGTGATCATCAGGTGGGCCATTTCCAGCACAAATCCAGGTTTTCTCACCCTCCACCCCCCCACACAAAGTTCACAAAGTCCAACTTTGTGTGGGGGGGTGGAGGGTGAGAAAACCTGGATTTGTGCTGGAAATGGCCCACCTGATGATCACTTTAGATAAGCTATTACCAGCAGGACAGTGGGGTGGGAGGAGGTATTGTTTCATATTCTCTGTGTATATATAAAGTCTGCTGCAGTTTCCACGGTATGCATCCGATGAAGTGAGCTGTAGCTCACGAAAGCTTATGCTCAAATAAATTGGTTAGTCTCTAAGGTGCCACAAGTACTCCTTTTCTTTTTGCGAAATTTATAACTGGCGTAACTTCAGCTGACTTCCTGTTTGACTAAGGTTGTTGTTTTATTAGTGACTATTTTTTTTTCGTAGTGATCAGAGTGTGCTATGTGGTTTCAAAACAGAAAAGAAGGCATGAAAGGAGGCAGAAAAGAAGACAAATCATGCCCTGAGGAGCTTGCAGTATATAGACAGACAAATGAATGAGGGCAAAAGGAAGGGGTTCAACATATATGCCCAATTTAGATTTTTTTGGGTTCAAAGCTCTTGGATGCCTTTCAAATTAATGGGAAGTTTATTTTCTTTTCTGCTCACAGATCCTCTCCTTAGAATTTAAATAAAATGCGCACACCCTGGGCAGACTTCTGTCCCTTCCTCAACTTAGTAGTTTAGAGACAATCCATACTGTTCAAAGCACCCACTTAGGAAACAGCTTTAAACTGTGAAACCATTTTTGTGATTACACCAGAAAGTATATTATATCCTCCTCACATATGGTAATTAAAAAATGGCTCAACCATTCTTTCTCAGATTTTCCAGGAAAATGTCCCATTAGGTTAAGCGTGTAAAGTTTTGGCACTGTAAGCAGTTTCATTCAGTGCCTCCTGGTGTCAAGCATGGTATTGCAGAGTCTTTGCCCCTAGCGCCCTCTGTTGATCTTTTGGTTCTGCAGCAGCCTGTTTCTGTTCACACCTACCTCTCTGGCTAGGTCATGTCTAGTCCGGACCCCCTTCAGGGGTAACAAAAATAAAAAAAAAAGTTCACATAAACAAAAGGTTAGACTCACAGACTTTAAGGCCAGAAGGGACCATCATAATCATAGTCATTGCAGGCCACGGCATCTTACCCACACTCTTCTGTAATAGGCTCGTAACTTCTGGTTGAGTTACTGAAGTCCTCAAATCTTAGTTTAAAGACTTCAAGCTACAGATAATCCATCATTCACTCTGGTTCAAACCAGCAAGTGACCCCATGCTCCATGCTGCAGAGGATGAGGAAACCCCCCAAGGATCTCTGCAAATCTGACCTGGGGGAAAACTCCTTCCCTGTCCCAAATACGGTGATTAGCTAGACTCTGAGCATGTGGGTGAGAACCATTAGCCAGACACCTGGAAAATAATTCTCTTGGTAAGTATCCATCTCATTTCTTATCTCTGACTGCTGGAGATATTTGCTAATAGAAGTTGCATATGCCATTATAGGCAGTCTCATCATACCATCCCCTCATAAACCTATCAAGCTCAGTCTTAAAACAAGTGAGGCTTTTTGTCCCCATTACTCCCCTTAGGGGGCTGTTCCAGAACTTCATTTCTCTGATGGTTAGAAACGTTTGTCTAATTTCAAGGCTAAACGTATTGATGGCCAGTTTATATCCATTTGTTCTTGTGCCAACATTGCCCCTTAACTTAAAAACTCCTCTCCCTCACTGGTGTTTGTCCCTCTGATGTATTTATAGAAAGCAATCATATTTCCCCTCATCTTTCATTTTGATTAGGCCAAACAAGCCAACCTCCATGAGTCTCTTCTTGTAAGGTAGGTTCTCCATTTCTCTGATAATCGTAGTAGCCCTTCTCTGCACTGGTTCCAGTTTGAATTCATCTTTCTTAAACATGGGATTCCAGAACTGCACACACTTTTCCAGATGAGGACTCGCCAGTGCTTTGTATAGTGGTAATAACACTTCCCTATCTCTATTGGAAATACCTTGTCTGATGCATCCTAGGATTGCATTAGCCTTTTTTTCACAGCCACATCACACTGATGGCTCACAATCATACTGTGATCAACCAGTAGACCCAAGTCTTTTCCCTACTCTGTTGCTTCTAGATGATATGTCCTCAGCTTTTAGCAAGAATTCTTGTTGTTAGGTTCTTAAACCTTCCTTGGGCTCCTCTTCAGCCTGCTGTCTGGACTCTCTTCGCATCCCTTCTTCCAGACACTGCTTCAGGGCCTTCCACAGAAGCCCCGGTGTGATTCCTTCTGCAAATAGTCTTGTCAGCCCTTTCATGAGGCCTAGATGTTTCAGGCTGTCACCTGACCCCAATTAGTTCTGCCCCTTCTGACTAAGATGCTGTTGACTATTGCTGAGGTGGGCTGATGGAACAGACCTAGTTAGCTCCATGCTTCTTGACCCATAAAAGAGCAGGACAACCTACTCCAAGCTTAAAAGGGAAATTTTGGGAAAGATATAAACAGCTGAAAATCTATATCTGTTCTGTTTTCTCCACTACCTTATTTACACTTCTGTTCATATGTCAGGAAGCGTGCATATTCAGATTTGATTAAATTGCCTGCTATCCATACTCACTACAGTATTTCAAATATCCATAACCACAAATTAAAAACACTTTTTCTGTTAGCAAATGCACTATGCACAGAGGACTAATTCGATGCTAAGTTTGAGTTTTCTCCACCAGAATTTTGAAGTCTGAGGTCCATGCACAAAAAACATGTGCAGGTTTGTGGCAGTTAGATTTTGGCATCTACCTATCTGTGTTTGGAAATCCTGATTTGCACGTTACAGTAATTGTATGCAAAAATGTAGGTGAACAAATTTATGCACTTTTTTTGCAATGGAACGTGGGCCTCTCCCTTTAAAACTAGAGTGCCAGATCTTCAATAATTTCCAGTCCCTCAACTTCCATTGGCTCAGTTCCTTGCAAGAGGTGTGCAGCACCTTTGGGGAAGTAACTCGTGGCCCTTAAGGTTCAGCAGTTTTTGTGTTACCGTATGTGCATAAAAAAAATCTTGGTAAGAATGAGAGTAATTTTCCCTATCTTATTATAACTCCAAACTGACTAAATGGATTTTCCTCGGTTTTTATAGGAAAACCCATCATTCGGAGACAAAGCATGGATATGTTCAGCCAAAACATGAAATTTTTAGAAAATTTTACCAGCTTCTCAGCTAGTGAAATTGGGCATAGCTTCACTTAGCTACACCCATTTACACCAGCCGAGTATCTTCGCCATTGTGTCTGCATTTAATAGAAAGCAATTGTAACCTTAACTATAGCTTTTGCTCTATAATTGTAGCTGTTTCCTTTTCTATTGCATCATCATCATCAGGGCAAAGCCCGAAAGGACATGGCCTTCTTGCATATCAAGTGCCACTTGGATTGATCTCTGGCTGCATCCCTAACCTGAATTGACTGAATTGACAAATATTCAGATTATGTCCATTACTGGCAGTCGTGTCATTCCATAGAAACTTCTGGTGCACAGGTGATCGCCAGCAGTGTAGCAGCATTCCTTGGTATATACACTTCGGAATTCAGTGGTCTTCCATTCTAATGATATGTTCATACCAAGAAAACTGCTGAAACTGAACCAGCGCTGATGGAGGTGGTTGCTGGGTTTGGCTTCAAATATCCTAAATTTCTGATCTTGTTCTGCCACTTGATGTGAAGCAGCTGACAAGAACTGAAAATGTCAATCCAGTGTTCTTCAGCCTTCCTCAGTTCCCATGTTTCACTGCAATGCTGATTTGCAACTTCATAGGAAGCTTAATGTCACAACGATCCCACGAGGTTGCTGAAGGTCCAAAACATGTCACCAGCTGTTTCTACTATAAGTGTCTATATCTTTTGAACATCCTCCAGCACTATCTATGGTGCTTGCAAATATATAAAATATGTCATTATTATTTAATAAATATTTAATTTGCTTTCTAAGGCTTTGCAATAAAATGTTAAATTGTCCTCCCGTATTAAAATAGTAACTTAATTTATGTGTATTGTTAGGATATAGCTATTCAGGCCTGTCTGTAAAGGCCTATACTCTAAGAATTTAGGTGTATTCTTATCACTTGGCTAGTTATAGAGGTATAAAAGGAAGAATCAAAATCACTGTCTGCCGGTGTAAGGTCAGGCTAAGGCCTTTGGCTAAGCAACAGAGGCAGCCATAAGCTGGGAAGCGACCGGTCACATCCTCACATTCCAAACTAGTCACATTGAAAGAAGGTGCTATTGGGCTGTTAGGAATACAATCCTGTCCTGATAATGCCTATCGCCTCCAGAGAAAGGGAAGTGCCTAGAAGATGTAAAAGGAAATTTAGTTTGATAGCATCCTGTCTGGCAAGAACTCACTTATCAATAGCTGGGGTGTGAAATCCTCACTTCTGTATTGTTTTGTCATTATAGTTCCCACTTTGCTATTGTTTGTCTGTATAATCTCTGTCTGGTTCTGTGATTGTTTCTGTCTGCTGTATAATTAATTTTGCTGGGTGTAAACTAATTAAGGTGGTGGGATATAATTGGTTACATAATCATGTTACAATATGTTAGGATTGGTTAGTTAAATTTCAGGAAAATGATTGGTTAAGGTATAGCTAAGCAGAACTCAAGTTTTACTATATAGTCTGCAGTCAATCAGGAAGTGAGTGTGTGTGTGGTGGGGGAAATGGGAACAGGGAATGGGGGTGGGGAAATTGGAATCATTTTTAGCTAAAGGGGGAAATGGGAACAGGGACACAGGTAAGGCTCTGTGGTGTCAGAGCTGGGAAGGGGAACACTAAGGAAGGAAACTGGAATCATGCTTGCTGAAAGTTCACGCCAGTAAACATGGAATTGTTTGTGCCTTTGGACTTTGGGTATTGTTGCTCTCTGTTCATGCGAGAAGGACCAGGGAAGTAAGTGGGTGAAGGAATAAGCCCCCTAACATGTATAATTCCTCTGTTCTCCTGAATCACAGCTGGGTGGAGCATTGAAAAAACCCTGAAACTTGCACTGCAAGTCTGAGTATTGCATTATACTCTATTCATTGTTACTTCCTAATCTTTATTTCTATTTCTTTTGCTTAAAGCCTCTACACATTGGATGGTCATGCTGTACATGACTCAGATGGCTTAGAAGATGATCATTATTATGTTGCAGTGGGCAAAGAAAAGTTTAAATCTTTGCCATACTGGCGTTCTTCCAGAGTTTCACCAGAAGTTCAGCGGTAAGCTCTTTCTTTCAACATCCATTTTTTCATGTTCTACATATCTTCCTACCGTATTTTCCACTGCATGCATCCAATGAAGTGGATTTTAGCTCACGAAAGCGTATGCCCAAATACATGTTAGTCTCTAAGGTGCCACAAGTACTCCTTGTTCTTTTTGCTGATACAGACTAACACAGCTACCACTCTGAAACCTCTTTTGTAATGTAATCTTAATTTGGAGGGCTTGATCATGCAAGATGCTGAGGACTCTGACAGTGAACCAGCAAAGAACTTAAGCATGCGCTTAATTTTAAGCACACAAGTTGTCCCATAGGATTTCAGAGTTTGACTAGTTCAGAGTCAGAGTGCTCAGTGGGATTAAAGTCCATAGTTAAAGTTTCTGACAGATAGATTTTGGATTTTCTGGATTCAATGCATTGTCTCATATTTCTTAGTTTGACTGTATCAATACATTCATTTAACTGAAACAACGAGGCGTCCGGTGGCACCTTAAAGACTAACAGATTTATTTGGGCATAAGCTTTCGTGAGTAAAAAACCCACTTCTTCCATGCATCTGAAGAAGTGGGGTTTTTTACTCACGAAAGCTTATGCCCAAATAAATCTGTTAGTCTTTAAGGTGCCACCAGACGCCTCATTGTTTTTTTGGATACAGACTAACACGGCTACCCCTCTGATACTTGGATTCATTTCACTGAAGTGTTTCAGTCTTTGTTTTTTTTTTTTTAAATATTGAAGGCAAATGGTGACCTAACCTTGCTAATGTTCTTAGTGACTGCTGTCATTGCTAGTTTGTAGATTATCTAACGTATAATAGTAAAGGCAGGGCAAGTGCCGTCTTTGGGAAACTGAGACGTGTTTCTGCATAACCAGCCTTATACAGCTTCACCATTAAAATATCTGCCATTTCTATACTGGCATATATTGGCATTCATTTCTGCAACAAATGTTTGCCAAAGAGTTATAGTATGTGATGCTTTTAAAACACCCTTTCATAGTGCACATTGTTGTTGTGAAGTTTTCTCTGAATTTCTTAATTCTGTGTATTTTAAATCACAGCCTTACCACTGCATTTTCTCTCTCTCTCTCACTCTGTCACACACACACACACACACACACATTCATTGCATTTTCTTATTATTTAAACATAATTATCATTCATATCTAAAATGTATTTTCAATTACTTTTACAGGGTTATATTGCTGGAGCTTTTACTTTTTTTAAAATAAAAGCTAAAAGTGTAATTTTATTGAATTCAATTATTAAATTGGTTTCTTTCTTGGAATGTCTGTGAACTGCTTTCTAGACTGTAGAAAATGTCAGTTAAAGGGCACCGACAAAGGTATTGCTGAACAGTGACTAGTTTTCATGCCTATCAGGAATTGCTGAGTTAAGCTGTTTTTGTAAAGTGTCTCTATGGGATGTGTGTTGACTGCTCTGAACTGATTGCTGTACTGAAAATACGGTTGAAGTATCAGGCAATATTTGTGGGTTTTCTAGTAATCTTTGCTAAAGCTATTTTTCTGTCAAGTTTTTTAATGGTCATTATTATCAAGAGAAGAAAAATATCCATCATTTTCTCTCGTATAGTGGAACTGGATGGATGGATGGTTCAGACTGTTCAGCTTATTCATATGGCTTCTGCTTTTTTGTTTTTGTTGTCCTTCCAACTTCATTTTTATTTTTATATTTCACAAAAATACTACAAGCATTAATTTGCAATGACCAATCAGCCGAATGCATGGAATCTCACTTTTTTCCATAAATTGCCTGTTGTATATAAAGTGCTTCATATCAGTTTGATATTAGAAAATTCATATTTTTAGTGGGTTTGTTCTTATCAAGCTTTCTTTTATTAGTTTTTGAACTAATGTCATGAATGGTAGAACCTAGACCCAGTAGGATCAGAGTTGATGTTGATCTACACATATCTTTTGGCAGTTTTATCATTTGGAAATATACAAGGGCCTAATAAATTTTATACAGTATAATGCAAAATTACAGGTCTAAACACTAGCTTCCCCAAAAACCCTAATGGTGAAATTCAGCCCTGGTGGAGATAGACAGCTCAAGGTTCTCCACACTGCAGAATTCATCTTGGGGAGCACTCGCCCAGAACGGTCTCCATGCTGGTCAGATGTGGTAGATTCTCTTTGTAGCGATGGTCACAGTCTATAAAAGTGTATTTGGTTGATTGGTCACTGAAATATAAATTATGTGGTGGATTTCTGCATTTTGAGTCGGTCAACTTATATCTTTCAGACCTTAAATTGGATATACAAGAGAAATTTCAGCTTCCATTTCAGTCTATTGCTTTTGCTTTTTTGGGAATTGTTGGAGACTCCATTAAGTCAGCAGCCTTCCTCCTGTTTCTGGGAAGTTGCTTATCCAGCATTCAGATTTCTTTCAAATGACTGTGTTGTATTAGAATGTTAGAGCTCATAACAGCATTAATCCTAATAGATTTGGCCTGTATACAGTATGCACACACTTCCTTAGTTTATGCCCACATAGTTTTTCTTCTTCCAGGAGAAATTGCTTGATCAAGACTATTCATCTTTTTCCAACTGTAGTGAAATTAGTTAAGTGGTGGGTTCAGCTAATTAAAGATATGGTAGGATTCCACTATATCAACATTTCTCTATGGTGATTGGCAGTTCCAATACTACTAATCATTTGCTTGGTAACTTAGAAGGCCCAATTTACTTTTTATCTAACTTTATTGCCAGTGCTCTGATACGGGGTGATAAACACAGTAAAAAAACTTTGATCATCTCATCATTCATAAACGGTTATAGATGAAATGTAAATGATAGGTGATCTGGCATCTGCTGTTCTGGAAATTCTGGTGGCAATCTCTGAATCCTTCCACCTGTTTATATAAATATTGTATTTGAGTTATCATCGTCTCAATCTGTGAATCCAGCTCATCTTTAATTGAACTGTAAGAAGTCTTTATAGAAAGTGATCAGTGTTTTGGATTTCACCTGAAACTGAATTGGCAAACAGCACAGAATATGGAGCACAGAGATACCATGGCTATCAGAACGGGGGCCGGAATATACTCCTCTAGCTAAGGCTGCTGGGTGATTTTGAAGAGTAGTAAATAGGAGGTTAGCATAGAGATCATAGATAATTGTAGCAAGGATTGCATCTGTGATGAAAGGATGCAATCCTTTGTCCAGTTGAAGAAGAAATAACCAGTTTCTAGTCACCCACTGTTATCAGGAGCAGAAATTACACCACTAAAATCCTGAGATTGCAAATCACTTCGAAAATTTGTAGGCAGAGGCCCTCATTTGCAGGTATTGCAGTAACCTCTGCCAACTCTACTTCTCTCTGCCAAAAAACCCCTTATCCTATCTGAACTGACTCTAGTTTCACCAAGGTTCTTATCTCAGCCAGATACTGAGAACACAGGGAAACAGTTATGTTCAGGGCTGATATAACTCAGCTGTAAGTATCCTTTACATCAGCATATCTGTAACACTGTAAACCATAATGCCTTGCAGTCTTCCCCAGTTTCTTTAAATATACATTGAGTAAAAGGGGTCACAACAAGATTTTCAAACTGTGTGAGACTTCACAAGTGATAACACTCAGGGAAGACCTGCCCAACACAGACCTCTGGGCTTTTCCAAAAGGAATGTGTAATCACTTTAATAGCTCTGTCCACTCATTCCCAAATGTGAGTTCTCTTGAAGCTAAGAAATTCCTTATCCATAAAACCTCTTCTCTTAAGCATATACTTGCTTAGATGGGTGGTATCTGGTAGATTGCTTCTTGTTTCTTTATGTGTATTGGATTTCATTGACATGTCTGGGTTGAAGACTAATCCATCAAAACTCACCTAGGATTGCTTGTAATTGATCTTGTAACGATTGAAGTTCTCCCTGTGAATCATAGGTCAGGCACTTTCTAAAAGGCCTTACATATTTATGTACCAGTTTGGCTTCTGTGCATGATTTGAATCTAATTTAGACTTGAACAAGTGAGAAGATCCTCCCTCTGAGCCTATTAATGATTGTCACTTGCGTTTCATATTCTTTATTTGGGGCAATTACATTAGATAGATGGGGAAGCGAGCTTCAAGCCCTTATAGGCCTTTTTGTTTTTTTCTGAAGGACAAAGTAGGTAGTAAAAGCCCATACAAAGACTGTTAAAGTCAATGGGAGTCTTTTTTTTTATATGAACCAATTTTTCCCTCTTCTAGTGTTCGTTCCCCAAGCTAAGCTGTTTATCATAAGATTGGTGTCAAATGAGCTCTTTTTTGCTACACTTATGATTTGAGGGACTTTTACAAATCCCCTCATCTCCTTTTGACTTATATTGGGTTAAAGCTGAGGGAAACTCATTTTCAAGCTACACTTGTCAGAGTGGCTAGTTGAATGTACTTCCATTTGCCTTGATTTAGCTCAGGTGCCCATTCTTAAAGGTCAGTGAACTTATTTTACTGGAATGCCTCTTGTGCAGTCTGTATTGTCAGGTACCTATAGCTGAGTTCCATGTGGTAGAGTTCTTACCACACACTTATTCAGTATATTGACTTGATATATTTCCTGAATAGATACTTTTTTAGAAGACTTATTCTTTATTCTTTGTTTAATAAAGAACAGTTTCTTCTGATAGCTTTGACCCTTCCTGGGGGTACCCAGAGCTGTGAGGCACCTCGCTACAAACCTGTGTCTGCCAGGGGTCAGCTCCCCAACTCCACTGGCTACGGGCAACACAAGCACACCCCAAAAGGTCTGTGCATGCCCATATGTCTCTTCGCAGGTTAGCAATAGGCACACTCCAACCTCTAAGCATCTCCCTGGAATATCCAGCCCCTGATCCATTGGACATTCACAGTATTTACAGATTTGCTGCTCCCAAAGAATCAATATACTCCAACTTATCAGTTCCACCTTAGATCACCACTCTTCTTAACAGACAGCACTTAGATATGGTTATAATGAAAACAAATATAAGTTTATTTAACAAATGATAGAGATTCTGGTATTAGCAAATAGAAGTATTGGAAACAAATGGTTACATATAAAATACAATCATAACATACATTCTAGACCCTAGACTTATTTACATTGCAGAACAATGCTCACCCAAAGTCCTAGCAGAATTTTACAGCCAGGCTGGGCTGTGATCCCACTTTCATGAAGCAAACACACACTTTCAGTTTGTTTCCTGGGTGAAGGATAAAATCTTGTCCCCTCTCCTTTTTTGAAATTTAGTTACAGGTTATTGTCTCTTACCCCAGTAGGTCCCCTTTTCAGAAACTTAGCTTGGGGTTCCTTTGTTTCTGTGAATTCTCAGGTCTGCACCTGGTTCATATAGGAAACATAGCCTGTCTCCATGGATGTTTTTTGTTCTACATGGTGATTAAGTTAGCTCTGAGGTTCACCTCGCTTCAGGTCACAAGCTTTGCTTCAACCGTTTTGGAACCTAATATTTTACATTTTACATATCTCTTGAACTATTTCCTATACAAACTTCTTGCAACAATTGTGACCAGTGGGCTTCTAGCTTTTGGTACAGACCTCAGATGCCACACTTTAGTGAACTAATATACTTATATTTAACCCTGTAAAACTGTATGCACCCTACTGTGCCCTCTGTCAGTTGGCACCAGGAGGTCCTTGGGTCATAACAGTATTTGTGGCTCTTTAACAAATTGTTTGCATAGATATTCTGTTTGTGATGTGTGAACCCTTGGTGCATAAACCTGGACCTTTTTGGAAAGCATTGGATGTGCACCCTACTTATGCAGGTAGCATAAATCTATGGAAGCAGGCAATCTTTCCCAACCTCCCACAATTTAACTTGGTAAGTAACCGTTCTTTTTCTTCAACAGTTCCCACTACAATTGATTAAAAAACAATCCCCAGACCCAAAGGAGGTGGGGTCTGAGGAGCCTTACTTGGATAGATTGCAAGAGTGCTATCCCAGGCTGAACATCTTAGCCTCAAGGGTAGTCCAAGGAGTAATGAAGGTGTGAGCCTTTTATATCTCAACAAAGGGGGCATTAGTGGTTTTTGACTTGTGAAATCTCTTCTAAATGCATGTTTGCTGAACTGTGGGAGAGACCTGATTATTTTAAAGTGAAGAGATAGTACAGATTGAAGAAAATGGAAGACTGGTGACGATGAATTCCTTTTTGTTTTGCTGAGATGAAGAACCTCTTGCATTTCACAGAGCAGAAGATTTTCTGGACTCTCTCAGAGCCATCACAGTCCAAGTTGCTCAGCCAGTTGGCATCTTTGTTCTCAGACTTGGGCATCTTGGATTGAGGTGTAGAATCTGATCCTATTCCTGGGATAAAAGTTCTGGCAGGCTGGGGAGAGGCACTGAAGTTTATGCTGCCTGGACCAGCAGGTTGAACCACCAAAATTGATAGGCCCATTCTAGACCTATGAGTAGTAGCATCTGTATTCTATCTTGTCTGCTCTTCCTCAGCATTTTGGAATGCGAGAAATAAAAGGGAACACACTGAAAAAACATCTGGTCCAAGAGGGATGCATCTATTGGAGACCCAGGATTATGCACTTGATATTGTGCTGTTTGGCAACCAGGTCTTCTGAAGTGTTCTCCAGACTGGGAACAGAATGTTGATGAATGACACTTTCAGAATTACTCTTACTGTGCACTGTATTTCCAGCTGAGATTTTCCATTAGGATTTTTACTTTTACTGGAAGACAGAGACCTGTGTCTGTGATATGGTGATGAACATGAATTCCAAAGTATCATGGTTTTACCACATTGATGTCTTGATAAGGGCAGTTTTGCAATTTATGCAGAGAGCCATACACTTCTGCAAAATGGTTGTACATATACATTTTGCAAAATGTGCTGTTCATTTTTGCATAATATTGTGATTATTCACATTTACTTCACATTTACTGGAATCAAATCTGGTCTTTGTAGGTTGCTTAGTATCTGTCTTGGTTGTATTCTCCATCATTGGTTGTAATCTCCATCACTGGAGATTTTAAACAGCAGGTTAGACAAACACTTGTCAGGAATGGTCTAGATAATACTTATTCCTGCCATGAGTGCAGGGGGCTGGACTACATGACCTCTCAAGTTCTCTTCCAGTCCTATGATTCTGTGATTCTATTTTTAATTAGATGTGATCAGTTCTTTCACTGCTTGCTAGCACTTTCATTTGTAAGGCGTAGTTTTTGCTAATTCTGCAAATATCCTTTTGTTTGCAAAGTCAAATAAATTTCTCTCAATAACCTAGCAACTAATGTAGTCTCTAATTAGTGCATCTGTTAATTGTTCAAATTCATATGGACTGATGTGCTCAGTGAAAAGTATATGTATTTGTTTCATCTTGGTATCTCTTAATATATCTCCAGAAGCAATTTATGGTGCCACAGTAATATCCTGTGGCGCTATGGCATAATGAATGTCTCCCTGAAGCCTTTCAAAGAACTATGTGGAAAATATAAGCACTAATACAATGAACACAAATACCTGCAATATAAATACTGGACCTCCGAAACATCCTTATTTTTTTATATTTGAATAACTGCAGATTATATTATAATTTAAATAGTTTGTAGTTTTGTTAAAAACTTTGATTTAAAAATATTTTTGTAAAAGTATTTTTGCAAATAGTATGTAGATAATCTCTATATTTTTAAAATTTGCTTTGCCGTTAGGTTTTAATGAATTTTGACATTTTATATTTCTGAGTATTGTTAAAACTGTCTGCCTCAGGTACTTCAAGTACCTGAAGAAGAACTATGTGTAACCTCAAAAGCTTGTCTCTCTCACCAACAGAAATTGGTCCAGTAAAATATTTACCTCACTCACCTTGTTTCTCAAGTACTTAAAGCAGTCTTTTTTGGAACTTGTTAAATCTGCTGTCCAGTTCAAAAGACTCTATGAAGAGAATTCACATTATTATTGTGCATTGATAGGGACTGGATGATTCAGGGGGATTTGCACTGAGATACAGAACCTTTCACCTGTAGGTAGTCAGTTCAATCTAGATCAGTAGTGACTAAAAGTTGTCACCATTTCAAGGTCTTTTGAGGGACCTAAGTAAAGAGAGTTAAAGTTCTAACTGTAGCTGCTAGTGGCCACGTGTATACTTCACAATAATCCCAAATGCACAAACAGAAATCCATTTCAGCCTTGGAAATTGAATGCTTTCACCCTCAAGTCAGCGTTTGAAGCATATTGAGGAATATTGTGCCATCAGTTTTTGGGCAGAATTCTTCTTCACTGGTTTCTGTGGGGACCTCTGCTCAAATAATTATGGCATGGTATGGTCCATGAGCAGGCAGCTGTATGGGATTTTTCACTGCTGCTTATGATTCTATGGCTTGACTGACTTTATAGTCATCAGCTACACTACAAGTTGTGATGACATGGACTCAGGGTTGCCAGTGAAGATTAAAATTCACTATGTTCTATGCTAAAAACCACATGATGCTATAACTTACAAAATGAGACCTTGATTTTGGAAACAGATGAACTGGTGCAGAGCCTCATTCCTGCACTGAGTCCTAATAAAGTCAGAAAATATTAACCAAAGGGGTTCTGTGTGGGACTAAGAGTCAGCACTGACACATCTGTTTGCAGGATCAGGGTCTAAATAAGACATCTTCTGTTGCATTAGTATTCAGGTTCATGTCCTAACCACTAGTGGAAGACATGATCACAAACACTTGAGTAGGTCTGAAAGTCCAGCCAAGAGAGGTCAGTGGTGCACATAAAAGCTATCCCATTTCAGTACGTTACAAACTATGCCGTAAACAGGTTCTTGGATCCCAGCAAAAAGTTGTCATTATCTGAAAGTTGCCAATAAGAGAAAGGGCCCCCCATTTTCAAATGGCTGTATACAGTACATACCAGTATACATGTACAATGATATACTATAGTCGTATTTTTGTATTGTATTTTTGTTTGATACAATGTTAAAAATAAACAGGAAACATGAAAAAGCTATACATACAAAATTGTTTCCTTTAACATTGCAATTTTTCTCTGTGTAGCTTCTGAAGTAAGATGGTAGGTTAAGCAAATGAAGTAAAACAGTCAGACTGTATTCTCCCTCCCTGCCAACTGTTTATGTGACAGGCACAGGTAAATTAAAAAAGGAAATTTTGGTATACTTACAGTCAATGCTTCAGGTGTGTCACACAAAGTAAAATGTCACACAGTTTTAAGCCACAATTTGTCCAGTGTCATCACTGTTCTTTAGAATCCACAAAACAACAAATTTTAAAGACACCACACTTCTCAGCTACTCACACTAGCTTAGTCTGGGATTCACATGGGGCCTCTAGAGCCTGAGCTTTACTGGTGAGACAGTCGACAATTTTGAAGTTGTGACACAAAGCCGAAAGTGCACAACTGTGCAGTGTGTTATGAATGTTGGCTAAAGCATGTACAGCAGTAATGTGTGTGCACTGTAGGTCCGGGAGACACACAAACAGTCATGTACTACCTCACATTTGGAGCCAGCAGATTCATTACAAGTGGAACCTGTTCTAAGTTGTCGATAAGTGACATGAGAGTTGCTCATATATGAATTCTGTTAATACTAAAGTCAGTGAGATGTGGTCGGTTCTTGGGAAAATGTTGCTAATAACTGAAAGTTGTCTTTATCAAGATTGCAAATAACCAGCATTAACTGTATGATCTTTTACAATGTGTTATACACTTCCCATGTTGTATCTTTTCAATAAATGGAAATAGGAGTTCAGTTTTTAGGGCTGTCATAAGTAGTGCATTCATTTAAAATATGTTTAAAATAGCAAGAAATGGATCGGCATGGATAGTATTCTTTTTTAGTTTAAAATTGACAAATACTCATATTAGGGTAACTATATTTTTTTTTATAGCAGATATGGTGAGTCTCCAAAAAGGCCCAGAAAGAAAAAGGCAAGAGTAAGTGAAAAAATAAAATTAATATTTTTTATACTTTACTTTAGTTTCTTTTGTACAATCAACACTGTAGAAGTAATAAAATATTTCAGTGTTAACAGTTTGATAAAAATAACTCATTACATAATGGGAAATCTGCTTTAATTTATATTTCAGCTCAAATGGTCTTAATTTTAAGCTTTTGCCACATCAAGTAGATAAAATGCAAACAAACATTAAAAACATATTGATACATTTTAAAACTGGGTAATCTTTAAAAAAATTTCATTCTAATCCAATTGAAGAAAATTGTTACTAAATCCCTATTTTTGCTGCCCTCCCCATCTTGGCTTTACTTGTTTATGTAAATCCCAATGGAAGATTCAGTAGTTTCATTATTTAATTTAGAGAAATTAGATATTTTATGA
Organism: Lepidochelys olivacea; assembly: GCF_965140295.1. Lineage (NCBI taxonomy): Eukaryota > Metazoa > Chordata > Testudines > Cheloniidae > Lepidochelys > Lepidochelys olivacea. The sequence continues at coordinate 35,758,266 of NC_140413.1, read as the reverse complement.
GAAGAGTCTTCATGCTATGGAATAGGGTTAAAAAACCCCCCAAATGAACCAAAAATTGTATTGCTTCCTTTATCCAGGGCACTATCAATTATCTGTTTAGATTGTGAGCACTTAGGAGCAGTGACCATTTCTACTTAGGAACTAGATTGTTTATCATTTTGTTTATCATTTTTACATTGCAGATATTTGTAATAAAAATAATATAAAGCGAATCCTGTACACTTTATATTCTGTGTTGTAATTGAAATCAATATATTTGAAAATGTAGAAAAACATCAAAAATATTTATGATAAATTTCATTTGGTGTTATATTATTGTTTAACAGTATGATTAAAACTGCGATTAATCATGATTAAATTTTTTGAGTTAATCGCATGAGTTAACTGTGATTAATCAACAGCCCCAGTATAATTATTTTTTTGTACATTGGATTGTTGCTGTGACTGTAAGCTACAGAAAAGAATTGGGAATTATCTTTTTGGAAAGCAAGATTATGCTGAATTATGAAGAGCTCATATAGAACTAAAATGACAGAAGAAGATGGATGTGGTTAGGGTGGAGAAGGGATTAATGGATTGATTTACCTGTGGCAGTAAAGCATGGGAAGATATGCTTTCTGGTTGTGAAAATATCTGGTAGATGTTAAACTCCAGAGCAGAAGAATCTATGGACTATGAATAAGGTAAATCCCACTGGACACTTGATGCAAACAACCTAATGTTTTTCTATCAACTTTTTATTAAATTTTTAATTTAATTTAATAGCTCACCTTAAGTGATCACTCTCGTTACAGCGTGTATGGTAACACCTATTGTTTCATGTTCTCTATGTATATAAATCTCCCCTCTGTATTTTCCACTGAATGCATCCGATGAAGTGAGTTGTAGCTCACGAAAGTTTATGCTCAAATAAATTTGTTAGTTTCTAAGATGCCACAAGTACTCCTTTTCTTTTTGCAAATACAGACTAACACGGCTGCTACTCTGAAAACAGAAAAAAACATAAACTATATATAAACTTGTCATAATGCGTAAACTTCTCGTAATATATTAATCATGTGCTACCTTATCTTAGCTATACTTGAAACATTTAATTATATATAATATGAATGGTTACAAATAAATTGATTTATATTTTATTACTCAGTTGACAAACAACTGAAAGTTGTTTATAAAAATCCAGCAAGCTATAGGGAATTTATTAAAATAAGATAAAAATAGAAGCAAAATTCAGAGAAGGGGGATAAAGACAGGGAGGGAAGGAAGTTGGTTGAGAGAGAAGGGGAAGAAAAAGAAGAGGCCCATGAATTTAAGAGAGTCATTCAAATACTCCCAGATGAGCATCCCATATCTGAGAGTTTTTCTAGGGTATTTCTGTTGTGGAGTACAATTCTTTCATAGTGGCCAAGTTTATGATATCTATGCTCCAGTCTTCGTTTCCGTTTTTGTAGTACTAGTCTTTTAGAAGTTTGGTGCTCAGCTGAGCCAAAGTTTTTTCAGATGCATTCAGCTTCCAATTAACATCCATTAGGTTTAAGATGACCTGTTTAGCTTGTAACACAATTTTATTTGATAGGAAAAAATTAACTCTGCATTGTGCCAAAAGCATTGGTAAAGTAGCATTCCCAGAGCATATGGGTTAAGTTAGCGTCTGCTGTCAGTTTCAGAATGGAGAGAGGTAAATAGTGGTGTCCCCCAGGGGTCTGTTCTGGGACCAGTCCTATTCAACATATTCATAAATGATCTGGAAAAAGGGGTAAACAGTGAGGTGGCAAAATTTGCAGATGATACAAAATTACTAAAGATAGTTAAGACCCAGGCAGACTGCAAAGAGCTACAGAAGAATCTCTCAAAACTGGGTGACTGGGCAACAAAATGGCAGATGAAATTTCATGTTGATAAATGCAAAGTAATGCGCATTGGAAAGCATAATCCCAACTATACATATAAAATGATGGGGTCTAAATTAGCTGTTACCAGTCAATGGAGTCATTGTGGATAGTTCTCTGAAAACATCCAGTCAATGTGCAGCGGCAGTCAAAAAAGCGAACAGAATGCTGGGAATAATTAAGAAAGGGATAGATAATAGGACAGAAAATATTATGTTGCCTCTATATAAATCCATGGTATGCCCACATCTTGAATACTGTGTGCAGATGTGGTCACCCCATCTCAAAAAAGAGATATTGGAATTGGAAAAGGTTCAGAAAAGGGCAACAAAAATGATTAGGGTTATGGAACTCCTTGCCGGAGGACATTGTGAAGGCCAAGAGCATAACAGGGTTCAAAAAATAACTAGATACATTCATGGAGGATAGGTCCATCAATGGCTATTAGCCAGGATGGGCAGTAATGGTGTCCCTAGCCTCTGTTTGCCAGAAGCTGGGAATGAGTGACAGGGGACGGGTTACTTGATGATTACCTGTTCTGTTCATTCCCTCTGGAGCACCTGGCACTGGCCACTGTTGGTAGACAGGATACTGGGTTAGATGGACCTTTGGTCTGACCCAGTAGGGCCATTCTTATGTCCTTATGAATCACAGTGCCTACATTTATCTGATGTAGTGGCACGTGGTTTGAACAGTTTGAGAGGGGTCCAATGCATTTCTAATATGATTTTCTGCTGTATTAATCTTAAAAGGAGGTCCAAGAAACAGGTCAGAGCACTGGTTAAAATTTGTTTCCATTGTTTAACAGAGCTGGAATAATTTGTCTAGTTCCTCCTCCCATTTGTTATTTAGGGAATCAGTGTTTAATTAAAATTTCTTGGCCAAGTGTGCATGTACTGTTGCCATAGGTTTTGGCAATCTGAGTAATTGGAGAAATGGGTAGGGGGTAGTGCAGGTATTGGGGCCAAACAGATGGGAGATGGCATGTTTAAATTGGATATATTGCCACTTCTTCTTAGTCTGTAGACTGAAATTTTCTTTTAGTATTGTAAAAGGGAAAAAGGTATAATTTTCAATAAATTGACTGACGGTCAAAATCCCTTTTCTAATCCAATCTGGCCCGATGATGGGGTTGCCAGCTCTAGAGTTTTGAGTTACTGCAGCTAGATGCTTTGGTATGTAGAAGAGGGTGGTTTTTAGATTTAGTAGACTTGGTATGCCATGTATTTCTGGCTGCCACAATAGTTGGTAATTGTTCTTTAGGGAATCAATAGTAATCCAAGTGCAGCGCATTGGAAAGTGGTAAAGGAACAACCAATTCTTCTTCCATCTGGACCTAATCCAGGATTCTATAGCATAAGAGAATGAGCCACTGTGTTTCTGGCTAAGAATTATTGCATGATGGTAAAGTTTAAAGTTCAGAAATCTAAAATCACCTGTTTTGACAGGGGCTGTAACTTGGTCAGGAGATTCTGGGTTTGTTACCAGCACCCCACAAGAAGGACCTGAACATGGTGTCTATTTTGGTAAAATAAAATAGGAATGTGGATAGGGAGGAAATTCAACATAAAAGGATTCTAGAAAGGGCATTCATTTTGATTTTGTTTTTTCCCCCAAACGGGGAGAGGTAGTATCTGTCATCTATTTAAATCATGATTAATAGGGGCTTGACTATGTTTTTAATTTAATTAGGGAACAGGATGTCCAAATATCTGAGGTGCATCTGTTGCCATCTAAATATCCCAATAGGAGAGCTACTGCCAGCTAAATCCAATAAGGTCTTCATTGTTTCCAACTTATCCCAATTTATTTTGTAGTCAGATAATTTACCAAAGTTATCTATTGTTTGTACAATATTTGAACTAGCTTGATCCGGATTTTTAATCAATAGGAGGATGTCATCTGCATATAGAATAATTTTTGTCTCTGGAGGCCCTGATTTGATCCCTTGAATCCCTTGGTTCCCTAATTAGTTCTGCATGTGGTTCTAATGTTAGATTGAACATGGTGGGGCAGGGTGAGGGACATCCCTGTTTAGTTCCCTGAAACATATCAGAGAGGGGGGATATTGTGCTATTTGTTAGAAGATGAGAGTTGGGATTGGAATATAACAGCTTGATCCATGAAATAAAGGATTTCCCCAACACAAATTTATCCAGGGTAAGAAACAGATATGTCCAGTTCACTCTGTCAGAGGCTTTCTATGCATCAAGTGAAATGATTGCATGGGAATTTCAGGACTGATGCTGGAATGCCATAACAGTAATCAACAGATATGTGTCGTCTGCACTATGTCTTTTTAATAAAACACAGCTGATTGGGGTGAACCAAATCACTCATTACTTTTTCAAATATCTTAGCCAATATTTTTGAGTATTTTTATATCAGTATTGATTAAAGAGCTGAGTCTATAACTATAAGACATTTGTACATCCTTACCAGGTTTACGTAGTACAGTAATTAGGGCTTCCCTCATAGTAGGAGGTAATGTACCTTTCTTTAAGGCATCTTCGTAAATATTTAACAGCTTAGGGGCTAGAATATCTTTGAAACTTTGATATAATTCTATCAGAAGGTCATTAGGGCTGGTGGTCTTGCCCAGACTTATTTCTTCCATGGGTTTGATTATTCCCTCTGATTGCAAGGGAGAGGTTAGCCTCGAGTGCTGCTCTTCTGAGATTTCTGGGAGGTTAAGAGTTCCAACAAAACTATTCAGTTCTTCTGGGTGAGGTGGTAAATCATCATTGTAAAGAGCCTGATAGAATTTCAAAAATAGATCACTGATCTCTTTTTGATTAGTAATAATTGGCCCTTGTTCTGATTTGAGTGATGTTTTTGGAATCTTTGATCTCTCTCTTTTAATCTGTATGAGAGAGGTTTCCCCATTTTCTCCCCGACTCCCAGTATGTTTGACTCTTAAAAAAAAAAAAAAAAAAAAAAAAAAAGCAAATTCCAGCTTGTGCTGAAGTCAGTCTGTTTACTTCATATGTTAGATTAATTAATTTTTTAAGATTTTCTTGGGTGGGGTAGTTTTCACATTTTAAATCTATAGCTTTAAGTAGAACATACAATTTCAATAACTGAGCCTGGCTAGCTTTCTTCCTACCTGCTGAGTAGGAAATGAACCTGCTCCTAATAAATGCTTTTAGTGTATCCCATAGAATGGATGGGAATATCTCTGGTGTGTCGTTTTGAAGAAAAACTTTAGTTTCTTCTGTGACACAGTTCTGAAAATCTTTATTTTTCAAAAGAGAGGGGTTCAGTCTCCATCTTTTATGAGTTTAGTTCAGCTCAGGAGGAGAAAATCATAATGTCTCTGATCATGATAGACTTGATTTCTTTATTAAGCACTGAGTCCACCAGATTTGTAGAAATCGGAAGAAATGTATTTGTGAATATGGGGCATGTGGGGAAGAAAAAAAAGTGAAATCCTTCATTGTAGGGTTCTGTAACTACCATATATCTTTTAACCTGAATTCTTCTATGTAATCTTATAATTTTTCTAGCATATGATTGTGTACACTGGGGCTGACTGGCTAGTCTATAAAGGGGTTCAACACCTCATTAAAATCTCTTGCTAGGATTGATTCTAGTGGGATATTAATTAATTTTAGAAGAAAAACTTGGATCATCTTTATTGGGTCCATATATGTTAATTAAGGTATATATAGTTTAAGAGATCTTAGCCTTCACCAGCAAAAATCTACCTTCCTCATCTTTATTTACGCCTAAAATTTGTAATTTGAGTCTTCTGTGAAATGAAATTGCTACACTGTTGGCAGTGGAGGAGAAATTGTTAAAACACCCTTTTTCCCCAACCTCTTTTCCTAAATTTTCTGCATCCAAATCATTAAGGTGGGTTTCCTGTAGGAAGATATCTTTTATTTGAATAATTAGTGCAAAGGAGGAGGTTAGGCATCAATTATAAAGGCTGAGCCCTTATAGTGAAGGAATGAGAAATGCCCTGCTGTGAAAGGTGTACGATTATAAAAATATGGATCAAGGTAAAAAGATCATAGTAAATTAGGGTTGGCATACTACAGTTTGATTATCAATAGTGCAGGATGATAATGGTGCCAGGGGAGGCATTGTAGCTATTTTTATAATGTAGGAAACAAATAGAATGTACATAGGCCTGTGGTATTTTTGTGTATATCTTTAATAACGATCTGCATGTGTGCAAATGCTAGGGTGACCAGATGTTCCGATTTTATAGGGACAGTCCCGATATTTGGGACTTATATAGGCTCCTATTACCCCCTACCCCATCCCGATTTTTTACACTTGCTATCTGGTCACCCTAGCACATGCACATGCATTCACATTTGAAAGATGAATCATGGGAGGAACTGCCAAGGTAAGTAACAGTATTTAAGGAATATTATACAATACTATAGAATAGAGCACTAAGTATAGTGTATTGCACTAAGCACTTAGGAAATATTTATTTACACAAACTCTTTTCTGGGAGATGTTCTTTATTTTTTTGTAGTTTAAATATAGAATGAATCTTAATTTGAGCAAAATGGTGTTTGTCGGATTTGCCTCTTATGTATCTGATTCTTTTTTCAGTTTAATAGAATTATCGTCATCCAGCTATAGTGAATTGGAAGAAGGCTTGAAAGAGTAGCAGAAATGTGACCTTACAAGAGTGTTAGTGATTACAGACAATATAGAGTATCATAGATGAGTGCAATGTGTTAAAGTGTAGCTTGATTGCTTATTTGATTCAGATGGATGAATATCTGAAGTTATATATCGAAACCAACCTTTCAAAATTCATGTGCTGTAGAGCTGGCTTGTTAATATGTGTATTATTACACATGCAATAAGGATTACCCATGTCTAACACGTAAGGTTGTAATCACTATTCCAGCTGCTAGAAAGAAAGTTTTAGTAAGATTGTAACTACTGAATGCAGAAATTAAACGCAATAAAGCTTGTTAATATAAGACTTCTGTATTAAAAACAACTAGTTCATTCACAAAAATTGCTGAAGAGAAAAATTATGTAACTAGTGAAAAATTCAGGTAAGGGTAAGATTTAATTTTTTGCAATTTTTTTTTTGTACATAGCATGGGCACTGCAGTTTAATAAATTAAGCCGAAAATATAAATAAAACTCAGTGAAGGCCACATGCTTCTTACTTGACATTTTAGGTTAGTAATTTCAGGGACAAGGCAGTATCTCACGATAAATGTGAAACATTCCTGTCATCAATCAACATCATAAAGGAGCAACACTGGAGTTCAAATGTTAGCAAATCTTCCATTTTAATACATCTTCAGATTAGATATGTCATATGATGGAAAACACAGACGACGTTGCTCTGATGAGATTCACTTGAGAAAACAGCACGTCTTTTGCATGCACCTTCAGTCATTTTGTTATGGAGATGGATTGACTTCAGAACAGGCTGCTACTGTTCTTTGTTTAGGTGGCTATGTAGTTCATCCAAGGCTGTCTTGGGAAACTATTTTTTTAGTATCTGAGTTTTCTAACCTATTACAATAATATTGAAATGTAACTAGGTTTCTTGAAATAAGTGTTATTAATGAATAAATATAGTATTAGTAATAGAATGTTGCATGTTTAGTGCTTTCTTTCCTTTTCTGTAATTGTAACTTCTGAATATGGATTGGTTAAATGGTGTTTATTTTTAAGTGAATTAAGAACACCAAAAAGGTGCCAGAGCAAAAGCTGAGTGACTGGGGATGGATCACTCAATAAATTGCCCTGTTCTGTTCACTCCCTCTGAAGCATTGGGAGCAGCCACTGTTGGAAGACAGAACACTGGGCTAGATGGACCCTTAATGTGACCCTGTATGACCATTCTTATGTTCTTATGTAAAGCAATGGAAACTGAAGGTCTCTACTTATAAAATAAGCACAGTGTGGATAATTACAATGAAATCTTCCATGTACTGCCTTTACTAGCATAATTCTATCCAACTGAGAAACTACATCTAAAAATGAGAAAGTAGTTCAAATCCCTTGCTGATTTATGTCTTGGATTATAGTTGTTAGCTAGGGTGACAATTGGCATCAATTATGATACTTCACTAGGAACTGTACTGAGACTACTTGCTAATTTCAGATAGGCCACGGAACAGACATCAGATATTAACAACATTCAGTCATTTCCAATCCAGTATGGACTGAGACTGTAAGCAAGAAGTGAAAGATTCTGTATTCTAACTATGTGTATTTTTATGGATTGTTAAGGCAATATAGGTTAAACCTAAAAGACACATGTACTGTATATAAATCTCCTATAAGTGTCCTGTTCTGCAGACACTTACTACTGGGCACAGTGCTTACTATTGTGAGTTGTCTCCCTGACTTCAGTACAGGGACAGGTTTATTTGTGGAAGGAGTTCAATGGAAGCGTGCCCGTTTACAGCAGTGCTGAACTTGATCACTTCGATAATTTTTGACATCTTACCTGGAACAAAGTTAAAAGTGAATGTATCCTTAGGAATTTAGACTATAAAAATGACAAATATATTCTAAAATAAAATATTTGACATTCAGTTTCTTTTCAGTTCTTCATGCACATTGCCCTAGCCCAATTATCCATTAGCCAAATATAATAATCTACATTATCTGGTCTGAAATTAAATGAGCAAATGTACCAGCACAATGTCGTTAGTTGACACTATCTTTAGATGACATTTTGCTGCCCCATCTTGCAGTACTTACGAATGTGAATAGTTCCAGTGACTTAAATGACAACCAACAGTCATTTCACAAGTATTTGTTAGACAACCTCTTAAGTCATGCTGATCTATACAATAACAATGGTCAATGTAACAGCAGAACTGATGATACTAGCAGCAAAAGAACTATGTATTTATAATTTAGATTGGGTAGATAGTATAAAATCTGCAAAGTCTTTAGTATTTGGATTCATAGGAGCAGCAGTAGCCAACATCTCCTATTGACATTTCTCTTTTGTATTATGTTTGATAAAGATACTTGTTGCACTACTCTATGGGATTGGGCTGAGGTGATGGAACTTCTTTGAAATATAGATGCACCTCAGACATGCGCACACACACACATACCTATAATACATTGCAATGACAAATTTCTGTTGGAAGCTGATCTAGTGAGATAAAATTCCTGATGCACTAATAGAGAATATTTGAACCACCAAACTGAAGAGCACTTTTTAAGGTGTGACTCTTGGTCACAGTAGTTTTCTATAAATAAGTTCCTAGTTAACTTACCAACCAAGCATTCCCTGTCTCCCCTCCCCCGCCCTTGCAAAAGATAAAAATGATGTCGATACAAGCATAAGAAAGGATAGGGAACAAATTAAAGTAGCTGACAGAATGTTGTAGTTACATCAGAGAACTAAAGTGCAACCTCTAGAGCAGTAGAACACATTTCTACAGAATGCTTAATACATTTTACTGTCTTTTGAATCTGGTTTGAATGAGTACCTCCGGATGATGTATGGTCCATTATCACTGATAAGTATACAGTACTTCCCTTTTTCTGGATCTGTTCTCTAATATCCATTTTTAACAAATCATATATTTTTCTCAGATTTGCTTTAAAATAATCTATAAATGTAATTTTAGTGTAACATTTTTCATATCTAATTAAAGCAACAGTATATCTTTTACGTTAAAGGTATAAAGGTGTTTCTTACTGTACAGTGAAATCCCTAATATAAGAAATCAGATGAGAAGAAAATGTTTACTTTTATGTTTTAAACGTTGTAATTTAAAAAGATTTCTTTAAAAAAAAATCACAGCTCTCCGTAAATTGATACATACATATCTGAATGCCACTTGAAAGAGGAAAGGTGGTCATCGTAAAGTCAATATAGCAACAGGAAAGTAAGAAAGATTCTGTTCTGGCTCCCAAATCATCAACCAAATAATTAACTGAGGCCAAAATTTTCAAACTTAAGTCCTTAAAATCAGGCATCTAAATCCATGTTTAGGCACTCAAATAAAGTGTCTGGATTTTCAGTCTTCCTTCACTGCCAAAAAAGGAGTATTTTTACAATTAGATAGTTAACTTGAATTAGCTATCTTGCTTTAAAATCCTTGCGAAGTCAAGGCACAGGTAGTTTTTATTTCAGTGTCGCTAATCGAGGTCAACCTTGTACCCCTCACCTGGAGTTTACCTCAACTAGGTACATAGAGGTAAAAACTACAGTATGTTGTGGTAGGAATTTTGCCATAAGATATCTAACTCAAGTTAAAACATACCATTTTTGGCAGTGAAAACAACCTTCAAGTACTAATCACTGGGAGCATCTATGACAATCAGGCCATGTTTTTGGATTTGGGCAACAAAGTTTGAAAATTTTGACCTAAATTCCAATTGCAGGCCCAAATTATACCGTTGGTTACACCCTACTGAAAGCACTATTTAAAGAAGAAGAACACGCCCCCTCACTCCCAGCCTATGAAACCGCAGCTTGAGTTTTCAGAGCTAGCAATTACAATAACCATATTTCTGCTTGCAAACAAAGTGAACTTAAATCATAGAAATGTAGGGCTGGCAGGGACCTTGGAGGTCATCTAGTCCAGCCCTCTGTGCGCTAGACTTTCTCTGACAGGTTTTAGTTTAATCTGTTCTTAAAAATCTCCTATGATGTGGATTCCATAGCTTCCCTTGGAAGCCTATTTCAGATCTTAACTACCTTTATAGTTAGAAAGTTTTTCCTAATACCTAACTGTGGTGGGGTATACAAACACCAAACTGGAGAGCAAAGGGTTATGAAGCTCCTCTGGGCCAGGAGGCCCTGCCCCACTGCACCTGCACAGGCTGGAGGAGGAACTTAGAAAGGGGAGCAGAGTAGCTCAATGGCAGGCAGATAGTGGAGGTGAGCTGACCTACACTCTGAGCTCTGCTGCTTGCGGCCTGGCTATAGTGATGTGAACAAGCCTACAAAGAAAGGACCGTTGACTCTGAAGGTTAGAGACTTTATCTTTGTGTTTAATTCTTTACTTTACCCTGTGGGAAGAGAGGAGACTGGTAGGAAGTGATCCAAGGAGGTAGCTGCATAGCACCTGAAGGTGCAGGATTTAGCTACCTAACATTATGCTCTGGATTAGGGCCCAATGGAAAGAGTGGGCCTGGGCTCCCTTACCAGCCCTAAAGAGGGACAGCTAGGGAAATCCATTTCTTGGTGGGGAACCTAGTTGGGGGAAGACTCTAAAGATGCAAGGGTCTGGACCACAAGACCCCCAACCCGAAGGGGAAGCCCTGAATCCCTTGCTTAATCATGATGACCTCCCTGTTATTGGAGACTCTATATATACCCTGAAAGGGGTGGACTTGAAAATGTGACTTGTCTGGAGAACTAAGTCACTGAAAAGACAGATCACTGCAGGATAGAGCAGTAACAAGAAAGGTGAATGCTGGGGAAGAAGTCAACCTGCCACATCCCCTCCTGATCATTAGGCAGCCTTGGTGGTGAGTGTTCCCCTTCACACTAACCGAAGTCTCCCTTGCTGCAGATGAAGCCAATTACTTCTTGTCCTACCTTCAGTGGACATGGAACACTTATCATCATTCTCTTTAACTACCCAGAACCGGACACAGTACTCCAACTGACCAGTGCAGAGTAGAGTGGGACAGTTGCCTCCTTTGTCTTACATACAACATTCGGGTTGATACACCCCAGAACGATATTAGCTTTTTTCTCAACTGCATTACATTGTTGACTCAGATTCAATTTCTGATCCACTATAACCCCTAGATCCTTTTCAGCAGGACTACTGCTTATCAAGTTATTCCCCATTTTGTAGTTTATTCATTTTGATTTTTTTCTTTGTACTTGTCTTTATTGAATTTCATCCTGTTGATTTTAGACCAATTCTCTAATTTGTCAAGGTCCTTTTGAATTTTATTCCTGTCCTCCAAAGTGCTTGCAGTCTTTCCCAGGTTGGTGTCATCTGCAGGTTTTATAAGTATACCCTCCACTCCATTATCCAGTGAAAATACTGAATAGTATCAGACCAAGGAGAGACCCCTGAAGGACTCTACTAGATATATTCCCCCAGTTTGATAGCAAACCCATTGACAATTATTCTTTGAGTTTGGTCTTTCAACCAGTTTTGCACCTACCTTATAGTAATTTCATCTAGGCCACATTTCTCTAGTTTGCCTATGAGTATGTCTTAAGGGACTGTGTTAAAAGACTTACAGAGATTAAGTCATACCATGTCCAGCTTCTCTCCTATCCACTAGGCCAATAACCCTGTCAATGAAGGAAATGAGTTGGTTTAGTACAATTTGCTGTTGACAAATCCATGTTGGCTATTACTAATCATCCTATTATCATCTAGGTGCTTATAAATTGATTATTTAATAATTTGCTCTGGTAACTTTCTAGATATCAAAGTTAGGCTGACTGGTCCTGTCAAGGTTCCTTCCCCACTCTGAACTCTAGGGTACAGATGTGGGGACCTGCATGAAAACCCCCCTAAGCTTATTTTTACCAGCTTAGGTTAAAACTTCACCAAGGTACAAACTATTTTACCTTTTGTCCCTGGACCTTATTGCTACCACCACCAAGCGTCTAACAAAAATAACAGGGAAAGAGCCCACTTGGAAACGTCTTTCCTCCCAAAATCTCCCCCAAGCCCTACACCCCCTTTCTTGGGGAAGACTTGATAAAAATCCTCACCAATTTGCATAGATGAACACAGACCCAAACCCTTGGATCTTAAGAACAATGAAAAAGCAATCAGGTTCTTAAAAGAAGAATTTTAATTAAAGAAACAGTAAAAGAATCACCTCTGTAAAATCAGAATGGTAAATAGCTTACAGGGTAATCAGATTCAAAACATAGAGAATCCCTCTAGGAAAAACCTTAAGTTACAAAAAGACACAAAAACAGGAATCTACATTCCATTCAGCACAACTTATTTTATCAGCCATTTAAACAAAACAGAATCTAATGCATATCTAACTAGATTGCTTATTAATTCTTTACAGGAGTTCTGACCTGCATTCCTGCTCTGGTCCCGGCAAAAGCAACACATAGACAGAGAGAACCCTTTGTTTTCCCTCCCCCTTCAGCTTTGAAAATATCTTGTCTCCTCATTGGTCATTTTGGTCAGGTGCCAGCGAGGTTATCATAAAATCATAGAATATCAGGGTTGGAAGGGACCTCAGGAGGTCATCTAGTCCAACCCCCTGCTCAAAGCAGGACCGATCCCCGACTAAATCATCCCAGCCAGGGCTTTGTCAAGTCTGACCTTAAAAACTTCTAGGGAAGGAGATTCCACCACCTCACTAGGTAACACATTCCAGTGTTTCACCACCCTCGTCGTGAAAAAGTTTTTCCTAATATCCAACCTAAATCTCCTCCACTGCAACTTGAGACCATTACTCCTTGTTCTGTCATCTGCTACCACTGGTTATCTTAGCTTCTTAACCCTTTACAGATGAAAGGGTTTTTCCTCTGGCCAGGAGGGATTTAAAGGTGTTTACCCTTCCCTTTATATTTATGACAGGTCCATAATTCCTTGGGTCCTCTTTGTTCCCCTTTTAAAGTTAGGTACTATGTTTGCCCTTCTTCAGTTCTGTGGAACCTCACTTGCTCTCCATGAGTTCTCCAAGATAATTGGTAACAGTTCCAAGATTGCTTCAGCTAGTTCCTTCAGTACTCTAAGGTGAATTTCGTCAAGCCCTGCTGATGAGAATACATCTAAATATTCTTAACATGTTCTTTCCCTATTTTGTCTTGCGTTCCTTCCCCCTTGTTAATATCTGGTCACAATTCACCTTTTTAATGAAGACTGAAGCAAAATAGTCACTAAACACCTGAGCCTTCTTGAGGTCATTCCTTATTAGCTCTCTTTCCCCAATAAAAAGAGCACCTACACTTTCCTTTTTCCTTCTCTTGTACCTAATGTGTTTATATAACCTCTTCTTATTGCCTTATGTCCCTTGCTAGGTATAACTCATTTTCTGCCTTAGCCTTTCTGATTTTGTCTCTATATACCGGTGCTATTCTTTTGAACTCATTCTTAGACATTTGCCCATGTTTTCACTTTTTGTAGGATTCTTTTTTGATTTTTCAGGCCATTAAAGAGCTCCTGATGGAGCTCTTTGGCCTCTTCCTTTTCTTTTTGTCTTTCCTTCACATCGGGATAGTGTACTGTTGCTCCTTTAATATTATCTCTCTGAGAAACTGCTAGCTCTCTTGAACTCCTTTTCCCCTTAGATTTTCTTCCCATGGGGGTTTACCTAAAATTTTCTGACTTTTTTGACTTCTATTGTACTTATTCCACTGTTCTCACTCCGTCCTTTCCTTAGAATCATGAATCTATCATTTCATCCTCACTTTCACCCAGATTGCCTTCAGATTTGCAACTAGTTCCTCCCTGTTAGTCAGAATGATGTTTAAAATGTCTGTTCCCCTTGTTACTTCTTCCACCTTCTGAAACAAAAGGTTGTCCTCAGTACATTTCAAGAACTCATTGGACATTTTGGGTTTTGCTGATTAAAGTTTCCTATTACTACCACGGCTTGTGTGATTTTGCTCTGAAAGTGGAACCCTGGAATACCATTTTCACAGTAGTTTTGCTGAGTAGTTCCACACCTTAACTCTTGTTAATAAATGTGCTATTTTGTTTGGTTTTTCACTAGTGTTTGTTTGCTTTAGCAAAGCTAACACAGGACAAGCTGATGGGCTGTCTGTTTAAAGTGGCAAAACCAAGGGGGTTGCAAGTAGAGCTGGTTGGAAACTGGAATTTCCATTCTGTGGGAAATGCCAACATTTTTAAAAGTTTTTTTTTTTTTTGGTTCCAAATTGGAACAAAAAGCAAAAGCTAAACTTTGAAGTTTCCTATGAAGTGAAACCCCCAAAAATGTTTGTTTGGAACTTTTGAAACGTTTCATTTTGATAATGTTGAATCATTTCATTTACATAAAAACATGTTACTGCAATAACAAATGTTTCATCTTTTCATTTTGACTCATTTAATTTAGACATTTATATTAAAAACATTAATGTGCATACTTATATATAATATAATATAAAAGTCTAAATGCAATGAATCAAAATGAATTAAAACATTTTCACCTTATCCAATGAAACATTGTGACCTCATCAAAATGAAATGAGAAAATCTAAATTGTTTTAATCTTTTCCCTGTTGCAAAACTCATTAAAAACTATGAATTCTCACAAAATGTTTTCTTTGACAGAAAATTGTTCCATCATATTTTTCAACCAGCTTTAATTGCAAATCTGATTAGTCTTTCCTGCTATCTTAATGCTATTTCTACATAAGGACTGCTGTATTAGAAGTCTCATAAAGATATGTTTATTGTCTATATATATGTAAGTACAACTTCTCAGTGTTATGTCCCTACCTACAGTGGAAATCTAATGAGCTGACCCACACACAGGAACCTAGCAGCTTCTCTGGAAAAAGCATAGTCATAATTTTTAGCCACATGCATCTAAAACTGCAACTATAACAGTATGAAAATCTACATTATAACAGCAATAATCATGATATGGATTAGTTCTTTGCCATTGTAAATTACAGTCATGGTCTGGTTACGGAAAAAGGCTTTAGAGGCTAATAGAAATATCCTTGATATTGCAGTAAAAATTGATGAAAGCCATTTAGTAATTTTTAATAGTCTAAAATCCATTTAATCTCCCAATTCCAGCTGTTGCTCCTTGTTGAGCCCTGTAACAGCGGCAGTGCAGGAATGAAAGTGGAAGGGCTATTGCTCTTTTCCAGCCTTTGCAAAGTCAAAAGGCCTTCTAAGAAACTAAAGCAATAAAGCAGATGTGTGTGAAGGATTCTGAAATGCATTGTTGTTAATGCTGAATGTTCACAGTTGCAAACAAATTACTTGGGCATATGTAACAGTTAATATAAAAGAGATTGTTAATCATTTGGATGTTCTCTGTTTAATGTTTCATTTAGTCAGAGAAACACAGTGCAAGTCAACCTTCTTGTAAACATTCAGCAAAATCACAGAAAAGTCCCAAACCAGCAGATGGAAAAGCACACTCAGTTTTTTATGCCAAAGAAAGCAAAGAAGTCAAGAAGGCAAGACCTGAAAGGACTACACCTCTGGGATCTGATAAGGGTAATATGAAATACTGCTTCTGTTGTGTAAGGCAACAGTTATGTTTTAAGAATTTTATTTTGATGAACTATTTCCATTTTTGTTTTTTTAAGTCTATGGAATGGTTGCTGAAATGTTTCTATTAAATATAATGTATGAGGAGCAGAGAAGTGAAAATATTTATTGCTCCTTTGGAAGTAGTACAGAGAAAACACACAAACCAATATTTAAAATATAGGTGCATATAGACAGACTTCTTAATCCATAATTCCCTCGCAATGTCCATGTCATTTGGTCAGCCATTTTAGAACGGTTTATGGTGAACATGGTGAACGGTTTATGGTGAACGTAACAGTGTGAAAATATATCCATTTATAACATTTATATCCCTTATTTCTTGTATAAAATCATACTTTAGGAAAAAACATAGCTGTTGTACTGTATACATACTATGTATATTTGTGTACATATTTCTAAACTTTTCTTAGATTGTAAGATCATTAGCCTGGGGTGTCAGGATCCCAGCTATTGGGGTGCAGGGTTGAGGCTAAGGCTTGGGTTGGAGGGAACTTGAGAATATGGTCTGAATTCAGTCTAGAGGGTCAAGGCCAGAAGCAGCAGTCCGTACCAGCGTCATGCCATAGGATCAGGTCGTAGTTGAGGTCAATGAGCTGCATCGGGTTGGAGCCAAATGAGCCAGCCAAAGTAGGATTAGTGGAACCACGGCAGGGCTAGGCATTAGAAGTGGAGCAGGGGACCAGGAACTGAGGTGTCAGGAGCAGAGCAGGGGTCCAGGAGTGAGGCCAGGTGTCAAGAGCAGGGCTAGGGTCAGAAACCAGGAGCAAGGTAAGGTATCAGGAATGTGCAGCACAATCTGTTTGCAGGAGCAATCCAGGGACCCAAATAGTTGTGCAGACAGCCTCCAGGTGTTTAGCCTAGACCTTAAATAGCATTCTTGGGCCAATCAGAGAACACAGTAGGCTTTGCCACTCAGGACTGCTATAGGTGGGACATCCAGTATGCTTGAACCTATAGGGCTCATAATCTGCTGTTCCATGCTTCACTGGAGCTGTTGGGTAGCAGTGTGGATTGAACCAGCAGACATGGGTTTTAGAGCCCGAGCACCTCACGTGGGGATTGTGTCCACCTGCCTACCTCTGTTTATATGCAAGTTTCTTCTAAACATCTTAGGTTGTAAACTCATTAGACTGCGCGTTGTGTCTACCTGCCTACTTACATTTGTACAAAACCTAGCACATGAGGGGTAATCAGGTCCTCTGCATACATTAATATTAAATTATGCAAATTGCTGATCTTCATTCTGTCTCAAACTTCTGAATGTATATTCTTGCTTTTTATTAAGAAATAAAACATAATAAATTAAGAGAAGACAAGAAGAAATTATGTTTTGGCTATTTGATTGCCCTTTACTCTTCTATGGCATGAAGACTGATAATTCAACATTTTTAGTCTGTTTCTGTTATAGTTTTAGTTTACTGGACATTGATATTTGCACTGCTACATAACCCTTTTTTGGCCAAGTCTTCTGCACAACACTTCCTAGTAAGTCCTTTCAGGCAAAAATAAAATATTTCAACAGGAATACATTTTTTTTCCTTGAAACTGATTAGGTTCTGCAACTTTTGGAAATAAAGCCAATAAGATTAACGTTTTTTCTTATTATAGAATTGATTCTTTACTTACTAAGAAAAATAATGAATTTTAATAATCCTACATGTCAGTTTGATGAACAAGGAACTGTGACATGTTCATGGAGGTGTACAAGCAGTATTTGATAACTAATGTTTTCCATTACTTTCCAGCACCAAGTATTTTTAAAGCTGGTAAACCCCGGGGAGAAGTTCAAGGGGCAGCAGAGGTACAAGAAGACAAAAATCTGAAAGTGGAAATGCCTATTGATCAGGTAAATTCAAGGCAAACTTATTGCCCTCTAATAAATTTATTGGTATAAAATATTCTTGGCTCTTTAAAATAGGAAGAAAGAATTTAATTAGCACATCCCTCTCTCCCTCTGTCTGTCTTTGACAAGAATAAGGTAGAAATAGATTTCCTAGAGTCTCTGGGCAAAAGCAGC
Organism: Lepidochelys olivacea; assembly: GCF_965140295.1. Lineage (NCBI taxonomy): Eukaryota > Metazoa > Chordata > Testudines > Cheloniidae > Lepidochelys > Lepidochelys olivacea. Next base: position 35,740,213 of record NC_140413.1, on the reverse strand, counting down.
CCTTTGTTTAAGTTACTGTAACTATTATATTAGAAAAATTAGTGAGACCTGACTAAGCTACTAGTCTGTAAAAATCCCATGGTTGATTTAAAGATAGAAGTAGTGAAAAAACTTGGTGTATGATCTTCCACTTTCCTTGCTGAATTATACATATCAAAGCACATGTCTTCTCTATTAGTCTTAATGAAAAAGATCAGCAAGCCTTAAACAAGGCCTTGTCTAGATGAGGTCTTAATTTGCACTGATATTTCTTGCACATTGATTGGTGCATATTAGACAGTCTGCAATAATTGTGCATCCACTGTAAAATATTTTCTGTTTCAGTATGGATTGGTTTGTATACATGGCATGGACTTTGGGCGGAGTAGGTGAGCAACATTCTGTGCAAGTATCCCGGAGTGCTTTGCTTTGCTTTGTTGCTATTCTGTATGCATTCTGGGACTTCTCTTGCTTTGCATTGTGGGATACTGTAGCAGTGTGCACTCACTGCTGCGGCGCCTCCCGCTGGTCATCCAGGAATTAACTCATCCCAGCCTCAGAGCGCCTCCTGTTGGCCGGTGTCTCCCTACCGATATCTGCTTACTAATCAATCTCGACCACTTATAGTACTTCTGATGCCGCATCCCTCACCGGCCCACAGTGCCTCCTCTCCTGGGTACTGCCAGTGACAGTACCCCCACACTTGGGCTCCTCCCTTCCCCAGGGAACCCCAATCCTCTAAGCCCCCCTCACCTCAGTGACCCACTGCCAGTCTTCATCTAGCCCCTTCCCTCAGGGGCAAACTGTAGTCTGAAGTGGCCACTCATCATCAGCCAGGGGGTTGGACCTGCTGCCTTTTCCTACTCTGGCTGCTCCCCACAGCCCCAGTGCCCCCTCAAGCCTAAGAAGCAAAGCCTCAGCCTGGGAGTTTGCCAGGTTGGAGCTCCTCAGCTCCTCCTGCTGCTTCTCCCAGCACTACTCTGCCCAAGGTACGCCCCTTCTGCTTGCAGGCAGCCAGTCCTTCCCTCTCCAAGGCTGGAGAAAGACTGACTGCCTTCTGAGCCTGCAGCCCTTTTATAGGGCCCTGCCTGGCCCTGATTGGCTGCCTCTCAGTCTTTTCTGATTGACTCCTAGCCCCAGCCCTCTCCAAGGGCTGGCTTTTAACCCTTTCTGAGCCGGAGTGGGGTGACCGCCCTGCTACAGATACATAGCAGAAGTTAGCTGGGAGTGAGTGGAATTGTGGCACTTGGGGATAAGCTCAACAGTGCCCATGATTCCTCTCCTGCCGTCTTATTCATTTCTTGTGGGCAAGCCTGTTCCATTTTCAAAACATCCGGCATTTTGTGTCTGCTATCCTGGAATAGTGCTCCAAGTTGTGATGCTGACAACTGCCAATCCACAGAGACTGGTGAACATTTATTTGAGATCTTATCGCCAGGTGACTGTGGCTTTGGATGCCATATGCCGAGCACTTTTGGCAGCTGCAACAACAGCTGTACCAGATTGTTTTGGAGACTTGGGGTGATCAGCCATTGTGGCAGAATGTGAGGATGACAAAGGGCACTGTAATAGGGTGCACTTTGTCCCTGTTTGCAGATACCCCAGGAACCTCTGAGACTCTCCCCATTGAGTGGCAACCTCAATTTATTTATTTACATTTCTAGCACCAGTATGGGAATGCAGACCCATGCAGCAATATAATATACAGTGCTTCTCTATGTTTAAACCTTTCCCACCAGGCCAGAAGTCTCCCTTCCTTGAGATTTCTGAACACACTGGACTCAGCTAGCCCAGGTCCTCTCCTGACTCCCTTCCTTCCTGTGTCTTTCTATGCTCCTCAGCTGATGGGCTAATTGGTTCATCAGCCCTCCTAGCCTGATCGGCTAATTAGCTTGTATATCTCCAGTCAGCCTTTTCCAAAGGCTATGTCTATACTGCAGTGTAAGCCCAGAGTTAGCAGAACTTTACTTAACAGACCATGGTTTATTAATCTAGGGTTTGAGCATCTACATTCATTTGTAACCGTAGATTAGGAATGGGAATCTACACTGCATTATGTGGGCCCAAGTCCAATCCCCCATATCCGAGACTTCCTAGCGCCCTCCCCAAAGGTGTCCTTTGCTTGTGGTGCAGTGAGGGAAAACTTGACTATCCACCAAACTTAACTGTCCAGAGGACAATGAAAGCTGTCCTGTGGAATTGTGGAATACTTTTCGTGGGGTCCCAGAGCATGAGTCCAGCAGGTCTGTGTTTACACTGCAAAGCAATAGGGCTTGAACCCAGGGTCCCGGCTTGAGTCCTGTGTCCCAGGTCCTATGCTTGACTCAAGCTCAGACCCTTCACCTCTGTGGGGTCCTGGGACCCTTCGTCTGAGCCCTGGGTTAGCTCAGTTTATGTGTAGATAAAGAGGAGTTAGGTGTGACGCTGAATTTGTAACCAGGGCTTACATTGCAGTGTAGACTTACCCTAAGTGATTAGAATGCTGGCTCCCTTAGTGTCCAGCATTCTGCCAGAGGCACTTTCCGAAATCTGCCCTGGGCTCACCCCTGAGCTGCAGCTGTAGCACACTGTCATGAATACTCCCACAACCATTCAGAGCCATGTGGCCATCATCACCTGGAAGCTTGCCACCCCAGACAGCTACTGGTCAGTAGCCAACCAAGCAGTCAGAATTACAAATTTCAAAGTTTCTGTCCCCTTTCTCCTTAACAGACCAAATATCAGTCAGTACAGCTCTCTTGTGGGCAGCAGGACCGGGCTTACTCTAGAAAATTTATATGTGCGCCAAGCTATGGTGGTATTTAGCACTGGAATAGAAATGTAGCTTGTTCTTTAAAAAAAGAAACATTTCCCTCTGTAAACTCTGGCACTTTGAGGTTTATTAAGAACATAAGAACAGCCATACTGGGTCAGATCAATTGTTTGACCCAGATCAATAGCCTGGTATGCTGTCTTTCAACAGTGGCCAGTGCCAGATGCTTCAGAGGGAATAAACAGAACATGGCAATTATCAAGCGATTCATCCCCTGTCTTCCAGTCCCAGCTTCTGTCAGTTGGATGTTTACGGACACCCAGAGCATTGGGTTGTATCCCCGACCATCTTGGCTAATAGTAATTAATGGACCTATCCTCCAGGAACTTTTCTAATTCTTTTTTGAACCCAGTTATACTTGTGGCCTTCACAACATCCCCTGGCAATTAGCTGAACAGGTTGACTGTGCATTGTGTGAAAGTACTTCCTTGTTTTTGTTTTAAACCTGCTGCAATTGGTGGCTCCTGGTTTTGGGAATTTATATAGTGGCATTATGATATTTTTTGCCTTATTACCTGTCCCTTTCCTAATAGTTCCCAATAGTCTGTTGCTTTTTTGGACTGCTGCTGCATATTGAGCAGATGTTTTCAGAGAAATATTCACGATGACTCCAAGATCTTTCTTTAGTGGTAAAAATTTAGACCCATCATTTGGTATGTCTAGTTTGGACTACATTTTCCAATCTGCATTACTTTGCTTTCTGAGATCCCTCTGTGACTCTTTACAGTCAGCATTGACATTAACTATCTTGAGTAATAACTTTGCCACCTCACTATTTATTAATTTTCCTAGATCATTAATGAAAATGTTGAACAGCACTGGTCCCAGTATAGATGCCTGGGGGACCCTGCTATTACCTCTCTCCACCGAGAAAACTGACCATTTATTCCTACCCTCTGTTTCCTATCTTTTAACTAGTTACTGATGCATGAGAGGACCTTCCCTCTTAGCCGATGACTGCTTTCTTTACTTAATAGCCTCTGGTGTGGGACCTTGTCAAAGGCTTTCTGAAAATCCAAGTACCCTTATTCAACTGGATCAGACTTGTCCATATGCTTGTTGACACCCTCAAAGAATTGTAACAGGTTCGTAAGGCATGATTTCCCTTTACAAAAGCCATTTTGACTCTTACCCAACATACCATGTTCATCTTTGTGTCTGATAATTTACCTGGTATTGAAGTTAGCCTTACTGGCCTGTAATTGCCAAGATCACTTCTGGAGCTGTTTTAAAAAATCAGTTATATTAGATATCTGCCAATCATCTGGTACAGAGGCTGATTGAAGTAATAGGTTACATACCACAGGTAATAATTCTGCAGTTTCGTATATGAGTTCCTTCAGAACACTTGGGTGAATACCATCTGGTCTTGGTGACTTATTGTTTAATGTATCAATTTGTACCAACACCTCCCTCTAACACCTCAGTCTAGGACAGCTCCTCAGATTTGTCACCTGAAAAGAATGGCTCACGTCCTCTGTAGTGAAAACTGATGCAAAAAATTCATTTAGCTTCTCTTCAACAACCTTGTCTTCCTTGAGTTCTTCTTTAGCACTTCGATTGCCCAGTGGCCCCACTGATTGTTTGGCAGGCTTCCTGCTTCTGATGTACTTTAAAAAATGATTAGTTTTTGTGTCTCTTGCTAGCTGCTCTTCAGATTCTTTTTGGCCTGCCTACTTATACTTTTACACTTGACTTGCCAGAGTTTATGCTCCTTTCTATTTCCCTCAGTAGGATTTAACTTCTAACATTTAAAGGATGCCTTCTTTTGTTTTTTGCCTCTGACCACTTCTTTTACTTTGCTTAACCATGGTGGTGCTTTTTTGGTCTTCTTACTATGTTTTATAATTTGGGGTATACATTTAATTTGAGTCTCTATTATGGTGTTTTTAATAACATGCAGCTTGCAGGCATTTCACTTTTGTGACTGTACCTTTTAATTTCCATTTAACTAGCATCCTCATTTTTGTTTAGGTCCCTTTCTTTAAATTAAATGCTAATGTACTGGGCTTCTTTGATGTCCCCCTCCCCATAAGGATGTTACATTTAATTACATTATATTCACTATTACTATTACTACCACTATTACTGAGCAGTTCGGGTATAGTCACCTCTTGGACAAGATCCTGTGTTCCATTTAGGACTAAATGAAGAATTGCCTCTCCCCCTGTGGGTTCCAGGACTAGCTGTTCCAAGAAGCAATCATTAGTGCCATCTAAAATTTTATCTTTGCATCTGGTCCTGAGGTGACACATACCCAGTCATTATGTGGATAGTTGAAATCCCCCATTATTATTGAGTTTTCAGTTTTTGTAGCCTCTCTAATTTCCCTGAGCATTTCACAATCACCATTAGGTTGGTAGTGTATTCCTACTGCTATGCTCTTATTATTGAAGCATGGCATTTCTATCCATAGAGATTCTATGGTACTGTTTGGTTTAAGATTTTACTATATTTAACTCCATGCTTTCTTTTACATATAGTGCCACTCCGCAACCAGCACAACCTACTCTGTTATTCCTGTATATTTTGTACCCTGGTATTATCGTATCCCATTGATTATGATTGTTCCACAAAGTTTCTGTGATGCCTATTTTATCAATATCCTCATTTAATACCAGGAGTCAAGTTCACCCATCTTAGTATTTAGACTTCTAGCATTTGTATACAAGCACTTATAAAATTTATCAATATTTAGTTTTCTGCATTTGTGTGATGTAATTGAACGGGACTCTTTTTCTTTTGACTGTTTCTCTTTAGTTCCTACTTGTACTTTATCAACTTCTGTCCTCTCATCTCTACGAGGATATAGCGTATCCCCTTTAATAAATCCTCCGCTCAGGGATGTCTCTATCTGAACCATGTGCTCCTCTGAACCAGTCGGCTTTCTCCCAGCCCTTAGTTTAAAACCTCCTCTAAGACCTTTTTAATTTTACATACTAGAAATCTAGTTCCATTTTGGTTTAGATGGAGCCCATCTTTCCTGTATATGCTCCTCCTTTCTCCAAGGATTCACCAGGTTCTAATAGACTTAAATCCCGTCTCTGAACATCATCTGAACATCGTTGTCTCATCCATGCATTGAGACCCTGCAGTTCTGCCTGTCTAGCTGGCTCTTTGTGTGGACTGGAAGCATTTCAGAGAATGCTACCATGGAAGTTCTGAATTTTAATCTCTTACCTAGGAGCCTAAATTTGGCCTCCAAGACCTCTCTTACCTTTCCCTATGTCACTGGTACATACATGTACCATGACCACCATCTCCTCCCCCAACACAGAATGTTAGTGTATCTAGATGTCTCAAGAGGTCTGCAGCCTTCACACCTGACAAGCAATTCACAATGTGGTTCTCCTGGTTATCACAAACCCAACTATCTATGTTTTTAATCGAATCCCCATTACTATTGCCTGGCTATTCCTAATAACTGGGGTCCGCTCCCCTGAGAGGGAATGAGAGGATGACATCATCTGTAGGAGAGTCTTAATTATGGGATTGTTTCCCTCTACTCCAGCTTGATGTTCTCCTTCCCCCAGACTTTCGTACTCCTCCACAGCACAGAAGCTGTCTGAGTGGGGATAGGACTGTTCTGTTGTGTTCTTGAAAGTCTCATCTAGGTACCTCTCTGTTTGCCTTATCTCCTCCAGTTCACTCTGGTCTCAAGAGTGCACTGAATGCACACATACACCACCTGCCCACGAGGCAGGTAATCACACATGCTGCATTCAATGCAATAAAAGACATTCCAGAATGCATTATTCTCTTCTGTCTTTGCTGTGGTATTGGTAATGTTTTTAGGAAATCAAAAAGTTGTATGATCTGATGGATAAGGGTTGTCTTGATACCAGTAAGTTTTTAAAGTAGCATGTGTTGAAGGCAGCTTCATAAAACTTTTTCCTCTGCTACTTAAATACTATTCCTTAAATTTTTAAACCATCAAGGTAAGGAAAAATGCTAAAATCAAGTTTATTCATGCATCTGCCAAAAACTATGGGCTAAGTATTTGCATGTTACTCAGGTGTATGAACCAGGGATTTAAATTGCGGTATATAAACTATAAAACATAAAACATGTATTTATAACATTTTAGTCCCTCTGATGATGATAGAAATGAGAGAAAAAGCTTCAGTCTTTGAACTTAAAATAGTCTTGTAAGGGGTCACAGCTTTTTACTTGCTCCCTTGCACTATCTCCTCCAATGATTCAAAGCATAGCTTCCAGCTTTATACTCCTGAGCAAGGGTATGCCTTCTAATCCCTGACAGACACTGGATCAGTTAGCCCCAAGAAAAAGATGCTTTAGAATGTTAATTGCTTGGTGCCTGGGAGATGATGTGTGGATACTTGCTGAAATTCTGTGGCCTCTGGGAGAATACTCCGATTTCCCTGTGTGTGTATGTACTAAAATTTTTTTTGATCTGGAATCTATTAGATTCCCTGGAGATAAACACTGTCAGGTTTTGTGTCTACTTTCTGCACAGCACATGTGGAAGGGAGATGTAGCCAGTTTCATTAGCAAAATGAGAGCAGAGTGGGGACTTGGATCTAGCTGAACAACATATGAAATGGCAAGATTCTTCTAGTGTTTACACTCAGTTACTTTGTGACACAACTGTACCTACAGATCATAGAATATCAGGTTTGGAAGGGATCTCAGGAGGTCATCTAGTCCAACCCCCTGCTCAAAACAGGACCAATCCCCAACTAAATCATCCCAGCCAGGGCTTTGTCAAGCCTGACCTTAAAAACTTTCAAGGAAGGAGATTCCACCACCTCCCAAGGTAATGCATTCCAATGTTTAACCACTCGTTTTTCTCGTCGTGAAAAAGTTTTTCATAATATCCAACCTAAACCTCCCCCACTTCAACTTGAGACCATTACTCCTTGTTCTGTCATCAGCTACCACTGGGAACAGTCTAGGTCCATCCTCTTTGGAACCTCTTTCAGGTAGTTGAAAGCAGCTATCAAATCCCCCCTCATTCTTCTCTTCCTCAGACTAAACGATCCTGGTTCCCTCAGCCTCTCCTCATAAGTCATGTGTTCCAGTCCCCTAATCATTTTTGTTGCCCTCCACTGGACTCTTTCCAATTTTTCCACATCCTTCTTGTAGTGTGGGGCCCAAAACTGGACACAGTACTCCAGATGAGGCCTCACCAATGTCGAATAGAGGGGAACGATCACGTCCCTCGATCTGCTGTCAGTGCCCCTACATATACATCCCAAAATGCCATTGGCCTTCTTGGTAACAAGGGCACACTGTTGACTCATATCCAGCTTCTCGTGCACTGTAACCCCTAGGTCCTTTTCTGCAGAACTGCTGCCGAGCCATTTGGTCCCTAGTCTGTAGCGATGCATGGGATTCTTCCGTCCTAAGTGCAGGACTCTGCACTTGTCCTTGTTGAACCTCATCAGATTTCTTTTGGCCCAATCCTCTAATTTGTCTAGGTCCCTCTGTATCCTATCCCTACCCTCCAGCGTATCTACCTCTCCTCCCAGTTTCGTGTCATCTGCAGACTTGCTGAGGGTACAGTCCACACCATCCTCCAGATCATTTATGAAGATATTGAACAAAACCGGCCCGAGGACCGACCCTTGGGGCTCTCCACTTGATACCGGCTGCCAGCTAGACATGGAGACATGGATCACTAAATGTACAGACTGACACAGACAACTGCATATTATTATGCAGAAATGCAGACACTCCTAGACAATATAACAACACAATATTACAAAAACTTACTACTGGACAGTTGTTGAGCACAACTGAGTGTGAATGCATTATTCATTTCAAGTGAACTTCAGGCTTTTTCTTGCAGTGTGGGTAAGAATCATTCAGCCTTTACTGAACAGATGAAAAACAAGCTTTATTGAATAAAGAAAAGCAAATTCAGGCTCTCTAGCCTTGAAGTGTTTGAATCACATAACTGATTCTCTTTGTGTGTCTCTGTCTGTCTGTCTGTCTTTCTGTCTGCTTGAATATCTGGAAACACATTAAATGATCTCATGTCAACTGGCTTATTTCCTTGAGTACCCCCAGTTAGAAAATTGTAGAAATATTGCCGGCAATATATATGGGTTGAAGTAGAGAGGTGGAAGAGGCTGGTTTCTAAGATTGGTACAGTCTCTTAATCCATGGTTAACTGACTGGAGCGCTGTGCTTTGCTATCAGCTATCAACTGCTGCAGAAGTTTTATCAGCACTGTTATCCAGATGTTTCAGAATGGCTATGAATCTTAAATTTGACCTTGTTTTATGTTTCCACAAATTATGTAAGTTTTGGAGTTGCTTCTATTAATTTCTTTGCTATTGAGCCATGGTATATGTCTGTGTATATTGCACCAGGCTACTCCTCTCCAACTATGGTAAGTTAGGCATTAAAAGCCAAATTAAGCTACTGAAAGTAGAACCAGCCCCTGTAGTGGGGAGGAAGAAGGAGCTGCACCAGACAAACAACAGTGCCTGGAGGCATTTCTTCTGTTCAGGGCATGAGCAAACATAAAGTCTCTGAAGTTGTGAACAGCTGTCAGTGAGCATGCTCCTTTGTACTTCTTTTCAAAAGCTGTAAGTGGAGCTCTCCAGTGCAGCTCTCAAGGCTTAAAGGCTCATCTAGCAGTTTCAAAATATCTCCCACAATACATTTAAACCATCCCATGGCTTACTGAATAGTTTGTAAATTGTGGTGATAAGGGATGGGAAATAAAACTGGTTATGTCCAGTTCGGCAGTATTTGACAAATGGAAAGATAAGACCCCAGTAGGGTGTTCAGGAGGCTTCAACCTCAAGAAGCATTTTGAAAATACCTGTCTTTTGATGCATTCTAAAACCAGACTAACCCTCTGCTTTTCAAATGTATTTTTTGGATCTAGAACTATACGTTATTCCTGGAAAGACTAATGTATAGTCATGTACAGAGGTGGAGATGAATTGAAAGTTTGCTGGAGGCAGAGAAATCTCTTTATCCCACTTCAGTTTCAATGCTTAATTGTGTGAACACGCACACTTATTGTATTGTTACATATTAACATTCACTTTAAGCTAATGGATGCTTAGTTGCCTCCTTTTATTCAGATCTAAGTATATGGTATTTAAAGATTTTGTGCCTCAAATATGACAGATTTTTCCTTCCATCAAGAGTTTTGGTGGAATGTAACACCAAGATAAGTGTGACTTTGCATGAAGGGTATGAAGCACAACTCCATTTGTTCATAAGAATTCTGCCTCCAAAACCAAGAACTTCATTATGAGCTGATAAATATTAAAGTGCCCAGGTTTACCTTATTGCAGAAAAGTCAGTCAGTCAAATCTTTGGAGCTCTATGTGAGGCAAGCATGAGGCTCTCTTCATATGTATTTAGGGAATATCTCCACTGGGTTATTTGAAATTGTAATCCTTGCACTGCTGTATTATAAACTGAGTAAGAAGATAAAAATACAACTCTGTTTACTTCTTCATTCAGAGAATGGAAGGGTGGTCTTGTGGCTAAGGCATGCAATGAGAACTCAGAAGATCTGGGTTCAATTTCTGATTTCCAGCACACTTCCTGTGTGGCCTTGGTCAAATCACTTAATCTCTCTGTGCTTTAAAAGTCCATCTCTAGAACAGGGATAATCAATCTTCTAGTCTCTTTAGACTGTAACATCTTTTGGGAGGAGGAGATCTCTTACTTTGTGTATGTACAGCACCTAGCATAGTGGGGCCTTGATTGTGTTTGGGCTTCTAGGTACTATCCTAATTCAAATAATTAAAGATTCAACCAGTTAGTTCCTTAAAATGCCTCTGCTATACTCTGAAGACAACTTTGAATGGAAGGCTTGCCTCATGTCTCCAGACTCAGCTTGGTTCCTACCTCAAGCTGTTTGCTTTACAGAAAATCCCCCTTAAAAGATTCAGAGATCACTTGATCATTGAGAACTGGGATAAAATTTGTGGTAGTTAGGATCCTCAAAGTTGGAACTGTTTATTGTTCCACATAATAGTTTAGGCTGTCTTCTGCATAAAGGACCTGCATATTAGGGGCTGTTATAAAGAGGATGGTGATCAGCTGTTCTCCATGTCCACAGAAGGTAGGGTAAGAAGTAATTGCTGTAATCTGCAGCAAGGGAGATTTAGGTTACGTATGAGGAAAGACTTTCTAACTATATGGATAGTTAAGGTTACCAAGGATGATTGTGGAATCCCCACAATTGGAGGTTTTTAAGCACAGGTTAGACCAGGGATGGTCTAGGTTTACTTGGTCCTGCTGCAGTACTGGGTGCTGGACTAGATGACCTCTCATGGTCCCTTCCAGCTTGACATTTCTCTGATTTTATGATCTAACATGATATCTTTGTGACTGTTCTGTACATTTGTGGCATCTTTCAGGACAAGACCCAAACTATTTTTGTTTCTTGTATTTGTGGACTGTATGGCAGATTCAGGTTATGTTTGCCAGCTTCTGAATTTTTTTTAAAGGCTTGTTGTCTTTTGTTGTAAGTTTATTCTTAGTTATTGTCTAAGGCAACCATAAGACATTGGTCTACATACTTTAATCTAGGTAGTCTGGGTAACAACAGTAGTGAAGTCATGGTGTCATTGGTTACCTCACAAGGGACCCTGGGTACATACTCGGATTGCTAGCCTGTGTCAGGGTCTGTGCCACGTTTTATGTACGCTAGCTAGATTAAAGCTGTCATGGGTATGTCTACCCATGCTACAGTTAATTTGTGGTGTAGACATAGCCAATGAAGAGCATAGATCTCATGTTTAATTTAACAGATACAGTTCTCAGTCTGCTCTGTGTATAGAGGAAGGGATTAGACCAGTTCCATGTTTTAAACATCTGGATAACAATACTTGCACAGGTTTCAGAGTAACAGCCGTGTTAGTCTGTATTCGCAAAAAGAAAAGGAGTACTTGTGGCACCTTAGAGACTAACCAATTTATTTGAGCATGAGCTTTCGTGAGCTACAGCTCACTTCATCGGATGCATACCGTGGAAACTGCAGCAGACTTTATATACACACAGAGAATATGAAACAATACCTCCTCCCACTTGCACAGTACTCCAACAGACTGGTTAAAACATCAGTGTTGCTGATACTTTAAAAATGAAGCAAGGAGAAGTGTTTACCAGTCAGGATACATGATATATGCTACTTCATCTCTATCTTGATCTTCTCCAAATACAAATAATGGCTTTTATGTTTCTTTTTTGCATAAACAAATCTGATTAAAGACACCATCATCTTTCAGTTTCAGGAAGAATGAGAGAGATTGCCTAAGGGCAATGAACTATTACCTCCTGTGAACTCTCTCATTCAGTTCATCTATCAGGTCAAACCACTTGTGACAGTAAAATCTTTGTTTGTATTTTAAATTGAATTTAGAGCTCGTGAAAGGTGCCAGATGGACAGCCCAGGGAAGTGAAGTCATCTGTTTATTCATGGAACAGATGCTGCTCAAGATGCAGCAGTGGGTTGCTGCTTACTAGCCCACCAATATGTAGGAACTGATCTGGAGTGATTAGCTCAGGTTAGCTTGGTTCATGACCTGACACTCCTTTGCCTCTCTGTTCATATACATTCTAATCATATAGAGACTGAAAGTCATATTCCTCCTTAAGACATCCCAGTGCCAGCTGCTGTTATAAAAGGAGACATAGTTTCTTTTAATTTCCCCACAAAGTCCCCTAATTCTAGTAACAACTGGAAGTTACTATTCTCAGAGTAAGAGATAAACTTGGTCCTGCCTGCACTCTAAGCTACATAGCGTTACTTTTGGAGACTGAGAAAAAGACAGCTGTTTGTTGAGGGCATGCTAGCTTTCTCTTGTGTTCTGTGACTAGTTTTCATTGGCCTTCAAAGGAAGTGGGTCACACACTCTTGCACAGAAAATGCTTTATCATCACCGCTCTCTGAATTTCCCAGGGTATTTCACCGGACACTTTTTTTTTTTTTTGTAGCTCTGTATACAGGTGCAGAATGAAACCTGACTCTATAGGCTTTATTAACGAGGCTTCCCATATATTAGTGCTCCATTTCGGCCAAACACTACATCACCTCCTTGGTGAAAAATGGCTCTTGTACAGACCCATTATTTACTTATAATTATAAATCCATCTAACTGATAACTAGATCAATAAAAAATTTGCCAGAATACTTTTGTTCTCCACTGTGAATACTTAAGCACAAGAACCATGTGCTCATTGGTTGAGAGACAAAGATAATACCTGTGTTGTTCACCTCTATGATACTAATACTAAAAGAAGTCTTCAGTGACTCATGTTCACAGTTTGCATGGGTTTGCATATACATTTCAGCTGTCTACTCATGATGCTTTATTAACTCTACTAGCCATATAGAGATTGGAAACTGGTCAGCTATTGTAAGAATTTCTTTGCTGCCATTTTTGAACTCATATAATATTTCAGGAACTGGGCCTGCCTGTTACACAGCTCCTTCCTGATATTATCACAAGATAGACCTCAACCTGTTACATATGAAAAGATTATCCTGAAAATAAAGTGGCTTCATCTGTCTCTTTTACTAAGAAATTAAATACAACTTTGGTGTCTCTCTAACTGATACTATATTTACAATGCTGAAATTCTTTGAAGATTTCATTCAAGAGACTGGCAGGAAGTAACACTGCATTTCCATTATTCTACCATCAGTGGACACTTTCAAATTATACTTCAGGGCAAAAAATACAGATAAGTGGAATTACAAAATCAGAAATATTAAACTGTGTTTCTTCACTGTTTAGCCACACTAAATCATTAGGTCGACCCAACTACAATGCACAGGGTGCAAAATTTTTCACAGGCCTGAGAAATGGAGCTAGGTCAATCCAATTTTTAAATGAAGACTAGGACTAAGACTAGCAGGAAAAAAAAATCAGCTAAAGAATACAAATATAATTCCCATTGAAATAACACCAAAAAGTGAAATGTAATCACCAGTCAAGAAATTTTGTTGGATAATACAAGCCTTTGGGACTTGTGATAAAATTTGCAATGGGTATAGTTAACATAGAACCAACCTGGCTTGGTAAACGCGACCTCGTGGAAAGATGGAAACAGAGAGCTTATCTGATTTCCACATCTTGCTGCAATCTTAAAAGGTGTATCTTGGAGGCCCTCCAAGCAGTTTTCCAGAAGACAGTCTGTTCAGTTTTGCTGAAGATATCAATGCAGAACACCACTGCAGACTTTACTAGAAAAGTCAGACGGGCTTTTGATATTTGCCCATAATTAAAGGGAGACCAACAATTTAAAAAGAAAAGGAGGACTTGTGGCACCTTAGAGAGTAACACATTTATTTGAGCATAAGCTTTCATGAGCTACAGCTCACTTCATCGGATGCACGAAAGCTTATGCTCAAATAAATGTGTTAGTCTCTAAGGTGCCACAAGTACTCCTTTTCTTTTTGCGAATACAGTCTAACATGGCTGCTACTCTGAAATCTGTCAAAAATTTAAAAGTCACACTTATTTCTGAAGATATTTTGTCTACTATTGATACAAGTAACCCCTAAAATCCAGTATAATTGAAAGTTTAGGAAGAAAATCCCCCACAAAAATTCTTTTTATTTTGTGCATTTCATAGCCCATTGTGTAAAGTTAGTTTTCATTGTCTCCACTGTATAGTCTATTAGTTGGTCACTTCCCTCTTTTGTGTGTGTGTGTGAATCTTTTACACAGCAACAGGGAAGATAAATGTATTTTAAAAAATAAATAGGACTCTGAAACCCCAACAACGGGCAGGGTACTCAACTTTCAACACACTTTTTAACTGAAAGAAAAGGAGTACTTGTGACACCTTAGAGACTAACCAGTTTATTTGAGCATAAGCTTTCGTGAGCTACAGCTCACTTCATCGGATGCAGACTAACACGGCTGTTACTCTGAAACCTGTCACTTTTTAACTGAGAATTTCAAACTGATATTGTGCCTTCAATGCTAAAGTACTTGGGGTCAAATCCTGGTCCACTGAAGAAAACAGGATTTTTGCCACCAACTTCATTGGCATCAGGATTTGGTCCGAAGGTGAAGATGAAAAGCTTTCAGCAATCAGGTTTGGGTCTCCTGATGTGTTAGGCTTTGTTTAAACACTTAGGAAACCTTGGTCTGCGGCCTGGTCTACATTTAAAAGTTTTGCCAGCACAGCTATACAGTAAGGAGCATAGACACAGTGATAGCGACATCAAAGTCCTTTTGCTTGTTTTTTTCAGGGAACTGGTATAAACTATACTGGCAAAATAATTAAAATAAAATAGACTGCATCTATACTAGGAGAGGTTGCAGGCATAGCTCTTCTGGTATAGCTATACCAGCAAAGCCTATCTAGTGTAGACAAGACCAGTGTCTCAAAGAGTTTCTAATATAGAGCAGCAAATACCAACATTGCAAACTACTAATTTTATTTATATTTTTAAATAATTGCATATGCTGCGCATGCATTTTACTACATTTAGTCATAAAGCACTTTTAATCAAATTGCATGGCTTTAAATATTAAAATATTTGAAAATTATATTTTAATTTTAGATCATATTTCGGAAAAAAGAGTATTCAACAGGGCAGGTTGCCATTATTGAGGCACTGCTCAAAAAAAAATCTCATGAAGTTAAGGGTCTCAGTCTCTAACATTTAATTTTTGGGGAGGTTATTGGAAAGGTGGTGTCTGAATAGCTCCAGCTGTATCTTGAACTTGCAAATGTTGCAGATCACTATCAGTTTTGTTTTAGCTGCACAGGTGATTTTGTTGATGGCAATCTCTCTCAGCAATGGTGTACATGCTGATGAGGATCAAAAGCTATCAGCAGCCTTTGATACTAATAACTACTAGGCTTTGATAACTTGTCTGTGGGATCTTTCAGGAAGATAACCCTTCAGTGGACTCTTTCCTTCCTCTTTGAAAGGTGCTAAAGGGTAGAATGAAAGCATTATTTTAGTTCCCCAAGATCTTTGACAAGCAGAATACTGCAGGGTTCCAACTTGCCAACCATCCTCTCCAATATATATGTCAAGACTTCAGGGGAAATAGTGAGAATTTTTTGTTTTGCAGTGTCATCAATCTGACAAGTGTGGTGAAGTGGTTGGGAGGAAACTGGTTAAAAATAAGCCCAGATAAGATGGAGGAGATGCTGATTTGAGGAGGAGGAAATATCTAGAAGGCATGGTCTTCTATTTGAAGTGTCTTTGATCTTCATTATTCTCATTCTTGGGCAGGAGGAGGAAAGTTTTGGATGCACCTCTGCTCTTGGTGGTGATGCTATTTCAGATACAGCTATCCCAGACTACCATCATTTCTTTCTGATTCTTCATAGTTTCATAGAGTTTAAGACAGAGGTTCTCAAACTGGGAGTCGTGACCCCTCAGGGGGTCATGAGATTATTACATGGGGGGTCGCAAGCTGTCTACCTCCACCCGAAACCCCGCGTTGCCTCCAGCTTTAATAGTGGTGTTAAATATATTTAAAAGTGTTTTTAATTTATAAGGAGGGTCACATTCAGAGGCTTGCTGTGTGAAAGGCGTCCCCAGTACAAAAGTTTGAGAACCACCGGTTTAAGGCCAGAAGGTACCATTAGGTGTAATCTAATCTGACCCCCTCTATATAACAGGCCATTACATTTCATCTGGTTACCTAGCATTGAACCAAATAACTTGATTTGACGACATCAAGAGGTAGAGAATCTCTACCACTTCCTTTGGTAAGTGTACCAATGGTTAATCACTCTGACAGTTAAAAATGCGTACCTAACTTTTCATTTGAATTTGACTGGTTGCAGTTTCCAGTCATTAGTTTTTGTTTATGCTTTTCTCTGATAGAGTAGAGTCTGGTATTTTCTCCTCATGAAAGTATGTATAACTGTAATTAAGTCATCTCTCAATCTTTTTTTTTTTAAAAAAGATAAAGAGATTGAGCTCTTTAAATGTATCACTTTAAGATATTTTCTCCAGCTCTTGGTCCTGCTTTGAGCAGGGGGTTGGACTAAATGACCTCCTGAGGTCCCTTCCAACTCTGATATTCTATGAGTCTATGATTCTATTCTATGAATCAGTTTTGTCACTCTTTTCTGTACCCTCTCAGATTTTTCAACTTCCTTTTAAAAATGTGGGTGGAAGAACGATAAGCAATATTCAAATATTGGTCTCACCAATGCTGTACACCGGGGTAGGCAACCTATGGCATGCGTGCCAAAGGCAGCACACGAGCTGATTTTCAGTGGCACTCTCACTGCCCGGGTCCTGGCCACCGGTCCGGAGAGCTCTGCATTTTAATTTAATTTTAAATGAAGCTTCTTAAACATTTTAAAAACCTTATTTACTTTACATACAACAGTAGTTTAGTTATATATTATAGACTTATAGAAAGAGACCTTCTAAAAATGTTAAAATGTATTACTGGCATGCGAAACCTTAAATTAGAGTGATGAAGACTCAGCACACAACTTCTGAAAGGTTGCTGACCCCTGCTGTACACGATGCAAAATCACTTGCCTACCTTTACTTTCTATCCCCCCAGTTTATACATCCAAGGATCTTTTATATTCTTTCTTTATCAATTAAATCCTGTATAATTGTTTATCAATTAAATCCAGTACCAGCTTTTCCAATATCTTTCCTGGAATTGATGTGCGGTTAACTGACCAATATTTACCTGGGTCATCCTGCTTTCTCTTTTTGAATATTGCCACTTTCAACATTAACACTCTTACAGTGTTCTGGAATTTCCCTAGTCTTCCAAGACTTATTAAAAATTAACATCAGTGTGCCAAAGATTTTTTCAGCCAATTCTTTTAAGACTCTTTAGTGCAAGCTATTTAGGTCTGTTGATTTTAAAATGTTTATCACTAGTAGATGATGATGTCTAGCATCCTCCTCAGCAACTAACAGACTGGAAATTGCTTCATCATCCTCATGTGATATGAATACATCCTCCCTCTCATTTAAAAAAAAGTCAGAAATATTTATTGAACACTTCTGTCTTTTCTGCACCATTATTAATAATTTTACCATCTCCATCTACCATTGCTAGGATTTCTTTTGTTCCTAATATACCAGGGATGGCCAAACTTTGGCTCATGAACCACATGCGGCTCTTTTATAATTAAAGTGCAGCTCACAGATTCCCCCTCGGGGTTCCCCCATTCTCCACCTACCAGACTGAGGAGGGAGCTTGGGACTCTGCCTTGCAGCAGGGTGGTGGAATAGAGGCTTCTGCCCAGTGGGGAGGAGGATCTTGGGCCTTCAGCCTCACAGGGCGTGCCTGCTTGGGTTCTGGGCTTCAGCAGGAGCAGGGCTGAAACCCTGAGCCCCGGCAGGTGCCTCCCAAGGTACTGAAGCCCTGACTCCCAGCAGGTGTGCCCTGGCTTGCAAACTTCTGAAAATTGTCGTATGCTGCTCAGGGGTCTGTAAGTTTGGCCACCCCTGTAATATACTTAAAAAACTCCTTCCTATTGTCCTTAGCCCTGTTAGCATGGATTTTTCCCTATGTGACTGGAGTCCCAGTGGGGGCCAGCTATGGTCACTCAATTAGGGTGAACTGCAACAAATGGGGCAGACAATCCCTATAAAGCTGGTGGATATTCCAATACTTAGATTTACCAAGACAGCATAAAACAGCTTCTTTATTACCTTACTGGTTACTCAGAAGTCCAAACAATACAGTTCCCTTAAAGTGATCCAGCCTCAGGCCTCCATCCAGGTACCTAAGTCAAATATTTCATAGGTTATAGTCTAATGTTCAAATCTCATATTCAGGACATACCAGCATAACTGGCCAGACTCCACCCATCTGGGTTCGAGGGGCAACACCTCCCCCTCTGCATCAGTGGGAGGCCACTCTGCCTCACCAGATGGCCATCCAAGAAATTCATCTTAAAGAATTCCCAATTTTCATTCATGTATTTCTGTCTAAATTTTTCCTCCCAATTAGTTTTGCCCATAATTTCCCTCAGTTTCAGGAAATAAACCCTTTTGAAGTCGCCACCACAATAATCTGTGCCTAAGTAACTATAAGGCTAGAATGCAATGTGCTTTACTGGGGGATATCCTTGGAAAGGCATAGTTAAGCTTCTAGGAAATGGTGCAGGATGCATGAGAGAAGGGCAAAGGGTAAAGAAAGACAGCCGCGGAGAGTTGGTGGTTCAGGAAGATGTGTGAAGGAAAGCCATCAGAAGATATGGGGATAGCCCTAGAGGGGGAAAAATGATAACGGTCCTAAGGAAAGAGAAAGAATGGGACAAATGGAGGATGGGAACAGAAATAATAAATGATAGAGAGGAAAACAGAAAGAAATTAAATATGATACAAAAGAATAGAATGTGTGTGTAAATGAGAGAGAGAGCCGTAAATACACATTTCTTTTTTCTATTTGCCAGGTAGTCTTGTAGGGTTGATCCCATCACGGATATGATTTTATATTTGTAGTATAAAATTCTGATGATTTATTTTTGTTTGGTTTGGGGAGATGCATTGTGGGAGGGGCAGCAAAATTTTTCTTTGCCTGGAAAAACAATACATCTAAGGTTATCTCTACTCTAAAGCTACTTTGCATTACTCTGACTGTTAATTGTTTCCTTCTCTTATATTTTTCTTAGAATGTGTTTAGTCAGGTAGTTTCCCAAAATTTATTTTACTCCATCAAGCCAAAATGAAGTTCCTTGACTTTATGCAGAGCATTTGCAGCTTTCTGCTCTCACAAACCTTCCTAGCTAAATTTTCTCTCTGCTCCTAGTCCCTTTCACTCCCTATGTTCCATTAGTGTTTACAATTAATTCTTGTTTTAAAATTCCAAAGCACCTGCTAAGCTGGTACTTGCAAAGTAAAATACCTATGTTTCTATGGAGAAAGTGGTGTCATAACATTGCAAAGGAAACTAAGGTGTCCTGACATGGATCAAGTGCTGCTTGCTTTACTCATACACCTTGTCCCTACAAAGTCAATATAACTACTTATGTGAGAAAGAAGTGCAGATTGTGGCCCAGTGTGTTTAATCTATATCCTCATTGTATAGCAGGAAAAGATGGTTTACTTTTCTTTTACTTTACTTTTTACTTTTAGTGGTATATTGTGGAAAAGAGATTTTTCCTTTTCACTGTTAGAATTACTTTCTGAAGTTTTTTTAATTCCAAATTCAGTCTAGTGCGGATTTAAATTTCTGTAAACTTTATAGAGATTGTCATAACTGTGCTATTTTGTAAACTTCCTTAAATGACCTGTTTACTCAGAAACCTTCTACTAAGCTGATCATTAGCCATTTCAGCATAATGGAAGGAGGTTTTGGTATTTGGTATAATGTTTTTGGTATTGTAAACCACACTCATTCCTTGTGGTTGTGATAAATCACTTTCAAACATTAATGTTGATTATGAGTTCATATAAATTATTTATGAACTGACTTTCTTTTACTGATATGAAATATACACATTTCGTTATTTAAATACTTTGAGCCAAATCCTTCAGCCATAACTTAGGCAAAAGTCCCATTGAAGTCCATACTCAGCCTGAAGTCAAAGTAAAGTCTGCTGGATCAGCGCTTCTGTTTCTTAACAAGTACATAATTTTTGTGCGTACATATTTTGAAGCACAAATTATTAAGCTAGTATTTCTCTGTCTATTATTACTGTTGGGTAGACTAAAATTTTATTTTAAAATGTATGTTAAAATGAAATTGAAACCAAGATAAGTGTAATAGAAAAGTAGTTAGTAGCTAGGATACAAATTCTGTCTATTACATTGATTTTTTTTCACCTAGGTTCCAGCTCAGATTGTCCAAGAAGAAGAAATTGTGGCACCTGCCAGTACTCCTGCTGATGAGGTTAAATTTTTTTGTTTTCTCAGTAGGGAGGAAAGTGTATAAATCTGTAAATTAAGAGTGGACTAGACTAGCAACCCTTGAATCTAACCACTTTTTGAATTTCAGGATTGAATGTGAAACACTTGTATTTGATTCTGAGATCCAAACCAACTAATGTAGCTTTAGTCCTATGTTGGATCCCAAACTGGGCTGGATCTATTTTCTTCTTTTGGTTTTGATGCCATTGAACTCTCAAAAGAACATCTGATCTCATAAAATATACATTATTCAAAGGTAGTGGAAATCTTGCAGGATCATCTGAACTAACTATATTTCTGTCATTTGGGGCCTCAGATTTACAATAACAGTTCATAAAATTTCAGTGGCTGCTGAACCAGCCTTGACTGAGACTTGAACCTAGCCTATAGCTAATCATCACTTCCTTAACCCATCTGTACCATAAATTAAAATGCACTACATTTGTAGTGATGTAAATGTCCTTAATTTTCAAAACCAAGTGCCTAAAGTTAGGTTCCTAAGTCCATATTTAGGCACTTAAATAAGTAGTTTGATTTTCCAAAGTGCTGAGCATCTAGCAGCCAACATAGAAGTCAAGGGAAGTAGCTGGCTGTTGAGCACTTTTGAAACTCAGGACATGTATTTTTGTCCCTAAATTTGGATTCACAAACTTAACATTAGGCACTTGTTTTTGAAAATCTTGGCCTAGATTTTTATTCATATTTTATTTAAAAAAGATTTTAAGACAAAGTGCTAACTCTCAGCCTTGTGTAGTACACACTGTGGCAGAAATCCTAGCCCCATAAAAGTCAGTGGAATTTTGCCATTGATTACAATAGGGCTAGGATTTCATCCAGTATGTAGTTTTCATTCTGAGAGAATTGTTAATCTGCAAAGCATTGCTCCTGTATCAATGCCTTCCCCTTTGGGCACTATAAAATGAAAAACAGAGTCAGTGTGGTCTAGTAATTAGAACAGAACACTGCACAAAGGATTCCGAGGTTCTCTTCCTAGGGACAGGTCTACACTATCACTTAAGTTGGTCTAACTTACATCGCTCAGGGGTGTGAAAAAAACCTGCCCCGAGCCATACAAGTTTTGCACTTTCCACAACAGCGCTTTGTCAGCAGGAGATGCTTTCCCGCCAATATAGCTTCTGCTTCTCGCTGAGATGGAGTAATTATGCCGATGGGAGAGCACTCTCCTGTCAGCATAGCGCATCTTCACCAGATGCGCTACAGTGGTGCAGCTGCACTGATGTAGCGCTGCAGTGTAGAATTGCCCTAATTCTCCCACAAAGTGTGACCATGGACAAGGTCTCTGTGCCTTGCTTTAGCCATCTGTAAAATGTATGTAATAGTATCTACCTCACAAATGTGTTGTAAGGTTTGCTTAATTCGTGTCTTTCATGTGTGTTAAAAACTGACAATTATCAAAGCTTGTTCAGCACCTAGAGCCTAATGCACACAAATTCCACCACTTTCAAGCCTAGAGCAGCTGTGAAAGGCAGTGTATGCTGGCTCCAAGGTACACCAACCTGTACAGATGACAGGCTGGTCTGCCACAGTTGTGATAACTACAAGATTTTGGTTGGATAGCTTTACTTTTAATTAAGGTTCGATGCACCCAAAAATAATCATCTTTATTGTAGGCGGAAGGTGTGTGATATTGTACAAGATAGTTTTCTCAGATTAATTAAAGGATATAAAAAAGGAATAAAAAGAAGAAAAGTGTTTGTAATCAATATTGTTTAATCAAAATGGTTCAAGCCTGTATTAAACACACATTTGCTTCTGTTTTTATTTCAATGCCACAAGTAAGCCAAGGGGTGGTTTGTAGGCACTGTGCCCTTTGCAACATAAATAATAGGTAACTAAATGGTTCAGTAATGGAGTAAATACTTTGATCCCAGATTCCACAGGATAATTAGAAACAAACCTTTGATAATTATTTGTAAAAATATGCCCAATAATTATTAATCACATTGTTTACTAACACACATCCCCTTCCATAGATTTATAACCAATTTATACTCTGTAGCTAGAGAACTGGACATACTGTTAATAATCTGATAGATTATTTTAAAGATTTAATGCAAAACTAGATGTTATTCTCATAATCTCTCACATAGTGCTTTCCATTTACAAACATCAGTTAATGATCACAATGAGCCTTTGAGTAAGGCATTATCTAGAGCAGAGATGGGCAAATTTTTTGGGCCGAGGGCCACATCTGGGTGGGGAAATTGTATGCATGGCCAGGGCAGGGGGTTGGGGTGAGGGAGGGAGTGCGGGATGTGGGAGGGGGTGCGGTGTGCAGGAATGGGCTCAGGGCAAGGGATTGGGGGCAGAGGAGGGGTGCGGACTGCGGGAGGGAGCTCAGGGCAGGGGGTTGGGATGCAGGAAGGGTGCGGGGTGCAGGAATGGGCTCAGGGCAAGGGATTGGGGGCAGAGGAGGGGTGCGGACTGCGGGAGGGAGCTCAGGGCAGGGGGTTGGGATGCAGGAGGGGTGCGGGGTACAGGAATGGGCTCAGGGCAAGGGATTGGGGGCAGAGGAGGGGTGCGGACTGCGGGAGGGAGCTCAGGTCAGGGGTGTGGGGTGCAGCAGGGGGCTCAGTGCAGGGGGTTGGGATGCAGGAGGGGTGCGGGGTGCAGGAATGGGCTCAGGGCAAGGGATTGGGGGCAGAGGAGGGGTGCGGACTGCGGGAGAGAGCTCAGGGCAGGGGGTTGGGGTGCAGGAATGGGCTCAGGGCAAGGGATTGGGGGCAGAGGAGGGGTGCGGACTGCGGGAGGGAGCTCAGGGCAGGGGTGTGGGGTGCAGCAGGGGGCTCAGGGCAGGGGGTTGGGATGCAGGAGGGGTGCGGGGTGCAGGGGGGGCTCAAGGCAGGGAGTTGGGGTGCACCAGGGTGCAGCAGGGGGCTCAGGGCAGGGAGTTGAGGTGCAGGCAGGGGGCTTAGGGCAGGGAGTTATGGGGTGGGATTCAGGAGGGTTTCGGGCTCCGGCCCGACGCTGCTTACCTAAAGCGGCTCTGGGGTGGCAGCGGCACACCATGGGGCCAGGGCAGGCTCCCTGCACACCTGCCTTGCCCCATGCCATGCCGGACGGCTGGAACCACGTCCCTGCGCGGCCCCTGGGGTAGGAGGGGCACATGGCTCCATGCGCTGCCCTTGCCACACCTCCAGGTACCTCCCCCGAAGCTCCCATTAGCTGTGATTCCCTGTTCCCAGGCAATGGGAGCTTCGGGGGGTGGTACCTGGAGGCAAGGGCAATGCACGGAGCTCTCTGCCCCCCGTGCCCCCGGGGCCGCAGGGACATGATGGCGGCCAATTCTGAGAGTAGCACAGGGCCTGCCACACCATGCGGGGCAATCCTGCGGACCAGATCCAAAGCCCTGACGGGCTGGATGCGGCCCGCAGGCTGTAGTTTGACCACCCCGATCTAGAGTTTATATGGAAGAAACAAGGATGCTAAATGATATGCCTGAAACACAGAGTTAATCAGTATCAGAACAGGGATTAATAGTATCACAAATAATAAACAATCTATAAATCCATGAACTAACGGTTCACTTCCAGCAAACCGTTTTTTCTTTTAGTGGGGTTTTCATAATGAGGAGTGGGGAGGAGGTACTTGCAAACCACAGTGATCACAAGAAACAGTGGTGAAAACTAAGGCCAACTATGGTACCTGGATCCTGAAACCTTTTGTTCTGAATGTGTTTGCTGATACACACTCACTCTCTTTTTCCTAGCTGGAACTGGGAAATATATATTTTTTCATTATTTGATTCTTTTTTTGGTGGAAAAAAGAAAAGATTATGGGTGAGGCAGTTACTACTTGTAATGACTCAACAGCTGGGAGATGCATTGCCATCTGCTGCTGAGGCAGTTTAATAGCTTAGTCCAAGATTTAAAAAAAAGGGGCCTAAAGTTCGGGCCCTGTAATCCTTATTTGGGTGCCTTAATATGGATTTAGGAGCCTGACTTTAAGCACCTTATTTTGCAAATTTTGGACTTAGAGCTTTAAGTCACTGTCAAAACTGTGATCAGGCCCAAGTCATATGCAGGGAACGTGGGCATAGGAGTTTGGATCTGCCTGAAACAGACAATAACTACATAAAACTATTTTTTTGTTTTATCATTCCAAGTGTGAAGGACACACACAAATGAAATATAGAGAGTCTCTTATTTCAGTTAGAACTCAAATAAAGTCAGGATGTGGGCGTTAGTTCTTTACTGGCATTGTGTGGAAGGAAACGGGGAATTTTCTAGATTTATTGTGGCATTGCCCAAAAACAGATACTGGGAAGAGGAAGCTAAATATAATTTTAAATACAAATCTACCCCTGAGAGATTGGATATCAAAGGAGTGCTCTGATTAGCAAATATATAAATGAATAAATCTGAAAGTTGTTAGGGGTTTGTGTTCCTCTAAAACAGTTCTAAGAACGTCTTCATTTGTGAAAAGAACATTTGAAAGAAACTGAAAATCATCTATCATTCTGAACATGGAGGACTGAAATAATGAAATGAGTGACCTTCTGGCACTTGAAGGGATACTGTTTAAGAGGAAGAACAAAGAATTTTGAAGAAACATGGAGTTTTTGTACCTTTATATGACCTTTAACAGTTATAACAGATCAAATCTAGAAGTATTTTCAGTTTTGTCTGAGAAAAAAATAAGTAAAAGCAGAGTAAGGACTTTAGGCTCTGTATGTCTGTGTCTGATCATACTTCCAGTGAACTGTACTGTCATTGTTGTACTGCTTCTAATATAGTTCTAATGGATATTTTTAAATACCTTTTTATTCCAAGTTCTAGTTTTACATTTTTAGATCCATATTGCAGCTTTAAGCCTCTCTTAAGGTGCAATTTTGCTAGGAGTGTCAGGGGAGCAAAGTGTGGCACTTACTCTACACCCTTTCAAAGAGTATAGCATGTTCCACGCTGCAGTCTTCACCTGCCTAGCTCTTTGCAGATTTGGGGAGAGAAGACTTCTCCCTAGTCCCTTCCAACCCCATAATCAGCCGGAGACACAAGACTCTGGCAGGCTATTCACAGGAGGATCTCAAGGCTCAGATTACAGAATGCTTCTGCCTGAGAAGAGGATGAGCTACTTGTGGCTTTCCTTCTCTTCTACACACACCTTCAAAGGGCTAATCCCAGTTTTGCCCTGAGGGCCATACTCTGCCCTTAGAATTGAACACAAAGGGAATTGTGCCTGCATATCTGAAAGCAGAACTCAACCCCTTGTATAGTGATAAAAAAAAATTAAATGACAAAATATGTATAGTTTGGAATATTGATCCAAAATGTTAGCATAACTGAGTGTTTGTGATAATGTCATTATATTCTTCATGGAAAAAAGATTAAACTTGTCTGTCTTTGTAATTCTCCAAGCACTATGTTTCTTGAGAAATTGATGCCTATAACTTACTTTTAGTAAAAATGTACAAACACTGTTCAGGTCATTAAAATACAGTGAAAAAGTCAATTTGAGATTTAATAGAATTTACAATAAAGGAAAATGGTGTGCATGTCAAAACTATTCTTTATATGTTGTCCGTGTGTGAGATTAAAACTGAGAGCAAAGAAAGAGTGATAAACGTTAGTAATGGCATTGCAACTGAAAGTGCAAGTGACTAATCGTGTATCTTTTTTTTATAGGTTGAGGAAGATGGAAGTGCCTATGAGGATATTGAAAAAAAGGTTTGTATAAAAAAGAATGTCAAGTTACTGGTTTCAGAGTAGCAGCCATGTTAGTCTGTAGCTGCAAAAAGAACAGGAGTACTTGTGGCACCTTAGAGACTAACACATTTATTGGAGCATAAGCTTTCGTGGGTTATAGCCCACTTCATCAGAGGCATAGAATGGAACATGTAGTAAGAAGATATATATACGTACAGAGAACATGAAAAGGTGGAAGTTGCCACACCAATTCTAAGAGGCTAATTAATTAAGATGAGCTATTATCAGCAGGAGAAAAAAAACTTTTGTAGTGATAATCAAGATGGCCCATTTCAGACAATTGACAAGAAGGTGTGAGGATACTTAACATGGGGAAATAGATTCAATTTGTGTAATGACCCAGCCACTCCCAGTCTCTATTCAAGCCCAGGTTAATCGTATCTAGTTTGCAAATTAATTCTAGTTCAGCAGTTTCTTGTTGGAGTCTGTTCTTAAAGCTTTTCTGTTGCAAAATTGCCAACTTTAAGTCTGTTACTGAATGACCAGAGAGGTTGAAGTGTTCTACTGGTTTTTGAATGTTATGATTCCTGATGTTGGATTTGTGTCCATTTATTCTTTTGCGTAGAGACTGTCCAGTTTGGCCAATGTACATGGCAGAGGAGCATTGCTGGCACATGATGGCATATATCACGTTGGTAGATGTGCAGGTGAACAAGCCCCTGATGGCGTGGCTGATGTGATTAGGTCCTCTGATGGTGTCACTTGAATAGATATGTGGACAGAGTTAGCATCAGGCTTTGTTGCAAGGATAGGTTCTTGGGTTAGTGTTTTTGTTGTGTGGTGTGTGGTTGCTGGTGAGTATTTGTATCAGGTTGGGGGGCTGTCTGTAAGTGAGGATTGGTCTGTCTCCCAAGATCCGTGAGTGAGGGATCGTCTTTCAGGATAGGTTGTAGATCTTTGATGATGTGCTGGAGAGGTTTTAGTTGGGGGCTGAAGGTGACAGCTAGTGGAGTTCTGTTATTTTCTTTGTTGGGCCTGTCCTGTAGTAGGTGACTTCTGGGTACTCTTCTGGCTCTGTCAATCTGTTCTTTCACTTCAGCAGGTGGGTACTGTAGTTTTAAGAATGCTTGATAGAGATCTTGTAGGTGTTTGTCTCTGTCTGAGGGATTGGAGCATATGTGGTTGTATCTTAGAGCTTGGCTGTCACCAGTGGATCATGTGGTGTGTCCTGGATGGAAGCTGGAAGCATGTATAAGGATAGCGGTCAGTAGGTTTCCGGTATAGGGTGGTGTTTATGTAACCATCGCTTATTAGCACAGTAGTGTCCAGGAAATGGACCACTGTTGTGGATTGGTCCAGGCTGAGGTTGATGGTGGGATGGAAATTGTTGAAATCATGGTGGAATTCCTCAAGGGCTTCTTTTCCATGGGTCCAGATGATGAAGATGGCATCAATGTAGCACAAGTAGAGTAGGGGTACCCGCATGGCCCCACAGTATGCCAACATTTTTATGGCTGACTTAGAACGACGCTTCCTTAGTGCTCGTCCCCTAACGCTCCTATTACAAAGAAGATCGGGTGGGTTAACACTGGGGCTGCTCTATTAGAGAGAGATTTAGAGCACAATTCGAATCTCCTGATTTACAGAGGATTTTTAGGGGCATCATGAATCTCATTCATATCTATGGAAAGGGTAACATTGCAGACAGCAAAGAAACTGGGTTTTCAAATGGGGTCGAAATAGTTTCATGTGGAAGCCCAAGCACAGGGATGGAATTTAAAGGGCTCTAGGACTGAAGACCCTGCAAAGGGCCAATCATTTGTTACTCCAAGAAGGGGACTGAACTTGAAGAAGTGATCTGGCTGGAGAGCTGGGGCAATAAAAACTGAGAAGGCAGAGTCTCCAGAGATGAAGCCCTGGGGGCAATGCTGTATACCAGGGCCGGTAAGGACTTAAAGCTAGCCGAGAAGGGGCTGAGGACTGAGCCTAGAGATAGGCTAAAGACTAACGAGGGCACAGGGATAGGCCCTGTTGGACCTTTTACCCTGGAAGGGATTTGTCTGTGCATAGAGACCGTATGTGACTTGGCCAGAGGGCTGGACCGCTCAAGTCCTACCTGACAAGGTTAACAACTCACAGGGGGTGCTGGGAGCAGAGAGAGTGAGTGCAGGTTCACACCGAATGGACAAGAAGTGAGTGAGCCCCCTCACAGTGAGTTGTCATGCTATTTTCAGGAACGATTTGTCTAAGGCTATTCACTGTATTAGAAACATAATCATACATGCTGTCCCCTATGGGAATTTTGGCATTGAAACTTGGCCAACGCTTAGGAGAAATGTATAATTACCCATTGTTAAGAGGCAATATCTTCCTATAGTGTACAAAAATCACTTAATAAAACTGCATTAGTCGGATTAAAAATATGACAGAGAATCTGTAAAACATTTGTAGAGCTCAGAGTGAAAATTTTGTGTTTCAGAAGTAGTAAACAAATTAATTATATATACAGGAGTAGCCCATTAACAGTCACCAATTCAGAAAAGCATCTTGATTCAGGAAAGCATCTCTATTCAGTGTACCACTTAAGCATGTTCTTAACTTTAAGCATGTGCTTGAGTACCATTGATGTCAATGGGACTCAAATACATGCTTAAAGTTAAGCATGACCACAAATTCTGTCCTGACTAGGGACAGAGTAGACCACATGCGTAAGTTCTTTCCTGAGACAAGGCCTTAAACAACTTTATGTTGGAGTAAAATGTTATTAATGTGAGTAAAATAGTTTACATCTTTTACTTGTGATTCTAATGAAGGGACTGTATGTGTGTGTGCATTTCTATATATATTTAGTTTAGTTTTGTGTGCCACCAATACATTAGTTTAACCTACATGTCAGCATGATTATCCTTTAGTATTTACAGTTCATTATGTCCTGTGGACCAAATTCTGCTTCCAGCTGTACTCTCTATAATTTATGGGGTTTGGATCTGTGCATGTTACTAACTTTTAAGCATTCAAATTCAGATAAGTTTTTCTCCCCCCCCCATAATCTCTAATATGTTGTAGAACACATTATATATCAAAATAGTATTAATTTGCAAAAACAACAGACATAAGATACATAGATGCTTCAAGGAAACTAAGAGGGTAAAGTGAAGAGTTTAATACTCAGAAAGGGAATATAATAACAATTGTATTTGAAATGTACATTTGAAATAGGTTTGCAGGCATGTAACTTGAAGCAAAACTTGACTTTGGATGTTTAAAATTTAATACCCAAAAGAATTGTATAGTTTGATTGTTACAAATCTTCTTCCTTTATGAGTATTAAACTCTTTCCTATTTTTTGTGTGTGTCTAAAGAATGTGAAGGTTAATGTTTGTAAAATGCTTTGAGACCCTCAGCTAAAGGTGACAAGTATCATGGAGAAATTATTATTTTTCCCTCTCATGAAAATTTTAAACTGAAAATTAGATATTTGCACTGGCAATATTATCAGTGTGTACAGCTGGTTACGTAGGTTTAAACAAGTTATGGGACTTGAATATATGCAAAAAACTATAACAGTAATTGATAATTTTTGGTTGCTTTATCAGTATACTAGCAAAGGGTTTCTCTTTAATTAATATTGTTAGAACTGCCAATAAAACTCAGATTGTTTGATCAAGTGTCTCTTGCATAGAAATTTTGTGGTTAAAAAATCAAAGTCACATTGATTCTGTTTATTGATTTTTATAATATGTTGCCCACACAGTATCTTTAATTTTTTTTCTCCACTTATTTTCTTTATACTGTTCTCTGGCTACAATTAAGTATTTTAGTACTTCCCACCTAGACAAGGTCACCATTGATCACCGAGAAGTTGTATAAACTAAGCATCAGTCATCAATAATGCTAAACAGGAAAACAATGGAGAGAACATTCAAAACTGAACTTTTAAATGTCCTATCCATCCATTTAGGTTTTTATCCATATTCATTAGCATATTGTATGTAGAGGAAGATCAAGTATTAATGCAACAATGAGTTAGAGCAGTCACAGGTGCTGGCTTTTAATTTTCCCCGCTCAGCCCCAGGCCCTACCCCAAATCCACACCTTTCCCCAAGCCCCCAACCCACCTCTTCCGCCCCCACTCCACTCCACCCCGGCCCTGCCCCCACTCCATCCCTTCCCTCAGACCCCACCCTTGCCCTGCCTCTTCCCACCCTGCTCCTCCCCACTCCCGCCTCTTCCTCACCTCTTTCCGCGTGCACCCCATCTACACTCCTCCCCCTCCCTCCCAGCGCTTCCTTCATGCTGCAGAACATCTGTTCTGCGGCATGCAGGAGGCGCTCGGAGGAAGGGGGAGGAGTTGATTGGCAGGAGGCTGCTGGCCGGCGGGAGTGTGGGGAGGGGAGCTTGGCACCCACTAATTTTTGTACACAAACTAGGAGGCATGCCTTTCTGCGGGGGGCACCATAGGTTCTTTGGGGAGGCACAAAGAAACTGGGATTCTGCAGGACTCACTGCCATAATAGCAGGAATGGGATAAAAATAGAGTGGTTATTGCAGAGTGGTACGGGAGCGGGATTAAAAAAAAAAGATGATCCTTCCGGGCCACAAACAACATGTATGTTCCAACCAGCAGCTGCGCCTCTCTGATCACCTAGCTAGGAAGGCAGGGCTGCTGCCAGCAGAAGCAGCATTGCCACCCTTACTTCTGCTGGCCTTCAGAGCAGGTGACGGGAAGTTGGTGGGGGACAAATTCTGTGAATGGTAAGGGTGGCGTGACGGGAAAAGTTTGCGTACTCACTTAGGAGCTCTTTTACAGCCTAATGCTGTAATAATGTCCCATTGGGAAGTTTTTCACTATATCTAACCTTCCATGATTCCATCTGATTACTCCAAATTACACCCAAATAATTCTCTCTCATCTTTTGGGCCAAATTCTTCCTTGGAAATGTTCTGGACATTTCCAGTGACTTCAGTGGGAATTGCATTTGTATATCCAAGAAAATAATTTAAATTGTGTTTGAATTTGTTTTTTTGTATGCTTCAGATATTTGTAGCCTGCCAGCAAGTCTCCCCTTATTTTCTTGTAGCCATTCTATACGTTAGCTGTTTTAATTTTTCCTTATAAGTCAATGCGTCACCGTCTCTGAACCTGTTGCATAGAAAAATACCAATGATTTGTATTTCAGGAAAAGAAGAAAGAATGGAGCTTCAAAAATATGTTTGGATTCTTTCTCAAAAAGCCTGAAGAATCTAAAGGTATGTTATGCAGTTATTGATGGATTAGAAAGAACTCATGCACAAAACAAATTTACAACAGAAAACTGTAATACAGTCATCCTAATTTTGTGTTAGATGTAGCTGACTTTCACCTTCCTGCATAAACTCTCCCAGTCAAATCTCTATTTTTAGGTTTCCTACACTGAATGATGTAGATTAGGAATCTTTTGAATCAGCAGATTTGAAATTTGAGCTGCAAGCCAGCATGTATAAGTGTATTGAACTGGCTGATGAGGGTATAAGTATGAGTGAAAAAAGAACTTGGCATCAGTTTTCCCCTGCTGCTAAATTATGAATTTGCTCTTTGAAATAAAGTTGGCTAACAATCTGACAAAGTTATTTTTATGCTGCCTCACATAGCTAATAGATTGGTTAGTGCCATGGCACTGTTAGTGGAACAGGCCTGTGTGAAATATCTAGTGCTGGTGATCAAGATAGCGATTCTACTACTATCTTCATTGGCTGCCTAATCTAGGTGAAAAGGAGACCAAGTGCATGAATCTTCCCTGCTGGTACATAGCCCCTGCATAGGCAAGATCCTCGCAGTACCTCCTAAGTGGTACCAACTGGCAACTGGGTCCTTGCATGCCCAGGCAAATTCTGTGAGGGATCTTGGAGCAGCAAGGGGTCCCAGAAATGTAGTGAACATGCCCTGACACTCACTAACCTATGCCCCTAATTACTATGTTGATTTCTGTGGTTTCTGTGGCTGATGAGAGTATTCTACTCTACAATGGCATTGCAAGACGATGTCTACTACTATAGAGCAGTGGTTCTCAAACTATGGGGTGGGCTACACAAGAGAGGCGTGGGAATGTATCAAGGGAGGTGTGAGCTGTGTGCTTTTTTTTTTTTTTTAAAGAGCTCTGGCTGTCAACCCTTGGTGGTTGGGGCTCATGCAGAAGGGCTATGCACACCTGGGAGGCGAGGATAAAAGGGACAGCTGGAGCCCCAACATCCTGGGGCCGACAGCCAGAGCCCCACCACCTGGATTTGCTCTAACCCCTCCCCCCCCCACACACACAGTTAGTCCCTCACGGGGAGGTAGCCTGGGCTTGGGCTCTCCTTCCCTCAGTCCCTCACCTGGAGGTGGCAGGACTCTGGCTGTCAACCTCGGGATGGCAGCAGCAGCGCAGAAGTAAGGGTGGCAATGGGGAGTTAAGTCTGCTGTGAAAAGTGATATTGACAAATACCACTTTTCACATTGCCTCCCTTACTTCTGTGCTGCTGCTGGCAGCGGTGCTGCCTTCAGAGCTGGGTGCCTGGCCAGCAGCCGCTGCTCTCTGCTCTGTCTTCAGAGCTGGGTTGCTGTATGTGTACTGTGTGTGTGTGTGTGTGTGTGTGTGTGTGTAAACGACTGCAGACACAAAGAAAGGGGTCCCAATCAAATAAGTTTGAGAATCACTGCTATAGAGGGCTCATGGAATAATTCCACGTTGACAGCTATAGCCTGAACCCTAACTCTTACCAGTTCTCTTGGGAATGCGTGCTGCTGGAGCACTGCTGAATGGAAAAGAGAGCATGGATGGTGTGACACAAGCCATCACCACAGAAAATAATTCATGCCCGTGATCTGATGATGGGGGAAAGTTTTACAGTGATGGGCAAGTGGCAAAGCCACAGGTGTGGTGATGCTGGTGGTTGTAGTCACACATTTGAATGTAGGTGGCTCACAACACCAATTATAAATGTTTCATGGACTATTAGGACTTTATGCAACAACGCTACTGCCAGCCGACCTGAGAGAGGCATAGCACTTGTAAGGGAGTATGGTTAGCCATGTAAATTTAAATCACATTCAAAAATCAACCACAAGAGGGGGAGGTTGCTCATACTGAATAAGTAACACTGGTACTTTCAGTAAAATTTAGTTAATAGTTAATATATGTTTTTATTTTTTCACAAAATGTAAAAATTAAAGATTCTATAAAAACGCAAATTCCATGTTTTTCTGTGGGAAATGGATTTCTAGGGTCCCTGGTCACGAGATCCAGTCTAAGCTTAGAGACGTACAGAATCAATGGTAGAATGCCAAGGCAGATGAAATCCAGGGCTATGCTGACCCTCATGAGAACAAAGATTTTGTGCTGCTTTGAAGACATATATGTTCCTACACATACCACTACAGTGGTATTGAAGAGTGTGGACAGCCTAACACTGACTATTGACAAAAGAGAAATCCTTCAGTGGTGACAACAGCGTTTAAGTGATCTAACACACTGTCCAACATCAGAGACAAGACATTAATAGCAGTAATTGATCAGCCAACATGTAATAACATGAATGCAACCCCATCCTGTGACAAAGTCAGCACTGCAGTCAGTGCCACAAAGAAGTTCAGGGCTCCTAGATCTGATGGCATTCCTGCAGAAATATTCCAGTATGGAGGTGAGATCCTGCTGAGGTGACTGCAAAGACTATTTCTCAATACGCGGAGTACAGAAGATGTACCGCAAGACTTCAAAGACACCACCATTGTCACCATATACAAAAGGAAAAGTTAAAAGTCCAGTTGTGGTAACTATTGCGGTATCTCATTACTCTCCATGGCTGGAAAGATTCTGACTAAAATATTCTTTGATCATCTACTATGCAACATAGAATCATAGAACTGGAAGGGACCTCGAGAGGTCATCTAGTCCAGTTCCCTGCACTCAAGGCAGGACTAAGTATTTAGACCATCTCTGACAGGTGTTTGTCCAACCTTCTCTTAAAAATCCCCAATGATGGAGATTCCACCACCTCCATAGGCAATTTGTTCCAGTGCTTAACCACTCTGACAGTTAGGAAGTTTTTCCTAATGTCCAACCTAAATCGCCCTTGCTGCAATTTAAGCCCATTGCTTCTTGTCCTATCCTCAGAGTTAAGAACAGTTTTTCTCCCTTC
The DNA here is from genome assembly GCF_965140295.1 of Lepidochelys olivacea. Taxonomy (NCBI): domain Eukaryota; kingdom Metazoa; phylum Chordata; order Testudines; family Cheloniidae; genus Lepidochelys; species Lepidochelys olivacea. Next base: position 35,705,784 of record NC_140413.1, on the reverse strand, counting down.
TCCTTGTAAAAACTTTTTATGTACTTGAAAACTGTTATCATGTCCCCTCTCAGTCTTCTCTTCTCCAGATTAAACAAACCCATTTTTTTTCAATCTTCTTTTATAGGTCTTGTTGACCTTTCCTGGACTTTCTCCAATTTGTCCACATCTTTCCTAAAATGTGGTGCGCAGAACTGGACACAATACTCCAGTTGAGGCCTAATCAGCGTGGAGTAGAGCAGAAGAATTACTTCTCATGGATTGCTTACAATACTCCTGCTAATACATCCCAGAATGATTACTTTTTTTGCAACAGAGTTACAGTTAACTCATATTTAGCTTGTGATTCACTATAACCCCAACATCCCTTTCTGTAGTACTCCTTCCTAGGCAGTCATTTCCCATTTTGTATGTGTGCAACTAATTGTTCCTTCCTAAGTGGAGTACTTAGCATTTGTCCTTATTGAATTTCATCCTGTTTATTTCAGACCATTTCTCTAGTTTATCCAGATCACTTTGAATTTTAATCCTATCTTCCAAAGCACTTGCAAACCCTCCCAGCTTGGTATCATCCTCAAACTTTATTAAGTGTACTCTGTATGCCATTATCTAAATCATTGATGAAGATATTGAACAGAACCGGATCCAGAACCGATCCCTGCAGGATCCCACTCGTTATGCCCTTACAGCATGACTGTGAACCACTCATAACTACTCTCTGGGAACGATTTTCCAACAAGTTATACACTCACCTTGTAGTAGCTCCATCTTGTGTGAGACAGTGGGTATGTCTGCACTCACATTTTATAACGCTCTAACTTGCTGGCTCAGGAGTGTGAAAAATCACCCCCCTGAGCACAGCAAGTCTGAGTGCTTTAAAGCGCTAGTGTAGACAGGCTCTGAGCGCTGGGAGCCGGGCTTCCAGCACTCAGAGCTAATCCCCTCAGCAGCACTTTGAAGTTTCCATTGTAGACATACCCAGTATCAAAAGCCTTCCTACAGTCAAGATATACCACATCTACCGCTTCCCCACTATCCACAAGGCTTGTTACCCTGTCAAAGAAAGCTATCAGGTTGGTTTGACACTATTTGTTCTTGACCAATCCATGCTGACTGTTATTTATCACCTTATTATCTTCTAGGTGTTTGCAAATTGATTGCTTAATTATTTGGTCCATTATCTTTCTGGGTACAGAAATTAAGATGACTGGTCTGTAATTTCCCAGGTTGTCCTTATTTCCCTTTTTATAGGTGGGCACTATATTTGCCCTTTTCAAGTCTTCTGGAAGGTCTCCCATTTTCCATGACTTTTCAAAGATAACTGCTAATGGCTCAGATATCTCCTCAGTCAGCTCCTTGAGTATTCTAGGATGCATTTCATCAGGCCCTGGTGATTTGAAGACATCTAACTTGTCTAAATAATTTTTGACTTCTTCTTTCCCTATTTTAGACTCTGATCCTACCTCATTTTTACTGGCATTCACTATGTTAGATGTTCAATTGCCACCAACCTTCTGGGTGGAAACTGAAAGAAAGAAGTCATTAAGCACCTCTGCAATTTCCACATTTTCTGTTGTTGTCTTTCCCCCCTCATTGAGTAATGGGTCTACTCTGTCCTTGGTCTTCCTCTTGCTTCTAATATATTTGGAGTACTTGTTTCCTTTTATGTCCCTAGCTAGTATGATCTCATTTTGTGCCTCGGCTTCCCCCCACCCCGTCATTAACTTCACGCTACTGGAATCGCAATGCGGTTTTGGGCCAACATGAGGTATGGCAGACTTGATATTGGTAGTCCATCAGATGCATAAGAAATGCAGATAACAGCACCTGTCTTTATAGACCTGGCTAAAGCATTTGACACCATCAGTAGACCTGGCCTTTGGTAAGTGTTATGTAAGTTTTGTTGTCCAGAAAAATTGACCAACGTTCTGAGACTATTTCATGATGGAAATAGTAGATGGTGTTCTGTCCAACCCATTTCCTATTACTAATGGTATTAAGCAGGGCTCCATTATTGGTCCACTCTTTTTAAATCTCTTCTATGCAGCAATGCTTGATGATGCTACAAAAAACCTGAATGCCGGTATCAGGATAAATTTCCAATCCTCAGGAAAATTATTTAATCTGAACAGGCTGCAATCTTCCATGAAGATCTTCAAGGCAATTATTTATGAGCTGCTGTATGCCGATGACTGTGCCCTAGAGATACATACTCCAGAAGATATTCAATGGATTACAGACAGATTCACGCAGTCTGCAGAGAGGTAAGGGGTGACAATCAATCTGAAAAAGACAGAGGTCATGTCACCAGGAAAACCCTACATGAAACCAAAAGTCACTATCAGCAACACACATCTGAATGCTGTTACAGACTTTTACTATCTTGGTAGTATATTGTCGAATGATGTTACTGTAGACAAGGAGCTGATAAGTTGTATCAACAAGACCAGTTCATCATCTGTCAAACTATAAGGCAGTCTGGCAGCAACATGTTATTAAGCTTCAAACTAAGTTAAACTCTATAAAGTGGTTGTACTGTCAAACTTCTTGTATGGGCATAAGACCTGGACCTGCTACAGGCATCATATTAAGCTGCTAGATAAGTTCCATTTACAACATCTGTATGCCGTACCTTGCATCAAATATGGCAGATAAAGTTACCAGTAATGAGGTTCTGGAATGTAGTCACTCTACACAAATTGAAGCCATGTTTATCACATCACAGTTACCCTGGGCTGGTAGGGTGTTGAGGATGGATGACACCAGCATGCCAAAGCAGTAGCTGTCTGGCAAACACAGTGTGCAACTGCATATGAGGCAGCACAAGAAACGCTTCAAGGACACACTGAAACATAACTTGAAACAGTTCAATGTTGATTTTGACAGCTGGACTGATGTTTACAGATCATGCTGGCAAGCAGTGGTCAATGATGGATTTACCCAATTCAAGATTAACTGCAGTATGGATCTTAAAGGATACAGGCAGAGTTGTAAACCTCAGCAGGCACAGACTGTAATCCCTTCCTCGGCATCAAGACATAAAACCGCCTCAGCATCATCTTTGGTCATGAAGGACACCAACAACAATGTGAGCTATTAAATAGATGTCTGCTGGATAGCATGTGGTTAGATTATGGGGATACAGAGTAAAGAGTAGAACTCAAGACATTATGGATCCTACTTTGTACTTAGACCTCAAGCTCACATTTCCTTTCATATACAGATATGAACTCTGAACTTCCACCTTCCTTTTCAATGTATTAAGCTTAGCTATAAAATGGTTTCTATTGATGTTGTTATCTCTACAATAAACTGAAAAGAGTTTATCTGAATCTTATAACAGGAGGCATGGCAAAATGCACTTGGAATTGTGAATTTAAGAACATAAGAATGGCCATACTGGATCAGACCAATGTTCCATCTAGCCTAGTACCTATTTTCTGACAGTGGCCAATGCCAGATGCTTCAGAGGGAATAAATAGAACAAGACAATTATCAAATGTTGTCCAGTCCCAGCTTTTGGCAGTCAGAGGCTTAGGGACACCCAGAGCATGGAATTGCATCCCTGACCATCTTGGCTAATACCCATTGAAGGACCTATTCTCCATGAACATATCTGATTCTCTTTTGAATACTGTTATACTTTTGGCCTTCACAACATCCCCTAAAGATGAGTTTAACAGATTGTCTGTGCATTTTGTAAAGAAGTTCTTCCTTATATTTGTTTTAAACCTGCTCCCTATTAATTTCATTGGATGACTTTCACTTTCTCCCCACCAGTCATGATTTTATAGACTTCTATCATATGCTCCTTTATTCATCCAGTTTCTAAACTGTACAGTCCAAATCTGTTTAATCTCTCCTCATATGGAAGCTGTTTTATAACCCTAATAATTTTTGTTGCTCTCTCTGTACTTTTTCCAGTTCTAAGATACCTTTTTTGAGATGGGGCAAGCAGAACAGCATGCAGTATTAAAGGTGTGAGTGTACCGTGGAATTTGTATAGTGGCATTATATTTTCTGTCTTGTTATCTCTTTGCTAATGGTTCCAAACATTCTATTAGTTTTTTTGACTGCTGCTGCATATTGTGCAGATGTTTTCAGAGAAATATTCATGATGACTCCAAGATCTCTTTCTTGAGTGGTAACAGCTAATTTAGCTTATTAAGTGGCTGTTGGGTGGCTCGGCAAGCACTACAAATGCTAGAAGAAGCTAATTTAGACCCCATTATTTTATATACATAGTTGGGATAATGTTTTGCAATGTGCATTACTTTGCATTTATCAACATTGGTTTTCACGTGCCATTTTGTTGCTCAGTCACCCAGTTTTGTGAGATCCCTTTGTAACTCCTCACAGTTAGCTTTGAACTTAACTATTTTGAGTAATTTTGTATCTTCTGCAAACTTTTCTACCTCACTGTTTACTCCTTTTCCTGATCATTAATGTTGAACAGCACTGATCCCAGTACAGATCCTTGGGGGACACCACTATTTATCTCTCTCTACTGTGAATACTGACCATTTATTCCTACCTTTTGCTTCCTATCTTTTAACCAGTTACTGATGCATGATAGGACCTTCCCTCTTATCCCATGACTGCTTACTTTGCTTAAGACCCTTTGGTGAGGGACAATCTCAGACTGGATCACCCTTTCCACACATTTGTTGACACCCTCAAAAATTCTAATAGATTAGTGAGGCATGATCTCTCTTTACAAAAACCATGTGTGCAATTTCATGGGGTTCACTCACTACTAGGGGTGCCTCCTCCTGGCCACTCTGGGGATTAGCTCCTTCCACATGCTGCACTTTCCTTTGGCAGTCTCTCCACCCATCTTTGGAACTCCAGGTACTCCTTCTTTGTAACTTGGCCCTCAAGCCAGGTCACTATGCGCCCTCATCTCTCGGGGTATCAAAGTCTTTCAGGACAAACTGTCCCAGGAAGTCCGCTCTCCCCTGCCTGGTCTGTGCCACTTCGCCAGTGCCTGGTAAGGGAACATGAGCCCACTCTCTACTCCAGGACCCAGTTCTGGGGCCATCTCATCAGCACCCAAGTTCTGCCCTATGCCATACCTTGCTGCTTTTCCCCTGAGCCTTTCCTACCTTTCTGGCTCTCCCTGAAGTCTGGGTTTGCCACTCACACACCCTCCTCCCAGGGAGTAACTGTAGACTATCCTCTATAGTCCCAAACATACCTCCCTTCTTCCAGAGGGTGACTGCAGACTCCTTCCCTGCAGCCCCTAGCTGCTCTCAGCTCCTGGGCTTTATACAGGCTCCTCCTGTTCCTGCCCAGTCGAGCCATATCTAATTAATCCCTGCTCCCTGACTCCTCCAGATGCAGTCTGGGGACTTAATTGGCCCAGCTAGCCAGTGTAACCCCACAGACCTTGTGTGGGGTGGACACCCCATCACATGCACCTCTTTTTGTGTGACGGTTTCCATTTATGCATATAACTAGCTGTTTATGTGCACAGTTACAGGAAATGGACATTCAGGGTTGGCATGCAATAGTTCATGTGTTTTTACACACATTTGTGAGAATTTGACCCATCTTGTCTAATTTTTAAAACTTACTTAGCTGTTAGACAAATCAAAGGACAAAGATAGAATGATTTTAAAGTTACTGCTGTGATTAAGTTTAGGCCTTGTCTACACTAGAAACGATTTGTTGGTATCACTACGCCTGTACAATTATAACCGCAAACATTCCAAGTGTAGATGCAATTGACACCAACAAAAGAGTGCTTTGCTGGTATGGCTTATAACAGTTCCCTGAAAAAACGTTTTTGTTGGTAAAGTAATTGCATCTACACTTTTGATGGTATAAAAATGTCATAAAAAGAAAAATCACAGCCCTAAGAGATATTACCACACTGGCAAAGGCCTCTAATATAGACGAAGACATAGTGAAAGAATTGTTTTGTTCTGAGCACCCTTTCAGATTTCAAATCAGGCTAATCTCTTTGATTGTTGATAGGTTTCAGAGTAACAGCCGTGTTAGTCTGTATTCTCAAAAAGAAAAGGAGTACTTGTAGCACCTTAGAGACTAACCAATTTATTTGAGCATAAGCTTTCGTGAGCTACAGCTCACTTCATCGGATGTTGATGATCATGTGGACAATTCAAGTGTGAGAGTATTTGGATATAATGGACAATGAGGAAGTGTTGGAGTAATCAGTGGAGCATGCAAAAGGACTGATTAAATTGACTTGCCTTGTGATCAACAATTTTTAATTTTAAAGGTTCATTGTGATTTTGTGATTAATTTAAATCCTGTCTATTTTGACATCTACTTCAGACATGCAGAATCAGCCTACTCAAAGCCAAATAAATTATATTATTCTCTAGCTCTCACTTCCCTTCTTTCCATTAATTTGGTATACTTGGAATACTGTATACAGGGCTTCTCCCTATTTCACGTGCTGTTCTTTGGTAGATATTGTAAGAAAGATTAACTTCATAGAATGCCTTTTTTAAAGTTCAGTTTTGTTTTTAGATGTACTGGATACAGAGAGAAGAGATATGTTTAGGTTCTTCTGAGAGGCATTGTGTTACAGAGAATTGAACAGGGTGCTGGGGGCACGGGGATAGTGGGTAATCCCACTTCTATTTTTGAGTCATGCAACTTTGTGTAAGTCATACTAGATCAAATTCCAATTTTATTTTACAATTTAATTGACTTCACATGAGTTGTACATTAGCTCACAATTAGATCCTGTGTCTGTTACTTCCACTGTCAAATGTTGATAATGCTTACCTACCTCACCTGCAGTCAGAAAGGGTTCCCAATGAGTACAAGTTATTGTTTCTCTTGTCATCCACTTCTTTTAGGGCTACTTATGTCAGGTAACTCACATCATTCTGAATTGTAGGAATGAGTATGTCATGGAGAATATGATGATGATGTCCTTTTAGCAGAAACTGAGATTTGTGATCTGCTAGGTGAAGAAAAAAAAAGAGATGTGTACAGGTTCCTGTCATGAAACAACCATTTTACTAGAACGCCATGTCAGTTAGTTACTGCAAATGTTACTGTATGTACTGCTATCAATTCCTGCAATCTCTTTCCTGTTTTCTTTATTGGAAATCAGACCCCTGACAACAATCAGTTACATTTATGGACCTTTAACTTCTGTGGATTTACACCAAGGGAAAATCTGGCCCAGGAACAATAATTATTCTATAACTGGACACTTCACTCAGTTACATCATATTGTAGAACTGCTTCCTTGTCCAGTGTTTAGGGTAAATATTGTGACTGAAAATTCTGTTTTTCATTTTCTTCATTTAGAAGTGAAACTTAATTAAAAGATGATGGCTAATACAGTAGCACTATTTATTTCTGGATAGATGCAGCAGATGAGTGCTTAGTTTTCATTGAACTGGAGATCATAATGTGATAGGGTCTTTTTAGTTTAATATTCAATAATTTAGTTAAATATCTATATATTAGCCTTGCTATTGAAAGGGGGTTACGGAAGTAATCTATTTTTATACTGAATATTATCGTTCTATTCCTACTTTTTCTATAGATGGTCTTTATTGCATGGATTTCAAAGGATGCTGCTCTTTCCATGGGACCGTATTTAATTTTGTCACTCAAAAGCTTGTCTCTTCACCAACAGAAGTTTGTCTCAGAAAATATATTACCTCACCCACCTTGTCACCCTATCCAATGTTACTGTTATTTGAGACCCTGATTCAACAAAGCACAAACATGTACTTAACTTTAAGCATGTGCTTTAGTCCCATTTAAGTCAATGGAACTTAAGCAAGTGCTTAAATAAACTTCTGAATCAGGGCCTGAGTTAGGTGTTTCATGCAGTCTTTCATGTCATATCACAGTCATATCTGATTTATAATACTGTGTGTATATCCTTCATAATTTCATAACATAGCAGTAGGACACTGTGCCTATGCTTCTTTTTGCAAAGTTATAATGTAAAGGTATTATAACATTTTGACCTTTTATTATATGAACACACCTCACTGGAAGACACATCTGGAAATAGTTTGTTATTAACTGTACTGTATTTTAATTATATGAATTATAAAGTACATATTTTGGGTATTTTTAGATGCACATTTTTAAAGATGTAGTTATGTGTTCACCTGGCTGGTGTACATCAGGTGCATGCAGAGTTGTGCCTTTAAAAATCTGTTCTGTAACTGCTTCGTGATAGAGAAATTTGCAGAGACATAGGTTCATATATTATTTTATATTCAAAATAACAATTTGTTAACATTTGATGACTGTGGTTATGGTGCAGAGATTTATTTCCTTGTCAAGGCAGTGGACTCAGGCTTTTACTTACAGCAAGAGGGCTGTTTTAATGCTTGTCCTAGGTAGTTATTTCATTCATCTAATCCATTCTGAACTGTCTTCCTCTTTATTCTTCCAGTAGTGTGATCTTTACTACTACGGTATTCTAGCTATTAGCTGTTTAGTGTGAGATAGACCTTCACTATTTCACCCTTTCATGAGAATTATTATTTTTCCGACTGTCAAGGCTATTATGAGCCATTTTGTCAATAGTAAGGGTGTATTAATTTGGAAGGACAAGGAGTCATATAATATCTTGATTAGGGGATATTTATTTCTAAGGCTGTGGAGAGGTTATTAAGTATTTCTGGCCAAAAAAGTCAGTTCAGAATATGAAAATCTTATGTGTGAAATACTAGCTGTTTGCTGATGTTCAGAGAATTGTAATCCTTCGCAGATGTTTCTTTTATCCAGTCATCCTGATTTTGAGGGTGACTTCAACAATCATAGTTTGTAGCAGGGGATCTTTGCATGGATCCATAGAGCCAGTGTCTGGTTGTGTTGACAACCATGTTGTTTCTGTACCTGGCGCTGTGCTTCCAGCTGTGGAACGTCTTCTTAAAGTTGCAGACACCCATGCTTACAGCATGGTGCCGTGCTATGTGGTCAGCTGCCAGATGCTCGAAGATCAGATCAGAACTATTCATCGTATGCAGATTTTGTTTTGAGTATCTTTGAAGTGTTTCATCTCCCCTCCACATTTACAATTGCCAGAGCTTAATTTGGAATATAGTATTTGTTTTGATAGACAGGTCTCAGGCATATGAATTATATGACCAGCCCATCCCAGCTGGACATAAATCAAATGAGCCTCAATACGAACCAAACCGGCTTTTGCCAAAACTTCTGTGTTGGACACCCAATCCTGCCATTTGATGCCCAGAAGATGTTATGTGTGTCACAAATGGAAACTGTCAAGCTTCTTAATGTGCCATTGATAACAGGGCCATGTTTCACATCCATAGAGTAATGTTGTGAGGACAATAGCATTATACACTTCGATTTTTTTCTGTAAACAGGTTCTGTTACTTCCAGATTTGGTGATAAAGGTAACCATATGCAACACTGGCTTTCTTAATTCATGGGTCTGCAAAGATGTACTTAGAGGCTTATTGCATTTTTACCCTGATAGAGTCCTACTTTATATACTCTATGGGGGGAGGAGGGCTTTACAGTAAAACCTATTGTGGATCTTTCTGAAAACCCCTTAATACTGCTGAGTTGGTGTTTGTCATTTTCCGTACTGTTTTCCAGTCTCTTTTGTTGAACTGGAGTTTTTAGTTCATTTGCCTATTTGATTTTTTTACTTTTGTGGCAACAGATTTGATAGAGTTCAGCTATCAACATATATTGTATAAAACCTGCTCTATTTCCAAAACTCTTTCTTGTATGGAACTCTTAGAGGTTCTGAACCTGCATTCTTTATACACCTAAAAGTTCCACTGCTTCCAGTGATGGCTTTTGGTGCCCAAGGAATGCAAGATTAGGCTAATTATTTGCACAGCTCTGGCTACTAGTGGTAAAATGGGTTGCTTTGCAATATCCTTGCAATACCGTTTGTTCTCTGTGTTGGCAGCTTTACTGATGTGCCAAATAGTGTATTATGGAACACACACCATTGGCTGTTCTTCTCAAATATAGATTTCATATGTCTTCAATCTTTGGTTGACTTATTGTGAGTAGATGACAGATGAGAGGAATGTGTCATGAATGTAGTAACAAAATAAAGTGTGCTTTCATTGATTTTTTTATAAACTGTGAATGCAGAATCGTATATGCAAACAGTATATGTCTTGTGTATGTATTTTTTATGTATATATACATACTACATATACAATGTACTCTATATATTTCATATGCCTGATGAACATATAATGTTTTTAGATATTGCTTTTTGTCTTCCCTTTTTATTTTAGTTTTATATTATTTTCATTAGTAGCTTGGCTATTTTGTAACAACTGTGATCAACTATGCCTAGTTGTTTGACTTCCTTCAGTGAATCTGCCTACTCTGTAAGCATGCAGGTGCATCACTTTCACATGCATTAGTTTTGTTGCGTATTCTTGGTTGTTGCCTTGGCAGATCTTCTGCGTCAGGAAAAAAAATCACCTCTTGCCATTTTCTTTCACAGTAGCACAGAACACACAAACGATGTCTACTCAAACTATCATTCAGATATCAATATCCATAAAAACTCCTCCCAACTTCTGACCTGCAAAAGGCCATACATGCTGTGAAACATTACATCTTGCCTGGGCCTATGCACCATGAAAGGACAAGAGTTGTTGCTGAATCTGACCACAAAAACAACTGTCCTTAAAGCGATGATACTAATGGACTAGATAGACAACAGTGAATTAGATGACTAGATGGCAGTGGTTACTCGTAGCTTTTAGGTGATTTATCTGTTTGTTTATTAAATTGTAAATCCCGTTTTTGGCACCTGTGACCGTTCTGCTGGAAGTAGCTGTACTTAGGCTTCCCCGCTCTTGGAATGCAGTGGAGATGTGAGTTGCCTCCCCCTTCCCCCTTAATTTCAGAGACAAAAAGATCCGTGTAGCCCAGAGCCTTTACACTGGCCTCTCTGGAGGGGAAGAGAAGAAGCCCCAGCTGCTCTTTTTTTAACTACAAAGCAGGAAGACAGAAGAAACATAGGCCAGGGGAGGGACTGCCAATGAAGAGTGAGAAGAAGAAATAAGATAATCCAACCACATTCTGCACTCAACTGGACATGTGGATGTCTCATTGAGATCAATAGGAGCTCTACGTACATATCTGGGGACAGAATTGAGTCCATCATGTCTAGTGAACGCTGACACATGGTTATTTAGCATGGAAGTTGTTTTTGCTTTCTTTTCCTGGAGCTATAAATGTTATTTCTTGAAAGGGTACTAGTTACTTTAATGAAAGCATAAATTAGTATTTATATAGTGTTTTACATAGTTTAGGGAGACTAACTTATTGCAGTCAAAATCTGTATTATTTTAAAGTAAAACAAAGAATCTAATTATAAAATGTTTTATCACATTTATTTATTTATTTTGTAGACAAAGAGGGAGAATCCGAACAAAACCAGCCTGCAGAGGAACCCATACCAGAAGAAATTAATGAAAAAAAAAGGAACATAAAAAGATGATTTCAAATGTCATGTCATGTTGTGCTATAGAGGTACGAAAGATGTTAATACTTAATTTTCCCCTTATTCTCTTCCTTTCTGATTTGCAAAATGAGCTGGATTGAAATGATTGGCTTTAAGATTTTTAAAAAAACAATAGAAACTGGAGATTAAATATGCCTGATTCTGAAAATATCTCACTAGTGTGCTGGAATATAAGGCCCATGCCTGCACTATAAACTTACACTGGTATAACTACGTCGCTGAAGGGTGTGAAAAATCCACACCCCCTGAGTGATGCAGTTATACTGAGCTTACCCCACTCTCATGGAGGTAACTATGTGTAGTTTAACTATGCCTATGGGAGCAGCTGTCCCATCAGCATAGTAGCATCTTCACTGAAGCACTACAGCGGCACAGCTGCACTGTTTCAGTGTTTTAAGTGTAGACCTGCCCTAAGGCTCTGGCATTTGTCCAAGAATCAAGTGAAAATGTTCCTTTATTCCTATATTGATTTGTGACCCACATTTTTTGAAGGCATTCTTTAAATTTTTCAGTAAATGTATAGATTTTTAGGCCAGAAGAGACCATGATAGTCTAGTCTGACCACCTGTATAACACATCATAGAATTTCACCCCGCCCGTAACTTGTGGCTGAACAAGTGCATACCTTTTAGAAGCCATCCAGTCTCAATGTAAAGATTCCAACTGGTGGAAAGGGTACTGAATTCCTTAGTAAGATGTTCCACTACTTTATTATCCTCCCTATTAAAAATGTCGTCTTTCCAGTTTGAACTTTTTTGACTAAATAAGGAAATATATTTTGCCTCATAAATGTAATACTTTACTTTCTACCTATATGTAACAACTATATGATATAAAATCATGGTGTTCGATCCATATTATTATTGCTAAAATTACTGCTTCAGGGCATGGATTTCCCCTACCCTTTTCTTGAGGATACCATCGTATCTGGTAGCATCCATTGATTCAGGGTGTCTAGTATCCTGTTTGAAATGCTGTTCCTGAGGATGGGAAGGTGAAAGCCATGACTGAAAGCCATGAAAGCCATGGTGAAGCCATGACTGTTCTACAATCATCTCACAGTAGCTGCTGGACACTGGCCTGATCCTCAGGGCTGGCCAGGTTCTCCTGGACACAGAACTTGAGTGGGGGCCTGAGGGTGGCTTTATGCTGTCTGTGGCTTTTCAGGAGGAGTTTAAGGTACAGGTTTTGATCTATAGAGCCCTAAATGGCTTAGCGCATACTGACCAAAGAAATCACCATCCCAGCATGCCATGCGTTTGTGTTGTAAATCAGTAAAGTGCTTGAGCTGATGCCCTGCTGATGTAGCAAGAGGCCTAAGGGCTTTGGAACCTCCCTCGGTCCATAGCAGCACAGAGGTAGGGTATGCTGCAAAGCTAGTCTTCAACCTTTTTTGAAAAAAGCCGGAGGAGAATTGTTGGAGCAGGATGGTGATTTAAGTTGGCTAGCTTGCTGGCTATAGGCTGTACTGAGCAGTATAGCTTCCATTTAGGGATACTGAAGTGTTATTTTAGAGGTGGGTCTCTAATTTACGGGAAGGACTCCTAGAGTGTATGACAGCTCAAGTGCCTCTGATGACATCTACTACGATAATGTGGGGTGGGGACAGAGGTGGTTTTTCAGGTAGGTAAATCCTAAACCATTAGTTTAAATTCCATGGGGAAAACCACAGGCATCGTAAAGCCACCTTTTTAGTGTATGTATAAATGCAAATACATTAATAAATAATTCTTAAAAGTAAAACTCGTAAGCAGATGTGCAGGGCGGGGGGCAGGGAATGGGGATAAGCAAACCTGATTTAAACATTAAGTAGTTAGTCCTGATTGAGTAATCATAATAGTGCATCTCTATATAACTTTTAAAGGCAGCTACAGTGCTTGCAAATTCATATGGCCAGTGAGGGAGACAGTGTTTTCCAGTGATAACAGTAGTGGACTGGGAGTCTAGAGACCTTGGGTTCTATCACTGATTCAGCCACGGACTTTTTATGTGAACCTGGGTACATGTGCCTCACTTGTGTGTAAAAAGATGGTAATAATGATACCTACTTTTGTATATTATTTTGAGATCCTTGACTGAAGGAACCCATATAGGTGCCAGTGAGTTTTATTCATCTGTCAATGAACTCTATCTCAGATCAGGATTGAGCTTTAAATGTCAAATTGTTTCAGACTGGGATTTTAGTAGGTAAATTGGTGAACTCTTCAGTGCCTTTCAGTGATAGTTTTTCTTTGTGCACTTTCATATACATTTTGTTAGGCTCCTAACCTGCAATTTATAGTGTGATGCACTGTTGCAGAGCCCCATTGACTTCAGTGGGGCTCTGTGTGCATGTAGCCGTCTGCTTGTGTACTGTCACCTATAGGACCAGAGCCTTAGGCCCCCAATCCTGCAAAGACTTTTGCACCTGTTTAATTTTATGCACTGTGAATAGTCCAACTGAAGTCAATGGGACTGTTCACAGTGCATAAAGTTAAGCACGCTAGCAAGATTGAGGCCTTAGATTGTAAATTGTTGTTTGTGGGGACTGTGTCATCCTAGGTATCTATACAACATCTATCATATTTTGGGGGACTTCAGTAATAATAACAAACAACCACAGTCATCTGTGTTTTGACATTATCTTTTCATTTCTCTGTTTCAGGATTTTAATGATGCAGGCCAGGATGTAGTTTGCAACTCATGAAATATCATGCTTACTACAGGGGACAATCTTCTGCACCATCAGTTAAGACATAAAGTTCCTCATAAAGAAACAAATACATTCCTCCATCTTTCTTGCACAATTAGAAGTGTAAACCTTTAGTGAGTGGTTATGTGATCTATACTCAGTCATTGGGTATGTATACATGCCTCCTATTAAGCCTTGACTAGTACGTTTGAGAATGAAGGAGTTTAATTAGTGACTACCAAGTACTGCAATCTTTACTGTACATGTTATTGATGATTAATTTTTTTTGTAATTTTCTGATGAGTTATTTCTCTGTTTCTGCCTAATCAGCAGGCATACTGCGAAATATAACGCACTTGCAAGAATATTACCGTCTCATAAGATGAATATGTTTGATGATTAAATTAGGTAGAATAAAGTAATAACAGTCACATACTCAAGGAGAATGACATGCTGATCCTTTGCTTTGGTTTGATGACCTTTATAAAAAACAGAATAGCATTTTAGAAACAATCCAATCTATTTCAAGTCAGTCCCAACATAACAAGGAAATGTAAAGAATCCTCAATAAGCCATATGCTTTTGGAAAATGAAGGAATTTCTCCTCAGTTAAATTAAAAATACCAGCCTTGATCTGAGGTCAACATGACATAAATCACTGAGGTAGCAAAAAATTCTCAAACCTGATAAGAAAACATATTTGCTGCTAAATTTAATTACTAACCTTGATCAGAAATGTGCTTGCAGCCTAGCATTCATATCAGGAAGAGACAGACTTCTGTGCAAACAAAATGAAATATCTGTTGTTTCCTGCATATAAAATAAATCCTTTCCTACCCACATTTTCCCTAATGATAAGCACCAGTTTTTAGCCATATCTTTACACAATGTAGTATTCATGAACTCGTAACTGTTCTTCCATGAAATACAATTGTTTGATGTAGGGCCAGCACAATTCTGATTGAGAACTAACATGCAGAAGATGAAAGATTTGGAACAACTTAGGCAATATTACTCCTTGAGCTGTCTGTGACTAAGGCCCTGATTCAGGACAGTACTTCAGCACATGCTCATGTGCTGTCCTGAATCGTGCTTTCCTGAATCATGGCCTATATGTTTAGTGTTTGGAGAACAGAGTGAGAGAATATGTATTCACACTCAGAAGGAAAAACCCTGGTGCTCCCCTGTCATTCTGTTTGTATCCATGTATTGTAAGCTCTTTGGACTGTCTTTCTCTTCTGTGTCTGTACAGCTGCTAGCGCAATGGGGTCATAGAATCATAGAATATCAGGGTTGGAAGGGACCCCAGAAGGTCATCTAGTCCAACCCCCTGCTCAAAGCAGGACCAATTCCCAGTTAAATCATCCCAGCCAGGGCTTTGTCAAGCCTGACCTTAAAAACCTCTAAGGAAGGAGATTCTACCACCTCCCTAGGTAACGCATTCCAGTGTTTCACCACCCTCTTAGTGAAAAAGTTTTTCCTAATATCCAATCTAAACCTCCCCCACTGCAACTTGAGACCATTACTCCTCGTTCTGTCATCTGCTACCATTGAGAACAGTCTAGAGCCATCCTCTTTGGAACCCCCTTTCAGGTAGTTGAAAGCAGCTATCAAATCCCCCCTCATTCTTCATGGGTCGTGGTCCATGACTGGGGCTCCTTGGTATTATGATAATATGCATAATACATAATAGTAGAATAGTGTTTTCACTAATTAAGTCTCTTCCCAAGAAGAAAGACAGGAGATGAAAAAGAGGTCTTTGTAAGGTATTGGTTTGGTTTGGCAACCTTTGATTCAGGAATTATGGTGGTAAGAGCTGTTGCTTTAAATTAGATATCCATGGCTGCATATATGTATCATTCAGAAGCTAATCAACCTCTCCTATTCTGTGGAGAATCATTTTGGTGAAAAGGTTGAGGTCAGTATACAGAGTTAAAGGAAACCAAGGCCTGCTTTGTTCACTGTATTCCACAAACTCTTCTACTGTAGAGAGGCAAACGGGAAAGTGCTAGTCCTAAGGGACCTTATGCCAATGGAGGCTCATCATAGGGGAACAGATTCCACCCTTAGCACCCTCTACACTGCAATCAGGACAGCTGGGGCAGGAAATGTTGCTGCCAGCATTCCTCCAGTTCGCTTCCTTCTCCTTTAGCGAAATTTTTTGCTGGTGGGTTATGGTTAGAATCTGGTTCCTTTGTGCAGCTCAGGTGATGTGAAAGGGCTGGAGTATAATGCAAAATCTAGCCTTTAAAGTAAAGAAAATTGTTCATGTGTAATTCTTTTTCTTTTGAAGACTACACAAGATTTCCACTCACCCACATACCAAACCAAACTCTGCTCATTATATTGATTTTTGTTCATCCTGGCAGATAACTCTTTTGTGTTTGTTTCAACAGCGTATTTATGGGAATTTTTGCTTGCTGTGTTGTCAGGAAGTTACTGGATTGTTCTAAGGAGGACCCTGACAATTGGAATAGAGGGATTTGGGTGGGGGCTCAACTACCAGTACTGCAGAGGTCCTAAAAGCTAGCAGAATTCTTGGGACATTGTGTTTCCAACATAAGGAGCCAAGAGTCTGAGTAATTTGATGCTATCTTTACAGAAGAGTTATTACAGGTAAGCAATTTTCTTTACTAGTAAGCTGAAATTTAATTTGAATGTAGAAAAATAATACTCACTTTGGGATACACAATGCAGCATAAGGTACAGATACTGGTCTAATTAAGTTTGTTTCCCATTATAGCATAATAAAAATAGCTCTGAAACATCAAGTTAGTGCAACTCTGAACTGCATAGCCTCCTTAAGTAGCTGTCAGACCTTGCATCTTTGTGCATGAAGTATAGGACAGTTCCCATTCTAACTTGTGAAATTTGTATTTCTGGAGCTTTTACAGGTTTAACCTTCATAAACTCAGATGGCTCAAGAAAATGGAATAGAGGGTAATATCTCATGTCCTAGACAAATTTCTTTAAATCACAAGGTCACCTTGTGCCTCAGCAAATTAAAAAACCACAAATTACAAGAACAAATTAACTTAGAAGAAGAAAGGTACAAATGACATAACTACAGAGCACTGAACAGGAAAGCATTGTTGTGTAGCTTCCGGATGCCAAGTACATGTTTAACACAAGATCTTGCATGGAAAAGCTGAACCTGCAGTTTTTTGGTTAGGATCTGTTTATTGGGAGGGAGAGAGAAACTGGGTACGCTATTGACATCTTGACTGAAGTAATGTAAACAATGAGATGTTGGTCTTAATGCTATCAAAGATGAGAAGAGCTCTCAAGTTACAGGTAACGGAGAGATGAACAAGATATTTACTAATTATGCAGAGTTTATTTGACCCAGATATGAGATAATTTTTTTTTAAAGAGCACTTGATACTGGTAGCCAGCGTTTGATATGGTTGAATAAGGTCAAGATACCAGCATGGAGGATATTATATTTTGGGTATGTTTAATGTGATTTAAACATTTTACACATGTACCCCAGCCACGTTAGAAACAGAACACGTTAGCTATATATATAAAAACCTCATGAAAACCAGATTTACTTAACATTTAAAATAAGTGTAAAAAGGTATGATTAGAGCTAGCAAGGTCACCTTCGAAGAGTTCATAAAGTGTGAAATATCCTTGAAAAACAGGTTTAACCTGAATGTCACTGCTGGCACTGCTAGATTTGTCAAGAGGTGTTGGAGTGGGGCTCAGGGTCCCCAGACTCTGCTGCAGAGGCTATTGTCAGAAGCCAGCACGGCAGAAAGGAAGGCAGCACATGCCATGCCTTGTTTCAGAGTACAGCAATGGCTGCATGAGCATGTGGTCCTCTCCCTGACAATGCTACTGTGCATCTCTATGAAACATCAAGGCAGTTGAATTTCTCTGGAATGATGTCAAGGAGAAAGTGCATGAGAGTTAGAGATAACTTGTTCTTAGCCGAAAGGAATCCAGTTTGGTCCAGCATTCCAACAGAAGCCTGAGAAAGACAACCCAATATCTATCTTAATGCTGTTCATTTTTCAAATATTAGATGCTAATCCTGGATTCAGAGCCAAGGGTATGTCATTCAACAAAACATCCAAGATAGGCTAGGACCAGTGGTGTGCAGAGTGAAGGGGTGAAGAGGTAGAATTACTCCTTTTTGAGAAACTATGGGTCAGAGGCTCAGCTGGTGTAAATTGGTGCAGCACCATGTAAGTCAGTGCAACTAGGCCAATTTGCAACAGCTGAGGATCTGGCCCCATAACTCTGCATTTCCAACTTTCAGGCCTTTACTCGTTTTAGGGTGGTCTTAACTCAGAGTGTTTTTGGATTTCAAATGTTTTATTTTTAAAGAAGTTATAGCTCTAATTAGAGATGGGTCCAAGCCAGGCCATTTGAGCATCACTGAACTTTTGTAGGGGAGGGGTGCCAGATCACAGATGCAAACTATAATGGATGGTTCCATTCTCTACAACTGGCTAAACCAAAACTCTGGAACCAAACACTCCTGCCATTTGGGAGTTTTCCAACTTTGGATCTGAATTTTGCAGCTCTGACTCATCTATTGATTTGAAAGGTTTGGATTATTTTCCTTATGTTGTTGATACAAGTTTAGTGTTAATCCCAGTTTAGTAAAGTCTTTGGTCTAGGGCTGAGACCTTTGAGTCCTGATTCCCAATTTTGTTAAATAATCAGTAGATCACAACGAAGATAGACTTTCTTTTCTTTCCTGGGTCATATGAATTAATCTGTTCCTTGCCATTGTTCCTTGTTCCATAGCTATTATAGAACTTCAGTCCTTTTTTTTGTTTTTTTTACATGTAGTTTAGAGACAAACTGATTATAACAAAGATAACAGTGGGAAGGGAGGGGCATCTTTCGATATAAAACTATGTAAGAATTTCCAAATATTAAAAAATACTCTTTAAACTCATAGTAAACATTAAGCTTCTACCAAGCAAGCTATAGGAGAATGCTCATTCTTTCTGAGCTGTGATGTTAATCAGCTATTGTCACTCAAGACACATAAGTGGACATTGAGTTATGAGACACTGTTTTATTTGATAAATGACATTTCCAACTAGTATTTAAAAAATCAATTTCTACATAGCAGTTGTCATGTTTCACCTTATATTTGAACTGAAGTGCTATAGTGAAACTCATGAGAATGCAGATTATCAATCATTTTCACCTTCTTCACAATTTTTTTAACTCCCAGTTTAGCACATATTGAAAATAGCGGCAGATAAGACCATAAGGATTAGGTGGAAAATGTGGAACACACTAGCTGACCTTTACATATAAACTCTATTGTTGCAAGCCCTACACACCTGTGAGCTGCAAAAGAAAGTGATAGATTCTTGTGGAAATAAAAAAAAAACGTATAAAAATTTTTAAACACACACACCAAGACACCAGCCTTTTAGAATATCTTCTGTGGCAGTTGCTAATAATTTCTGGATTATAATAAGTAACATAAAACACTTTGAATGAGAACAGCTGTAGATACAGGTTTTTGGGTTTTTTTTACAGATGCTGTATCTATTTTTGAGCAGTGAGTGCATTTGGAGAAGAAGGGACCCAATCATCTGAGTGCTCAGCTCCCAGTGGCTTTATGGAGGTGCTCATCCTCTTACAGAGCTGGAGTCAAAGGGGGAAATTTAGTTTAGGAAGGGATGGAATTTTGTTTTGTCATCATTTAGACTGTATATAGCCTTATTAGTCTTTGAAGCCACGAGGGATTTAAAATACAGAATTGCTTATGAAAGCCCAACAGCTGTAAGATAGGGAAAATACATGTTCCTTTTACAAGTGGTAAATATATGGGCATAAGTAGGCCAAAGAGCTAGCTATGAATATGACAAGATACTTCTTGTTAATGAAAAAATAGGACTAAAACTATACTTTTGCGGAGCTATATCTGGACTCATTCTGAAAATTAAGTTTCAACTTTCATGTGAGTTTCACCTTAAATTGATCTCTAGGCTTTTCCAATCAATCTTCACACATTAGATTGCTAATTCTGAGTTATAACGTCCATTGACAGTCTACACTATGGATTAAGTGTGAAATCATGCAAATACAAGTCACAAATCACAAAAGAAGAGGTTAGCCTCTGGCATGCTTAGCTGACATCTCTAGAGAAATTTCTCAGAAAGTGCTTATAGTATAGATCTTTGCCAAGATTGAAGTGCAAGATAGCAAATCCCTCTGGTCCAGTCTAACTCTTTCTACCTTAGTGCAGTAATTGCAAACAGGTCAGGAAAATTTGGTTTCTAGAGGAAATAATTTATCAAAACAACTTCAAGTGATTCCCAAAATGGAATTTGGAATTATGACTCTCTGGCTTATTAAAGTATTGATAGTTGTGATATTGACTTGCAGTAGGAAATTTTACATCATATTGTCAAGTAACACTACAGTATGTAGAAGTAAAAGACAAACAAAACAGAAATTTGCTATTGATTTCCCCCCAGAATGAAAACACAGCAGTCCAGATGGTCAGCTGCAGAAAATCAGTGCAGCTCCCTTGTCTTCTGTGGAGCTATGTCAGTGTATACCAATTGAGTATGAGGTGTTTTAAATACATAATAGAAATACATGCTAAATAAGCTTCCATTTTACATTGTGCTGTCAGCCTAAAGTATCCTGAAACATAGGCGCCGACTCCGTGGGTGCTCCGGGGCTGGAGCACTCAGGGGGAAAAATTGGTGGGTGCTCTGCACCCACTGGCAGCTCCCTGCCCCAGCTCGCCTCTGCTCCACCTCCTCCCCTGAGCGTTCCGCTTGATCCTGCTTCTCTCCCCCTCCCAGCGCTTGAGCCGCAAAACAGCTGTTTCATGCAACAAGCCTGGGAGGGAGTGGGGATGAGGGGGAATGTGGCGCTCTTGGGGGAGGAGGCAGGGCTGGGGCGGGGATTTGTGGAAAGATCCAATAGGGGCGGGGCAGGCGCAAGCACCCACCGGCACCAACAAAAGTTGGCGCCTGTGTCCTGAAAGTCTTCATGTACTGAGGTCTAACGCCTGCCCTGTGGTGCACGAGTGTGCAAGGCTGGGAACTTGGGAATAGGGAGCCCTTCCCACTGCACACACAGCCAGGCAGCTCCCTCCATCGTTCACAGGACTTGTGCTTGGTTATAATGCTGGAGAATGCACCATGTCCCCAAGCTGTGCCTTGCCAAAATTGACCTCAGGTGCAGGAATTCACTGGCAGATGGTTGGGTATGCTCATCTCCAGGGCCAGATTAAGACCTTTAAAGGCCCTAAGAATGGAAAAGATTATTGTGCCCCCCATATGTAATTCAAAATAAAAACAATACTATACCATAAAATAAAATTTTATTTTTTGAAATGACACAAAACTTACATGTATGCTGAAATTAAAATAGCTTCTTTCTAGATTTTCTGATTGCAAAATTCTGGATAAGTTCATCGAAGCTGGCTCGACGAAGCATGTCTGCTTCCATACACACTAGGGAAAGTGAATCAAGTCTGTCCTGACACATTGTTGTTCTCTGAGGGTTTTTTATTCTTTTCAGCTGAGAAAAAGAGCATTCTGTGGAGCAGTTAGTAATCATCAATGTTAGAAAAATACGTAGTGCGATTTCTACATTTGGAAACACACATTGTATTCCGTCTTTCAGTATTGTGTCATGAAGATCAATGTGACTGAATTTCGTTTTTCCTGTTTCATTAAACTTTGCGTGCATATAACAGTGGAACTGCCGTACTTCTCCACAGAGATTCATATTCAAGTCAACAGGGTATGAGTCAACTAGCTCTTGGAAACCTTGTGAATATTATTCGTCAGATAAGTTCACATCGTTTAGAAAAGAAAATCTATTTGATACTTCTTTGTACACTTCACCTCTCCTCTTCATATGAGCTTCAAGTGTATCAATTATAGCGTAGTAAGTAGATGCGCAATATTACACAATGTACACTATATCCATCTATCTATATCTATATATATATGAAAGAAAATGAATCAAGTACGTATAACTCAGAAGAATATATCAATAATAAAACAAATTTATTGCAATACATGACAGGATCTGATTTCCTCGCATTATTTCGATCTACGTTAGCAGGACACTCTCCTGGTTTAGGTGGGGATAAGTAATAAAAAGAGAACAGAAAAACGGGGGAAGTGTGTATAGTGGAGTGTAAGGAAGTCTAAAAAAGTTCTGATTTTTCTCATGATGACTACTTTGATACTTTTTTTGAAATATCAAATTTTTTTTTAAAAAATCTTTTTTTTTTTGGTGCCCCCTGCTTTGCTGGTGGCCTAAGTACGTGCTTATTGTGCCTATTGGGTAATCCAGCCCTGCTCATCTTCCTTGCTCAGAGAAGCAGCAGAAGATTCCAGCCTGTGGATTCTTGTCTTCCACACAGAACTGACCTTGGATTCACCTTTGAAAGAAATATTTGCTGCCCACCCTTGCACAAAAACTAACAGTAACTGATTCCTTTTCACCAGAGTCCTACTGCTATACACAGGGCTGGCCTAAGGATTTTAGGGAGGGTGGGGGAGATGATGCGTTGAAATACATACCAAACTTAGTAACTCATTTTTGTTACAAATATGTTTGGTATTTTATGTCTTCCCAGCTTTCTGCTGCAGAAATGGAACCCAGTTACTTTCCCCTTTCGGTCAGAGGGATCAATTCATGTCAGTGTATATTTATTTATTTATTATTATTTAGAGCTGTCTTCACTTAGTTTAAAAAAAAAAATAACAAAGGGAGGTCCACAGCTTCTGCTGTCACAGGACTCAAGGCCAGTGCTGAGCATCCCTGTGTCAGAAGATGTGTGGATGGCATATATTAATTTAATTTACTGAACTGGCAATGTGTGGGGCTGCACATATGGCACTGGTCTGGGAGGCAGCAAACCTGGCTTCTATTACTGGCTCTGCCGCAGATTTGCTGCGTGACCCTGGGCAAGTCACTTCCCTTCTCTGTGCCTTCACTGAGGTCAAACTAGGTCATCTAGTGGTCCTTCAGGCCTTAAACTCTGTGAAACTGGACAGAGTAATATTCAAGCTTATACATATTTATGTATAAAATATATCATAAAGACTCTTTATCTACTCCATGGTTGCCCCTCTCTGCACAATTGTTCCATGGAGCAGATAAGGTGCAACCTGTCTTTGCTCCTGATCTCAGGGCTGTGATTCTGGGGAGCCATTACATAGCTCAACCAAGGTCTGCTTTATTCCTCTCTGCTTCCCTGCACTTTCCTTGCATAAGGCAAGGGCACAGTCAAGCCTCAAGGCTTTTGGAGGGGGTGGGACGTGATGGAGGTCAAGGCTTGCGTGAAGGTTGGGAGCTTTATAGTCATTGATTGATGGGTGTCTAGCTGGTATTTGTGGTTAGTTTCTTTGAATCACCTGCCTCCACTGATTCTCCTGGGGCATTGCAGCTTCCATGCCAGCCCTTACTTTGGCCTGTGCTTGGACAGCACAAGCACTCCCTTGATAAATAGCTTTTGCTGCGTGCTCTGTGGTGTGCGGGTCTGGGCTCAGACCAAAGAGGGAGCAGGTCCATAGCTGACAGTCCTACATAGTGAACATTTTGCTATCAGCTCCCCATCTTTTAAACTAAGAATGATCAAATTTGAGAGCTTCCACTTATTTGTGGTAATATGGCACAGGGAGAGAGGCATTCCCTCAAGTAAGAAGACCTGAAGCCATTTAGGGATTTAAGGGTCAAAAACTACAGTTTACACTCCATCTAGAAACTAATAAGCAGCCAGCGCAGACCACAGAGCACCTTGGCAAATGTCAGGAAATTTGTCTATAAGAGGCAAAATAAATGTTGTCTTTGGCAGGTTTCAAAGTCAACAAAACATGTGCTTCATCCATAGATTTAGGGGACAGAGGATTCTGGGAATTTATCAGACAAATTTGCAAGCTTGAAAATCCATCAGGATCTGGCTACTTGCCGGCAAGAATCTGTTTAATTACACTATGAACCTTGTAAGAAAGATAGGGTATAAAGCAAATCTTAGTTAAGCAAACTTAGCTGAATACCCATGCCACCTTTCTTTGGGTTCTTTTAGTTTCAACAGCGTAACTATCCTTAGCAAAAGCATCCAAAAGTATAGGATATAAGGAGGTAAAAATAGTGTTGGACTACAGTTTTGATAATATAAAAAAATTGGTTGATATGTTAACTATCCAGGTTTTCAGAATCAAATAATACAACCACAATAGACAATAACTGCTACTTAACCACTATTCTGGAAAGGGATTTTGTTTAGACTTTTGACTAAACGTCGCTCAAAATAGGACCTCACTTGTGTCAGTTTAATTTGTTATGAGCTCTGCAGTTGGTAACACAACAGAGGAAAAGCAATCCAAAGTTAAAGCATAAGACAGTTGCTTACATACCAGTTCACTAAAGTCTCCATCCCAATGGGTCCATAGCAGTATACCCTTTTAACCTACTTCCCAAACAAGTTACATTAGCCCCAAGATCTTATTAGCACATGTAGACACAAAGAACTTGAAAGGTTGTCTGTATCTGGTACTGCAAGTCTCAAGCTCAGGCCCCTAGAGCTGCCAAGCGGGTGCTTGATCCTCTACACCATGAAGCTCTGAGGACTAGTTAAGGGTACTGCTGCTAATACACCACCAGGAGAGGCTACAACCACTGACTCACCAGGGTGAGATGACTAACAGAAGACTGCTGATTGGCCTCCTCTTCTTCTTCCTGTCCCATCCCTTGTCTGAGCAATTAGTTGTGTGGCCTGTTGCTGTCCAGACGTCTGAGACTGGGTGCCTGGTTCCTGATACCATATGTTGTCCCTGTCACTATGCCTGATTCCTGCATCCTTGCCCTGACCAGGTATTAATTGTTGACTCTGGTATTAACCCTGGGTGTGACTTTGGATCCTGACTCTGGCTTTGATCCTTGGTGTGATTTCTGACCCTGATTCTACTCCTGGCTCTAACCAGTAGGTCAGACAGCCTACATTATGGGCCCTAATTGTCCTCTCACCATCCAATCAGGGAATGAGACATCACCTTTGAGTTCTTGCAGCTGGGGCTAGAATTTTCCAGAGGTTTTTTCCAAAACATCTTGTCACACCTCTTGTGTAAGACACATTAGGCCATAGCTGTTGGTACAACCACCTTAGGACATACATTGAACACTGGCTTGTTTGCTTTGGTCAGCAACTTATCGCTGCAAGTCCTTTTCATGGGCCCCTCTGCAGTGCATCCAATAGCCAACTTTGCATGCTATGCTTGGTCAAGTTGCAGTTTCTCCATCAACACTCTGCTAGCTGCTGAAATGTCCAGTTTAAAGTTCATATAGTTTATACAAAGTTCCTCCACATTCTTTGAACTTGTTTTAACAGTCCATTATACAATGCAAAGTCAGTTCAAGAACTGTTGTTCTCCAGCAGGTTGCAACAGCTGTATAAATATTCCATTTCTGTTCTCCCTGTTTTAACAACAATGTTGGGATCTTTGTATGTATGGGTGAGTTGCCTCTGTGCCTTATTGATCAAACAGTTACATTTCTGAAACAACTAGGAGTCCGGTGGCACCTTAAAGACTAACAGATTTATTTGGGCATAAGCTTTCATGGGTAAAAAACCCCACTTCTTCAGATGCATGGAGTGAAAATTACAGACACAGGCATAAATATATGTTGGCACATGGAGAGAAGGGAGTCACCTTACACGTGGACAACCAGTGTTAAAGGCCAATTCAGTTAGGGTGGATGTGGTCCACTCCCAATGATTGAGGAGGAGGTGTCAATACAAGAGAGGGAAAATTGCTTTTGTAGTGAGCGAGCCACTCCCAGTCCCTATTCATTTCAATTCATTCATTTTTATTCATATTTCAATTCATTTGCAAACTTAACACTGTCACTGTGCCCTCCTGATTCTGGGCTGCTCTGGGGACTGGACATGCCCTGATGTAACTACAACTTTGGGGGACTTTCTAAGTTATGGCAGCCTCCCTGGAGTTGCCTTATGGACCAAAACACTTCCTGGAATCTCTGTAGCACTGAGTGCTGTGGCCCCTCATATGCTTCCTGCCCCTGCCTTTGGGGCTTGTGAAAGGGTCCTTGAAAGACACAGTTGCTGCACTGGGGCATCCTCATCCAGCACTAGCTGGGGCATCTCAGGTACCTTTATGCTGCTCTGGCCTTCTTAGGTGGTGTAAAGGGCTAGGGGATGGGGCTGATGATCTCATCCAAGGTCTTTAGTAAGTAGGTAAATTCACACATGCTGATCTGATCTTCATTATTTCGCCTTTCACTCATATATAATGAGGTACAAAAATTCTCAGAGACTGTGTATTTCTTCTGTTTAGAGTTAACTTTGTCTTTACCCCCCTTTTGCAAGTATGTTTTTCTTTTGTTCTCTAGCCTCAGTTTATAAGTTATTATTTTATGAGATGTAGTACCCTACGTAATTAGGTGGCTGCATGAGCTTTATTGCTTGACTTGAAGCAGTCAACACACTTGGTTTCAGAAATAACCATTTTTTCCCAGACAAGTTTGGTTCCTCTTCTTTTATCTAGATCCGGGGACATGAGCAGGTTTCAGGGGTCCCTCAGAAAGAAAAACTGAGAGCCCCTGATCTAGATAACATGTCAAACCCATAAGGTTTCAGAATGAAAACTGGAATAGCAATGGCATTTTTTATTTTAAAAGAATTTCTATTTACAATATTGCTGCAGCATGTCACATTTGAAGAGGTTCCTGCATTCCATACAGAGGAGAAATTCATACTGGTAAGTACTAGCATGTTTCAACCTCTTAGTTTCAGTGGCTAAGAAAAAATGCAGGCATTTGGAAGCTGTTGAAATACAGGCACAATAGAGATGATGATGGTCTATTGCAGTATTTCTCAACCTTTTCAGGTTGGCAATCCCTTATCCAAAGTCAAATGTCCATGACCCTCTTACATTTACTGTAAATGTTAGAGTAAAACATGTGTCAATGACAGGCCTATCTAATTTATTCGTGTGAGAGTATTTCAAGAGGATGACAGAGCATTGAACCGTGAAGGATAAAGGTGTGAGGGGAATGGAAAAGTGAGATTTTCTTTGCTGTAGAATGTAATAAAATTAGCAACACCATTTAATGGTCGCCTGGGGGGTCACGATCTACTGATTGAGAAACACTGGTCTATAGATTTGTTAGCTAATCTGTGCATACTAAACTATGGGAGAATATTAGGGAAAGTCTGTGAAGGTAAAATAAGGTCTTTGCTTACAGACAGCCCCCAACCTGAAGCAAATACTCACCAGCAACCATACACCACACAACAAAAACACTAACCCAGGAACCTACCCTTTCAACAAAGCCCGTTGCCAACTGTGTCCACATATCTATTCAGGGGACACCATCATAGGGCCTAATCACATCAGCCACACTATCAGAGGCTCATTCATCTGCACATCTACCAATGTGATATATGCCATCATGTGCCAGCAATTCCCTTCTGCCATGTACATTGGCCAAACCGGACAGTTTCTACATAAAAGAATAAATGGACACAAATCAGACATCAGGAATTATAACATTCAAAAACCAGTAGGAGAACACTTCAATCTCTCTGGTCACTCAATTACAGACCTAAAAGTTGCAATTCTTCAACAAAAAAACTTCAAAAACAGACTCCAATGAGAGACTGCTGAATTGGAAGTAATTTGCGAACTGGACACCATTACATTAGGCTTGAATAAAGACTGGCAGTGGATGTGTCATTACACAAAGTAAAACTATTTCCCCATGTTTATTTTCTCTCCCTACTGTTTCTCAGACATTCTTGTCAACTGCTGGAAATGGCCTACCTTGATTATCACTACAAAAGGTGGTTTGTTTGTTTGTTTGTTTTTTCTCTCTCCTTCTGTAATAGCTCACCTTACCTGATCACTCTCATTACAGTGTGTATGGTAGCACCCATTGTTTCATGTTTTCTGTGTATATAAAATCTGCCCACTGTATTTTCCACTGCATGCCTCCGATGAAGTGAGCTGTAGCTCACGAAAGCTTATGCTCAAATAAATTTGTTAGTCTCTAAGGTGCCACAAGTACTCCTTTTCTTTTTGTAAAATAAGGTGTACTTCCCTTTTAAATTAAAGCCTGAAACTACTGCAAGATTTTATTTAGAACTTGCCTGAGTGCTTTTTTCCCTACAAAATATGATATAGTTTACTTTAAAATTCATGTTACAATAGAATCTCATTTGACACAGCTCTTTGCCAAAATGACAAAAGTTAATTTCAAGGGAAGTTTGAGCTCTCTATCTTTGTACTTTTCCATAATAGCCATGTTTCCCAGACTCTACTGTGTGATAGCTCAGTTTTGGTGTACCGCACAGAATAAGAAAAAAGGTAATATAATGGAGAGAAATTTTTTTTCCAGCTCATTTCTGACATGCCTTATTCAAGAAAATGATTGTTCACACTTCACAGTTTGGTCTGTCTATCAGGCTGGGAGTACTGCAGCGTGCAATAGTAATTGGGATGACGATTGTGGTGAACTCTCTCTTTGACCCGTGCTTTAACAAAGAGGCTTCTATTTGTCACTCCAGTGTTCAAAATGCTCATTTCTGATCTCACAAGGTGCACATTTATTTAAAAGATTTTAATACAGGTATAAAAACAATGCTTTATCTGCAGATTTAGTACACCATCAACTGGTGCAGCCTTCTTTTGGGATTACACATTTCAGCAATCACCGTTCTCTTCAATGAGACGGTGTATAATTGTTATGCCACTGAATTTCAGTAATTTTCTCGGGTGCAGGGCCAGATGTTAAAGGAGGAGTGTAGATCTTAGGAATCTGGTTTATTTATATGTTTAAAGGGGAAAACCAGCAGTGTCTGCATGCAATTAAAGATCCCCTGGTATGTTCCTGCCCCCTACAAGATCTGCTTCTTCTCTATTTGTGAGCTATCAGAATTTCTCAAATGGATGTGGTGTGAACGTGTCTAGAATTAGCAAATCTCCCCTCATCCCCCATTATTTGGTGTGATACTATCAAGAAGAAAAGGCAGATTTTGTCCATAAATTACATGCAATGTTTAGTATTTGTCTACATCATGTGGATTCATGAGACACTATGGAAACAAAGCAGTGGCCTTGATCCTGTGCTGTGGATGAGTAGCCAGTATTGCCAACATGAGGCACTCAAAAATCATTTGTCAAAAATTGCAATTATGGGGGTTGCTCTGTACACCAAGCTCCTAAGATTCCAGTTGTTTGCCAAGTAGTCCATGACTCTGAGGCAAGCACTGTTGGGGCTTCAGCAGCTGGGCCTTGTAGGCGCTAGCCCTGCTGGGTCCCAGTAATCACTCAGACACATGGCTAAGGGAAAGGATATTTTACTAGGGCTGGCGGAAAAGAGAAAGGTTGCAAATACCTTAGGTTCAGAGGCATAAAACAGTTACAGTTCAAAGTGAGCGATAGTGGTAAATGTTTGGGTCCTGAGATCTTGCAGGTTTACAGGCAGAAGCAGTTAGTGTCTCTGAGTGGGGCCCCTTTGCACTAACTTCCTGCCCAGCGACTGCTGCTCCCCCTCAAGGCCCACATGGCCTGCACCAACTGTAATGTCTGGTGGTCTCCATCTGTTCCATACTTGGCTCTGCAAATGGTTCCTGAGGATTTACCTCGGATTTCAGCTTCTCTCCAGCTCTCTGCTTGCCATGTAGCAGCTCCTGGCTTGCCAGGTGGCTGACACTTCCAAACGGAGCCCAGCCATTTCCTGGTTCAGGCCTTTACCGTTACCCAGCCAGCAGGAAGGGGTTGTGCTGTAGGGATAGGGCTGATGGTAGTTTAGTCCGCTGCTTAGCAGACCCCTCACAACATCAGGTGCAGGCCCAGATGCTAAAGTAGGAGTGCAGAACTTAGGAATTTGGTTTTATTTATATTATATTTTATTTTATTTGCCTTAAAAAAAGTCTGTAGGGTTCAAGGTTTTTTCTCAAACCATTGGGCTAGAAATTTACTTTTAAAAAAAATGAAAGCTGAAGTTCTCACATAATCACCTGGGCCCTGGGAGCGGGGCTTCTGAGACAAAAACATCAAAGACTGATGATAAAAATCACAATAGTTGGTAACCAAGATTTGCTCATGAGTGAACTGTGGATCTGGGGTAAGGGCATGTAAAGGTGTTTTTAAATCACCTTGCTTTTCCCCAATCAGGGGTGGACTGTGTGGTGGTCCAGTTTCCTAGCATAAATTGCAACAACCTGAGCTCTGTACTAACTGCTGCTGGGAGCCAATAGCCCCAAAGAACTATTATAGAAACCATGGCTCTCTGGGGCACAGGGAAACTCTTGCCACACCCTTATGCTGGTTGCAGGGCCACATTGTGCTGGGTGCTTCAAACAAATATAAAATGAAAGACAGTCCCTCCCCCCAAAGATCCATGAATATTAATTGTGTAAGGCACAAGATAGAGAAGAAGGGGGAGAGAAGGCTAATAGTAGATGGAACACCAATTGTTACTTTCAAGATGACATACTCTTTTCATTTGAATTGGTCCCTTTTTATCATATTCAGCAAATATGAAAACATCTTTCAATGGGGTTCTGTATGCAAAGGAATCTTACCACATGCCTTCAAACACAGAGGGACTTGATTTTTCCCCTTCTTCATTCATTCTTAAGACCATAAAAAGAGCCATGCTGGGTCAGACCATTGATCCATGTAGCCTCTAGCCTGTCTCTGACTTGGGCCAGTGCCTGATGCTTCTGAGGGAATGAACAGAACAGGGCAATTTATCAAGTGATCCATCACCATGTTGGCCAGTCCCAGCTTTTGGATATTTAGGCACACCCAGAGCATGGGGTTGTGTCCCTGACCATCTGGGTTAACAGCCATTGAGACTCCTGTCCTCCCTGAATTTATCTAAAATCTTTTTGAATCCACTTATACTTTTGGGCTTCACAACATCCCCTGGCAATGAGTTACACAGATTGGCTGTGCATTGTGTGAAGTACTTTTGTTTGTTTTAAACCTGCTGCCTATTAATTTCATCTGGTGACTGCTGGTTCTTGTGTTATGTGAAGGGGTAAATAACACTTCCTTATTCACTCTCTCCACACCATTCATGATTTTATAGACCTGGATGATATCCCCTCTTAGTCATCTCTTTTCTAAGCTGAACAGTTCCTGTCTTTTTAATTTCTCCCCAAATGGAAGCTGTTCTGTACCCCTAATCATTTTGTTGCCCTTCTCTGCACATTTTCCAATTTTAATATTTCATTTTTGAGATGGCATGATCAGAACTGCATGAAGGGTTCAAGGTGTGGGAGTACCATGGCCTTATGTAGTGGCATTATGATATTTTCTGTCTTATTATCTATCCCTTTCCTAATGGTTCCTAACATTCTATAAGCTTTTTTGACTGCTATTGCACACTGGGTAGATGTTTTCAGGGAATTATTCATGATGACTTCAAGATCTTGTTCTTGAGTGGTAGTACCTAGGTTAGATCCCATCATTTTGTATTGTATAGTTGGGGTTATTTTTTCCAAAGTTCATTACTTTTGCACTTATCAACATTGAATTTCATCAGCCATTTTGTTGCCCAGTCACCCAGTTTTGTGAGAGACTTTGTAACTCTTCACAGTCATCTTTGGACTTGACTATCTTGAGTAATTTTTTATTATTATTATTTTGCTACCTCACAGTTCACCCTCTTTTCCAGATCATTTATGAATATGTTGAACAGCACAGGTCATGGTATAGATCCTTAGGGGACCCTGCTATTTATCTCTTTCCACTGTGAAACCTGACCATTTACTCATACTCTTTGTTTCCTATCTTTAACAGTCACTAATGCATGAGAGGACCTTCACTCTTATCCCATGGCTGCTTAGTTGGCTTAGGGCCTTTAGTGAGGGATTTTGTCAAAGGCTTTCCTATGGAAGTTTTTCATAGTTTTTTAGGTATGAACTTTGTCAAGGTTCCTCCCCCACTCTGA
The DNA here is from genome assembly GCF_965140295.1 of Lepidochelys olivacea. NCBI lineage: Eukaryota > Metazoa > Chordata > Testudines > Cheloniidae > Lepidochelys > Lepidochelys olivacea. Next base: position 35,673,709 of record NC_140413.1, on the reverse strand, counting down.
ACTCTAGGGTACAGATGTGGGGACCTGCATGAAAAACCTCCTAAGCTTATCTTTACCAGCTTAGGTCAAAACTTCCCCAAGGTACAAAATATTCCACCCGTCGTCCTTGGATTGGCCGCTACCACCACCAAACAAATACTGGTTACTGGGGAAGAGCTGTTTGGACACGTCTTTCCCCCCAAAATACTTCCTAAAACCTTGCACCCCACTTCCTGGACAAGGTTTGGTAAAAAGCCTCACCAATTTGCCTAGGTGACTACAGACCCAGACCCTTGGATCTTAAGAACAATGAACAATCCTCCCAACACTTGCACCCCCCCTTTCCTGGGAAATGTTGGATAAAAAGCCTCACCAATTTGCATAGGTGACCACAGACCCAAACCCTTGGATCTGAGAACAATGAAAAAGCATTCAGTTTTCTTACAAGAAGACTTTTAATAGAGATAGAAGTAAATAGAAGAAAAGAAATCCCCCCTGTAAAATCAGGATGGTAGATATCTTACAGGGTAATTAGATTCAAAAACATAGAGAACCCCTCTAGGCAAAACCTTAAGTTACAAAAAAGATACACAGACAGAAATAGTTATTCTATTCAGCACAATTCTTTTCTCAGCCATTTAAAGAAATCATAATCTAACACATACCTAGCTAGATTACTTACTAAAAGTTCTAAGACTCCATTCCTGGTCTATCCCCGGTAAAGACCAGCATATAGACAGACACAAACCCTTTGTTTCTCTCCCTCCTCCCAGCTTTTGAAAGTATCTTGTCTCCTCATTGGTCATTTTGGTCAGGTGCCAGCGAGGTTACCTTTAGCTTCTTAACCCTTTACAGGTGAGAGGAGCTTTCCCCTAGCCAGGAGGGATTTCAAAGGGGTTTACCCTTCCCTTTATATTTATGACAAACTTAGACCCAGTATTCTTGCTACCGCTGTTTTCCCCTCACTTATCCTATAGCTCGTGATAAACTGGTGCCAAAAAATGGTAAGTGAGAATAATAATTTATAAAAGGGTGAATTGAGATGTGAAAACTCATATTTTTCTACAGAGGTGAGCTCTCCCATTGTTTTTAAATGAATATGTCAGAGTAGAAATGGGGCCTATATGAATGCAATTTATAAGCATCAAATGTCAAAATAGATTGAAATTGGCAGTGGAAGGATGGACAAGCTGGAGCTGCAGTGAGCTGTTAACTAGACACTCCTTCAAGTACATGGAATGCAGACCTCTTTCAGCTGTTCCTACTACCAAGTCTACTTCAAAATTTAAACCATCATGTATTGTTAAACTTTATGTTGTTTTAAGAAACACACTGAAAGTGACTATATTTTTAAGTCTCCATTTTTAGCCCTCATCTCCATTTCCTGATTTGAGATAGGGCGGCTGCCTGGATGACCTCATAACCAGGAGTCCTCAGAGCAGAGAGGTTTTTCCAGTCTTGTGCCACATGCTGCTTGGCTGGACTGGAGGATAGAGGCCATATTTTACTAAATGTATAGTAAGGATCTAAAAAGTAATGTAGTCCTAGGGTAACCTTTAGATTTGTCAGAGTTCTGTGTGTTTTCAAATTGTGTTCATGGAATGGAAGTGTAAACCCTATGGCCAGAAACTCCAGAGGGGAAAGCACTTTTTACTCCCTCTACTGGTGAAAAGAGAAAAATGCTGCCAGCGAGCATATTAAATGCATAGGCTACCTACCCACAATTCCTCTAGTGAGGAATTACCATAACTGTACATAAACTTGGATTTTGGGGGTAGTGGGGAAAGAGCTGTGAGAGTAAGAGATGATGTGGAGGAGAGTAACAGAGCAGAGTGGACTTGGTGAGGCCCTGTTCCCCCAGCACCTTAATAAAGCTTACTGGGTTAGGAGATGGTGCTTCCAGGCAGACCGGGCAAGATGCTCCTTTGGGATTGGAGACAGAGCTGTAAAGAGACGCTTGCATATTTGCTACTTGCTGATCCAAAGAGTGAGTTCAGGTTGGTGGGTGGGTGAGGTCAAGGGACTATCACCTGGTGAACAGTCTCACCAGTGAGTGGGAAGGGAGTTAGATTACTGCCATGTTATTGGAAGAGGCATGGTATTTTACTCTTTATTTACATATATTTTGTTACTGGCTCTTCCCAAATGTATGCCTCTGTTTCCTTTCCCTAATAAAGATTTCCTTGTTTGTACACAGTCTTGAAGTGTTTGAGAGTGGGGAAACCCAGTACTAAGGGCACAGAGAAGGCACATTTAGTTTTCCCAGGTTTCTGGGTGGTGGCTCAAGCCAGTTTAACTGTTTGTCAAGAGGGACCCTCGATATATTGAACACAGCCCTTATTTGCTGCTGTTAACCACATCACAGAAGGGTTACAGAAGAATATTTTTATGAACAGAATTGGAATGATTTATCTGTGTGATGTTATGAAACATGTTTATTACATGGTGGTTTAGGTTTATTGAAGTGTCTATAGACCTTGCAAATTTGTTTTTTTTTTAACTATATTGTGTAGAAGCCTAGTTTCAGCCTTAACTTTAGAATGACTAATTGGGCTAACTTTATCCCTGGCACAAATCCATTGTTTTCCACAGTCCTATATTACTGGAGAAGATGAGTTTGGCTCTCAAACTCCAAAAAATATAAATGAAACCCTAAATTCAAAGGAAATATCACTTGCATTTGCCCCAAATAGAAAACACACAAGAAAATCTTTTCAATTGTATTTATTTTTGCTTTCAGTGTCAGGGAAATGTATTTAATGTTTTGTATCCCTTAGTGCAGTGCTACTCAAAGTGGTGGTCCGCGGACCGGTGCTGGTCCACGAGCCATCGGCTGCTGGTCTGCGCACACATTGGAAAAAAAAATTGCCAGTCCCCTACATCAGACAGCTTGAGAAGCACTGCCTTAGTGTACCCATCTTAGCTAAGAGGCTGGAATGTGTATGATTGATCCCAAGAACAAACAGAGCTCTGGATGTCAGTGTTCAATTTCATCACTGAGATCTTCCTTCAAAGTGAAAGATGCAGAGATGCATTCTGAGGAAAAAGAGGTCTTTTCAGAATCCTTACTGCTGTCCCTCTCAATTGCTATCAGAACTTATCTGTAGAGCTGTTAAGTTTCTGCTAATCTTAATAATTTTTAAGGACTTTCATACTAACTATTATAGTTTGACATTTAGGGTATAGTGCTACTATTGTAGTTTAGAATATAGTACAATGGTTTCAAACTGTGCCTAGAACCTGAGTATATATTAAAAAAGAAAAGAAACACCAAAGACCACAATGTGAGGATACGTGCTCTGTTTCTTTAACTCTTTAATAGGAATCCAGTCTGGAGGGGGCTAGGGATGCTGGAGATGCTGGACAGAGTAGCTTTAGGGGTAATACTGTTTTCCTTATTCTAATGCAGTCCCTTGTTCAGTGAAAAAGTTCCCCTTTCTGTGATTCTTTGTCATTGTCACATGACACTGCATGGCCATTCTATTCTGAGGCCTTGTTTACACTGGCAAGTTGCTGCACAGTAAAGCAGCTTTCTGCGGTGTAACTCCCGAGATTTACACACGGCCAAGCCACTTAGTGCGCAGAAACTCCTCAATTGCAGCATTGCAAAAAAATCCACCTCGAGGAGAGTCATAAGCCTTACAGCGGAGAGGGTCCAGCACTATATTGACAGTGTAAACACATTGCAGCGCAGAAAGCAATCAGTTGCTTCCGAAGTGTCCCATAATCCCTCAAGGGGCCGCTCTGCTCATTGTTTTGAACTAGGCTGCCCTGGAGACATGTGCCCCTCCCCTTTCAAAGCTCCCTTTCTGACAGCCGTTGTGTACTGTGCTGATCTGCTCCAGAACACAAAGCAAACCATTAATGTGGAATGCTTGTGCTGTTGAACACTTAGGCAGGGGTGTGTGTGTGTGTGAGAGAGAGAGTGAGAGCAATTGCTGCGCAGAGAGCTGGGGAGGGAGGCAGGGGCTGATGTTGGGGTTTCCCCCTCCCCCTGCCTCAGGACTGGTTGCTTCCTGCCGCTGTCTGAACTTACAAGACAGCATGTTGACACACTATCTGTCCCCCAAAACACACTGTCTCTCCTCCCTCCATACACATACACACTCCCTGTCACACACTCTGCCACCCCCTGCCCCTTCAGTGGAAAAGCAGCTGGCAATGTAGTAGGATGCCCATGGAACAATGGGATTGGGAAACCTGCATCACCATGAAGCTAGGGTGACCAGATAGCAAGTGTGAAAAATCGGGACGGGGGTAGGGGGTAATTGGGGCCTCTATAAGAAAAAGCCCTGGATATCGGGACTGTACCCATAAAATTGGGACATCTGGTCACCCTACATGAAGCATTGCAAACCCTTCCCAAAGCACCCTGTGGCCAGTTGCACAGTGGGATAGCTACCACAATGCACTGCTCTCTTTGCCATTGCAAGCGCTGCTTATGTGGATGCGCTCCAGCGTCACAAGGAGCGCAGTGTGGACACGCAACAGAGGTTTAATTCCAGCGCTTTAATAAAAGTGGTATAACTTCTTGTGCAGAAACTTGCCAGTGTAGACATACAAGTCAAAACTTGTAAGCAAAAGCTAGAGATTAAAAGTGATTCTGACAACCTCTGGAACTTCCCTGGGGAACGGATGTGATAAACTGGGACATTCCTGACATCCATTAAGGAGGTCACATTCTGATAATATTCAATTAGCGAGGGGAAAAAATAAACATATGAGTCACCAATTACCTAGTTCAATTAATGAGCAGCGACTGGTATGAATACAAAAAGGGAAACTGGAGATATTTTCATTCATTACATTCACTTCAATAAATGGTCAATTAATCTTAAGAATGATAAAACCAGTAAAGGGGAGCAGATGAAAGGTGTTACTCAGTGATGTGTGCATTTCACTTTAACCCAGTTCAAATATAAGCTACTTCATGACTGATAACCCTGTCAGTTTGTGATTAGGGACAAATACATCATCACATACTTATAACAAGATATCTAGCCCAGTCACAGACAAAACAAACATTCCAGATTAGACCAAACCAAAATGCTATTGGAGAAAGATTAATAAAAGTGCCCAAACCTATGAGAATCTTGAAAAAATGTCCCTTTTTTTCTGGCAATGTTTAAAGTGCAGTAGTAAGCATTTGGTGCACATTTCAGCAGAGAGGGATTTGTTCTCAAGAACAACCGGCCCCTCTGGAACAGAGTTGAGAAGCATTCATGTGATACTTTGGGCAGCATTTGCATGGCAGGATCAGGCAGTATGCTGCTTGATCTATATCTATTAGGAGAATGCCGACTCTAGGGCTATCATGCTGAACCCTTCTCAAACACTAAAATAGCCTTTCACTGAAAATTGTAAAATGGGGTAAATGCAGAAACTCTCGTCATAGGCCCAGATTTTTAAAGGGGTTTTGACATTGCACTCAGTGCTGCAATGCCTAATTTATTTAGTAGCCTAAATCTTATTTTCAAAAGGGCGTTAGGTTCCTAAGAACCTGAATTCCTTTTGAAAATGAGATTTAGGGCTTGTCTAGACTAGCACTTTACAGCGCTGCAACTTTCTCGCTCGGGGGTGTGAAAAAACATCCCCCTGAGTGCAGCAAGTTTCAGCGCTGGAAAGCGCCAGTGTAGACAGTGCACCAGCGCTGAGAGCTGCGCCCCTCATGGAGGTGGGTTTTATAGAGATTTTTAAAGAGTTTTTTTAGCGCTCTCTCCCAGTGCTCTGCTCTGCCATGGCAGCGCTTTAACGTTGCCAGTGTAGACTAGCCCTTAGGCTCTCAAATCGCTTAGGTTTCGCAGCACTGAGTGCAGCAACCCCTACATATCTTTAAAAAGCCAGGCCATAAGCCCCGAAGCCCAGGTGTCCATAAGAGACTTGGCAAATGGACAAAGTGCTGGAGTTTCTCTTTCTGAAACAGAATTAGGTGGTGCTAATCCCATTCGGGAGCTCTGTATATAAATTGTCTTTAGTTTCAGCACCAGCTAAGTAATTCTGCTATGCTAGTGCCACGCCTCCCTTCCAAAACTGACATGTGGGAAGCTGAGGGACATTTTATAAGCCAAGTTTTTCATACTTATCTATAAAATACCAAGCAGCTGCAATGATGAACAATACAAGCATATATTTAATTGTGTGTATAATTCTGATTTCTGCATGCAGAGTAAATTAACAAACTCCTACTTACTAGCTAATTCAGAATTCAGTATAGAGCTGGGGCCTGACAAATACACACTAGAAACCTGCTCCATGGAAGAACAAATCCAGCCTGTCTCATCATCTACATGTCCAGTATATGTTACAAATCTGGTCTTACCAACAAGGTAAAAATACATGCAGGAGTTTTAACAACATAGAGAAAATAAGTAATCATGATAATTTGGATTTCTCATACATATAACTGCTCCTTTGTAAATAATACAATCGTGCAAACACATGCTTCACTTCAGGTACATGAGTAGTCCCATCAATGAGACTACTAATTTGTCTAAAGCTAAAAGCATGATCTGTGTAGGAGACAGAGCTTTCTCAGGAGCTGGTCTGAGACTGTGGAATGAACTGCCCTGGGAACTAAAGAGCATCAGAAACCTCACCATCTTCCATTCTGACTGCAAGGCATAATTCCACATTCTTGCCTACACTAACAAACACATACCAATATTTACACATTCAAACAAAAAATACAACCACCAGCCTACCAAAGCAAAACACTGCAATGCACACACAATTCTCGCCTCGGGAAGAGGATAAAAGAGAATGAACCACATGTGACAGACGTTAGTCAATTAATATTAACAGGTGACTGGAAGGTGCTCAGAAACTATGGTGATGAGGGCAGTTTAAAACCCCATCTAAAATAGATGTATTTTTAGGATCAGGGCCAAAGATTGCTCTTTGAGAGAGAGACGCTGGGGCCAGATTCTGATCTCTATTACGCCAGTGTAATTCTTGAGAAATGCCATTTGTTTTAATGGCATTGACAAAGATTAGATGAAATTAGAATATTGTCCAGTGTTGCTGCCTTAAGGAGCTTGTAATCTTTTACTGGTCTATGAAGAACTACCATAGCTCTGGTGTTGTATAAATAAATAATAGTGCTCTGCGTGAGATGCTTTCCACTTTTCAAAGCACAAAAGAAATTTGAATCTTCAGATCTGTCACATGCTAATTTATCAAGCTGTATGTACACTTTCTTTTAAATAGTCTGCACCTTTTCCCACAAGATTTCAATGCCACTTCATTGGTATGGCAACTGTTTATCTTAAGTCTAGCTTCTGTGTACAAGTATTGCAATATTTGGTTTTTTTTTTTAAATCTGACTTAAGGAAAACTGAATTCTTTTTCTTTTAGCTGAATACTGTAGGTATTTATAAATGATCCTCCCAAAGAGCACAAACTTCCTGGTGACTCATGTGACCTATGACTTTTGCTCCTCACTCTGGGAATTCAGTAACTGTGGAAACTAAAAAATGATCACACTTTAAAAAAAGCAGTGGCTTTTTAAAATTAGGCTGCAGGCTGCAGATTGTAAGCTTTAATACATTTGCTGAAATAAATGGTTATCTTTCAGCTGTTTAGATTTACCTTGTAGTGACTTCATACATGGGAAAATATCAGATGAAATCTGTCTCTTGTTAATTTTTAAATGGTTTTATCTCTTAAACTTTACTATCTTATTAAATCAATAGGTGAACCTTGGATATGAGACTTGTGTAAAATTTCCCATGTTGGTGGAAGAATTCATCATATGCGCCAATACAAGCATGTCTCAGAAATTCATGGTTGTAATTTAATTTTATGGGGTGAGAATCATGCAGCTCATCATATTTCTAAATTTAAATTAATAGGTCTAATCTCCCAACTTCCACTTCCCAGTTTCAACTGCAAAGTCAATATGCTTGAAAAAAACAACTCTGAAGTTGTTTATATATATATATATATATATATATATATATATATATATATATATATATATATACACACACCAAAAGGTAGGCATATATATATAGTTTATCGTTATATAGAAACTGTCATTTCCCTCTTTTAAGACCAACAGGCAGTACCTTGTGCTATGTAGCTATACTGTGGTTTACATTCACTAGTAGTAATGGAGATGTATACATCGGGAAAAAATGCACCTATCTATATACACACCAAAAGGTAGGCAAGCCTTGTCAGGAGTATTATTCTTGCTTATTGTAACATTTAATATTGTGCTAGTGCACGGAATCAGAGCCTCATTGTGCTAAGCACTTTACAAACCTACGTCTCCATCTTGCAACTGGATCTGTGCAGACCCCCATGTCCATGTTGAGACTGTTCATTGACTTTAAGGGCCATTTCTCTGTAGTGGTGACTAACTTTAATGCTTGAGCTAAAAGACTCAGGCCTATTAGCCATGGCTGAGTACTAGCGATCACTGTGTGGTGGCCTACCCACCACTAGAGGGGACAGTGTCACACCAAGCTGATGGGGGGTTACATAGCATAAAATCCTTTGTGTTTAAAAGTAAGCATGTGTTTAAAAGCTTAGACAAGAAGGAGTTTGGTGGCATCTTAAACACTAACAGATTTATTTGGGCATAAGCTTTTGTGGGCTACAACCCACTTCATCGGATTCATGGAGTGAAAATTACAGATGCAGGCATTATTATACTGACACATGAAGAGAAGGGAGTTACCTCACAAGTGGAGACCCAGTGGTGACAGGGCCAATTTGATCCCATTCCCAATAATAGATGAAGAGGTGTCAATTCCAGGAGAGGCAAAGCTGCTTTTGTAATGAGCCAGCCACTCTCAGTCCCTATTCAGGCTCAAATTAATGGTGTTAAATTTGCAAATGAATTTTAGTTCTGCTGTTTCTCTTTGAAGTCTGTTTCTGAAGTCTTTTTGTTCAAATATAGCTACTTTTACATCTGTTATAGAATGTCCAGGAAGACTGAAGTGTTCTCTTACTGGCTTTTGTATGTTACCGTTCCTAATGTCCGATTTGTGTGCATTTATTCTTTTACGTAGGGACTGTCCGGTTTGGCCAATGTACATGGCAAAAGGACATTGCTGGCACATGATGGCATATATAACATAGTAGACGTGCAGGTGAATGAGCCTCTGATGGTGTGGCTGATGTGGTTGGGTCCTATGATGGTGTCGCTAGAGTAAATATGGGGACAGAGTAGGCAACAACGATTGGTTCCTGGGTTAGTGTTTCTGTGGTGTGGTGTATAGTTGCTGGTGAGTATTCAGGTTGGGGGGCTGTCTGTAAGCGAGGACTGGCCTGCCTCCCAAGGTCTGTGAGAGTGAGGGATTGTTTTCCAGGATAGGTTGTAGATCGTTGATAATGTGTTGGAGAGGTTTTAGCTGGGGACTGTATGTGATGGCCAGTGGTGTTCTGTGATTTTCCTTGTTGGGCCTGTCCCGTAGTAGGTGATTTCTGGGTACCCGTCTTTTAGGGGCAAGGTTGCGAAAGATTGGCGAGGGGCTAAGTGGTGGACTGAGTATGTGACTGGATGTAAGCAGAGGATGCAGGCAGTTCCAATGAACTTTGTCCGACAGACCCTGCCAAAAGACATTGTAGCATAGCTCAGCATATTTTTGCCTGTAAACGAGTCAGTTTATGTAATAAGCATAAATCGTACATATAAGAATGTAGCCAGCTGTTGACCCCGTGTAACCCCAAGATAAGCGTGGAGAATATAGCGCTGCAGAGGACTCCCCCCCGGCGGAGTCCTGCCTGGTCAGCTGTCCCGAACGGCCAGAGTCCCCTGCAGCCCTTCCGCGTATCCTAGGGCTCCCCGCGCAGTTTGGAGTGTAAGTTCTTCCTTCCTTCAATAAAGCAGAGTTTACTATTCTTAGGCCTGAGTGTACTCCTTTCGCTGGTATCTTCCCCCACAGCCCTTGCGGGCACACGTCTCACTCTGTCAATCTGTTCCCTCACTTCCCCAGGTGGGTATTGTAGTATTGTATTCTTAAAACTAAAAATGTTCACTCCATGCATCCGATGAAGTGGGTTCTAGCCCACGAAAGCTTATGTTCAGATAAATCTGTTAGTCTTTAAGGTGCCACCAGACTCCTTGTTGTTTTTGTGGATACAGACTAGCATGGCTACCCCTTGATATTTAAAAGCTTAGGTTGTTCTGCTCTCTTACATCTGTGTTAGATTACTTTTATTAATTTTGTTCTTGGATAAATTCCAGGGGAAATCCTGTTCATTTTTCTCTTGTTAGTAGTTTAATGGACTACTTCTCTGAGATATACAGGGGACCAAATCCTGTTTGCCTAATTTTTTGTTTAGATAGCAAAGAGTTTTTATTTCCTAACATGACTCTAGTCAGGTCATGTGAGCTAATGAGGTTATGCCCACCAGTTAAAGCAAATGCGTGTCCACTCAAATGTAGACGTTAACCCCAGTAAGTAGAGTGGCTCATTGACACAACTACAAATCATCACTCCCAGACATGCTGGAAAATAGAGACTTTCTATTATATTTCTATGTAAGACAGAGCAAGATCCTGAAGGCTAATCATTCACATGTGCAGCATTCAATTAAATATTGTTCTCTACTATTCTGTAAAAAATGGAGTGGAAACTGCAAAAGCTGAAGGCACCATTATCTTATTATTAGTCATATTTATATTACCGGGGTGCCCAGAGGCCCTAATTGGTATCAGAGTCCCATTGTACTAGGCATTATACAAAGCAATGCAAAGACATGGTCCCTATTCCAAAAAGCTAAAAATGAAAGAAATCCTGGACTAGCATGACATTTTAATGCTTGATGATTTTAGACAGTATCTATCAGATTTAAACATCAAACCCTTAAAACTGGTTGTTTTTTTTTTGGCCAGTTTATGGGCTGCATCATACACTATCGTTTTAGCTGGAAGCAGAAAGCAGGCACAACACATTTGGCATAACTGAGGTAAAGTGTGAGATAATTTAACAGATGAAATTGTTTTGCAACCAGTCATTCCACTTACTGAAAACTTGATGCAGAATGCTCAGCTTGATGCTTCTTTTGTCAATCAGGCAAGCTGTTTATAAATCTTTTAAACTGCGGGTAGAGTAAATCTTAGAAAAATCAATGTATATTTGGTTAGTGATCTTAAAACAGCCTTAAAGCAATTTATTAACCCATCTCAAGAGGAATGTGTATATTTATGGTTACAGTGTGACATGAAAGCATTGGGGAGAACAAAGACCATGCTGCATCTGGAGGCCCAGGAGAAATTCTGGCTGACTCAGCCAAAATTCTTCCTGGGGGACAGCAAGTTGAAGTGGCAGCTATGTCACTATTTGAATACTTTGTTCTGCTATGCAGGACAAATGCAGGCAGTGGATGAGTCTCTAGTCCACTCGTCAGTGTGTTGTGTGTTCTCCTCTGTGCCCAATACACAGAGGATGGTAAAGTCCATTACAGTCCCCAACTATAGAGGCTGGCTCTTTAGCTCAAGCTGTAGCAGCTGGTGCTTTCAGCTCTGGAGATGTCTGGCTCAATCCCTTGAGGTGACTGTCATATAAGCAAAAGTCTCTACTCTTATTCAACCCTGTATCAGGAAGCTAGCTCTACCAGAGAGCAGCGGCTCCACTCCCAAGCCATAGTGTGGCTGGACACTGTACAGTGTTGATAGAGGTGGGCACAGGGAAATCTCACTGTGCCTGTCTCCTGCATTTCTCCTGCTCCCTGTACACCTGCACAGGGACAGCCACAGTCTTGGCCCACACATACAGCATGTCTGAGGCTTAATGTTTGCAGTTTAACATTTATTTCCTTCTGGGTTCACTTAGACATGTTTTAATATTCAATATATTTTCCTGGATTTAAAATGTATCTTAGTTCTTGATGAATGTGAAAGAAAAAAACAGAGAAAAATGTGCAAGTGGAAAAAATAGAAATAGCATGTTTGTGCAATCTATGCTTTGTAATCTACTGTGGGGGAAAAGGTCTATTTGAATTCAATATCTCATTTCAGCTCTTGTTTCAGCTGGCTGTCCATAATAACATTCATTTCACAGCTATTATTTTGTCCTGTTAGAGCTGCTGTTTCAAATAGATGGGTACATGTACTTGATCAAACACCACATCCATCCAACCCTGAAGATGCTAAAGTTACCTCTTAGGGGACAATTCAGCCCTTAGACCTGTCTCACATCTCTTTGTAATACAGAATAATGATCCTAACTGTCACTTTCATCCAAGGCACTCTCGGGGTTGTACTGTCGAAGCTCTTAGTCACACAGGGGAACAAGGAAGAGTAAGGCCCACCATACTCTCTCATGTAGTCCTGCTCAGATTGTGTCTCTGGCCATAGTTGAAAGGGGAAAGAAAGCATACTCCTTTCTGTATGCAAGCAAGCAGGTAGTGGCGGTGAGCGGGAGTCATGGCTCTGTCCCCCTTACTAGCTAGTCAGGGTAGCTGGCTGGGTACACAGCAGGGAGTAAGTTGCCCCATGAAAAAAAATGAAGTAACTTACTTCCGCAGAGCACAGGAGGAAACCTGACAGTCTGTTTGTTCTCTGGCCTATTCCTGGGGCATTGTAGCTACTTGTGCCCCTTGCTCAGCGAAGAGTGTAAAGGTACATTTTTGTCCTAATTGTTAAAACCATGAATCAGGCCTCACAGCAACCCTGTGAAGCAGGTCAGTAATAGCAGTGTATTAGAGATGGGGAAACAGAGAGAGACTTACCCAAGGTCATGCAGTAAGGCAGAGACTGTTATAGGAGGTTCGAAGAGCCATGCACCTGCCTTCTAGCCCCTTGCTCCTCTGTCAGGGCAGTAGAGGTACCTGTTCCCAACCTTAAGCTTGGGGTTTTCGGCTTTCCCCCCACATCTGGGCCTAGTCCCTTAAGGAGTGTGATAGAAGGACCTGGGCCCTTCTTCTCCACCAGGTCCCAGCCCAGGGCCCTGTGAGAAGTAGCACCAGCGGGGTCCTCCCTGAAGTGAGTCTTAGTTGCTTCCCTGGGCTACTTCCTACCCATAGATCCCTTCAGTTTGGGGCATAGCCCCTTAGTCCAAACAGTCAATCATCTTACAACAAAAGAAACCTAGGAAGCAGGGCCCTGCAGGACCTACTGGTTCTCAAAGTTAGTGGTGGCTAGAGAAGGCTCAGTCTGTGAGTCTTTATTGTTCTGCGGTCCCCTTTCAGGCTTACTCTTCTATCTGGCTTCCTGAAGAAGGATTCCTCTTTGTTCCAGCCTGTCCAGCATCCTTTGCCTGGGCTTCTGAGCCCCTTTTAATCTGCTCCTCCAGTCAGAGCATGGTCGGCAGCTCTGGAGGCACATGGCTACCTGGGCCCATTATTGCCTTTTAAACCCTTAAGGTCCAGTGTAGGGTTTGTATACCATACCATACACCCTCCCCCTCGGCCCCTGAGTTGCTGTGTCACAGGGCTGATCCAGGTCTCCTCCATCATATTTGCCATGCCTCTGTGATGGGACACTTGAAAGCTATCCCTCTGCAGTGAGAGGTACTACTGCAGGATGCACAGGTTATGGTCTTTCATGGAGTTCAGTCACCAGAGTGGTGCACGGTCAGTTATGGGGACAGTCCTTCTGCTTAGTAAGTAATATCAAAGGGTATCAACAGCCCATTTTACTGCCAAGGTCTCTTTCACAATGACCAAGTATGCTATCTCCAAGGGAAAAACTTTCTGCTGAGAGAGAGGATGGGATGCTCTTTTCCGAATTCCTGAGACAGTACTGCTCTGAGCCTGATATCGGGTGTGTTGATCTGTACAATCATTGGCTTTGTGAAGTCTGGGATAGCACTGGTTTCTGGCTCAAACTGTCTTTCAGTGCTTTAAGTGCTTTTCACCCAACAGATTTTTTTGGGCACCATATTCTTTACCAGGTCCATCAAAGGGGCAGCAATGGTAGTGAAGTTCAGGATGAATCACTCATAGTACCCCACCAATCCCAAGAAATGGCAAACCTGCTTCTTGGTGGAGGGGACAGGGCAGTCATTTACGGCTTAGACTTTGCCCAGCAAAGGTTGTAACTGTCCCCCTCCCACTGTATGCCCAGGGGTGAAAGTAAGATGGTAAGGGCCGGTATGGTGTACCGGTAAAAGGTAGCTGCCAGTACCAGCCTGTATCTCTGACTTTAAAGTGCTTCTGTGGCAGCACTTTAAAATTGTTGCCCCTTTTGAGCCCCCAGTTGGTGGCCCTGCCTTCTTTTTAGACTTGGGTGTCAAAGGGATCTGCCAATACCCCTTCATTTGGCCAAGAGTGAATATATACTTGGCCACCCTCAGTCTTTCTAGTGGTCTGTTATCCTGGGCATGGAGTATGCGTTGAATCTGAAATTTCATTCCTCTTGTGACAGGTGGAAATTGATACAGTACTACATTGACCTGTCATGTTTGGGCACAAGCACAATGGGGCTTCTCCACTAACTCTGAACTCTTCCTCAACGCCTAGATCTAACATGACCCAGAGTGCCTGGCATATCGTCTCCCACTCATCTTTGGAAGAGGTTGCAGACTCCAACGCACCTTTCATATGGGTTTGGTGTCAATATCGTGGGACACCAGAGGCATTTGTCTTGGAAACACCAAGAATACCTCTAGAAATGAGGCAACCAGCTGACAAACTTGTTGCTCCTAGTCAGGCTGCAGATGTCTCCCTACCAGTACAGGGGTAGGATCTTGGGTCATAGAAGCCCATGGACCCCAGTTTGGGGTTAGGGAGGGAACAGGGTGTTGAGGAGACCCACCTGGTCCTTCCATGCCTTCAAGAGGCTGACATGATAACCTGGGAGGAAGAAGCTGACTCGAGTGTGTCAGACCTCATAGTCAACTTCCCCCACTCATCTCACCACCTTGAAAGGGCCCTGCCATTGGGCCAATAACTTTGATTCCAATGTCAGAAGCAGGAGTAATATTCAGTCTCCTGGCTGGTACTCTCATAGATGGGCCCTCTTGTTACAGGTCTGCTGTTCAAAACTCATTATTTCCATTTTCACAGATTGAATTCTGAGATTGAAAATTTGGTTTAATTCTGAATCATAATGAAAAACAAAAATAAAAATTGAAACTCCCTTCAAAATGAAATTTGAGAAAAAAATCATTTGAGGTAAATTAAAATATTCTATTTCAATCAAACAGAAACATTGTTCCTATTTTGACTTTTCATATTATAATTACATTTTGAAACAAAAAGCTATTTTGATATGAAAAATAAAATGTTCTGTTCTAATAGGGTCAAAATGGAATGTTTTGATCTTATCAAAATATTTTTCAATTTTTTTAAAACAAAATTTCGTCAAAATCAGTATGTTCCTGCAGAAAGTTAAGATTTTGACAAATTGTAAGTTTTTTTCATTTGAAAATGGAAATTGGAAAATTTTTGACCAGCTCTAGTAATTTTTATATATATGATATAATATAATATATAATAATTATTTTACTGCGTAGTTTGAACATCAGACAGATCTGAATCACCACAACTAGAGCTGGCCACAATTTTCATCCAGAATTCTTTTCCATTGAAAAATATAGTTTTGTCAAAGTAGAATTTTTTCACAGCAACATGTCAATTCAACAAAATTTCAGTTTTCTGGCAAGAAATGTTGAAATGAAGTTTTTCATTTAATTCACATTTCAAGACATTTATCATAAATATCACTTTGTTTTTCAGTGTAAAAAATTGACCCATTTTATGTCACCGTCTATACACAAAAAGTTAATTTAGTTTCAATTTAAAACTGTTGACATTTTTCATTTTGACATTTCTGATTCAAAACTCTTCAGAATTTTCACTGAGACTTTTTTTTATATTTCAACTTTCTATTCTGATTCTGAATGGTAACTAATTTTTGAAATGTTGAACTTTCCTACAGGACAAAAATTCTATTTTCCAAAGAGCTGTAATTATAATTAGGGCTGTCAAGCAACTAAAAAATATAATCGTGATTAATCGCATTGTTAAACAATAATAGAATACCATTTATTTAAATATTTTTGAATGTTTTCTACATTTTCAAATATATTGATTTCAATTACAACACAGAATACCAAGTGTACAGTGCTCACTTTATATTTATTTTTGATTACAAGTATTTGCACTGTAAAAAACAAAAGAAATAGTATATTTCAATTCACCTAAAACAAATACTGTAGTGCAATCTCTTTATCATGAAAGTTGAACTTACAAATGTAGAATTATGTACAAAAAATAACTGCATTCAAAAATAAAACAATGTAAAACTTTAGAACCTACAAGTCCACTCAGTCCTACTTCAGCCAATCGATAAGACAAACAAGTTTGGTTACAATTTGCAGGAGATAATGCTGCCCATGCCTTGTTTACAATGTCACCTGAAAGTGAGAACAGGTGTTCGCATGGCACTATTGTAGCTGGTGTTGCATATTATTTACTTGCCAGATGCGCTAAGGATGCATATGTCCTTTCATGCTTCAACCACCATTCCAGAATGTATGTGTCCATGCTGATGATGGGTTCTGCTCAATAATGATCCAAAGCAGAGCAGATCGACATATGTTCATTTTCATCACCTGAGTCAGATGCCACCAGCAGAAGGTTGATTTTCTTTTTTGGTGGTTCAGGTTCTGTAGTTTCTGCATTGGAGTGTTGCTCTTTTAAGACATCTGAAAGCATTCTCCACACCTCATCCCTCTCAGATTTTGGAAGGTACTTCAGATTCTTAAATCTTGGGTCAAGTGCTGAATCTATTCTTAGAAATCTCACATTGGTACCTTCTTTGCGTTTTGTCAAATCTGCTGTGAAAGTGTTCTTAAAACAAACGTGCTGGGTCATCATCTGAGACTGCTATAACATGAAATATGTGACAGAATGTGGGTAAAACAAAACAGGAGACATACAATTCTCCCCCAAGGAGTTCAATCACAAATGTAATTAACACATTATTTTTTTAACGAGCATCATCAGCATGGAAGCATGTCCTCTGGAATGGTGGCTGAAGCGGCATATGAATCTTTAGCATATCTGGCATGTAAATACCTTGCAATGCTGGCTACAAAACCATGCAAACTCCTGTTCTCACTTTCAGGTGACATTGTAAATAAGAAGCAGTCAGCAGTCTCTCTCATAAATGTAAACAAATTTGTTTGTCTTAACAATTGGTTGAACAAGAAGTAGGACTGAGTGGACTTGTAGGCACTAAAGTTTTACATTGTTTTGTTTTTGAGTGCAGTTATGTAACAAAAAAAATCTACATTTGTAAGTTACATGGTCACGATAAAGAGATTGCACTACAGTACTTGTATGAGGTGAATTGAAAAATGCAATTTCTTTTGTTTATCAATTTTACAGTGCAAATATTTGTAATAAAAATAATAATATAAAGTGAGCACTGTATACTTTGTATTCTGTGTTATAATAGAAATCAATATATTTGAAAATGTAGAAAAACATCCAAAATATTTAATACATTTCAATTGTTATTCTATTGTTTAACAGGGAGATTAATCACAATACATATTTAATTGCAGTTAATTTTTTTGAGTTAATCATGTGAGTTAACTGTGATTAATCGACAGCCCTAATTATAATCAAATGAAATAACTTGTGGCATGCTGATAGTGAATTTTACCTCACTGAGCTGCACTGAATTTCTCAGTAGACTACAGTTACCAGTAATGGAGGGAAATGAATCAAATACTTTGAGAATAGCATATAGAAATTGCCTACCATTGAAAACCATCTCTCTGCTTGTCTACATATTTTGCTGGTCACAAGGCAAATTCAAAACAGATTAGTCTGACAATGAATGAAGATTGCATCACACTGACAATGCTTTTGGCAGAAAGTCTTGAATTTCCCCTCTTGCCCCTGGAAAATTATACTGTCATGCAGTACAGCCATAACTTTTTTTCACGTTAACTCCCCTACTGTTGTGTAGTTGGAACAATATATCAATAATATCTGCTGCTTGCAATGATAGCAAAGAAATCATGGACTGACGCACTTTACAAGATGCCTTGTTTTTTGTTAGCTTGTTTTGGTTGTTATTTTTTATTTTATTTTGGGGCAATCTGCAAGAAACAGTTTACATCTTATCTAGAAGTCCCAATCTGCAGTTAATGGAAAAAGATTAAAAACCTACCTCCTAAATCCTCAGCTGATTTCTTCAAGTTCTTAAGATGACCACTGTCTATTCTTGTGGATATTTTAAGACCCATCCTCAGCTGCAATTTTGTGTGTTTACAACACTTTGCTGACTTAACTGCTAGTTGGGAATCCCTACCTACCGCTCCATGGAGCAGGAATCCCCAGGTGGCACGGAATTATTGTAGCGGTTCTATACCACCTTTCCTTTGCAGCCCCTAGTGTTGATGGACGGCCAAGGAAGGAGAGAGTAGCTGGTGCCTGCTGTCCTCAGGCTGTTGGAATGGCCTGCTGGGGGATAGGCCACCAAGTTAGAGCAGCTCTGAGGCTGCTCCAGTTTATTCCTGAGGCTGAATTCTTTCCATTACATGGAACCAAAGGTAAGGTAAAGCTGCATTTACCCATTCCCCCACTCCAAACTCTTTAAAGAGGGCAATTTCAAATGATGTGACTAATTTGTTGTGTGGAAAAGAAAGCAAGCAATATTAAAAAGCTTTTACATCATCTTGTATCATTCATAAATACAGTAGTGTAAGGGACCAGGGAATAGGCAGTCTGGCCTAGAAGGCACAGTTAGGCTAGTATCCACAGGTCAAGGACAGCCAGATGGCAGCAGGATTCAGTGTAGTTGCTAGAGCTGGGATCAATAAGCAAGAGTCAGGGTCAGAGTCAGGCTGGAGTTGGAGAACAGAGAGCAAAGATAGTTACCAGGCTGGAATCAGAAGGTCAGGGTTAAAATCCGGCTGGGGTCAGAGACTGGCTATCAGAAAGCAAGGTGACATCTGAAGCTGCAGCAGGCCCAGAGTCTTTGTAGTTGCCCAGACAACTGCCTGGGCCACCCTCCAGGGTTAAATAGTGAGCATGCCCAATCAGAGGGCGTCAAGGTACTGTCACTCTAGACCCTTTAGGTGGTACTTCCTGCAGTGCCTAATCTCCACAATGTTTCTTGGCTGCACCTCTGTATGACCTTCTGGTGGTAAGTACAAATATCACCTATCCTAGGCTCTACAGACCTGGGTTTTAGTCCCACAGATCCTTACAAGCAGGAACAGATAATCTCACCAGACTGATAATAATGTCTTAAACTCCGCAGAGTATGCATGATTTCTTCCAATGACACAAAGAAATTTTCTGTGTAAATATCTTCATGCCCATTCATCTGCTTACTATAGTTGTACTAACTGCACACAACCGATTGGACATGGCAAGATCATTTTACTGCTCATAACATCTCATTTTAATTGGTAGTTTGATGCCATTGAAACTGTATCTGCCCTGACCTGTCATCATAATTTCTTCAGTAGCTTCCCTTGAACAGCCTGTTTGTTTTGTGCTTTTAGTAGGAGGTAGGTTACAGATCATCCTAACCCTTCAAAGGCCTAAAATTCCAGTAATAATGAATCAAGGTTTCTATATTTCATATAGTTTAAAGCCAGAAGGCACCATCTAATATGACCTCCTGTATATCACAGACCATTAATTTCACCCATTTACTCCTATATTTAGCCCAATAACTTGGGTTCAGCTGAAGTAGGTCAGTCCTCGGGAGACTTAACTGTTGTGTGCCACAGAGAACAGAAGAGACAGAATCGTGCATGTTAGAGACCCATACTGGTCTCTAATACAGAGCCATGAAGACGCCCTCAGCTGGAAAACAACAGGGAGGAACATACTTCCTAAAGGTGGTGTTACTGCTGTGGAACAATCACCATCATCAACACTATTTACCAGAAATGTCAGGAAACAATCCCTGCCCCACACCCCACCGTAGCCATCCACAGTCTTTGAAATGTTGATTAGAAATGAAAATTTTCATTTCAAAATTCCCCCCAAGGAAACAATTTTTTTCCCTGGAATTGACATTTTCATGCAAATTTTTTTGGTTTCAATTAAATGGCATTTTTCAACAGGAAAGCTTTTCACACACAAAAAATTTAACCAGCTGTAATAAAGACCAAATGGATTAATTTTTTTTTTATTTCAAGCTGAATTATGTAAACCTCTGTCCACACTTTATCTACTAGTTGGGTTTTGTGAGATACCCTGGTAATTTTCTAGAAGTACAACTCAAGGCCTGATCTGTAAGGTCCAGACACCCTCCTCCAAGATTCAGAATACTCTCAGATCTCAGTGATTCATTGAATGGGATTTGAGGGTGCTGGTCATCTTGTAGAAGTTGCTCAGCACCTTGCGGGATTGGGTTTTAGATTAGGCTTTCTGGGATGCATAATTTAACTTCTCCTGTTAGGGAGTCTTACTCACTATGCTCCTAGAACCTCAAGTTATATCAATAACTGAGGAAGAAACATAACTGTCACCAATGCACAAAAGAATGTTCAGAAAAGGACAAAGATCAATTATTCCCATTAGCAAATGAAGGTTGAAGAAGAAATGTTCTTAAACTACAGAAGGAAAAGTGCAGGGTAGATATTAGATGAAACTTCGATAAAAATTAACTATAACAAGCAATTCAATGAGAGAGGTTACAATAGAGTGCAAGGTGACAATAGATACTCAGCTTTAGGGATGATTAAATATATTAATGCTGATCTTATACAGTGAGTGGATAGATTAATGACCATCTAGAAGTTTCTTCAAACCCAAATTATTCTAGAAATTGCATTCAATCTGGTGACTATAGCACGTGTTCACAAACATGTCTGTGGTGCACTTGCAATAAAGCCAGCTACAAATAGCTTCCAAGGGCAGTGAAAGCCAAGATCCAGATTCTAGAGAACATTAGTCTTTCTGCTACCTCCTGCAGCCGAGGCAGATCATGTATAATGACATTCCATTTGTTTGCATGCTCATTGCTTGTACAAATTTCATATAATAATAGGTTCAGAGCTGTGCTTTGTGTTACATATTATGCATGGCACCTCATATTTTATGCCACAGAAGGTGCTGAACATGCTCCCCATCTATCTCTTGCCACAGATTCCTCCCTCACACATGTGACTTCTGCCTAAATGGGGAGTTGACAAATGGAATCTAAAATAGCTGTCTGACACCGCCTCTCCACTAAGCCATAATATATGCATTTGAGAGCATCCTCTCTCTCAAAAAAAGAAAAGAGAAAAAGAAATCAAAACATTTCTGTATATAAGCACATTTAATTAGAAGCATCAGGTCTTACTAGAGAACAAACTGTATCTTAGATTAAATGCTGGGAGGACATGTCAGGCAGTACTACAGCTTTCTCAGGTACCTTCAACTGTTTAGTTGGAAGGACACCAGACAAGATCATGGGCCAATTCCAAGTTCACTTGACTCACAGATAATGCTTTGGGCATTGATTACTCTGGCTTATAGGGTTGATTGATACTAAATCTCCCCAATTACCATTTATTAAGCTGGTGTTTTGCAAAATGTGGGGTGCACTCCTCTGAGGAAGGGAGTGAGCTAAAGACTAGCTGAGGGTATGAAGACAGAATCTCCTCTCAGCTGCTCTCTGGAGCCTTAGCTTTCATTTAATGAAAAATTAGTCTCTGGCTGTAATGATTGTGAAGAAAACCTTCAAAATGTACCAGAGTGTAAATAATGCAACCTGACTTTGCAGAGAGCCTGAAACAATAGCTCTCAGGTGTTGTGATGTCCTGTCTCTTTAAATATTTGGATTCTGTGCTCACTTAGACAAGAACATCACTTTAGTTTCAGTTCTGCTGCCAGAACAATAAAGCTATCACAGTAGACAGCTGTGTTTCTGTCTGCCCCCTCTGTGTCTATCTCCTCCTCTGCTGGATCCAAATATCACATATTGACAACACAAATCTTGTATCCCAGAAGTCTCCTGTGCTTCCAGTGCCTGACTAAGAAGAAGAAACAGTAAGCAAATAATATATTAAAAAGGGAGAAAAAGATCACCTAGAAGCACAAGGTGGCAGACTGCTGCTTTTTATGCTGCAGGGACAGCTGGAGAATTAGGCGATTAAAGGGAGAACAAAGGAGGTGGTTTCTGCCATTGCTATCCAATTTTTGGAAAGACAGAGCAGTGGAGGAAGTAAGAAGCCATTTTGGCTGACCACCTGCAAGCCTGCATTAAGGGTCTATAGCCAGCAGAGGGAGCCCAACTACAACCAAAGGAGTGAATCTGCAGTCTAAGCATACCGACAGCAGAGGGAAATCAAGCACAGGTAGCACTCACTTTAAAAAAAAAAAAAGTTTCCCTGTGCCAGTGAAGACATTCGGGAGG
This sequence comes from Lepidochelys olivacea, assembly GCF_965140295.1. NCBI lineage: Eukaryota > Metazoa > Chordata > Testudines > Cheloniidae > Lepidochelys > Lepidochelys olivacea. Next base: position 35,651,454 of record NC_140413.1, on the reverse strand, counting down.
CCCGAAGTCTGACAAGAGAGAAGAGAAAAGGCAACTTTTGTGGACAAAGTTGGTGAGTTTGCTGAAGACCGCAAATCATAGGTGGTATACTTTGAGCATTGAGAACAATGCTTTCTCTTGTGAAGGGAATGGTACTACAAAGTACTGTGTTGGATCATAAGAATCCCCAGTGTACACAATTCATGTCACGTCAACATGAATTATCTGTGACTCAAGGTTGATCTTATGGGGAATGCATGTGATCATTCTGAAATCACGTCAATCTCAGGTTTTGGAAGCTTCTTCATAAAGGTCATTTTGGCATTGCACAGATGAAGGGCATAGCCTGGAGTCATGTCTGGTGGCTAGGGACTGACAAAGATATTGAGAGGAATGCAATGTGATGTACTACATTTCAGCAAATTCAGCATGATTTTGGCCTAGCTCATTCACACCTTGGCTTGTGGCCTCAGACACTTTGGACATGTATTCACATGGACTTTGCCAGACCATTCAAAGGTTATATGTTTTTGGTTGTAGTAAACGCCCATTCAAAATAGCTAGAAGTTTTCAGAATGGCTTCTATTACAGCTACCAGGACAACTGGACATCTTTGTACCTTGTTTAGCCAATTTGGTTTGC